>NC_135649.1:85537410-87937410 GCF_053574225.1 Canis aureus | reverse complement strand
TACTCAGTCAGGTTCAGCCTGTTTAATAAACCAGATCCACAGGCATTTAACTTGTGTGAATTCAACTATATACATGGCTACATTCTCCCATGTTAGGCAATCTGTTTATCTTATATAATTTAAAATACTTAAAATTTGATTGTACATTTACTCTTTATTAACTATTCTCCACCACTGTATGTACATATAGAAATTTATATTACCATGTGGGGTTGCAGTGTATATACAGAAATCACCTATACTGTTCATCGTGGACAACTTGAAGTGCTTTTGTTTTAAAGATTTTTTATTTATTCATTTGAGAGAGTGAGAGAGCTGGAGAGAGAGAGAGCACAAGCAGGGGGGAGAGGCAAAGGGAGAGGGAGAAGTGAACTCCCTGCTGAGCAGAGCCCGGCAGGCTCTATCCCAGGACCCCAGGATTAGGACCGACTGAGCCACCCAGGCGTCCCTAAAGTGCTTTTCAAGGGTTATTTCCACAATATGGCAGTTTTGTTTTATGTGCTGAGTGCAGAACCTAACACTGTATGTAAAATGAAGGGATGACTCTTCTGTACCCCAAAACTCAGGAGCCAGGGAGGGTACGATGAATCAAGCATTTGATTTTAAAACTCATCAATGTGCTCAGTACCTCCAGTTCATCCAATCCCTTCTAGAGAAGGTTATGTTTTCACTTTTTCACTTTCTGAAACAAGAGTGTGTTAGGGATGAAAGCAACCTTAGCGGTCTTTAGTCACCCTCATTTTAGAAGATGCTGAAGTAATGTGTCCAGGGTCATATATGTTTAGGCAGGTCCGGAACCAGAACCCGGCACTTTCAGATCAAAATCGACTTTCCCTTTCATCTGCCGCACTGCTCTTCATCTTGTGGGTCTTTTTAGCAGGTGCTGGGAGCCTGACACAGTTTCAAACCATTTAGGGACTGGGGGTCCCCACAGCCTAGATCCAGGCCACTGTCCTTGGTTCATTGTGGGGCAGACAGGGATGAGAACAGATCTCCCAAATGACAAGAGCGTGTTTGTTTCAGAGCTGGTTTCTCCTTTAATGCAGGATTCCCAGTGTGGATGGGATATTTGGCCCTTGGGAGTGCACACTGCTCACTACCCTCTGTTAGGCCAGGTCAGGGGTTGAGGCAGGTCTGATGACCACCGTTAAGACTGGCTATGGACAGATCAACCCTAACCCTGTAGACCCAGCCGTGTATGGTCTCTTTAAAACAGGGTTAGGTGAGCGTATTGATCTCAATGGCTTGGACTCACTCTTGGAATTAGCTTTCTTCAAGCCTCCCCCTGGGAGTCCCTTCTCAGTGCTCGCCTCTGAAAAGGGTTGTATTCCCTTAAGAGTTCTTTGTGAACGGGGATGATCATGTTCATCCACCCCCTCCCTGGCCCATCTGATTCCAGAGGAGATAGCATTTCTAATTCTCCTCGGTCCCTTTGGAACGTCAGATACTGAATGCTCGTCTTTCCCCATCAGATGTTTGTCTTGATTTTGTAGCTTTTCCTTCTCCAGTTTCAAAGCAGGTAAAATGAAGCCTTCCTGTGACATTTGGAAACACTCCTGCACAGCCAGCTCTTTCTCTGTACCTCGGTTGGCAAAGGGAGTGAGATCTCCTGATAGCACCCAGTCTCTAAGCATCTCTGGTTTTAGACAACCACGAAAAATCCAGGCCTCTATTCTGTTTGTTTACACCTGCTGTTCAGTGCTGCTCCCCCACCCGTCTTCCCCAGCCTGGAAGAATTCATTTGCATCCCGCACTTTTCCTGAAGACAACATAAAGCATAACAAAGCCCATACAAAGAGCAGCAATGCCTAGGAGGAGGGGGATTTTTTTCCTACTTCAAATCAGTATTGCATTTTTCCTGTTAAGTTGTTTTTGGCAGTCGACCACATCGAAGTCTCTCAAATAATCTGTTAATTGTAACGAGCTGAAAGTCTGTGTCTGGGAACACACATCTGATTCATGCCTTCTTTTTCCTGTGCGGCCCTGACACTGTGGTGATGATGTGGCTGGCATATAAATCTTCTTGCTCACGCTGGAGCAGGGAATAGAAGCAGAGTGTGTGTGCCAGGCCTCCAGGTACCGTGGGATAAAAGGAGGCCGCCACAGAGCCAAAAAAAGAGTGGGTACTGTGTTCCACCAGGGGTATTTCCCAAGTGTGTGTATGTAGGAAAATACTCGAACTCCGGACAATTGCTTTCTTTGTGCGTTTTGGAATGTTCTCGAGGGCTTGGGAGGAGGCCAGGGATGATGCTGAATCCATTTCAACAGATACAAATTTTTAAGATGTTTTCCTAAGGATGTTGGGGGAATTTAGAAGATGGGGGACGGGTTTCAGCCTTTGATCATAACATTGTATCAACAAATGCTCAGACATTGATTTAATAAAATAGTTGGAAACAAAAGTCTTTTCCTGCCTCCAGCTGGGCAAGTCCTAACAAAATGGCGATCAGGAAATGTCAGTCTTCAGAGGGCTTTGCCTTCCTTTTCTGGCCCAGGCTGCTCTGGCCAAGGGTACTCACCAGGTGCCAAACCCTTGTGTGTGTGGTGGTGGGGGTGGGGGGTGGCACTGGGCGCTGAGAAAACAGTATAGAGCAAGACAGGCACGTTAAGGAGATCTGAACACATAAAGGAGGTTAAAGAAGAAAGATGTGAGAATTCTGGCCTCTTCTGGAGTGGATCCTTTAGCATATATATTAAAATATGCACATATATTATTAGGCCTTATATAGATTCTTATTCAACCAGCTTTTTTTTTTTTTTCTACTGCACAACACTATTACAATACCATTGACTATATTCCCTAGGCTGTACTTTTTTCGCCCCCTGTGACTGATTCACTCCATGACTGGAAGCCTGGACCCCCCCACTCCCCTTCATCCATTTTGCCTGACTCCCAATCCCCCTCCCCTCTGGAAACCACCAGTTTGTTCTCTGCATTTATGGGTCTGTTTCTCATCCAGCTCACTTCCATTTCCAAATGGCTGGGTATTTTAAAGCACAACTAATTATTTCAGAGTTTCTATCTTTAGGCTGGTGGTTCTCCAAATGGGGTCCAACACAAGGAGCTTATGAAAAATGCAGATTATCAGGCCTCACCCCTGACTCACTAAGTGAGAAACTCTGGGCTGAGACCCAGCACTCTGTTTTCCCCAACCCTCCAGGGGATCCTGAGGCATGCTGGAGTTTGAGAAGCACTGCTTTAGGAGGATTTGTGCTCACTGCTTCTGGTTTGTCCTTTTCTTTCCTCCAAATTGAGACCAACGTGGTCACATAAAAATTAGGTAGAACACTTCAGCTGAGAACACGGTGTAATTGTTGCATGTGTGCACTTGCTAAGATTGCCTTGATCTCCTCTAGCACTGGATGGTGAAAGTGGGTGTTGGAGGAAAAATGTGAACCGTGGGCATGGTGACCTAGGAGATTTTTAATAACTCTAATTTTGGTGAGCTTTTGTTCCATGAACAACTCACCTTCTCCTTAGCTTTGGGGAGTTTTCCTTCTTCGTAAGAAAATAATTTGAGTTGCAAGGGCTTCATATTAGATTTCTGGCACAGATAAAAGGGACGTAGGGAATGGATTGTCTTATAAGATGTAATGCTGTGTTGAATTGAATGTCAAGTTAATGATCTATTTTCTTTGAAGTTAAGGTTATGGAAGATCTTGAATCAAAACGAGGCAGAGAGACAGCAAATTCTTTCTAGCGATTTACTTGGTAACTTTGAATAATTCCCCTGCTGTCAACCTCATCTACTTCCCCTATTTCCTTTAACGACAGACCTGTACAGACTGTGTTTGGTATTGATAGTGGGTCACAGATGTAACATCTCTTAAACATGACATTGTTGGTATGACGAATTCCTGTGTATATTGGGCAGATAAAAGCTGTCACATTGTGAAAAGAGGGGCTCGGGTGACCTTCTGTCCAAGGAGAGAGAATGTCCCATTGGAGCCGATGGGTGAACACTGGAGCCATGCCAATTGTATGCCTCACTGGACCCATTAAGCTCAGTTGATAAGTTAACACTGTACAACCCTGCCCAGATGACTGCGGTTGAGGACCAACTGGGTGTGGAAGATGCTGGGATTTTAGGGTGCAGGAAGAAGAGATGTATTCTTTGCTTTCAAGGATCTTAAAGTCTGAACAAATACATCTTTGGAAGAAAATCCTAATGAAATTACCAAGTGTGGGCATTGGCAGTATTGTTAAGATGTGAAGCGGAGCATGTCACTCCACTGGGCAGACCTCTTCTAAACTTCTGACGTCACACAGCACAAATATCCCATCCTTACTAGGCCCTTCATGTCCCAGTCCTCTGAGACTCTTCTGATTGTACCTTCCTCCTACTCGCCCCTTACTCATTTTCTGCCTGGGAACCCTGCCACGCACGATCCCAACACCCTGCTTTTGGACTTCCTGTTCCCTCTATCTAGAAATAATTTCCACCCTTATGGCAGTCTTCCCTACGTTCCAACTCCCCCAGCATTGGTCACCATTTTTCCTTTTCTTACGATCCTTAGCATTGGTCACCATTTCACATACTCTGTACACTTTTTGTAGATCTTACTGTCTCCTAGGAGAGTGCAAAGTTTATTAGTCAAGGCTCCTTGTTTTATTTAGACAAATGCATGAGGGTGTTTGGATAGGCCAATGAACAGAGGACAGTTTTAAGGATACTTCCCACCACCTACTTCTTCAGGAGACCAGAGCAGCCTAAGACAGGAGTTGGTGCCAATATCTAAACTTGTCCTCTGCAAGCATGATCTTGCTTAAAGCCATTATATTTTGCTTCTTAAAAGTTCATGACTAAAATTCAGAGGCAAGCAAATAACTTAACCCCAAATGAGGACCTGATTTGCAGGTCATACTCTGAACTGTATTTGGGGATCAAGTAAATTCTGGGATATGCTCCTCAGCCCTAAAACATGCACATTTCTTTTTGGTATATTATCTTTTTAAAAAGATTTTATTTATTTATTCACAAAAGACACACACACACACACACACACACACACACACACACAGGCAGAGACACAGGCAGAGGGAGAAGCAGGCTCCCCGCAGGGACCCTGATGTGAAACTCGATCCCAGGACTCCAGGATCATGCCCTGGGCCAAAGACAGGCACTCAACCGCTGAGCCACCCAGGGATCCCCTCTTTTTTGGTATATTAAATATCATTATCCCAGAAGCTCATCTATTCATTCTTTGCATCGATTAACACAATTACTGATTTATTGAGTACCTACCACATGCCAGATACTCCTTTAACTGCTGCTCTGCTCAGATTTGAACAGAGAAGACAAAAACCTCTGCCCTTGTGCAGCTTGCATTCATGTTGGGGTGGGGGGTAGATAATCGCCAATACAAACATAAACTATGTTGGGAGGTGATGAGTACTACAGAGAAAAATAAAACTGGCTATGGGGCATGGAGAAGGATTGATATTTTCGATAGAGGGATCAGGGAAGGCCTAATGATTAGGCGCTTTGGGGCAGAGCCACGAAAGAGAGTTGAGTGAATGAGCTATGTAGCTATCTGAAGAAGAACATTCTGTGCAGGTGGAAGACCATTTGCAGAGGCTCTGAGGTGGGACCATGTGTGGCATGTTTGGGGAATAGCAAAGAGGCCAGTCAGTGTGGCGGAGACAGCGTAAGCAGAGGAGAGAGTAGTTTGGGAGGAGATTGGGGGGCAAGATACATAGGATTTTAAAAGGTATTTGAGGGACTTTAGCTTTTCCTCTGAGTGAGGTGGAAAGCCATTGGAATTAGAAAGACTTTTTTTAAAAAAAGATTTTATTTTACTTTTTTTCATGAGAGACACACAGAGAGAGGTAGAGACATAAGCAGAGGAGAAGCAGGTTCCCTGTGGAGAGCCCAATGTGGAACTCGATCCCAGGACCCCAGGATCACGACCTGAGCCGAAGGCAAACGCTCAACTGCTGAGCCACCCAAGCATCCCAAGTTGGGAGGACTTTGAACAGAGGGTTAATATGAACTGACTTGTGTTTGTAAAATGTCCTACTGCCTGCTTGGGGAAAGCATTGGATAGGGGTGTGGGTGGACACAGGGATACCAGCTAAGAGACTATATGAGTATTTCAGGGGAGAGATGACGGCAGCTTGGACCAGAGTGGTAGCAGTGGAAGTGTAGATAAGTAGCTGAATCTCCATTTTTTTAAAAAGAGAGAACCAGCAGGATTTTACAGAGTTGATTAAATGTGGGATGTGAGCAAATGAGATGAATCAAGGACAACACCAAGGTTTTCACCTCAACTTTTGGAAGAACAGGGTTGTGGTTAACTCAGAAGAAGACTGGGAAGGTGGTTTTGAGTGGATGTTGGAATCTGGAATGCAGTTTAGGCCATGGCGAGGTAAAGATGCTTATTGGACATCCAGGTGGAGGACCACAGTGGGCAGGCAGGTGGGTGGAGAACACAAATGTAACCTAGGGAGCTGGTCCATTTCAGAGAAACATCCCCTTCTGACCTAAGAGGGAAACGGGGCCAGAGTCATCTTTTAGGCTGACTGTATTGAACATACTTCTACTCCAGTGCTGTGGGACCTGTGGTGCTTCCGTTTTTTAAGAAGCCACGATCTTATCACCTCCTCTATTATGTTGATAACATATCTTATTAGGGAATCAAACATACGTGAAATTTAAGTTAACTTTTTATTTAACACCCAGAGATGTTAGCTCATCCACTTCTGGCTTTTCCTTCTGTACCAGTTGGTTATGCATACTTTCATTTCTACATCATCAATGAGAGTAATGAGATGATCATCACATTGTGAGACATTTGAAAGCACTTATTAAGGTGTGGTGCTAGGTCTGGAGGTAAGAAGGGCCTTCTGACTCCTTGTGGGTGAGGTGTGCAAGCTGACCCCTGGTCATCATCTTGGGCTTGTTAGCAGGTACGTGAGGTGGGGGGCATGCAGTCACCAACAATTGTCATGCCATCTTTGCCACTCGTGCCATAGGTTGTCAAGCGGTAGGTTAGAAAATGTACAAAGCAGTTAACAAGGTTCTAGGCATCAAGACTACTATTAAAAAAAAACAATCAGGGCAGCCTGGGTGGCTCAGCGGTTTAGCACTACCTTCAGCCCAGGGCCTGATCCTGGAGACCCGGGATGGAGTCCCATGTCGGGCTCCCTGCATGGAGCCTGCTTCTCCCTCTGCCTGTGTCTGTGTCTCTGCCTCTGTGTGTGTGTGTGTGTGTGTGTGTGTGTGTCATGAATAATAAATAAAATCTTTAAAAAAAAATCAGCACTGTGGGAGACAGAATAATGGCTCCCCAAATATGTCCACATCCTAATCCTGGAACCTGTGAATGGGTTACCTTACCTGGGAAATAACTGCAGATATGATTAAGGTAAGGATTTTATGAGATGGGAGATTATCCTGGATTATCTAGGTGGGCCCAGTGCAATAACATAAGGGATGATGTAAGAGGGGAGAAGAAGGACCAGAGTCACAGAGGGAGGTGTGCTGATGGAAGCAGAGCTTGGCGGTATGGGGTCATGAGCCAAGGAAGGCAAGCAGAGTCTAGAAGCAATAGGAAAATAATACAACACTCACTGTTTAAAACACCTGTGCTAAGCCTTTATATTTATGATTTTACTTCCAAACACCACTCTGAGTAGTTCTTGTTACAATTGTCCATTTTGGAGATGATAAAACTGAGGCTCAGAGTAATTATGGCTAGTGAGTCCAGCTGTAGTCACATACCAAATGAATGACAAAGCCAGATTTTGATCCAAGGTCTTTCTTATTTCCAAATTGGAGTTCCAAAATAATATATCTTATGTATATATAAGTATATAATGTAATTAGAATATATATTCTAATTATATAACATATTATATAATATATATTATATATCATATCACACATGTATCATATATAATAGCATATGTTATATATTATATAATATATAATATATGTATCATATATAGGAACACATAATATATAACATATAATATATATTTTGTAACATTATTTTTTTAAAAATTTTATTTATTTATTCATGATAGACACAGAGAGAGAGAGGCAGAGACACAGGCAGAGGGAGAAGCAGGCTCCATGCAGGGAGCTGATATGGGACTCGATCCCGGGTCTCCAGGATCACACCCCAGGCTGAAGGTGGCATTAAACCGCTGGGCCACCGGGGCTGCCCATTTTGTAACATTATTATATATGAATATACAATATGTATAATATACATTAATGTTTAATTTAAAATACATACTATATATAATACCTACAAGAATATATATAAAATATATTATAATATATATTATCTATATAGCATGTATGAAAGGTTGGCTTTAAAAATCAGAAGCAGAAAACAGAATGGAGTTTTTTCAAGATGAAAGGCAAAATTTCCTAAAATGAAGTCCCCTTGAAGCCGAGCCACCTCCTTTTATCTGGCAGTCCCACCTCTAGCAATGGTAGATACTTGAGAAGTATTTGTTGAATGGTTGAACTGCCAAGCCAGCATGCTAGTGGGACTGTGCAGACTAAATGCTATTTCTCTCATGTCTTTCATGGCTTCTAAATGTATCTAGCTGCAGATTTGCAGTCAGGCTCTGGTGGGAAGCGTCTGTGAGACGGTCGGCCCTTCCCATGGGTATGTGTCTCTTGGCGGAGCTGTTTTCACAGGGAGTCACTTCCTGAACCACCACGCAAATGGCAGAGACCTGTGAGCCCGGATAACGAAAAAGACTCAGAATAATCAGAAACCATTTCTCCGGGGCTTTTGCATGCACCTGAATTTCGTTATCTCCTCATCAGATTTATCTTAAAATGACTTTGCATTTCCTGGAGATGTATCAGCCCATGTTTGGGGGAGTCGCCAGATACAGGGTGGATGTGAGAGGAAAACCCAGCCAGGTGGACTTCCTGCTAGTGAAGGTCCACCAGCTAGATCATCCACCCGAGGATAGTTAAGAGTGGGCCGACTGTTTTCAAGTTGCCTTGCCTTGTGTTTATTTGTGCGGATATTTATGCTGGGTCTGTCCTCTCTGGAGACCAGGTCTCGTGATCCCCAAGCTCCCTTTGGAAGAGCTCTGGGCCCTCTTGGCTCTTGCTTGACATTTCCCGGCACTTCTGCTCATTTCTGCCTGTGGTTGCAGGTTTCTCTTTGGTGGCGATTCCCTGGTGTCAGAGGGCGCCCCGAGGCGGAGGCTGGCGTTCGGGTCCAGTCGGGGCAGGGGTCACATTCTGCTCCCCTGCATCAGTGACACGGCAGCTTGAATAAGTTGGGGGCTCTTTCCTGAAAACAGAAAGGAATTAATTAAGTGATCAAGCAAGTAATTTTTAGTGGGGAGTCCGGAGACATTACCAAAAGCTTCCGCATGTGTGTGGGGTTCCAAAATGATTTGGGTCAAGTGGGTGAGAGAGATCCCAAGGGAGAAGAAGGGGTCTGTCTTAAGATGGGGTCCCTGGGAAGTCGGCTCTGTGAGGCTGTTGAGGTGGAAACCCTAGGAGGCGCCACCTGGGAGCAGAAGAGGGGACAGGGAAGGGAAGACAGAGTGCAACAGGTGCGCCTCCAAGCCACCTGGAACTCTGAGACACGGTGGTGTGGGTGTGGGTGTGGGGGGTACCTCTCAATCTGATCCCATGAGGCACCAAGGAAGCCAGGCTGTTTGTCCCCCAATTCCAGTCTGCCACTGGTTGAGAGTTGCCTCTGGGGACTCTAACTGCCCAGCATTTCCAGCCTGCCAGTGTGCAGGGGAAACATGTTCTCTGAGCCAGGAAAGGCCCCCAGGCAGAGTCGCAGATGTTTGCAGTGAGAAGTTCTTGGCATGGACGGCAGTCAGCGATGTGCCAAGAAGCCCTGGGCGGGACTGGCAGCGGCGGATGCAACATCGGTGTCCCGAGGGCCTCCCTCACAATGCCTTTTAAGCTGGGTCCTCATGGTCCTCCAATGACCCAGCCCCAATAATAAAGGTCTTTTCAGGCAGCGTCTTAGTCCGTTTGGGAGACTGTAACAGAAATGCAGATGTAACCAGATGCAGGGACGCCTGGATGGCTCAGTGGTTGAGCGTCTGCTTTGGCTCAGGGCGTGATCCTATTCCTGGGATCGAGTCCCACATTGGGCTCCCTGCAGGGAGCCTATGCCCCTCTGCCTATGTCTCTGCCTCTCTCTCTGTGCCTCTCATGAATAAGTGAATAAAACCTTAAAAAAAAAAAAAGAAAGAAAGAAATACCAGAGGCTGAGTGGCTTCTAAACAACCAATGTTTATTTCCCACAGAGCCAGAGGCTGGAAGTCCAAGATCAAGGCTCTGGCAGATGTGGTGCCCGGTGGGAGCCTGCTTCCTCAGAGGCGGCACCTTCTAGCTGTGTCCTCTTGTGGTTACCAGAAGGGGCCAGGGAGCCCTGTTGTATCTCTTTTGTCAGGGCACTAATCCCATTCATGAGGGCTCTACCCTCATGACCCAATCACCTCCCCAAGGCCCCGGCTCCTCAGACCATCCCCTTGGGTATTAGCTTTTCAACATAGGAGCTTTGGGGGGACACAAACACCCAATCCATTGCAAGCAGCAAGCATACAGTGCACACAAGGGTACGGCTCAATTGAGTGAGCACCCTCAAATGAGTGGTGGAGGTTGGAACTTCAACCCAGGTGTGCCTACTGCTCAGTACTAAGAACTATTATCCTGTGGGCCAGGCATGTGCATCCTCCAAATGCATCTTGAACTTGTTGCAAAAGGTGGGCTCTCTGAGAACAGAGACTTTTTCCATTGCTGCTTCAGCTCAGCCCATAGTTTGCAGGTAATATATTTCGGTAACATTTAGAAAAATTTACTGCACAGCTTGTTCTACACACAAAAGCTAAATGTTAATGCAGTGTTTTACTAACTGTGCTAAAATCAGCTAGCCAGCTGGTGAATTACCCAGAGGCCCTTTACTGTTGAGACTCACATGGGGTTTTGTAGCCAGCCTGAAAGTCATTTATGTAAAATCGCGGTGGTGATTTTGGGGTGGGTGCTCTTCAGCTTTATGGCGGGACTGGGCAGATTGGGCATCTCCGTGGGGTTTTCCTGCACCCCTGCCGTGCCCCCTTTCTTTTCAATCCTGCCAGGTGGATGTGCCTGCCATGTGGAGCGCCCAGGGCACGGCAGAGCCACACCAGGGGTGCCAGCCGGGAAGTGTTCCTGTTCAGTGGGTTCATCATTAACAGAAGGAGCCGCAGATGCAGAGGGAGAATGAGAGGCCCAGCTCTGCCACTCAATCTGTCTGGCTCCTGGTTAGAAGGCAGAACAGTGCCAGGGTCATACTGGTGTGACCGTCAGCACCAGGGAATCAGACTCTGTGTCTGGGGAGCTCACACACTGCACTGAGACTCTGGCTTTGGGTTTTGGACTCCAGGTTATTTCCTGCTGTGGTCTGCCCTGTGATGCTTTTCAGCGAGCCATTTTACTCTCTCAGAGCTCTAGTTTGGTAGGGTATGTGGTGAGTATGTTTTCCTTTTTAGCATATGTTGGTACTTTGAGTACACATGAATGCACATTCATTCATGTATTCATTCATTCACTATTCCCTGAGTGCCCACTTTTGTAGATATTGGAAATGCAGCAGAAAGAGTTCTGGCTATTTCTTCCAGCAACACTCTGATCTGGATTGGAGGAATTTGGGGGCTGTGCTTCTAGCAACCTCACTAGTGTTCTGGCGACTTCACTAGTGATGGCTAGATCGGGGGCAGATAGTTAGGTCCTGTTGCCTGGTGGTGGTCTTTTCAAAGATTGCAAAATCACCATTGCTTCCTTGAGGAACTGGGGAGTCTTTATCTCTGGGAAGGTGAAATCTTTTAGTTGATATCAAGGTGGTTCTTGTTTCTTTTTGTTCTTTGTCACACTTTAAGATCCGGAGTTTGATCTGCTAGTTGAAACACTATTCTTACAATGACAAAGCCAACTTATAATCCAAATTATTCCGTCTAACATGCTCACTGACCTCATTTCAGGAGTTTGCACCTTCTGGCTCACACTCCGTGCTGGCTTCCAGAGCTCTCTACCAATGGGAGTGAGTACAAGTGGATGGTAAACAGGAAGGAGATTGCAACGTGCATCCCGCGACGCTGAGTGGGTGTAAGCTTCATACAGTGAAAAGGAAGACACACTGTATAGAACACGCTTCTCTGCCTTTGGAAGCTACCTAATTTCATACTCACTTGTCTTAATAGTAGGCTGGCGATTTTATTCGGCTTCTACCTGCCTAGAGGGGGAACAATTTAAACAATGCATTCATTTCTAGTATTCATGTCATCATAATGAAACTCTTTCCCTGGCAGCTCAGCAGTGGGAAACTGCTATAGTGTGCCCATTATTTGTTCCCCTTCTCTCACACTTCTCCCTCTTTGATTTGGAAAGTTTGGCTTATTCGAGCAACAAAGCTGGAAGCAAATCCAGCCATCGTGGGTGGTGGTTAGGTAAGGCTGTGGCAGTGGAAGAGAGGCAGAAGGAGGGGTTTAGGGCACAAGTGGAAATGCCTACTCTATCTCTGGGTGAAGGGTCAGTCCGGCTGTACCGTGATGAGGGGCTAGATCTGAATTGGTGTTATTGGCGGAGTGTTATAATGATAACCAGATATTATTATTATTATTATTATTATTATTATTATTATTATTATTATTGAAACTCATGGAATTACCAGGAGAGGCCCGCAGATATTCCTAAAACAACCCATGCCTGAGGAGATGCTGAGAGAAGCTGCTATAATATGTATCAGACAACTCTGTGTGTATGTGTATGTCTGTGTGTGTGTGTGTGTGTGTGAGAGAGAGAGAGAGAGAGAGAGAGAGAGAGAAAGATGAGGTGGGGGAGTGAGAGCTTTTATTCTAATATTGGTAAAGTGGTTAGATGATCTGTAACTGATAAATATTAGTGAAGAATGTGGCTGAGAACAAGAGTAAATGACATAAAATACTTCGGTATAGTTAAGTACCTTCCCCCCCTTTTTTCGGTCCACTGCAATGCCATCTAATACTATCAGTCTAACTGTAGTCTTCCTGTAGAACCACCCAGTCTCCTGGCATTTCCCAGGAGAATCACTGTCCATCTTTAAATAAATTAATTAATCTCTTTTGCAGCTCATTGTAGAGCATCTTCTTGGAGTTGTTTGAATCAGAAACCTCCCCATTACAAATCAATGCTTGTAGATCACAGAACCCAATTAAGGACTCCGAGTTGAGATCAATCTTTTTCACACATCTCTCTTCTTACTGAAAGGCCCTTGGGTATCTTGTTGTACCTCAGTTTTGCCCTCTCTGGAGACTACTTCTCTCTAGAAGGAGCTCTGATGGGCAACTTGTTATATATTTTCTATTCACCATTCCGCATACATTTTCTCAGGCCATCCAAAAAAGATCTTCCAAATCTGATGAAAATCCATTCAATCGTTTCCATGTAATGTGGCAACAGCCAGAAAATGTGATTTTATATATTTAGATGGGAAACATTGGATTTTTACCCTATGCTTTGTGTTCGGGGCTTTCTAACAGCTGCTTACTATAGGAGTGATGGGTACCTTCTGAGCCACCTCAGTGTTTCTCAGCATTCAGGGCAACATGAAGATCTTTTCTTTTTCTTAAAGATTTTATTTATTTATTTATTTATTTATTTATTTATTTATTTATTTATGAGGGGAGAGAATGAGTGGAGGGGAGGGGCAGAGGGAGAGGGAGAAGCAGACACCCTGCTGAGCAGGGAGCCCTACGTGGAACTCCATCCCAGCATCATGAGATCATGACCTGAGCCAAAGGCAGATGCTTAACTGACTGAGCCACCCAGACACCCAGCAACACTAAGATCTTTTTAATATAGCCCTAAAAACTAGTCAACAGGATCTTTCCAGAGGTCAAGAGCTACTTGAAGTTTCTACTGAAATTTGGGCTGTCTTCAATCTGTGTGTCCTGTGGCCAAGAATCCATCCTACATCTTGGCTGTGAGATGCAGAAGTGAGATGGGTCGAATATTGTCTCATTCCAAGACATCTTTGAATGAAAAGGTGGTTATGGTGTGTGGACAACTAGATTTCAGCTAGGGTGGTTGTGAGGTGTGAAAGTAGACAATCACACCTGGTTCTCTTTCATTAAGAAAGCATGGTTGGAAAAACCATTGAGATATTAAAGAGTGCTTTGTCCTCTCTATATTTTTGCCTCTTGGATTCCAAGAAGGGTTGCTAGCCAGATCATTTCCTTTGTCTGGGGGAGATTTATGTTACAGGGCTAAGTACCCCACTGTGCTCCACTTCCCTTCCTGGCTTTTGTTTTCAAAAGCCACAGCATGGAGTGTTAGGGATTGGGGAGAGAGTTGCACTTTCTTCCACCACTGATTCTGAAAAATTTCAAACATATGGTCAAACTGAAAGAATTTTACAGTGAATATGCATTACCCACCATCTAGAGTTTACCATAAACATTCTACTATGCTTGCTTTATCACATTCATCCATCCTTCTATCCAGTTGGAGAGTGGCATGGTTTTGAAGCATAAGTGGAAAGAAAAGAGGGAGACCTCTCTAAGATTGAGAAGAAAGAGGAGACGTTTTTTGGGTAATGGAGGGCCTGGCTTGTATAGTGCCTGAGGGGTGGAAAAACCCTAGAGGGGCATGGCTGGGAGGTGTACAAGGGAAGGAGGTCCCCAAGCACTAAGGAACTGTGGAAGCATCAACACTGGTGGCAGTGAGATTGAATTGAAGACCAGTGGGCCTTCCCTGACCTTAGAGTTCTGCATCAAAGTTCTGGGTGCATTTGAACAACTTTCAGGGGTCAAACAGAGAACTCCCTCATGACTGAGCTAGCTTCTCTTTGGCCCAGCAGGAATGGAAGCTCAGCGTTCAATGCAATTTTGTTTCCGAAGAATGTGTACTTGTATTTGGACACCTGGGTTTGTAGAGTCCAATTTACTCCTGTGGTACCTCTGCTTGTACATGGGAACTTTATCTAGTGCCGTTTTTGAACAGTTACCTGGTATGGGGGGAGAAAAAGATTCTTGAAAGTGTTTTTCTCCATCCTTCTGGCAAGCAGTGCTCGGAACATCTCAAGAATAGAGAAGGAAGGGTCTTCGAGAGTATTGCCTGTTTCTGCTTGCTTAACTCAGAGCTACAGTCACTTAAATTCTGTCTCCAGTTTAATGTTCCCTGTTAACCAGGGCAATTATTATTTTTTCCATTATCTACCTGCAACCTCCCACATTAAGGGGGATGGGAGGTGAAATTCAAAGTGTAGCCGTGGGAGGGGTGCATCAAAGCAAGGAACAATAATGAGCAGCGATTAGTATCCAGAATTCCCCTGGATAAAAAGATGTCAAATTAAACGTTTCTTCACAAAGAGTGGGAAATTATATCAATTTTCATTCTTTGGTCCCACTCTCCTGTTTAGGACGCAATTCTATTCAGAGGGACTGTCCCTTTAGAATAAAGCATTTTAGGCTCCATTTTGTCTTAAGCCCCAAATGCCTGTTTGACTGCAAGATATGATATGGAGGCTGTAGGGATTAATGGATCTTTTCACATCCAGGGACGTTATTTGAATCATATTGTTACAAAGCCAGAGGAGATAAAGTCTTTGGTGGCTCAGCTAAGCATCTCTGGTCTATGTTCTATAATAAATCACACTTTGGGGGGTCTGATGCTTTAGCTCAAGGCCCTGGATTTCAATCTGTGCTTGCTTCCCGTTTCCTTTCCCAGGTCCCGTTTTCCATAAAAGAATAGTGTCAGTTTAAGAAGCAGCTCCACCATTGGCCTGTGTGGGGCTGCTCTGTCGTTTTTGAGCGGAGTTTTGAGCTGTACTTTAGAAGATAAGGATCGGCAAGTAGCTGCAGAGACCTCAAGATGAAACTCAACCACACCAATGACAGAAGCAGTGAGGCTGGAACAGGCTGATTGCTATCTTAGATGGGATCCTGCATCAGCGGAGGGATATGGGGGCAGGCCCTTCAGCCATGGAACATCCCCTGCCTTCTGGTCCTTGGATTTTAGGATATAGCCATAAGCAAGAACTATACACTCCCTGACAAATACAAAAGCAAATTTAAGAGAGATTAGCCAGGCTTTGGTATTATAAAATAGGTAATATCACTAAAGAACTTAGTCGAGAAAGTGTCCCCTTTAAATTGCCCTTTAGTCTGGTTTATGCCTTTTAGTTCACCATGAGCTGACAAGGTGCTAGCATAGTGCCTGGCACATCACAATCCCTCCATAAATGTTTGAATGAATGAATGAATGAATGCATGAAGTGAATGAGCAAGTAAATGAATCAGTACTCAAACAGAGCCAAGACATCCAAGATCTCTGAATACCCAAGACACCTCTCTGGATACCCAAGGCTCCTCTCTGGTTAGAGACCTTATATTTTCATCCCTTTTTTGTTTGGTGAGACTTAAAAGAATGTCTAGAGAATTATGCATTGTTCAGACCCCTTTTCTTTGGACTTGTTAAGTAAAATTCAGGCTAATTTACCACATATATGTTGGTCTTTACTTGGCTAGTCAACTGGAATATGGCCAAGAGTCCTTTTACAGTGCTTCAATCCCAGGAAATTTTACTGACTTCCCTGAAACCCTGGGTAGATGGCAGAAGGACTTTAAACAGCCAAAGATCCCTTGTCATGTGAGTGTTGGTTTAGTGCTATTCAAATGGTCAAGGAGTAGTGTGGCTGATTTATTGGAGCTCAGCATAGGGAATGATAGACAAATGGAGTTGGAAAGTTGGAGTAGAGTGGAATAAAAGACTGTGGTATCTTAAAACATGCTTAATTGACATAAATGGCTATTGATTAAAAAAAAAAAACCCAAATGTGTTAGTTGTGTTGGGTATAGATTCCTAAAGGGGGCCAAGAAAGGATGTTTCATTGGTCACGTGATCCATCATGGTAACTGAGCAGCTACCATGATAGACACCCACTGTCATGCAATGTGCTCCTGCATACACAGACTATGAGGTATAGTCACCTTCAAGGAGAAAGAAGTGGGTTTTGTCTTCCCAGCCAGAACCTTGAAGTGTCATACAGTTGTCTGCAGTAGAGGAAGACAACATGGAGGAAGGTGGTGATGAGCTGTTCTGAAGAACCACTAGGTCAGTAACTTCTGTTGACAGTTTAATGGGCATCTTTCAACCTCTCTCTATGCTTGAAAACAAGTAAATGCCTTATATACCATAACAAATGCCTTTGACACTTACCAATTCTGTACCTGCTGGTTGGACTTCTATAAGCAAGGGTGGACCTGTATTTGAGGATTTTCTCCAACTATGGGAGTGTCTTCTGTCTGCATGTGAGACAAGTTGGCAGTACTAGAGACTCAACATGCATGAGGAGCAGCCCTCAACTGATGACTGATGAATGTTGACATTTAATCCCCCTACTTCATCACCTCCCAGTTGGAGTAACCGTAAAGCGTGTTCTTCAGTGTCCTCCATAGTCCCCAGAGTAATTAAACTCCACTTGCACATGGTGTTAGCCTGCTCGGTAGCACTTTTTTTTTTTTATTGGCTTTCTTCCCTTCCCTGTCTCACATCTTTACTCTTATGCTGATGTTTCCCAGGATCATCTCCCAAAAAAACTATTTGTATTTGTATCCTTATCTCAGGGTTTGTACACTAGAATACATATTATATATTCTATATAACATCTATATAAAATAGGTGTTGGAGATCTCATGTCAATACATACAGGGATATTTCATCATTTTTAGCATTTCACAGTATGGAGTATAGATATATCCCGTTTTATTGACCTTCTCTATTGATGGAAATTTAGTTTTATTTTTTCTGACTTACCACCTGCCCCTAGCGCCTGCCACAATGAAGAATTAGACTCCTGTTAAGACTCAGTTTGCATCGTGTATACAAAAAAATGCTTAAGAAATCCCTCTGGAAGGTTATGGTAATAAATTTTAGCACAATATGTGCTTGAGAATCAGGAATGGTTATGAGGATAACAGGATCATTTTCAGGAGTTGCCCGTGGTGTCTGTATAACTTACACCTCTGAGTTCCATGGGAAGAATCCTTCATTCATTGGTGTCTGTGGGTCTCACATTCAACTTCTGAAGGGAAATGAAAGGTTGGCCATAATTACTTTGGGAATCTAAGGAAGACAAAGGGATCTGGGTAGAGATTAGGAAACCTACAACCGGAGTGAGCACCTCACGTTTTGGCAGAGCCAGTGGGTAGTCAGTTATGTGGGTTTCTGTCTCCTATCTCCGTCTTTGAAATTGTCTATGTTTTTGATAATCTTTGAAGTTCCGGGCACTGGATTTAGAGTTAGATTTTAGTTCTGGTTTCACCAATTAATTGGAAGGACCTTACATGATCATGTGAAGCTCCCTGCCCATTTTACCTATGTGAAAACTGAGGCCCAACATTTTAGTGTGGTTGCCCAAGGCCACACAGTGGGATGACAGGTTATATGGAGTTGGAGACATTTATAATGAGGGATGTTCTTGGACTGTCTTGAAAGGCATGTTGGCTATCTATGGGAAGATAATTCCAGGTGTAAGCTCTGATACACGTTGGAAGAGAGTTATCTTCACTGGAGATGTAAAAAGGAAGACACCATAGTGAAATATGCTGGGCATTTTTGATGTCACAGCCCTTCCTAGAAACAGGAAGTTAGACCAGATAAATTAATCGACAGGTTTTTCTTGAACATCTGCTAAAGGCAGAGGTCACAGAGGAGGTCATACATGATCTCTACTCTCCTGGAGCTCATGGTCTACTTGGTAGTGCAAGATGTTGTCACCAGAGTGACTTCTCAGAGGCTGCAAGTAAGGCTGACTTATGCATTAGGCACAGCACCTGGGGCCCATGAAAATGTTTTAATTTCTTTCAAAATCAGAAGAAAGACTTTTAGGTAGAGGAATGTGTTTGAATATCTAATATTCCTATATTCATCTTAAAAATGATCAAGTCATAAAATAGAATTTTTAATGATGTTTTTGTATGCAGAAAAGGGCATCAGAATGTATATATGTAAAATATATTAGTCTGCTGGGGCTGCCATAACAAAGAACCACATGCTAAGTAGCTTAAACTACAGAAATCTATTGTCTTATAGTTCTGGAGGCCAGACATCTAAGATCAAAATTTCAGCCATGGATGTTTCCCTTCTGAGGGTTGTGAGGAAAACATCCATTCCTGGCCTCTCTCCTTGGCTTGTTAGATGGCCATATTCTTCCTGCATCTTCACATCATTTTACCTCTATGCAAATCTCTTGTTTCTTCACGTGGTATTCGTTTCATAAAAACACCAGCCATATTGGATTATGACCCACTGGAATGACATCATCTGAACTAATTACATCTGCAAGTTCCCTTTTTCCAAATAAGGTTGAATTATGAGATACTAGAGATTAGGACTATCCATATGAATTTGGGGGGGCGGGGACACACAATCCAGCCCATAATAGGTTGTGACAATAACTGCTTGGGATGGGAGGGTGGTCAGCTCGGGTCAGAGGGTAGAGACCCTGGAACCTGAGGACAGAAGACAAGGACTTGGGAGCATTCTCAAAAGATAGGACAAGAAGAGGAGGAGAGAAAAGATGGCAGACATGCAGAAAGAGTCAAGGTGGAAACTGCATGATCAGAGGTCGCAGATCGCTATGTAGGGCATGAACTTGGGGGATACACAGAGGAAGTCAGTTCATCCAATAGTAGAGGAGTCGTAAAAGAAAGTTTGGAAAGGGGGCTGTGGCTTTTGTTCTGGAAAGTCTTGAACACAGATGCTGTGAGAACACTGATGCTATGATTTCTGAGTCTCTTCCAGTTTGATAATTGCTACCCTTCCCTCTTTTGTCTACCTAAACTAACCAGCTTGAGAAGATTTAAGAACCCAAGGGCTCATTCTTGTTGTAAAGGTTTTTGGTTTGTGTTGAGCTTCTTGAAGCATATTGAAAATGATCGAGGCTCTAAAGTATTGAAAAAGAGAGTTGACCTATTTCTGATAACCTTGAAATATTAATTAGTCTCCGTGTGTGATTACTTAATCGGCCTATATTTCCTATACTAAGGGCATGGCAAGAGAGCAAAGAAACTGTAGTCTGTCTCAGCTTTCAAATAAAACTCAGTCCCTTTGGAAAAACATCTGGGACTAATGTGGATACTAAAACTGTTACCTCACACACACCAGCTTCGTTGGCTCTTTCATGATGAAAATTTTCCCCTTACGGCTGCCCAGATCCACACGTCTATTATTCAGGATCTGATGTAGTATGGGCACCATTTGTGGCCACATCCTCTGAAAACCACTTTAAGTGGGTTTCCAGAGTCTTTAAAAATAGGCTGAGCTCTGGCAGAGCTTGCAAGTATATGAGGGAAAAACGCAACAACTTTGCTTTTTGAAAATAGTTTTAATTTTAGCCTTTCTCTTCATACACATATGCTTTTACAGATCTCGGGATATTAGTGGAGCTAATATTCTGATCTTCCTATTTAAAAAAAAATAGCTTCAAACTGACCATCCGATTTAAAGTCTTCAACTACAAAAAGACAGTCTTCTGCATTGTTCTGCTCTCCTAAAAGCACTTAGTTCTGTGCTTTCTTGGCAAACTAGTTTCTGGTGCTGATTGAATCTCTCCACACGGTGACTGGACCAGTCCTTAATTATTTCAATTGTGATTCCTGGGACACTTCTGACCAGTAGTGTATATTCCATTCAGTGGTGACATTAGAGCAAGTTGCTTCTAAATGGCTGTCAAGTGCGTTGCCATGGCAATGGAGCCCAGCTGGTCATCTGGAATGGAAGGTCTTCACGTTCTGCCAGTAGTGATTCTCAGACTTGATGTGTCATAGAAAGATTCATCTGGTTACTTGTTAGAAATACTCACTCCAGACCCTTCCCATAAGCATTCTGACTCAGGAAGTTTGGGGATGACGCTGTATTCTTATAACTGTCTCTCCAGGTAATGACCAATCAAGTGGCCTACAACGTCATGGTCAGAAAGACCATGTATAGCACCCAGCTATGGCCGAAGCTGTGTCCCTTAGAGAGGGATGATCATCGCCCTCATTGGGTCAATGTCCAGGATTGCCCCCTCTTTCAAGTTGTGGAAACATCTGCATTTTGCCTTTTGCAGGATCTTTATATGTGAGTGTCTGCCATGCATATGTTTTGTGTTTACTTTCCGCTCTTTCTGGGTAAGATTCCCCAGCTCCACAAGCAAGGTCAGCTGTTAGTAATTCTCTGCTTCAATTGGCAAATGACCTACCAAGGACATGCGATTGAAATTAGCATATGCATTCTGAGACGTTTACAATTTCCTTCTGCCTAGGACTTCCTGGATAGTTTATTATGGTGTGTGTATGGGGAGGGGAGGTAAATGGAGGAGCTTATGAAACCCCTTTGAAAAGACCAGCACATCATCTGTCTGAGAAAGCAGCTCCTGGGGGTTGGATTAGAAGGGTATTCAGGAATTAGATCCCCCCTCCCTGGAGTGAGGATCAAGCCTGATGGTTTATGGGAATGGAAAGAATGAATTCTTTGTTGGAGATAGTGATCAGTATCTTTGCAGTGTGTGCCATCCATCCTGGTGTTTGGGTGCTTTATCTCTATTTGGCTACTTTGTAAACTTCTGCAGGGGAAACCATTAGCTAACTACCAAGGGGGTGTAGGTGTATAGCTGTAGTGTCAGCATTGACTTGGAGGAGGAAGTGAAACTTCTCAGCCCCTACCATTGCAGAAAGCCTTTCAGAGCCAGCTCAGATGGAGAAGTATCTATTTATCAATTAATTTGTTAACCTCTCAGCTTCTCAAAGAATATCCCAGATGACCCTTTCTTCTGTTTAACAATTGCTCAATTCAACTGTATTTATTCAACATACAAATATTGAAAGCACCAACCGGCCACGTCTTGGGCATTGTGCTAGGTGCTGCTATCTGAAATAGAGAATACGAAAATTAGTCTTTTCTTGGAAGAGTTTGAGCCCCACTTTTTCCCCCAAATGAGGTGGCTTACACAGGACTTCACAGGGCAAACACGAAAGATGCCTATTTTGGAAACTAAAACCCACACAGGACAGCGCCGGGTCGGTACTTTTTCAGTTCCCGGTGAGGATAGAGAATCACTGATTCTACTTTCCATTTTAAGAAGTGGAATGATCTTGCAGAACCACAAAAGCTCTCATTAAAGTGCTCTCAATTTTGAATCTCTCTTCCAGGCTGAATACGTTCAGATGCCTTTGCCTTCTCCCATTTGGTCTGAGTTTTTAACTTTTTCAACCCTTATTGCTTCGAAGCAAGTAGAGCTTGCTGTCAACGGAGGCAATTTTTGCACGGAAAATACATCGCTACTTGGAAATTCAACAGCTGCAAAATGTAAGCGGATAGTATGGAGAAGAGATGGGATCCATGTGGGCTTTGGTGTCAGACATAGGTTCCAATCTCATCTTGGCCAATTAGTAGTTGTTGGAAACTGGGCATGTTTCTTAATATCTGAGGCTCAGTTTCTCCTTCTGTGAGGGGGACGAGCTCCTTGAGGAGGACGTTGAACTGAATAAATGAGCCATTAGGGATAAAGCACCTGGCACATAAATGTCAGTTTTCTTTCTCTGCTTTCCTGCTGCCCCAAATAAGAACACTTAAAGATGGAAATGCATTAAGGGCAGGCTGTAAGTCAAAAGGAAAAGAGGAGGGAGTTTTGGTCTTAAATGACCTTGATCTTTGGTTATTTATGGAGTTATCTCTTGGTTCTGAGAAGGTTTCAAATTAGGCTTCTAAAATGGATTGGCTATTATAACTAGAAGCAAACCCGATCTCCTGGCTATTTTCTTCCATCGGTCTCTCCATCCGTCACCCAGCCCTCCCCAAATCTTCCTTTGAAATAAAATACTGTGAAAATAAGGTAGTTGGCCAAATGCATTCTTTAAAGCTATAATGGGTGACCACATGGTAATCCTTACTTAGGACTGAGGCTAAGAATCACTAGGGAGCTTTTTAAAACTGTATGTTCTGGCCCCGTCTCAGACCTAGTAAATCCCATACTCTGGGCATGGCGAGCTGGCATGGGAAAGGTCCCCCGGTGATCCCAGTAGTAACCATGGCTTTAGGGCAGTGTTTGCAAACTTGAGCATGCGCCAGAATCACTGAGAAGGCTTGGCTCTACCCATTCTCCACCTCATTCCCAGACTTTGATTCTGTAGATCAAGGGTGGTGGAGCCCCAGAATTTGCATTTATTACAAGGTGATGCTGATGCTACAGGTCTGGGGATCTCCCCTGAGGAGCACTGATTTAAGGCTTCCTTTATATTAATGCAGTGGGAGCTCAGTTACAACTTCAGCAGCCCTAAGCCCCGAGTCTAGGGAAGTAGATACAAATAAATGAAGACATAAAGCTTTTTAGGTCAAGTTGAAAGAAAACAACTGTTGAAAGCCATGGCTGACAAGGTTAAGAGGTGAAAACGACTATCTCCAATAATGTGGATATATTGGTTTGTTATTTTAAAGACACTGATTCCAGGGGTTTGCAGAGAAAGTGGATTTTGTACCTTACTAGTGAAGGTGCGCTATGAACTAAGAGGTCAGCCACTTCTGGAAAGGTGGGCACCCCCTTGGGGACTCTATCCCTAACCTCCTGACTGGCTGCAGAGAGATCAGACACTAAGTTTGACATTAAACCACAGGCCTAGATGTTGTCTTATAGTGGCCTTGTGGGATGAGGTGGTCCTCTGAGCTGTACATGGCTTTTTTTTTAAGATTTTATATATTTATGAGAGAGAAAGAGAGAGAGAGCAAGCAGGCACACAAGTGGGAGGAGGAGAGGAGCAGAGGGAGAGGAAGAAGGAGAAGCAGACTCCCCACTGAGCTGGGAGCCCAAAGGGGGGCTCAATCCCAGGACCCAGAGATCATGACCTGAGCCGAAGGCAGGCAGTTGATCAACTTAGCCACCCAGGTGCCCCTGCATGGTTTTTTTAAAGACTATGTTTTAGACCAGTTTTAGGCTCACAGCAAAATTGCAGGGAAGGAACAGAGATTTCCCATATACCTCTGTTCCCACACATGCATAACTTCCACCATTACCAACAATCCCCACCAGGATGCCACATTTGTTACAATGAACCTACATTGACACATCACTCTGAGTCTATAATTTACATTAGGCTGCACTCTTGGTGCTGTACATTCTGTGAATTTTGACCTACCCATAATGGCACGCCTCCACCATTTTAGGGTAGTGGAGTATACATATAGAGTATTCTCACCACCCTAAAAATCCCCCATGCTTTGCCTGTTCATGCCTCCATGAGGTTTTTAAATAGTAAAAATAGAAAGAAATAAAAAAAAAGAAAAACGGTTTCAGAGCACAGCAAACAAAAGCAACAGATTTTTTTTCCTGCTTCCAAAAACTCAGGAAAGAGTATAGGAAGCAATATTTTGGATTATGAGAGGTAAAAGAGGGAAAAAGTGTATGGTTTTATTTTTTCCATGTTTTAGTCAGATCTTTATGAAAGTCCACAACCTGTGCCTTCCAGCATCATTCGGATGGAAATGTGATTCCCAGGGTTGTTCTGTCTGCAGAAGGGTTAGGCTTTTTTTATGTAAAATATTATCTTACTCCTTGGGAAAGATCTTCAAACAATTCCTCAAACTATGGAGTTTTAATGGAGCTTGAAAGATAAAGCCATAATTTTCACAGAGACCACGGAGCTTTCAGAACACATTTAAAGAAGTGGATGGAATTTTGAGTGCTGTAAAAAGAAAAGCATAAAAGAATCTGGGGGCTGGGTGTTCTACTATCTGAAGAGCCGAGTCTGAAAATTACATATTTTGGTCAATTTGATTATCAGTGGGTGGATTATTTGGTTTGTTGATTATCTGCAACAAAATTTTAATCCCAGTATGGCTTCTTCAGCTTGCTTTGCCTGCAATTAGTTAGCATGTCCTTGCGGAATGCCAACAAACTCTAATATTAGCTCCAGAAAAATATAATCACCAAGGTAAATCTGCAGCCGCTGCAAGAATGAATGTGTCCAAAAGTCAGACGCCACTGGGTTTTATTTTGGATGCGGTTTTGGATTATTCAGGCTATAAAAATGCAGATAATCAGAAGTGGAGTGAACCCTTCCCTCCCAGCATGAGGGACTTCCTTTTGGTCCCCTTCCCAGAGCCCTGCTTTCAAAACAGGCTGCCTTCCTGCTCAAAAACCTACCTGAGCATCATGGGCTGGGCGGTAGAGCGCTGGCTTCTGTGTGCAGGTGTGGGGCAAGCGCCAGGAACCACACTGGGCTCCCCCCTCACTACAGCTATTTGTGAATCACTACTGTCAATTTTAGGTGAGGTCTCCAAATGCCCCTTATGGGTCACAGGCAAAGATTTTCCTGTCCCCCAAGAAACTGTGTACAGGTGAGTGAGCAGAAGGTGGTAATGGAGGGCCGAATAGAGCTGAAGTTTAGCTATAAATAGAAATGCATTTTCCAGAGAAACCACTGTAAATTTAAATGGAAATTCCCCAGGAAAACAACTCAAACTTTCCTCAGAGCTCCTCCCACCATCGATGGGATTAGGTTCAGCTGAATGTGACAGGACACCCAAACGAAAAGAGCGGAAACAAATGTGAGTTAAAAAAAAAAAAGTTCAAGGTCCATTTCTCTACTTTTTTTTTTTTAAGATTTTTATTTATTTATTCATGAGAGACACAGAGACACAGGCAGAGGGAGAAGCAGGATCCCTGCGGAGAGCTCTATGTGGGGCTCGATCCCGGGAGCTCGGGATCGCACCCTGAGCCAAAGGCAGGCGCCCAACCATAGGTATATATGGGTATCCCATAGGTATATGAGCCCCCCAGGTGCCCAGCCCATTTGTCTCCTATGCAGAAGGCAGTTTTATGAAGTTATCACAGTCAGGGGCTTGGTGCTCAGCTAGGCTCAACAGGTGGTTTTCGCCAAGACGGTTGCCGAAGCTCCGGTCATCACGTTTATCTTTTTTGTGGCCAGAAAAGCAGAAGGGTCAACGAAGGGCATGTCCTTTCCCTATAAGGACCAATCCTGGAAGTCTCCCAGCACTCTTCAGCTCACATCCCCCTGGCCAGAAGACTTAGTCACGTGGACGCATCAGTGAGTCTGAGAGGTGTTGTCTTTATTCTAGATGGCTCTGTGCCCAGCTTTTTTTTTTTTTTTAAAGGTGGATTCCGTTACTAAGAAAGAAACACAGAATGGATATCAAGAGATAATTAACAGTCTCTGTCACACACTGCTTGTCTTTTATTAAGGGCAAAGCCAACAGACCTCCAGCAGGGCCGGTCTTCTATTACAGGTTGTCCTTATGTTTCAGAGGAAGATAAAACCTGTTCTTTCTTTGTCTCCCTCCATATTCTCTCCAAGTCCCCTCTCTTCCCTGCCCACCCTTTCCCCAGGCCCTGACCTCGAGGAGCCACTGGGCCAGACTTATCAGGAGAAATTGTGCAAGACTCTGAAGTAGACAAGAGAATTACTAAGGGTCTCGTCCAGTGTACCTTTCCTGGTTATCTCCACCGTTCACTGTCAGTGAGCTTTTTTACAACTCCGTAAGTCGTTGATGACTGATAGTAATGTGAACTGTTTTTCCCCCACAGGAACCCAAATTCGTTGTGTCTGGTGGAATGCAATTGGTTTTTGACTCATTTTGCACATATCTGGAATTTTGTTTCAGGATTCCTTAGCTACCTATACATGTGTGGCGCTTTGAATTCTTTTTGAAATAGGGTGTAAAATCTTGTTGGTTCCCTTATTAACTAATGGGTTAAATCAAACCTTTGACATGTGTTCATTTCGTAGGTATAAGAGAGTCACAATTATACCTTCTTATAAGAAGTATCGTGGATTCTTGGGCCTGGCTCTGTGCCTGGTGTTTTGGTATACTCTGATGTTCTTGATCCTCTTTGCCCCCACCAAACCTATTCCTTGGGGGTCTTTCATGTACCCTGTCATATTGAAAAAAATATCATAAAAGGCATCATAATCAATAACATAGTAATGGCAACGCCATTTACTGAGGGTGGATTAGCCGGAGGCCGCACATGCCTTCCTCACCCCACCCTGGTAAAATGAGGATGATTACACCCATTTTACAGGTGCAAAAACTGAGGTTTGGAGCAGTTCAACATCTTTCTCAAATTCACATAGCTACAGAGTGGCAGAGACTGGAACTGAGCTCAGCTCCAACTCCAAGGCCAGTTATCTATTTTCCAGTTCCCTGAGCTCCAGTGTGAATGGCTGGAAGTGACTACTGTGCCATCCCTTTCAGGGATATTTACACATTAACAGAGAATTTTGAGACCTAGATTTTTAAGCCCTAGGGATGGCCTTCTACCAGCAGTATTTCAGACTTTTTTGGTGCTGAGATACTTCCTTGGGGGACAATTTCAATCATTCCATAAATTGTTCCCTGCCTATTAAGCTTCTGAGTAAAACTAGCTCTGCTGGGAGCGATGACTGTGGGAGATGCTGGAGTCCCAACTCTCTTAGCTATGGGGCTAAACGTAGGAAGTAGGAAGGCCTCCATTACTCACTACTCATCTCAAAGATGAAGAAACCAAGGGCCAGAGATGCATCTCTGACTTTCGGGGTCGGGGGTCGGGGGTGTCGGCGATCTGCCTGCTAAAATAGCACGTGGTGGAGGAAGGATTTAGATGGTGGGTCTCAGTGATGAAGATAGCCAAGGAAGTGGAAAGTGTCTGAGATGTGGTTTGGAAACACTCAGGTTTTGAGGGCTGATTCTGCTGTGTGATGTTGGATAGGTCACTTTGGCTCTTTCCCCCAAGGGCTTTTATATTGAAAATCAGGAATATATATTTTCTGGGATCTCTGGAGCACTAAAAATCTTTGACTCTGTGAAACAAATGCATTGCATTTGTTTATTACTGCTGACTATAAGTCTTATTGCCTGTGAAGGAAAGCCAAATATCTCTTTTGTTCCACTACCATACTTGAAGTCTTCACATAATTGCCTTATTTAATCCTTTCTTTTAAAAAAAGATTTTATTTATTTATTCACGAGAGACATAAAGAGAGAGACAGGGATGTAGGCAGAGGGAGAAGCAGGCTCCCTCCAGGGAGCCCAATGTGGGACTCAATCCTGGGACCCCAGGATCATGACCCAAGCTGAAGGCAGATACTCAACCACTGAGCCACCCAGGTGCCCCTTACTTAATATTTTAAATAATTTCTGAAGGAAGTCAGGAGAGTATTCCTATTCCTATTTTAGAGATGAAAAACTGAGGTCAAGGGGAGGGTCAGAATCTACCCTAAATACCGTGTTTGACTTCCAGGGTTCCTACAGGTGAATTTTTGGAGAGGGTAGCTCCTGAATACATTGGTATGTCAGAAGATTTGGGGGTCTATTTTTTTAAGATTTATTTATTTATTTGCTCATGATAGACAGAGAGAGAGAGAGAGAGAGAGGCAGAGACACAGGCAGAGGGAGAAGCAGGCTCCATGCCGGGGAGCCCGACGCGGGACTCAATCCCAGGACTCCAGGATTGTGCTTTGGGCCAAAGGCAGGCGCTAAACCGCCGAGCCACCCAGGGATCCCCTGGGGGTCTATTTTTTTTTTAAAAGATTTTGTATATTTATGTGTGAGGGAGAAAGAGAGCGTGAGTGAGCACGAGCAGGGGGAAAGGCAGAAGGAGAGGGAGAAGCAGACTCCCCACTGAGCAGGGAGTCCAATGCTGGGGCTCGATCCCAGGACCCTGGGATCATGACCTGAGTTGAAGGCAAATGTTTAGCCAACTGAGACACCCAGTCGCCCCAGATTTGGGGCCTTTAAGGAAGTGCCAAGTCCTCAGTGTTATGATGACAACTAACCATGCTTCCTACATGTGGTTTTGGTAACTTGCAAGTTCAAACATTTCAAAAAACTATTTGAAAGAATTCTCCAAGTAGGAGGCTAAGAGTTGGCTTCATTATGCAAATGGCATCTAGGATACCTACCTTGTGGGATGCCTGGGTGGCTCAGCGGTTGAGCATCTGCCTTCGGCTCAGGGCGTGATCCTGGGGTCCTGGGATTGAGTCCCACATCGTGCTCCCCGCAGGGAACCTGCTTCTCCCTCTGCCTATGTCTCTGCCTCTCTATGTGTCTGTTGTGAATAAATAAATAAAATCTTTTTTTTAAAATACCTACCTTGCAAGAGTATTGTGAGGATTAAATGAGATAATGCGGATGAGACCCTCAGGACCCTACTAGGCACACACTGGGCACACCCAAAGATTAGCTGAAATGACTCTTAATACCTGTGTTGTGTTGGAGGTACTACTGTTCAGACATCTGGAAAGATATTTGCTCATGATACCTATCAATGAGGCTGCCCTTGCCAATACGCATTCAATCCCAGCACTCTGTATCAATACAATAGCTCTATGAGTATAACTCACTTATCTCTAATTTAAAATCAAATAAAATTCCTCCGGAGCAAAACAATCACCTAATAGCACACAGAATACAAACACAATCATTGACTTGGGGAAGAGGCACATCTGTCTCTTTAATTTAAGCTGTTGGATTTGATGGAGTGTTTTCAGCTTACAGGACTTCATAGAACCATAGAGATTTTTTAAAACTACTTTTCTTTTTAGCATGAAATGAATACATTTACAAAGTAAATATTTCAAGCGGAATAGGACTTTATAAAACAAAAACTGCTGTGTAGACTATTTTTTTCCCTCTAACCCACACTCCACCCTTCAGGAATGACCGTGTTAGTTATTTCTGGAATCTTCCTAAGAATTTTTGATGTGCATCTAGGTGTGCTTATCTCTATATCCTCTTTGGCAAAGCGCTAACAGGATCGTATTATTCTGTACTTTGTTTTTTTTCTCTCTTAATAATGCATCGTGGGGGTTATTCTCTGTCTGTGCATCTTTATACATTTTGTTCTTTTGAACATGACACAGTATTCAGGTTTTAATATATCATAACTTATTTAATCTGTCCCTTCCCGATGGCTACTTAGGTTATTTTCCTTTTTTTCTTCTGTTACAAGCCACACTGTAGTGAACAACCCTGTAATGTATTTGCATAGTCATGGGAGAATCACTAGGGCTGTGTGTGGACTCAGCATTCGGCTGCCAATCATTACGAGATGCACTGGGGGCTTGAAGTTCCCTAAAGGACCAACTGTGACCATCACAGTGTTTATACTTTGACCAAAAGCAGTGACTACTGAAAAGAATATGGAAGATCCCTTCAAACCTCTTATTAACATGCAAATATTTATTGGGCTTTTCCCCAAACGGATTGTCTTATTAAGCCAGTATAGGTCACAGTATTATTGTAAAATAGAAAAAGGTATTTGAAAGGGCTCTTGTAAGGTCAAAAGTGCCATACCTGTTGACCAGTCCTGTTCTGAGCAGCATTGTGGTACTGGTTACTAGCATGTTCTTTTGGGGTGGGGCTCACTGAGCCCCAAAGCCAAGTGCTCTGCTCCATCCCTCTCCTCAACCTTTTCATCAATCACTTACTGAATATACTCAATTTTTCCTTCACGGTGGGTCCAGTTCCTTCCAGATCCTTCTCCTCTCCACTACTTTCTTTCAATATGCCATCCCACCTGGCAATAGGGAAGTCCTTACTTATGTGCGAGGCACAGTTAGTAGCCTTAAGCACACTTTCTTATGTAATCCTTTCAACAGTCCTGGGAGGTACACAACCCACTCCCCCTTTTACAGGATGAGCATGGAGAAGCTGACGAGCAGAAGGGTTAAGTGACATACCCAAGGATTACACAGCCTGTATTTGGCGACCTGAGACCTGAGATTGAAACCTAGAGGTAATGAACCCCAAAGGCCATGCATTTACTTCTGTATCAGCTGCCTGCTACCTGGTCTCTGTTAAGACTTGTTTCTCCCCCTTCAGTTAGTTTTGCTAGACTAGGTTCTGTAAAATATAATTTAAAACCAATTTTCTACCTCAAAGCCTACAAAGACCTACTTCCCAAAACCCAGTTGATCTTCTTGATGAAATGAAAATGTTAACCCGTGAACTCAGAACCCTGTTTAACTTTCCAGAAAAATGGTCTACATGTCTTTGCCCCTCTAGCATCACAGGGGAGAGAGTTTATTTGGGGAAGTCAGAAGGAAATCTTTTGAGTCAGACTGATGTGCCCCTCCACCCCTACTCTACCACTTATTAGCTGTTTGTGGATTTGGGCAAGTGAGCTAATGTCTTTAAACCTCCATTTCCTCATGTGTAAAATGGAGGTAACATATTCTCTAAAATCCTTACAACCCCACTGGTTATGTAAAGAGCCAGGGAGCTATTTTTATTACCTATGTTCTGTATCTAGCTCAGTACTCCACACTTGGTGGGTGATCCATGACAGCTACTCGAATGGATGGATTGAATGAAAGGTTTGTTAGGTGAAATAAGCTGGGCAAGAGACCAGCCTGAGAGCTGGGGGATGACGTGTGTTTGTCTGCTGGAGGGACTGTGATGAGGAGGAAGATGTGGAAAAGAGGGTAGTCCCTGAGAAAACACATTTTGAACAGAAAAGCCATTGATGTTTGTGCCTGACCCCAGTGGAGAGGCAGGGAAGTCTAAGCAAGAGGCACTCATATGTGTGGCTCCTCCTCACCATCAGATGGTGCTTGGGATAATTTCTTTGTGCTGATCAGATACGTATAGTGAGACACAAGCTACATTCTGCAATCCCCATGACACAGAACGTCAATGGCTAAAGTCTCAACATTATTAGAGTTTGATATCCTTGGGAGGAAAGATGTATTAAAGGTATGCTAATATTTAAAGGATTTTGATTGATGTTCACTGTGGTTTCTTTACATTCTCTGAAGGCCTTTATTTGCTTACCCCAGAAAGGTAGGGCCCATTAACATTAAACACACACATTTATGGTAGTTTCAGATTGACCATCTAAAAGTCACCTGGCTGGGGATTTGATGCTTCATAAGAATGGGGTGGGGGAGGGAAACAAAACCAAAACCAAAAAAAAACCTCTGGGAAATACATTCCCACTGATGTGGAATTGAAAATTATTCTTTGCACTATTATTTCATAGTGGGTCTGTTCAGTGTTTGCAAAAATGGAAGTTTCTCTACATTGTTCTTTTGGATTTTTGTCCATGGGAGTGTATAAAATGGAGGGAGAGGCAGTGTGGCCTAGGGAAACAATGTAAAGGAGCAAAATAATAAAAAGTAAGCGTGATCATCAAATATATAAATATGTTCAAATTCAAATGGCATTTTTGAAATAAGTAGATTAAAGCCTATGAGGAATAAAATGGATTTGTGCAGAAAAGCAAAACAAAAGTACAAGGATGGTGAAGAAACAGATCTGTTCATGTAACACCCACTGGTGTAAATGTTTGCTTCTCTGTGATTTAGATACAAAAACATAATATGTTTTTCTGAATCTTGGAAAAAAAAAACCCAACTGCACTAGGGATCTCCCCAAGGAAGGACTTCAAGGACATCAAAGGAGTTGTCCTAGGACCTACCTCCACAGGATAATAAGGTCTTGCTAGGTGTGTGTGGCTGTGCGTGCACACGTGTGTAGTATGACAGGCATATAGAACACTCCAGAAAAGTGATAATAGAAACCTGGCTGGAGTCAATAAAAGGAGAAAAAGACGGTGGAGGGTTGGTGTTGGTTATATATGCAAATGTAATATATAACTGGGTTTTTGCATTTGAGGGTTCTGCAAATGTAGCATTTCTCTCATTTAGAAATCATAGAACGTTGGCAGTTTTGCATTTCCTCCACTTGGTCTATATGCAGTGGTTCTCAACCTTAGCTGCACCTTTGAGTCATGTGGCAAGTTTTATAAAACAGGGTGCCTTATGACAGACCAGTTGAATCAGAAATTCTGGGAGATAAAACACTGGCAGTAGTTTTTTTTTTTTTTTTTTAGAGTTTCCCAAGTGATCCTGATGCATAATGAGGGTTAACCGCTGGCCCAGAAGTATTGTTTGAAGTGCAGTGCTTGTAACTCCAATTAGGATTGTAGCTAGCAACCTACTTCCGGAATTGAAGGGTTATTGGTGGCCATAAAGACCTGAGCGAGTCTTTAGATAACAGCTGTATATGGGTTTTGGTGATCCAAATAGGAATCCAGGTTCTACCACTTACTGTCGGTGAGGCCTTGAGCAAGTAGCCTCCTTATCTGAGCTTCAATTATTGCACCACATTGGGTATAACATTCATTTAATGGTGCCATTGAGAGGAGTAAGGAAGAGAATGTATAGATGTATAAATTATTTGGTACAAGTCACCATTTGTTCAACTTTCTACTTGTTCATTAGGCCCTGCCCACAAAACCCAAAGAAGATACTTAAGACATTTATCAAATCTGCAGAAACAAAACTGGGAGCTGTAGCTGATACAGGAGATGTTAGAATCAAAATTCAAAAGGGATTTTGACTGGCTAGAAGGATGGCCAACGCTTACAAGATAAATGCAGGGACTAGAACTTAAAATTTAATAAAAATATAGAGTCATGATTTATACTAGGACAGGATGAGAGTAGTTCCTGTGCACAAGGTCTGGGAGTTTCACCGACAACAATTATAATAAGAGGCAGCTGTGTAGTGTGACTGTTAAGAAAGCTGATGTGGTTGGAGATTGAATGAAGAGAAATGTAGGATGCAGGTCTCAGGACTGAATCTGATCTTTAAAAGTTCATCATACCACAACATACGTTGAAAACCTACTAAGGGGCAGCCCGGGTGGCTCAGCGGTTTAGCGCCTGTCTTCCGCCCAGGGCGTGACCCTGGAGACCCAGGATCAAGTCCCACGTTGGGCTCCCTGCATGGAGCCTGCTTCTCTCTCTGCCAGTGTTTCCACCTCTCTCTCTCTCTCTCTCTCTCTCTCTCTCATGAATAAATAAATAAAATCTTAAAAAAAGAAGACTTACTATGTGCCAGGATCTGTTCTAGGCTGTGGGGATACAACCTCCTTGCCCCCTTGCACTTTAAATTCTATGAGGAGTAAGGATGAGAAGACAATACACAAATAAGTTATAAGAGCTATTAGATAGACATGAGAGCTATGGAAAAAATCAGCAGGGAAGGGGGAAAGACACTGTTGTAATCATAAGGGGTTATTTGCAATTTTAAGTAGGGGGGTGGGAGCTGGCTTCATTGACATTTGGACAAAGATTTGACGGCGGTAAAGAATAAGATAGGTGGGTATCTGGGGGAAGAGCACCCCAGGCAGAGGGAACCATGAGTGCAAAGATCTTGATGGAGGATGTGCTTGTCTTATTCAGGAAAAATGAAACCCTAATTAGAATATTGCATTCAATCCCGGGCCTAATCTTTACTCTTTTTAGCTGAGTATAAAAGTAAAATATTTGAAAACAAAGCATGTGAAAAATACAAGAAAAAATTGAAAACAGTATAAATCACCCACTATTCAGGTATTCTTGACATTTTTGCATATTTCCGTCCAGCTTATAAGTAGATCAACATGCAGAAGTAGCAGAAAATAGCAAAGTTGAATTGAGATTTATTTTTTAGATGCTCTCCAGAGCTCCATTTCTAGTTCCAGTGAGTCAGTTCTGCATTCCTGGCATGTGGTATTCAAATTTGGGCCTCAACATACTTTCAAATTACTACAGGTTAAATCTAGCCTTTGAGATTGCTTTCAAATAGTTGAAATTGCAAATGTTTATGCTACAGACCCTTTACATTCAAAGGCTGATAATTTTTGAAGAGTTGGCAACTTTGGCAGATGAGAAGTGTCCTCTGTGAGATTTCATTACTATTGGCATTGAATGTTTTCTCTATGTTTATTGACCATTTGTAATTCTTTTGTGATTTTCCTGCTTGCCAATAGTCCTTTATAAAATGTGCCACCTCAACTAGAGTATTTCTACAAGATGCTGAGCTGAATGGCGAAGACTCTATCTTTTTTTTTAAAAAAAGATTTATTTATTTATTCATGAGAGACAGAGAGAGAGGCAGAGACACAGGCAGAGGGAGAAACGGGCTCCAGGCAGGGAGCCTGACATGGGACTTGATCCAGGGTCTTCAGGATCACGCCTTGGGCCGAAGGCGGTGCTAAACTGCTGAACCACCCGGGCTGCCCAAGACTCTTTTTATTCTAGGTTGTAACCTTCAATGGTAGGTTGTTACCAAAAATGACTGTAACAATTCCATCCAGGCTATGTGCCCTTTTGTAGTATGACTTTGCCACTCCTCTTCCTAAGAGGTAGAGTTTTGATTTTCCCCTCCCTTAGATTTTGACTGGTCTTGTGACTTGCTAAAAGAACATGGCTGAAGTGACAATATGATTTCCCAGCCTAAGAATTAAAAGGTTTTGCAGTTTCTGATTTTGCCCTTTGGTAAGATAGTTGCCACAAAATGAAACTCAGTCTGGGTGACTGAATGAGAGACCAAGTAGAGAGAGAGAAGCCATGTGGAAGAGAATCCAAGTGCCCATCCAACAGACAGCACCAATCATTTATTTTTGAGTGAGAGTTCAAAACTAGATGGCTGAGTGGGTCTATCTTCCATCCTCCAGGCCCAGTGGAGTCACATGGAACAGTGATGAGCTGTCCTGTTGACCTGTCCAAATTCCTAACCCACAGAATAACGAGTAATGAAAATGGTGGTTATTTTCAGCCACTAAATTTTAGGGTATACAGTCACAGATAATTGACATATAACAAATGTGGGAGCTTGGAATTTTTACTGTCTTCCTTTGAAGTACTCCCACTAGGAAGCAAGACTAGACTCGTTTTATGTTGCTCCAAAGAGCAGAACTAGAACCTGCCCCAGGGTGGAAGTCACATGGAAGCATGTTCCTAGCTGGATACAAGAACTGACAATAAGTATGTGTCAATAATAGAATGGGTTATTTTGCAAGGTAGTGAGCTAACTGTCTCTGAAGGTATTCTTAGAGAACTTGGACAACTGTTGATTAGAGACATCCATAATAGGGACCTGTAAAGTCCCTTCAAGTCTTATGACTCCATTAGTGAGTGAAGGGGAAGGGGAACTGGAAGCTGGGATTTGTAGTCAAATGTGATTGGTAAAGGTTACTCGGAGATAGGTTTTCAGTTTGTAGACTATCTTTATTTTCTCTCTTGGGTTCTTTTACCATCTAATTTTTAATGAGAAGATCAAAATAAAGGCAATGGCCAAGATATTAGGAAGGCTTAATTGTTGTAAACATGGTGATTTGGGGTGATACAATGGACCTAGTACTTTATCTTTCTTACATCTCTCGTTTCTTTCTTTCTTTTGAGAATCCAGTGGCAGGAGTTGAGCCCTTCCCCACCCTTCCCCACCTCCACTTTTACATGAAGGACTCCTAAGAACTTAGTTTTTTGTTTGTTTGTGTTTTTTCTTTAGAGAAAGACAAAACTGACTTGCATGATAATTGTGATGAGTGTTTGGGTATCCAATAGTCTGGTGAACTATTCATCTATATTCCAAATGAAAGACCAAATTTTGCTAGCCAAGAAATCATAGGTGCTTTTTCTGATGCTTTTAGAATTTTCCTGCATTCTTTCTTCCCTTCCCTTCTCATTGCTATAGACCCTTCAAATTACAGAAGAAAGAAAATACTTAAGCAGAGATCCATAAGCAAGGCCTTCATAGGTCATAAGTCAGAGTCTTCCTGTACTCATAATGGCATGTTAGAAGAGATCTATGACTGTAGTTGAAACAGTTATATGCAAACTGTAAACTCTAAAGAGATTTCTTTAGCTCCAACAGTTTTAGGAGTTTGGCTTCTGTGATTTTGGGACATGAAAGGGAGAAAATAAATATTTCTCAATTTAAGTAATGAAAGAATATCACACATATTTTGAATCTCCAAGACAATATAAGTAACATAAAATTTGGAGCTTGTCTACAAGGAGAAGGAGGTATGAGGAAGCTACCCACTTGGCAGATCTTAGCATATATTGGTGGAAATGTGGGATCTATAATTGTTTTCAGGCTGGGGAGGAGGTGAAGAGTAATGTTCTCATTAGAGATATTTAGGTATGAACTCCATAATTTGGGTAAGCTGGTTGAAGTTAAATGAATTTGTATGCCTAATCCGAGTATAGGTGGCCTGGTTCTCTTCAATAATTTTAGCTGTATGGGGCTGTTCTTCCCTTTAATAGAATAAAAGGCCCAAGCTTTTATGATACAAGTAGTAGCAGGATAAAATTTAACTTTGACTGAGGCCATAGATGCAATGTTATAAAATTCCAAACTAAAATATAAGACCAAAATGCAATTTGAAAATGATACTGTTGGGATGCCTGGGTGGCTCAGCAGTTGAGCGCCTGCCTTTGGCCCAGGGCGTGATCCTGGAGTCCCAGGATTGAATCCCACATCGGGCTCCCTCCATGGAGCCTGCTTATCTCTCTGCCTATGTCTCTGCCTCTCTCTGTGTATGTCTCTCATGAATAAATAAATAAAATCTTAAAAAAAAGAAAATGATACTGTTAAGATTGGGTAAGAATGGATTCCTAGAAGGTCCACCCTCCTCAGTAATGAATGGGAGAGTTTGGGATAGGGTCTTCCTCCCTTAGTCAAGCCTGATGAAGGGCTCTTCTGTGGGATGATTCAGAGGGTCTGACATGTGTTTCATTCAGCTGGGGATATATAGTGCCTGGGGACTGATCTTCACCTGAGAAAGTTGGAGCTGCTTACAGTGTCAGGATAGAGGTGGGTATGCTATCCTATCGAGGGTTTGGAAGGGCAAGGGCTGGGACAGCATGTATATGCTAATATTAAAGGAAATTCCACTCTAGTTAGAAGCATGCATTTAAATTTTTATAACAACCATGTATGTGAAGGAAGAGGACCATATGGGCCAATTCAAAGATTTACTCCTGGTAGGGACATTTTATAGGAAAAGAGAATGGCTAAAGAATAATATTTGGTACAAAATAAGATCATTAGACTCTTGACTTATAGTCAGCTGTCAGTCAACTTGGTAGGCAATTGGCTTCTTAGAGCCAAGACAATCTCATTGAGTTTATTGGAAAATTATTTAAGCATTTTTTAATTGCTTGAAGGGGATTGTGAATTGTATCCTGTTAAAAAAATTCTGTCCCAGATTAGGTTTGAAGGAATTTTTCTTTTACTTGTATTTCTTAATGACTAGGGAAATAATCACAAGTGACTGTGGAGTTCAGAGATAGAGCTACCTGAATGAAAAGAACTGTAGCTGGGAGGGGTGGAGGGAGGTGCCTGGGTGGCTCAGTCAGTTAAGTATCTGACTCTTGATTTCAGCTCTGGTCATGATCTCAGGGTCGTGAGATCAAGCCCTGCATCAGACTCTGTGCTGAGCATGGAATCTGCTTAGGATTCTCTGTCTCAGTCTCTTTTTGACCCTCTCCACTCTTACTCTTTCTTTAAAATAAATAGATTTGAAAAAAAAAAGAAAAGAACTATAGGGAAGATTGCCTGGTGATTGAACTTGCTGAGGATGACGCGAAAGAAAGAGTTGTCTCAAACATTTGCCAGGACCAAAGGGTAGAGAGTGAGTTATTTAAGTCAGATTTTCCTACCCCTACCTGCCACCGCCATCACTGTGGTATATAGTGTCCAAATATGGCTGCCAGTAACTCCTCCCATCTCTGTACACACTTCTGGCTCTGCTCACTAAGAGGTGGAGTCTGTCCTTCCTTTGAATCTGGGCTGGGATTGTGACTTGCTTTGACCAATAGAATGTAGCAGAATTGACTCTTAGCCTTTAAGAGGATTGGTAGGTTGGACTTAATTTTAGAACTCGGAGGCCAGGTAAGAAGATTGAGTATCTGAAGGCCAAGGTGCTTTGAGAAAGCTCACACTAGCCATGTGGAGAGAGGATGTGGAGTGGTCATGTGGAGAAGTCATGTGGAGTGAGGCACATCCCTGGCCAGTCTCCAGCTATTGTAGCCATCCCAGCTAAGGTGCCATCTTGAATGTTCCAGCCTCAGCAAAAGCAGAACTGCCCAGCTGAACCCAGGCCAGATTGCAGAATTACAAGCTATAAGAAGTCATTGTTGTTTTAAGCCAATTAGTTTTGAAGTTTTTTTTTTTTAATACAGCAATAGATAACTAAAACTACCACCCTGAAAGGATTGGAACTTGGCCAGGCTGCTTGTCAGGGGGAGTGGATGGGGTGAGGGGGGAAGATAGGTAACATGAAGGGTGAAGAAGTGGACCAAAAGTCAACTTTGCATACCTTCCCTTTGTAAGATTCCCACCTGGGAAGCCCCACCTGGGAAAGCAAAATGTTACAAAGCTAAATCAAGTGCACGGTTTTACCTCCTGTCTTAGACTGGACATTCTAATTTCACAGCTGAGATTCTTTGGGGGTGCAAAATGAACCTAGGACTGTCTTTTACCTAAGAGGGAGCAGAAAATTCATGGGCCCGCAGGCATTTTCATTCAGGGCCAGGGAAAATAACTCCCACTGAATTAACATTAAGAGGCAAGTGTGAAGACAAGCTAACAGTAAAGTTGGACTTTCATTACTTCATGAATTATGCTTGATCAAAGTATACTGACCACCCTGCGCATGTCCAGAAGCCCAAAAGCCCACTTGTCAGGGAGAAGCTTACCTTTTTCTGAGTCCAAGACATTGCTTCTGTTTCTTGACAGCTCTGGGCCCCTGACTATTGTTCTGAGTTCTCTGGCTGTTGTCCTTTCTGACTTTTCAATTTTGATCCCCAAAGGAAAAGGCCTGTCTTTCCTCAATTTCCCCAAACCATCATTCCACCCAAAGAAGTTCTGTATAGCAGCATTTTGAGGGTGTCAACCACTACAGTAAACAACTTAGAATTAACTATCATAAATCCACATTCTTAAGACTCTTTTGACCAGTAGGAAATTCCTTCCTAGGAATTCCTGCTTCTTACTTTGGATGATCTCACCTCTCCTCTGTGGTATCCAGCCTCTGAATACCCACATTTCTACTAATTTCTAAAGAAGGAGAGTTCAGCTCCTCTTACCTATGTCAAACTACCTTCCACTTAACGGATCCTCAAACTTGTTAAAACACCCTACGCCACACATGACCATGCATTCCACTTAGGTACATGATAATGGACAACTAACAAGTATTGCTGCTCCCCAGGGCCCAGGCCCACATGTGAAGTCCTACATATTTATTTCACAATGTGGACATTGCAACAACCCCTTAGTCTCATTTTATAGTGAAAGAAGCTAGGGTATAGAGAGCTTGAGTAAAGTGTTCAGGTCACACAGTTGGGTAACTGAGTCAGGACTCAAATCCAGGGCAATCTGGTGCAGAGGCCAAGAACTTAACCATAAGTCTCTCTTTTAATAATGACATTTTAATGACATCCTTAGGTAAGACTTCACTTTCTGATAGTCATTGTTGAGAAACTATATACACATTATTCATCCCCCATTTAGAACCAGTACCACAAGGGGCATGGAATTTTTCTCCTTATTTCATTTTTATGGGTGTTTTTTCCTAATATTGAGAGCTTATAATTTATTTTAATTTTTTAATTTAAATATAGCTGACACACAGTATTACACTGCTTTCAGGTATATGACAGAGTGATTCGTCAAGTCTATACACTATGCTGTGCTCATCACAAATGTAGCAACCGACTGTTACCATGCAAGGCTAGTACAACACCATTGGCTATGTTACTTGTGCTGTACCTTTCATCCGCAGGGCTTATTTATTTTTCTGTTTAATATAAAAATGTTCAGAGGCAGATGATAGAAATTACGGTGATGTGGAATGCTATGAGACAGCATTAGGAATGTGATACTTCAATCCTACCATGATCTCATGCTTGTACTTATGAGATGCCTGGAGAAATAATATGCACTGGAGAAAGACTGCCAAGGAATAGCAAAGCAGTATATTTTTGCAAGCTGTGGCTTTGTCTCCAAACCTTGACTTAGAACTCCGGTGAACTACACCAGGCTTCGGGGAGCTAACTAGAGGCTTAAAGTCTTCTTCCAAATTTTAGTCTGACTCCTCAAAGGGTGAAGGGCATTCTGACTCCTCCCTGCAGTACCAGAAAAAAGAAGGAAAATTCTCTTTCCTTCATGTACCTTTATAAATAGGTGCTGAGTGCTATTGACCTGCTGGGCAGTGCAGAAAATGTTGAGGACCAAACACATGTGAAGTCTATTGTCATGGAATTTATAGGCTGGTGGAGAGATGGGCATTAAATAGAGTAGTGCACAATGATAATAAATTATAACACATGCTCTGAAGAACAAGGAGAGGATCTATTTTATTTTATTTTTTACTTTATTTTTTCCCCTGTGGGGACCCTGATGCAGGACTCAATCCCAGGACCACAAGATCATGCCCAGAGCCAAAGGCAGACGCTCAACCATTGCGCCACCTAGGTGCCCTGGACAGAATCTATTTTAGACTGGAGGTAGAGGGGAAGGTTCACCGGATGGCCACTCTGAGACCTCGGAGGCAAGCAGGAGCCAGCCTGGTGAAGATTAGGTTGATGTGTGTCCCAGGCAGAGGGAGTAGTAAGTGTGAAGTTCTGGAGACAAGAAAGGTTTGATGAATTGCAGGCACTGGGCCTTAGTAGGAGAAATGGGGCAAGTGGCACATCAAGTAGTTGGGCTATGGGGCGAGGCCTTTGAGACTACCATAAATATGAGGGTTGTTCCCCCTTTTGATAACCAGACCCAGACTCTTCCCTCATTCTATATGATCCCAGTGGCCACGGGCCAGGGGCATCACACAACTAACAGTGTGGGTAGGCCAATCAGAGTGCATTTCTTGAGGATTTGAATCTTCAACAGAGAGACCAAGGACGTAGAATTTTCGGGGCTATCATTCTGATGTGTTCATGTGAAGAGGTTTTCTGTAAGTTTCTGAGATCCTTAGAGCTGATAAATCTCCTGCCCTTTTGGTTGAAGTCAGCCAGGTTTGATTGCTGTGACTTGCAGCTTAAGAGACTGAACGGGACAAAATCCTCAGTTATTAATAATCAAAGTCGATTAGGAAGCCAGCTACATTGGCCTTTAGAGGTTAGCATGGGCCAGACATAATACCATGTAGTTTTAAAAAATCACTCTGGTCTCCTTCCTTCCTCTTTAGCCCCTTTCCTTCCTCTTCCATAACCCACTATGAGTGTGTTATACAGCCCAGGTGAGTGATGGTGTGTGTTTGGCCTAGAGTGAGGGTAGAAAAGTCACAGAAAAGGAGACACAGGTGAGAGCTGCTGGCTTCAATGCCCTGCTGTAGGTGGGAGAGAGCGCTTGGTGGCCTGCTCTCCTTCCCCTGCCCCTCTCCTAGCAGAGTTGGTCTTGATGTGCTCCGCCTTCTGAGTGGGGTAACAGAAGACCTCTTAATACACAGTGATTTCAACAGCTAGAAAATAATAATCCACTGACAGTCTTGCAATTTGCCCAAGCAGATCGGCCCTCATCCCTGTGAGTAGAACGAAATAAGGTCCTTTATTTTGATACATCCTTCCAAGAGGGATGAAGTATGGAAGAGAGATGGAGGCCTTGCTTGTCTTTTACAGTCAGCAGGGGGTTTCTAGAGAGTTGTGTCTACTCTTCTCTGTGTCTGTGCCTGCTGAAAGGCCAATTTCTCTTCTGATTCTAGGCTTCTCCAGGCTAGCTGGTCAAATTGTTAAGGCTCCTAGGGAAAGGATACGATAAATACCCACTACCAAAAGGGATCTGTGACTGAGGGTACAGAGGAATTTGTGGTGGAAGAAGAATTTGCCCCCTCAGCAACCTGATTCTGTGAGGGCTGAGTTCTCTGGCTGGTGAAGCTGTGGGTTTCACTGGTAAACTGGAGAATGGTCCTAACTGGCTTGGGCCATAGCCAGGAGCCGAGGAACACACCTCATTCTTGCTGAAGTTTCAGAAAAGAAATAGGATAGACAGAGAGAGGATTTGAATGGGTTTGTTTGCCCAGGAGGGTCCATCTTCTGAGGGTGCCCTGAATTTCTTGCTCAGCCCATATGTGGTTGCCCTCAGCTCTTACCGGGCCCTGTTCCAATTCCCCATGGACAGGACAGGGACACACAGCATGATGGTAAGTAGGGATGGGCAATTATGGTTGGGCTGCTTTTCTCTATAGGTGTTGAAAGGACCCATGAATCCTAACTCTCAGAGTCCCTTTCAGTGTCCTTCGAGTGGGCACCAGTTCTTCCTGTCCGCTCCCTGTAACATACCTCCAGTCAAGTTCCTGGCTATGTGGCAACTCCCACTATCCCCTCCCATGCATTAAAATTTCATAGTTTTAGGTCAGGACAGGGCCAGAGAAGCCATCTAGATCACCTGCTCCATTGTGCAGACATGGAAACTAGGAGTACAGCTCAGGATTGAGCAGCATACATCGGGATGCTGAGGTCACCTTATTTGTCATTAAAACAATTCTGTAATCTACATATTTTAGGATGGACATGTTATGGCAAAGCCCCAAAGAGGAAAAATGTAATTGTGAAGGTCAGTGTGAGATCTTTATATAAGTGGAATCACAGCATACAGATTGTTTTTGCTTCTGGCTCCTCTAACTCCACATGATGCTTCAGAGATCCACCTGTGTTGTAGTGTGCACATTTCTTTTTCACAGCTAAGTGGTATTCTACTGTATGGACACAATTGGTTCATCCATTCACCTGTTCATGTGCCTGTGGATTGCCTCTGACCTTTGGCTATTTTGAATAAAGCCACAGTGAGCATTTATGTGCATGAACATATATTTTTATTTCTTTTGGGTAAGTATCTAGGATTAGACTTGCTGGCTCAGGAGACTTAGATTTTAATACCAGCTCTGCCACTAATTTGTTGTTGCTTTAAGCAAATTATATGCCTTCTCTGGGCTTCAGAGGCTTCATTTATAAAAAGAAGGGGTTGGACTAGATGGGTCTTTTTGCACTGTGCTCCTTAAATCCCCTAGAATCTGAATCTGTACGTTGGGGGAGAGGGGGGTAAACAGTGAAGGGCTGAGTCTCCACTCTTACATTGCCCACATAGCCTGACTAAATGTCAAAATGTTGACCTTCCCTATTGGAGTTTATTTGAAGAAGAAAGTGTTCCATGACTAAGAATGTTTGAAAAGCATTGGCCTACAATAATCTCTCAGATTCCTCCAACTCTAAAATTTTTGGAGTCTACGAGAGAATTTGCTTTCTTCCAAACTTCCATGAGTAATGTTCTGGGAACAACATCTAAGATCACATAAGAGCCAGCGTGGGTGAAAATTACCTCTCTTTTCTCTCTCTCTGTGGCAGAAGGTGAAACTAAACTGTAACTGAGCTGAAATACAAACTCAAAAGAACGTTTCAGATTTCCAGCCCAGACAAGATGGCATATGCACATTTCTCCCTGCTCTTCCTAGCTAAGGGTGATTACAAACCCCGCAAAATATAATTCAGAAGGCAACCAAAGGAGAAACCTTAAAGGTGGTAAGAGAAAGGTAAACCGGTTTGGGACCCCAGAATTAAAACGACAGCACAGGTTTAGGGCATCTTATGTCACCCCCACTCAACAGAAGAAGATGACCAGGCTTGGGGTTTCCTGACCCCTAACCTAGCAACAGAATATCACCCAGGTGGGCTTGTTTCTTTCCCAGATGGGATGGAAGTACTTCTGATGACACCAGGCAAGCCCAGAACCACTGGTAAGGGGATTATTAGGGAGCACTACTAGCAGTCAGTGGTAGGGGCAAGTGCTCTCCTTCCTTGCCCAGCCCGAGACTCTCCTCTCCCAAGAGCTACCTAATGAAAACAGACAGCACCAACTAGAGAGCTCCTTTGCAAGTGGCCCAGCAGGCCAGGAAGCCTCTTTGTCCCCATGGTCCTAGGATTCCCCTCCTCCACCCAGAGACATCTGCCTGTCTGGCCTAGGGAAACCCTTCCCCACCCAGCAGCACATAAATGAAAAAAAGAAAGAAAGAAAAAAAGAAAGAAAATCTCAGCAGAAAGACAAACATTTTCAAAGAAGATTTACAGATGGTGAATAAACACATGAAAAGATGGTCATATCATTAGTCCTCAGGGAAATGCGGATTCAGCCCACAGTAAGATACCACTACACACTTATGAGAATGGCTAAAATAAAAAATAGTGATGACACCAAATGATGGCGAAAATGTGGGGGGAATCTGGAAGTCCCATACACTGTTGATGGGAATGTCAAATGGTACAGGGACTCTGGAAAACAGTTTGGTAGTTTCTTGAAAGACTAGATATGCAACTACCATATGACCCAGGGATTGTACCCTTGGGCCCTTATCCCAGAGACATGAAAACCTGGGTTCGCTCAAAAACCTGTACACGAACATTCATAAGAAGCTTTATCCATAATAGTCCCATACTAGAAACAACCCAGGTATCTTTCAGCTGGTGAAGAGTTGAGTAATCTGTAGCACGTCCATACCATGGAATACTACTCAGTGGTCAGCATTAAAAAGGAATAAACTATGGATATAACTTGGATGACTCTCCAGAAAATTGTGTTGAGTGAAAGGAGCCAATCCCAGAAGGTTACATAAGACATGATTCCATGTACATAACATTTTTGAAATGACAGTTTTATTTTTTTAATAATAAATTTATTTTTTATTGGTGTTCAATTTACCAACATACAGAATAACACCCAGTGCTCATGCCGTCAAGTGCCCCCCTCAGTACCCGTCACCCATTCACCCCCACCCCCCGCCCTCCTCCCCTTCCATCACCCCTAGTTCGTTTCCCAGAGTTAGGAGTCTTTACGTTCTGTCTCCCTTTCTGATATTTCCCACACATTTCTTCTCCCTTCCCTTATATTCCCTTTCACTATTATTTATATTCCCCAAATGAATGAGAACATATAATGTTTGTCCTTCTCCGATTGACTTACTTCACTCAGCATAATACCCTCCAGTTCCATCCACGTTGAAGCAAATGGTGGGTATTTGTCATTTCTAATGGCTGAGTAATATTCCATTGTATACATAAACCACATCTTCTTTATCCATTCATCTTTCGATGGACACCGAGGCTCCTTCCACAGTTTGGCTATTGTGGCCATTGCTGCTATAAACATCGGGGTGCAGGTGTCCCAGTCCCGGCGTTTCATTGCATCTAAATCTTTGGGGGTAAATCCCCAGAAGTGCAATTGCTGGGTCGTAGGGCAGGTCTATTTTTAACTCTTTGAGGAACCTCCACACAGTTTTCCAGAGTGGCTGCACCAGTTCACATTCCCACCAACAGTGTAAGAGGGTTCCCTTTTCTCTGCATCCTCTCCAACATTTGTGGTTTCCTGCCTTGTTAATGTTCCCTATTCTCACTGGTGTGAGGTGGTATCTCACTGTGGTTTTGATTTGCATTTCCCTGATGGCAAGTGATGCGGAGCATTTTCTCATGTGCTTGTTGGCCATGTCTATGTCTTCCTCTGTGAGATTTCTCTTCATGTCTTTTGCCCATGTCATGATTGGATTGTTTGTTTCTTTGGTGTTGAGTTTAATAAGTTCTTTATAGATCTTGGAAATTAGCTCTTTATCTGATACGTCATTTGCAAATATCTTCTCCCATTCTGTAGGTTGTCTTTGAGTTTTGTAGACTGTATCTTTTGCTGTGCAGAAGCTTCTTACCTTGATGAAGTTCCAATAGTTCAGTTTTGCTTTTGTTTCTTTTGCCTTCGTGGATGGATCTTGCAAGAAGTTACTGTGGCCGAGTTCAAAAAGGGTGTTGCCTGTGTTCCCCTCTAGAATTTTGATGGAATCTTGTCTCACATTTAGAACTTTCATCCATTTTGAGTTTATCTTTGTGTATGGTGAAAGAGAGTGGTCTAGTTTCATTCTTCTGCATGTGGATGTCCAATTTTCCCAGCACCATTTATTGAAGAGACTGTCTTTCTTCCAATGGATAGTCTTTCCTCCTTTAAAGAATATTAGTTGACCATAAAGTTCAGGGTCCACTTCTGGGTTCTCTATTCTGTTCCATTGATCTATGTGTCTGTTTTTGTGCCAGTACCACACTGTCTTGATGACCACAGCTTTGTAGTACAACCTGAAATCTGGCATTGTGATGCCCCCAGATATGGTTTTCTTTTTTAAAATTCCCCTGGCTATTCGGGGTCTTTTCTGATTCCACACAAATCTTAAAATAATTTGTTCTAACTCTCTGAAGAAAGTCCATGGTATTTTGATAGGGATTGCATTAAACGTGTAAATTGCCCTGGGTAACATTGACATTTTCACAATATTAATTCTGCCAATCCATGAGCATGGAATATTTTTCCATCTCTTTGTGTCTTCCTCAATTTCTTTCAGAAGTGTTCTATAGTTTTTAGGGTATAGATCCTTTACCTCTTTGGTTAGGTTTATTCCTAGGTATCTTATGCTTTTGGGTGCAGCTGTAAATGGGATTGACTCCTTAATTTCTCTTTCTTCAGTCTCATTGTTAGTGTATAGAAATGCCATTGATTTCTGGGCATTGATTTTGTATCCTGCCACGCTGCCAAACTGCTGTATGAGTTCTAGCAATCTTGGGGTGGAGGCTTTTGGGTTTTCTATGTAGAGTATCATGTCATCAGCGAAGAGGGAGAGTTTGACTTCTTCTTTGCCAATTTGAATGCCTTTAATGTCTTTTTGTTGTCTGATTGCTGAGGCTAGGATTTCCAGTACTATGTTGAATAGCAGTGGTGAGAGTGGACATCCCTGTCTTGTTCCTGATCTTAGGGGAAAGGCTCCCAGTGCTTCCCCATTGAGAATGATATTTGCTGTGGGCTTTTCGTAGATGGCTTTTAAGATGGTGAGGAATGTTCCCTCTATCCCTACACTCTGAAGAGTTTTGATCAGGAATGGATGCTGTATTTTGTCAAATGCTTTCTCTGCATCTAATGAGAGGATCATATGGTTCTTGGTTTTTCTCTTGCTGATATGATGAATCACATTGATTGTTTTACGGGTGTTGAACCAGCCTTGTGTCCCGGGGATAAATCCTACTTGGTCATGGTGAATAATTTTCTTAATGTACTGTTGGATCCGATTGAGTAGTATCTTGTTGAGAATGTTTGCATCCATGTTCATCAGGGATATTGGTCTGTAATTCTCCTTTTTGGTGGCGTCTTTGTCTGGTTTTGGAATTAAGGTGATGCTGGCCTCATAGAACGAGTTTGGAAGTACTCCATCTCTTTCTATCTTTCCAAACAGCTTTAGGAGAATAGGTATGATTTCTTCTTTAAACGTTTGATAGAATTCCCCTGGGAAGCCATCTGGCCCTGGACTCTTGTGTCTTGGGAGGTTTTTGATGACTGCTTCAATTTCCTCCCTGGTTATTGGCCTGTTCAGGTTTTCTATTTCTTCCTGTTCCAGTTTTGGTAGTTTGTGGCTTTCCAGGAATGCGTCCATTTCTTCTAGATTGCCTAATTTATTGGCGTATAGCTGTTCATAATATGTTTTTTAAATCGTTTGTATTTCCTTGGTGTTGGTAGTGATCTCTCCTTTCTCATTCATGATTTTATTAATTTGAGTCTTCTCTTTCTTCTTTTTAATAAGGCTGGCTAATGGTTTATCTATCTTATTAATTCTTTCAAAGAACCAACTCCTGGTTTTGTTGATCTGTTCCACAGTTCTTCTGGTCTCGATTTCGTTGAGTTCTGCTTGAATCTTAATTAACTCTCTTCTTCTGCTGGGTGTAGGATCTATTTGCTGTTTTTTCTCTAGCTCCTTTAGGTGTAAGGTTAGCTTTTGTATTTGAGTTCTTTCCAGTTTTTGAATGGATGCTTGTATTGCGATGTATTTCCTCCTTAGGACTGCTTTTGCTGCATCCCAAAGATTTTGAATGGTTGTATCTTCATTCTCATTAGTTTCCATGAATCTTTTTAATTCTTCCTTTATTTCCTGGTTGACCCTTTCATCTTTTAGCAGGATGGTCCTTAACCTCCACATGTTTGAGGTCCTTCCAAACTTCTTGTGATTTAGTTCTAATTTCAAGGCATTATGGTCTGAGAATATGCAGGGAACGATCCCAATCTTTTGGTATCAGTTCAGACCCGATTTGTGACCCAGTATGTGGTCTATTCTGGAGAAAGTTCCATGTGCACTTGAGAAGAATGTGTATTCAGTTGAGTTTGGATGTAAAGTTCTGTAGATATCTGTGAAATCCATCTGGTCCAGTGTATCATTTAAAGCTCTTGTTTCTTTGGAAATGTTGTGCTTAGAAGACCTATCAAGTATAGAAAGAGCTACATTGAAGTCACCAAGTATAAGTGTATTATTATCTAAGTATTTCTTCACTTTGGTTTTTAATTGATTTAAATATTTGGGAGCTCCCACATTTGGGGCATATATATTGAGGATTGTTAAGTCCTCTTGTTGGATAGATCCTTTAAGTATGATATCGTGTCCCTCTTCATCTCTCACTACAGTCTTCGGAGTAAATTTTAGTTTATCTAATATGAGGATGGCTACCCCTGCTTTCTTTTGAGGACTATTTGAATGGTAAATGGTTCTCCAACCTTTTATTTTCAGGCTGTAGGTGTCCTTCTGTCTAAAATGAGTCTCTTGTAGACAGCAAATAGATGGGTCCTGCTTTTTTATCCAGTCTGAAACCCTGCGCCTTTTGATGGGGTCATTAAGCCCATTCACGTTCAGAGTTACTATTGAAATATATGAGTTTAGTGTCATCATGATATCTATTCAGTCCTTGTTTTTGTGGATTGTTCCACCGAACTTCTTCTTAAAGGGGAATTTTAAGAGTTCCCCTTAAAATTTCTTGCAGAGCTGGTTTGGAGGTCACATATTCTTTTAGTTCCTGCCTGTCTTGAAAGCTCTTTATGTCTCCTTCCATTTTGAATGAGAGCCTTGCTGGATAAAGTATTCTTGGTTGCATGTTCTTCTCATTTAGAAAGGCCAGCCTTTCTGGCCTGCCAGGTCTCTGTGGAGAGGTCTGCTGTTACCCTAATACTCCTCCCCATAAAAGTCAGGGATTTCTTGTCTCTTGCTGCTTTAAGGATCTTCTCTTTATCTTTGGAATTTGCAAGCTTAACTATTAGATGTCGAGGTGTTGAACGGTTTTTATTGATTTTAGGGGGGGATCTCTCTATCTCCTGGATCTGAATGCCTATTTCCCTTCCCAGATTAGGAAAGTTTTCAGCTATGATTTGTTCAAATACATATTCTGGCCCTCTGTCCCTTTCGGCGCCCTCGGGAACCCCAATTATACGTAGGTTTTTCTTCCTCAGGCTGTCGTTTATTTCCCTTAATCTATCCTCATGGTCTTTTAATTGTTTGTCTCTTTTTCCTCAGTTTCCCTCTTTGCCATCAACTTGTCTTCTATGTCACTCGTTCTTCCACCTCGTTAACCCTCGTCGTTAGGACTTCTAGTTTGGATTGCATCTCATTCAATTGATTTTTAATTTCTGCCTGATTGGATCTAATTTCTGCAGTCATGAAGTCTCTTGAGTCCCTTATGCTTTTTTCTAGAGCCACCAGTAGCTGAATAATAGTGCTTTTGAATTGGCTTTCTGACTTTGAATTGTAATCCAGATTTTGTAACTCTGTGGGAGAGAGGACTGTTTCTGATTCTTTCTTTTGAGGTGAGGTTTTCCTTGTAGTCATTTTGATCAGTGCAGAGTGGCCAAAAACAAGTTGTATTGGGAAAAGGAGAAAAAGAGAGGAGAGAAAGAAGGAAAGCAAAGAGAAAAAGAAAAAAGGAAAATAGGAAGAAAAAAAGGAAAAAAGTGAAGAATAAGAGAGGGAAAAAGAAAGAAAGGAAAAAAAGGGTGGGAGAAACAAACAGAAATCAAAAAGCAAAAAAAAAAAAAAAAAAAAAAACAACAAGGGGGAGTATCTTCTGATTCTGTATACTTTAAGTCCCTTGACTTCCCCTGGAACTTGTCCGTCCTGCTGGTCTTCTGGGGGAGGGGCCTGTTGTGCTGATTTTCAGGTGTGAGCACTTGGGGGAGCTGCTCTGCCCCCTGCCTGGTGCAGGGCTCAGTGGGGGTTGTTTACCCCGTGAGGCCCCAGGAGGAACAACCCCAGTGGCGGGGCCAGCTCTGGAGCCCTGGATTCAGCCCCCGCAGTAACTCCGGAGCTCTCCGTCTGCAGGGCCTGGAGGCTCCAGGGCGGGGCGCTGATCTGCTCAGCTGGGGCAGGAGCGTCCTTGCTGTCCTGGGCCCTCCCGGCCTCTGCCTGTCCCGGGGGAGCCCGGATCCTGGGCTGTGTCCCGGCGCCCTGTGCTCCGGGTCTGCGCTGTTGGATTTGCGCTCCCTCCCCGCATCCCCCTCCGCGGAGCTGCCGCCCGAGCCCTCCGAGCTGCTCCGGGTCCCGCCGTGCGCGCTGCAGCCCTTAGGGAGCTCGGCGCACTCTCCCGGGGCGCAGGTGTCTGTTAGTGTCCCAGGGAACCCGAGGGCATCCTCGCCCTCTTGGGGTCCTGCTCTAACTCCCTGCGAGCCCCTTTCCGCCCGGGAAGGTTGGTTCAGCCGCTGCTTCTCCGGGACGGGGCTCTCCTGTCCTGGGGACACTCGCCCCGGCCTCAGCCCGGCTCCCCGCGGGGCCCCTCCCCCTTGGAGGCCTTTTGTTCCTTTATTTCTTTTTCCCCGTCTTCCTACCTTGATAGAAGCGCGAACTCTTCTCACTGTAGCGTTCCAGCTGGTCTGTCTTTAAATCTCAGGCCGAATTCGTAGATTTTCAGGATAATTTGAAGGTTATCTAGGTAATTTGGTGGGGACAGGTGATTTGGGGACCCTACTCTTCAGCCATCTTGCCCCTCCTCTGAAATGACAGTTTTAGAAAGGAGAACAGATTAGTGTTTCCAGGGGCTAGGAGTTAAGGACCTGGGTGTGGGGAGAGAGTATGGTGGAGGGGGTAGAAGGATGTGGGTGGAGTCACAAAAAGGCAGCAAGGGGGATCCTTGTGGTGATGGAATGTTCTGTATCTTGATTGTGGTGGTCACAGGAATCTACGCATGAGATAAACTCATATTGAAACGGGACACACATGTGTAGGCACACTCACACACAAATGAGTACAAGTAAATTTGGGGAGCTCTGAAGAAGATAGGTGGATTCTATCAATGTCACTACCCTAACTGTGGCATTGTTCTATAGCTTTGCCATTTGTCACCACTGGTGGACACTGCTGAAGGCTACACAGCATCTCTCTGTAGTATTTCTTAAAATCGCACTTGAATCTAACAATGATCTCAATTAAAAGTTCAATTAATAAGAGAGGGCTTTTCAAAAACCAGGAAGTAGATAGTGAGTGAACACATACCTTGATTGCAGGAAGGACAGACGTGTGAGGAAGAGCTTCTGGAGAGCACAGTGACTGTGGAAGTCTCCTGGCCAGAATGCGAGATGCAGGCGGCCACACTTTCTTGCTCCCAAAGAGAATCCTTAAGCACTAATGCTCTTTATTCAAATTTGAAAAATGAGGTAACCTGCTTTTTTGTTGGGGGAAGGGGCTGCCAGTAAACGAGACTGTAATTAGTGAAGTATTTTCAGGATCACTAGGGCTCTTAACCGTTAGTTATACCGGATCCAGGATGTTTTAATTGCCCTTTTATAACAAGTGCCTTGACAGACACTTTTGTCTTCACTCGATGTGTGAAAAAAAAAAAGTCCACAACTCAAAACACTATAGCTTAGAAGAGAAACCCTTCTGAGAAAGGATGTTTTGAATATAACATCATATCATTGATGGAATTTAATTATATACAAGCACTGAAGTTTAGCACCTTGTAGCCAATTTTTACACTTGTGATTTTAGGTTTCCTTAATATATTTACTTATTATATTTAACTTATTTTTTCTAAACACTAAGTCAGCAGGGAAGTTCCCCCTCCAGGTCAATGCCAGCTACAGGAGACAGACAGAGATGATTGGATTTGCAGGGCTGTTGAGCATCACCGAGAAGGGGTGACCAAGCAATGTTTCGGGGATCCCTCCTGCTTGGCTCAGACATTTCTTTAGGACCACCACACTCCTAGCCCAGCTGCTGAGAGTATGGACTGTGGATGGCTTAGAGATGTGCCCCTCCCTGGAAAACTTCAGCGGGCTTCAGGGAACTTCCTCACCCAAGGCGAAGCCACCTCCCAAGGGTGACCTGGGGTCCATGACTGGCTGAGCCCCCTGCCTCAATCTGAGACAACTCTGAGGGGCCATCCCAGCTCCTGAGACCCACATTAAGACTGGCTGAGATTTCAGTTGCAACCACCTTGCCAGCTGGCTTGGCTTTCCTCAACTCTTAGAGGTGTATCTCCTCAGAGTCAGTTTCTGGGGAACCCAACCTGGTCTTTGACTGGGCTCCCAGAAAACAAGTCTGAGTAGAACTTGGGTTAAGGTAGTTTATTAGAGAGGTGACCCTAGGTATCAGCAGTGAGGGAGTGAGTGAGAAAAACAGGAAAGGAAAACAAGCCAGTAAGAGGTACATCGTTAAGCTGGTCACTGCTGTGGGCCTTTGGGGATCAGTCTCTTTGGATATGTCTGAGGAACATGTATAGTGTGGCTCAGTTTTGTCTCACCAAAAGCTAGGGTATTTATCTGTATATCGAGGCCCGCAATTAAAGGATTGTTGTTAGGGACAGGAATCCCCCAGACTTCTGGTTGGCCTGTGCACACACTGAGCCATTTCTCAGGGTTTCTTTTGAGGGCACTGTACTACAGAAAATCAAAGAGGCCCAGCGGATATGTGAAGTGGTGGGGTGCTTGGCAGCTTGCAAGAACGTTAGCCGCTACAGTTGAGCCAAAATCAGAGGTGAGTGAGGGTCTGTGGTGGGGGGCCCTCGAAGTGTCTGCTACTCAGGGGAAAGAACACCAGCCTCTTACTATGACAGGAGTCAGAGGAGCTTCTCTCAGACAAGGGGAATTTCCTGGGTGAACTAGATCTTTTCATTCCAAGTGTGTGTGCGCGTGTGTGTGTCACACAGAACTGGCTGTGGAAAGAAAGGATGCAGAAAAGTCAAAAGGAGATCAATGAAAAGGTCTCTATTTATTTGCCTGCCAAGCTGGCTGAGAGCCATCTTAGTGGCCTCTCTTCCCTCTGTGTTGAGCTTGAGGTACTGAGGTGAAGTCCTAGGACTTCCGAACCGTAAGATGTATTTATCTTTAGGAACTGAAAAGAGAGAAGATGTGATTGGTTTCTGAAAAAACAAACAAAAATCCAATGCATAGGAGAAAACCAGTCAGAAAACACTGGCTGGCTGGTCTGTGTTCACCCCGAAACGTCTAGGCCGATGATCGCAAAGCATGGTCCCCAAACCAGTTGCATTGGCATCACCGGGGGGACTGGTTAGAACCCGAAATTGTCTGGCCCCACCGCACACCTACTGACTCAGGATCTCCGCGGGTGGGCCCAGCTCTCTGCCCTAACCAGGTCCCCCCAGGGATTCTGATGTGAACCAGCGTCTCAGAACTACCTAGTTCCAGATCATTCTCTCGTACCTGTGATTTCAGCAGCTGAACCATAGTTCTAATTCACATGTTTTGCTCCAAGCAGGCCAAGTAGGTGTAAATGGGGGCCATGTAGAAGATAACTTTTCATCTTTTACATTGTGCCATCTGCTGCTGCCTGTGTCTTGCCTCCTGCCCCCCCCCCCCGCCCCCAGGAAACACGGGCCGATCCTCTGCAATGTGCCAGGCACTCTTCCAGAGGCTACGGATCTAACAGTGAGTGCAACACACAACAGCTCTTGTCCTCATGGAGCTTGACTTCTGGTGTGTGTGTGTGTGTGTGTGTGTGTGTGTGTGTGTGTGTGTGTGATGCCAAGTGGGGAGCGGTTCAGAAAATCGTCAGTAAACCAAATAAATAAATTAGACCAGTATATTACAGGGTAGTAGGTGCTATGGAGAAAAATAAAGCGGGAGAGGTGGGTAGAGAATGCTGGAACGGTGGAGGGCGGTGGGGGGGCTTGCGGTTTCAAACAGGGGGCTCTGGGAGGCTTCACTGAAGTGACATTGGAGCCAAGTTTTGAAGGAGGTGAGGGAGTGAATGATGCAGATAATTAGGGGAATGAAAGTCCCAGGCAGAGTCCCAGCAGGATCAAACACATGCCCTGAGGTGGGAGTGTGCCTCTAGCGCTGAACATCTGCTCTGAACCTGTGTGGGGAGGAGAAATTGCCGTGTGACTAGGGAACTTTATTTGTAACTCTCTGCAATCGAGTGGCAAAATCCCGGCTAATTTCGCCCGTGGCAGCATTTGCATCTGTGGCTAAGGTGATGGCGGTAGCTATTCTGGGGCCCACTTTATTGATAAGATATATTTTGAGGTTTATCTCGACCTGCGTCTGGATGTCTCTTTGTGCCATGTATACTGGTAAAACTTTAATAATGCAGAAGCATCATTAAAGCCGGGCTGCAGTTTTAAGGACTCAAGGAACCCTGAGTGGAAGATGGGGCTTCCAGAGCCTTGGTTTTAGAAGATGTCGGGGCGCCTCCTGAAGTCATGTTCCGCGATGCAAGCCCCATGGGAGGAACTGCAGAAGGTGGGCGAGGCTGGTCCTCGCCTCGTGGCTTTAATGGTCTGTGGCTTTAATTCACTTTCACCTAACGACAGGCTTGAACACTTTACTATCACAAATCACCCCTTGGAAAAATTGTCATGTGGTGTCTTCATGGCCACTCCTTCCTTTCAGTTCTGGAAGAAAATTAGTAAGGATCTCAGGGTGGATCGTTTGAGCCGCGCTAATAAATCAGGCAGTTCCTTACACGCAGGCAAGTGGCAGTCGGGGTGGAGAGCGGGGCCGGTAATAAGTACAGGGGAGCTTCAAGTGTTTATGAAACGGGCCCTGCTGATGTGCCACTTTGCACTTGCCCGTGTCAGCACTAAAAGCCTTGATGCAGGTTAAACAAAAACCATCTCTGCTTAGAAGCAGCCGTCCTCAGCACACTCTTTCATAACCAGTTTGCCAGAAACGATGATTTATTTAGTGCATTCAGCAGAGGGGCCACTTTTCTAATCAATCCTGGGAAGTCTTTGGAAGGCAATCTCGAGTCTCACCTAGCGGGCAGGCTCACTGTTGCCCTACTTTTCCAGACACCCTCTTGCACTGTCATCCTCTGTCCATGGGTTTGCAGGAAACCTGTGAAATTTCGTTACGGTGGGGTTTGGCAACTACTGAATTCTGGGCGTTCCTTCGATACCATCAACAATGAACAATTCGACACTGAATGCAGCACCCGAATGCTGGCCATGGAAAAGTCACCCTTTCAGGGATGTCCAAGAAAGCCCGTTCGAGGAGGTTTCAGGGCAGATGTGGCTAACAACCAAGGGGGGATTAGGTCAGGAATTCTCAGCCTTCTCAGGTATAAGAAGCCTTTATAAAATCTAAATATTTGGGGTTCCTAGGTGGCTCAGTTGAGTGTCCAGCTCAGGTCATGATTGCAGAGTCGTAGGATTGAGCCTCGTGTGGGGCACTGCGCTTAGCGGGGAGTCGGCTTGTCCCTCTCCCTCTGCTCCTCCCCCTCCTCATGCTCGATCTCTCTCTCTCAAATAAGTAAACAAACAAACAAAATAAGTAAGTAAGTAAGTAAATAAATAAATAAAGTCTTTTTAAAAAATCTAAATATTTAAGGAAACTACTACTCTGGCTATTCTTCAGTGACCCATTGACTAAGAAAATATATAACAAATATGATCATTCAAAAACATTAGTTTACTTGTTAATTAGGCTTTGAATTTTACTCATCACAACAGCATCTACAAAGGATTTGGAAAAGAAAAACCAGTAGCCCCTATATGTGTGAAATATGCGTTTTTTCCTTAACCAGCCCTCAGATGAATTCATGGTTTTCGCCCGACTCCCCACTCCCCCCACATGGCGCCCACTGCCTAGCTGTTGGGAATTACAGATTAAGATGGTTTTCCAGAAGGAATTCTTCTGCACCTCATAGCCCTCCAGGTCCACCCTCAATGACACAGTTTGTGGAGTGTCTACACTGGCATTCTGGACTTGGAGGTATAAGGTAGGAAAAATATCTTTGAAATTGGACTCTGTCCATCTATGGTGACAGGGAGAGAGCACAACCCATCTGGCGTCGTTGTGCAAGTTTTTCAGCCTGGCATCGCCATGCCCGGTCACACTGTATTGCTAGAGTCCCCGAGCTTTGCTCAGAATGACTTCCTGTTGTTTTTTTTTTCACCAAGTGGATTTATTCAAGTGTCAAGGTCACTCCGTTCTAGTGTCATCATTTATAATCTCTCCCATGAAGATCTTCTCTTGCCTGTGTCACCCATATGTGGAGGGCTCTTCAAGAACAAAAGCTCAGTGTGGGTTTAATTCAGAAAGTCCAAATCATTGGAATAAAGGCCTTCCTGGCCCTGTAACTCACGTTGTTGGTAGGACTTTATTTTATTTTTTTAAATGGAATCATTTGCAAACTTGAATTTCAAAACAAGAAACTCGCTCTCTCGAAAAAATGTGAGTGAAATGAGTTTGGAGTAGCTCCAGTTGCTTCTCCTACTCCAGTGATGAGTGTGGGTGTTTTATATATCCTGCCATGTGCAGGACTCACACAGACCTTTTAAAGTTAATTAAAAAGCCTTCCATGGGCTGCCAGATTTGGGCAGCAGTGTTCCTCTGTAACCTTTTGTATCAGATTAAAAACCTCTGACAATCAGGGATGTTGCCAAATTTCAAATGAAGTATTCAGAGTAAATTCAATCAGCTGGGCAATTCAGTCTGCTTTACAGTGACTCCTGTTTCAGGTTCAGTGAGAGCCAGGGGATTGATAGGGACCGAACCCCTTCCTTTGAAAGCCTGCTTACTGTCCTGCTTCTTTTCGGTGGCACCCCCCCTTCCCCGCCCCAACACCCACAGTGTTTCCAACCAGAGGAGAGTGTTGCCCAAGGTGCCATAAGCGTGCTTTTGACAAAAAGCTTCCCTATTATATGCGGGATGCACGCCACGTTCCTGATGCACAGTAGCAGAGCAAACCTTCTGAGCATTTCTGCAGAAAACAGGTTCATTTTGTTTAACACAGTGCTTTCCGGATACGTCTGAACACACTGCTTATTTTTCCCTAATAACCTTTAACAGTTTCCCAAAGAGCTTGCAACGTCTCACAAAGAACTGGGTTGAAGGCTCTGTGAAAATGAACCCTCTGACTCATAAATCTTGTAAAAGCCATGGTTTCCTGTGATAAGCACAAAGGATACATCCCCCAGCGGAGCATACCGGGAGATAGTGGGCTGAGGAAGGAAGGATGTTTGGTGAGAGCATTTTTGAGTCTCCCTGCTTTCTTGCAGGAGACTTGCTATGGCTCATGGTGATGGAATATTCCATCTCTTTTGAGAGAGATTTTGGTCAGGTTATGGAGGACTAAGTACCTCATGTTCCCAAGATTTATCACCTTTAAACACCAGCTGGTGTGTATGGTTGCAAACCTTGTCTTTAGCAAACCATGTCATCTGTCATCTGGCTATAATTCCACACCACTGGTGCCATCTTGCTCCTTTGCACACCATGTGTGTAGTGCTGAGCAAGCATCACCTGCATGTGATGGCATCGCAACCACATGAGGAAGACCGGTCAGTGGGCACACATGAGTAGGTCCTTAGGAGGTTTAAGCAGCCCTCAGCGCAGCAGGCCTAGCTAGGGTATACCCCCGAGCTAGTGCTCTGTGGAGAACACTTTTTTTTAAAATTATGAATCCCTTTTGTAAAAAATGCCTCCCCATTTGTTTTTATTGGAGTTCGACCTGCCAACATATAGTATAACACCCAGTGTTCATCCCGACAAGTGCCCCCCTCAGTGCCTGTCACCCAGTCACTCCAACCCCTCGCCCACTTCCCCTTCCGCAACCCTTTGTTCGTTTCTGTGGAGAACGTTTTGACTTGTCATGCCTGGTCCCCAAACTCCCCAACTGTTTGGGTCAGTAGAGTTTGGAGAACACTGAACACAATTTGAGTTCTTTAGTAAGGGCAGAGGCAGGGTTCTGGCAGGGAACAAGGGGCGTTCTCTGAGGGGTTTAACGGGAAGAACATTTAATGGAGAGCTTATTGATGTAGGAGCTTTGTAGGTAAAGGAAATGATAATTATAAATAATTAACTGTAGGCATGCTTAGGCCAGCTCTAGAGAACAGAGAACCTTGTGGAAGTTTTAACTATGTACTACTTTTTACCCTCATCCACATCCATCATCATATTGGGCAAGAGGAACAACAAAGTGGGGGAAAAACGATTTCCCAAGAGTAGCCAAAGGGTTGGGCTAAGAGTCTCCACACATTAGGGTCATTTATTTATTTGAAGATTTTATTTATTTATTTATTTATTTATTTATTTATTTATTTATTTATGAGAGACGCAGAGAGAGGGGCAGAGACACAGACAGAGGGAGAAGCAGGCTCAGTGCAGGGAGCCGATGTGGGACTCGATCCCGGGTCTCCAGGATCATGACCTGAGCCGAGGGAAGCGCTCAATCACTGAGCCACCCAGGCGTCCTGCGGCCCTATATTTAATTGTCAGATTAGAAGTGAGAAACGTGTCACCAATATTTTAAGTGGAAGTGTTTTGAGAATTATTTACTTATAAATTTTAAGAAGCTTAAGGGAATTCCTTGTATTCTGATACCCTTGTTGAGTGAGAGACAGAATGAATAAGACTAGTGAGTTTAGGCAAGGAATGAATGCAGTGCCCATGTGACCAGAACTCTGTGTGGGTACAGCTGCGCACATTTTTTAAATTAAATAACAACAGTGAAGCCTAAATTCTTAGAGAAAAATGGGGATTTTGATATAAATACCAAAGCAGTCCAAAAGTAGTTTAATCAACTTTATTCATATAGATTTATGTATTTCTAGGTCAATTGCTGGTCATTAATCAATTTCTGAGAAAGTTGATGTGAATCTTGACATTTCACAGATTGAATAGGATCTACACTTCTTCAGAAGAGCTTAATTAAAGTACTCTCAGATTCATTTGTCACGTTTAGACTGTTGCTCCTTCCCCATCTCTTTTGAGGGTGTATTATCCTCTCTGTTTTTTTCTCTTGGGATCATCTGTTAACCTCCTGTGTACCCTTCTCTTCATTTATTAAAAGTAGTATTCCCTATGTCATAGTTTTCATCCTTATTATTCTGGAAGTGAATTAAATATCCCATGGAGGACACAGCCCGATGCCCTGGCTGCTCAGTTTTTTGACTTCTTTGTATTCAATGGTTTTCTCTCCCACCTTCTTCTATCAGCCACTCAATTCCACAGTCAGAGTGGACACCATCATCAATGAAAACCACACCATCACCACATGTACTCTTCGAACATCTGGCTCACTCTGTTCACAAATCCCTATCTTTCCAGCTTGTTGCTCAAATATACTCACTGTAACAATTCCTAAAGTTCCTCACTCTGTTGACCTTACTACTTTCCCCTCTATATATACCACCCTCCTCCCGATCTCACTTCTTTCTTTATCCAGTACAGATTTAGGTGGATCTCACCATTCAAATCATTCCCTTGTAAATATTCCTAGCCACACTTTCCCCCTTTCCTTCCGCTGATATCACCTGGCAAAACTATTTCCTAGGTGAACCTGATCATTTGTCACCTCTATCAGGGTCAGTTGTGAAATTCACCATTTCTGAGGAAATCTACAAGTGATTAGATTATCATGACAAACTTATGATCACCCATCCCAGCCAGCCCTTCAACATTACCCCGTGAGGCTCATCTTCCACACTTGGAAATCATGATTTTGTACCTTTTCTATCTTTCTCAACTTTGACCATTTCTTCCACCCTAACTCTCCTCGCATTCTTAGTAGATAACTAGGAATATGTGGAACATATGAACACCATTGGAAGGGAACTCCTTTGACCTCTGGCCATTGAATTTCACAATCTACTTGCATCTTAACTCATTGCGCATTTTTCTTCCTTTTACAAGGGGCAAAGTGCCCCTCCTTGTATCAAAAGTCAAACCCTCCACTGTCCTCTGGATTCCATCATTCCTGTTTCCTGGGGGAACCTCATTTCATTATTTTTCTTTTCTCCCTTGTGTCTTTAGTCTGTCACTTTCACTGCTGGATCCTTCCTAAACATTGAAATTGAACTGGGCAATGCCCTCCAAGCACATACAGACACATAAAGACATACTCACCCCCAGCCCCAGGCATACTATCCCTGTCTGGCACTCATTTTCTTTTCTTTTCTTTTCTTTTCTTTTCTTTTCTTTTCTTTTCTTTTCTTTTCTTTTCTTTTCTTTTTATTTTTTTTATTTTTTTTTATTGGTGTTCAATTTACTAACATACAGAATAACACCCAGTGCCCGTGACCCATTCACTCCCACTCCCCGCCCTCCTCCCCTTCTACCACCCCTAGTTCGTTTCCCAGAGTTAGCAGTCTTTACGTTCTGTCTCCCTTTCTGATATTTCCCACACATTTCTTCTCCCTTCCCTTATTTTCCCTTTCACTATTATTTATATTCCCCAAATGAATGAGAACATATAATGTTTGTCCTTCTCCGACTGACTTACTTCACTCAGTATAATACCCTGCAGTTCCATCCACGTTGAAGCAAATGGTGGGTATTTGTTGTTTCTAATAGCTGAGTAATATTCCATTGTATACATAAACCACATCTTCTTTATCCATTCATTTTTCGTTGGACACCGAGGCTCCTTCCACAGTTTGGCTATCGTGGCCATTGCTGCTAGAAACATCGGGGTGCAGGTGTCCCGGCGTTTCATTGCATTTGTATCTTTGGGGTAAATCCCCAACAGTGCAATTGCTGGGTCGTAGGGCAGGTCTATTTTTAACTGTTTGAGGAACCTCCACACAGTTTTCCAGAGTGGCTGCACCAGTTCACAGTCCCACCAACAGTGTAAGAGGGTTCCCTTTTCTCTGCATCCTCTCCAACATTTGTTGTTTCCTGCCTTGTTAATTTTCCCCATTCTCACTGGTGTGAGGTGGTATCTCATTGTGGTTTTGATTTGTATTTCCCTGATGGCAAGTGATGCAGAACATTTTCTCATATGCATGTTGGCCATGTCTATGTCTTCCTCTGTGAGATTTCTGTTCATGTCTTTTGCCCATTTCATGATTGGATTGTTTGTTTCTTTGGTGTTGAGTTTAATAAGTTCTTTATAGATCTTGGAAACTAGCCCTTTATCTGATATGTCATTTGCAAATATCTTCTCCCATTCTGTAGGTTGTCTTTGAGTTTTGTTGACTGTATCCTTTGCTGTGCAAAAGCTTCTTATCTTGATGAAGTCCCAATAGTTCATTTTTGCTTCTGTTTCTTTTGCCTTCGTGGATGTATCTTGCAAGAAGTTACTATGGCCGAGTTCAAAAAGGGTGTTGCCTGTGTTCTTCTCTAGGATTTTGATGGAATCTTGTCTCACATTTAGATCTTTCATCCATTTTGAGTTTATCTTTGTGTATGGTGAAAGAGAGTGGTCTAGTTTCATTCTTCTGCATGTGGATGTCCAATTTTCCCAGCACCAATTATTGAAGAGACTGTCTTTCTTCCAATGGATAGTCTTTCCTCCTTTATCGAATATTAGTTGCCCATAAAGTTCAGGGTCCACTTCTGGATTCTCTATTCTGTTCCACTGATCTATGTGTCTGTTTTTGTGCCAGTACCACACTGTCTTGATGACCACAGCTTTGTAGTACAACCTGAAATCTGGCATTGTGATGCCCCCAGATATGGTTTTCTTTTTTAAAATTCCCCTGGCTATTCGGGGTCTTTTCTGATTCCACACAAATCTTAAAATAATTTGTTCTAACTCTCTGAAGAAAGTCCATGGTATTTTGATAGGGATTGCATTAAACGTGTAAATTCCCCTGGGTAACATTGACATTTTCACAATATTAATTCTGCCAATCCATGAGCATGGAATATTTTTCCATCTCTTTGTGTCTTCCTCAATTTCTTTCAGAAGTGTTCTATAGTTTTGAGGGTATAGATCCTTTACATCTTTGGTGAGGTTTATTCCTAGGTATCTTATGCTTTTGGGTGCAATTGTAAATGGGATTGACTCCTTAATTTCTCTTTCTTCAGTCTCATTGTTAGTGTATAGAAATGCCACTGACTTCTGGGCATTGATTTTGTATCCTGCCACGCTACCGAATTGCTGTATGAGTTCTAGCAATCTTGGGGTGGAGACTTTTGGGTTTTCTATGTAGAGTATCATGTCATCGGCGAAGAGGGAAAGTTTGACTTCTTCTTTGCCAATTTGAATGCCTTTAATGTCTTTTGTTGTCTGATTGCTGAGGCTAGGACTTCCGGTACTATGTTGAATAGCAGTGGTGAGAGTGGACATCCCTGTCTTGTTCCTGATCTTAGGGGAAAGGCTCCTAGTGCTTCCCCATTGAGAATGATATTTGCTGTGGGCTTTTCGTAGATGGCTTTTAAGATGTCGAGGAATGTTCCCTCTATCCCTACACTCTGAAGAGTTTTGATCAGGAATGGATGCTGTATTTTGTCAAATGCTTTCTCTGCATCCAATGAGAGGATCATATGGTTCTTGGTTTTTCTCTTGCTGATATGATGAATCACATTGATTGTTTTACGGGTGTTGAACCAGCCTTGTGTCCCAGGGATAAATCCTACTTGGTCATGGTGAATAATTTTCTTAATGTACTGTTGGATCCTATTGGCCAGTATCTTGTTGAGAATTTTTGCATCCATGTTCATCAGGGATATTGGTCTGTAATTCTCCTTTTTGGCGGGGTCTTTGTCTGGCTTTGGAATTAAGGTGATGCTGGCTTCATAGAACGAATTTGGAAGTACTCCATCTCTTTCTATCTTTCCAAACAGCTTTAGGAGAATAGGTATGGTTTCTTCTTTAAACGTTTGATAAAATTCCCCTGGGAAGCCATCTGGCCCTGGACTCTTGTGTCTTGGGAGGTTTTTGATGACTGCTTCAATTTCCTCCCTGGTTATTGGTCTGTTCAGGTTTTCTATTTCTTCCTGTTCCAGTTTTGGTAGTTTGTGGCTTTCCAGGAATGCGTCCATTTCGTCTAGATTGCCTAATTTATTGGCGTATAGCTGTTCATAATATGTTTTTAAAATTGTTTGTATTTCCTTGGTGTTGGTAGTGATCTCTCCTTTCTCATTCATGATTTTATTAATTTGAGTCTTCTCTCTCTTCTTTTTAATAAGGCTGGCTAATGGTTTATCTATCTTGTTAATTCTTTCAAAGAACCAACTCCTGGTTTTGTTGATCTGTTCCACAGTTCTTCTGGTCTCGATTTCGTTGAGTTCTGCTCGAATCTTTATTAACTCCCTTCTTCTCTTGGGTGTAGGATCTATTTGCTGTTTTTTCTCTAGCTCCTTTATGTGTAAGGTGAGCTTTTGTATTTGAGTTCTTTCCTGTTTTTGAATGGATGCTTGTATTGCGATGTATTTCCCCCTTAGGACTGCTTTTGCTGCATCCCAAAGATTTTGAACGGTTGTATCTTCATTCTCATTAGTTTCCATGAATCTTTTTAATTCTTCCTTAATTTCCTGGTTGACCCTTTTATCTTTTAGCAGGATGGTCCTTAACCTCCACGTGTTTGAGGTCCTTCCAAACTTCTTGTTGTGATTTAGTTCTAATTTCAAGGCATTATGGTCTGAGAATATGCAGGGAACGATCCCAATCTTTTGGTATCGGTTCAGACCCGATTTGTGACCCAATATGTGGTCTATTCTGGAAAAAGTTCCATGTGCGCTTGAGAAGAATGTGTATTCAGTTGAGTTTGGATGTAAAGTTCTGTAGATATCTGTGAAATCCATCTGGTCCAGTGTATCATTTAAAGCTCTCGTTTCTTTGGAGATGTTGTGCTTAGAAGACCTATCGAGTATAGAAAGAGCTAGATTGAAGTCACCAAGTATAAGTGTATTATTATCTAAGTATTTGTTCACTTTGGTTAATAATTGATTTATATATTTGGCAGCTCCCACATTCGGAGCATATATATTGAGGATTGTTAAGTCCTCTTGTTGAATAGATCCTTTAAGTATGATATAGTGTCCCTCTTCATCTCTCACTACAGTCTTTGGGGTAAATTTTAGTTTATCTGATATAAGGATGGCTACCCCTGCTTTCTTTTGAGGACCATTCGAATGGTAAATGGTTCTCCAACCTTTTATTTTCAGGCTGTAGGTGTCCTTCTGTCTAAAATGAGTCTCTTGTAGACAGCAAATAGATGGGTCCTGCTTTTTTATCCAGTCTGAAACCCTGCGCCTTTTGATGGGGTCATTAAGCCCGTTCACATTCAGAGTTACTATTGAGAGATATGAGTTTAGTGTCATCATGATATCTATTCAGTCTTTGTTTTTGTGGACTATTCCACTGAACTTCTTCTTAAAGGGGAATTTTAAGAGTCGCCCTTAAAATTTCTTGCAGAGCTGGTTTGGAGGTCACATATTCTTTTAGTTGCTGCCTGTCTTGGAAGCTCTTTATCTCTCCTTCCATTTTGAATGAGAGCCTTGCTGGATAAAGTATTCTTGGTTGCATGTTCTTCTCCTTTAGGACCCTGAATATATCCTGCCAGCCCTTTCTGGCCTGCCAGGTCTCTGTGGAGAGGTCTGCTGTTACCCTAATACTCCTCCCCATAAAAGTCAGGGATTTCTTGTCTCTTGCTGCTTTAAGGATCTTCTCCTTATCTTTGGAATTTGCAAGCTTCACAATTAAATGTCGAGGTGTTGAACGGTTTTTATTGATTTTAGGGGGGGATCTCTCTATTTCCTGGATCTGAATGCCTGTTTCCCTTCCCAGATTAGGAAAGTTTTCAGCTAGAATTTGTTCAAATACATATTCTGGCCCTCTGTCCCTTTCGGCGCCCTCGGGAACCCCAATTAAACGTAGGTTTTTCTTCCTCAGGCTTTTCTTTTCTTTTCTTTTTTTCTTTTCTTTTCTTTTTTTCTTTTCTTTTCTTTTTTTCTTTTCTTCTTTTCTTTTCTTTCTTTCTTTTTTTCTTTTTTCTTTTCCTTTCTTCTTTTCTTTTTCTTTCTTTTCCTTTTCTTTTCTTTTCTTTTCTTTTCTTTTCTTTTCTTTTCTTTTCTTTTCTTTTTTCTTTCTTCTTTTCTTTTCTTTCTTGGTTTCCTAAAATGGTGACCTACACTCTCTGTTTCATTATTTCTTATTTGGGGTTGTTGTAGATATTACTAGGGGTCACAAGTATCTGGTTCTCTTTTTCCTTGGTACATGGAAAGCTTCATTTCTGGCTTCTTTGAAGTATAGGACCATGTGAGTAGTTTAGCCAGTGGAACCCCAAAATTTAAGAGTGAGGACATGAGTCTCCATGCTTTTTTCCCCTGCAACAACTACTGAGACAGGTGCATATTATATAGATGGTCCAACTTTAGGATGATGGAACCTCTATCACTTTAGGTAATCAAGTGACTATAGCATAAATCCATGCTGATCTGCACAGTACCTATTACATAAGAAAGTCTTCTGTGTTAAACTAGTGAAATTTTGAGTTTATTTTTACAATAGCAATACCTGCCCTACCTATAGTGACTAATTCACTCTTCAATCTACTCCCTTCTGGCATTTTGCCTGATTACCATCTACCAAAACTGCTTTTGACCAGATCACCGGTATCTTCCATATTGCTAAACACAAAGAATACTTTTCAATCCTATCTTAATTGACTTTTCAGTTACATGCAATATAATCTATCATCTTCCTTCTTGAAATAGTCTACTCCCTTGGCTTTGATGGCACCAGATTCTCTTTGGCTGCTCTTTCTTGGTCACTTTTTCTGACTCCATTTTTCTCTCTCATCTTTAGATTTTGGAGGTCCTCAAAACTCAGCCTTAAAAGTTTCAGCCACACTGACCTCCTCTCAGTTCTTTGAGAGAACTAACTCACGGCCTTTGCACTTGTATATGCCTTAGCTTGGAGCAAAGAAGGGAGTGGAAGAGTTAAGGCAGATGGAAGGAAGGGGAAGAGTATGCCAGACAAATCCCTACTTATACATTAGATTTCAACTTAATTGCCAGTTCCTCAGAGAGTATATTTGTCACCTTTCCAGACTAGGTTGGGTACCCCTAATTATTCTCTCTCTGTATGTTTCTCTCATGGCATTTATTGTCTATGATTGTAACTATAATTATTTATGCAATTATCTGCCTCCTTCATTAATCTGTAAGCTTAAGATAAAGATTGTTTCTATTTTGTCTGCCATTGAATTTTTAGTGCCTATCACAGTGCTTGGTTCATAGGTGATCAATAAATTTTTGTTGAATGAATTCATAACTGCTGATTCTCATCTTTGCTGTTATACTTTTATGAAATAGAATACATTTTTAAGAACCATGAGGAACACAAGTATGGTCACATGGTCAGAAATTTCAGTTTAATCCTAGAAATCATGTACACCTTCAAATTCTAGGGACTGCATATCTCCTTAGGGGGCATAGTTCATGTTCAGCCTAAATAGTTCTTCTTGAAATTGAGCCACTCTTATGCAACAGATGCTTAATAATTCAGATACATTGTGAGGTTTGCTTTTCAACAAAAAACTGTAGAAATTTAAAATATAATTCAATGCATAAAAGTATGAATCTCTTCTGAAATTGCATTTTTATTTCTACCTAATAGGTCTATAATTTTTAAAGTCTGCCAAACTACACTGAACTCAATGAAATCCATACAAAATAAATGCAGTCTTAATGTCAATTTGCTCAATCAGTTTGAATGTGAAAATGTGTACTTCTTGATTAAACAGCCAAATCAGTCTCCCTCCCATCCCTGTAGGACATTTTGATAAGAAAAAGACTTAATCTGTGAAATTAGTTTGGATGGCTGGATTATGTATATTTGTTGAAGAGATTTGCTGAGTAGCATATTTTCACTTATCTGTCAAATAGCTTTTCAATAAGGAAGCCGACATGAATAAATTAACAGTTTTTGATAAGTTCCTCTATCTCGTATGCAGTGAACCTTATTTGCAAATTTAATAGCATAAATTCCCCTTACAAGTGTGGTAGTGGAAGTCATGCACAACTACCTCCTAGTTCCACTCAAAAGGAAAAAGACAGAAATTTCTAACCACATGATCATCTCAGGAGTTGCAGAAAAAGCATTTTACAAAATCCAACATCCATCGACATTAAAAATTCTCAACAACTTGAAAATAGAAGGAAACTTCCTCAGCCAGATAAAAAGGAGGAATGAACACTCTAATGCTAACATCATACTTACTGATGCAAGATCAAATGCCTTCCCCTAAGGATTGGGAACCAGGCAAGTATTTCTTCTCCGACTATACCTATTCAACATGTACTTGAAGTCTTAGTGCAATAAGGCAAGAAAAAGAAATAAAAGTCATCAAAGTTGGAAAGGCAGAAGTAAAACTGTCCTCATGAGTGGATGGCATGATTTGATGTGTAGAAAATGCTAAGATATGAACAGAAGTTACTGCAATAACTAACAGTTTCAGTGAGGTCATAGGATGCACTATCAATATACAAAAATTAACTATATTTCTATTTACAAGTAATGAACATTCCAAAAAATAAAATTAAGAAAATCCTATTTATAATAGTCTTAAAAAAGAAGAAAATACTTAGGCTAGGGGGGAGGAGCAAGATGACGGAAGAGTAGGGTCTCCAAATCACCTGTCTCCACCAAACTACCTAGAAAACCTTCAAATTATCCTGAAAATCTATGAATTCGGCCTGAGATTTAAAGAGAGACCAGCTGGAATGCAACAGTGAGAAGAGTTCGCGCTTCTATCAAGGTAGGAAGACGGGGAAAAAGAAATAAAGGAACAAAGGCCTCCAAGGGGGAGGGGCCCCGCGAGGAGCCGGGCTGAGGCCGGGGCGAGTGTCCCCAGGACAGGAGAGCCCCGTCCCGGAGAAGCAGGAGCTGCACCGACCTTCCCGGGCGGAAGGGGCTCGCAGGGAGTTGGAGCAGGACCCCAGGAGGGCGGGGGTGCCCTCGGGCTCCCCAGGACAGTAACAGCAACTCCGCGCCCAGGAGAGTGCGCCGAGCTCCCTAAGGGCTGCAGTGCGCACGGCGGGACCCGGAGCAGCTCGGGGGGCTCGGGCGGCGGCTCCGCGGAGGGGGTTGCGCGGCCCGGGAGCGCGAATCCAACAGCGCAGGCTCCGGAGCACAGGGCGCCGGGACACAGCCCAGGATCCGGCCTCCCCGGTACAGGCAGAGGCCGGGAGGGCCCAGGACAGCGAGGACGCTCCTGCCCCGAGCTGAGCAGATCAGCGGCCCCGCCCCGGAGCCTCCAGGCCCTGCAGACGGAGACCTCCGGAGTTCCTGCGGGGGCTGAATCCAGGTTTCCAGAGCTGCCCCGCCACTGGGGCTGTTCCTCCTGCGGCCTCACGGGGTAAACAACCCCCACTGAGCCCTGCACCAGGCAGGGGCACAGCAGCTCCCCCAAGTGCTCACACCTGAAAATCAGCACAACAGGCCCCTCCCCCAGAAGATCAGCTAGACGGACAACCTCCAGGAGAAGCCAAGGGACTTAAAGTACACAGAATCAGAAGATACTCCCCTGTGGTTCTTTTTTTTTTTTTTTTTGTGTTTTGCTTTTTGATTTGTTTCCTTCCCCCACCCCCCCTTTTTTTCTCCTTTCTTTTTCTTTCTCTTTTTCTTCTTTTTTTTTTCTTTCGTTTTTTTTCTCTTCCCTTTTTTTCTCTTTCTCTTTTCTTTCCTTCTTTCTCTCCTCTCTTTTTCTCTTTTTCCCAATACAACTTGCTTTTGGCCACTCTGCACTGAGCAAAATGACTAGAAGGAAAACCTCACCTCAAAAGAAAGAATCAGAAACAGTCCTCTCTCCCACAGAGTTACAAAATCTGGATTACAATTCAATGTCAGAAAGCCAATTCAGAAGCACTATTATACAGCTACTGGTGGCTCTAGAAAAAAGTATAAAGGACTCAAGAGACTTCATGACTGCAGAATTTAGAGCTAATCAGGCAGAAATTAAAAATCAATTGAATGAGATGCAATCCAAACTAGAAGTCCTAACGACGAGGGTTAACGAGGTGGAAGAACGAGTGAGTGACCTAGAAGACAAGTTGATAGCAAAGAGGGAAACTGAGGAAAAAAGAGACAAACAATTAAAAGACCATGAAGATAGATTAAGGGAAATAAACGACAGCCTGAGGAAGAAAAACCTACGTTTAATTGGGGTTCCCGAGGGCGCCGAAAGGGACAGAGGGCCAGAATATGTATTTGAACAAATTCTAGCTGAAAACTTTCCTAATCTGGGAAGGGAAACAGGCATTCAGATCCAGGAAATAGAGAGATCCCCCCCTAAAATCAATAAAAACCGTTCAACACCTCGACATTTAATTGTGAAGCTTGCAAATTCCAAAGATAAAGAGAAGATCCTTAAAGCAGCAAGAGACAAGAAATCCCTGACTTTTATGGGGAGGAGTATTAGGGTAACAGCAGACCTCTCCACAGAGACCTGGCAGGCCAGAAAGGGCTGGCAGGATATTTTCAGGGTCCTAAAGGAGAAGAACATGCAACCAAGAATACTTTATCCAGCAAGGCTCTCATTCAAAATGGAAGGAGAGATAAAGAGCTTCCAAGACAGGCAGCAACTAAAAGAATATGTGACCTCCAAACCAGCTCTGCAAGAAATTTTAAGGGGGCCTCTTAAAATTCCCCTTTAAGAAGAAGTTCAGTGGAACAGTCCACAAAAACAAAGACTGAATAGATATCATGATGACACTAAACTCATATCTCTCAATAGTAACTCTGAATGTGAACGGGCTTAATGACCCCATCAAAAGGCGCAGGGTTTCAGACTGGATAAAAAAGCAGGACCCATCTATTTGCTGTCTACAAGAGACTCATTTTAGACAGAAGGACACCTACAGCCTGAAAATAAAAGGTTGGAGAACCATTTACCATTCGAATGGTCCTCAAAAGAAAGCAGGGGTAGCCATCCTTATATCAGATAAACTAAAATTTACCCCAAAGACTGTAGTGAGAGATGAAGAGGGACACTATATCATACTTAAAGGATCTATTCAACAAGAGGACTTAACAATCCTCAATATATATGCTCCGAATGTGGGAGCTGCCAAATATATAAATCAATTATTAACCAAAGTGAAGAAATACTTAGATAATAATACACTTATACTTGGTGACTTCAATCTAGCTCTTTCTATACTCGATAGGTCTTCTAAGCACAACATCTCCAAAGAAACGAGAGCTTTAAATGATACACTGGACCAGATGGATTTCACAGATATCTACAGAACTTTACATCCAAACTCAACTGAATACACATTCTTCTCAAGCGCACATGAAACTTTCTCCAGAATAGACCACATATTGGGTCACAAATCGGGTCTGAACCGATACCAAAGGATTGGGATTGTCCCCTGCATATTCTCGGACCATAATGCCTTGAAATTAGAACTAAATCACAACAAGAAGTTTGGAAGGACCTCAAACACGTGGAGGTTAAGGACCATCCTGCTAAAAGATAAAAGGGTCAACCAGGAAATAAAGGAAGAATTAAAAAGATTCATGGAAACTAATGAGAATGAAGATACAACCGTTCAAAATCTTTGGGATGCAGCAAAAGCAGTCCTAAGGGGGAAATACATCGCAATACAAGCATCCATTCAAAAACTGGAAAGAACTCAAATACAAAAGCTAACCTTACACATAAAGAAGCTAGAGAAAAAACAGCAAATAGATCCTACACCCAAGAGAAGAAGGGAGTTAATAAAGATTCGAGCAGAACTCAAGGAAATCGAGACCAGAAGAACTGTGGAACAGATCAACAGAACCAGGAGTTGGTTCTTTGAAAGAATTAATAAGATAGATAAACCATTAGCCAGCCTTATTAAAAAGAAGAGAGAGAAGACTCAAATTAATAAAATCATGAATGAGAAAGGAGAGATCACTACCAACACCAAGGAAATACAAACGATTTTAAAAACATATTATGAACAGCTATACGCCAATAAATTAGGCAATCTAGACGAAATGGACGCATTCCTGGAAAGCCACAAACTACCAAAACTGGAACAGGAAGAAATAGAAAACCTGAACAGGCCAATAACCAGGGAGGAAATTGAAGCAGTCATCAAAAACCTCCCAAGACACAAAAGTCCAGGGCCAGATGGCTTCCCAGGGGAATTTTATCAAACGTTTAAAGAAGAAATCATACCTATTCTCCTAAAGCTGTTTGGAAAGATAGAAAGAGATGGAGTACTTCCAAATTCGTTCTATGAAGCCAGCATCACCTTAATTCCAAAGCCAGACAAAGACCCCGCCAAAAAGGAGAATTACAGACCAATATCCCTGATGAACATGGATGCAAAAATTCTCAACAAGATACTGGCCAATAGGATCCAACAGTACATTAAAAAAATTATTCACCGTGACCAAGTAGGATTTATCCCCGGGACACAAGGCTGGTTCAACACCCGTAAAACAATCAATGTGATTCATCATATCAGCAAGAGAAAAACCAAGAACCATATGATCCTCTCATTGGATGCAGAGAAAGCATTTGACAAAATACAGCATCCATTCCTGATCAAAACTCTTCAGAGTGTAGGGATAGAGGGAACATTCCTCGACATCTTAAAAGCCATCTATGAAAAGCCCACAGCAAATATCATTCTCAATGGGGAAGCACTAGGAGCCTTTCCCCTAAGATCAGGAACAAGACAGGGATGTCCACTCTCACCACTGCTGTTCAACATAATACTGGAAGTCCTAGCCTCAGCAATCAGACAACAAAAAGACATTAAAGGCATTCAAATTGGCAAAGAAGAAGTCAAACTCTCCCTCTTCGCTGATGACATGATACTCTACATAGAAAACCCAAAAGTCTCCACCCCAAGATTGTTAGAACTCATACAGCAATTCGGTAGCGTGGCAGGATACAAAATCAATGCCCAGAAGTCAGTGGCATTTCTATACACTAACAATGAGACTGAAGAAAGAGAAATTAAGGAGTCAATCCCATTTACAATTGCACCCAAAAGCATAAGATACCTAGGAATAAACCTAACCAAAAATGTAAAGGATCTATACCCTCAAAACTATAGAACACTTCTGAAAGAAATTGAGGAAGACACAAAGAGATGGAAAAATATTCCATGCTCATGGATTGGCAGAATTAATATTGTGAAAATGTCAATGTTACCCAGGGCAATATACATGTTTAATGCAATCCCTATCAAAATACCATGGACTTTCTTCAGAGAGTTAGAACAAATTATTTTAAGATTTGTGTGGAATCAGAAAAGACCCCGAATAGCCAGGGGAATTTTAAAAAAGAAAACCATATCTGGGGGCATCACAATGCCAGATTTCAGGTTGTACTACAAAGCTGTGGTCATCAAGACAGTGTGGTACTGGCACAAAAACAGACACATAGATCAGTGGAACAGAATAGAGAATCCAGAAGTGGACCCTGAACTTTATGGGCAACTAATATTCGATAAAGGAGGAAAGACTATCCATTGGAAGAAAGACAGTCTCTTCAATAAATGGTGCTGGGAAAATTGGACATCCACATGCAGAAGAATGAAACTAGACCACTCTCTTTCACCATACACAAAGATAAACTCAAAATGGATGAAAGATCTAAATGTGAGACAAGATTCCATCAAAATCCTAGAGAAGAACACAGGCAACACCCTTTTTGAACTCGGCCATAGTAACTTCTTGCAAGATACATCCACGAAGGCAAAAGAAACAGAAGCAAAAATGAACTATTGGGACTTCATCAAGATAAGAAGCTTTTGCACAGCAAAGGATACAGTCAACAAAACTCAAAGACAACCTACAGAATGGGAGAAGATATTTGCAAATGACATATCAGATAAAGGGCTAGTTTCCAAGATCTATAAAGAACTTATTAAACTCAACACCAAAGAAACAAACAATCCAATCATGAAATGGGCAAAAGACATGAACAGAAATCTCACAGAGGAAGACATAGACATGGCCAACATGCACATGAGAAAATGTTCTGCATCACTTGCCATCAGGGAAATACAAATCAAAACTACAATGAGATCCCACCTCACACCAGTGAGAATGGGGAAAATTAACAAGGCAGGAAACAACAAATGTTGGAGAGGATGCGGAGAAAAGGGAACCCTCTTACACTGTTGGTGGGAATGTGAACTGGTGCAGCCACTCTGGAAAACTGTGTGGAGGTTCCTCAAACAGTTAAAAATAGACCTGCCCTACGACCCAGCAATTGCACTGTTGGGGATTTACCCCAAAGATACAGATGCAGTGAAACGCCGGGACACCTGCACCCCGATGTTTCTAGCAGCAATGGCCACGATAGCCAAACTGTGGAAGGAGCCTCCGTGTCCAACGAAAGATGAATGGATAAAGAAGATGTGGTTTATGTATACAATGGAATATTACTCAGCTATTAGAAATGACAAATACCCACCATTTGCTTCAGCGTGGATGGAACTGGAGGGTATTATGCTGAGTGAAGTAAGTCAGTCGGAGAAGGACAAACATTATATGTTCTCATTCATTTGGGGAATATAAATAATAGTGAAAGGGAATATAAGGGAAGGGAGAAGAAATGTGTGGGAAATATCAGAAAGGGAGACAGAACGTAAAGACTGCTAACTCTGGGAAACGAACTAGGGGTGGTAGAAGGGGAGGAGGGCGGGGGGTGGGAGTGAATGGGTGACGGGCACTGGGTGTTATTCTGTATGTTAGTAAATTGAACACCAATAAAAAATAAATTTAAAAAAAAAGCAAGAATTGAAAAAAAAATATTTTCTATTCCTTAAAAAAAAAAAAAAGAAAATACTTAGAAATAAATTTAATAAAAGAGCAGTAATTGTACACAGAAAACTATAAAACATTGCTGATAGAGATGAAAGCGGATCTTAATAAATGGAGAGACATTGCATGTTTTTGGATTGGAAAACTCAATACTATTAAGATGGCAATTCTCCCCAAAGTGACCTATAAATTCAAGGCAATCCCTACCAAAATTCCAGTTTGCTAATTTTTTTTTGCAGAAATAAATAAGCTGATCCTAAAATTTATGTGGAAATGCAAGGGACTCAGAATAGCCAAAAGAGTCTTGAAAAAGAAGAACAAAGTTGGAGAATTTATACTTCATGATGTCAAAACTTAGTGCAAAGCTAATCAAGACAGGGTGGTACTGGCATAAGGACAGACCTATGGATCAAAGGAATGGTATAGGGACAACTGGATAGCCACATGAAAAAGAATGAATTTAGATCCTTACCTCACATCATATACGAAAGTGAACTCAAAATGAATCGTTAACCTAAATGCAAGAGGAAAACCTCTGAAACTCTTAAAAAAAAAGAGGAGTAAATCTTTATGACCTTGGGATCAGACTTCTTCAAAATAAAAACTTTTATGTTTCAAAAGACATCATTAAGAGGCACCTGGGTGGCTCAGTCGGTTAAGCATCTGACTCTTGATTTCAGCTCAGATCTTGATCTCAGGGTTGTGGGATGGACCTCTGTGCTGGCTCTGTGCTCAGTGTGGAGTTCACTTGAGATTCTCTCTCCTTCTTTTTGTATCCCTCCCACTGCTTGCACATGTACACACTCTCTCTCTTTCATAAATAAATAAATAAATAAATAAATAAATAAATAAATAAATAAATAAAATCTTTAAAAAGACATCATTAAGAAAATGAAAAGACAAGGGATAGACTGGGAAAATATTTTCAAATCAAATACCTAATACAGGAATCTTATCTAGAATGTATTAAGTACTCTTGCAACTTAATAATACAAAATAAAATATAATTTAAAAAACCCAGTCTAAAAATGAGCAATGGATATGAGTAGATATTTTTCCAAAGAAGTTATACAAATAGCCAATGAGCATATGAAAAACTGCTCACCATGATTAGCCATCAGAGTAACAACCCAAATGTCCCTCATCTGGTGAATGGATAAACAAAATATGGTATATTCATACAATAGAATACTAAGGGGCAATAAAAAGGGATGAAGTATCAATACATGCCCTCTCTTGACAACTTCAGAAGCATTATGCTAAATGAAAGAGGCCAAATGTAAAAAAATTACATAATATATGATTCTGTTTATCTGAAATGTCCAGAATAGGCAAATCCATAGAGACAGAAAGTAGATTAGTGGTTGCCAGGGGGTGGGGTTGGGGTGGGCTGGGGAATTGGGAATGACTACTAATTGGTTTGAGGTTTCTTTTGGGATAATGGAATATTCTGGAATTAGTGGTGATGGCTGCCCAACTCTTGGAATTTATCAAAAACTGTTGAATTGTACACTTAAAATGAGTGAATTTTATATTACTTAAATTATATTTCAATAAAAGCATTTATGAAATACAGATAACATTGTAAGAATCCCTTCATTACCAGTACCATTTCTGTGGAAAGTGAATTTTTTTGTATATTTTTTATTGGAGTTCTATTTGCCAACATATAGCATAACACCCAGTGCCCATCCCAAGTGCCCCCCTCAGTGCCCGTCACCCAGTCACCCCATCCCTCCGCCCACCTCCCCTTCCACTACCCCTTGTTCGTTTCCCAGAGTCAGGAGTCTCTCATGTTCTCTCACCCTCTCTGATATTTCCCACTTATTTTCTGTCTTAGATCGAGCTTTCAAAATTCTTTACTTGTGGAAGGTTAGTCCGTTGTTTATGTGAGCAAACTGATGAGGCAATGGATTTTTCTTTCTTTCCTCGTTGGTTATTTTTTTTCCATTAAAAACTCAGGAGGAATCTTTTCCAGGGTCAACTGGATTGCATTTGTTATATGATGGTTAAACCCTCGGGCTCTGGGATTTGAGGATCCTGCCTCTATTATTAAGTGGTGTTAATTTGTGACACAATCACTTAAACCCCTCAAATTCTCCTTCATCTTTAAAGTGGAGATAACAATAGAAATGACTTCATGTTTATTGAGAAGGATTAAGTAGGCTTTTTGCAATGGCTGGTACTGAGTAAGTGCTCAATCAAAATAAACGCAATCTACTCTGAGCTGAGTCTAGACACCCTGATAGAAACCAATAAGCCACTTCCTAAATACAAGGCTTGCTCAAGTTTGTCTAAGGCTGAGCCAGAGCTAAGAACTTCTGGCTCTTTGTTCTGTTTTATTTCAGATTTCAACATTTACAGTGGCTTCCCTATCTGTCTGTCCACCTAAGCCCAACCTGGTCTTGATTTTGAGTTTCCTGGAATGTTTGCATAATGATCTTGGTGCCAGCTATTGTAGTCTGGGTGCCCCTCAAAGTGACTGTCCTGCATGTGGGAATGGTTTCAAACCCTTGGAAACTCCGGGTAAAGCTAGACTGGCTTTGAGGATGGTCTCAGACCTATGTTGTATATGTAACAGGAAGAGCTTTTGCCTTCTTTCCGAAGTGTCTGTCAAATTTTACTTTCTAGTTCGCCATGATAGGGTTCTTCAAAGCTTCAAAATCAGACAGTAACGGTACCTAAGGAGAAATTTATAGCCTGGATATAAAATGAAGTGGCTATCAAAGGGGGCCAAGTGTCCTCTAAAAATAACAGAATCAGAGGACAGGGAGTAATGCTCTTAGAAGCGATACCTCTGAGAGACATTCACAACAGAATCCAGCTCATAGTTAAATTAGCAGTTTGTAGAGTAAAAGATCCTGTTCCAGCCACCCAGACTCTCAGCACTTCATAAATTAATGCAAACCAGACTCCAAGTCAAAAGCACACACTGACATGACGGAGGAGAATTTCTGTTATTTGCACCTCTTTGAAAAAGAGTTGTTTCCAAAGAGCCCTCCTCAAAAGTGTTAGGTTGCCTACTCCATTCTTGCCAATGTCTTCATTGCCTTTTGTGTGCTTCTCCCCACCTCTCCACCTTTTGCTTTGGTGATTTCTACCTGGCTCCCCTGCGTGACCAAGTCAGGAGAAGGGGAGAAGTGAGCGAATATAGTGTGTAGCTTGCACACTGATTTTCCTCCATCCAAATCTTTCGTTGCTCATTTTAAGAAGAATGTTTCTTTCACAATACCCCTCCCACACTTTTGATTCTACTTTGAAGTAGCAGCTGATGTTGCTGGAAGAGCGTTTGTCTTTTATGATCCCAAGTGCAGAGAGTTGAGTTGATCACCCTTCCCAGTTCAGGGCATATGTTCTGGTTTTTCCTCATTTGCTACCCTGAATTCTTCTCCCCGCACTCACCATTCTCTGCCTTGGGATGCCAACCACTGCAGATTACATTACCCAAGCTCCTTTGCTGTGTGGTTTCTGTTTAATTTTGCCTGATGAGAGGCACTGGCAGGAGAATGGGGGTGGGGTGGGAGAGGTTGGGGTATTTTTCCCCCATACACTTGCTCCTCAGAGCAGTGTCTGGCAGTGGTTGCCTCCCTCCTCATGGCAGCATCTTTCCAACAGTTCCTAGGTTCCAGCTCCCCTGGGGTTCCCTTAACACAATGTCTTTCCTTTGCCCCTTCTACTCTAGGGAAGCTAATGGCTTCTTGCTATTGCTTTCTGGGGTAGGCAAAATAATGGTCTCCCAAATATGTCCACATCCTAATCCTTGGAACCTGGGAGTATGTTACCTTCCATGGCAAGCAGAACTTTACAGATGGGATTGAAGTTATGAACCCTGAGATGAGAGATTATTTAATCTAATCACATGGGTCCTTGGAAGCAGCTGTGTTCAGAAAGAGAGGAGACAATGGAAGCAGAGTCAGAGAGAGATTAGATGCTGCTGGCTTTAAAGATGCAGAAAGGGGGGCACCTGGGTGGCTTAGTGGTTGAGCGTCTGCCTTTGGCTGAGGTGGTGATCCCAGGGTTCTGGGATTGAGTCCCACATCGAGCTCCCCATGGGAAGCCTGCTTCTCCCTCTGCCTATGTCTCTGCCTCTCTGCGTCTCTTATGAATAAATAAATAAAATCTTAAAAAAAAGATGGAGAAAGGGGTCCATGAGCCAGGGAATGTGGACAGCTTCTAGAGGCTGGAAAAGGCAAGGAAACAAAATCTTTGATGCCTCCAGATGCAATACTGCCCTGCTGACACCTTGATTTTAGTCCATTGAGATTTTATGCCAGTCTTCTGACCTACAGAATTGTAAGGTAACAAATTTATGTTGTTTTTAGCCACGAAATCTGTGGTAATTTGTTATAGGAGCAATAGAAAACCAACATGACTTCCTACCTTTTTTTAATTGAAGAATAATCGACACACAATATTATATTAGGTTCAGGTGTACAACATAGTGATTTCACAATTATATACACTTCAGAATGCTCACCACAATAAGTCTAGTTACCATCTGTCAACATACAACGGTATTATAATATTATTGACTACCTTCCCTATGCTGTACTTTTCACCCCTGTGACTTATTTATTTTATAACTGGAAGTTTGTACCACCTAACCCCTTCCTTTCTTTTGCCTATCCCCCTTTCCCCTCCCTTCTGGTAACCAATCACTTTTTTTCTGTATTTATGAATCTGTTTCTGTTTTTCGTTTGATTGTTCATTTGCTTTTTTTTTTAGATTCCACATATAAATGAAATCATATAGTATTTGTCTTCCTCTGTCTGACTTATTTCACTCAGCATAATGCCCTCCAAGTCCATCTAGGTGGTTGCAAATGGCAAGATTTCATTCTTTGTTTTTTACCTTCACCCTCCCCACACCACTGTAAGTAGTCCCTTTATTAACACCGCTTCAGTTAAAACATTTAGAGTGAAATCTGTGTTTTGCCCTTACAAATGTGCACTCTTGTCTTTCTCTTCCTTCCTTGCTTCGGCCATTCATCCTCCATGGGCACACTCATTCTCATCTCCCATTATCTCAAATGTTTAACACATGTCTTTATATATGGAGCTAACCCAAGAGATATGTGTGAATGTGTACATTTTGAATTGATATAAATTACCTTCTACTATACATAAAATATTTTCTTAGTTTTTACTTCTCCTCCAATGCTCTATTTTTCGGAATGATCCATGTGGTTGTCTGCCATCTAGCTTCTTTCTTTTGATTTCTGCACCCTTGAAACATGAGATGCAGTCATCAAAGGAATCCAGTGAAACCAGGAGGGGGCTGAAGGACCCTAAGAAGCAAGCAAGGTCCCCAATCTCAGACGGTGGGGTGGGAGCAGAAAGCCGGGAAATGGGAAGTGGAAGGACTAGAAAGAGGTGGAAGGCGAAGAGATGTGGCTGGAGAGATGTCCTTGGGAATCTTTTACTATACATTTGTAAATGAGTGTGAAAGAGAGAATTCGTCAATAACAAGTACTTACTGGCATTTCCATTTGGTCCAGTCTCCTTAAATTTCTGTGTGTTTTATCGGCTTACCTTAGACATTTTTCTCTGATCCCAGGAAGTAAAGCAAAGCAAAGCACAGTGTGTCTCAGCTAGGTCTTAAATTTTGGTACTAACTATGGCCTTATTTACTGTCCTGACACCTAAATATTCATCTCCTTTGTGTAAATTTATGGCCTTTTCAATTTGGAACTATATGTAGATTTAACTCATGCAAATGACTTCTTGTTTGACCCATGATAGTATTTCTTTCTAAATAATTATATTTTCTTCTTAGTGGAAATAGCTTTTTTTTTTTGCTTTTATTCCTGATTATAAAAGCAATTCATGATTATTATACAAGGGCATTATTTCAATAGAGAAAAGTATGATTACAATATAGAAAAGAATGAAGATATAAATGTTACTTATTATCTTATCATCTGATTTTAACATTTTTGGTATGTATTATTTCAGCCTTTTTTCTCATTATTAATATTCTTCAGTAAATATTTATTATGCAATCTACTATGCCAGGTGCTGTGATACAATGGAGAGCAAAAAATAGACATAATTACTGCCCTCTGGACCTTGTAATCTAGTGAGAGAGAATTATATTTAAGTATATGATTATTTAACTAATATCTGCAACAGTTGGGAAGCCTTTGCAGATGCATCAGCCAACTATTGACACAGTAATACTCCATAATAGGTCACCCCAAAACTCAGTGGCATACAGCAATAAGCACTTATTCTTATGATCACAGTTCTACAGGTCAACTAGGGCAGTGGTCAACTTAGATCTACTTTATATTTATTGATTCTAGTACCAGGCTGAAAGGGAAAGCAGGTACCTGGGGGATGCTTTTCTCATGGTGGATCACCGGAGAGAACAAGAACCATGGAGGCACATGTTGAGCCTTTGCTTTCATCAGGTCTAGTAATAACCCATTGGTCAAAATAAGTCACACGAACAAATCCAAAGTCAAAGGGCAGGAAAGATCACTTCCTACTATGAGGACATGGCGAGGGTGTGGATGTCGATGACAGAGAAGAATTGGGATTAGTCGTTCAACCTACTACATGTTACCCAACCAGAAGTATTATTTAAATTTTCTTCTCATGGTTACAAAGTGGCTGAAGCATTCTTAAGCATCTTATCGTGTTATGATGTCATCTAAAGACAGGAAGATATGAGTCCTATCTTGTTCTTTCTCAGAAGGCCCACTTCCCATCTCTGTGTCCTTTTACTTCTCATTAACAAGGACTGCTTCCCATGACCATTCCTGACCTAATCACTGATGGGAAGAATAGAATTGCCATGATTGACCCATACTAAAAAACATCCACACCCTGGGGCTGAGGAATGACTTTTGAAGCACAGATGCTCAATATCTGAACAAAAGAGAGATTATGTTAACATGAATGGTGAGGTTAAACAGCAGTTAGGAAGACAGCCAACAGCATCTGCTTCAGTATCTTACTGAAGATTGTCGTAAGGGCTCCAAAGTATGAGAGATTACAACAGGGAGCTTTGGTTTGGAGGTGGAACTCAGGGAAATGAGTATTAAGTTGAAATTTGAAGGATGAGTAAGAGTTATTTGTGCAAGGAGGACAAGTAAGATCATTTCAGGTGGAAAAGCATACATGAGAGTTCTATAGTAGAGTGAGCTTAGGGGTATGAAAGTCTTAGGAAATGTAGAGTGTGGGAGAAAGCATGATGAGAAACAAAGCTGTAGTATATAAGAATCATACTATTCAGGGCCTTGCAGATCAAGTTAAAGCTTTTATTCTTTAGGCTAAGGGCAATGGAAAGCCATTAAAGAGTTTTAAGCGAGAAAGTGATATAATCAGAATTGAGTTTAAAGGAAGCTCATACTAGCTACAGTGTAGAGACAAATGGAAGAGATGCAAGAATAAGGAGATCAGTTGGGAATTTATTACATAGTTCAGCTGTGAGTAGATAACAACTTGGCTAGAATGATAGTAGTAAAGATGAAAAGATGTGACTAAGTTTGAGAAATATTTAGGAGGCAGAGTTCATAAAACTTGATGAAGAATTAGATCTGGGGGTGGTGAAAATGAAGGTCTCATAGACTATTCTTAGATTTCAGAATTATATAGCTGGATCAATGTTCGTACCATTCATTGAGGCAGGAACTACAAGAAGAGGTCCAGATTTGAGTAGGAAGACCACAAGTACAGATGGTGAACTTGAGACGCCTTTGAGATATTGAAAAAGAAACGTTGGATTTTTAAAAAAAAATTTAAAGATTTTTATTTATTCATGAGCGACACAAAGAGAGAGGCAGAAACACAGAGGGAGAAGCAGGCTTCTCGCAGGGAGCCCGATGCAGTACTTGATCCCTAGACCCAAGATCATGCCCTGACCCAAAGATAGACGCTCAACCACTGAGCTACCCAGGCACCCCAGAAATGTTGGATTTATGAGTCTGAGATATTATGAGTTATCTACACACAAGAGGTAATCGATGCCAAAGAGGGAGAATAGAAAGTGGGAGGAGTGAAGGGTCTAGGAATCAGCCTTGAGGAATCCCAGCATTTACTGGGCTATGAGATGGCAAGGGAAGCTGAGAAAGACCAATCTGAGAGGTCAAAGAAAAACCCAAATGTAGAAAGAAGACCAAAAGCCAAAATGACAAAGTATTTCCATAAAGAGGGAGTGGTGAAGAGAACCGAACAAATTGAGTTGAATTTGGTAACACTGAGGTCATAGCTCATATAAGTAAATTAGCAAGCACTGTTTTGATGAAGCGATCAATGTGGATGGATTGGAGTGGGTTGAAGAGTTGGAGTTGAGAAATTGGAGATGTTGAGTAAAAGAAACCTTTCTCAAGAGTTTGGATTTGAAGGGGATAGAATACAGAATTAGGAAGTGCAAGTAAGGGAAGGTTGGGACAAATATGATTAAGAAAACTCAAAGGTAAAAAAAAAAAAAAAAAAAAGAAAGAAAACTCAAAGGTGATGGGAAGTATCCAAGTGAGAGGAAGAGAGCTTTATATCCAAGAGAGATAGATGGCATAAGAAAAACCAAGACGCTTCAGAAAACAGGAAGTAATAGGATCTACATATATCTATATCTATATCTATATCTATATCTATATCTATATCTTTATGTATTCATGTTGCTCAAACCTATATGTCTATATATCCTTTTTTCCCATGAACTATTGAAACAATACATAATTGGTTGCAAGGAATACAATGCCCCACCAACAGAGTATTAAACAATAAAGACATTTAATTAATGTGCATAATACACAGCTTGGAAGTTGACAGTTTCAGAGTTCTTTCAGTGGCTCACATATATCACCAAACACCTGGGCTTGGTTCTTTCTATATCTTCCATTCTGCCTCTTCAGTGTGTCAGTGATATGTCTTTTCATGGTATCCAGGTGTCTGGCACAGCTCTAAATATCTCATCCTCATTCAAAAGCATCCAGAGCAGAAAAGCAATTGAGGGAGACATGATTAACTAAAGAGCGCTCTATATCTGCCACTCTTTTTATTAGAAAGAAATCTTAACCTCAAGCCATCAACAGACTTCCCCTATATCTCATTGGCCAGAACTAGGTCCCATGACTACCTCTAAACCAATTGCTGGCAAAGGGAAATGAGATTTCCATGATTGGCGTGGATCCATCCTTCTTCATTCCTGGGACTGGGCACATTGCCACCCAAAAACATCAGAGCAAGAAAGAATGTGGACTAAGTCTGAACTGAAACCTCCAAGAGTGGCTACCATCAAGAATATTTGCCTCAGTAGCTATATTAATTGGTTCATGTTTGTGTGTGTATGTGTAATAATAAAATGAGTTCATAATATTGAAAATCTGCATAATAGTGAATGATGAATAAAGTCAAACTAAAATAATGTGCAGTCCCATTAATCCCCAAATAAACAACGATAATTAACTTTTAGCATAGAAACTTCGAGAATTTTTCTTTTTTCTTTTTTTTTAAAGTATTTTTCCCTCTCTCAAAATTGGGATCACACTTTGTGTATGACATAATCTATTTTTTTCACATGAAGCATATTTTTTGAAATGAGATGTTAGAATTGTAAACTAGATCTTCCTAAATTGTGCATTTCTTTTATGTTTATGGTTGTTCCATATTCTAGCAGTATATGAGCATGCTCATTCCTACATATCCTTGAAACAGTTTATATATTAATCCTTGAAATCTTTGATAGTATCATGAGATAAAAGTGATGGATTTATACTTTTTGTTTTAGGTGAAAAAAACATTCAATTAATACATTTACTATTTGAATTCTTTGTTCTTTTCTTTTGCTTATTTTTCCTTATTCATTTGTGTGAATCCCTGTATATACTTAAGGACATTGATTCTTTGACATACATATTTCAAGGTTTTTTTTCCTTCTGATGATTTGGGAGATATGCAGAAATACTTAATTTTTAAATAAATTCATGAGATCTTTCTCTTTTGGTTTCTGAGGCAGTACGCATAGATTTTAGTATCTGGGTCTTGGGATCGGACAGACTAGGACTTGAATCCTGGCTCTTTCCGTGATCTGACTGCAAAGACCCTTGAGAAAATGACTCAACTTTTTTTTATAAATAGGTTCCACACCCAGCTTGGAGCCCAAAGTAGGGCTCAATATCACCACCCTGAGATCAAGACCTTAGCTGAACTCAAGAGTTGGATGCTTAACTGACTGAGCCACCCAGGCGCTCCCCCAAAGGACTTAACTTTTCAGATACCTTGTTTCTCTACCTATAAAATGGAGATAATGTCTTCTTCAAAAGACCATTATGCAAAGTATATGCAAATCATGTACAAAGAGTTTAGTCCAGTGACTGGCACATTAATGATTGATTCATTTTCATTATTGTTATAATAATTAATATTATGATTATGATTGTAAAGGATCTTCCCTGTCAAATTTTTAAAAAAGATTTTCTTTATTTATTCATGAGACACACACAGAGAGAGAGAAGCAGAGACACGGGCAGAGGGAGAAGCAGGCTCCAGGCAGGGATCTTGATGTGGGACTCCATCCCGGGACTCCAGGATCACGCCCTGGGCTGAAGGCAGGCGCTAAACCGCTGAGCCACCCAGAGATCCCCTTCCCTGTCAAATTTTATTATACACATGGATTTTCTTGTCTTTAAATGCAAAAATGAAAACAAATCTTTATTTAAAACATAATGAGAACACCGAAACAGTTTCACATAAATTAAAATTTGAGTAATACAAATTCAAGGACTATTTTGGGGGATTTTGAAGTTTTGTAGAAATATAACCTACTGAAAGTTTATTTCTTTTAAGCATAGGCTCTATTTAATGGTTGAGAGTTATTTTGTGGAGTTATTTTTTCTTTATACAACCATTCCACCTTTCTCTATTTTCAGTGAATCAAATGAATTATTGACTATGGAAGAAGTCAAATAGATATTTTTCATATTCACGTTTGGTCTGATGGTGTTAATTAAAAGATAATCTTGAAGGGGCCCCTGGCTGGCTCAGTCTGTAGAGCATGTGACTCCTGATGTCGAGGTCATGAGTTTCAGCCCCATGTTGGCTGTAGAGATTACTTAAAAAGAAAATCTTAAAAAAAGGTTAATTATTATGGGGCAGCCCGGGTGGTTCAGCGGTTTAGTGCTCCCTTCAGCCCAGGGCCTGATCCTGGAGGCTGGGGATCGAGTCCCACATCAGGCTCCCTGCCTGGAGCCTGCTTCTCCCTCTACCTGTGTCTCTGCCTCCCTCTCTCTCTCTCTCTGTGGCTCTCATGAATAAATACATAAAATCTTTAAATAAAATTTTTAAAAATCTTTATTTAAAAGATTTTTTAAAATCTTTAATTTTAAAGATTTCATGAACACATTAAGAAACTATAGTGCCCTTGTCAGTGTTTTCCTCCCATTTGAGTTAACATTCAGAGGGATGGCCATGTTCTTAAGGTAGATAACCACAAACTGAGTTACTGATCTTGTCATGGATGATGAAGAGTTATATATATATCCCATATATATATATGTTTTTATTAATTTTAAAACATCTTTTATTTATTTGATACAGAGAGAGAGTGTGTGCACAAGCAGGGGGAGGTGCGGAAGGAGAGAAAGAAGCAGACTCCTCACTGAGCAGGGAGCCTGAATGTAGTAGGGCTCAGTCCCAGGACCTTGGGATCATGACCAACCAAAGGCAGACACCCAACTGATCCAGCCACCCAGGTGCCCTATATATTTAATTCTAAAGTGCTGACTGGTGATGTGATGATAACAGAAATCATTGCTTTGAGAATGCTGACTATCTAACAAGTTCTTCTGCTGGATGAAGCTGTGGTTCATGGTGACACAGACAGGGTGGGAGTGTCCCAGAATCCTGTGTTCCTTAGACAGGAAGTGTGGCATGGAGGTTAGAGCAGGGCTCCAGACTGCCTACATGTGCATTCCAGCTGTGCTGCTTAGTAGCTCTGTGACCTGAGGCAAGTTAACTAACTTTTCTGTACCTTGGTTTCTTTGTTTGTATGATCAGGATAAGAGTAATACCTAGGCACCTAAAGGTATTGTGAAGATGCCATGACTTAATAGCTTTCAAGCACTTAGAACAGTACCTGACATAGTGAGCAGTCAAGAAATATTATTCTTATGCTCCTGTCCTCTACTACACAACTTCTGTCTCACCCTGTGGCATTTACCTTTAAATTCTAATATTGAATACAGCTATAGAAATACTTGGAATTTGTTGATTGTCTTTATGGAGAGGAAATCCCAGGATCTTTCAAGGTTTCATGCTTCAACCTGAATAGAGAAGCAGGATGCAGATGGAAGGTAAGGAGAGCATTTGCTCTGCATCAAGATGCAAGATGTCACTGCTAGTGCTTCTCTCTCTCTCTAATGAAGAAAGGCACTCTTTTATTTAGTATACTAAATACAATCTATTTCAGGCATTCATAAGATAACATTAAAATCCATTTATGATATCCGTGGGCTATTGTGTTATGCAGGTATCTGTTGGCATATTTCTTTGTATAACTGAATAATGAAGCACTCATTCAATTTGCAGACTTGCAGTACCATGTATTTAGAGATTAGCTTAATGTTTCATCAGTGTTTGTTATGAAAAGGACAGATAATGGAAAGATTGCCCTGCTGTCTCATAGCAGAAGACTCTCCAGTGATAGCTGAATGAGGTACAAGCTCATTTGGAAATTCAGGTAATTTTCTTCTCCTTTCTTTTCTTTTTAAGATTTTTATTTATTTATTTGACAGAGAAAGAGAGAGAGAGAGCACAAGCAGCAGGAGAGGGAGAAGCAGACTCCCCACTGAACAGGGAGCCTGACTAAGGGCTCGATACCAGGACCCCGGGATCATGACCTGAGACAAAGGCAGATGCTTCACCAACTGAGCTACCCAGGCGCCATTTTCTCCTTTCTTACTTCCCCTTTCCATGAGAGTTTCTTCCATTTCTTTTGAGCTAACTATGGCACAGAGGTGCAGGAAATTATCATTAACCATGGAATTAAAATTTCTGGCCTCAATTACAGTCTTCCAGAATTAAACAACAGCCCATTAACTAGAGAACTATCTACAGAACCAGCCCCAAGAACATCAAGCACTGACACTGTTCCTGTTTTGAAGATGCTTTTAACACAGGGAGGAAGTTGAAATCCTAAAGGTAATGCAGAATACTTGCTAATAACCTCAGTATTGAAGCAAGAGAAAAAAATTCAACAGCAGTCAGCCTTTCTTAAGGAAAATGCCAATTTCTTGGTGACTTGAAAAATAATCCTTAGGTTTAATAAAGTTCAACCTTTCTTTTTTTTTCTCAATTCATTATACTTCAGGTAAAATTCTTTTAAAGACTCTAGCTACACAGTGCATTTAGAACCAGATTTAAAATAATAGCACCCTAGATTTGTGTAGATCAACCTGGTGTCTATGAGCACTCACCACTTGAGAAAATGTAGCCTCATTGGCAAAGGCAATGAGCACCAAGTGTCTTAGGGCCCCATTGTAGGTTTAGCAGTACTAATGTTCACCCTCATTCAAAGGCAATATGACCTGTTTTTAAAAAAAAGATTTTATTTATTTATTCATGAGAGACACACAGAGAGAGGCAGAGACACAGGCAGAGGGAGAAGTAGGCTCCATGCAGGGAGCCCAATGTGGGACTCGATCCCGGGACTCCAGGATCATGCCCTGGGCCAAAGGCAGCCGCTCAACCACTGAGCCACCCACGCATCCCAATATGACCTTTTTTACTCAGATGTAAAGGGAAGGATGTGGCCTGGCTGTTCCTCCAAGTGGCCCCTTCAGCATGTGGCCTCTTCCTGAATGGAGAATGAATCCTATCCCAAGATGGTTGTGAGGGTGAAATGGATCAATCCATGTGTGAGCCTATTGTTCGCTGCTACTAGTGCTAACTTGTCTTATTCACATTCTTTTTTTATTGTAGTGAAATATACATGATGTAAAATTTTACCATTTTAACTATTCAATTTTTACCATTTTATGTGTGTCTTCCAGTGGTGTTGACTACATTCACATTTTTGTTTGCTTTTTTACTTTATAGATTCTATTTATTTATTTTCTTTGCAAGGGGGCCGGTAGGGGCAGAGGGAGAGAATCTCAAGCAGACTCTCTTCTGAGTGCAGAGCCTGATTCAAGGCTCAATCTCACAACCCTGAGATCATAACCTGAGCCAAAACCAAGGGTCAGATGCTTAACCGACTGTGCCACCCAGGCACCCCAACTACACTGACATTGTTGAGAAACCATCACCACTGCCCATCTCCATAACTTTTTCATCTTCCTAAAAGAAACTCCATACCCATTGAACAATAACTTCCCATTCTTCCCTCTCCCCAGCCCCTACCAACCACCATTTGGCTTTTAGTCTCTATAAATTTGCTTATTTTTAGGAACCTCATATAAATAGAATCCTACCATATTTGTCCTTTTGTATCTAGCTTCTTTAATGGAGTATAATATTTTCAAGGTTCATCCACATTGTAACATGCATTAGAATTTCTTTCCTTTTTAAGGCTGAATTCTATTCCATTGCATGTGTGTACTGTATTTTGTTTATTCATTCACCTGTTCATGGACATTTGGATTAAATTCTGAAAAGGTTGCATACAGATGACTGGGTCCTCTGGAGTAAAGCTCTCAATCTTGGTAGGTTGTATTTGCTTGTAATTCTTCCTTCCTTCCCCACTATTATCATGGTCCACTATGAGTGCAGTATATTTCACCACCCCATTGATGTTGGGCTTTACCATGTGACTTGCTTTGGCCAAGGAAATGTGTATGGAAGTTTCAGTGTGCCTTTCTGAACCAAGGCCTTAAGAGGTATTTCATATTTCTGTTGGCCATCTTGGGCTTCTGCCATTGTCATAAAAACAAAACAAAACAAAACAAAACGCAATGCAAAACCATGACCTGTAAAATCACTGATCCCTTAAGTAGGAGACACATGGAATAGACCTGAACTAACTCACAGCCTGGAACTAAGGCCAGGCAATCCCAGCAAAGTCCCTCACGACTACAGATAATCCACAGACCTGTGAGTCAGAAATATAGGATTATTGTTTTAAGCCACTGAGTTTGGGATGCTTACATAGATTTATTTCAGCAATAGGTGACTAATGCAGGTCTTAGTGAGAGAAGTGGGAAGCTTCTCTCCCATAACTCCAGGGCTCACTGTAGGTTGTGGGTGGGTAGAAATCTCCCCAGGAAAATTTCTCCCTGCTCTTGACCCAGCTTGGGTCAACCTGGCTCTTCTCTGCCCTCAGAGGCAAATGTGACTCTTTGGGATAGATGGGTCCTGGAACCCCCAGTTCTTTCCTTGATGTTTTAATAAATGGAGTCCTGTCTGTTTTTTTTTTCCATTACTGAGGCTCTGGTGAAGAGGGTAATCAGCCTATTTAGATTTCAGGGCAGACCTTTTCATTGGCTTCCACTCCTCCAAGGGCTCTACTCCTCCACTTCTCCTGAGCTGAATATTCATCATATGTGAGGCTCTTTTCAGCTTTGTTCTGTATTCTCCATCCTTCAGCTCATGGTCTTCAGGTTTGTCTTTTCTTTAAAATGACTTTGCCTTTAAGGCCACTATTAAGAGGTTGGTGGACCACCTGGATGGCTCAGCAGTTGAGTGTCTGCTTTCAGCTCAGGGTGTGATCCCAGGGTCCTGGGATCAAGTCCCACATTGGGCTCCCCACAGGGAGCCTGCTTCTCCTTCTGTCTATGTCTCTGCCTCTCTCTCTGCATATTTCATGAATAAATAAGTAAATAAAGATGTTGGTTGACCAAAGCCATCCAAAGTATCAACTACGGGACATTTTGAGGTGATGTCTGGCAGAGGATAAAATTGCCTTCTATTGCTCCATGACTACTGCTTACATGGGCCTGGGTCATGACTCCCAATTATGTATTGAACAGGTAGACCAAACTCATTGCTTGGAAAACATTTCAGATTAAATAAACATAGGTAATTCCAAATATAAGCTTTGTAGGCTAGAGCTTATTTATTATTATTATTTTGGGAAAAATGAGTTGCTAATCCTATTAGTTTAAAAATTTTACACACTTTCCTCATTCTTGCCCCAAGGTCTTTTCCTTCCTCCTCTTGCTATCTCTGCCAACTTTTCTAGTCCCATTGGCATGCAAATGTATTGTTCCTGAAATATTGGCCACCAGAGACATGAATTATGAATTGATTTGAACAGTTGATAGTATGGTATTGAAAACACCATCATATATACCGATAAAAATAGACTCTGCTTATAACTAAAGAGTTCAGGGGCAAGGTTTGAGTTTTATTATAAATAAAACTTCCTTTGGGTTTTTACCTAAAAATTTTGATCGGCTCCCTTTAAATAAACTAAAAGACAATATTTTAGTGCTTTTGTTAAAAAACAATCACTCTAATACTGTCTAAAAGAGAACTGAAAATATGCAAAATTTTCCATAGGAGTTAGGAAGCCTATCCCTGAAAGTTTTGCTTTACCTGGGTTCTGATGACTTTATCTGGTAACATTAGGTTGACTGACATTGTGTTTTTAGAGATTGCCTGTCTGTGTTGTGTTAAGGGTGAAATAAGTTCAACATTAGTATCCATTTTTCTTGAGACAAGGGAGAGAAAAGAAAGTGACATCACCTTTTGGTGACATCATGCAAAAATCAACTTTCATTTTGAATTGGTTCTTGAAAAAGCCTGCCTTCACTTAGAAGAATCTTAGAAAAAAAAAACTATGAGTAACATTGTATAAAAAGCAAGTTGAGAAATTCAGGACCAGAATATGGTGTTACTCAATGTGCAAATGTGGTTTGTTTAAAGGACTCTGTTGTTTAGGACACACACACACACACACACACACACACCCCATTGCGCTGCAAAGTGTATGTTGCCTTTAGTACTTTGCAGCTTCTGACAGTTGATGCCTCAGTTTTATAGGAACTTCCAAGGGCTTAGTTTGGGGTAAATAATAATCATTTAGTGCATTAATCTTACATTCTAAAAAAAATGCCATTTTGTTTCCTAGGGACAAGACTGTCAAATCAAATTTACTCATGGACTAATCTCCCTTCATGAAAATCCTGGTGGGCTAAAGACCCTGAAACTGAAACAATACAAAAAAACACACCAACTGAAGCAAAGCTGTTTACAATGAGGTTGTGTCATTGAATGACGACCTTCTGCAGGTTAAAGCTGGCCCACAGGCTCAATGTTTGACATTTATACTCTAGAATATTTCAGGTTTACTTCCAATAATCAAGGTAACACTGTTCCTAGGCTTTTAGACATGGAAGGGATTTTGAGAGCCCATGTATTGACAATGTAGAATAATCCTTTTCTTTGCATTGGGAACTTTTGTATATTTGCGATACAGAGGACAATATGGATCCTGTTTGACAACACTTTTGGAGAAAAAGCAAACAGAAATAAATTTAAAGTGGAGCATAAGAAATTTAAGGTGGATATGAAGAAGTTGCTGATAGAACAAGCAAAACACATGAGAAACAGCTACCAGTGTTGGCTCGCGAATCTCTCTCATTTTGTGGTTGCCTATTTGTGCATGCAGTTTGTTAATGCATATTATGTAATCATAATTTTTGCATTTTCTTTTTCTGTTTATTCAGATTAAGCCAATTCATGGTGATGTAGACTGAAGAGGGCATAATGGTGAGCAAAAAGTTAATCTGGGTGAATGTAACTTGATCCAATGATTGGACCTGGCCCTTAGCCTTGTCAGACATAGTTCTAACACAAGGGAGTTGATTAAAAATAAACCACAAGAGACCAATATGTAAATGGAATGCCAACATATTACATTCCAGTGGGAAATATTCTCCTGCCGTGAGCAGAATGATCCTATCCTCCACCCAAGATACTCACCACCTAGAATCTGAACCAAATGTAGTGGGAAATGTTGGCTGTCATCTTGATATCCACCCTCTCCTTTTCCATTCCTAAATAAATCTCTTTTATCCACGTGTCATTGGCTCCCACACATAGCCCCTATGCCTCAGGGGGAGCTGGTTGAGACCAGATCTTGGGGTTCTGATTAGTCTAATCTTGTTCTTTCTGCCCTAGTTTGCAGATAGTCTGGCCCGAATCAATTTGGTTCAATGAGAAACGAAAAGAATTTTTCTGAGACTTTTTGGAAATGCAAGTGTCTTGTTAAGAAGCCTAGCTACAGGAAGCCAGCCTCTTGTTGTATATAAATGAGCAGACATTTAGCCTTAGTTGCTATAGGGGGCACCCCAAAGACATGAAGTGAATTGGCCTTTAGGATGAAGCTGACAGAGTTGGTGTCAAAATGGAAAGATGGAATTAATCTGTGTCATTGGTGAACTCCTTGGTCAGTTAACCTTAAAGCCTCTTCTACAGCTTGAACTTAGTTTTGGTTGCCAATATACTTAATCATTGTTACAGATAGTTTGGCTTAAGTTTTCAATTTTATGCAGCTTAAAAACCCTAACAGTTACAGAGCTTGTTACTAGAAGTGAGCTCCATCAAGAAACAAATTCTAAAAAAAGAAAAGAAAAGAAAAGAAAAGAAACAAATTGTAAGCTATGGAATTGGCTGAGTGGAAGAGGTAAGTCAGAAGGAAGCCTGAGGTTTTTTTTTTTTTCTATCATTGACATGCCAGAGAAACATTTGTCATTTTCTAATTAAATAACACACCTTCCATATCTGTAGTATGAAAGGATTTGGTAGAAAAATTTCAGGGAATTGATTACTTCTTGCATCTTCCAATAAGATCTTAGAAGAATAAAATAAGACTCCGTGCTCAACTCAGATGTTGCCATTGGAAGAAAACTGGGTTTCTTTTAGAAAGAAACACAGTGAGATGCTAGATTGGTTGACTCAGGAACTCCCTTCTCAACCCACAGTTGGGGCAACTGCCAAGAAGTGCCTGCTTATCCCAGCAGAGCCATAGGCAACACACAGCACGAAATAAATACATACAATTTTGTTGTGTTTGGGGCTTGTGTGTTACACAGAATTATTGTAGTAATAGCTGACTAATATAGTGGGAATAAGAGATGAAGGAGAAGAAGCAGTTACTTAGATTCTGAAAAAGATACAGATTACCCCCACATTACTTTTGAGAGTAGATGCAGCCCAAACATATTGGGGCTGTGGTGAGAGGAAGTAAGTTTGAGTTTTTAGGGAGCATTTTCCATTTTTATGAGAAGGAGGAGCTATAATTGCCTTGGAGTACCCATCGAGTTCTTTAGATATCCATTTGGATGACCAAACAATGAAATGGATTGCAGTGGAAGCAGGAGAGGAGAGAAATGGGAGGCTTCTGAGCTGTCTCTGTCTTTGCTAACAGTGCCAACAACCAGAAGAAGGAGGGGTTGTCTTTAGAAATGACATATGGCTAGGTAGGTTTTGAAAAATTAAAAATGGAAAAAACAATTTCTAGCGTTTCCAGCTTATTAAGGCATAAAAACAAGAACCAATTTGCAAAGATGTGGGCAGCAGCAGAATGGATAGTGGAGGCTGATTAGGTATGTTTGCTCAGGGCAACTCATTAAAAGCACTCGACTACAGCACTGAAACTGCTATAATTTCCACTGCCTCCCACCATTACCACTCTCTCAGCTTCAGAGGGAAAGTCAGTTTATTCTTCAAAAAGGCCCACTCCTGAAGTGTGTCATTCCCTTTTCTTGCTTTGTAGAAACACACCGGGATCATTCAACTGCTTTTGGATGGGGTGCATAGCAATGCCTCTCTTTAGCATTGAAGCAGCAGATTACAGGTTGACATTGCACTTCTACCCCTGATACTTCTTGGCCTTCATCTCTCTTCTAGTCAACAACATACCATTACAGATGAGGTAAGACACCATGTGCTCATTCTTTGTGTGTATTTAAAATGTGGATTCAGCAAGTTCATATCTTCTCTTTGCTTTGGCAATGAGGAAGAGAAGACTGCTTTGATCTTCAAAAATTATGACTGTAAATAATGTCTATTCAAATATTGGCTCAAGATTAAAACAGTGATTGCTTTTGAGTAGCTTTTCGACTCTTTCATTTCCAAAGCCCCCTTTCTTCTGTCTTTGGATGTGTTAGATGCTGACCAAGTTCAAATTTCCACATTGTATCTATGTATCTGAAGTGTGTTTGATCACAAATGCTGGGTAAATATTTTAGGTTTTAGGTTTTTTGCTTATCATGAAAGTAATGCACGCTTATTATAAAGGTGTACTGTACACAGAAAAAGTGTAAATAAGGAAAAATTAAAAATCGGTAAACATACCACTCAGAAATACTGCTAGCATCTATATCTATATAGTTTTATAAATATGTGTATATGTAAATCTTATATATGTATATAAATTTTTGATGTAAATTATTCATTATATTAGCTATACAGTTTTGAATTTTCCTTTTTTACATTAGCTATCATCCTGTGAGCTAGATGGTGCTCCATTCAGTGTGTCTGTTGCATTCATGGTGAGATTTATAATTTTTGCTATGGGTGCTTTGTGTAAAGAGCTTTTTTACAGCCCAGGATTTTCACTCTGGCTTCCTACTATGTGGAGACATGCTCTCCGATATGTGTGAATGAGGATCTTGCATTTGCTACTCTTGCCAGAGAGAATGACAAGTCCAGTACCGCAGTTTTAGGTTTAGCTCCAAGATTGATATGTCTTTGGCCTTAATCTTAAATGCTAGGTAGTCAGGCTTCCAACATGATTTAATCCCATGCCATCATGTGCAGAACATGGTACTAATTGTTTTACAGCTTTTGGGGGATGTAGAAAGACACAGCCCTCAAGTGACCAGCAGTTCATAAAACAGTTGCTGAGAACAGAATGGGTTATGGTGGCATCTGGCACTGGTTGGTTTTGGGGTGAAATGAATAGAGGAGAGTGGCCAAACTCTAGGGTTCATCCTTAGAGCAAGAAATGCTGCACTCACAGGCACAGAGGCCAGAAAGGTCTTTATAAATGTAAGGAATGTCTAGCAGTTTCGCTTGGCAACAGCAGAGGAGTCATGCAGGAGAGAACAGACTGGAGGCTGATTTGTTTGGAGGGCGTGGAGACAGAGCAGACAACCCTGACTTGACAACACAGTTGGGAAGGATCCCCAGTAGGTTTCTCAGCAGGGGAGTGACATAAAGATGAGGACATTCAAAGCAGATTATTTTATTGCCTGGGTGGATCTACAGCTCCCATTATCCAGTGGGATCATTCTCAGAGCACGCTTGCTAGGTTTCTGCCCTGTCGGAGTCTGGCCATTGAAGTTGTGTGCAGCTTGTGCAACCAGGATCACATCCTGTCCCACTGGGAAGGTCCAAAGTGGGCCAATTCTGGCCCCTTGAAACAATGAGTTCTCACTGCTGTCTGTGTACAGAACTAAAAAGAGTAATTTATTGGCATTGTGGGTAATTTTCAGAGACTGCCAACAGAATGTATTAAACTAACTGGATTGTAGGAGAGGACAAGGGGGATTCTTCTCCAATTACAAACCCAACTTGAGAGGGAGCACCTGTCTCACTTTACTCTCTAAAACTAGCATAAATTTTTACCGTACACAATTCATGCTCCTGCTCCCATACATTTCTGGTGGGATGCTCCTGTGAAGGAGAGCTTGGTCATTTCTAACAAAATTTACATATGCATTTACTCTTTGAATTATTAATCTCACTTCTACAAATCCATCCCAAAGATAGAATGGCAAAAACCATAGGAAGACATATCCCAGGTTATTCATTGCAATGCATTGCAGCAAAGGTTGGAAACAACCTACATTCCATCAATGGGAAATTGAAAAGTTGTCATACATCTATGCAAAGGAGTACTATGTGGCTATAAAAAGGAAAGAGTTATATTGCTATGCATTGCTGGGAGTAGTGTCCAGCACATATTATTACGTGGAAAAAAGCAAAGTGGAGTAAACTGTATATGTCTATTTAAGAAAGGGGTTTTAATATATATGATTCATATATATCATACATATATTTACTTTTATAAAAAGGAAGGATAAGCCTAAAGCTAAACATTTTAAGAAAGAGGTTACCAATGGGGAAGGAGTCAGGAAATAAGGAAACAAGATGAAAGGGAAGGGATAGAAGTGGGACTTCAGGGCAGCCCGGGTGGCTCGGTGGTTTAGCACCGCCTTCGGCCTAGGGCCTGATCCTGGAGACCCGGGACCAAGTCCCACATCAGGCTCCCTGCATGGAGCCTGCTTCTCCCTCTGCCTGTGTCTCTACCTCTCTCTCTCTCTGTGTCTCTCATGAATAAATAAATAAAATTAAAAAAAGAAGTGGGACTTCTCTGAATATACCTTGTTTTGTAGATTTGAATTTGGAAACACATAATTATTTTATGCAATTATAATACAAAATTAAATTTAAAAAGCAATCCCTAACAAAAAAAGAAACCAATGGGGAGCATCAGAAACAAACTATGTAACATGTTTTTGGATAACTATGGAGAGGAACTGTTCTGTGTGATTGCAATTAAACACAGTAATTTGACTTGACTTCCTAGACAGATCTATGCAAAGGTCAGAAAGAACTGTAAAAAGATCTCAGCCATGTTGGTGGTATAATTTTGACGTTGTTGCATGTGAGTGTGGGATAAAGTAAATGAATATTTCTGTTGGTGGTGTTTGGAATCAGTATTTTTAAAAAAGATTTTACTTATTTATTAGTGAGAAGGAGAGAGAGACAGAGAGAGACAGAGACACAGGTAGAGGGCGAAGCAGGCTCCCTGTAGGGAGCCCGATGTGGGACTCGATCCCGGGTCTCCAGGATCATGCCCTGGGCTGAAGATGGTGCTAAACCACTGAGCCACCCAGGCTGCCCATGGAATAGTATTTTTGACATGAAAAGGAGATACAAACATAGTATGGATGAGATTAAGTAAAAACTTTGTATTTTTGAATTTGAAATGGAAATATTAGTATAATCTCATGTTGTTTTTATCTTTAAAAATATATTTTCTAATTTTGAATACTGAAAAGATCTAAAAACTATGACCAGCCCATTAGTGATGAACATCCTTGGTGTCCAGGTTATGGTCTTGAAGTGCCATCTTCCATTAATAGAAACTGGGCTCCTTGGAAAAATAGCGGATACCAGAACTGTGGTAGGAAATGTACAAGATAAGCCCAGTACATCCTGTTATACTAGGAATCAAGGAACCTTTCAATGACCATTGTGGGCTTCTTGAAAGGACACAAAATCCACTTGAAGAGGGACAATGTGATCATCAATAAAAATTACAGTTGCGATAGATCAAAACATTTATGTGTTTAATCCATGTGACCATTCTGACTCAAAAAAAAATAAAGGTCACTTTGTCACCTTTGTATCTTGTTTGGATATATTAGAGACACAACAGATATTTTGAAAACTAGAACATAATGAGGAAAAAGTCCTGCTTTTGTCTTCTCATCTCTACACGAGAGGCACTTTGTGATAATCAAATCATTGGTAAGACCAAATTCTTCCTCAGAGAAGCATATTAGCTAGTAATTGAAGGGGGAATGATAGAATTATAGCACTACTATTTTGCAACCTCTAATGAAATACTGACAGTGATCATTAATGACTACTAACAATGCAAAAAGAGAGAACACCAGCCTTTTCTGGCCTTCTAATGGATGATCACAACACCACCTATTAGGAATTTTTTTTTTTAATTTTTATTTATTTATGATAGAGAGAGAGAGAGAGAGAGAGAGAGAGAGGCAGAGACACAGGTAGAGGGAGAAGCAGGCTCCATGCGCCGGGAGCCTGACGTGGGATTCGATCCCGGGTCTCCAGGATTGCGCCCTGGGCCAAAGGCAGGCGCTAAACCGCTGTGCCACCCAGGGATCCCCCTATTAGGAATTATTGCCAAAGAATTGAAACTGAATATCATCAAGACTTCAGTTTTAATTACCAATTTACAGGAAATACAGGGGACAGAAGAACATTTGCAGGAAATATTGGGGACAGGAAATCAACATCATAAGATACAGTGAGTAAAATCTAGACTGTGGAAATTAATATGCGACCCATGACTTAGTAATTCAACAGAAAAATTGCAAGAAAGAAAGACTGGAGAACTAAAAGATTTAAAAGATGTAAACCAATTACTTCATATAGATCTCATTTGGGTTCTGGTTCCATTAATGTATTGCAAAAATACAAATATGAGACAACCAGAGAAATTTGAATATTGATTGTATGAGGATATTAAGAAATTATTGTTAATTTTCACACATGATATTGGCATTATCTTTTCTTCAGTTAAACACTGAGATATTTGCAGATGGCAGGATAAAAAAGCTTGAGTGTGCCTGGGTGGTTTAGTTGGTTAAACGTCTGACTCTTGGTTTAGGCTCAGGTCATGGTCTCATGGGTCATGAGATTAAGGCCCACATCAGGCTCTGCACTCAGAGTCTGCTTGAGATTCTCTGCCTCTCCCTTTGCCCCTCCCCTCCACTCACATACTTGCTCACTTTTTCTCTCTCAAAAATAAATAAATAAATCTTCCCCCCAAATCTTGGATTTGTTTCAGTATAAGAGAATACCATGTGGGGCACCTCAGTGGTTCAGCTGGTTAAGTATCTGCCTTAGGCTCAGGTCATGATCCTGGAGTCCCAGGATAGAGCCCCTCATCAAAGTCCATGCTCAGCATGTAGTCTCCTTCTCCCTCTGCCCCTCACCTCCTTTGCACTCTCTCACGTGTTTTCTCTCTCAAATAAACAAATAAAATCTTTTAAGAAAAAGAGAGTATCATGAAATGGAGAGGACAGTGAAGGAGGCAGGGTATGAAACAAGATAGACCATGGCTTATTTTTTAAAAAAATTTTTATTGGAGTTCAATTTGCCAACATATAGCATAACACCCAGTGCTCATCCCACCAAGTGCCCCCGTTAGTGCCCATCACCCAGTCACCCCAAACCACTACCTCCTCTTCCACTACCCCTTGTTCATTTCCCAGAGTTAAGTGTCTCTCATGCGTTGTCACCCTCAATGATATTTTCACTCATATTCTCTCCTTTCCCTTTATTCCCTTTCACTAATTTGTATATTCCCCAAATGAATGAGACCATATAATGTTTGTCCTTTTCCAATTGACTTATTTCACTCAGCATAATACCCTCTAGGTCCATCCTCATTGAAGCAAATGGTGGATATTTGTTGTTTCTAATGGCTGAGTAATATTCCATTGTATACATAGACCACATCTTCTTTATCCATTCATCTTTTGATGGACACCGAGGCTCCTTCCACAGTTTGGCTATTGTGGACATTGCTGCTATAAACATCGGGGTGCAGGTGTCTCAGCATTTCACTGCATCTGTACCTTTGGGGTAAATCCCCAGCAGTGCAATTGCTGGGTCGTAGAGCAGATCTATTTTAAACTCTCTGAGGAACCTCCACACAATTTTCCAGAGTGGCTGTAACAGTTCACATTCCCACCAACAGGGCAAGAGGGTTCCCCTTTCTCCGCATCCTCTCCAACATTTGTTGTTTCCTGTGTTGTTAATTTTCCCCATTCTCACTGGTGTGAGGTGGGATCTCATTGTGGTTTTGATTTCTATTTCCCTGATGGCAAGTGATGCAGAACATTTTCTCCTGTGCTTGAGGCCATGTCTATGTCTTCCTCTGTGAGATTTCTGTTCATGTCTTTTGCCCATTTCATGATTGGATTGTTTGTTTCTTTGGTGTTGAGTTTAAGAAGTTCTTTATAGATCTTGGAAACTAGCCCTTTCTCTGATACGTCATTTGCAAATATCTTCTCCCATTCTGTAGGTTGTCTTTGAGTTTTGTTGACTGTATCCTTTGCTGTGCAAAAGCTTCTTATCTTGATGAAGTCCCAGTAGTTCATTTTTGTTTTTGTTTCTTTTGCCTTCGTGGATGGATCTTGCAAGAAGTTACTGTGGCTGAGTTCAAAAAGGGTGTTGCCTGTGTTCTCCTCTAGAATTTTGATGGAATCTTGTCTCACATTTAGATCTTTCATCCATTTTGAGTTTATCTTTGTGTATGGTGAAAGAGACTGGTCTAGTTTCATTCTTCTGCACGTGGCTGTCCAATTTCCCCAGCACCATTTATTGAAGAGACTGTCTTTCTTCCAGTGGATAGTCTTTCCTCCTTTATTGAATATTAGTTGGCCATAAAGTTCAGGGTCCACTTCTGGGTTCTCTATTCTGTTCCATTGATCTATGTGTCTGTTTTTGTGCCAGTACCACACTGTCTTGATGATCACAGCTTTGTAGTATAAAGTTAAATATGGCATTGTGATGGCCCTCGGTCTGGTGTTCTTTTTTTAATATTCCTGTGGCTATTCAGGGTCTTTTCTGATTCCACACAAATCTTAAGATGATTTGTTCCAACTCTCTGAAGAAAGTCCATGGTAGGGGATCCTTGGGTGGCTCAGTGGTTTAGCGCCTGCCTTTGGCCCAGGGCGTGATCCTGGAGGCCGGGATCGAGTCCGCGTCGGGCTCCCGGCATGGAGCCTGCTTCTCCCTCCTCCTGTGTCTCTGCCTCTCTCTCTCTCTCTATGTCTATCAAAAATAAATAAATAAATAAATAAATAAATAAATAAATCTTAAAAAAAAAAGAAAGTCCATGGTATTTTGATAGGGATTGCATTAAATGTGTAAATTGCCCTGGGTAACATTGACATTTTCATACCATTAATTCTTCCAATCCATGAGCATGGATTATTTTTCCATCTCTTTGTGTCTTCCTCAATTTCTTTCAGAAGTCTTCTGTAGTTTTTAGGGTATAGATCCTTTACCTCTTTGGTTAGGTTTATTCCTAGGTATCTTATGCTTTTGGGTGCAACTGTAAATGGGATTGACTCCTTAATTTCTCTTTCTTCAGTCTCATTGTTAGGGTATAGAAATGCCACCGATTTCTGGGCATTGGTTTTGTATCCTGCCACGCTGCCGAATTGCTGTATGAGTTCTAGCAATATTGGGGTGGAGTCTTTGGGTTTTCTACTACAGGATCATGTCATCTGCAAAGAGGGAGAGTTTGACTTCCTCTTTGCCAATTTGAATGCCTTTTATTTCTTTTTGTTGCCTGATTGCTGAGGTGAGGACTTCTAGTACTACGTTGAATAGAGGTGGTGAGGGTGGACATCCCTGTCTTGTTCCTGATCTTAGGGGAAAGGCTCCCGGTGTTTCCCCATTGAGAATGATATTTGCTGTGGACTTTTCGTAGATGGCTTTGAGGATGCTGGGGAATTTTCCCTCTATCCCTACACTCTGAAGAGTTTTGATCAGGAATGGATGCTGTCTTTTGTCAAATGCTTTCTCTGCATCTAAAGAGAGGATCATATGGTTCTTGGTTTTTCTCTTGCTGATATGATGAATCACATTGTTTTACGAGTGTTGAACCAGCCTTGCATCCCGGGGATAAATCCCACTTGGTCATGGTGAATAATCTTCTTAATGTATTGTTGGATCCTATTGGCCAGTATGTTGTTGAGAATTTTTGCATCTGTGTTCATCAGGGATATTGGTCTATAATTCTCCTTTTTGGTGGCATCTTTGTCTGGTTTTGGAATTAAGGTGATGCTGGCCTCATAGAACAGGTTGGAAATACTCCATCTCTTTCTATCTTTCCAAACAGCTTTAGTAGAATAGGTATGGTTTCTTCTTTAAACGTTTGATAGAATTCTCCTGGGATGTCATCTGGCCCTGGACTTTTGTGTCTTGGGAGGTTTTTGATGACTGTTTCAATTTCCTCCCTGGTTATCAGCCTGTTCAGGTTTTCTATTTCTTCCTGTTCCATTTTTGGTAGTTTGTGGTTTTCCAGAAATGCGTCCATTTCTTCTAGATTGCCTAATTTATTGGCATATAGCTGTTCATAATACATTTTTAAAATCGTTTGTATTTCCTTGGTATTGGTGGTGATCTCTCCTTATTCATGATTTTATTAATTTGAGTCTTTTCTCTCTTCTTTTTAATAAGGCTGGCTAATGGTTTATTTATCTTATTAATTCTTTCAAAGAACCAACTCCTGGTTTTGTTGATCTGTTCTACAGTTCTTCTGGTCTCTATTTCATTGAGTTCTGCTCCAATCTTTATTAATTCTTTTCTTCTGCTGGATGCAGGATCTATTTGCTGTTTTTTCTCCAGCTCCTTTAGTTGCAAGGTTAGCTTTTGTATTTGAGTTTCCAGTTTTTGGATGGATGCTTGTATTGCAATGTATTTCCCCCTCAGGATTGCTTTTGCTGTATCCCAAATATTTTGAATGGTTGTATCTTCATTTTCATTAGTTCCCATGAATCTTTTAAATTCTTCTCTAATTTCCTGGTTGACCCTTTCATCTTTTAGCAGGATGGTCCTTAACCTCCACGTGTTTGAAATCCTTCCAAACTTCTTCTTGTGATTTAGTTCTATTTTCAAAGCATTGTGGTCTGAACATATGTAAGGGACGATCCCAATCTTTTGGTAGCAGTTGAGACCTGATTTGTGACCCAGTATGTGGTCTATTCTGGAGAAAGTTCCATGTGCACTTGAGAAGAATGTGTATTCAGTTGCGTTTGATCATAAAGTTCTGTTGGTTATTAATTGATTGATATACTTGGCAGCTCCCACATTAGGGGCACAAATATTCATGATTGTTAGGTCCTCTTGTTGGATAGATCCTTTAAGTATGATATAGTGTCCCTCTTCATCTCTTACTACAGACTTTGAGATAAACTTTAATTTATCTGATATGAGGATGGCTACCCCTGCTTTCTTTTGAGGACCATTTGAATGGTAAATGGTTCTCCAACATTTTATTTTAAGGCTGTAGGTGTCCTTATGTCTAAAATGAGTCTCTTGTAGACAGCAAATAGATGTAGACCATGACTTATTAATTCAAGTTTGGTGATGTGATGACTACAGGCATCATGGAATCACAATAAGCAGGTTTAATTATCTCAAGCAAATATAAAAAAAACAGGACACAGAGGCAAAAAGCACTGTCTGCATTTCTTCAGAGTTTGCAAATCTGCTTCAAAGTTCACTAGTAATCTTTAAGGATTCTAAGACTCTTATGATATCAAAAATACAGTTTATTTCATTTTTTGGCTCTATTAGAGTAATCAACCAGAACTGAGAACTTCCATAAAATATTTGAATTTTACCTCAGTATTTAGTGATGAATTAGACAATCCTGAATATATGGACTTGCTAGTAAAGGTGACATTTCTAATTGCAATATTTATGCATAAGTCATCTCTAATATTGGAGTACACTGTTGACAGTAGTCTAGGTTTTAGGTAGGTATATCTCCTGCAGACTGTGTTCTTTATTTCTTGGTAAGACTTGCTGGGTGTTAGCACAAACACTGCTCATTTGTTATCTTTTACTAAGCAAAACTTTTCTTTACAGACAGCACAAAAGTCTACTCTTATCCCTGACCTTCTTGGGACCTTTGTCCCCATCAGCAATCTTTTCCTTGACTGCCTTACTGTCATCTCAGAAAGAATCTACCAATCCCCTTATTTCTTCTGAAGTGCTTCTCTCTTGACAAAGCCTAGCACTTGACGACCTCAGTCCCAGGAAATATTCTTTGTGTTTGTCTTTCTTTGCCTATGACTGCAGGTCATCTGGGGGAACTGTTTACAGTTTCAGATATCACCAGGCACTACTGAAAAGGAAGAAAACTAAAACTCTCTTTCCTTTGAACTCTGTGGAGATATAGATATTTTAAACTCTGGAAGACAGGAAAGGTGAGCCTCATTGAAACCTTTTACCTTCATTGTCATAGTGGTTTCTACTTTTCATTCTTCTTTCAGGGTGGCTGCTGAATTGATTTAAATAGTGTCCAATTCGAGTATAATTTATGGTAAGTAGCGTCTGACTTATTTTTAGAATTTTATTAAATAGATGAGTAAAAATCACCAGAGCTTACTTGAGAGTTAGATAGTTTTTAATTCAATTTGATAATTTGTGCAACTAATAGATAAATCTATGCTGCCTTCCAAACAGAGATTAATTGAATTAATTTTGATAACCTTGTTCTTCAGACTTCTTTGTTATGTGCAAGCACAGTAATAATAGACATTAATAATGCCTTGGATTTGTAAAGCATTGCCATATTCAAACCATCTACATTGATGTTATCTCATTTTAGAAGGGGGCAAAGTGAATATTTGAGAAATTAAGAAATTTTGATCCAAAGATGTCAGAAGACTTAAAAAGCTAGTAACAGCCCAGAGTCAAGGAATGCTCTTTCTACATCTCCCTTCCCACTTCAACCCTCACAAAGAAAAGCAGTATGTAGGCTTGATCTCTACTTCTTAAAGAATCAGCTTTTGGTGTTATTGGTTTTATTTTTTTTTAGTTTGGGAATACACCCATTTATTATCTCACTGTTCTTGTGGAGTTTGGACACAGCTTATTTGACTACTCTGCTCAGGCACAGAGTTGTGGCCTCATCTGATGCTTGGTAATCTGTTACAAGCTCATTCAGCTTGCAGACAGTTCCTCGCAGCTGTAGAGTTCATAGAAGCTTCCATCTTCTTTGAGAACAGTAAGAAACTATTTCTGTAGTGGTGCCACTCCTCTTCCTCCTCTTCCTCCTTCTTCTATGAACTCCCTTAATTATATCAGGCCCACTCCAAATAATCTCCTTTTCTACTAATGCAAAATCAACTGATTAGTGATTTAATTGCAGGAGTGAAATCCTACACCCATGGGGAGGAAGCTATATAGGGCATGTGGATGAGCTATATAGGGCTAATCTTGGGCCATCTTAGAACTCTGCCAACCACAACCTGCATACTGAAAACTTCAAAAACATTGCTGTGAGAAATTTAGAAATAACTAAATAAATGGAGAGGCATCCTCTGTTCATTGGTTGGAAGGCTCAATGTTGGTAAGATATCAATTCTTTCCAAATTTATTTGTGGATTTCAGTGTGATTCAAATTAAAATCCTAGTAGGATTTTTGTAGTTGTTGATAAGCTGGTTCTAAAATTCAAATAGAAATGTAGAGGTCCTAGAATAGCCAAAACTTTGGAAAAGATTTAAGTTGGGGTACTAACACTACTGAATTTCAAGACTTATCATAAGATGACAATTACCAAGTCAATGTGGTACTGACATAAAGATAGACAAATGGATCAGTAGAACAGAATAGTGATTCAGGAAATGCACCAGGATATCTATAGACAACTACGTTTTTAAAAAAAAGATTTATTTATTTATTTATTCATGATAGATCTAGAAAGAGAAAGAGAGAGGCAGAGACACAGGCAGAGGGAGAAGCAGGCTCCGTGCCGGGAGCCCGATGCGGGACTCGATGCCGGGACTCCAGGACCGCGCCCTGGGCCAAAGGCAGGCGCCAAACCGCTGAGCCACCCAGGGATCCCCCAGACAACTACTCTTTATGTTAATCTTCGTTAATCCCTTTTCTAATGCTCTTCTTTTCTTTATGCAATGTTTCTGACCTATATAATTTTCCTTCTTTATAAAGAATTCCTTAACATTTCTTTCAAGGGATTTTTCTCTATTTTGTTTTTCGTTTCACTAATTTCTGATTAGTGATTTTTCTCTATTTTGTTTTTCGTTTCACTAATTTCTGATCTTACATTTATTGTTTCCTTCCTTCTGTTGCTTTGGATTTAATTCTTTTTCTTGTTTCTTAAGCTTGAAGCTTGGATCATTAATTTGAGACCCATCTCCTTATAAAAATTTTAATGTTGTAAATTTCCTTGTAAACACTGCTTCAGCTGCATGCCACACATTTTGATATGTCATATTTTATTTTCTTTCAATTCAAAATATTTTCTACCCATGAGTTATTTTGAAGTGTATCATTTATGTGGTTATTCACTTCTAGTTCAATTCCATTTTGATCAGGCAACATACTTTGTACAATTTCACTTGGTTATATTTTGTTAAGCTTTGTTTTTTGATCCAAGATGTGGTCTATGTTGATGAATGTTCCATGTGCACTTGAAAATAATGTGTATTTTACTGTTGTTGGATGAAGTGTCCTATAAATGTCAATTAGGTTATGTTGAATGATGGCACTGTTCAGGTCTTCTATATCTATATTAGCCATCTTGGGCTGCTATAACAAAATATCATGGATCAGGTGGCTTAAACAACAGAAATTTATTTCTCACAGTTCTGGAGGCTATAAAGTCCAAAATCAAGATGCCACCTGATTTAGTTCCTGGTGAGGAAGGGCTCTCTTCCTGACTTGTAGGTGTCCCCTTTCTCATTGTGTGCTCATATGGCCTTTCCTTAGTGTATTTGGAGAGAGACAGAGAGAGAGCTTTCTCTTTCTCTCTTTCCCTTTTTATAGGGCCTTTGATGGTGTTAGGACTCCATCCTTATGAACTCATTTAACCTTAGTTACTTCCTGAAATAGTCACGTTGGGAATTAGGGCTTCAACACATAGATTTTGGGGGTATAGAATTCAGTCCCTAGCAACATCCTTGCTAATTCTATCTATTACCAAGAGAGAAATGTTGAAACCTCTAACTGTAACTGAGAATTTGTTTATTTCCCCATTCTGATATGTTTTTGCTTCATGTATTTGAAACTGTCTTAATAGTCCATTCATTTTAGGACTGTCAGTTGGTGAACTGACTGTCTTATAATAAGGCAACACCCCCTTTAGCCTTTTTCTGAAGTCTTTTTTTTTATTAATGTAATTACTTCAACTTTCTTTTGATTACTTCACACAGTATATCTGGTACTTTGTTCCCTCTGTGTTTTGTTTTGTTTTGTTTTTTGCTCCTCAGTTTCCCCTTTCCTGTCTGCCTCCTTTGGCATCATTTGAATTCCCTTAGTATTCTATTTTATGTATTTTATGGCTATATATGTTTGTATTAATTTTTATGATTGTTCTGGGGTATAGAGCCATTCAACTTAGAGCTAATATCTCACTACTTTAAGTAGAATTTAGAAGTCTCATATCCACATATGTCTCCTTAGCTTTCCTTTTTATGTTGTAGTTGTCATATGTATCAAGTCTACATGTGTTGAAAACTCTACCAGACTTTGTTGTAGTGTTTGCTTTTACAGTCAAATACACTTTAAAGAATATAAGAAAAATAAGATCTTATAATTACCTTGATATTTATGATTGTCGTTGCTCTAATTTCTGAAGTTCTAAGTTTTACCCATGTATCATTTCTCTTCTAAAAAACTTCCTTTAACATTTCTTTTAGAGCAGATCTGCTGACAATGAATTCTCTTAGTTTTTCTTCATCTGAGCCTCTTTTTATTTGGCCTTCATTTTGAAGGATATATTTGTTTTGAATAGAATTCTGGGTTGACATCTTTTTCTTTCAGTACTTTAAAATGTTCCACTGTCTTAGAGCCTTAGTGTTTCTGATGAGAAATCTGTTGTAATTCAAATAATTGTTGTCCTATATGCATTGCATCATTTTTTTTTTCTGGCTGCTTTCAGGACTTTTTCTTTGTTTTTGGTTCTCAAAAGTTTTGGTATTATGTCTCTAGTGTGATTTTCTTTTTATTTTTTAAAATCCTGTTTAGGGTCTGATGAACTTCTTGATTCTGTAAATTTATATATTTTATCTAACTTTTAACATTTTAGGAAATTTTTTCTGCACCAATTTCTTTATTACCATCTTTTGAAACTCATTGACACAGATGTTTTGATATTGTCCCATATGTTTCTGAGTCTCTGCTCACCCTTTAAAATCTTTTTCTTTCTGTCCTTTAAATTGGATAATTTCTATTGACTCCTCCAAGTTCTCTTCTTCGTTTGTCTTTATTCTGTTATTGCACTCTATTGATGAATTTTTTAAGATATTGTATTTTCTGTTCTAAAGTTTCCATATATCTGTTGTCAATTTCTATTTTTCCATTCACATTAAATATGTTTTATCTTTTCATCAGAAAGTATAGTTATAAAGAGCTCCCTTAAGGTGTCTGATAATTTCAACATCTGAATCATTTTGGGGTGGACTTTCATTGGTTATCATTTTCCTTTGAAATGAGCCATATCTTCCTACTTATTTTTTTTAAAAGATTATTTATTTATTTATTCATGAGATATGCAGAGAGAGGCAGAGACATAGGCAGAGGGAGAAGCAGGCTCCCTATGGGGAGCCCAAGGAGGGACTCAAACCCAGGACCCCAGGATCACGACCTGTGCCCAAGGCAGATGCTCAACCACTGAACCACCCAGGTATCCCTCTTCCTACCTATTTATATATTGAGTAATTTTGGGAAATATCCTGGACATTTTTTTAAAATTTTTATTTATTTATGATAGTCACACAGAGAGAGAGAGGCAGAGACACAGGCAGAGGGAGAAGCAGGCTCCATGCACTGGGAGCCTGATGTGGGATTCGATCCCGGGTCTCCAGGATCGCACCCTGGGCCAAAGGCAGGCGCCAAACCGCTGCGCCACCCAGGGATCCCCATGGACATTTTGATATTATGTAGTGAAACTGAATCTTAGACTCATCTAGAAAATGCTGATGTATGCATCTCTCTCTCTCTCTCTCTGTGTGTGTGTGTGTGTGTCCCCTGTGCGAGTTAATAGAGAGAGTTAAGAAATCCTCTTCTCCAGCCTTCTCCAGCTCCCTTTTCTGTGGGATTCTTCTATCTCATACCACTCCCTCCATCAGCTTGCAGAGATTACTTTTCTTGATCCTACAGCTAGAAAGATGGTGTTTTTCTTGGAGGGTTTATTGCCTGCACAACCATTGCTATCACTCCTAATGGGTGCCCATATTTGGTTCAAAACCAAGAGAGAAAATATGGAAAGACAACCTTGGGAAACTCACCCCCTCTATGGGTCACTTCTTAGATTCCTCTCCCCAATCTGCCTGCTTTAGTTTACTTTTCAGAATCCTTAGATAGTTGCTTTTTGTCTTACAGTTAGGGTTTTTAGTTACAGTTACCATCAATAGGCTTATTCCATCTTGACTAGGACTGGAAGTCTCTCCCACTTCACTTTTAAGAAGAAATGGAGGCTTCCTATTTGCTATAGATAGAATCTCTTGCCAGATTCTAGACCAAATACAAGCCCTTAAAACAAGTGATGATAGTCCTGTGTCCACTAGGAGGCAGCACTACCAAGCCCTGCTTGCGGGGCCTCTGCAGCCTCAAGAACATGGGTGTACTCTTGGCTGCCTGTAGCTTTAAATTTCCACAAAGAGAAACACTGGGGCCTCAAGCTCCCCTTCTGCACTCTACTCCATTCTTACATTTTCCTTGTGGGTTCTGGGTGGCTGGGGTGTTTGCTAATTGCAAGTTAGCTCATTCTAGGTCTGCCACCAGTGCTGTTTCCTTGTCCCCCTTGTAGTCCATAGCAGTTACCACACTCAGTGCTTGCTCAGCTGGCCATAGTTGCTTGGGTAGAAGTCTTTTCTCCCTGGTAGTGTTTACAATTTTTTCTGTAGACTCTCAAAACTGACTCTTTCAATATTTCAAAGCCTTTTCTCTTCTTTTCTCTACATATTAGGTTGGAAACTGGGAGTCATTAGCTTCTGCTCATCAAATTATTTCTGGCTCTTCAATTTCTTAGCACTTAGTAGGGTTGTTTTCTTGGCTCTCTTGTAGTTGGGTCAGGTCACATGATTAATTTTCTTAAAAACTGAGTGATACTTATCACTTCCAGGCTGGAACATTGAACTGCTGATGTGTGACCTCCTAGAGTTCTGTTTTCCTCATCAAAGTGATTGATCATGGTCTAAGTTGTATCTCCTCCATCAGTCTGGGTCTCAGAGTGAGAGCCACATGGGACGAGCCACCTGAACACCTACAATAGCCATGTAGTATGAGTGAGCATGAGTGAGGAATAGACTTTTGTTATTTTAAGCCACTGAGATTTGGGTGTTATTTGTTAATGAACCATTACTTAGCCTAGCCTAACTGATACAGAAACTGTGTGAGAGGGACTACTGAACATCATACTAAAAAGCATTCTTTCTTACTCACTTCAGGTAGGAGTCTCAGGGCAGAGACTTGTCATCTTGAATTGGTCCTAGTTAACTGTAAGTTCTTTGTCAATCCAGGCATTCCTCTTAGAACCCTAAGCTGTCTCTGTCTTGCTGGAGTTTAAATCTTAGTTTCCAGAAACTGACTGCCAGTCTTGAGGTTTATACCTAACTTTCATTCCATGAGACCAAGTGGGTCTTCATGCAACTAGAGCAAGTTACAGCCTACCATTGAAATCTGGAATTCAAGAGATGGGCTATAATTTATACTCCCCTCTCTCTTCCATTCTACACTGAAGTTGTTTACTTCTTTTTCTTTCCTTTACTTCAGCTATCTTTTTACATTCTTTTTTATTACAATTTTCTTATCTCCCTTTTACAATTTCTCACACGAAGACATCTGGTTACTTGTTGTTATATTCCTTATTTAGATTAGTCTTGGTGTTATCACTTCAGGACCCGTTAACAGTTTTATTAAAGTTGATTCTGTGGCCCATGGCCCTTGCCTAATTCTTGCATCCCAGCCTAAAGAAGCAATATATTAAATCACCTGGAACAGAAACATATATACAGAAAGTATGCTACATGGCCATAACAGATAACTCTTATATAGCACTTATGTATCACTTATCATGTATGTACTTTTTACCTCATTAGGATCTATTAACTCATTCACAGCTTGTGAAAGTTCCATATACATACATGGGTATTATAATCTCTATTTTACAGATGAAGTAACAGGCACAGAGGATTATATGACTTGCTCAAGTCACATAGCTAATAAATGACAGAGCCAGAATTAGAAATCAGTCAATCTGACTCCAGAGTCTATGTTTTAGCCATTAAATTCTCTTGCTTCTGCATATACACAAAAATTGTTTTAAGCCACAAGTCAGTAAATCATGATTCTCAGGCCATTTATGATTTACTGCATGTTTATGTAAATAAAGTTTTATTGGAACACAGTCATGTCCATTTGTTTAATATCATCTATGACAACTTTCAAGTGATAAGGGCAGAGTTGAGTATTTGTGACAGAGATTGCTTATCCCCCAACGCCTGAAATATTTAGTATCTGATCTCTGTTTTAGAGAACGAAGAGGGATGTTCCACACGAAGTGTTCCTGGCAAAGGGAATGACACGCAGGAAAGCATGAGGTATCAATTGTAGAGTTTTTCTTCACCTGCTCCATAAATTTTTTAAGAGAAGAGACTAGCTTCTCATCATGGTGAGAATACCGCAAGTGCTCAATAAATTCTCATTGAAAATATTTATCCAGTTTACTCACATTGTTACAACACTCATAAATGTATTAATGACTGCTGTACTTATTTTTTATGTTTCCTGACATTATTGGTATGGCCCTATGGGGCAGGAACATGAGAAGGTAATGAGTAGTCCAGTGAACTGAGTATATTATGAATTCACATTACAGTAATTTAAATTACATTTATTCATCAAAGTATTTGTTGATAAGTGGTATAATTTGTTCTCAAATGTGGATTGTAATAGAAAATAATGCTAATGAATCTGATGAAATACCAAAATAAAATATTTGCCTGTGAATTTCTGCTGGTAGTGGTAAGGGAGTTAGAACATGTACACATGTGCACAACTGTGCACAAACATGCATGCACACACTCATGAAACCTCACCCTTCCCAACATCACACCCACAAACACATTTTAATAATTAGTGTTTTATTTAAGCCTTTTCCAAAAATGAACACTTTACTAAAATATAACTTAAAATAGAAATAAGATCAAATGGCTCTACCATAATGTGTTTCTTGCCTTAGAACTGAGGCAGATCATTAGAGGGACTCACATTGCTTATTCAGTTCTCACAGTTGTTTATTGTTTGCAGCAGTAGAAAGGAATAGTTTTGTGTCATAATAACTTCATAAGGCTTTGACACTTAGTAAAAGGGGAAACTGTTGCCTGAAAGAATTTTTTAATACAGAAGGAAATGATTGCATGTAATAAAATTTTTTTTAAATTTCATGTATATGTTAGATTGAAGTTTATAGGTAGAAAAGTGTTTGATCTCTCTGCTTGATAGATTATGCTTTTTTCTTTATCTGATGAATAAAATAGTGCTTCCCTTTGTACCTATTTCTACTGAATACCTGAGATAAATGATTCATTACATAAAATCTTAGGGTAATAAGATTCAAATAGATAAGCCCACAGTTCTTTAATTATTATCTATTTAGGACACTCTAATTTAGAGAGTAGAATATCTTGTTTATATAATATGACAGAACCAGCATTAGAAACCAGGCAATCTGACTCCAGAGTCTATATTTTAGCCATTAAATTCTCTTGCTTCTGCATATACACAAAGAGTTTTAAGCCACAAATCAGTAAATCATGATTCTCAGGCCACTTATGATTTACTGCATGTTTATGTAAATAAAGTTTTATTGGAACATGGTCATGTCCATTTGTTTAATATCATCTATGACAGCTTTCAAGTGATAAGGGTGGAGTTGAGTATTTGTGAGAGATTGTCACATAATATGAAAAAGTATTTATATAATATGCAAAAATTATTATCTAATATGTATGAATATACTAATTAATTAATATGAATGAGTAGAAAAACAACCTACTAATTGAAAAAAAGTTGTTTTTAATGTCCTAAGGATGTAGTAGCTTTTTTGTGTGTGTTTCAACACTACCGGGTCATTCCTCTCAATGGTGGTATCTAATAATCTGAGACTTCTTACACAAGCACCTTCATCATTTTCAGACGTATATGATACCTCAAACTATATTTTGTTTGTCCATACAGGTAATACTTTACAAAAATTTAAATGGGGCATCTGTAAGAAACACTGTGACCTCTCCCCCAGGTATTGAATTCTTGTTTACTTACTGCTTAATTAATTTCATATGCTAGATTTGTCTATTTTTTAAGATAGACATTTCTTTTAGGTTACTATAAAGCAAATTAATGGGATGTATATTTTTCTTTTGGGTATAAAATAGAAGCTGGAAAACCTAAAATTTTTTAGGGAACAGAACAATTCATGACACCACTTACTACTTTATCAGTCAATATGAATGTATTAAGCACCTACTATTTGCACTGGCATTGTGATAGGCCTGGGATCAGAGAAATAGAAGACACAGGAACTTACTGTCTACTTAAGAGACATGTAGATACCTGTACAGTGATAATAAAACATGATAAATGCTATCAAAGAGGTAATGTACTTATTGTAGGGCTTCAGACTAGGAGGTCTACTATACAATTAAAGTACAATATATTAGATAGAATGAAACAATTAATAAAAAAATCAAATAATTGGAAATTAGAAAACTCCTTCCTAAATAATTAATGAGTCAAAGAAAAAATAAAAATTTAATTAAAAATTAAAATATTAAATTGAAATAAAACTAAAAATTAGAAAAAAATGCTCAAGTTAGAAACGCAAGATTGAGGATTAATGAATCATATATCCAGCCCAAGAAGTTTTTAATAAGAACAGAGGTATAAGTCCAGAGGAAATACAAGTAAGGGAAGAAAAAGGACAAAAATAAAACTTTTAAAAATAGGAATCAAAGACACAAGAGTAAGCATTATCAACCAGTAGCTGGTTCTTTGAGAAGACTGGTATAATAGAGAAGTCTCTGGCAATACTGGTCAAGAGAAAAGAAGCCACAAGGAAGTATCTGTAAGAATGAAAAAAGGGGAAAACACATCAATAATGCAGAGACTGAAATATAAAAGAACATTATGAAAAACTTTATGCCAATGATTTTGAAAACCTAGACATGAGAAATTTCTAAGAATCTATCTTACCAAGACTAATTCAATACAAAATTTAAAAACCTGACTGAGATGATAAAATTAAAGGAACTGAATCAGTAAGTAAAAATCTACCTTTACTCCATGCACAAAGATATTTGACCAAAATTATTTTACAGACAAAATACTCAAAGACCTTATCTCATACAAATGGATCTAGGATATAGAAAAACAAGCTACATACTCCATAATTTTTTTCATTAGCTTAATCAAGCTAAACAAACCCAACTTGGCCAAATTAGCCTCATGAAATGAGGGAATGAAAAGAGAGCTTAACATTAGCAGCTCTATTAATGTATAGGTTGAGCCGTATAAATTGCCCTTTTCATCATCACAAAACAGTCATATTTTGGCAGTTTCATATGACTCAATCTAATAATTCCCCATGCTAGTAGACTAAAGAAGAAAGACAACTTGATAATCTTAGCAGATTAAGAAATAAAGCTTAGGTTAAACATTAAACTTAGTGGTGAAGCATCATAAGCATTTTCTCTGAAATCAAGAAGGAGACAAACAGCCATTTTTGGCTTCTATTGGGCATTGTATCAATATAAATGGATTGGAAGTATAAATAAAAGACACACATTGCACAATGTATATTTTTCTATGTAAATAACCCAAGAGAATCCACAAATTATGCAAAGATTAATTCAACCATGTGCCTTAAAATGAGATCATCAGGCAAAAACTGAGTTTTTACAAACCAAAAATAAATGACCTACAAAAAAAGGATGACAAACATAAAAGATCTAAGAGGAAAAAAAACTAACAAAAATACATAATTTTTTTTTACATAATTTTTTTTGAGAAAATGACAAACTCTTTAATGTAGGTCATCTTAATTGCTTGAGATGACCAAAACAAATGGAAAGCTATAGATAATACTACTTGGCATTTTAAAGATATTTATTATGTCCAAGATAATTGATATATTCAATGCCATTCATTTTTTTAAGTAATCTCTACACCCATTGTGGGACTCAAACTTACAATTCTGAGATCAAGAATCAGACGCTCTACCTACTGAGCAAGCCAAGCCAAGGACCCCAGATTCAATGCCATTCAAAGAGAATAGAGAGGTTTCTAAAAAGATTTTTAGTTAGTTATTTTAGAAGAAGAAAGTGAGTGAGCAAGCAGGGGGTGGGGCAGAGGAAGAGGGAAAGAGAATCTCAAGCAGACTCCCCACTGATCACAGAGCCCTACCCCATCCATCCCAGGACGCTGAGATCATGACCTGAGCCGAAATCAAGAGTTGGATGCTTAACCCACTGAGCTATCCATGAGCCCCAAATAGAATGGATAATTTTCATAGAAATTTACAACTTAGTTGTCAAATTTATGTAGAATTTTTAAAAAGAGGCCAAGAAGAGTCAAAACAGTGTTAGGAAGAAATAATTGGAGGACTTGCTGTATCAGATAACATGATTTATTAAAAGTGAAAGTAATTAAGATAACATGGTATTGTTTTGGAAATATACACATAGACCAGTGAAACAAACTGACAAGTGCAGAAATAGCTTCCTTGTATACAGGGACTTGATACATGATGGAAGTGGCAGCACAGGTCAGTGGCACTGTATTAATTTCCTAGGGCTCTTGTAAAAAACTACCACAAACTTGATGGCTTAAAACAACAGAAGACTGGGATGTCTGGGTGGCTCAGTGGTTGAGTGTCTGCCTTCAGCTCTGGGCATGATCCCAGGGTTCTGGGATCAAGTCCCGTATCAGGCTCCCTGCAGGGAGCCTGCTCCTCCCTCTGCTTATGTCTCTGCCTCTCTCTCTGTGCCTCTCATGAATAAATAAATACATCTTTAAAAAAAAGAAAAAAACCAGAAGATTAATCTCACAGTTCTGGAGACCAGCAGTTTGAAATCAAGGTGTTTGGCAGGGCTTTGCTCCCTCTGAAGACTCTGAGAGTCTTTCCTTGCTTCTTCCAGCTTCTGGTGGCTCCAGGTCTTTGGCTTGTGGTAGCATAACGTCAGTCTTTGCTTTCATCTTCACATGGCTTTCCTCTGGCGTGTCTGTATCTTCTCTTCTTGTAAGAAGACCTGTCATTGAATTTAGGGTCCACCAGCTAATCTAGAATGATCTCATCTCCAGATCCTGCACTTAATAACATCTGCAAGGACCTTTTTGCAAAATAAGGTCACATTCTCAGGTACTAGAGGTTAGGACTTGGACATATTTTGGGAGGGGGCACAGTTTAACCCACTACAAGGGGTAAAGGAGAGACAGTTCAATAAATATTGCTAAGGTAATTGGTGTTCATGTAGAAGAAAACCTGTATTCCTAAATCACACCATATCCAAACCAAACCTCTATGTGGCTAAAACACCCAAATGTGAAAAGGTGAATTTTAAATTGGGAAGAAAATATGTAGAATTTTCTTATGATCCGTGTAGAAAATGAATTTTCAAAAAAGGTCCCCAAAACACAGGCATAATGGAAAAAATTGGTAAATTCTATTACATCGAAATTTAAAATTCCTATATATCAAAGCTGCCATAAGTAATAAAAACACAAGTCACATTAGGAGAATATATTTTTAATGCACCTGACTGATAATATGTAAAAAAACAAAATGGAAACAAAACAAAAGAAAATTTTTAAAAAATTAAAAATGGGCAAAGGTATGAATAGGCAGTTCAGAAGAGAAAACCCAAACGGCCAATAAACCTATGAAAATATTCTCCGATTCACTATCAATTTGAGAAATGAAATTCTAAGGAGGAATGAGATTCCATTTTATAAATAATGGGCTTGTAAAAGTTGAAAAGGCTGAGATACCAACACTGGGTAGTATAAATTGGTATAACCACTTTGCAGAGAAAATTGGCACTGTCTAGTAAACCTGAAAGTACATATACTTAGAGTCCAGAAATTCCCCTGGAGACATATACATTGCAGCTTTGGGTCATTAGAAAGAGGATGAATAATTTGTAGTATATTCATGCAATGCAATACTCTACAACAGTTGAAATCAATGAGTTAGTGGTATCTACATCAACCTGGATGAGTCATTTAAATACGTTTAAGAAAAAAAAGCAAATTTCAGAAGCATAGATGCAGGGTGATACCGTTTATATGGAGTTTTAGAAAAATCAATGGTATATATTGTGTAGGGATACCAACATTTGTAGCAACAGCATGAACGTCTCATGAGAATGCTCATCAAACTCTGGAGAGTGGTTCCTCTGGTGGAGGTGGCAGAGAGAAGGAAACTGAATAAGGAAAGGTGACATATAGGGTATAAATTTTATTTGCCATGTTTTAATTAGGCTAGCTCATGAGTATATGAGTATTCATTATATTATTTTCTAGACTTTGTATTTGTGAAATCTTTCAAAATCTTTCATAATTTCAAAAGAGCAAGGTAAGGAATGATTGAATTGTTATAAGGAAGATATTGTTCTAATGACTTGAGTCTTCTCAGATTTAAAATATGAGGAATATGTAACCAAAATTATAGCAAGATGGATTTATATATAAGAAAGAATGAGTGAAAAAATGAACATGAGGAGTCTTAGGCCTGGGGCCCCATTTTGATTCTCTCATCAATTAGCTCTGGTACCATGGACAAAACTTTTCACTCCCCCCAAACCTTTGGATTGGATTGGGTAATGGTTGAATTGGATAATGGTTTTGATCCAAAATAGGTAAAATGCCTTATGTTTGCAAAATTTACAAAAACATGGCCATATGAACTTACAAATTAGAGGGCTGCATTGGACTAGGTAGGCAAAAGCTAGACCTCTTTTGATTAATGTTCCAGAATAGTATGATTCTTTTTTTGTATATTTTTTTATTGGAGTTCGATTTGCCAACATATAGCATAGCACCCAGTGCTCATCTTGTCAAGTGCCCCCCTCAGTGCCTGTCACCCAGTCACTCCAACCCCCCGCCCACCTCCCCTTCCACTATTCCTTGTTCGTTTCCCAGAGTTAGGAGTCTCTCATGTTCTCTTTCTCTCGCTGATATTTCCCACTAATTTTCTCTCCTTTTCCTTTTATTCCCTTTCACTATTTTTTATATTCCCCAAATGAATGAGACCATATAATAATGTTTGTCCTTTGTCCTTCTCCGATTGACTTACTCACTCAACATAATACCCTCCATTAGAAATGACAAATACCCACCATTTGCTTCAATGTGGACAGAATACTATGATTCTTTGACATTAAGGCTGTGGCGGGGAGAAATTCCAACAGTTGGATAATTTTGGGACTATCTAGTGAAAATGCACATACCCTAGAATCCAGCAATTCCTCTGGAGACATGAATAAAAATGTTTACTGCAGCTTTGAAAGAAACTAAAGAAGAAATAGGAATATGGCAAAGATATTCTTCTAGTACAGACATTAAATGATCAAAGGCTGGACAAGAGAAATTGAGAAGGATTTTGTGTGTGATGTTTCTCATCTTGCCAATCATGTTACATCTCAAATAACATTTGTACTGACACTTTGCAAACTGTGTAAAACAAGATGCTATAGAATAAGCATTAACTACAAATGCCTTTGAAGGATAGACCTGGGAGGTTGGCCGGGTGGCTGGCTGATTCCTAAGGATCCTCAAAGAGTGACATTCATCATAGCAGGCCAGACACTGCTTCTTGGTCAGTGGAAAATTCTTCTAATCATTAAATGTGTAAAACTGAAGCTGAAGATTATTATCAATGCCTAATCATAAATGGAAGTTTTCTTCTTGAAAGATATTTTCTCTGAATCTAACAAACAATCCTAAAAGTAAATAAATGGAAATAAATGACATTATTAAATTATAAGCTAAAACTTTTAATAATAAAAAAGTTTTGAACAGCCTTTTGAAGGAACTGAATTATCTTTCTATTGTCTCTGTTGAAATGATACTACAAAATAATTATCACATGAAAAGGCAATCAAAGAGTATGTACCAAAAATGTGGGATAAATATTACAGAGGTGGGTCAGGCTTTCAACTGGTAAAAACATATTATCTTTTTATTTTTTTTATTTATGACATTTTTCAGCTTTTTAAAATATGTACTCTGTTGTGATTTTTCTCATTCTAAATAAATGTTTACCTTCATGTGTAAATTTTTATTCTTAATTTTTGATTCTCTTCTTGAAAGGTGATCCCCCAAATTGCATCAGCTTCAGATGCCACAAAGCCCAATTTCAAGAGATCCTAAAATCCTAAATGCCAATTTACCACATACATTACGGATCCTAACTGTGTCAGGAATTATGATACTTGAAGTCCTTATGCCTAACCTGTTAGACACCTTGTATCAGACTTAATAGAATTATAATCATTATTTGAAAATGAACACAATCTGTTATAAGAATCAGAGTAGTTGAAATCCATATAACTTGCTTAAGAATCTATGTTGGTAGAGCTGAGTAGACATAGTAATTATAAAAATTATAATATATCTAACTTCTGTTGAGCACATCCTATGTGCCAAACTCATAGTGTACCCTTTATATCTATTCCAGGTTAGTCATCACATTAGCTTTATTAAAGTAGTTGTCATGTAAATAAGGGCAGATGCCCAGACAACACAAATGTTAAATCTCGCTGGGACAAGGATTGTTGGAAGGGATTCTCCTGGAACCAGGATCAGTAGCAAGTGTGCTGGTCCTCTCTTGCTTATTCATTCTAGGGAAGTGCATGGTGACTTAAGAGTCAAACATCCAATTCCAGGGAAGGTATCCTGACTCTTGGCTGTAGAGCTTTTAGGCTTCATGATTAAGTGTGAAGGCTTGGTAATGTGTCAACTTGACCAGGTTAAACTACTTTTCCCAGAATTCCTTTCTTGTATATTTCCAGTTAGAGTGAGCCACAATATAGATTCTGGAGAGACTTGGAGGGCTGGAACTGAGGCAACCACCATTTTGTAGCATACACCCATGATACAACCACTACACCTTGATCTCAGTGGTTGCTGATCTACTTACTTACACTCATTGGCAGGAAGCATCAGCTGGGCTAAGCGTGTTTTTAGCTTTTAGACAAAGGGCCCTGCTTTCTCCAGGATAGCCTGCTGTCAAAAGCAAGAATAGGTATGAATTTTAGTCTTTCCTTGTCAGTTTCTCACTTATACTCATGGAGTTCCATCCTGATTACGTTCTTTCCTTCCTGACTGCCTGCACTGGGACTTCAAGATCCAGTATCAGACATGGAGACAGTCTTATAGAGACTGTTTAACCAGTTCCCACACTCATGTAAGCAAATCTTCTATAATAAATTCATATCTCTATTCCTATTATCTATCATCTATCTATCTCCTACTTGTTTTGCTTTTCGGACTGATACAGTTCAAACCACACCCCCCCCTCCCTTTGACATGGCAAAGTAACGCTAAGATTCACCACTTCACTCTTTGGTTACAGAAGTGTTTGTCCTTTACCTGCAATTGAGCAGTGTTTATTGTGCTCATTACTGGGTCATAGCTGGTTTTCAGGGAGTTTTGGTAAATGCTAACTTCTTTTCTGAGAAGCCAATTTTCAGGGAATTAGTCTGAGACAAATGTGGCAAATTATATTTTCCAAAAAATGGCTGTACTAATATATACCACATTCCATGTGCTCTTCTAACCATGCAACATTGCTACTCTATTTAGAGATGTGTGTTCCCTCCCCTTCAACCTGAAAAAAAGTTTGTAATTTCCTTCACTAACAGAATGAAGCAGAAGCGATACTGTGTGATTTCCAAAGCTGGATTATAAAAGACAATATAGTTTCCATCTAGTTATCTCTCTTACACTCTCAGGACACTGGCTCATGGAACCCAGCCACCATTCTATAAGGAAGTCTATACTAGCCCATACAGGGAGACCATATGAAGCAATCCATGTGGAGAGAAGCTTAAATTCTCAACCTATATCCAGCATTAACCACCAGACACATGACTGAGTAGAAATTTCCAGCCTGCAGCTTTTAAATCTTCTAGATGAGGTTTCAGACATAGAATAGAATGGAACAGAGACAAGCTGTCCCCACAAAACCTTCCCTAAATTAAATATTCATGAGCAGAATAAATATTGTTGTTTTTTTCAGCACTAAATTTTAGAGTAACTTGTTATTTGGTATTTGTAATTGGAAAAGATAAGTTAACCTTGTGTAATAGCTATCTGCTGCTGCATAACAAATTACTCCAAAATTTACTGATTTAAAAGCATATCTAGTATCTCATGCAATTTCTGAGGGTCGAGAATTCAGGAGTTGCATAGCTTGGTGGCTCTGGCTCAAGGTTTCCTCTGACACTGCAGTCAAGATGTTGGTTAGAGCTGTAGTCATTTGAAGTTTTGACTAGGCTAAGTGATCATCTTCCAAGATGGCACTCTCACATGGATATTGGCAGGAAGCCTTAGTTCCTTCCTAGATGTTGGCAATAGGCCTCAGCTTCTTGCCATGTGGGCCTCTCACTGAGGTCCCTGAATGTCCTCATGATATGACAGTTGCTTTCTACTGCAATGGGTGATTCGAGAGAGAGAGTAAGAATGAAGTCAAAATGCCTCTTATGATCTAGTCTGAGAAGTTTCACACTATTATTTCAACCACATGCTATTTGTTAGAGTCATCAAGTACAGCCCACACTCAAGAGGAAGACATTTAGGCTCCACCCTTTGCAGGGAGACTGTCCAAAAACTTGTGGATATATTAGAAAACCACTACACCTTGATCTCAGTGGTAACCTCTATGCCTCCTTCTCCTGCTCTGTCAGCATCCCATCCTCTTTCAACGAAAGGGGGATGTGAGGTACTCATGCCATCTTCCTAGGAAACACTGGAAATAGTTTGGAAGGGTACAGATTGTGTCATCTAATGCAGTTTGGGAAAGGCCATTTGTAAGAAGAGCCCAGGGGGTATGCACTGTCTAATCTGGAAAGTGTAATAAGGCTGGCACCTGCAGCTGCTGTGCAGAGGAGGTTGAGAAAATTTTAACCAGAATTTGCAGTACTGTTCTTGAATCTCTTCCAATGACTGGGGAACCCATGTCATCCTGGAGGAAGAAATGAGCTCACCTGCACTGTTGCTCAGCCTTGGGTGTTCTGGGATCCACTGTTGATCATTTCATTGGTAGAGCTTGGGTGTTTTAATTCAGTGGAGAAAGCAAGAGGCTGGGAGCTACCAGTAGTAAAGTAACATGTTAAAAGAAACTTGAATGGCCTCCATTCTCAACTTCCCAACATCTCCACTACACCTGGGACTGGAAGAGGTGGAAGAGCCATTAACAGATTAAATTAAAACAACACTTCTTTGAGAGCAGGATTATGTGGGTGACCACTCTCCTGGAGTGCAAGACAGCTCAGGGGCACTGTCCCCCAAAACTCCTTTAACTACTGATGTTTTGACAGATTTCCTTGAACACCTAGAATTTAAAAAGAGAGAGAATAGAAGAATCTCACTCTCCAGCTTTCCCTTTCAGGCTTTCAACGTGTCTAATGTTTGTTTCAACTGTAATCTTTTGTCTCAGGCAACAGTGGATTGTTCATTTGCCTTTTGATGTTTTAAAGGAATACCCTCTATGTAGCCTCTTTGTAGCCTCAGAAAGTACTGACTCAGGCTAAACAAAGGCAAACATCTTGTGTCAGTACTTGAGTTGGTCACCCTACAGGTCAAACTAGACAGTTCTTTTTTCTTTCCTTTTTTAAAGATTATTTATTTATTTATTCATGAGGGACACAGAGAGAGAGGCAGAGACATAGGCAGAGGGAGAAGCAGGATCCCCATAGGGAGCCTGATGTGAGACTCAATCCTAGAACCCTGGGATCATGCTCTGAGTCAAAGGCAGATGCTCAACCACTGAGCCACCAATGTGTCCCAAACCAGACAGTTTGAAGACAGGGTCTGCTGTCTTCTCCTGTAATAAGAGCCCAGAGTTCTCTACTGGGAATGTAGGCTGATGTCTTCAAGACTCACCAAGCCAGGTAGGGTGTGGGGCAAGGGCAAGTAAAAACATTGCAAAGCTCTCCTAACCATTTTACAATGGCTTCTTTCTTGATTCAATATGTACTTGGTTGTTGTAAACCTTTGACTATTTTCCAGAGTTCCTACAATGTTAATTCTGATAGCTTTTGCTCGTCTTTTAAGTGTTTCTGTGGAGGGGCAGGCTCTTTGAACTACCTGCTCTTCCATTGTTTAAAAAAGATTTTACTTATTTATTCATAAGAGACACAGAGAGAGAGGCAGAGACATAGGCAAGGGGAGAAGCTCCCCAAGGGGAGCTCAATGCAGGAGTCCATCCCAGGACCCGGGGATCATACGTTGAGCTGAAGGCAGATGCTCAACCACTGAGCCACCCAGGCATTCCCTGCTCTTCCATTTTTGCTGACATGTCCCCTTCACAATTTGGTTTTTATTCAGCTGTTTTTAAAAAAGATTTATTTGCTTATTTAGAGAGAGAGAGAGAAAGCATGCTCAGTGGGAGAGGCAGAAGGAGAGAATCACGAGCAGAGCCCAAACTAAGTGGGGAGCCCAATGTAGGGCTCCATCTCAATGGCCCTGAGATCCTGACCTGAGCTAAAACCAAGAGTCAGATGCTTAACCAACTGAGCCACCCTGGTGCCCCTCAGGCATTTTTTTAAATTAAATACTTGCTATTCACCAGGCTATGTGTTCAATTTTTACTTAACCCTCACAGTAATTATATGAAGACAGCACCATTGTCTCCATTTCCCGAAAGAAGAAATATAGACTCAGAATTGTCCAAGGTGATACAGATAGAAAGAGATACAATGAGCTTGAACTCAGATCTCTTTGATTTCTAACCTTAGGCTTTTAGCCACCAAGTTAAAACAATATGTTAAAATAAGCAGACAGCTATAATCAAAGGCATTAGCTGATCTGATTCTAAAGACAATTTTATGCTCAAGGTTTAATTATAGTTTGCTTATATGAAAGATTTCATTTTTTATTATTCGCACTTTGCATCTAAATGGTGTAACTGTGCGTGAAGGGTCTCAACAGAAATAAGAGAAAGAAAAATATATCCCGGATGATGCATCAATAGTCATGCAAAGTGGATGAACAGGCTTTGATTATTGTCTATGATAGTTTGTAATCTCTTTCTTTTTATGTATGTATGTATGTATGTATTTTAGAGAGAGACAGCACACATGCTAGTGGGAGGAAGAGCAGAGGAAGAAGGAAAAGCAGACTCCATGTTGGGCATGGAGCCCAAAAAGGGGCCCAGTCTCACCACCTTGAGATCATTGAGAATTGGACACTCAACTGACTGAGCCATCCAGGTGCCTCATCTCTTTCTTTTTAGATCTAAGCTACAAGGATGGCCAAAGTCAATGGAAAAGGGCTAAGGGATCATGCTTGGATAATTGACATATGATTATCCTCTTCTTGTTCCTCATTCTTTAGATGGAACATTATTTGGGAAATGCAAGGGCTCTGAATCCAGATTCCTTGAGTTCAAATTCTGCCTGTGTTATTGACCACCTCTGTGACCTTGGGCAAAATTATTTAATCTGTCTGTACTTCATATTCCTTACTGTGAGGCATGTGGATAATAATGATACATACATCATAGTGTGCTTGAAGATTAGATGAGCTGGTAAGGCGAAAAGCATTAAGAACTGTGCTTGACATAAAGTAATCATTTAAAAAGCCTGGTTGTTGTTATTATTATTATAAAACTAAGCAGAAAAAAAAGTAAAAACCCATTTTTTTCCATTAAGAATTTAATGGTCATACTTCATTATCACTTCCCTTTGCCCACTTACTTATCCTGGTGGATCCCGATGGGGCACATGTTACTTCAGAGGCTTCTCTTGTTTTGCATTTGACCTTGTTAGGGTGACCATAAATCAAAGGAGGAAAAAGAAAATTGAATGTGTTTCCTATCAGGCCTCTTCCTGACAACTTCTTCAATTCTCCTTGATCTCAAAGAGGATGAAAATGTACAGACAGGCAATTTTTTTCATAACTGAAATTGTACAGACAGCTCTACAACTTGTACTGAAAGTTCCATTTTCATTTACCAATTCTTTCCTTCTTTCTAATTTTAAGTTACAAAAAATCCTGGATAATATTAATCTCAACAAACTTTTATTAATAGTGTTACCTCTGGTATACCATGATGATGAAGCTGAAGTATAAATAGAATTTTTTTTAAAGATTCCTCTTTGAAAGTGATTTTGGGATCCCATGGACATGAAGATTTATATTATTTTTCCTCCATGATATATAATAAGAATGATATTGGCAAGAGTAACACAGTCCCATAGAATCACATAAGAATTCCTTGCATGTGCTGACTACTGTTTCTGAGTCTTTGGTGATTTTTCTGGGAACCATCTAGAAATGGTGTAAAACACAACACTGAGACTTTTACTATAGTAAAATTTTAGTAAATTTTTACTATAGTAAAAATTTTAAAGCCAATCAAAACAAAAGGAGACAAAATATGCAGATTGATGCAATAACTCTTTGCATTGTTATCTTTACTATTTTTAATTTTTGAAAGGGTTGGGTTTATTGCCAAAATAATTCCAAACACTAGAATCCCATTAGTTGTTAAGAACCATTTAGGTGGGAAGTTGTCAATTTGTAAACTAATTTTGGACTTCTAAGAGGAAAAATAAACCTAATTATTTTAAGGGGCCACAAGCCTCTCTTATACTCCTAAATATAATTATGCCACAACAAACATAGAATACACTGCCCAAAGTGCAACTTTAAGATAAGACTAAACAAGAATTTTTAGGCCCTAAGGAAAATATTTATGAACAGTCTAAAAGAGGAATAATGGTAATTTATAAGGTAGATTGGGAAATGAGATTCAAAGGAATATTATGTTCAAACACTATATTATAGTTAGAGCGTCCCTGAAGCTTATAAACAAAAAATATGAAATTAGAAAGCTAGTTCTTAGTAGTTGAAAGATGTGGTAATTATCGTGGTTGTGGTTAAGGGTACAGGTAATTCATTTTAAGTAACACACCACTGTATTTCCCTTCCTAAAATCTCAGAGAAAAGCAATTTCAGTAAGATGGAAAACACCAAACTGAAAAAGTGGTTGATTTGGCTTTTTTCATCACTTCATAGACCAAATAAAAAAGACTGTAAAACCGATTGCCCTGATTGTAAAGAAATGTATTGACTAGGAAAAATGAATTGTCTCAAAGTTATTTCAGAAGCAAATGATAAAATTGATGGGGTATTTTTCTTAATTCTTTTTCATTTGAGAATGGAGAGCCTATATTACTCAGATTTAAAAACAAAAGCACAAAAGAGAGAATTCAAGAATCACAACTGGACTGCCTTTATAGTGCAGGGAAACATTTCTAGGAGGTCTGATAGAATCTGGGTGGGTCATTGAAGACAGAAGACCTAGGGTAAGATACTTGGGATATCTGTGTCCTGTGTGTCCTTTTGTCTTGGAGAGTGAGAGATGCCATATGTTCAGTGGTGGGAAGACCTATAGCTTTCCTAACTCTGGCTTGCTGCTTTGTGTTAGCAAAAAGCTTTTTGGAGTCATGGCTACAAGATTTGACACTCCTATTAAGAATTTCAGAAGTAAGTATGCCACCTAGGTGGCATAGTCAGTTAAGTGTCTGACTCTTGGTTCCTGCTCAGGTCATGCATGATTCCAAGGTTGTGAGATAGAGTGCAGTCTGCTCGAGATTCTCCCTCTCTTCTGCTGTTCCCCATTGTGTGCATGCACACACACACACTCTCTCTCAAATAAATAAATAAATAATCTTTAAAAAAAAGAATTTCAGAAGTAAGAAACTTCCCATAATGTTAGACTAGGAGAAAAAAATTACCAATGGATGGTAAAAAAAATCTGGCCCTTTTTTGAAGACATCATAAATTCAGGAGATGAGAAGTACTGCCTTAATATGGCCTTACATTGATCCATTTGCAGGGGGAGCCACGTGTTAATGAAGGCCACCCAAAAAGTTGACTGTGGGGGATCAGCCCTCTAGTGCATGTTCACATTTGTTGGGCTGACCTCTGCAGCTGCCCCTGCCTGCTCCTGCCACCTCTCTGACAGGCCCAGTGTAGCAACCTCCTCCTGGGTTTTTCAGGGGCAGACACTGAAACAAAGTTTGAGGTACCCCATGTTTACAAATATACACCAATATCTGGGAAAGGAAAGGAAGAGGAAGTAGGATAGGGCAGAGGAAGAAGACAGAGTTTGATGCAGACCAAACAAAGGCTCAATCAACCCAGTGGGAGCTCCAGAGTGGATTTTGCTCATCAGAGTTGTTAAGCCTCTGGCCTTTCTATCTTACCTAGCATGACCTTGGGCATGACCCCTGGCATGAACTCTGGCAAATGGGTCTCTGTTGCCCTGGTAGATCCTGGAGGAGCTGAGAGTTGGGGCAAGTCCTTCCCTGGAAGGGGCTCTGGGTGACCCTTCTCTGTGTCTATCACACCCATCCTCCAGCCATACTTGAATTTGCCAATTTCTCAAAAACTCATATAGTGTTTGCCTGCCTCTTATCTTTGTGTCTGCTTTTTCCTGTTCCTGAAACACTCCCCTTCCCCACTATACACCTAGTTACTTCTCATAGCATGTCTCATTGTTTATAATCTATACTATTTAGTGGACTAGATTATTTGACTATTCTGCATAATTATTTATATATTACTTATACCCCCTATTATATATAAGCTCCATGACAGTAGGATTGTGTATAGTTTATCTTCAGAGACCAGTGGAGTGCCTAGCATATAGTAAATACTCCTTAACCATTTGATGAATGAATAAATCAATGTACTATTGAAAAGGTGACTGGGGTACCTGGGTGGCTCAGTTGGTTAAGCATCTGCCTTCTTCTCAGGTCATGATCCCAAGGTCCTGGGATCGAGCCCACATCAGGGTCCCTGCTGAGCGGGGAACCTGCTTCTCCCTCTCCCTCTGCCCCTCCCTCTGCTTGTGCTCTCTCATAATCTCTCTCTCTAATAAATCAATAAAATATTTTTTAAAAATTGAAAAGGCGACCTGGAAGCCCTGAGGTCTTACTGAAAGAAGTATCAGGAGGTGGGAGAAGGCTATTGGTGAAAAGATGAGACCACATTCAACTAGTACATAGAGCTGGCTCTTCAACAATAAAATATAGGTTCTCCTTTCAGGAATTAAAAATGCAAATCATTCTATTTTTTAAAAAATCACCATCTTCCTAATGTCATTGAACTGAACACCTTCTTAGGAGCTGGTAAGTCATTCTTATGGCAAAATATCCTGTTCGGAATTCTTCTTCCCTAGCACTACACCTCATTGGAAGTTTTGTCCCAATTTATGACATTGTGACTATCAGAAAACTCAACAATTCTCCTTTCAGGAGCTTCTATAGATAAAGAGGTCTAATGCCCATAGTCTGACGAGCTCTGAAATGAATCAGATTTAGGTGCTTATATAGCTGCTCCACCCCACAGGGTCAGAAGGATCTTAGACCTGTCACCAAGACCCTACACCTATGAGGCCCAGCATGGCAGTTCATTAAGACCTGTCCCATGCATAGGCAGCATAGAAACATGTACAGTTACCAGCAGCCCAATATATGCTGGGTGTGGTAGAGTTTCCATATGGGATTTCTTTCCTGCCATTACTAAAGGAACACAAGGTTTCCAAATCTGGAATCTTCAGAAAAATTAGCTGAGAAATCAGGAAAGTGAGAACATGTATTATAATATAATTCCCCTGCAAGAATTTGAGCTTAGCAATCACCAAAGAGATATCACTGTTCTGAAGGAATCCACTGTCATCAAATGGAAAGCAAGAGCAGGAAACGCTGACACACTGGGTAGGAGGTTTAGGTCTACATTTTCTGGGCAGAACCATGTTGAACAGTGATCATGATCTCTTCAGTCCTGCTTATAGCCATTGTCACTGAATAAGTGTGTATTTGTGGCCCTATCGGCTGCCAGGGGTGAGTCATGCTTGCAAATCAAAGATATATCAGGCAGCTGATACACACAGTATACTTTAAGCAAATCCTATGAGTTATGGTTTAAGAAATAAGTTTTGAGAGCAAAATAAGTCCTTAATGTGGCAGTTTTGACATGTGATTTTATGTAGTACTGCTAACCTTGTTGAGAGATACAAATGTTATTTGAACACTACCCGATAATGTTAAGCTGGCATTTCTCAGTTCGAATATCTGCGGTTGGCTACATTTCTTTGTGAATGTTATAAAACTTAATATTTCTTATCGATTGATTTTGTTTCAGATATGAGCAATCATGAGGAAAGAGCATGAGGAATGTTGGAAGTATTTTAAATAGCTCCCTTTGGGTTAGATTTTTGGCCTATGGGCCAAATCCCACCCACCATCTGTTTTTGTACGTAAAGTTTTATTGAAGCACAGTTCTGTTGATCACTCATTTACACATTGTCTATGACTAGTTTCATCCCACAACTGCAGAGTTGAGCAGTTGTATTGCAGACTGTATGGCTCACAAAGCCTAAAATATTTACTACCTGGCCCTTTGTTGAAAATGTTTTCTGAGCCATAGGTTAGGCCAGTGGAGCCTCTGGAATTCCATCAGAGCTCAGCTCTGGCAACAATGGCATCTCTCCTGGCCTATTGCTCCCAGCAGGAGACTTCCAAGTTTATATCTCTCTTGAGCTGAAGGTCCAAGGATGATAATGGCTTCCTGCTAGTGCTAGTCTCTTGGTGACTCAATGTCCCTTGTTTGCTTTCTTAATTCTCACAGTTTTATAAGTAGACCTTAATAAAAGTCTTTTCATTTGAACCATCTGAGGTGAATTTTTCCTGCCTGGATCTGACTAATGCAACATGACTCCATGCCTCCCTTTGGCCACGTATTTGAACAGACCACACCAGCAAGAGACACCAGTTTACACTAAGTGTCTGCTGCACTGCCAGGGGTAAGGTGATTTACTTATTGGCTGATGGAGACCAATAGTCTTCACTGTTGAGTTAATATCCCCGGTCCTGGACTTTGCCTTTAAGAATAGCTTATCCCTCTCCACTGTTGAACCATCATCCTTAAAGTCCCAGCATGCCTGGTGACTGAGTTTTATACAAATTATACAAGAAGCCTATAAATCTTCTTATCCCCCTTTCTAGTAAAATATGATGAGTTTAGGAAATCTCCATGAGTTAAGCTTGTTTTAATTTCTTTCCTGGTGTCCAGATCAATTTCTTCTGAAAGGAAAGTTGAAATAGTTTTTTCTTTCAAGTTTATACTATCAGAAGTACAAGTGAATCTCTGTCTAGATTTGTAGGGTTTTGGTTGGGATGAGGATGCTATGACATCAGCTCTAAATATGGATTTTTACAGTTTTTATTTGATGAGGTGACTTACAAATTTCCTGTCTCACTACACAAGTAATCTGTGTTTGCTGGCATTTCTTTTTCTGAAAATTATTGAGGAAACTATTTTATTTTTTGCAATGTTGACTACAACCCAGGTTGCTCCAAAATTTTCCCAAGAATAAAAATATAATTTTCACATTTTCAATTACACTTGCCATCTGAAGTATTAACTACAGAACATAAATTTGATCAAGGGAGGTTATGGAAGAGCTAACATTTCATAATGAGAATTCCCAAAGCATGAAAATCATATATGGTGCTGTTGACTTCAATAATTTTGCTTCTCATCTTTCTCTTGGCTCTCTTTTGGATTATTTAAAATTTCTTATATGGGGTGCCTGGTGGCTCAGTTGGTTAAGCATCTGCCTTTGGCTCAAGTCATGATCCCAGAGTCTTAGGATTGTGCCTGAGTCAGGCTCTAGAGCCTGTTTCTCCCTCTTCCTCTGCCTACTTGTGCTCTCTCTCGGTCAAATAATTAAAATCTTTTTTTAAAAAAGTAAAATTTCTTATATGATAACTTGTTAAATTAAACCCTGCACTTACATTCAAGGAATGTTATGTAAAAAGTTTAGGAATGTAAGCACTGCATCTACAGTATCTGTGGTTGTTAAATTGTTACTTATGAGAATAACATCCTGAGGATAGTAAGCACCAAGCAAACTTAATAACTAATGTTTCCTTAGCTCTTTAGGTTACAAAGCATTTTTCATGCATTGTCTCATTGATCTTCACAATAGCCTTGTAAGGTAAATATTATTTATTCTTAGTTTACAAATGAGGAAACTGCGGCTCATTTTTTTGCTCAATGTAATATACCTGGCAAATTTTCATATTGTTATCAGGCTCAAGTCCAGTGTGGAATTGTAGGGTTGACTGGTGGGACCTCCAACAGGAAGAATGGAAGGTTGGCAAACTGAACCAGCTACAGAGAATAGCCCCAGCAAAAACACCTGGGCAGGCTGATGCCAGAAACTACCAGGAAGAGCAAGTTTGGGCATGGTTTGGGCAATCATTGGCATCAGGCAGAGACTACTGTAGCAGGTAAATCTCAGCCGTGGACATAGACACTGGAGTTATTCTGGAATGTTCAGAGAGAATTCCAGGTAGGAACTAAGTGCCATGAACTGGGCCAACAAGGAGGGCAGGGAAATGCTTATCAGTGCTGTTAATTCTGGGTTTCACCCATGGGCTTACTGAAACTCCTGCTATATATCCTACCACCATGCTATTGACTGAATTTCTTGGTGGGCACTTTTAGTGGCAGGGACAGGGACAATGAGGGTAGGAGACATGAGGCAGAGGCTGAGCCTGGAGGGGCAATTCTTAATCCTTTTCTTTCAGAGCCTACATGCTTTCCACTGTACCTCCCTGCCTGTCATGGATGGGACAGGGCAGAAAATGAAGAGGTAAAGAGACAAAAGTCAGGTGACCAACTGGTGAATAAACAGATGGGCCTAATCAGAAAAAGCTTCAAGGTGCAAGCGAGTTTTAAGCTTATTCTCAAAGGAAACACAACATATAGGGCCTGTTATCTATTGTGGCCCTTAAGAAAGGTGAATAATAATATTGATTGCACTAAAGCCCAATAGTATATTTTATCATCTTTTCCAGGGAAGGTAGTTTGCTCAACTTTCTTCCAGTCTGTGTTCTCTTCTAAATATCTATTCTTAGTTCCAAAGACCATTTGAAGCAAATTGTGAGCAAATCGTCTCACATTTTCCATGGATATAAACTCTTTAGAGCTGCACTCTTCAATATAGTAGCCATTAGCTATATGGGGCTATTGAGTACTTGAAATGTGGCTACTCTTAACTAAGATGTACCATAAATATAAAACAGATACTGGATTTTGAAGACTTAGTGTGAAAAAAATGTAAAATTTCATTAATAATTTTCATACTCATACATGCTGAAATATTATTTTGGATATGATGGATTAAATACAAATATTATTAAAATGAATTCCACTTGTTTCCTTTTCTTTTTCTAGTGTGACTATGAGAACATTTAAAATTACATATTTGGCTAATGTTGTATTTCTATTGGACAGTGCTTCTATAGGGAGAAGCACCAGGTTCCTGAAGGGTTGCTGTCTTTCAACCTTTGCCAGATGATTCTCTTCCCTCTAGGCCAGTTCTAGCAAGTCAAATAATGCAGATTTCATAATTGGAAGGAAGGCTGCAAGTCATTTGGAAATTAGGTGATGAAAATGCAATAGGATCATAACTCCTGCATGACAATTTGCTTTTCTGAGTCTTTCTTATTCCAAATGGAATAGTCCCTGCTCTGTTCTCTCCTCTAGCTAATTTACATCTTATTTTCTTTCTGTCGGAAGTGTCATTTCCTGTGATTGATGAAACCGTCTTGGCTAAGTGTAAAAACAAGACCACCATGTTATTCAAACTGGATTCACTACAAATATTTTCCTCCTCTGGATTGGGAAGAATTCACGTAGTTGCTTGGGAACCCTTTTTAAAGATTGTAATGTTTGGTTACTTTCAGGAATTGTAATCAAGATTACAGAGCAAAAAATATCATTACCCTTTACAAATATGAAAAAATCGAGATACTATCTGGCAGAACAATTTTTCTTTAATCCCAGTCATGTCTATACGTGGCCTCTGAATTTGTCATTTTTTGACTCAAGGGTTTAGGGTTATCTTAATGATGGGTTTCTACACAATTAATTATACTGACTATGCAATAAATTTAATTCACTTGAGTTGATTCAGTTTTTAGAGATTATTTTAACAAGCCTATAGCCATCATTTCATGAACACTTCCAAGTCAATAATAACAATGTTAGAACTTTATAATTATTATCACTTGAAAAAAAGAAAGAGGTCTTAAACAAAAGGAAACAGACCCTTTCTCTTTAAGAAGCAGCTGGGACCAACTATATGGTAATATATACTCCCATGATGTCTTTTTCCTGCTTTGCTTGAGTTTCTTTTTTTTTTTTAAAGATTTTATTTATTTATTCATGAGACACACACACACACAGAGAAAGAGAGAGAGAGAGAGAGAGGCAGAGACACAGGCAGGGGGAGAAGCAGGCTCCATGCAGGGAGCCTGATGCGGGACTCGATCCCGGGACCCCAGGATCACACCCTGGGCCGAAGGTGGTGCTAAACCGCTGAGCCACCCGGGCTGCCCTTGAGTTTCTTTTTAAAGTGTCTTTATCGAATTTATTAAAATATCAGTAGCTCAGACTTGCTTATTATTTTGCATTACTATTTTAAGCTACATAGAGTAAAATTCACTATTGGAGTTTTAACACATGCGTAGATTTTTGTAACCACCACTAATAGGATACAGAACAATTCAGTATCCCCGCAAATTCCCTCCTGCTACCCCTTTGCAGTCAAACGCTTGTCCTACCTATGATCTCTCGCAACCACACTGATGGATTCTCCGTCTCTGTAATTTTTGCCTTTTAAAGAATGTCGTATTAATGGAATCATATAGTATATAACCTTTTGAGACTGGTGTCTTTAATTAGCACCATGTATTTGAGATTCATTTACATTGTTGCAGCTATCAATAGTTTCTTCCTTTTACTTACCCACTACTTACCCACTACAACACCAGGTTTATCTATTCACATAATCAGGCATGTTTGGGTTGTTTCCAGATTTTCACAGCTACAAATCACGCTGCTATAAATTTCATGTGCAGGTTTTTGTGTGAATGTAAGTTTCATTTCTGTAGGGTAAATACTTAGGAGTGGGACTTCTGGGTCATATGTGTGTGTTTAAATTTATAGGAAATCACCAAACTCCTTTTCAGAGTGGCTGTACTGTTTTTGCATTCCAACCAGCAACATCTGAGAATTGCAGTTACTTTGCAGCCTCACTGGCACTAGATAATATCAGTATTTTTTAATTTTAGCCATTCTAAGAGGGGTATAATGGTATTGCATTGTAGTTTTAATTTGCATAGCCTTAATGATTAAGAATGTGGAGCATCTTTTCCTGTGTTTAGTTGCTATTTATATACCTTCTTTGGTAAAATATCTACTGAAATCTTTTGCCCAGTTTTTAAAATTGTTTTATCTTCTCAGATTTTTGAGATATGTCTTTTGTCAGATATATGACTTTCAAATATTTCTCTCAGTCTGTGGCTTTTCTTTTCATTTACACTGTCCTTAACAAAGCGAAAATTTTACATTTGGAAGCTGTCTACTTTTCCAATTTTTTTTCTGTCCTGTGACTTTGTTATGCTTGCTTATTACCTCCAGGAAACTTTTTGTAGTTTTTTGGGGGGTTTTATACATAGATAATCAAATCATATGAAAAAAAAATCCTTCGTTCCAATCTATGTACACTTATTTCTTATTCCTGTTTATTTCACTACCTAGGACTTCCAGTAGGATGTTGAATAGGAGTGGGGAGGGAGACCTCCTTGTCTTATTTCTGATCTTGGGGGAAATTGTCCATACTGAAGTACAGTCTCAAGTATGTTTGTAACTGTAGATACTTCGTAGATGTTATTTATCAAGTTGACAATGTTCCTCTTTATTTCCTAGTTTGCTGAGAGTTTTTATCAGAAATAGGTACTGGATCAGGGGCAGGGTGCCTGGGTGCCTCAGTTGGCTAAGCATCTAACTCATGATTTCAGCTCAGGTCATATTCTCAAGGTTGTGAGATCAAGCCCCACATCTGGCTCTTTGGTTGGCAGGGAGTCTGCTTGAGATTTCCCCCCTATACCCCTTCTCTCACTCTCTCTCTCAAATAAGTAAATAAATCTTAAAAGAATGGGTACTGGGGATTTATTACATGCTTTTTGGGTGTATATTAATATAATCATGATTTTTTTCTTCTTTAGCTTGCTGATGTGATACATTATATTGATTGAGTTTTGAAGGTTGAACCAGCCTTGCATACCTGGAGTAAATCTCATTTCGTCATGGTGTATAATTTTTTTTTATACACTGTTGGATTTAATGCTAATATATTTTTTTTTAATGCTAATATTTTGTTGAGAATTGTCATGTCTATGTTCATGAGAGATTCTTGTCTATAGCTTTCCTTTCTTGTAAGTTCTTTATCTGATTGTGGTATTAAGTTAAATCTGGCCTCATAGAATTAATTAGGAAGTATTCCCTCTGCTTACATTTTCTGAAAGATATTGTGGAGAATTATTGTCATTTCTTCTTTGAGGATTTGGTGGAATTCACCAGTGAAATTATCCAGCCTGATGCTTTCTTTCAGAAGGTTACTAATTGTTGATATAGTTTTTTAATAGGATTATTCAGCATACTTACTCTCCTTTTGTGAGTCTTGGTAATTTGCACCTTTCAAGGACTTGATCTAAGTTATCATATATGTGGGCATAGAGTTGTTCATAGTATTCCTTTATTGTCCTTTTAGTGCTCATCGGATTAGAAATGATGGCCCATCTTTAATTTCTGATATTAGCAATTTGTGTCTTCTCTCTTTTCCTTGGTTACTCTGGCTAGAGGTTTTTCAATTTTATTGATCTTTCCAACTTTTGGTTTTGTTGCTTTTCCCTATTAATTTCCTGTTTTCAATTTCACTGGTTTCTTCTCTAACTTTTATTATTTCTTTCCTTCTCCTTGCTTTAGACCTAAATTGCTCTTCTTTCTCTAGTTTCCTAAAGTGGATTCTTAGGTTATTGATTTTAGATCTTTATTTTCTTAATATATATTTATTGCAACAAATGTCCCTCTACACACTACTTTTGCTGCATGCCACAGATTTTGGGAAGTCGTACTTTTATTTTTATTTAGTTCCACATGGAGATCCTGAACATATTTTCTTAGATTTATACCTAAAAAATTCATAGGGAGGGCTACTGTAAATGATACTTTTTTAAAATTTTGGTTTCTGTTTGTTGTTAATGTATAGAAATACAGGCGTTTGAATGTTGATCTGTGAGCTTGCCAAACTCAGTAACTTGAAGTGCTTTTTTTGAAGATTACTTGAGATTTTCTATGTAGACAATCATGTCATCTGGGAATATGAATAGTTTTATCTATTCTTTTCCAACATGTATAACTCTTATTTCTTTTTCTTGATTCATTGCACTTGATAGTGCTTCCAGTATGATACTGCGTAAGAGTAATGAGAGTGGGCATCCTTGCCTTGATCCTAGTCATAGGGACATTCAGTCTCTCACCATTCAGTATGATGTTAGCTGTAGGGTTTTTATAGCACTTTTTAACAGGTTGAAAAGTTCTCTTATAATTCTTGCCTGCTGAAAGTTTTTATCATGAATGGATGTTGAATTTTGTCACATGATTTTTTGCATATTTTTTGATATAGTCATTTTTCCTTTAGTCTGTAAATACAATGGATTGCATTGATTGATTTTTCCAGTGTTGAACCATCCTTCCATTTGTGGAGATAAACCCCACTTGGTGCGATGTATTGTTCTTTTACCATATTGCTAGTTAAATAGCAAGATTTTATTGAAGATTTATTTATTTATTTATTTATTTATTTATTTAGTATTTATTTTAAGAGGGATGTGGTCTGCAGTTGTCTCTTCTGTTATTCTGTCTGGTTCTTATATCAGACTAATGATGGCTCATCAAATGAATTGAGAAGTGTCCCCATATCTTCTTAAATGCATAGCAGAATTCTACAGTGAAGCTAGCTGTGTCTAGAATTTTCTTTTTTGAAAGAATTTTAGCTATGAAATCAATTCCTTTAACAGATGTAAGGCTATTCAAGTTATTTATTTTTTTTGTAGTGAATAATGGTAGGCATTGTCTTTCAAGGAATTGGTCTAAGTTATCCAAACTGTCATATTTATGTACATAGAATTGTTTTTAGCATTCTTTCATGTCCAATAATGTCTGTGAATCAGTCATGATATCTCCTCTGTAATTCCTGATATTTATCATATATGTCTTCTCTCTTTTACTTGATTATCAAGCTAGAGGTTTACCAGTTTTATTAATATTTTCATAGTATCTTTTTGATTAATTGATATTATCCATTGTTTTGCTTTTCTGTTTTACTGCTATTGCTGTTTTCTCAGTTCTCAACTTTATTAATTTTTTCTCTTCTTTTTGTCACATCCTTCTATTTGCTTGCTTTAGGTTACTTGTATTCTTTTCATTTCTTAATTTGGAAGCTTAAGCTATTGATTTGAGACCTTTCGTTTCTTTCTGTTTTTAAATATCCTTTATTTGAGTATAGTTGACACAATGTTACATTAGTATCAGGCGTACAACACAATGATTCAACATCTCTGTACATGATATAAGGCCTTGCTTTTCTAATATAAGCATTTGATGCTATAAAATTTTCTCTAAGCCCTACTTTGAGTACATCTCACATATTGTAATATACTTTATTTCTATTTTATTCAGTTCAAAATATTTTCTAATTTTCTTGTGATTTCCTCTTTGAACCTTGGATTATGTACTAGTGTACTATTTAATTCCAAATGTTTAGAGATTACCCAGATATCCTTCTGTTATCAATTTCTAGTTTAATCATGTTATGGTCAAAGAACATATTTTGAGTAAGCTTAATTCTTCTAAGTTTAACAAAGTTTATTGTATGGCCTAGCATATAGTTTAATTTGGTAAATATTTCCATTAGCTACATGAAAAGAGTGTATATTCTTTTGTTGTTGGGTGGAAGGTTATATAAATGTCAATTAGATCTAGTTAGTTGATGAAGTTGTTTATCCTTTAATATCTTTGCTGATTTTATGGCTACTCGCTCTATTAATTGCTTAGAGAGGAATGTTGAGATGCACTGATATAATTGTGAATTAATATTTCTCCTTTCAGTTCTGTCAGTTTTTGTTTCATTTATTTTGAAGCTCTGTTGGCAGTTGCAGACACATTCAGAGTTTTTATGTCTTCTCGATGCATCATTATATAGTGTTCCTCTTTGTCCCTATTTTTCTTGTTATGAAGTCTATTTTGTCTAATAGTAACATGCCTACTCCAGTTTTTTTCCTTTTGATTAGTATTTGCACTTTATTTCCTTTTCTATCCTTTCATTTTTAATCTACCTGTATCATTGAGTTTCAGATAGTTTTCTTATAGACAACATATAGTTGTGTTTTTATGTGTATGTGTTGTTTTTAAATCCAATCTAAATATCGCTGTCTTTTAATTAATTTGTTTAAACCATTTATATTTAATGTAATTACTGATATTATTGCAGTTTGGTGTAGTATTTTATTGTTAGTTTCTGCTTTTCTCTTGTTTCTTTTTTCTTCCCTCCATTATGTATTTCATTCCTCTGTTTTCCTTACTTATCTTGTTTGAATTATTCAAATATTTTTTAGAATTCCATTTAAATCTCTCTACTGGATTTTTGACTAAATATCTTTGAGCTGTGTTTTTTTTTTTTTTTTTTTTTAGTGATTGCCGTAGGGAATATACAACTAACTTTACACAATCTAGTTAGCATTAGTATCTTACCACGTCACAAAAAATAAAAAAACTTGTATCTAGTAATTTTTGTCTTTTTCCTTTAGAAAGTTTTCATGTTTTATGTGTATCTGCATTGAAAATTTCATCAGACAGCATTATGATTTTGCCTCTGACAAATATTATATTGTTACAGTAAGTTAAAGAGAAAAAATGATCCATTTTATTTAGGCAGATATTTACTATTTTAGTTGCTATTCAGTCATCACCAATGTTCCAGATTTCCTTTACCAATATTTCCTTTCTACTTGAAGAATTTCTTTAAAGCAAGTGGATTAGTGATGAATTCTCTTAGATATTTTTGAGAACATTTTTATTTTCCCTTTATTCCTGAAGGATATTTTCACAGGATATAGTATTCTGGGTTGACAGGCAGGTCCTTTCTTTTAGCACTTTAAAAATATTGTTCCACTCTTTTGGTCTCCATGGTTTCTGATGGAAAAAAAATCTGTACTCATTTGGATCTTTGTTCTCTATATGTAATATGTTGTTTTTCTGTGGATGCTTTGCAGATTTTATCTTAATCTTTGATTTCCAGTGTTTGTTTATGATGTGTATAGGCATGGTTTTCTTTCAGTTTATTCTCTTTGGGGTTCACTGAGATACTTAGATTTATAAATTTTGTTTTCCACAAACCTTGGAGAGTTTCAGCCATTATTTATTCAAAATGTTTTCTCTTCTCCTTTTGAAAATTTCATGATATGAATGTTAGACCTTTTGATATTGTTCCCTACACCCTGGAGGCTCCGTTTTTTTCATCTCAAAATTTTAGATTGCATTATTTCTGGTGAGATATTATCAAATTTACCAACTCTTTCCTCTGTCATCACCATTCTATTAAGCCCTTTCAATTTTTAAATTTCTGTTATTGTAGTTTTCAATTTTAGGATGCCATTTGGCTCATTTTTATAGATTCTCTTTCTCAGATGGGAACTTATATTTTTCCATTTCTTTCAAAATTGTTCACCCTTACTTCTTATAGCACAATCATAATAGCTGCTCTAAAATCTCATCTGGTAATTACAACATTTGGTTATCTCAAGGTTGGCATCTGTTGATTGCCTTTTCCCTTGACAATTATTCAAATTTGTCTGAATCTTTGTATGTTGAGTAATTTTGGATTGTATTTGGACATTTGAATACTATATTATGAGACTCTGACTCCTATAAAAATCTTCTAGAGAACGCTATTTTAAAATTTTGTTTCAGCAGGCATTCAATGCTGTTCCATCCGGACTGCAAGTTCTGAACCAGTTTTTGTAGGCTACAGTTCTGATGTCACTTCAGTTTTCAGAGCCTTCGCAGTGCTCTTTCAGTTTGCACTTTTTTGCACGTCTTTGGTGTGTTCATTACAGCTGGTTTCACACATGTGCTATTTGGGAATGAGGTAGTACTTCATATAGAGATTTAAAAATCCCTATTTATAGCTATTTATAGCTTCATCATCTCAATAGCTCTCTCTGATTCCCAAGATTTTTCTTAGTAGTCTGGCTAGAAAGGCAGAGCTTTAATGTCCCTATGTTTTCATGCACTCCTTGTGACTGGGCCTAACATAGGACAAAGTAGTGAAAAAATAGAGCCGGGGGGCTGCCACAGCTGCTCCTGTTGCCACCACTTTTGTTCAGTGTAGTGCAGGGAAATTTTTAAAGAAAGGGCCTTCCACTCCACAGGAGCAGCCTCTGCTATACCAGTGAAGGATGGGGCTGTCTTTTCTTTGCTGACACTCAAAATAACTTGAGACCATCTCCATCTTGCTGGGGACAAGGGACTCTTACTTTGTTACTCATGCTGTCCAGTCAAAAGAGGTTTGTCCTCCACTCCTGCTTCTCTGGCTAGAGAAAGTGACTGGATCTGACTTTATTTGTGCCTGTTAGTTGCTTTGGTTTGGGGCTGCCACAGAGCTTAAGCCAGGATATAGAAAACAGGGGGAAAAACCCCAGGCAACTCATTGCTGGGTTGTCCTTGGAGTATTGAATTCTATATCTATCTACCTGCTCTTGTTCTTTTATAGTCTTCTGATAGCTGCTTTACGTATTTTGTGCAGTGTTCTTAGTGATAATCTGTTGGAGAGATAGGATAGAATGTATTTAGTCCATTTTTACTAGACTCAAACTCATCTGTTTTGATTTTATAAGCACATGATATTTATAGTATGAAAAGAAAAATATTTGGTTGAGGGACTGGGTTTTTTCCCAAATTTTTGCTTAAATTCTAGTTAGTTAACATATAGTACAATATTGGTTTCAGGAGTAGAACTCAGTGATGCATCTTTACATATAATCCCCAGTGCTCATCATAACAAGTGCCCTCCTTAATACTCATCACTCATTTAGGCCATCCTGCATCCACATCCCTCCATCAACCCTCAGTTTGTTCTCTAGCATTAAGAGTCTCTTATGGTTTGCTTCCCTCTGTCTCTTTTCTCTTTCCCATATGTTCATCTGTTTTGTTTCCTAAATTCCACATGAGTGAAATCATATGGTATTTGTCTTTCTCTGACTGACTTACTTTGCTTAGCATAATACACTCTAGCTCCATCCATGTTGTTGCAAACGGCAAGATTTCATTCTTTTTGATGGCTGAGTAATGATCCTGTGTGTGTGTGTGTGTGTGTGTGTGTGTACCACATATTTTTATCCAATTTTCAGTTGATGGACGCTTGGACTCTTTTCATAGTTTGGCTATTGTTGATAATGCTACTGTAAACGTTGGAGTGCATGTACCCCTTCAAATCTGTATTTTTGTATCCTTTGGGTAAATACCTAGTAGTGAAATTGCTGGGTCATAGGGTAGTTCTATTTCTCATTTTTTGAAAAATCCCCATACTATTTTCCAGAGTGGCTGCACCAGTTACATTCCCACCAATGGTGGGAGGGGTGTTTTTAAACATGAAGATTCTCAGGCCCTGCCCCTAGATGTAATAAATCTGGGAGCGGACTGAGAATATAGATTTATGAGATATCCTCAGGAGATTCTGATGAAACAGCAAAGTTATGAACCTACTATTTCTCATCTGATTTGTAGCTGTGAAAATTGAGGCTTAGATTGTACTTTGTCCGCAACCCAGTTCATCCCTTATTATCCATGTTTTTCACCCTGTGTGTCATATTTTTGCTAATAAGGAATATTTTACTACTGCATTAGGGACCCAACTCATTAGTGCAACATTCATGTTTAAACCACAGGGTAATAGAATAGAAAAAATGAGTAAAAATGGCTACTTGTGACAGCTGGATCTGATTTCTTATAAATATTTTCCACCAAGAAAATCTTCATAGACAATGAGCAGAGAAAAATAAGCAGAAAAAAAAACTTTATAGAAATTCATAGAATTGAGAATCTGGGGAAGATTGCCCACACTGAGCTATTTGGCTAAGAGAACCCAAATTGAAGGAATGGATCTGAGTCCTAGATAGACAAGGAGCTAGAAGAGAAATTTCCAGGTTTGGGCTGAGACTAAAAGGGAAAGATGAGGATGAAAGACTGGTAAGCCAAAGCCTAAATGTAACATAAGAATTGAGGCTAGAACAAGATTGGCTGAACTACTTGTGAAATTACTTATAAAATAAAGGAAGACCATGATTAATAAGTTAAGCTATATTCATCTAGTTTAATTTAATGGGACTCTGTACTTGTTTGTTTACACACACACATATATATATCATCCTGTATACCTTTGATGGCTGTGCAGATTGTATACCACATAATTCCACATGGCACCTACTCACATATTATACATCTCTCTGGATTTGTGTACAACTGTACGTGATAGCCTTTCTTATATCCCTAAGACTTTTTTTTTTCTTTTTTTTTGCTGAGCAGGAAAATGGTAACCTCTTCTAGATGAGTGAGTGTGTACTATGCTTGAAAGTCAGTTTGGGGGAGGGGAGGCTAGTAGTGAAAATTAAACTGGAAAAACCTGAGTGTAAATTGATTTTAAGATATATTGGTATCCAGGGATACCTGGGCAGCTCAATCTATTAAGTGTCTGACTCTTGATTTTGGTTCAGGTTATGATCTTAGAGTCATGGGATGGAACCCTGCCTTGGGCTCTGCATTCAGCATGGAGTCTGCTTGTCCCTCTCTCTCTGTTCTTCCTTCTGCTCTCTCTCTCTCTAAAATAAATAAATACAATCTAAAAAAAAGATGTATTGGGATCCAGAAATGGTCAGGACTCATAAGCTGCAATCGTTAAATTCTCTACTACTATAACCAACTTCCTTCCTTCAACATCTCCTTGATCACCCCCAGAATGTGTTCCCAAGGGAGACATTTGGCCAGTGGACAAGGCCCAACAAACATACATTCTTTGTTACTATCATTCCAACATAACTCCTGGTGAGCCAAATTGAATGACAATGGGAGATTTTTTTTCCCCTAGGTCTAAACCCCTAAAACCATATTTTTATTATCCTTCTGTGTTAACCTCCAAATCCTTCAAATCTTACCATGTTAGTTGCCCATTCTTATGAAAAGTATATTCAAAGCAAGCAAGATGGAAGGAGTAATGGAAAATGGAGCTGCTGTGGAGTGGTATGAAAAATTTTATATAAGGCTTCTTTCTCAAAAATGCAATTCTTAGGACACCTGGGTGGCTCAGTGATTGGGTGTCTGCCTTCGGCCCAGGGCATGGTCCTGGGGTCCCAGGATAGAGTCCCACATTGGGCTCCCGTGGGGGGCCTGCTTCTCCCTCTGCCTATGTCTCTGCCTCTCTCTGTGTGTCTCTCATGAATAAATAAATAAAATCTTTTTAAAAATGCAATTCTCTGTATTAGGGTCAACTCGGGACTTTTCAAAAAAAAATTCTTAGCAGGTAGTATCTTTATATATCACGTTGCCACCTAATACTGCAAGGTTGTATTCCTGAGGGACTGTCTCTGTCCTAAAGAAAAATTTTAAAGGGTGTTTTGATTTTGTCAAAAGAAACATTTTCTAGTCACTTAGGGGAATCCAGAAAGTTAATTTATAAATTATAAAATAGTCTGTTACTTACCCTTTGACCTAGAAATTCCACTCCTACATAATTTACCCAAGAGAAATAAAAACACATGTTCACACACACACAAAATTTGTGACAATGTTCACAGTAGACTTACTCCCCCCAAAACTTGAAACAACTCAAATGTCCATCTTTTTTTTTAAGATTTTCTTTATTCCTGAGAGACACACAGAGAGAGAGGCAGAGACACAGGCAGAGGGAGAAGCAGGCTCCATGCAGGAAGCCCTATGTGGGACTCGATCCTGGGACTCTGGGATCATGCCCTGAGCCAAAGGCAGACGCTCAACCACTGAGCCACCCAGGTGTCCCCAAATGTCCATTTTTACAGAGTAGAGAAATAAATTGTGATGTATTCATACAATGAAATGCTAGTCAGAAAAAAAAGAGAGAAAGAAAAAAAGAAGGAATGAACTACTGGTATATGTGTCATAATGGACATTATGCTGAACATATGTTTGTGAGTGAAAGATCCCAGATAACAGCGTACACTGCATGATTTTGCTTATGAAGTTCTAGAATAGGCCAAACTAATCTGTGGTGTGAAAAAAGGCAGAATAATCATTGTCTTTGGGATGGGGTGTAAATAGACTGGGAATGGACATTTGGTGAGATGATGAACATGTACTATTCCTGAATAGGGAATGTGGCTTACCTAGGCATAGATATTCGTCCAAATTACAGTTAAGAGTTTTGCTTCCCAATGTACACAGATTTTTATCTCTATAAAGAACTGTTTATAAATAATAATTGAGTAGAGAATAGAGAGAAGTATACAATGAAACAAGGATGGTCAGATGAGATTTATTATACTAGTCTGTTTACTGGACATTTTCCATAATAAAAAATTTAAAAAGTAGTCTGAAGGTCTTGGAATCTGATCTAATTTCTGTTTTCTGTGTGATTTTTTTTTGTTGGTTTACTTAAACTTTTGATGTTTTCAATATGAATTCAATAAAAAAAGAATATCATCAATTCACAAATCCTGAAGTAATTGATGTTTTCAAGATTATTAGCACCATCCATGCTAGGTTTGTATACATACTAGCCTTCAGTTTGTATTAGTTACATGCTTTTATAAAATTGATTTTAAGAACCAAATAAATGAATGCTTGAAAGACTCGGAGGACATTATCAATGTTTCCATGAGGAGTTGGGTGGGAGGAGGGGTGCAAGTCTTGCTCTTAATAATAGCCAAACTCTAATATCTATGCTTTGCAACTGGTCATGACTATTATGGTAATCACTCAGAGAGAGAGAGAGAGTTAGACAATTATGGTTATATGCTTGGGTCAAGGCACAATGTTTTCAGAATCACGTCATAGTGTCTGCGCATAGTAGACAACCAAATGCTTGTTGACTGACGAGCTTCTCGACAAGAGGAATGCTTGGACATTGTGGCTACCATAGGTTTCTGTGTGGTAAATAAACTCTCCTTTGACGTTATAAGAAGATGTTCTCAATTAAACTGTATAGCCTACATCCCCACTCCCATTCATGGCCCTGGGTTGTGGTACCTCAACAGCCATTTATTGAATATTGGATAAAATATACATGCAAACACTTGCCAGCTGTATGAATTATTTAACCACTTGTTAGGTCTGTTTCCTCATCTGTAATATGGAAATAATACTAGGACTTACTTCATAGGCATCTTGTGAGAATTAAATGAATCTATTTGTGTAAAGTACTTAGTGCTTAAAATACAATGCTATGAAAGATGATGATGATGATGATGATGATGATGATGATGATGATTTACCATGACTAATACTGATGTGTGCCATTTCTTTCAGCCAAGAGCTCTTATTGCCTGAGTTAAGTCCCATGTTCCCTTTTAGCATCCAGGTGGGTTTTTTTTTACTTTTCTCTTGCTAAAGAAAAGGGGGGAAAAACCCCTTCAAATCCCCACTGTATAGTATAATTCAATATATGTGAGTTTAAAAAAAGGCTTTTTGGGTCTAACATGGCGATAACTAGTGCGTATAATACTGTATTTGTCAATAAATGCACTAAGGTTCAAATAATTGGCCTATATGTAACATGTGGAAACATAGCATATTTGTTTCCTGGGGCTGTTGTAACAAATGACCACAAACTTTGTGGCTTAAAGCAACAAAAATGTATTCTTTCACATTTCTGGAGGCTAGAAGTTCAAAATCAGTTTTACTGATCTGAAATCTAGGTGCTGGCAGGACCATGCTTTCTGGAGGCTTTGGGGAAGAATTCATTCCTTGCCTCCTCCAGCTTCTGGTGGCTGCCAACCTTCCTTGCCTTATGACCTCCTCACTCCATTCTCTGCCCTTTGCAGTTACATTGCTTCTCCTGTTCCATGTGTGTCAAACTTCCCTCTGGCTCCCTGTTATAAGGATATTTGAGGATAATTCAGAACAATCTCCCCATCTCAAGACCTATAATTTCATCACTGCAAAGTCCTTGCCATATAGGATACCATTCACAGGTTCTGAGGATTAGGATGTGAACCTAGCTTTTGGGACCATTATTTAGCCTACCACACATAGCTAATTTAAATTTAAGATCGACTGTAATACATACATCCCACTCACCTTTTCTTCATTCATAGAGCTCAGGACACTAAAATATTTACCATGCAAATATCAACCGAGTGGACATTGTCAGTGAAGAATGAAATGTTATTATCAATACAGTGATGTTAATAATTCCACAATATGCTTCCAAAACAGATCAGCTCGATCCATTATAACCATTTGTAAATATTGGGAAGAACTGCATGAGCATGTGGGTACCTCTGGGAATCATTTGGCCATTAAAAAAAGACAGCAAAACAATGAACCAATAGAAAAACTTGCGAAGTGTTTAGAAAAAGAAACATTGTTTATACTGGTTACCCACTTTCTCTCTGGTTTAAATTCAAGCACTAAAAAAATATGGTAAATAAGCACACTTAGCATACCTGGTTTATGAAACTGCCTTTTGTCAGTTTGATGCGAATTTCATTGGAAGAAAAAAAAAAAAACAATAAAGTCCAGAATTAATGTTCCAAATTCCAATTGCCAGAAGCAGAGAAGGACAGTGAAAAACCTCAATTAGAAATGACACTTAAAAATAAATCCTTGAGTGACTTCCAGGCTGTCTAATATCTATTTTCCAAAAGCACAGAGCATTTGTTGTCTCTCATCTGAAATAGATGGTTTTGTCTTGCCGGAGCTTACACATATGTACATTTGTTTATTCTCTGAAGGTGATTCTTCATCATAAGGTATTGGAAACAGATTCTTTAGGGAAAACATCTGTTCGGCTATAATGCTAGCATCTGCCAAGTTAGGTGTGCTAAGAAAAAAGAACTTTATCGTGGCGGTTCAGGACCTCAAATCCACAAGCTAACATAATATCAAAGACAGACAAGCTGCATCTTTCCTCCGTTGCTCCTGCATGTAGTCTGGCTCTGGCCAGAATGCACAGTGAGATGCTGTTCATTGGTCCTGGGGTCCATTCTGGAGGCAGAGGCCCTTTGGTCCGCTTAGCTTAGCAAAAGGCACTCAGACCAAACTAGACACCTGTTCTGCTTCAGCATTTCCTCAGAACTTACCCTGTTGCTTCAGGTGGGCTTGATACGTATGCATCCAAGGTCTTGGGTCTGGCACAACGTGAGTGGGATACAGCGTAGTGGATAGGAACGTGAGCCCTGGAGCCAGATTGCCATGGTTCAGGAGCTTGGCTCGGCCACCAACTGTGCTTACTTGGGAAGGTTCCTTAACCTCTCTGAGCCTCTATTTCCTTATCTGTAAAATAGAATTATTTCAGAATCGGATGTAAATAGATAAGAGGAATAAAATCACTATATGCAATCTGGAAATATGTGCTCTTAGCACTGTTTAGAATGAATAGCAAAATCACCAACACTGACTGACCTAGTAAAACCTAGGTAATAACTAACCCTTTGATAAAAGTCCCCTTGGGAGAGAGCTCTGAGCCTCCAAGGAATTTTAATCTACAGATGTCCCAACTTTACTTCAACTCTCTTTACTCCAACAGAATCTAGGGGCTTCTCTCACCAACCTGGCACGGGGACGGTAAGCAGCCTGAATACTTTCTGGAATTCGCAGAGGATTTGTAAGACCGGAGCTGACTGGAGCTTCAATTCCCATTCCACAAATGTTTTCTGAGTGTTTTGGGAAGGCAAGGCATTCTGGTGCCCAGTAGGATTTTGGTGTTGGTGAAAACAATTTTCGGTTCTAAAATCTGTGTACAGTCCCATATCTCTTGATCAACCCTTACCTGATTCTGCATTTTGCCTTTAACTCTGTGCTAACAGCTTTTTTTTTTTTCCTTCTTCTCCATTGTTCCTAGATCCCACACTGCTGTCATTCCTGGAGGCTATAATGGGGTGCCAATTAGAAACTTAAAGAGTCAAAATCAGATGAAAGTTTCAAGGACCTATGCAAGAGATCAGTGGGAAGAATTTGTTTCTTAAAGAGGCAGCATAGCTCTCGGACCAGCAAGACTGGACGGCAGCCAGACCTTCTCTATTAATATTTCTGAAGAACGAAACAGTCTTGGTAGTGCTGGGAAAGGTAGTCCCACACCATCAGGATCCATCTGAGCATGGTCTAGCAGAAAGGGAATCTGGGCTGAATTAGAGGGGCAGATAGAGGATCCTTGGCAAGACTCTGCCTGTGCTTGGTGAGAAGGCTCAGGCTGCTTCAGCTGAAGAATATCTCTCGGCTCACCTAAATTCCCTAGCTCTCAATTCATGGTCATCAAGACCTCTAGATCTCCTATACCAAGAGGGAATATACGTTTTCTGTTCCTCTTGACATTTGTATTTCTCATAGTATATGGAAGAACCAACATTTTGTTGGGTCTACCATTTTCGTTCCATGAGCTCGATGAACATGAGAATACATCTCAGACAGGGGGCCAGGAGCAATATCACACAAATCAGGTTCTTGAGCCTGCCGCCTGAGGCCTAGGCCTTGTTTGATGACAATGTTGCTCAGTGTTTTATTACCTTTGACTGAAAAATAATCTTTTACCTGGATTGACACATCACTTTCCTAATTAATTTCTTATGTTCTGTGTCTTAATTCTTTCCCTTCTAGTCCATCCTGTACCTGACTGCAAATACTTCTATCTCCAGATTACATTTAATCACATCACCTACTCAGGAAAGTACAAGGGCTTCCTATTGTTTTCTGAAAGAATTTAGAGTCATGCAACAGATTCCCATCAAAGAATGCTTTGTCCCATCCTGAATGCCGGCCTACCAGAAATGTGACCACCAGAGCCGGAGGGGGGGGTGCGGGGCAGGGGGGGGCGGCTGGGGAGCTTAGTCAAGTTAAGCATCTGATTCTTGGTTTCAGCTCAGGTCATGATCTCAGGATCCAGAGATCGAGCCCCATCGGGCTCTGCACTCACCTCGGAGTCTGCTCAGATTCTTTCCCACTCTTCCTTCCTCTCCCTCTGCTCCTGCCCCTGTTCACATGTGCTAGCACTCTTTCCCCTTTGGGATGCCTGGGTGGCCCAGCATTTGAGTATCTGCCTTCAGCTCAGGGCATGATCCTGGGATCTAGGATGGAATCCCACATCGGGCTCCCTGTCAGGAGCCTGCTTCTCCCTCTGCCTGTATCTCTGCCTCTCTCTCTCTGTGTCTCTCATAAATAAATAAACAAACAAACAAACAAAAATTTTCTCATTTATTTTTGTTTTTTAGCATTTAGACTATGATGTTCCAATGTTCTTGCTTCTCTCGTATTTACACTGACTGTGTGGGAGGCGTGTCATAGCTTCTGGAATATGTGGGTTGTTGGTTTTTATTAAATGTGGGAAAATTTGGTCAATATTTCTTCAAATAATTTTTATGTACCATTGCCTCTCTTGCCTCTATCTGAGAGTCAAATTGCACTTATGTTAGACTGCTTGATAACATCCCACAGGTCACTGTGATTCATTTCATTCTTTTTTCAAATTTTATTCAGTCTGTGCTTCAATTTTTTGGTCCTGTCCTGAATTTTTTTCTTTCCTCTGTTGGGTCCAATCTACTATCACAGCCATCAAGTACAATTTTAGTTTTGAGCTGAATTTTTTAGTTCTAGAATTGTTATTCAGATTTTTTTCACAGTTTAAGAATCTCTCCTGAAAACTCCTATTCCTCTACTTACCCATTTTTCCCTCTAAATCCTTTAACAAACTTATCATAGTAATTTAAAAATCCTTTTCCATTAATTACAGCATCTGGATCATCTATGGGTCTGTTTATATTGACTGATTTCTTCCACATATTCCGGTTGGGTTTTTTCCTCACATATCTAGTAATTTTTGATGTATACTGCATAATGCATTATAGAGATTCTTCCTCTAAAGAGTGTTTTGGTTGATTTTGATTTGATTGATTTTTTGGAGGCTTGGGTTTATGTTTCATTAAGGCTCTATCTTGGTTTTGTCTTTTGTCCTTGGATAAAGCCCTTAATCTTGGGCACATGGCATATATTACAAAGATGCGACACAGAATTATAGTGGGAAGTCCGAGGTGTTTGCCAAGCCCTTCTAACATGAGACTACCCAAACTCCAAACTCTTTCTCCTCTCTTGTGGACAGTTGTTAAAACTGCTACTCGGGGCAGCCCCGGTGGCTCAGCAGTTTAGTGCCGCCTTGGGCCCAGGGCCTGATCCTGGAGTCCCGGGATCGAGTCCCACGTTGGGCTCCCTACATGGAGCCTGCTTCTCCCTCTGCCTGTGTCTCTGCCTCTCCCTCTCTCTCTCATGAATAAATAAATACAATCTTAAAAAAATAAAAATAAATAAAACTGCTACTTGGTTTTCAGCTTTCCAGCTACTCTTTCTCTCTGAGGCTCCTTGGAGTCTTATCCCACGTGTTACAAATCAGAGACCACTCACAGATTTGAGGAACGTTGGCCGGCACATTTTGTGATTTCCTTCTCTAAGCTCTCTCTTTTCTGACGTTTCCCCCACTTCGATTTCCAGTTGCTTTTCCAGGTCTAATGCCATCCTCTAAATCTTCAAGTCAATAAAATTCAAGATTTCCACTCTGGTTGTATCTGGTAGATTTGTGAGGACTGAGGAATGCCCTTAAAAATGACAGATAAAAAGACATATAAATGTGATTCCCGGCCAGTGTGATTCCCGCTCTGTAGGCCAAATATCCTCCAGTTGCTTCCTGCTCTTGGTTATTGTCCAGTGCCTCCAAACGGCCATGTTATACATTTTTTAATAAATTTATTTTTTATTGGTGTTCAATTTGCCAACTTATAGAATAACACCCAGTGCTCATCCCATCAAATGCCCCCCTCAGTGCCCGTCACCCAGTCACCCCCACCCTGGCCATGTTATACATTGTTCAGAGTTTATAGTTGCTATCAGCAGAAGGGTTAGTCTAATATCAGTTCTACCATCATGAGTAGAAGTCCTAAGCTCCCTCTTTGATATTGTAAACTATCTCTACAGTGGTTAATGCCTGAAAGTCTTATTGCCTATGAGTACGTTTTCTAGAACAGCAGCTGGGTTCTCTTTGATTGCTTGACCATGGCTACTGGTCCCCAGTGACCAGCTATTCCCTGCCTGTCTCATCTGCCCACCTCTGGCAGCGATTTCAACACAGCAGGAGCTTGTGGGAATGATGTTTTTAAAGTGATGTGAATTATTGTAGTAACCGACCAACCACTATGAGGTTAACTGGGTGAGTATCAAAAATACACAATGTGCTCATGGAACTCTTTGGGAGGCCATTGTAACAATTTGGAACAAATGCTTTGATGTCCAGTATCCTAGGATAGATTTTGAGCAATTTGCTTAACTTTGGTGAGGCTCTGTTCTCTCGTGGTAGAATAGGGATATTTTCTCACAGGGTCATTGTGAGAATTAGATAAACTGATAGATACAAGTATAGACATAAATGTATCTATAAATATAGATGTAGACATAAATATCAACTGATATATATGTACGTATACAGTGTGCCTGGCAGAAAATAAGTGTTCATTAAGTCTTCACTAAAAATTTGAAAAGTCAAGAAATCATCTTTGCTATCACCACACTGTTAGAGAGGGTGAAAGTAACAAATTCAGGATGACGTTTCCCGGGCTCACTGTTTCTGAGAATGTGATCAGCAAATTCCCTGCAGCAGAATCATCTGAGGCCAATTGTTAATAAAGCAAATTTCCTGGCTCCCACCTCAGAACTACTAAACAAAAACTAGCAGGGGTGGGGTCTAAGAATACAAATTTCTAATCAGCTCCCCAAGTAATTCTTATGCTCATTAAGTTGTAAAAACTACTGGATACTTCAGAGACAAAGACATTTCTTGTGGAGGGAATGGAAAGTCTGTAAGACTTTGAACTCCTGCCTCACCTTCCAGAAGTCTAGATTTTATTGCCATTTTGGCATTGATGTCTCTAAGCTTATTATTTTAGATGGAGACTGAAAAGTTTTAGTCATCCTTAAGTGTCTGGCTGGAGGGCGATTGCAGAATGATTAAGCCAAAAGAGGTTATAATTCATCCTTCAAATTCATGGTTAAAGGCATTCTGCTGTATAGCTTCTCACCTGTGAAGTATTCCACAGCTCTTAAATCATCTTTTACTAAGTGAAATCCCAGCTTCCTAAAAGAATAAATATTATTTCAAATCTTTCATTTCTCTCACTTTTCACAAACATGTTAAAAACAATTAAATGTTGGAGTACAATTTTCATTTCCTTTGTATTGTGGAATCATGGCAGGGTTTTTGTAATCTACTTAATATTGATTGAATCTGGACTTAACACCACATAGGGTAATTATAAGGATCTTGGATACAGTGTGATCATGGTTTTTAAAATCCGAGGGCTTTTTTTTTTAAAATCTTATTTATTCACTTGACAGAGAAAGAGAGCACAAGCAGGCAGAGTGGCAGAAGGAGAGGGAAAAGCAGGCTCCCCACTGACAGGTAGCCCAATGGGGGCTCCGAGGGTTTTTTTTCTTTTGAAAGGAAACCGAAGTTCTTATTTTTAGTAAACAAATGAGACTGAGTGTCACCAAAGTCAGAGGGAGGAGAGTCAAGGATAAGGACTCACAAGGATGAGTATCTAGTATATTGTCTGGCACTGTAGATACTACCTAGAGAGTTACTGCATGAGCAAATGAATGAATGCATGTGAAGGGCTTATATTTGGAATTGATGGAATCCCACTTCTGAGTAGGTGAATGGGTGCATCCTGCCTTATGAACCTCCTTCCTTCACAGTTTCTCAACTTTCAACCAAATGTGCTGGGATGGAAAGACTTATACGAGTGCCGATTGCAGAAGTTGCTGAATGGCTGCCAGGCTGGGACACAGTTGGAGATGATCTATCAATGTGCCCCTGCCTGTGGCTCCCTCCATGGGCAAGCTTCTTCTTATCCCATCTCTTACGCCACAAATCGCTTCCCAGAATAGTCCATGATTTTTTTTTTCCAGTTTACTCATCTATGTTGCCTTCTGGACTGCTACTCAACTCAGGGTCCTTCCCTACTGCCCTCCAAAGGAACCTTTCTGAAAATCTTACCACACAAGTGAGTAGCAGAATCTATAACCAGCAAACAAACCCCTTTGATCTGAAAAAAATAAATCTGACACCGGCCAAAACCTGACAGACGCTGGCTCCTGAACAACAGTGGTAGTGCTGTGGATTTGCTTACTAGCTGTTTCACTTGCTGAGGGAATTGTTTTAATTTTGCAGGCTATGCCAGACTTGGAGAAACATACTCTAATATGCAAGGCACAGGCCCCAATTAATGTTTCACCCATTGTGTGCAGCTTGACAGTCCTCCTGACTTGTTGCCGTCATAAGTGTGAAACTCTGGGGGTTTCAGTTAAATTATTTTGTGACATGCAGCCTAATTTCCTCATTCTACAATCTTACCTTCGATTGCAAGGATTTCAGGGCACTGCCTTTATGCAGTGATTATCTGTATATGCCTATATAAATAGTAAACCATGTTTTGCTCACAAAAAGGTTTGTTGTAAGTGGAAGGGACACCCCATCCCTGTTGTTGTGGTTGCTGCTTTTAAAGATCAATTTATGTCTGAGAAATAACCAATAAAATGCACAGCCCCATATAAGGCAAGTGTTCACATGATGAAAATCATGTAGCAGAAGAGGCAACAATGTTGGCAGTTAACACAGCCTGCTACAAAACTGAGAGCAGATCTCTGGTGAATGATCTGTCTTGGTGGGCCAGGAAGAGAACAGGTTGAAGGGGATTGTTAAAAATTCTTAGATTTCAGCAGGCACTACTGCAATTGAGGTCCTGCTTATAATCTCTCACTCATACCACCTGTAGTGGGTTGAATAGTGGCCTCCTACAAGATATGTCCATGTCCTAACCTCCAGAATGTACAAGTGTGACCTTGTTTGGAAAAGAAGTCTTTGCCAATGTAATTAAGTGAAGCCTCTTAAGATGAGATCATCTTGGATTGAGGGTAGGCCCTACATCTCAAGACAAGTGTTTTTAGAAGAGAAGTGGAAAAGACACACACAGAAAAGGGTGATGTGAAAACAGAAGAAGAAACTGAAGTGATGCAACCGCAAGCCAGGGAATTCCTGGAGCCTCCAGAAGCTGGAAGAGGCAAGGAAGGATCCTCCCCAAAGTCTACAGCAGGAGTGTGGCCCCGCTGACACCTTGATTTCAGACTTCTGGTCTCCAGAACTGTGAAAGAACCAACCCATTGCTGCTGTGCTTAGGCCCCCAGTGTGTGGTCATTTGTTATGGTGTCTCTAGAAGACTGGTATGCATATATCTTATATGCTGGCAGGCTGGACTCCTGGGTGCCAGAACCTGTATTTCTTTACCCAAAGCCTTTCTCTGCTACCAAGACCCACTCTACCCCCTTATTAAGCAGGGTAGGCCAGGTATGCTGGAGAATGAATGCCCCTGACTCAGCAGCTCTCATGTTAAGATTGATGGGAGTTGGTGGATGAGGTCAAACTTGGCTAGGGTGACCTCGAGGCATATAACCTCTCCTGGCTCCTAGAGTTCAGCTCTATCTCTGCACAGTGGTAACTAGTGTGACAAACTCCATACTGACTTCCTTCCCTTCCCGAGTTTCAACTGTCCACTCCCATATCAGTTTTTGCTGGTATCGTCTCCTAAATAAACTAAAATAAACTACTTCTACTTAAATGTTTGTCTCAGGGGCTGCTTCTGGGGTGGAGCCCAAAGTGAAACATGAATATAAAGGAAATAACACATTGTCTCAGTAGCTTAGAGATGTGATGCCTTGGACATTTTCCTGGATTGTTCTATGAAAGTTGTCTGATTCTAACTTGATCTGTACCAACAGAAACCTACTGTCATTAAAAATGATCTCTTGGGACACCTGGGTGGCTCAGGGGTTGAGAGCCTGCCTTTGACCCAAGGTGTGATCCTGGAGTCCCAGGATCGAGTCCCACATAGGGCTCCCTGTGAGGGGCCTGCTTCTCTCTCTGCCTATGTCTATGCCTCTTTCTCTGTGTCTCTCATGAATAAATGAATAAAATCTTCTAAAAAATTTAAAAAATGATCTCTTAAGATACATATCTATCCACAATCTCCTTTTGAGAAGGATTTGAGGTAGCATTTGAATTGTGATATTTAATATATCATGTCATATTCTTTTGTTCTTTCTACTACAAAAACTATTATGGTTCCCTGGGACATAATTGGTACTCAATAAATATTTGTTAAATTAATGATTTACTTATGATATACATATTTGGATATGGGATCTCAGAAAGCCTACCATATATATTATAAAAATTATTTTAGAGAATATTATGGAAATGAGGCAAACATTTGCATTTCCTTTCTAGTGAAAATCTGATTGATACTGTTTTCTAGACCACTGTTCAGTGTAAAATTTACCTTAATCTAGCTAATAGCCATAAGTAGTTTATCATATTTCAACTTGCAACTGTTCATCAGCCTATGTTTTATGTGGATAAATGATTAATAATATCCCTGCCCTCGAGGTTGGGGACAGTGTTAGTGAATGGCAAGTGGCCGTTTTTATTTTATGCAAACTTGCTTTTCCCTCTGCTAACAATCTGCTGCTCTTTTTCAGAGTTTTCAAAATTCCTTATCCTCAATTGTCTGAGTCTAAATTAGTTACTCCCTCCATACACTGTTTTTTTTTTGTGTGTGAAAATTGAAAAAAAAATTGACTTAATAATAAGTAAAATACCATAATTTATTTTCCAGATATTATATTATGACTTTCACATTGCTTTTATTTGGTATGTCCTCCCCTTCTTCATTCCCAAAGACTCACTTTGCTTCCGTTTAGAGAAGTGAACCAAAAATTCCCAAGTGGAGAAAAAGGTGACTATGTTCTCATATAATTTTCACTGAGTGCAAAGCCTGTTCAAAAATACTCACTTGTTTGATATTTGTCTAAAATGCTTAAGTGACTCAGCCATTAGAAATGACAAATACCCACCATTTGCTTCGACGTGGATGGAACTGGAGGGTATTATGCTGAGTGAAACAAGTCAATCGGAGAAGGACAAACATTATATGGTCTCATTCATTTGGGGAATATAAAAAATAGTGGAAGGGAATAAAGGGGAAAGGAGAGAAAATGAGTGGGAAATATCAGTAAGGGTGACAGAACATGAGAGACTCCTAACTCTGGGAAACGAACAAGGGGTGGTGGAAAGGGAGGTGAGCAGGGGGTGGGGGTGACTGGGTGATGGGCACTGAGGGCGGCACTTGATGGGATGAGCACTGGGTGTTATACCATATGTTGGCAAATTGAACTCCAATAAAATAAATAAATAAATAAATAAATAAATAAATAAATAAATAAAATGGTTAAGTGAATCTTCTCCAAATATTTGATAAAAAGTTTTTGAAACCACTGACTTTATTGTCTTTAAAAAAATTTTGTATTTATTTGTTTTTGCAAGAGAAAGAACAAGAATGAGCACATGGTGGGGAGGGGAAGGGAGTGGAGGCAGGGCAGAGCAAGAAGCAGACTCCCCACTGATTAGGGAGCCTAATGTGGACTCCATCCCAGGACCCTGGGATCATGACCTGAGCGGAAGGCAGATGCATAACCAACTGGGCCGCCCAGGGGTCCTTCATTGTTTTTTTTTTTTTTTTTTTTTTTTTTTTAATCTCTTAAAACACTGAGGAGATAGATTGAAGGTCAAGTAAACAAGTTTATAAACAAAAAGATCATAAGTGCTACAGGATTTTATTTTATTTTCAAATTTTTATTTAAATTCTAGTTAGTTAACATATAGTATAATATTGGTTTCAGGAGTAGAATTTGGTGATTCATCACATATAAGGATTTTAAAAATGAAAACTTTTTAGTGTAGTTAGACCTTGGTGTAGCCAAAGTGTTTTAATTTCAGAATTATCTGGAAATAACTACATAGTCCACTCACTATAAAAAAAAAATTTGACCTTTTAAAAAGATGCTGCCCACAGTAGTGACATTTTTTCCTCCTAAGAAAACACTGAAAATAATAACGAGTTTCCAGTTTGTTGAAAAAAAAAAAAGACAACCCGACAATGGAAAAATCTGCTGAAGTCATACAACCAAGAAATGACTATTTCCCTCCTTCCAAAAGCAGCAGTCTCCCTGTAAATTCTTATTACTCATTTCTTAACAAAACATTTTGTGGGTCCTTGCATTCAATCAAGAAATCTTTGTTGGAGGTTTCGTAAATCTTCAGAATGAAGTAGATAATCCTTCTTGCTTCCATTTATTAATTTACTATCAAAACACTATTCGCTGGAAAAATATGAGCATATTTTATATTAATATAACCAGACAGTGTATTAACTTTAACCTTTAATAAAAATTTACAGAGTGGGACAGAAACGTGATAATATTTCAATAACCCATTCTTATTGTCTGTGTTCACAGTGAACCAAATGCTTATTCCAGAGCAGGAAACAAAGTTGTTTTTATCAAAAGGAGGCCATTTGCTGACGTGGGGATTTGTGTGCGATTTTAAACATGGTCAGAAAGTACAAAGTCTGGGGACAAATATCATAAAGAAAGAAATTAAACTGAGCTATTTTGTATCGAAGTGCAAAATCCAGGCATTACGAAACAGATTGATCCAAGAATAAAATCTAAGTTGAGATTCCATCATTGTGTCAGTCTTTGAGGGAGGGGGAAAAAAACCTCATCATCTAGATTTTATCATAAATGCTGGTGCAAATAAGTTTTCAACTGAGAAAAAAAAATAAAAAATAAAAAAAAATAAAAGTTTTCAACTGAGGTTGTGAACTGAATTTAAAGCAGCACAAAGTACTTTATTAACAACTTTTAACTATATTATTACCATTTTGGTTATAGGGATATAATGTTTCTTTCCAAGTAATCTTTTGCAAAGGACTTACTATCCTCGATCATCTAATAATTTGTAGATTTGCATGAGATGGTGTCCTTACATAGATCTGCCTCATTCAATTGCTTACGCTCACCCACTAGGATCCCCGATTGTTGTTTGTATTTCCTGAGTGAGCACTGGGTGCTGCTGCTGCTGCTGCTGCTGTGTGTGTGTGTGTGTGTGTGTGTGTGTGTAAAGGCAGTGGCCGGCATGGCAGGGCAGTAAGCAAAAGCCAGTTGAGACAGCTCAGGGATTCTCAGGCCTCAACTGTAGGTTTTAGGATAGAAAGCATTATCTAATTGTGGTTTTGATTTGTATTTCCCTGATGGCAAGTGATGTGGAGCATTTTCTTATGTGCGTGTTGGCCATGTGTATGTCTTCTTTGGTGAGATTTCTGTTCATGTCATTTGCCCATTTCATGATTGGATTGTTTCTTTGCTGTTGAGTTTAATAAGTTCTTTATAGATCTTGGATACTAGCCCTTTCTCTGATAGGTCATTTGCAAATATCTTCTCCCATTCTGTAGGTTGTCTTTGAGTTTTGTTGACTATTTCTTTTGCTGTGCAGAAGCTTTTTATCTTGATGAAGTCCCAATAATTCATTTTTGCTCTTGTTTCCCTTGTCTTCATAGATGTATCTTGCAAGAAATTGCTGTGGCCAAGTTCAAAAAAGGTGTTGCCTGTGTTCTCCTCTAGGATTTTGATGGATTCTTGTCTCACATTTAGATCTTTCATCCATTTTGAGTTTATCTTTGTGTATGTGAGAATGGCAAAAATTAACAAGACAGGAAACAACAAATGTTGGAGAGGATGTGGAGAAAGGGGCACCCTCTTGCCCTGTTGGTGGGAATGTGAACTGGTACAGCCACTCTGGAAAACTGTGTGGAGATTCCTCAGAGAGTTAAAAATAGAGCTAACCTACATACGACCCAGCAATTACACTGCTGGGGATTTAGCCCAAAGATACAGATGCAGTGAAACGCCGGGACACCTGCACCCCGATGTTTATAGCAGCAATGTCCACAATAGCCAAACTGTGGAAGGAGCCTTGGTGTCCTTAGAAGGATGAATGGATGAAGACGATGTGGTCTATATATACATTGAATATTCCTCAGCCATTAGAAATGACAAATACCCACCATTTGCTTCAACGTGGATGGAACTGGAGGGTATTATGCTGAGTGAAGTAAGTCAATCAGAGAAGGACAATCATTGTATAGTTTCATTCATATGGGGAATATAAGAAATTGTGAAAGGGATTATAAGGGAAAGGAGGGGAACTGAGTGGGAGAAATTAGAGAGGGAGACAAACCGTGAGAGTCCCCTACTCTGGGAAATGGGCAAAGGGTTGTGGAAGGAGAGGTGGGTGGGGAGATGGGGTGGCGGGGTGACAGGCACTGAGGAGGGCACTTGACAGGATGAGCACTGGGTGGTACACTATATGTTGGCAAATCGAACTTCAATAAAAACAAAAACAAAATGAAAAAAAAAAAGTCTTACCTAGCCATCTAGCGCAGCAGTGGAGACATCTATGTGGAGACATCAAGATACATCTATGAAGGCAAAGGAAACAAAAGCATCAGGAATATATAGCATTCTTCCCGCTGGCTCAACTCACCAGAAACTATGTGCTCATCTGGCCTCTCCCCTAGCCAAGATGTAGAGTCAGGGCTCCTGGGCACTAATCCAGAGTCACCAGCACAAGCCGGGGTGGGGGGGGGGGGTGCTGCGGGGAGGGAGACCAGTGACAAATCTCTGCTAGCATCATATCCTGGCACGCAGTAGTTTGATTTTCAAAGCTTTTGCAAAGAGATTTAAAAAGAGAGAAAGTCCCAGCTTCTGGCACAGAAGGAGATGGGCCCACCGTCCTGCGTGGGGGTGGATGCCGCAGGGAGCCACCCCAGCAGGTCCAGCTTCTCCATGGGACTGGGTCCTTGCGGAAGCCATGTGTGAAGCAAGCTTCGTGTCAGCCCTCAGACACGAAACACTGCGCTTTGCATTAGGTGGGATAGCAAGAGCATGTGAGCTGGGACTCCCTGTCACCCAGGTCGGAATGGGATGTTTCCAGGGATTCCACTGTTTGTCACTCCTCAGGATGTGCGTGATGGAGGGAGACGCTGCACAGGAGCCTCAGACACCCTTGTACATGGAGTGGGCTTTAGCAGATTACAGCGAAAGCCATCCATCCTTGTCAACAGCTTGTAGAAAGAAGGGCGAAAGGGAGACAGCGCTGTGAGATTGTCACCAGCTTTGCTTCTCCGCCCGCTGCCTTTTGTGAGCCTCACACGCATTACAGCAGAGTTACAGACGCACTTCGTGTGCTTAGAACGGCTGCCTGCCAGGGAAGTGTTGGTGAAAATTAAAAAAAAAAAAGAAAGTTTTTTTTAAAAAAAGCCAAGCACAATGGAGGTTGTTCTCAGGGCTTCTGCAGTCAAGCAAATCCGTTTATAAAGAGTGATTGGTTTTAGAGGTTATGTGAGACACTGTCGTTCAAGACGTTTCCAGACACAAACTGAATGATAGCTTAACAATTCAAATACACATGAATCTTGTCCCCCCTACAGATTTCAGCGTTATGATACTAAAGACGTCAATACTTGTGTTTGGCGAGAGATACTCTGTCTACAGTACTAATGATTTATGGCAACTCTATAATCCCACCAAACCTGGCCACTGTCTTCTGTATTCCTTAGGGAGCTGGGCCCCCCCACATAGGATGACAAAGAGCAGAAATTCTATTAATTTGTCCAACTGTCCTTGTAGCTCTCCACGACATGACTCCAAATTACATTTATCCCTTGGATCAGCTGAGATGAACTCCTTTTACCTTATCAAAGCCTACTTACGCTGTCAAAGTCTAATTTTCAAAAAGTTAAAAACCCGACTCATATGCATATGGTATGAATACATGTTGAAGATATATTAACCCCTTAACGAGAGAACTGGTAACATGATAAAAGCTGGTTGAAAGAACATTTTTGAGGGCCTGAGTATTTCTAGGCATTTAAAGAGATATTAAAATAAATTGCTATCAGATATAAAATGGATTTATAACCTCCAGGACAGAGAAAAGCCATAACCTTCGGATTTCCTTTTCAACTGGATAGAAATTATTTGCATCGTTCCTGGAAAAGATCTATATCAAGTTAACATATAACTTCACAGGATGTGAACCAGTAATTAAGAGTAAATAGCAAAGTCAAACAAAGGCACATTCCTATAGATAAGTAAACAGTCCTTGGGAAACTTGTTCCAATATGGCACTGAAAGGATTTTATTACCAAGGTTTAGATATTTTTTTCTTTAATGACTTGTGTTACATTGATAAGATGAATCTAGATTTCACTTTGTCCTGCTCCCTTCCCAACCCTGCCCCAATTTGACTTAAGGCCTTCGGGTCCCGCAAAAATATCCACTTCCCTCTGCCAATAGGAATTTCAGGAACTTACCAGGAGGAGAAGAGATCATCTTTTTGACCAAATATAGATCTACTCTGCTGGGCACCTTGGCTGCTACTTCTGTCTCCCTGGCCATCACAGTATCGGTTGTTGCTGCTCAGTTAATGATGGGGCACCTGCAGCCTCTTACAGGTACCCCGGAACCTTTGGCACTATTGTTGAGCGCCTGGTAGTTTCTCCTGGGGGAGAATCTGCACTGTGCTGATATATGTTTAACAACTGGCTTTCAGAAAAATTGAAAAAAAAAAGAAAGAAAGAAAGCCCCGAGTTGTAACATTTGGCAAGTTTCACGGTATAAATGCTTCCACCATGGCCAATTTCAAGCTGCCAACATGATGTCAACCAGCTAAGCCTACACAAGCCAGCTCTAGAGGCAGGAGGGATGCTGCTCACCATCGAGATAAAAACTGCTCAAGAATCCCACAGCTGTGTTCCTGCAGCCATTCCCAGGGTTTTAAGAAAGTGACTCTCAGCCTTTTTTCCGTGTTTGTCTGGATGACCCAGTGGGAAAGCCTAAACCATGTAGGGAAGAGGCAGTTTCTGTGAGACACAGAGCGATCTGATGACTGGCTTTGCCCAGCTTGGCCAGCGCTGGGTTTACCGCTGATCTTGAGAATTGGAAAGCCACAAGGGGAAAAAACAAAAAACAAAAAACAAAAAACAAAAACAAAAACAAAAACAAAAAAAACCTCAGAGCTGTTTTACTAAAATCCTGGGACACACTCAGCCTCAGGATCACTACCGTGGGACCAGCGAGTAGTTGGAACTTGTTTGAAACTGCTATAAACTAGAGGTGTTTAAATGTGTACAAGCCAAATATAAATGTACTCAGGGTTCTGTCTTAAATCTAAGTAATCTGCTCCACCATTCATGCCCTGCTATTATATCGGATATCCAAGCTCTTGCCAGTGCTGAAAGACAGAATAACCAACAGAGTTATGCTCCATTGTTGTGGCTAAAATTGACCAGCCTAAGGAGTGCTTGTCAACCTCATCTCCCTTGAGGAATTGTTCATTCAGGATCCTGCTTCACCTCCTCACCTGGAGCATTTTGTTTTCTTGCACCTCCTTCTGGACCTTTAGGTACTTCTTGAGAGCTCTGATCAGAGCTGCACACCATGTCCCAGCTGGGGACACATTCCATTTGGTACAAAGAGAGGAATAATTTCTCTTTTAGTTTATATACTCCTCCAGAGGTGCTACAGCATCCTTGCTAGTTTCTCTTGTTTGCAGAAGCATGCCAACTCGGCATCTTCAGGAATCAACCAGGTGTCTACATGTTTTGAGAAATGTGTTTGTTACACCTTCCCCCCACCCCGTGGACAGGGACCTAACTATGGCTCTCCCTAGCCTTATCAGGTCATTTGTCCAAAATAAAGATGCCCCTTCCTCTAAGTGGAAGTAGCTCTGTGCTGAGGCCCAAGACTTGTTGGGAAGAACACGAGCTGAATTTCAGCATTCATTCTTGGGGTGTCCGACTGCATTCATTTTCCTACCTGGAGCAATGCCGCACATCCATCCTTGTCCACTGCCCCTAAACCAGACCTTTAGCCTCTACGAGAGTCCCTTCAAAGCAGAACTTTTTTTTAGATCCCCTTCTGAAGGACAGATGCTATAAAGATAGTTCATTTTTTAGAACCTGAGACATTAAGCAAGCTGAGCATTATTAGCTCCATGAGGCTGAGATGCCCACTCCCTGCCCTAGCCCAGACCTCTGTACCTGGCAAGTGGTCCTCAAACTTTTTATTTTTTTTTTAATTTTTTTTAATTTATTTTTTATTGGTGTTCAATTTACTAACATACAGAATAACCCCCAGTGCCCGTCACCCATTCACTCCCACCCCCCGCTCTCCTCCCCTTCCACCACCCCTAGTTCTCCTCAAACTTTTTAAATTTTGCCTGCCTCTTAAAATAAAAACCATTTCAATAAAAGCAATGTGGCCCCTAGGACCTTTCGAGGTCGCCATGTAAAATTTTGTATCTTAAAACTTAAACCCTGCAAAGGATGTCATTTGTGGTATATTACACTTAATTGACATTTGGAAAGGAAACTCTTAGCATCTCTCTTTTGAATGTGTCTTAGTTTCTTTGGGCTGCTCTAACGAAACACCAGAGACTGAGTAGCTTATAAACAACAGAAATTTATTTCTCGGGGTCCTGGAGGCTGACAAGTCCAAGATCAAGGTGCTGGGAGATTAGATGTCTGGTAAGAGAGCCCACTTCCTGCTTCACAGACAACCACGACCACCGTTTTGCTATGTCCTCACAGGACTTAAGGCAGGAGGGAGCTCCCTGGGGTCTCCTTTATGAGGCCACTGATCCCATTCACAAGCATTCTGCCCTCAGGAGCTAATCACCTCCCAAAGGCTCCACCTCCAAACACCATCATGTTGGGGATTGGGTTTCAACATTCAGGGGTTGGGCTTGGGAGAACATTCAGTATTATCCAAAGGAGTCTAAATCTCATAGTGATTCGATACCCACCATCCTCCTTTAAAAAATACACAGATAAGCTCTTTAACAGAAATTTGACCTCTTCCCTTTATCTCCTTTGAGCCCCTCATTCCATTCTGCTTCCCTTGCAGGATTTTATTCCAATGTGATATATTTTTGCTTTTGAAAGAATTTTATTAACCACTGTATTATAGTCTCCCACCATGGAATATATATAAATTAACATTATTATTATTTTTATTTCCTATGATTACACGACTCTCGGTGTTTACAAACATCTTCTGGATTGAGTCGTTGTTATAAAAATTAGTTGTTCCCAACTGATTAAAATAACATAAATATACTACAAATTTTGATAATCATTAAACATAAAATGTAAATTTTTATCAAAAATACATTTCCTAATACAGCAAATGGGGATCTTCACAATAATATTTCATATATTTATGGGTGAGTTTCTTTTATTGCCAAAATGAAATAGGGCTTAGTAGGAGTTTATTCTTATTTTTTCTAAAATAATGTCAGCCATAAATAAGATGAAAGGAAGGGGTTTGTTACAGTAATTTTACTCAGTTGTTTGAACTCCTTCCAAGTTAGATACCGAAAAATCACATGGAAATCTATTTTCAAAAATAATCTTAACTGATCTATCAGCTGAGAACTCAATAATCTGATAATAGCTGGAACCACTTGACTTGCAAAGGTTTGGTGACCAAATCTTAAGAATCCTCTTTTTTTTTTTTTTAATGCCAACACCAGTTATATTGAATTGTACCTTTGGCATTTTGGTGCACAATGCACCAGAGTCCTACTCAGGAAGGGAGAGGTACCCCTTCCTTCTATAAAGCAAGAGATTGACCACTGTGAAAATGAAGTCAAGAGCAGACATAACTTTCATCACAAGCCTGTTCCTGGGAAGATCACACTTGGAAAAATCGAGATCTGACATGGTGTCCATATCATGAAAAGTTCCCATGTGCTCCCAAGGTATGTACCAGTTTGAAGACCCTTGTACCTGCTACCTATAGTTGCCAGATTTAGCAAACGAAGGTACAGGACCCCCAGTTACATTTGCTTTCATATAAAGAACAAATACTTAAGTAGTGTAACTTTGTCCCTTAGACTAACTATGACATTGCCATATTCAGGGCAGACATACACTACCAAGTATTCATTGTTTATCTAAATTCAGAGTTAAGGGCAGTCTCCTATTTTCTTTGGTAACCTTAGTTACCATTCTAGTGCAAATTACTGTTACAGCTCTTGGGAGGTGATCCCTTGCTTGTAGACAATGAAACTTCTCAAAGGCAAGTTCAAGTCTTACTCTTCTTTGTACTTTTTGTTTCCTCCACATCTACCGAACTAGTAAATATCAACAAGTACTTGGTGAATGTTTGAATAAAGGAGTAGTTGGTATAAAATAGGTGGTCCGTACTTTATTGAATGGAAAAGGACAGAACTGGTTTCGGCCTTGAATGATGGGTTTCTGGATTACCCTTTCAATAACATTTGGTGCCTTCCACGTGAATAACTAATGGTTCCTGACCTTGCAACTTACCCAGCCTCCTGCTTCTACATCTTTGATTGACTAATTCTCATGCCCAGATACTCACTTCTTTAATCTTACATACTTAGCTAGGCATATCATCATTCTGCTCAGTTTTCATGCCCCTACATATGGAAGAACCTTCCAATGGCTTCCCAACCCACTCTGAATAAAATCCATATGCCTTATGATGATTTATGAGGCTATAAATGATTTAGCCCCCTCTGTCTCTCTGATCTGATCTCCTACTACTCTCCCGATCCTTAGATCTCTTCTAACCACACTGATTCTTACCTCAGGGTTTCGCATTTGTAGTTCTTTCTGCCTGCAGTGTTTTCCACAAGGTCTGTGCATGTTTTATTTACTTATCTCATTCAGGTCTTTACACAACTGCTGCTTCCTCTGGGAAACCTTTGGTGACCACCCTGACTGCAATAGTTCTCCTCCTCCATGCACCTTGAAGGCTGCCTTGGCTCTTCTGATTGTGACCAGACACTGGGGCTTTCTACTACAGATACTGGAGGGAAAAAAAGCCCTCAAATGCTTCCATGCCTGAGCTTGCCAGCCCAAACAGCAGGAGACTCATGGGCAAGGGTTCTCCCTCACTTCCATCTTTCAAACCTCATATGAGTGCATTGGACTAGTAACCTTAATCGTAGCCAAAAATCTTAGTTGTGAGGGAGTCTAGAAAATGTAGTTTTTAGCTTTCCAGTTGCTGATCTCAGCAAGATACAAAAGAGAGAGAGAGTGGAATGAATGTCATAGCCATCACATCTACCACAACTAGGTAGCCATTACATACAACGTTTGGAAGAATATATGTGAAAACATTTGGAAAAGAGTAAGAAAACATACTATTTTTTTTAAATCAATATGGTGTCTATGTATAAAGAAACTGGAAGGATACATACCAAAGTAATGGTATTTCTGAGTAGTGGCTATAATATGTTGATGTAATAAATTCTTGAATAGGATGGAGGTGGAGATGGGGTTCAAACATGTGATGAGATCAGGCTGAGGACAGAGGGCCATCTTCTAAGATAAGGCCAAATGTACAAAGACATGTTGTAGATGGGGAAGGAAACATTGAGGTGGTTCTTAATTGTTGGCTCATTTTTGCTGTGAAGTAGAGGCAAGGTCATCACTGGGAGTGAAGGTGTTACAGAATTTTTGTCCCTTTAGTGCCCTCAGTTCTTGGTCACACTGCTTTGAAGATTTGAAGAGGTGGACCACACGAAGAGTGGTGGGCAGCAAAGCAAAGTTTATTGAGCAAAAGTATAAAGCTCTCAGAGAGGGAGGGGGGCCCAAAAGGGTTGCCCGTGGAGTTTTTACCTTTAAGGGTTTTTTATGAGCTCTTCTGTGGAACTATCTTAAGAAATTGGGGGTAGGGGAGCTGCTGAGTCTTGCCAATCAGGGCTTTGGTCAATATCTGTCTACCTGATTAAGTTAACATCCACACACTAATGGTCTTTTTTTTTTTAAGATTTTATTTATTTATTTGATAGAGAAAGACACAGAGCACAAGAGCTGGGAGGGGGTGGAGAGGCAGAGGGAAAGAAAGAAGCAGACCCCGCTGAGCATGGAGCCCAATTCGGGGCTCCATCCCAGGACCCTGATATCATGACCTGAGCTGAAGGTAGACGCTTAACCAACTGAGCCACCCAGGCGCCCCTGGTCTTTTGTTTTTGTTGACATCTGGGGGCTTAGCTCTTAACTATCCCTTGCCTGTGATATTGACAAATGCTTTGTGGTTAATTGCCTTATTTTAGGTCGTTTTGCTGAAGTCATTTCTGCAAAGGCTGCAAAGCAGAATGTCAGTGTGGTCCTGTCTAAGCAGCAAAATGGGACGTCAGTGCTTTTTTATCTTAGCTGTCCTGACTCCATATTTTCTTGTTGGACACCCCGGCCCTGATGACCTATCTGCCCAACTAACTCCTAACAAAGGGAGAAGCTGTGAAGTTGGCGATGCTGGATTAATGGTGAAAGTTCTGGGGATCCCTGGGTGGCGCAGCGGTTTGGTGCCTGCCTTTGGCCCAGGGCGCGATCCTGGAGACCCGGGATCGAATCCCATGTCGGGCTCCCGGTGCATGGAGCCTGCTTCTCTCTCTGTCTGTGTCTCTGCCTCATTCTCTCTCTCTCTCTGTGACTATCACAAATAAATAAAAATTAAAAAAAAAAAAAAAAAGAAAGTTCCAGACTACAGATACGAGGAATGGCAGAGACAGCTGGTCGAGCTCAGACACAGTTGTTTCTAGTGGGTGATGAGGGCCCAGCTGATGTAAGAAACTGGTTTGTGCTGTGGAGGTCATTTCTCTAGTAGGATTCAACAGCCCCACAGGCTGGTTTGGGATGTTGCATTTTCAGCCTACCTGACATTTCTTGAGTAAGGTAAAGCTTCCTTTCAATAGTCATCGACTTTGACCACATCAGACTTGACTAAGCATCAATAAAGTTGTTTTTTTTTAAATTAGGGAAGCAGATATACTGGAAGCAATAAGAGTTTGGGTTCTCAAGTATGACTTCCTTAATTCCAAATCCAGGCTGCCTCACTTATGGGAGTCGTGTGCTTTCTCTATGCCTTAGCTTCCTCATCTCTATAGTAGAAGGCAATAATTGTATGCATTTCACAGAGTTGCTGTGAAATTTCAATGAAATCATACAAACTGTTAAGAACCATATCTGCCACATAGTAAGCCCTTAATATACCTTGTTAACCACTGCTATTACTATTATCTGTTAATATGGAAAACAAGAAGTGTGATTTAATTTATTACCTATTTCCATTTGCCCACTAGCCCTGACTTCAGGCCTGCTTGTTACACCGACATGGTTGAGAATTAAGGCCCTTTAATTAATCAAATATTCTGATTAAGAGATCATGGACATATATTGATTAGCAATTTCCAAAGCAGCGCTGCACAATAAAATATGCAAAACATGAATTTTTTTCATTGTGTGTAATCTGCATTACAAGGGTCTAAGTACCTGTTATACACTGGCTTCCCCAGGAAGCAGATTATGCGATGGAAATTAACATTCGGGAAGTTCATGAGGGAGAGCCCTTGGGATTAACAAAAGAAGGGGAAGGAAGCAGGAATGAACAGGGGAGGGAGTCGATCTGTAATGCAGCTTTAGTGAAACAGCCCATCTCCTGGGGGAGCTGTGAGCCTTGGATGGCCTTTCAGCGTTGTCTTGAATTGAAGTGAGGGGATCCAGCCTTTGTATTCTGTGCATTTACCAAATAGCTGATGCAGGTTACCCCTGGAAGGAAGCAGACCATGGGCGAGGTAGTTTACTTTAGCACAAGCAATCCTCGGAGAAGGATGACAGTGGAGGGCCACCGTCCAACAGCACCACCAACGGCCAGGGGAATAGCCTTTCCTTCCTTTGGCAGGCAGATCTGGAACCCCCTGATCAGCAGCCACATCAGAGACTCCACCACCTGAGCACCATCAATTGAATGTGTCAGTTACCGAAATATGGAAGATGTACTGTTTCATTAAAAGAGAACTTTGGTCAGTAAAAGGTCAGGTGAAAGAGATCCCATGGTGCTTTGACTTTCCAGGGAAACAGAATTCAAGTGGTCTAGGTATTGCCTGTGAAGTGATGTCATCCTTCTGCCGTGGAGGAGCTGGGAGGGAGAGAGGAGTTCTCTCTCTCTCTTTTTTCCTGTAAACCATCTCTCCCAGTCTTGCTTGGTCTGTCTCTTCTGTTCGGTGTTTTTTAATACTACACTTCCTTGTAACAGAAGAGCATGCAAGCCAGAGCCACAGGGGATTTGACCTTCTTGGGTTGTTTCTACAGATGCTGAGGATTAGCTGAAACAGGCACTCTTGAGAGGAAGGATTATGTGGAGGACATGGTACTTTGCCGGAGGAGGGAGGTCAGTGTTCCGGCAGAGATGATAGTCGCAGCAGCTGGTGTCGTATGGCAATGGTGGCCTGGGGACGGTGGGGTGAACACTGGGCACTGGGCCTCTGTTTGGGAATAATGAAGGAGTGGCCATATTTGTAGCAAAACTATAGTATTTCGCTGTGCCAACCACGTCCCCTGGGGGCTGGGAATTAAGTGTGGAGCTGGCCCTAGCTTACACCTTCCTTCACCTTCATATTAACTTGTTCTATCTGGGGCTTAAATTTTTCTAGGCTATTGAAAAGCATTTCTCTTGCCAGGGCAGCTTGTTAGTAAGGGCCCGAGGAGGAAGGCAAGACACAGTTATTGCTTCTACCACTATTTCAGTCCTGATGGTGGTGTAGGTGATTACTCCTGGAAAACATTTACTGTAAAGCAGAACGGAGAAAATCTCAGCAATCTTACCTGTAATGAACAGGAAATGATGGCCGTAAATAATGGTGCTCAAATGAAGGGTTCTAGCGTTGTTCCTCCCACTCCCCTCCCGCCCCCGCACCATAGCCCCATTAGGCATTTCTTACTTTCTTCTTTTGTACATTAGTATTGAGAATGGAGAACTGACTGGTAAAATGCATTCCCTTTTCACAGAGGGAAAAAATACTGGTTATGATGGAGTGGAGGATGTGGTAACACAGGGCGCCAAGTCTAGCTAGACAACAGGGATATGTTGAGTGTTGAGTGGCTAGGCAGCACCGGGCACAATGAGGATGCACAGGAAAGCAAGGGGGCTTGCAGTTTACATGCTCTCCCTGTAACCTTGACTTTGCTACTCCAGTGCACACAGGTCCCGCTTACCATTGTTGGCCTGTGTGCTTGGTCACCTGAGATCTTTCTCTGGCTGTCACAGCCTACTAGGCTGCATACAGGGCATTCCAGAAGTACTGGGAATGAATGGTCCTATGAGCAGCCCTCAGTCATGATTGACGGGAGTGGGTGTGTGAACAGCCTGCTTCCATCTCCCCCTACGCTAGCTTCTGTAGGTCCCCACTGCATGAAGCTTAGTGTGGGTTGCTTGATAATGGACCTTTTTATTGGCTGCCTTGTTTTTCTCTGGCTCACTTCCCCACTCCTGTGTGGGTGTTTCTAGGGATCACTTCCTAAAGCAACCACTTGTACTCTGGCCCTTATCTCAAGGTCTTCTGGGGGAACCTGCACTAAGACCCGGTCTGTTGGTGGGGAAAGCAGACAGACTGACCAGCACGAAGAGTACTACAAGAAGTCCAACTGGCTTCAAGTTACGATCCTTTGGCTTAATTTTCTGTGTGACATTCAGATTCCTCTGTCACGAAGAAGAGCAAGAGGTAAAGAAGCACTTATTCTGCTCTTCATGGTACAAGGAAGAGGTTTCACTGCTTTCTTGAAGAAAGGGGAATACGATTAGGAATCCAGCCATGAGCATGATGCTTCTGCCCTGCACGTTAAGAAGGCTGGGGATGCTGCAGGTGTGCATTGCCGAGTCTGGTGGGGGGGGGGGGGGACTACAGGACTCTGTTGGGCGGCAAGGAGAGGTGAAATGCAGGTCATAGTTTCAAGGCCTTTGTGGTAGGTTCAGTAACCTGAAGCACACGCCTGATAAGTTGATATGTCATGCTCTTTGTTAGCCTTTAAAATGAAAAGCAAAAGGATCCAAAGTAATAGGATCGGGGCTAAGGAAAAAAAAAAGAATCCTGGGGATACCCCGGGGGGCTCAGCGGTTTAGCACCTATCTTCGGCCCAGGGCGTGATCCTGGAGTCCTGGGATCGAGTTCCCACATCAGGATCCCTGCAGCAAGCCTGCTTCTCCCTCTGCCTATGTCTCTGCCTCTCTCTCTGTCTCTCTCATGAATAAACAAATAAAATATTAAAAATAAAAGAATCCTTTTCTGGGCAGTTACTGACCATTACAAAGGGGCTTCCTTGTGTTAATAGTGACAAGCCACCAGTCTCCAAATTATTTATTGCAGTCTAACAGCTGCAAGTCTATGAGTATGGATGTATTTCGTAAAACCTCTTAAGCCTTCTTTCAAATACTGATTTTATTAGCATCAGTGATCATGTCTGTTGAGTTGTTCAGCACAGAGTGAGCTACACTGTGTTTAGCCAAGGCTCAGAAAACGTGACTTAAGCAACGCGGAGGAGAAAGCCATTGTGTTTGGGGCAGCCTGGCTCACATCCCTGGCCCCTCGGTTAACCTGCGATTTCCCTAGTGTGGAAACGGGGCGCTGCAGCGCAGAAGTGAGAAGTGGGATGTGAACCCCCTTGGGCATCCCTGCTCAACCTCGCCACCCTCTTTGGCCGGGAGCAGCTCCTTCCCGGGGGAACCAGGAGAGAGGTGCTAGTAGCGTGGGGGGTAAACTGCGCTCGAATCTCGCTCTCCGGGCCCGCTGCAGGCCTGCGCAGCCTCCGAGGACCGGGGTCTCCTGTGCCCCCCCCCCCACCCCCGGCTGGGCCAGAGCGGAGTCCCAGGCTTCGACCCGGCAGGGAGAGGAGCCGGGAGGAAAAAGACGAGGCTCGAGCTCCTTCTTGAAGGCTGGCCAAGGCGCCGCAGATTGCCCGCGTCCTCCCCCCCGAGAGGATCTCCGCAGGCACGTCCCCTCTGATCCAAATAGAGGGGCGCGCGGAGGCGCACAGCTCGGAGCCGGCACCCACAGCCCCTTAGTGTCACTTTCAAGAAGAACCTTTCCTCTTCTGAGAAGCAGTAGAAAGTGGTTACTGTTTGCTCGCAGGGAGGATAATGGAGATCTTGATGCGACAGAGCCACGGATCCGGCGTCATGGGGAGCCCTGGCAAACAGAGGCTGCCGATTTCACAGCAAATGATTTGATTTCTGAAATTGTTCCTTAAAGAGCCCATCTTTTTTTTTTTTTTTTTTTTTTTTTTTAATGAGGATTCCACCTGCTGTACAGGGAGGGAGGAGTGAAAGAAGGTCGCCTGGAATTGAAAGCCTGGTGAGGGAAATTCGAGATGGCGAAGTATTCTTAAGGAAGCGTAGCTAACGCTGGGCACAGAGGTTGGCGCTGGAAGGGGGCCAGCCTGAGCCACAGGAGCCCCCTGTCCTCCTCGCCGACTCCAGTGGGCACAGCGAGCGGAGGGGAAGCTGCAGACGAGGGCAGTTGAGGAGGGTAAAAAGTGAATAGAAGGGAGCCTATTAATTCAGAGTCTTGAGGAATCATTTGTGCTTTGACACGGCAGCTGTTAAGGGAACCACAGGGGAAAGAAAGGATAGATTCCCAAGTCTCCTTGGAGAAGAGTTACCGACAAACAGCACAGACCTTTCTCTGTTGCTTCTTCATTAAGCTTTATTTGTTCCCCGCATAATTCTCCCTGGGCCTTGCTCCTCCACCGAGATCTGATGCGTTAAGCTACGCTGGTGTGTCATCCAGGGTTGTATGCTCCCTGCGTTTCTCTGCTCAGGTAGTATGTTTGTATTTAAAAGGGGGTCTAGGGACACCTGGGTGGCTCAGCGGTTGAGCGCCTGCCTTTGGCCCAGGGTGTGGTCCTGGAGTCCTGGGATCGAGTCCCACTTCGGGCTCCCTGCATGGAGCCTGCTCCTCCCTCTGCCTGTATCTCTGCCTGTCTCTCTCTCTCTCTCTCTCTCTCTCTGGGTGTCTCATGAATGAATAAATAAATAAAATCTTTTTAAAAAATAAACGGGGATCTAGACTGGAAGAAATAATTTATCACGGGGGACTGGTAAACTCAATTAGGCCAAAGCCAAGTTTTCTCACCCCTTTCTTGCCACAGAGCCATTGGTTGTGAGCTCAAGAAATACCATCTCTCTGAATTTCTATTGAACTATTCATCACATTCCTTGAATGTGTGGAATGCAAAAAAGGAAATATCATTATAGAAAAATGTGAAGAAATAACAAAAGCAGGTTCCAAGACCGAATGGCAGAGAGCTTACCAACGCCCTCACCCCAATCAGCCCCATGTTTGGCTGCGGGCATCCTCGGAAGCTGCAGGTTTTACTATTGTGTGGGATCTGAATTGAACCGCATCAGAAAGCTCCACCTCCAAGGGACTCAGGCCGAGTTGGCCTCTTGCCAGAATTTTCCAGGCTACAATGGCTTGTCCTGGAGCCTCTCTATGCCTGTGGCTCTTTGACAGGTAACCACCCAACTCATAATTTACACCCTGGGGTACTAGCTGAGGTATAAACCCCACCAAATTCCAGTCTGTAATGCACAGATTTATTTCAATGCACTCTAAGGTAGACCAGCCCTGTCCAAACTTTCTGTGATGGTGGAAATGTTCTGTGTCTGTACCGACCAAAACATAGCCATTAGCCACATGTTATTGGAGCACTTGAAATGTGACTAGTTTGATCAGGGAAATGGATTTTACATTTAATCTAATTTTCATTAATTTACATTTTAACAGCCACATGTGGCCAGTGGCTGCCGTGTTAGACACAGGACAGAAGCAAACCTTGGAAAATGATAGCAATGCTTATCTTTAATGTCAGAGAGAAGTACCATGGAGTCACCCATTTAAATGGCCTTTTTTTCTGGGTGGCCATGTCTGTCCCTGACTTTGAGTGGGTGTCATGCTACTGTGTCTTTGGGGAACATGTAAATTTGGTGTTAAGGGTAGAGTTCCCATGTCCTTTTCTACAGCCTCCAGATCAGACTAACGCATAGGGCTGTTTTCTCCTCCAGACAATAGGCATTGCCTCTTAAAGCTGGATCTGTTCTTTCAGTAAGAGTGAGAAGCTGGAGTCTTTCCAAGGCATAAAAGCTTTCCTTGAAGACAAGACATTTTGCCTAGGAATGACAGCATTAGTGGTTTGAATACGTTAAAGGCCAGATCACTCTATGCCCACTCCAGGTGGATCATATATATACATATTTTTAATTCCTTGCCCTTGGTCAGCCAACATAAGGGAATTGGGACTGAAATCCCACGTGAGCTTCCTTGGAATTTAAAGCCCACTTTGCTAAGACAGGATTAGGCAAGATAAAGGAAAAAGCAAGAAAATGAACACAAACACAATTAGACTAGACCAGCCCCCGAGTCAAGTCATGTGTAATTTCCAATACAAAAAGATTTAATTATGCCATCATGACCAAAATCACTTATTAAGTGCCCATTTATATGTGATGCTGGACCAGGAAGATATACAGAAAAAGTCAGCTTCAGTCTCAGCCCACTAGACAGACAATAATGAAACAGAAAGATACTCAGGATGGGAATTAAATACATTAATGAATATTTACATTCAGTGCAAATGTAGCCCCCACAGAGCAGGCTTGAAACTCCAAAGACCAAAGAACAAAGCTCTGGACTGTTCTCCCTTGGATGCAGAAAGTGGGGGAGGAGGAGAGAGAAGGCTGTATGGATCTCTTATTCTCTTTGCAGTGTGCATGAACAAGCTCTTTGTCCTTTGGGAAAGGTGTGGGGGGGGGGGGGCAGGGGGCGGGTTCAGGATTTTTGCAGCCTGGAAGCTGTTCTCTTCCTGCTCCAAACCAGAGAGACACAGTGAACCACCACCTCTCCCTGCAGCATGCACGGATATAGGTCACAGAAGGTGAGTGGATGAGAGAGAGAGAGAGAAAGAGAGAGAGACAGAGACAGAGATACAGAGAGAAAGAATGAGAACACCGGCAAGTGAGACAACAGAGGAACTCCTTTTGCTACACACCACCGGGAGTCCCTCTGGACTGAGGGTGAATCAGGGATTTTCTTGCCCAAGGTGGTGAAGGTGAGATGGGTAAACTAGACTTAAGGTCAGCCCTGGTAAGAAGCACAGAGCCAGGAATCCAGAAACCAGAAAGATGGGAAAATTAATATAAGGAGGAAAAAGAGGAGAAATTGGGGGCAATTTCTTAGAATAGTCCCAGTTGTTCAAAGCTTGTTTTTAGGCTGGCACATGCTGCGGTGGCTTGGCTAACTTTGAAAAGTTTGATGGGTCGGTGAGGTAATGACAACCAGTGGCTTTGTAGCTTATAGATGGGAAGTTCCAGCATTGCACGAACCTGTGCAATAGCCAATTGGAAACCTAGAGCTTTAGGATAATCCATATTCAAACCAAAGTGGCTTCCTTGAGAGATTAGGGAAAAAGTGTGAGGATTCTCTAAGTGCGATGACTCTGATACAAAGAAAGTGGCAGGAGAGGTGGAAAATGGGATGCAATGAATTGGCATTTTCAAACACCAAATGGCCTCTTGCACAGAAGAGCTAGCATATTAGTTGTAAGAATTCGGCTGGTCTGTTTGCAGTTCAGTCTCCACATCTGGTGTACAGTGAACCAGTGCCTTGCTCATATTATTACTGTTCTTAAATAGTTGATCTTATCCCTCATCTCACGTGATGCAAAACTCTTCTTTGAGCACGCTGCAGTAAAGTAAATCTCAGAGCATGCTCCAGCTACCTGTCATCCCAAATTCCTCTATCTGCCTGCCCTAAGCTTCTGCCTTATGGTAGAGAGATACTTCAGGCTGGTTATTATGATTACAGCTGTTATTTATTACTAACATTTATTGGCTTCTTACTATGTATGGGGACTGTATGTGTATTTGTTTTTAAAGATTTATTTATTTATTTGAGAGAGTGTGTGTGCAAGTGGGTAGGGGGAGAAGCAGAGGAAGAGGGAGAGAGAGAATTTCAAACAGACTCCCTGCTGAGCACAGAGCTCCATGCAGGCTCAATCCCAGGATCCTGAGATCATGACCTGAGCCAAAACCCAGTCAGACACTCCATTGACTGGGTCACCCAGGTGCTCCCATGTATTCTTTCATTTAATTTTTACAGTAACTTCAGAAGGGCAGTACTATTATCTACACTTAAAAAAGATTTTTTTAAAATTGTTTATTTGAGAGAGAAAGAGACTGAGTGGGTAGGGAGAGGGGCAGAGGGAGAGGCAAACTCCCCACTGAGCAAGGAGCCCGACCTGGGGCTCGATCCCAGGACCTTGGGATCATGACCTGAGCTGAAGGCAGATGCTTAACTGACTGAGCCACCCAAGCATCTCTCTTATCCACATTTTACAGGTATGGAAACTGAGGCTTAGAGGGAGTAATGGGTTGAACAGTGTCCTCCCACCCCCAAATCCATGTGCATCCAGGACTTCATAATAGGACTTCATTTGGAAATGGGGTCTTTGCAGATGTAATTAGTTAAGATGAGGTCTTATAAGAGTAGGGTGGGCCCCTAATCCAATGATGGCTGTCACCGTAAGGAGAGAGCACATGGTGATACAGAGAGAGGAACCCATGTGAAGACAGTGACAAGGATTGGAGTAATCAAGTAACCACCACCAGAATCCAGGAAAGAGACATGGGACTGATTTCTTCCTTAGAGCTTCCAGAAGGAATCCATCCTGCAGATGCCTTGCTTTAGGACTTCTGGGCTCCTGAATTATGAGAGAAGACACTTCTGTCATTTTAAGTCACCTGGTTAGTGGTAATTTCTTATGGCAGCCCTGGAAAATTAATACAGAGGTGGTAAGTCACTTGTCTAAGATCACACTGTTAATAAAGATCACATTGTTCAGGCCATGGCTTGAAACAAGGTCAGTCTGATTCCAGAGCCACAACATTGAACACATATGCTCTTTTTTTTTTCTCTATAGTACATTAAAACCCTTCCACAACCCAGAAATTGTCCCTTTTATGTCATACTAAGAAAGCAGTAAGTATTCTCCATGGCCCTGAGAACCTGGGTTTTGCTCTTGACCATTTCATACCCACTTTGTGTGAGTTATACCAGGTCCTCTGGTTAAAAACATAGGTGTAAGTACAGATGTACGTGTAAATACAGATGGAGAGAGATATAACGAAAATTCAGTGTAGAGAAGGTTTTCTGTCCTAGTTGCCAGGTACATGGTATAGTGGTCTCCATAGGTGACCAAAGTTTGATAAAGTTTGTTAATTAATTAGAAAAGAAAGAATGTATATCTTCTCTTGAGGGCCTTGTAATCTCATTCCAAAGATAAAGTAAACTGCGAATCCCAAGTCTGTGCATCTAGTTAAATAAAGTGAGGAAAGCTTAGAAATTAATTTTTTTTAATATGCAGCAGTGAACAGCATGGGCTCTTGAATGGTCCTGGGTTCACTCTCATCTCCACCCCTTCTTAGCTGTGTGTCTTTAGGCAAGTTGATTTATCTCTCTGAACCTCCTTGTCCTTATTTTCAAAATGATGCTCATAATAGCCACTGCATAGGGTTTCATTAGTATTAAATGAGTTTGAGTAGAAAACACTTGGCCCAGTACCTGGCTCATACAAAGAGATCAGGCATGGTGGTTCTCAGAGTTGTAGATGTAAATAAACTATGGCAGATGCCTTACTAGGATTTTAATGAGATTTTATATATATAATATATATACACAGAGGACTATATGAAGAAAACCCAAAGGTTCATTGAAAATAACTGAATCCAACTTTAGTAGCAATTAAAAAATATATATATATATGAACGTATATTTTAATTGCTACTAAAGTTGGATTCAGTTATTTTCAATGAACCTTTGGGTTTTCTTCATATAGTCCTCTGTTAGCAAATCCCTCTAGGTCATATTACATATAGAAAGCTCCAGATCTACCCCAAAGATACAGATGCAATGAAACGCCGGGACACCTGCACCCCGATGTTTATAGCAGCAATGTCCACAATAGCCAAACTGTGGAAGGAGCCTCGGTGTCCATCGAAAGATGAATGGATAAAGGAGCTGTGGTCTATGTATACAATGGAATATTCCTCAGCCATTAGAAACGACAAATACCCACCATTTGCTTCGATGTGGATGGAACTGGAGGGTATTATGCTGAGTGAAATATGTCAATCGGAGAAGGACAAACATTATATGGTCTCATTCATTTGGGGAATATAAAAAATAGTGAAAGGGAATAAAGGGGAAAGGAGAAAAAATAAGTGGAAAATATCAGAAAGGGAGACAGAACATGGAAGACTCCTAACTCTGGGAAATGAACTAGGGGTGGTAGAAGGGGAGGAGGGCGGGGGGTGGGGATCACTGGGTGGCGGGCACTGAGGTGGGCACTTGACGGGATGAGCACTGGGTGTTATTCTGTACGTTGGCAAATTAAACACCAATAAAAATTAAATTTATTAAAAAAAAAAAGGAAAGCTCCAGAATGGCAATTGCTGCTAAGTTCTTGGTGTACTGAGTGGGTGGAGGAGGTAAGCAATCCCCAGGATCCTTCCTCTCCCAGGAAGCTGGTTGCCTTCATTAACTACCTGGACACCCATGGATGATGTCCCAAACCTTGTGCTATCACAACGCCCGCACGTAGCAGATGCTGTTTCAACGTGTCTGTGCCTTTAACTGAATTCTTATTAATACCAATCTCTCCGAAAACTGTTGGTTGGAAATTGCTAGCAATTACATATCTAAAAATTTCTCAGTAGGGGAGAGTTGGGTAATATCATATAATTGGAAGGTACTAGTGATCTGGCTGTGACTGCTTTTGCAGAAGGCCTGGCATCTCATCCATTTCTGGGCCTTCTAGATGAAGCCAAGGGCTCAAGTTCTGATGCTCCGAATGCAAACCCCTTGGTCAGCCAGTTACTCAGATGCAGGCCTGGATAAATCTCCAGAGCTCTGTTTCCCTTCCTGCGAAATAACATTCTTCTTCCTCACCTCTCATTTCTCTTGCTGAGTGGGGAAAGTGATATCTTTATGACCCTTAGAGGCAATGCATGATTTAGAATGGCTAAGTAAAGAGAGCTATAAACAATGGTTGGGACGCAGAGCCCTCACCACCTCCTAATTTATTTTCTCTCCATCTGACTTCCGACGGGAAAGGAAAAGTTGCTGTTTATTTGCAAGAACAATATTTTTATGGCTCAGCTTTATCAAGCTAGGTTTTGAGTCTGTTTAACATAGATGTCTCAGAGTTAAATCTCAATGGCATTGAAATTTGCTCAGGTGGAAGTTTAAATGAAGTAAAAGTTGGGCAGGACAAATATTTTGGTCAAATCATCTCTATATGCCCTCTGTTGAGGTTTTGGCGCCAGATGGGCGGAATATACCTGGAGGAAGGTGGGTAGGCCCTCTCCCCCGGTCCTCAGACTCTGGTAAATGGGGCTGTGTTGATCCTACAATATCTTTATACCATGAGATGTTTCCTACTTCAGACTTGATCTCCTTCTTGCCAGTATCATGCATGTCTAGTCTACTGTCTTGGTTTGGATCATCCTCTACCACTCCCCAAAGCAGACCCTGAGATGGGGATTTGGGGGCAGGTTATTTGGGAGGGGACCCCAGGAAACAGCATGAGGGAGAGAGAAGAAGTGAGACAAAGAGGTTGGGGGGGGAATGCCAATAAACGAGGTGTAAGCAAACAGGTTACCTCTGTGGGCAGCTAGGCAAGTTCCCACGGGGGAGCTTCTAAGAGATCGTGGGAGGTGCCTCAGGATAGAGTGGCAAGAAATGGGGGTATTTATCTGCCAACTTCCATCTCTCTTTGGTTGATGGCTGCTCCTAGGGACCTTAGTTAATTTCTTGACACTTGGGGCCTGTCCTGCGGTTGGGCTGAGTAGTCTTTAAGCCGGAGAAAGCCGGCAGGCAGGGGGCCTGCTGCAGCAAAGGCCTTGGAGGTGTGCAGAGACACGCAGGAACTTGTCCCCTGAAGCAGCAGGTGACTTCCTGGCTGGGTCACCGGATTATGGCCGGGGAATCACGGAGGTTTTAACACCTCATAGTTTGCCTCCTGCATCTCTGCTCCATCCTCTCTCCAGCCCCACAACTCCAGGCCACTCACCCTGCCTTTTGAATCTCATTCGCGTCAGCTCAGCCCCACCCAGCAGCGCCCACTTGCTATTGTCCCATGCAGCCCCCAAATCGCATGCTCACCTTCCCTGCTTGGCTTCTGGAAGCCTCTTTCTTTCTTTCTTTCTTTCTTTCTTTCTTTCTTTCTTGATTTCTTGCTTTCTTGCTTTCTTCTTTCTTTCTATCTTTCTTCTTCCTTCCTTCCTTCCTTCCTTCCTTCCTTCCTTCCTTCCTTCCTTCTTTCCTTTCTTTCTTTCTTTTTTTTTTATCCTTGGAATAATTAAAGAATGGACAAGGCTGATAATGGATAGGGTCTGGGGAAGCGAGAAGTACTTGCTGTGCCTGTGGGTTAGAGTGGCCGGAGCTGCCCGGGTGGCTCAGCAGTTTAGCACCACCTTCGGCCCAGGGCATGATCCTGGAGACCCAGGATCGAGTCCCACATCGGGTTCCCTGCATGGAGCCTGCTTCTCCCTCTGCCTGTGTCTCTGCCTCTCTCTCTCTCTCTCTCTCTCTCTGTGTGTGTGTGTGTGTCTCGTGAATAAATAAATAAATAAAATCTTAAAAAAAAATAAAGAGTGGCCAGTGCTGAAACTAGGAGAGGAGATTGGGGCCAAATCATGAGGCTTTGGAAAACTTGCCAAGGACAAGGTGGCTCCATCACCTTACAGTGGTCAACTGAATATCAGGGGCAGGCCGACTCAACATTTTGGGAGAGACCAAGAAACTGCTGTGAGCTCTCCACGGGAAACCTTTCAGTTTCGAAGTTTCTCACTCACAGGACTCATGGGCTCTCTAGGACATAACACCGACAGCATTTAGATACTGTGCATTCAATGGGCATTTCAGTCGCTGCCTTTCCTTATTTGTTTTCATTGTTGAAATAACAAGCTTTGAAAATATCATTGATGTCAGAGACATATGCCTTGACCTTCACCACTGGTTCCTGGCAACCCACAGGGAAAGCAGACAGTACAGTGAGCAAGGGCTCAATCCAAAGCAGGATTGTGATTTATCCTTTCTGGAACACAGACTGAAATGGACGCCATGAAAGGTACGAGTAGGTATGATTACTGCTTGGTGAGTTGAACCACATGCATCTTCTTAGCAGTCGAGCAAAAAAAAAAAAGTCACCATCTACAACATTTTTTAAAAATATTTTATTTATTCATGAGAGACACAGAAAGAGAGGCAGAGACACAGGCAGAGGGAGAAGCAGGCTCCATGCAGGGAGCCCGACGTGGGACTCGATCCCCGAACTCCAGGATCACGCCCTGGGCCTAAGGCAGGCGCTTAACCACTGAGCCACCCAGGCGTCCCTCCATCTAGAACATTTAAGATAATAAGCCATGAGAAACAATAGTGTAATGAAATGCACTTTCTCCACTAATTCTCCAGGACTGCTTTTCTCTTCACTATGGTTGAGTAGGAGGAGAGTGGTTTTTAGGAGGCTGCTTTGTTCACTCTTTAGATGTTTACTGAGCACCTACTATGTACGAAAGATTACTCTAGACCTTGGGCAAACCGCAGCAGCTCAAGGCTAAGAATAAAAAGGGAAAGATGGCATTCAAGGAAAGGGGTGGGAGTAGACTCTCATTTCTCCCATCCTTTGTCTTGTGCTGGTTCTTTTCCTTCACTGATCTGAAAGGATAAACCAGTAATTGACAGCCTGTGACGTTCCTCCTAATACCCTTGTTATTTCTGTGGCAAAGAAGTGCTCAGAGCTTGTACTGAGTGTAGAGTGGTGGCAGCCTCCTTGCAGGTGACATTCCCCTAAGGCTTGGGTGGTGGTGGTGGTAGGGGGAGAGGACTGAGAAAATACCACTTTATTGCAGGAAGTGTTTGAATCGATTTTGGTGTGCCCACACCTACTTCGGGAGCACACCATTGTCTAGAGCACAGGCTTTCTGGGAAAAGTCAACTGCGGTGGATGCCATGACGCGCAGATCCTCCTTCTGGAACAAGCTTTTGCTCCCCCAGCCACCTGCAGGCAGCCTCCAGCTGGTAGTCTTTGCAAGACTGCCCCCACTGAAGAAAGCTGCCTGGCCCAAGATCTTACCCTCTTCTGGGGGAGCCAGCATCTGATGACTGACTGGTGTGCAGATAGGAAAGCACAACCCACTCGTCCTCATCTGAGACAATGCTGAAGGCCACCCTGACACCATGGATCCCTGTGGGGCTGACAGACTCTTGTATGAAAGGCCAGGGGACCGTGAAAAGCAAAAGAGGCACAGAGATTAGTGAGCAAAGTATTCTTTGCTCCTGTGTGCATTTGGAGAACACCTGTGTTACGCGCAAGTGGGTGGGAGGCTGCGGGTGTACATTGTTAATGTTTTCCCCTCTGCATTGGATGACAGTTGGCTGATAGAGCTGGAGGTAGGGATGGGCATGAATATAGGACTTTGCCAGAGTATTGTCTATAGCTGTTTGCAAGCAGAGACTCCAAAAACCCTATGGCTATGTGGATGCTGCGTGTGCCTTTCTGGCTGGTGTGTTTGTCAGTTTTGAGCATTGCACATGCATTCTGATGTCTTTGGCAGATGGCATTGGGAAATGCCTATCAAACCTCTGGCTTATTTGAGAAGACGAAGGGTTCCTCAGTGGAGTGAAGGAACGAAAGAAGGGAAAGAACTACCTCTAAAAATATCAAAGGGCAAGGGGACATAGGAGAAGTCTAATGCAATAATGCAGGCAGGCACCTGCTATGTTAATAGCTGCTTCAAAGCCAGTAGCAGAGAGTATATGAGGGAATCTGGGCAGAGAGGTTGAGCACGTGTGACAGGGAATGAGAACATGCTGCTGAAAAAGTAGAGAACACCTCTGATTTATTCATCTTTCCATCACTAATGCTTAGCACAGTGTCTGGTACATAGTTGGCGCCCATTACATGTTTATAGCAGGAATGAACAAACACACTGCTGTGATAGGTGAGTGTAAGCATATAAGCGCTGCAGGGGAGGAAAAGAACATATAGTCGGGATTGGTTTAGGAAGGCTTGCTGGGCTTTGAGATGGGCATAGGTGGGACTGAAATATTTGGCATGGTATAGAACAGTATCTTAGGTGGAAGAAACTGTAAGGGTCAAGGTAGAGAGGCCGGACTTTCAGGGTAGAAAAGGAGAGAGGTCTGTAGGAGGACACATTCTGGGCTGGTGACCAAACCAAGGAAAGAGAAGGGTCTAACGGTAAAGTAGGACCATTTAATGTGGGACCTTGAGGGCTTCATCTGGCTTTGATGTGATGATCAGTGAGGAACCATCCAGGGCTCTTGAAGAGAGGACACAAAGGGATATTTTACAAATGTAAGTATCTTTATCTTGCTTTACAGGATTTGTGTTTTCCCACCACCATCACTATCACCACCTTCAGCTAATATTTAATACTCAAATATGTATATAAAAAACAAGAGTCAAATGCCCCTTTACATTTGATGAGTTGAGCACATGCATGTGCTTCCTCTTCCTCCCAACATCAAGTGACAGAAGTGGAATAAAAATACAGAAACTCATGGCAATGAAGAGAATGAGAAAGAGAGAGCTGGGAGCAGGTGAGGTAGTGCAAAACATCTCTGGAAGGCAGAAAATATACAGAAGAGTTCGTCACACTAAGGAAGCAGGTGAAGGAGGCCAGAGAGCCCATAGCATGCATGGAAGGGCTACAGCAAAAAAGGTCACAGCCTGCCCTGCAGAACTACAGACATAACAAAGGGTGATCAGGGGGAGACATTGAGGACTTGTTGGTAGTCTGAATATGAAACAGAAAACTCCCCATCCATCTTGATTGTAGCACATGTATCATGTCTATCACTCAAGCAAAAAATAGGAGACTTCACCTCAAAACAAACCTAAGGTCCTGAGATAAAAATTTTTCTTCATTCTGGTATTTAACAGCCACACAGTCTGATGGCAGAGGTTACAGGTCAACAATATCCAGATATGCAGGGCTCCCCTCTTTTACTCCCTCCCCACCTCCAGCAAGCATTTAAGGAAAAACTCCAATGTGAAAAGAAATTTAGATAAACAAATAGAAAAAAAAAAGCAGTTGGAGAGGCGATAGAGAACTGGAGGAAGAGAAAAGAGTTTGAAATCCAGAAAGAGTAAAGTAAGTATTGTATTAGTGAAATAAGTATAGGATACTATGAAAAAGGGAATGTCTGAGAACAAGAAAGTATACTTAGAAATTGAAGATGTTATTGCTAAAATAAATTACATGGAAAAGAATTAGAAGAGGAGGTGAAGGAAAATCTTTCAAAAAGTCTAATTTAAAAGACAAAAAGATGGTATGTGTGTCAGGGTTCTACCAGAGAGAACAAACTTTATATATATATATATATATATATATATATATATATATATATATGAATTGATTTGTGTGAAGGTGCTTCGGAAGGTCATGAGGAAGGGCAGGCGGGAAATCTTTGATAGGAGCTGACCACAGGTAGAATTTCTTCTTCCTCAGGAAAATTCCAGTTCTGCTCTTAAGGCCTTTCAACTGATTATGCCAGGCCCACCCACATTGTGGAGGATCTGCCCCTTTACCTAAAGTCAACTGATTATAAATGTTAACCACACCAACAAAACACTTTCACAGCAGCACCCAAGTTAGCATTTGATTGAATAACTGAGTACTGTAGCTTAGCCAAGCTGGTACAAAAAATTGACCATCACAATGTAAGTGATAAAACACTGAATTATACTCCAGAAACCAATAGTGCACTTAATGTTAACTAAGTAAAATTTAAATAAAAAAAATTAAGTCCTCAAAAAAATTTGACCATCACAGATGGAAACCACAACAAGAGCAAAAAAAGAAGATCCATTCAGGAGGTCCAACATCTGACTGATTAGGAGTTTCAGAAAGAGACGATGGGGAAAATGAGAGGGGGAAGTTATCAAGCCAACAATGTGGAACCTGCAGATCAGGAGCATGAGTATCCACATAAAAATGCCTGCTATGTGTCCAGCGTAAGGAATATACAGACAACCAATCAAACAGAACCCTGATCTAAAGAAATCTCCAGGGATACATTTAAATTCTTAGAAATTTTCAGAGAGTAAAAAGAAATCACTCCCTACAGAAGACAAGAATAATATTGGTATCAAACTTTTCATTGTCGATACCATATGCCAAAGGATATGGTACATTGCCTTCTAAGGGATGAGAGAGAGAGTAATTTTCAACATGTGACCTTTCACTCAGTGAGGCCCAATCTATTCTCATATATGACAGTAAAATAAAGACACTTATAGAAATTTCAGAAAACTTGTCCTCCACACACCTCATCTTAGGATATTACTTGAGGCTGCATTATGGCAAAGCAAGGATGTAGATAAGCAAAAATATGGGATCCAGGAAATGGTGACATCCCAGGAAAATGGGGAAGGGAAATCCCAGAATGACATCTGTGCATTGCCCCCCTACCCCACCCCGCCCCACCCCACCACCTCCAGGGATGGGGGGCGCAATCCTGCAAGATGGTGCAGGAGGATGGAGAACTGAGGGAGGGAGATGTTCTTAAAACATACACACTTACATGTACACACACAACACTACACAATACAGCAAGACATCATGATTGGTTGGAGAGTTTAACCATTTGTCTGGGAGAGAGATGTCTCAAAGGGAATAGGGGAAGTCTATTATAAGTATAGTTTGGTTTTGTCTTAGAATTCGTATAATTTGGTTTCATCTTAAAAGCTCATACATGCCACCTGGGTGGCTCAGTTAAGTGTCCAACTCTTAATTCCAGCTCAGATCATAATCTCAGGATCATCATCCTTGGAGCACTGGGCTCCACACTCAGTGCAAAATCTGCTTGAGACTTTTCTCTCCCTCTCCATCTCCCCCTCCTCCTCGCTCGGGTGCTTTCTCTCTCTCTCCCTTTGTCTCCCTTTCAAATAAATAAATAAATAAATAAATAAATAAATAAATAAATAAATAAAATATTTTAAATATTTTCTCATACATGATACATTACAGATGAACTGTGAAGATACACTAAGTGAAAGAAGCAGATCACCAAGGGTCACATACTCTATGATTTCATTTATATGAAGTGTTCAGAAATCCATAGAGGCAAGTCCAGGCAAATCCATAGAGATAGAAAGTAGATTAGTGGTTGCCAGGGGCAGAGTGAGGTGCGGTGGGGCATGTGTGTGGGGAAATGAGAGTGATGGCTAAGGGGTGCACGGTTTATTTTGGGGGTGAAAAAAGATTCCAAAACTGTGGTGGTGGAGTCACAACTATGGAAGTCACTAAAAGTCATTGCATTATATGCTTTAGATGAGTGACTTGAGTGTAAATTATACCTCAATAAAAATGTTAAGGAAAAAAATGCTCATGAAGACTAACTGGAAGTTCCTCAAGGGAAAAACATGTTGTTATCTTGCCAGACTGGCACAATATTTACAAAAAGTGTGCTACCATACACAAACAATCTTCCATTTTTCTCTGAGCTTCTATCAGCCACTTTCCTAGGCTGCTCACAGCAGGTCTGCCTTGGGATGAACTCTCCCATCTCAGACCCAGCCTGTCTCCCCAGCTGACTTTGGTGCCTTGTCCTGTCAGACTGGCTCCACAGTTTTTACCCTCATTTCCACCAGTCCCAATAGCATTTACCCTCCTTCTGCCTCAGTATATCAAGCAATTTCTAGCACATCATGAAAGTAGCCTCCCTCATACCCATGCAGATATATCCTTTTTACAAAATAATGTCCACCATCCTCAACATGGGTAAGGCTGGGAGACCACCTGCCAGAGATGCTTGGGGGGAGGAGTTCTCCCACTGAGAGGAGATTGGATTCGAATAACCAGTGCTCCTCTGAATTTAATGCACACATGAATCAACAGAATCAGATGGGGATCTTGTTAAAATGGAGATGCTGATTCGGCAGCTCTGTGTGGTACGTGCCCAACAAGCTCTGGGTGGTGTTCCAACTGCTGGTCCTGGGACCCCACGTTGAGGATCAAGGAGATAGACTGTCTGTGAGGTCCATTTCATCTTGGACTTTTCATCTTATACCTGACCAAACTGATAGGAATCCCAGATACATCTCATCTGACACTGCTAATGTAGCTCGTAAACATGAGCTCTCTCTGGAGGTCCTGGAAGCATAAGTTAAACTTAACAGAAAGGAAAATAGCTTTTCTTTTAGGAAGGATAACCTTGCTAGCATTAAGAAGCCTATGGGCCAAATATGGAACATAAAATAGGATTAAAATACCATAGAATCTTCTCTGACCTATGGAAGTTGATTATTTTGGGGGGAATGTTTCTATTTGACTTATATTTAAGCATTATTTATGAATGAACAGTATATAAACCATTTTTAGAATCTGGCAGACTGGGCCAGGAGGAAGAGAATACACCATGATCATTTTTATCTCAACCATGGAGTCATAACTCTGGAAGTTCAAGAGAGTAAAACCTATAGATTTCCAGGTTACACTAATTATTATCATCACTGATTTTGCCTCTGTTTTTTTTTAAGATCTATTTATTCATTTTAGAGAGAGAGAGAGCAAGTGCAAGTGGGAGGAGAGGAAGGGGGAGAGAATCTCAACCAGACTCCCTGCTGAGTATGGAGACCAATGCGGGGCTCAATCTCTCTACTCGTGAGATCATGACCTGAGCGGAAATCAAGAGTTGGATGCTTATCTGACTGAGCCACCCTGGGGGCCCCTAACATCACTGCTATTATTAATTTTATTGTTATTATTTTAAATCAGAGTAATTAGTGAACATAATTGAAAAACTCAATTTGTGCAGGAAAGTGTGTGTAAAAAAATGCTCAGTAATGGCATCATTCCTTCCCAACTACATCTACTTTTAAATGATTTTGCCCCTCTTATATTGTAGTTAGCTCCACCTTGCTAAAGATAATATATATTTTACTATTTCTTGATTTATCAATTGTATGCATCATATATTGACTCTCTGCTATGGGAAATGAGAAATTTCACTCACTCAGGTGTTTCTTCTCTGCCAACCAATAAATTCATATCTCCCTTTTGTTAGCTCTGTGGCCTTAAATAATGTATTTTGGTTTCTCTTTTATCAGCTAGAGAAGAAGTAAATATCCTTGACTTCACTTTTTAAGATGAGGATCTTAGTGATGCTACCCTTCCACAACTCCATTGCAATGCCCACCTCCTGACTTTTGCCATTTATACTTATTTACATTTACTCTTGCCTTTGAAGGTTGACAACAACTACAAGTACAAAATTCAAATAAATAAATCCTTGCTTTTTTTATGTGTTGGTTCTATGAATGGAAAATCAAAAACAGTTACATTATCGTGCCTATGTACATATTATTCACTGTTGGCAAAAGAGTATCTTATGACACCTTCTTTCTCCAAAGCTACTTCTGGAAACTTCTAATTGTTTTTGTAGTGCCCTAACAAACAGACCCTTAACTTATGGAGATATTCTTAGTTGAAGAGTGCTTACTTTATCAGTTAAAAGTGTCAGAAAATTCCCAGCTCTCTTTTTTTTTCTTACCTTAACATGTTTTGAGGGCCTGTTTTAATTTTGTTTGGGACCTGACTCATCCTTGTCTCTGGCTCTTAATGAAGGCTGAGCTCAGGTTGCTCCAGGAAACAAGATAAGAAGGAAATATGGTTCTTCAAAGCTTGCTCTAGAGTGAAAGACCCACAAACCTTAGATTACTAGTCAAATGCCAAAAGGTCAAGATTCCCTTCCCTTACATCAGTATTTCTTTAGGTTGAAGTATAATTGACATGCGACATCTTATTAGTTTCAGATGTACATCATGGTGATTTGATACTTTTACACATGATAAAATGATCCTCATGATAAGCCTAGTACTTACTATCTGTCACCATACAAAGTTATTACAATATCATTGGCTATGTTCCTGATACTGTACTCTTTTCTAACTGCAGGTTATTAACTCAATAGTGGGTCATGAAATCAATTTACTGGGTCACAACTAACAGTTTTTAAAAAGTGAAGTAGAACAGAATAGGCAGACTTCATCACCTACAGTAAAGTTTAAGCATCATTTAAATAATAGGCATGTGTAGATATTCGTATGTGTGTTCTGCTTGCATGTGAAATGGAGGCTTTGCTTATTTTAGTGCTGGTTGCTATTGAAAAAGCTTGAAAGCATCTATCTGGCATGCTGAACTGATCTCCTTTTAGAGTAATTTCTAGTCTGGAAGTTGCCTTCCTCAACTCTTCGTGGTTTAAGTTGCTGGGACAAAACCTCCAATGTGTCTAATGGAGCTCTGGGCTCTGCTCCCCTTTCTCTGAGATGTATCTTCCTAGGTGGGTTAACTGAGTGAGACCTGTTATGGCTCAAATTCATCTTGGATTTTTAGATCTGCAGCTCCAGTGGGACTCCTGGTGGGAAACCGCTGGTCTCCATCAGCACTGTGCCTTGGTGTATTGACAACCAGAGCAGACCTTTTCTTGACAAAATTATCTTCAGGAATAACCATGAAGTTAAATGAATAATAATAATAGCTAGAAAAGAAATGTAGACAGGGAACGTTTCTTTTGAGCAAATGTTGGCTATTTTATACCAATAAAAAAAATAAATAGTAAGATAAATTTACAGTACAAAAAAAAAAGCCAAAGGTACCAGATTAATACTTTTAAATGACATTATTGTCATTTAAGAAAAATGACAAACAACAAAGCAGGGAAAACACAGTGAAGAAATTTGTTTACGGCCCTTGAATAACATTAGGGAAATAAATGTGTAAAACACAACCCAGTGATTCTTGCTCACAACTAGCCCCTTATTTTCTTTTGCTGGACTCTAAGCCAGGGAACAGGTTTATGGATTTTTCCTGGCCCTGAGAGAGCACTCCCTGTGTGTGTGTGTGTGTGTGTGTGTGTGTGTAGAGCAGATTGCTGGGGAAGGAGGGTAGGCATTGGGTAGAATGAGGAAAACACAAGACAACAGATATGGCTACACAATGTACGTAAGGTATACATATATGCTAAATGGAAGGAAAGCCTTGAGCATTCCCTAATGCTTTTAAGATAATTTAAAGTATAACCAAAATCTTGGTTTTGTTTTGTTTTGCCAGTATGCAGTAGTTCTCACTTATCTGTGGGGAGATAAGTTCCAAGACCCCGGGTGGATGCCTGAAACTGCGGATAGACCCAAATTCTATTATGTATTATGTTTTTTCCTTTATCACACCTGTGATAAAGTTTAATTTATAAACTAGACACAGTAAGAAATTAATGGCAACAATAATAAAGTAGAACAATTATAACAATGTATTGTAATAAATGGGATGTGAATGTTCTCTCTCTGTCTCAAAATATCTCATTGTACTGTATTCATCCTTCTTCTTGTGATGATGGGAGATAATAAAATGCTAATGTGTTGACATGAAGCGAGGTGAATGTCACAGGAATTGTGGGCTAACGTTAGGCTACTATTGACCTTTTCATGATTCATCGGAAGGATCATCCACTTCCCAATCAGGATTGACCACAGGTGGCTGAAACCTTGAATAAGGGAGGACTACCATACGTGTGAGTTCCCCTGGCCATCCTCAGGGACTGTGTCTCTGCTACCCACACCATCCCCAGTTGTTTCTCTCTCTGTTACAGAAAGCAACTCAAAATAAACCTTCCTCAGAATCTCTAAACAGAGCCGCAATTCCATTTTGTTTGCCCTTGCCTTATTTTTCTTCACCTTTCAAGTATGAGAACATTTGAGACTGACTCACTTTGCCTCCAGCATTATCCTTCCCCTTTACTTGCTTAGGTCTCTCAACAACAAAGGTTTCCTAGCTTTGTATGCATGCAGCTTACCTGTGGCTTACGAGGTTTACCACACTAATTCCCCCCAGCCTCACCTGGCATTCTGAGCCCAATGGAGGGATTTCTTCCAGAGGGCATGCAAGGCTGAAAATGGAGGAACAGCTTGGTGCCAATGAAATCTTTTGAAACGGTAACTCTCTTAGAGTGGCTTTCCCATCTTCTTTCGAGCTCACCATTCTCTAGGTAAGAATCAGCCTAGACTTCTTGATTTCTCCTCTTGTTTTATACATATTTGTGGCCTGAACTTCAGGTCCCCTGGACCTCCTCCAGTCCTTAGGGCCAGTTTAGCCTGTGCTCCTGCTTCAGCTTCAACTGGTGAAGAAGGTCTTAAGCCTGTTACTTTCTCATTGCCCATGTGATTTGCCCAGCTTGCTGCTCTACAACGGCGATATCCACCTGGGGGTCTTACATAGCCAATGAACTATAAGCCACTTGAGGGCAGAGTCTGTACATCTTGAATGATTTCACATCCACCATTGAATTTCATATCCGATGATATGCTGGTGTGCAGCATATATCCTTGAGCATACTGTATATGGAATAAATTTGCCTAGTAAGAAAAGTTTAAAAATTAGAAAGTATGAGAGACTTATAAAATGTACTCTTGTGTTCATTTGAGTACGTGTGTGTATGCGAAGTTACCATTTAAGAATCTTTTATGATTTTGTCACTATAAAGCAAAGACTTTCAAAACAACAAGAAAAAAAAGCCCACTCTAATAAATAGTTTGGGAATGATGTGAACATTTTTTTCATATGTTTACTGGTTATTTGTTTTTCTTCTTTTGTAGAATGTTGAGTATCAAGAGCAATCAAAGAAATACAAATTAAACAATAGCAAGAAATCGCTTTTTGATCTACCTAAGTGGCAAAGGTTTTTTAAAAATGTGTAATACTGTTAGGAAAGGTTCCACTTGGAGTCTCATATGCTACTGAGAGACCGTAAGGGCAGAGAATCTTTGTGAATGGCAGTTTTCATCAAGAGACTTAAAATGTGCATATTCTACAACTTCTTTGGAAAGACTGACAGTATCTACTGAAGCTGAACATATGCCGTCTTTTATGATCTAGCAATTCCATTCCCAGGTACATATCCAACAGAAATGTGTACATATGTTCAACAAAAGACATGTACTAGAATGTTCATAGCAGCACTGTTCATAATAGCCCTAAATCGAAAAAGTACTCAAATGCCCATCAACAGTAGAATGGGTAATGAGGGGTGGTATGTTCACACAATGGAATACCATCTAGCAAAGAGAATGAAGAAATTATTACTATACCCAAGGACATAGATGAAGTGCACCAACGACATCCTGTTGAGTGACAGGGCCCAGATAGAAAAGAATGCATGCCATATGAACTATTCTTCTTATATGATGCTAAAAAAAAAAACTGGCAACACTCATTTATTGTGTGAAAAGTCAGTATAGTGGTCACCTTTGGGGTGTTCAGAAACTGGGAGGATGGCTTCTGGGATGCTGGTAATATTTTTTTGATCTGAGTATTGGTTCTACCAATGTGTTCAATTGCTAAAAATTCATCAAGCAATCCGCATATGATTTGTGTACTTTTCTGGATATATGTTATACTTTAATAAAACTAAAAAGTCTGCATACTCTTTCACTTAGTAATTTCACAATTACTGTGTTTATCCTGCTGAAATAATTATAGATGTTCACAAAGAATTTATATGCAAGGCTTTTCCTTCAAAGTGTTACTTTTAACAATGAAAAATTGGAAATTATGGAAATGTCAAATGATTGTAAAATGGTCAAATACATTATGGAAGAATATTTGCAGCCTTGGAAAGTCATGTTTATGATGAATATATAATGACATGGAAAAATATGGTTTCATGTAAAGTGATAAAAAGCAGGATGCCAAACTGTGTGCGGAGAATGATCATAATTTCATTAAGAAACATATCCATATTCAACGCCAACACCGGTTATTTTGGAGTGATAAGTTTTTCAGGTGGTCTTATTTTCTTCATTATACTCCCTCTCATTTATATTCTGTTGTGTGCAGTGATTACATTATTGCTTTGTAATCAGAAAACATATTTAAAATTTTTATAATTTCATGATCCAAAGAAGATTCTCGTTGGTCCACACTTTTTCAAAGCCTATGAAAGCAGAAAAGCCGAACAGGCAAACTCCATTCTTGTTACCTTGGCACTGAAGCCAATTTTCTCTCTCCAGGCCTACTGACTCCAACAAAAGTACTTGAAGTCCATGGAAAACCTCACAAATCCTCCAGGAAGTTAAAGAGGTAAGTGAATAAACCTCATTTCTGAGTAGCAAGTGTGGACTGGTGGTGGAAGACAGAAAATGCTGGAGGCAGGAAGCCAGTTGAGAGAAATATGGTATTTGTTCCTTTCCCAGGCTCACAGGGAAGTGAGCTCGCTGTGGGCTTGGAAGAGCACTGTTGCAAACGGCTGCTTGTTCCCTTTGTCCTTGAGCCTCCAAAGTTGGAGAGTGACAGTGGAGGACAAACGTTGGGTCATATTTTCTGTTTGTGAGGCTGAATGACAAATTACCTTGCGTCCATGTTGGGGGAGACGATCTGATCTGAATTGCATTCTTGAAGCCAATTGGAGGCAAAGGAGGGTGGCATTTCTTAGACCCGGGTAACAAGACTTTATCAATTGATTGCAAGCCAAACATTCTACTTGTTAACTGTAATATAGCCAGTTCATCTTAGATATGATAACTCACAAGGCACCTTGAAAATCAGAGTACAGAAGTTTATGGTAATTCACAGGGCAGTATGCCATACCTGATAGTTTGTTGTATGGGGAAAGGGATGCTGTAGGCAATTACCTGACCAGAACATTTGTCCAGGTCACAATACCTTTGCCAAATGGAAGGTCTCATCCCAAAGCATCAGAGAATGTCAAAAGTATTCCTCTTCAAATGCTCAACATCTGCGATTTTGTTCCTTGCAAGCATTATAATCTTAAATAGCATGTGAAAGATGTAACCACGTGAGGTGGTACTCAAGAACTTGGTAAGGAGGTATAAAGCAGGGTACTCTGTGAGAGATAAACAAGCAAAATATACAGATGTATACTAAATATATTTAGTTAAAAATGTTTCCTTAATTTTATAAATATATCTTACATTATATTAAAATATAATATATATATATAAAGCAGTTGGTGAAGATGAAAGAGAAAGGAAAAAAATGCCCTTCCAGCTGACAGGAGCACCAGTCTGCCTGCAGGTTATAGGTTTCCACTGTGGCAGGAATACAGAAGGTTCTTGAGACCTGATGTCATCAAATCATATACCTTGTCACCAGCTGCTCTGACGCTTTGTGGAGATGGAAGCCACGTAGTTTTGGTTACCACTATATTCCTCACATGTACACAATTGGTACGCACCTGGTGGCCTGTATTAGTTTCCTATAACTGCTGTAACAAATTGTTACAACCTTGGTGTCTTAAAACAGCAGAAATTGATTTACTCAGAGTTCTGGAGGCCAGAAGTCTGAAATTGGTATCTGGGGCCAACGTCAAGGTGTGCATGAAATCAGGACTGCGTTCCTCCTGGGGAAAGTCCACTATCTTCAAGTCCCCCTCTGCTCCATCCTTACACAGCCTTCTCCTCTGTATATAGTCAAATCTCCCTCCGGCTCTCTCTTATGTGGAGACTTGTGTTGCATTTACAGCCTACCTGGGTGGTATCCCCATCTCAAACTCTTTAACTTCATCTGTAAAGACCCTTTTACCGAATAAAGTAACATTTACAGGTTCCAGGGGTTGTGGCCTATTATCTTTGGGTGCCATTATTCAGGCTACTACAGCGCTTAATAAATATTTGTTGAACCAATGTTGGTTCTACCAATACGACTCTTCAGTCCAGCTCGAAATTTCATTTCTCACTGCAAATTAAATTTGCACTCTGAATTTACACATCAATCCCTAATGAGCTTTGTCAGTGGGAGGCAGCATCCAGCATAGAATCATCTCAAAGAACCTGGGAAGTCTGGGTTTGCTGAGGAACACGCTGGGCTGCAGAGAGATCACTAAAGCTCCTCGTGAGCACCAACCACATTCTGAATTTTACTGAAGATAGCTTTCCTCAAGAAAAGATCTCCTAAACTGAAAAGTCTATTTCTACAGTTTTGTATAAAAGAAGCAATTTGGAAAAAATGCTTTAGAGAAACTTCACTGCTGGCTTGACATTGCTCAAAAATTAATTTTAAGTGATTTTTAAAAGTCATAGCAAAATGAAAATGAAAATACATGTATGTACTTTTTTTTCCTTCAGGAGTTAGCATGAAGTTCATCTTTATGTTAGTTGGTAGGATCAAACTCCTTATGGCAAGCCCTGCCCTTTGTACATGAAAGCAAGCTACAGGGTTGGGTATCGCTGGGTCCTTCTGCTTTCAAACATGAAGATCGTAACTGGGCTGGGAGAGCTTGGCATGTAAGTAAATAAAAATATAAGAAGAACAACTATTAAAATATTCAAAGCTGAAGGGAACAAGTTATGATGGATAAGTGACAGTCCAAACACACAAGAACACAAATATGCGTATTAAGAGCTTCCTGTTAATTTATCTAAGCTGTTCCTGCATTTATTCTGAGACTGGGCTAGCCTAAGCCGAATCAAAACTAAATGGTCTAAATAGGCAAGCAGGCAGGTGCCTTGGCATGAGCCAACAATGGCGATCTCCACCTCCTGATGCAAAGCATTTGTGGTCATTCCTTTCAAGCAAATGCTGGTGACTCAGGCATGTGGGGGAGAAATGCTCTCTTGTACATGGATTTAAGCCAGAAAATGGTGTATTCTTTCCTTTCCACTCTCATCCTTCCCAGAAGTCACATTGAAATGTTGGTTAGAAATGGAAAATACGGGATGCCTGGGTGGCTCAGTAGTTCAGCATCTGCCTTTGGCTCAGGGCGTGATCCTGGAGTCCCGGGATCCAGTCCCACATCGGGCTCCCTGCATGGAGCCTGCTTCTCCCTCTGCCTATCTCTCTGTCTCTCTCACTCTCTGTGTGTCTCTCATGAATAAATAAATAAATAAATAAGATCTTAAAAAAAAAGAAATGGAAAATATTCTATTAACCATTTATAAGTGAAATATGACTTTGAGATCAGACAGACCAGAGTTTAACTTCAGCCTCTCAGTGGCTATGGGACTTTGTCCATGCTGTAGGCATCCTGAACTCCATTTCCCCATTTGTAAATTTAATTCAAATTAGAAATTTATAAAATGGAGATAGTGATGCATATTTGTGGTGTAAGGCCTACAATTAAGGCTCGATGTTATGCGTTGTCTTGATATCTGGTAAAATTGGGAGAGCTTGGGACAGCCTAACCACGAATTCCCTCCCTACTCTGCTCTGATGGATAAGGTTCCCTAGGCAAACATATCATAGGGACCACGCACAGTTCTTGCTTATCTCTCAGGAGTGGATTTCAGTTCTTGCCAGCCCATGATATTATAGAAACAAGCCAATCACATTCTTTTGCAGGAACCAGATGGTATCCCATTCTCTTGATACTACAAAGCCTGCCTCCTATAGCACCTGATGGCTCACTCATTTGAGAACATCACTCAGATGTTCTCAAATGCAGTCCCCATATGGCCCCGCATGGCATGGTGTCTTCTTCCTCTGGGCTGTGAGTGTATGTGACTAGTAGACTGCTATCAATCTCATCTGTGCAGTGTTGGGTGCCATGTACTCAGCCATGCCCATTACCCTAGTGTAGGAATCATTCCCTCACCAATGGGGTAGATAGGAGACTATTACAAAAGTATCTCATTGGTCTATTATGATGAATAAATTGAATTAAGTTACATATTTGGGGGAAAGGTCTGTGTTACTTCTCAGGATATGTTGAAGTACTGAAGAAGAGAGAAAGAAGGGTTTCTGCCCTTAAGGCATTCGACGCTTAGTGGAAGAGAGGTATCACAGCACTGTAATCCCTAATTGACTTGTGAGAGCGAAGGTGTAGAGGTCAACCTTGGGTTCTCTGTGAGCCAAAAGAAGGCATACAACCTAATAACCTTCATCACTTCTTCTGTAAAATGGAGATAATGATACCTGCCTCTTAAAGTTGTTTTGAAGATTTAAATAAACAATGCATAAATCTGGGACACCTGGGTGGCTCAGTGGTTGGGTGTTTGCCTTTGGCTCAGGTCTGATCCCGGAGTCCTGGGATCGAGTCCTGCATCAGGCTCTCCGCGAGAGCCTGCTTATCCCTCTGCCTATGTCTCTGCCTCTCTGTGTCTTTCATGAATAAGTAAATAAAGCCTTAAAAAAATGCATAAATCCCTTATCCCAATTTCTGGCAGGTAGTAAGGACTTAATAAACAGCAGATCGAGTTGAATTTGAAGGACCAATAGTCATTACTAGATGAAAAAAAGCATTTTCTGAAAAAGATTTATTTATTTATTTTGGAGAGAAAGAGTAGGGGAAGGGGCAGAGGGAGAGGAAGAGAGAAAGTCTTAAGCAGACTCCACACTGAGCGGGGAGCCCGACATGGGGCTGGATCTCATGACCCCGAGATCACGACCTGAGCCAAAACCAAGAATTGGACACTTAACCGACTCAGCCCCTCAGGTACCCCTGAAGAAAAGTTTTTTACAAATGCAAAAACCCCCAACTTATTGCCAGGGATTCCTTTATCTCCCCAGGAATATCTTTTCTAGGGGAAAATGGCCAATTAAGATGAACAAAATGATGCTGTTTCTTACACTAGGCAATGCCACACTTTAGGTCCTATTACCACTGCCACAGAAGTCCCCAAAGAATCTTACGAAAATACGTGCACATCAATCATTGTGCCAGTCCTGGCATGTTTCTTAGGCAACTAGGACTGGTTGATTCCTGGATTTTGTTTGTTTGTTGCCTTTTTTCCTTTGGTTTTTAAAAAGGCTTCCTGTAGTCATTGCATCACTTTGTTAATGATGAAAAATATGGGCAGTGTTCAGGGTGCAGTGATAAATATCACTCCCGTCTTATGATGCCTCCTCAAAGATGACCCATATGCAGTGGATCTTGTAATAAAGCTATCTTATTGTGAACTTAGGTTTAATTGGCAATTACTTGCAATCCTTGACTGTTTATTCCCCACTTATTAGATGAAAGGGCAGCATGAAAGAGCAGAGAGTGACCGATTCAGGTGTCACCAGACAGTGTCTTTTGTCTCAATTCTGCCCCTAGCAAATTGTAGCACCTAAAGAATGACCCTTAATCTCTTTGGTTTCTTCTTCCGTGGAATGAAGTGAAGATCCCTTGTAACTAAGAGGTTGGGAACGGGAGGGTCAGATTTAGGGATTTGGAGCCTGACAGATTTGCCTTTAAATTTTTATTTGTCGCTCATTAGCTTAGGGACTAGGTAAGATCTCCTTGAGGATCAGTTTCCTAATTTCTCATGAATTGTATTACCCTTATTTTCCTAAGGATTGTTATAAAGGTTAAATAACATAACCAATCCATCGGCAATCCTATTGGGTCTACCTTCAAAATAATTCCAGAGTCTGATGACATTTCATTACCTGAAAGTTACCATCACGTCTTGCTTGGATTATTCCCATGGTATCCTCAACAGTCTCTGGAACTTCTGTCTTGATTTTCCCACCCCCCAACAGTCTGTTTTCAATGCAGCAGCCAGAGTGATCCTCTTAAAATATGTGAATTCATGTCCTTCTTCTGTTTGAAAATTTTCCAGTGGTTTCCAATCCTATGCAGAGTGCAAGCTCAAATCCTTACCGTGGCTGACGAGGCTGCACATAATGAGGCTTCCCACTGCTTCCTCTCCTGTGACTGTCTCTCATCACTTCACTCCAGCCATACTGGCCTTCTTCATGTTCCCTAAATACTTCTTCAGATATCCTATCGGAGTACTACTTCACTTTCTTTGGGTATCTTTTCAAATTTTATCTTATCAGAGAGCCTTTTCAATTTTTTGGTAAGGGGGCATTGTCTTTATAAAGGTGTAGTGGATATGCCAGGGATCAAACCCAGGGCCTTACACATGCAAATCAACCAATCTTCTTTAAAATGGCATTCCTTAACCTCCATCCAATTATTCTCTATCACCCTTACCCATTTTTACTTTTACTTTCTAGCACTTACATTTTCTTCTGTCTCTCACTGACTAGAATGGAAATTTCATGGGGGCAGGGATTTTGTTTTGTTCCCTGAGGGGGCCTCATCTCCTAGAATATTACCTGACACATAGCAGGCACTCAACAATTATTTGTTGATCAAATTAACAAGATATATAAATTTTTAGGCACTCAACAAATGTCACTTGCCAATGCCTCTCTTAGAAACATAATACTCGACATCCTTTAGTCATGGTATTTAATTAAAATTCAGTGCTGGACAGAACCTGGTTTCAGCTCTGACATGTAAAGAGCTTGGAAGTCCTCTCTCCTATCCTTATGAAAAGAAAAATCTATACAAACTGAAAATCAACAACTTTTCTCAGCCTCACTAGGGAACTGAGTTTCCGGGCAAACCATCGCTCCGAAGTCCGTACAGACAGGTGCATCCACATAGTCACAACTGAGATCTATTAACCTGGGGTAGAAGCCTCTAGAGATGTAAACTTTCAGGAACATTTAGATAGTAATTTTGATGAGTTGCTGGAAGCTTGAGTGTGAACTAGCAAGAGAGTAAGAAAATCCTTGGGCTGTAGTCTTAAAAGGCCCCTCAGTTTTGTGGGATTTACCTCTAGGATCCCACTAGATTCTCCTGGTGAAGATTGGAGAAAGATTCCCCTCTTGGTTTGACAAGGGAAGAAGAAGAGTAATCATTGCAAAATAGTTTCAGGGTCTTCTCCATAACAAAGACCTTCCAGGGGACAAGACAATTCCTGAGCCTCATTCCTCCCACATCAGCCAGGTCCCTCTAGTCCTTCTGGATCACCTAGTGGGGAAGGGGTGCATAGACCACAATGGTCAGGGCTTCAAGGAAATAGATTGTGCATGCTTCAGCCAGTAAAGGAGTAGGGGGCAGTGAAAAAACAGCTATGCCACTGGAGAAATATTTGGGAAGACTATAGATATGAGACACAGGACCATAATAACCCTTAGATTTAGGCAGAAATTAGATAACTTACCTCCCACATACTTACCACCACACCAACAAGTTTCCAGTATAATAATGTTAAATTATAGCTGAAAGCAGGGAAAGATAGACTTTCTCTGAGAAGGAATACTTTGGGAAGTGTCCTTGTTTTGTCTTTGGGAAGGACATTAGAGGATTTTGAAGTCCTTGGCACATAATGCCTAACTCGTAGCCAGATTAACATTAGTCCTCACATTGAAGACCACTTTACCTCAATTACTATTACCCAATATAATGTCTGGTGTTCAACAACAAATTCCAAGGCATGCCTAAGGGCAGATAAAACACAGTCTGAAGAAATAAAGCAATCTTCACAACCAGACTCAGAAATGACACAGTTGTCAGGATTATCAGACAGGAAGTTTAAAGTAACAATGATTAATATGTAAAGACTTTAATGGGAAAAGTATGCAACATACAAGAACAGATGGGTGATGTTACGTATAGATATGGAAACTCTAGAAATAATCAAATGGAAATGCTGAAAATAAAAAGCATTGTAACAAATAAAAAGTATCTCTGATCTGACATGGCAGAGGAAAGATTCAATGAGGTTGAAAATAGGTTAATAGAACCTTCTCTAACTAAAATGCAAAGAGAATAAAGAATTGGGAAAAACAGAAAAGAATTATAGGACAATGTTAAAAAGTGTAACATACATGTAATTGGAATACAAGAAGAAGAGACTGGAGCAGAAGAATAATTTGAAGAAATAATGGCCGAGAGCTTTTCAAAACTAAGACAGATAGCAAACCACAGATCAAGAAAACTCAGAAAACATCAGCAGGAAAAAATACCAACCTCCCAACCAAATGAAAAATAAAAAAATAAACCCATACCCAGGCATATCACATTCAAACTGCAGAAAAACAAAAACAAAGAATCTTCAAAAAATCCAGAAAAGTTGGGATGGGAGGAGGGGAAATCCTTTACCTAAACAGAAACAAGGATAAGAATTACAGTGGCCTTCTCATCAGAAACCATGCAAACCAGAAGAGAGTGGAGTGAAATATTTAAATTGCTGAAGGTAAACAAAATTCTCCGATCTTGAACTCTATATTCAAGGAAATTATCTTTTAAATGTGAAGAAGAAATAAAAACTTTCTCAGACAAACAAAAACTGAGAGCATTTATTGCCAGCTAACTTACTGCCTGAGGAATGTTAAAAGTTCTTCAGGCAGAAGGAAAATAACATAGGTCAGGAACTTGAACGTACATAAAGAAAGGAAGAGCAATGGAGAATAAGTAACTGAAATTACAATAAAATCTTTAATTTTTATTCCTAATTGATTTAAAAGATAACTGAGGTAGTAACAATAACAATGTATTGAGTGATCAAAACACATGAATAAATGAAATGAAATCTGAAGTGAAGTTAATGAATGACAGAAATGTTACCAAAATGGGAGGAAAGAATTGGAAATACTCTGATTTAAGGCACTTGTATCACTCTTAAACCTAGTTCTTTATAAAGATCAATGACATTGATAAAACTATAGCCATACTCTAACCAAGAAAAAAAAGAGAAAGGCACAAATTGCCAAAATTGGAAATAAAAGAGACTCATTACTGATCTGATCTCATGGACATCAGAAGAATAATAAAGAGATACTACAAACAGCTCTATGCCCACATATTTCTTAATTTAGATGAAATGAATCAATTCCTTAAAAGACACAAACTACTAAAACTCACAGAAGGAGAAATAAATAATCTAAGTAGCCTTATACCTATTAAAGATATCGAACCAACAAATAATAACCTTTGAAAAGAAAGCACCAGGCCCAGATTATTTTACTGGTGAATTCCATCAAGTATGTAAGGAAAAAATGATACCAATCTATACAATCTTTCCAAGAGAGAGAAAAGGAAGGAATACTTCTTAAATCATCCTATCAGGCCAGCATTGCCCTCATACTAAAACCAGATAAAGACATTACAAGAAATAAAAACTATAGACTGATATCTTTCATGAACAAACATGCAAAAACCCTCAACAATATACTGGCAATTTTAATCCATCAGTGTGTAAAAAGAATCACATACCATAGCCAAGTGGGATGTATTCCTGTTATGCAAAGCTCATTCAACATTTGAAAATCAGTTAATGTATCCATCACATTAACAGACTAAAGAAGAAAAGTCATATGATTTTACCAAGTGATGTAAGAAAAACATTTGACATTAAATGACACCAATTCTCTACAATCTCTTCCAGGAAATAGAAGTGGAGGGAGCACTTCCTAATGTATTCTGAGGCTAACATTGTCCTAATATCAAAACCAGATAAAGACACTGCAAGAAAGAAAAACAGCAGATTGATATCTCTCGTGAACAGAAATGCAAAAATGCTCAACAAAATACTAGCGATGTGAATCCATCAATGTATAAAAAGAATCATGTACCATAGCCAAGTGGGATTTATTCCAGTTATGTAAGGCTGATTCAACATTTGAAAATCAGTAAATGCAATCCTTCGTATCAACAGACTAAAGAAGAAAAATCATATATTTTTATCAATTGATGCAGGACAAGAATTTAACATGATAAAAAACCTTCAGCAAACCAGAAATAGAGGGGAACTTTCTCAACCTGATAAGGCACATTTACCAAAAAATCTACAGCTAAAATAAGATCTGATGATAAGGAGACCTCTCCTCTGAGATCAGGAGGATGTCTTCTCTCACCGCTCCAATATCATATTGGAAGATCTAGTTAGTGAAATAAGATAAAAGGAAGAAATAAAATGTATACAGATTGGAAAAGAATAAATAAAACCATCTTTATTTGCAGATGACATGATTATCTCCATATAAGATCCCAAAGAATCTATAAATAACCTCCTAGAAATAGTGTAGAGGTTGTAGGGAACAGGGTTAATATACAAAAGCTAATCATTTTCCCATATACCAGCACTGTACAAGAGAAATATTAATGGCATTAGAATCCCCAAAATTAAATACTAAGATAAAAATATAATATGTATAAGGTCTATATGAAAAACTACAAAAATCTGATGAAAGAAATAAAAAAAATCTAATAATTGGAGCAATAGTCTGTGTTCATGGATTGAAAGTCTCAATATTATTAAAATGTCAGTTCTTTCCACTTCAATCTATGGATTCAATGAATCCCAAGCACATTCCAGCAAGTTATTTTAGAAATATCGAAAACTGGTTCTAAAGTTTGTGTATGGAAAGGCAAAAGATCTAGAAGAAGTCAACACAATACTGAAGAGCAAAGTTGGAAGACTCATACTACTTGATTTCAAGACTTACTATAAAGTTATCAAGATTGGATGGTATTGGCCAAAAGATAGACACATACATCAATGGAACCGAACAGAAAGTGCAGTACTGGTTCTACACTAAAAAGGTCAACTGATCTTTGGCAAAGGAACGAAGGGAATTCAGCACAGAAAGAATAATCTTTTCAAGAAATAGTGCTAGAACAACTGGATATCCACAGGCAAAAAATGAACCTCCACTTAAACCTTACACTTTTCACAAAAATTTACTCAAAATGAATTGGACCATAGACTTAAATTTATAATGAAAAACTATAAAACATATAGAAGACAAAATAGGAGAGAATCGAGGTGACTGTGGGTTTGTTTATGTATTTTTAGGTAACACCAAAACATGATCCACAAAAGAAAGAAATTGGTCAGTTCCATTTTATTAAAATAAAGCCACTCTTAAGAGGATAAAAAAGACAAGCCACAGACTGGGAGAAAATATTTGCAAAATTCATATTTATAAAAGACTTGTATCCAAAATATACAAAGAACTCCTAAAACTTGAAAAGAAAACAAACAACCTAATTAAAAAACGGATGAAACGGCAACTGGGTGGCTCAGTCGGTTAAGCACCTGCTTTTGGCTCAGGTCATGATCCCTGGGATCAAGTCCCACATTGGAGTTCCTGCTCAGCAGGATGTTTGCTTCTCCCTTTGCCTCTGCCCCTCCCCCTGTTTGTGCTCTCTCTATCAAATAAGTAAGTAAAATATTTAAAATAATAAAAATAAAAAATGGATGAAAGGTTTAAACAGAGACCTTATTAAAGAAGATATATAACTGGGACACCTGGGTGGCTCAGCGGTTGAGCATCTGTCTTCGGCTCAGGGCATGATCCTGAGGTCCGAGGATTGAGTCCTGCATCAGGCTCCCTGCGAGGAGCCTGCTTCTCCCTCTGCCTATGTTTCTGCCTCTCTCTCTCTGTGTCTCTCATGAATAAATAAATACAATCTTTAAAAAACAAAAAGAAGATCTATAGCTGAAAAAAAAGAGATAAAAAATACTTGCTATCATTTGTCATTAGGGCGATACAAAGTACACCAATAATATAATACTATGACAGAACTCTTAGAAAAAAGGTTAAATCCAAACTCTGACAAAACTTGCTGGCGAGGGTGTAGAGGAGAATAACGAGAGCTCTCATTCATTGCTGGTGGGAATATCCAAACTCTAGACCCAACATGGGGCTTGAACTCATGACCCTGCGATCAAGAATCTCATGCTCTACCGACTGAGCCAGCCAGGAGCCACGGTACAGCCATTTTTGAGGACCATTTGACAGTGTCTCACAAAGCTAAACGTAGTCTTACCATATAATCCAGCAATTGTGCTCGCAGGTATTTACCCAAATGAGTTGAAAATTATGTCCACATAAAAACCTGCATGTGAATGTTTATAGCTGCTTTATTTATGCATAATCATCAAAAACTAGAAGCAAACAAGATGACCTTTAATAGGAAAAGGAATAAACTGTGGTACATCACATAATGTAATATTATTTAGCAATAAAAAGGAATGAGCTATCAAACCATGCAAAGACATGGATGAGTCTTAAATGCACATCGCTTAAAGAAGCCATTCTGCAAAGTTACATTCTGTATGATTCCATTTATATGACATTCTGGAAAAGGCAAAACCCTAGAGCCACTAAATAGTAGTAGTTGTCAAAGTTTTGGTGGGAGTACAGTGGATGGGATTGGGGGAAGATTGAATAGGAGAAGCACAGGGGATTTTTTTAGAGCAGTGAGACTCTTCTGTATGAGACTATACAATGGCAGATAAATGATATTATGCATTTCTCAAAACTCATAGAACTGCAGCCCAAAGAGTGAACCTTGATGTATGCAAACTTTAAAAAGTCATTTAGGAGGTCAGTGAATCCCAGGATGAAATGCAGAATGTGACAAAAGAATCTAAGTATTATAAATGTATTAAGCAGCATAACCAAAGAGGATGGAAAGGAATGTACTAAGCTAATGAATAAAGTTTATAAGACTGAAGACAAAAGGCACTATATATAAGCACTAGAGTGGGTAAAATTGTTTCCTATTATTGGTTAACAATTTGGTTAACTATTCTGAAACCACTATCCATGTATACTGGGATTAAACAAGTAAATGGATGGTAGATGGTGGGAGCTGGTTTCTCATTGTTGAAGTGAGAAAGTTATAGAGAAGCAAGGAGAAGAACCTAGAAGTGTCCATGTGGTAATGGATTGGAGTTGGAAACATTAGGATGAACTCATGTTTAGCTTACTATAGATACAGACGGCGACACATAACAATATTTATAGGTATGTGCACACACATGAGTTTATTTCCTTGCACTGTCTGCTGAGAAGGCCTGGAAGCTAAAACACCCCAGGTGAAGTCATCACATCCAGAATCCAGGTCTTGGTTTATAGTACCATTCTCCAGTAAAAGAAACTAAACCTCCTTGAGAATTGGCTGGTTCTAGGACTGGGGTAGGAAATATGCAGATAATCCTGGAGCATCTCTTACTGCTGGAAAATAAGGAAGTTTTTAAGAAGATCCACAATGATGGTGATATGTCAAACAGACCCAAGAACTAACTGAAAGAGCCCTGTGCTGGCTAAAACTGTAATGATTTGAGGAACAAAATAAAATAGTATTGGATTATAAGCCAAAGTATAAAATAAATATCCATGAGTCCATACTGACATATTCAATGATTGAATAAACAAATGGAGGGAAATAGACAAACATCCCCTGCAGAATCTATTTCAAACAATTTGTGTAGGTACTCGGCCCTCTGATAGGCATAATTCCCCTTTCTCTAAGTGTGGGCTGCATGTAGTGACTTCCTTCAAAGAGTTCACTGATGGAAAGAGGGGAGGAAGAGAATAAGTACAGTAGAGAAACCTGATAAACACTATCTTAGCAAGGTGATCAGGGTCAATATCAACAGTGGTAAGTCATATTGATAGTTGATATCACACCCTGCATATGGTATGACCTTGGTGCTTTATCTCTGTGGTCTTCTTCCCCAAAATTTATAATCCCTGCCTAATCATGAGAAAAACATCAGAGAAATCCCAGTTGAAGGACATTCTACCAAATATGTGACCAATACTCTTCAATAGTGTCCAAGTCTTTTTTTAAAGATTTTATTTATTTATTTATTTATTTATTTATTTATTTATTTATTTATGTATTTATTTATGAGAGACACACAGAGAGAGAGAGAGGCAGAGACACAGGCAGAGGGAGAAGCAGGCTCCACGCAGGGAGCCCAATGTGGAACTCGATCCCAGGATCCCAGGGTCACGACCTGAGCCAAAGGCAGATGCTCAACCACTCAACACCACCCAGGTGTCCCTGTCCAAGTCTTTAAAACTAAAGTCTGAGAAATTGTTGCAGCCAATGGGAACCTAAGGAGACGTGATGATTAAATGGACTTTGGTAACCTGAATGGGATCTTGAAACAGAAAAGGGATATTATTTGAAACTAAGGAAATCTACAGAAAGACTTTCATAAGTAATGATGTATCAATATTGGTTCATTAATTGTGAGGAAATGTATCATACTAATGTAATGCATTAATAATAAGGAAAACTGGGTGTGGAGTATATGGAAATTCTCTGTACCATTTTTGCAATTTTTCTGTATGTTCGATACTATTCCAAGAACTTTAAAAGTTTATTTAGAATGGCAATGTTGATATAGAGTATTCAGTTTTTTGAGGCATAAGACCTTTATTTTTTAGCACAAAGGAGTGTGCTCAAGAATCTGTTACGAAAGCAGAGAATTGGAAATTCAATACACTGGTATTATTCACTAAAGCCCAGATTTTATCAGCAAAGTCTTCTCATTTTGTTCCTCTGCCTTTATTAGCATTTGCAACACTCTCAATTTAGCATCGTTTGCAATGTCATTACCATACTGGTTATTTCCTCTTCCAGATCATTAAGTTAAAATAGACCAACTCTGATACCACACCCTGTGGCAGTTCTGAGACCTTGTCCTCAAATGGCTGCAGAACTATGAAGTTAGAAACCAGCTAAATAATAATTATCTGCAAATGGCAATTTCCTAACTTAATTGGTTGAATTTCATTCTGCAGGTGGTGATATTAAAGCAAACGCTTTCCTGCTGTCCAAACAGACACGCTGTGGTTCTGAATTCTGATGGAAAGGTAACGAAGTGAGCTTGTTGTGGCGTATTGTTTGTCACTCCCCAGGGCTAATTGTTTGTATCTCAGAAAGCTCACTGCTATCAGATCAGTATTTCCATGATCCTCCTTTATCAGTTTGTACTGTTTTCCTGTGGGTGTAGTGGGTTTGTTTTAGGTCTCCCCAGAGTAGAAACTAAACTAGGTATCTTTCACCCACTACTTTCTTCCTCTGGAGTCACCAGCCATAGAGAAAGACATACATATGGCAGATGTACATCACAATTCATTTTCACAAGGTTGAACACATTATTGTAACCAGGACCCAGATCAAGAAATAGAACATTACCACTACCACCCAGAAACCCTCTTATGCCACCATCCAGCCTGCACCCTCTACCACCACCTCCCAACCTCAAAGAGTAATCAGTACCCTGATTTTAAAACCGTGGATTCATTTTGATTGTTTTTTTTTTGCATGTTTTAAATAAGTAAATTGAGTCATACATTATGTGTTCTTTTGGGCCTGACTTCTTTGCTCAGCACTGTGTCTCTGATAGTCATCCATTTGTGATGTGTAGTTGTAGATAATTCCTTCTCACTGCTCTATAGCCTTCCACTGAGTAAATAGACTTCAATTTGTTCAACTGCTGATGTGGATTTGGATGCTTTCTAGTTTGAGGCTGTTAAGAACAGTGCTGCTATTTAACTTTCTAGTTAGTATGTGTCTTTTGATGACTATGTGAATGCATTTTTGTTGGGTGTTGCTTAGCTATAGTAGATACAGGAGGCAGTGAAATGTAAAGTACTTGCAGCTTAAATTCAGATAAATCTGATTTTAAATTTCAGCTTGACTACTTACTAGGAACTTGGACAAGTTACTTAACCTCTCTGAGCTCACTTTTTAAAATCTGTCAGATTGGGGTGCCTGGGAGGCTCAGTCAGTTAAGGGTCCAACTCTTGATTTTGGCTTAGGTCATGATCTCAGGGTTTTGAGATCAAGCCCCCATTGGGTTCCATGTTGGGTGTGGAGCCTGCTTAAGATTCTCTCTCTCCCTTTGCCTCTGCCCCATCTCTCTCTCTCTCCCTCTCTCTAAAAAAAAAATTCTGTCAGATGGGGATTCAAATAGTCCTTGCCTCATCAGGCTGCTGTTCAGATTAAAAGAAATAATATATGACCAAAGTGTGATGCAGTGCTTGGCATAGAACAAATACTCAATAATGTCTGCCATTGTTATTTGTAAATATCATTTATTGAAAAGTAACTCAACATTATTTAAGCTTCACACAGAGGTGAAATAAGCAGATTATTTACAGATTTTTTATTAAATTGTAAGATCCTGAAAAAAATGTGTACAGACCATAAAATTCTATTTAGACCTCTCCACTCAGCTACATCCCAACTATTGCTCCTCATTCTCTCAAATTCTGAGCACACAGAGATATGCCTGCAGCTAAGCCTTCTCCATCCCACAGGCTCCCATGAAAACTGAACATAAAATAAGAGAAATAAGTCTTCATTTCTGTCACAGTTTCCTTGTGGAAAGAATCGAAAGAATATTTGATACCTGGGACTCACTGCCAAATTTGTATCCATTTGGAACCCTTCATCTCTTCTAGATTATTCAGACCAGATCTTTATTATTAAAAATATATTTCACAGTATTGTACAAATACTATGTTGAAATAAAATGTCACACACAAGAGATAGCCCTGTCTTCTGTGGGTAAAAAGAAACTTTTCCCCTTTCAATAAAAATAATTCATGCTGTCTGTAAAGATATGGAAAAACTACAGAGAAGCATCGAGACAAAAGTGAAGAATGTTTGTAATCTTATTGCCCAGAGATTTCCGGGTATTCTTTGCCATTGAAAATTAATAAATTAATAAATAAATAAATATCCAATTACAAAATGTGGAAAATTTTTTAAAACATTGAAAAGCAAAATGAAACAGCAAATAAGAAGTCCCTTGTGGTCTTACCCTTCTAAGATACCTCTGTTGCTATCAGAGTTTGCTATTTTGTTGCTGTTTTTTTCCCTTATCTATACTTCTTCCTTCTTTTCCTTCTTTTTTTAAAATATTTTATTTATTTATTCTTGAGAGACAGAGAGAGAGAGAGAGAGAGAGAGAGAGAGAAAGAGAGAGGCGGAGATACAGGCAGAAGGAGGAGCAGGCTCCATGCAGGAAGCCGCATGTGGGACTGGATCCCAGGACTCCAGGATCATACCCTGAGCCGAAGGCAAGCACTAAACCGCTGAGCCACCCAGGTGTCCCTCCTTCTTCTTTCTTGAAATAATGATATCAATTATAATACTCTTTTGTAGTCTTTTTTTTTTTTTTACCTCTTTTGGACATATCAAGTATTGAATGTTTCATTAACTATTCATCTAAAGTTTGATTTTTATTTTTATAAAGTCTGATTATTTAATGACTATGTGGCATTCCATTTTATGAATTATTTGCTTAACAATCTCCAGGCAGGGATCCCTGGGTGGCGCAGTGGTTTAGCGCCTGCCTTTGGCCCAGGGCGCGATCCTGGAGACCCGGGATCGAATCCCACGTCGGGCTCCCGGTGCATGGAGCCTGCTTCTCCCTCTGCCTGTGTCTCTGCCTCTGTGTGTGTGTGTGTGTGTGTGTGTGTGTGTGTGACTATCATAAAAAAAAAAACAAAAAAACAAAACAATCTCCGGGCATTGAGTATTGTTCACAATTTTTCATTAAGAAGCGTATGAAGAGGGATCCCTGGGTGGCGCAGCGGTTTGGCGCCTGCCTTTGGCCCAGGGCGCGATCCTGGAGACCCGGGATCGAATCCCATGTCGGGCTCCCGGTGCATGGAGCCTGCTTCTCCCTCTGCCTGTGTCTCTGCCTCTCTCTCTCTCTCTCTCTGTGACTATCATAAGTAAATAAATAAAAATTAAAAAAAAATAAAAATAAGAAGCGTATGAAGAGGTTCACTATATATATATATATATATATATATATATATATATATATATATCTTTTGCATCTCTGATTATTTCCTTACTATGATTTTCTAGAAGCAGAGTTACTGATTCCAAGCCTATGCCCATTAAACAATGTTTGATAGCATTTGCCAAATTGCCTTTCTAGACATTTTACCATTTTGTTTTTATTTTTGAGAAAGAGAGAGTATGTGAGCATGAAAGGTGAGAGACGTGGCAGGGAGTGTGAGAGGAGGCAGAGGGAGAGGGAGAGAGAATCTTTAGCAGGCTCCATGCTCAGCACAGAGCCTGGTATGGGGCTTGATCTCATGACCCTGAGATCATGACCTGAGCCAGAACCAAGAGTCGGATGCTTAACTGATTGAGCCACCCAGGCACCCATTGAAGTTTCATCATTTTAATTGCTACCATCAGTTTTAGGGAGAGCCATTTCATCATGCTTTTGGCAGTATTGAGCATTATGATTTTAATTTTTACAAATGTATTAGGGAAACATTATTTCAGTGTTTTTATTTTTCTTTGACAGTGCGGTTGGATAGCTTTTCAACTATTTTCCATCTTAATTTCTTCTATGAATTAGTTTTTTTATATCCTTTGACTTTTTTCTTATTTATTTATGTTTTTCTCATTGGGTTCCTAGTTTGTATATGTTCAATGATTTATAGATTTTTTAATATTTTTTAATATATTGACTAATCTTTGTTTTTCTTATTTACTGTTAATACATATCTTAGTTCATCATATGACATTCATGGTGTCCTTGGACATAGAGAAATTCAAAAATTTTAAGCCAAGAACCAAATCTTTAATCATTCTATTAGCTGTTCACAGTATGATGTCTTACATTATATGTAGAAATCCCTTGTCAGTCAGAAGTTAATAAAATTTTAATTTATAGTTTCTGCCTTTTTAAAAATAATTTTGTTCTTAACATTTGACTCCTTGATTCATCTAGAATTTACTTGACATTATAAGATTATATTATGAATCTAACTTGATTTTCTCCAACTAGTTAATTTTCCAAACCCCTCTGTTAAATAAACATCTATCCTTATTCTTTTTGGGATTCCTTCTTAGTTGCGTTTGAGATTAAAATACATACAAAGGTATGTTTCATGGTTATCTATTTGTTCCTATTGATCTTTTATTTATGGGATAAATCTCTATTATGTATCTATACATACTGTGTCCTAGACCCTGTGGCAGATACTGGGACATATAAGCTCCATAAATTCAAGTCTTCTTATCACTTCTTATTTTTTCCCCACTTGCTTCTTAACATCCAATTAATTTGAAAGCCTTTGGACCGTAGGAAACAAATCTTCTTTTTCCACTCATTCCTCCATGATGTTTTTGCCAAGGCCAGATGCATTATAGGGCCTTGATTGATTGGGAAAACCAATCAAAAAAATGTTCTGCTCCTTCCATTCCACCTTTTTAAGCAAAGGCAGAAAGATTCTTTTTCAAGATGCAGCTATGGCAAGTGAGAACATTAAACCTAGTCAGAAAGCCTTGCGTTGTGATTATATACTAACTTCATGGCTTTAGAAAAATGTGTTCACTTCTTGGACTTTCAGTTTCCTCATCTTTAAAATGGAATTAATAGGGATGCCTGGGTGGCTCAACAGTTGAGTGTCTGCCTTTGGCTCAGGGTGTGATCCCAGGGTCCAGGGATCAAGTCCCACATCGGGCTCCTTGCATGGAGCCTGCTTGTCCCTCTGCCTATGTCTCTGCCTCTCTCTCTCTCTCTCTCTGTCTCATGAATAAATAAATAAAATATTTAAAAATAGAATTAATTGCACTTGTCTTATGGGAATCTCTGAGGATGAAATGAGAATAGGTATTATAAGTCTTCAAAAATTGTAAAATGGGGATTCCTGTTAAGCATCTGCCTTCAGCTCAGGTCATAGTCCCATGGCCCTGGGATCAAGCCCCACATCAGGCTCCCTGCTCAGTGGGGAGTCTGCTTCTCCCTCTCCCTCCACCCCTTCAGCCCTGCCCGTGATCTCTCTCTCCCAAATAAAATAAAATCTTTTTAAAAGTTGTAACATGTCATGAAAATATAAATTATTATTGTTATTTTTAGTCAAACTGATGTAAAAATAACCTGAAAGCAGGGCTTGTGTAGTGTTGCCTTTGTGATCTCTTGTCGACGAACACTTTATTTAGTACTTATACTCATAGGGAGCCCTCAGTAAACACATCAATACATTTCCCTGCTCAGGTAGATGCTGTTCTAAGATGACCTGATGGAAACATTCCCTGCTCAGAAAATCCAAGCAAATAACTCATTATTTGCTATGGATTCCAGTTGCCTTTAGTAGCTTATACGAGCCTCCTGCTATCTCAAAGTTTGGGGACCATCTTAAATATTGTTTAAAAGAATAGAGAGGATCTATAAGATAATACACTAAGCCTTTGACATTTGACAAGGATACCTCCCTAAACCCTCACAAATCTCCGAATTTGCAAATACTGTGATAGTGTACACTTTCCATCACTGAATACATGATAATGTGACTGAAATATTTGTGGTCATATTTTTGGTGATTGTATATGTCTCCTGGACCCTTGATCTTGAGTCAAACTGGTTGGACTTTGTTTTGCCTTAGGAGGTGGTCTTTCCTGTTAGCTCCTTGACCTGCCCTTAAAGAGCACTCAGTAGACTTCCTGAGTTGCCCAAATGTTGAACCCAGGATGAGCAGAGCTTATGCCCAATTGACATCCCTGCTCAAACTTGAATCTTTTCTATCAGGAGAACAATTCAAAGACTGCAAAGTGGGTGAGGCCAAATGGATAGTGGGAAGATTCGGAGACTTGAAAACTCCAGCTGAAAGAAATGGGTCGATGGAGTTCATTGGGCCTGTCAGGGTTTTCATTTCATTTTACAGATGAGAAAAACTAAGACTCAGGGGTTTTTAATAACTTGCCCAAGGTCAAAGAGCTTAAAGAGTCAGGATTTCAAGCCCTATTAGAATCTGTATTTTATACTCTAAACTACCTTGCTCTATGATAATGCCAGAGTCTTTTGGATATCAGTTTTTGCCTGGTAGGCACTCAATAAATGTTCAGATAAACCAGGGACTGTGGGGAACAGTTTGTGCTTGTTATGTAATTGGAAGGTAAATTTTATTTTGCCTCAAATATCTCTGTGAACAATGGGGAGGCTTAAGCAGCTGGCAAGCAATTAGGGATGTGGACAGCTGAGCTCCACACTGAGCAAGAAAGGCTGGCTAGTGGCTGTGAGGGCAGGGACTGGATGCTCAGTGCAAGCATTATCTGGCAACTTGGTGACCCCAGGATTCTGATCCCTGAAGCCCCACAGCACCTTCACTACTATGCTTAATTAATTCCTGCATATGTCAGCAGATGCCCAGGCATTTCCAATCCCCCATGCTGATAGCATTTTCTCTAAAGAGAAATCTGGAATGAGGAGGGCCAGCTTGGAGCCCTATCTAAGAATGTTTAATTTTGTTACTGTAGTGCAAGAAGGTTCTTTTTTTGTACCTCTTCTCACCACCTGGTTGGCCTGTTAAAGATACAAAATGTGCCTCCCCATCCTAGTGCCCCCTCCTTAACCCCTGCCCCATTGTCATCTGTCAGGGAGGCCTCCCCCCTCTTCCCTTGTTCCCATCAAGCCCAGCCCTCCTCTGGGACCAAAAAACAAAACAAAAACAAAAACCAACCAACCAAACAAACAAACCCAAAAAGCCATCTCAGGATTTCCCTTCATTTGAATTTGGAGTCATAGGCATCTTCCAAACATTCCCGGGATTATCTATTTCCCATCAAGATTCATTGTTTTTATTACTGTACACTAAATACACATTATGGCCAAATGCTAAAAGGCCAGTATCTTAAAAATCATATTTGGTCTAAGCTAAAGCCAAAGGTGAAAATCACTCATAAAATGAACTTCTAGGTCATAAGGCTAAATCTGAAAATGCACCAAAATATTTATTATTAAGAATCTAATATTCAACTTTTCCAAGACTGACATTGTAGATTAGAGATAATATTTTCTTAGGGACAGTGAGCTGCTTGCTTGATTGTGTGATCACTATAACGTACATTTTTGATACCAAATGGGTGCTCCCTTTCAAACGAGGTTGAGGGATAAGCAAGATATTTTGAGGCTTGTTCTCTTAATATAGGATTCTGCTAGGGGAAGGCTGCCATCAGATTGCTAAGTCAGCCTTCCTTTCTACTAGCAACCAACTAAGGTTAAGAAAGTTTCTTTCTCATCTGTTGGACTTGAACTTTGGTCAAGGTGAGGCATGAATTGAAGCAATCCCCCCACCCCCGCCCACCCCATGAAGCTCTGTGAGTTGCTTGAGAAAGATGCTTTTTTAAATGTTCAGAAAGAGTCTCCTATGTTATCTTGTTTAATAGTATAAGTGATAGCCCTGTAAACAATCTCTCAAAAGATAAGCTTATGCTGTAGTTTAATCTCTATCATTTGGACTTGTATTATTTCTGAATTTAAGTGTTGGCAAAATGCCTGTGGGTTCAGAAAGGAATTAATGTTCTTCTGAAACTTATCAACTAATACTCTATTAATCTGGTATAAACTGTCAATCTAAATATCTACTTATTGAACTATTTGAAAGTTCTTAATAACTGTTTTGGAATATAAAATTAATGGCTTTCACATCATCATTAACTGTAGTAATGTTTAACTTTTGCAAAGATCAATATGCATTTAATACTTAAGCGGTTTGAAAAAATTTCAATGTGTGAAGCACATGAGGAGAATTTTTTTGACTCCAAGTCATATATAGAATCCCTATCTCCAAAGTACATCTCAAATTTGAATACTAACATTCTGATAATAACAATAAATAAGAATTCCGTGTCTTACTCATTTCACAAACATCATGTTTACCAAATAGGAGACTGATCCACATTATACTAGCATGTGATCTTTGTGCACAAATTTAAGGATACCAGAAATGCTATAGCTCTTTAAGCTTTTTGGCCTTCTAAGGGCCAAGAGAGATGCAGGTTTTGTCTTTAGACTGAGTCCAAAGCATACTGTTGAGTTCCTCATTAGTTTCCAGCTTAGATTGTTTTAGGGCCAAGTTCAAACCAGCCTTCCTTTCAAAGGTCATCCCTTCATTTGACATTAGAGCTCTCCCTCACTACAGTTCTACTACTTTCCTTCTTTTGTGGCCATACCGCTCAACAAAGGTCTTCCCCTTTTCCTTCTATTTCCAGGCTACTCCATCTCTCATCCATCCATCAAAGATTCTCTGAGCTAGTACAGTATACGAGCAGGTCCTGGAGGTACAGCTCGGAACTAAACATTCCCTTCACTCAAGCTGCTGCTACTTTAGAGGTGGAAAGATGGGTAAATATGGGATTAATGTCTATAGTGTGTGATTAAATGCTATGTGGCAGGAGAGCACAGGGAGCTGAGGGAACTCATAGGAATGTGGTACCTTGCCCAGCCTAGAGAGGCAGAGGAAACTTCCTGGGGATGCCCAATGAACTAATCCCAAGAAGCTGACTGAAAAAGAGCTGGGGGGAAACAAGCATTAGTTTGGGTCTTATCTCCCTTGCTCATCCCAGTTGGTATTTTGAAAGACCATTAAATGACCTTTTCATTAAATCCAATGGTTCTTTTTTTTTCTTTTAATGGCATCCAAGACTCTTGACCATGACTATTTTCCCTTCACTCTCCTGACATGCTGATTGTCCTGGCTGTCATAGTCTCATCTGCTCCTGCTTTTCCCTATCCTTGCTGATGTCTCCTTCCGTGCCTTGTTGTTTGACCCTCTTTCCCTTCCATACATCTTTGTGTGCAGTTCACTGAAGGGTCAACCTAGAATTCTTGGAGTTATCTTCTCCTTCTGGGAGAGTTCATTAATCCTTAAAGTCTCTATATCTCTAGCCTAACTCTTTCTTCATTAAAATCACATACACCATACCTCAAACTATGTAAAAACTGACCCCATTCTCTGTCTTCATATATCTACATTAGTCCTATCATAGTCCTCCTTCTACTGCAAAACCCACCTAGAGCATAGATATCAGTAATTATTAACACCTCAGTTAGAATTTGTTTTCTCCTTCTGGTAATGGTGCCAATGGTTACACTTTAAGTCTCATCTCAAATTGTAGAACATGGATTTTGTCCCTTGTTAGGGGAATCTTAACCCCACTACACTGAAGGAGATCAGAATATACCACCTCAAAATATGCCACTTTGGCATAAGGATTATTTTGAGCTGAAGGCAGTTGAGAAACAGCAGATGTGGAGAAACATTCTCTACCCTCCCCTTTCTGCCTAAAGACAAAGTATAAATTTCCCTTTGTGAAGATGTCCTTCCTCCCCGCTCCCATCCCAGGGAGAAGAAAATCACCAGAGATGCTCTTATCACCCCAGAGACTGTATGATATTGAATCTGAGTAACAAAACTCACTGAAGTAACCTTTGTCTTTTATTAGTTTTTCCCATATATTTATCACCCACAATTTACCACTTCTAGAGACTCAAACTGTTTTTCTTTGCCTTGTCACTTCTCAACAAACTTATTACTGTTTGTTAAAGTGGTATATAAGCTCTCAGGCCTACCCACTTGGGTTTTACTTCCTTTTCTGTGAGGTCTCATGTACATCTAAGTGTAATATTAATATCAAACAAAACTGTATACACTTTTTCTTGTTAATTAGATTTTTTTGTCTGTTTATTCTGCCCAGAAACTGAACTTAAGAGGGAAGAAGGAAAAGATTTTTCTTCTCCTACAAGATATATGGAGTTATTAAAAAATTTTGGGGGGGCACACCCAGGTGGTTCAGTGATTGAGCTTCTGCCTTTGGCTCAGGTCATGATCCCAGGATCATGGGATCATGTTCTGCATCAGGCTCCCTGTAGGGTGCCTGCTTCTCCCTCTCCCTATGTCTCTGCCTCTCTCTGTGTCTCTCATGAATAAATAAATAAAATCTTCTGAAAATTTTTTTGGAAGGGCTATATGTAATTTCTGACTGTTAAAATCATCACTGAGGATACATATGGAAATAAGCTAATGATATATTATTAATAATAAAAAATGAAGAGGGTTACAAAAAGACACGTAAAGCATTTTCCCATTTGGAGGGAGAATATATATAGTGTATATTGTGTATGTGTGTGTGTTGTATGTATGTATATTAATTATTTATTACTGTTTAACAAATTACTTCAGAACTTAGTGACTTAAAACAACAAATGTTATTATCTCATAGTTTCTATGTGTCTGGAATTTGGGAATGGCTTGGATGGGTGGTTTCAGCTCAAGTCTTTGGAGTCAGAATGTTGGCTGAGACTATAGTCTCTGAAGACTTGACTGGGGCTGGAGGATCTCCTTCCAAGATGGCTCACTCGTGTGGTTGTTGGCAGGAGGTCTCAGTTCTTCACCATATGTGCCACTCCATTGTGCTGCTTCAATGTCCCCATATGGCAGCTGGCTCCCCTAGAGAGAGTGATGAGACAAAGAGAAAGGGAAGGAGGGAAGGAGGGTGGGAGGGAAGGGGAGAGAGGGAGAGACAGAGACAGAGAGACAGAGAGACCGTTTTAGAAATCACATACCATCGCATCTGCCACATTTTAATAGCTAGAAGTGAGTCGTTAAGTCTGGCCCACTCTCAATGGCAATGGAATTAAGCTCCACTTTTTGAGGGAAGGAGTGTCAAAAACTTTCTTGGACGTATTTTAAAACTACCACAATTTGTGGGAAAATATCTGTAAGAATAAATGCACCATTTTTAACAATGATTATCTCTGGGCGGAGGGATTATGAGTTATTCATTCATCTGTATTTTTAAGTTTTTAAAAAACGATTTTATTTATTTATTTATTTAAAGATTTTATTTATCTATTCATGAGACACACGGAGAGAGAGGCAGAGACATAGGCAGAGGGAGAAGCACACCCCTTATAAGGAGCCCGATGCAGAACTCGATCCCCGGACTGGGATTGCGCCCTGAGCCAAAGGCAGACTTTCAACTGCTGAGCTACCCAGGTGTCACGATTTATTTATTTACTTAGAGAGAGTGCATGTGAGCTCCTCAGCTCAGAGCTGAGCATGGAGCCCCAACCCACACAATCCTGTGATCACAACCTGAGCAGAAATCAAAAGTTAGATGCTTAACCAACTGGTGCCCCTTATGCATTATATATGAACATGAATATATTAAAATTATACACATTTTTAAGTAGACTACAAAAAATGTTATATGATGCTGATGTTGTACAATGCTGAACACATTTCTTGAGACATTCTCCATAAATTCACTTAAAATAACTTGACCACAAATGGTTCCATGACACAGAACTTCTGAGGTACATATCACATAATTTTCAGTTTATAAAAAACCAAGGCATAGAGAGGTTAATTCAGGTTAAATAACTACCCAAGGTCATAGAGTAAGTAAGTGGTATAGATGGGATTTGAACCTAGGCAGCCTGTTCTAGAGCCCACGCTCTTAAATTAAATGAAACATCCACAGTACGTATTGGACTGTATGTAGTCACACCACAGATCATACAAACAATATGATCAGAGAAATGAAAGAGCCAGAGCTGATCTATGCAGGAAAAGCTTCACAGAAAAAGCAAACAGTGAGCTGTGTCTTGGAGAAAAAGTGGGATTTGGAAAATCTAGAGATGCCATTCCAAATGAATGGAACAGCCTGGCCAAGGTCCAGAAAAAGATTGGAGCCCAGCCTTTCCAAAGATGTCCCACTGAGAAGAATAGTTCTAGCAATGGGTTCAGGATGGGTTCAGTAGTTCAGGATCGGTTTCTGGTGAGTTGTGCGAGTTAAGGCAAAATGGAGTAAGGTAGCGGTGGAAGTGGGAGGCCAGAATCAGAGGAGCCTTGGTTGCAGTTAGGAGAGCCTACCTTTAATTTATGTTCACACACAGATTTGGAGATCTTGGTTCTTTACCACCAGGAGGGAACTTAGAGATTTTCCAGTCTGTACCTTTTTACTTTAAATAAAGGAACTGAAAGCCTGTAGAAGAAAAAGATTTACTCCCTACCAAATTTATTTTATTTACATACTGTGTTAGAAATAGTTGGAATGCTAGGGTGTTTTTCCTTCAAAATTCCTAATTACTGTTTTTTATCATTAACTTTTTTTCTAGTAAAAATAATAAAGAATCCATTTTCTAAAATGGGCCACTGCAAGCTATAGTTTATTCTGCACTAATTGAACTTATATAAAGTCTGCGTTCTAGACTACAATATTGCCATCAAAGAAAACCCAGTTCCAAAATTACCCAGGGCATTGCATGTTGATATGGGAGATTTACTTATTTGTTTATTTGTTTACTTAGTACATGTTCTGTATACAAAGTCTTTTTCAAACCTGATATACAAAGCTGTCCCCAAAGGATTTAACAGTTTATGTCCCATGGAAACTTGGAAATCACTGAAGTTAGACCTGCTCAGGAGACATTGATATCTTATTAACTCTCAAAAATAATTTCCAGGATGGAAAATATTAAGATATTCAAGTAACAAAAATACCCTGTTTGCTTTCCGTTCCGTTTATCAAAGTTTATGTTGAAATGAAGCACCGAAAAAGCGGAGATCAATTCTACGTGGTACTTAGTACCCATTTCACACCACAGGCTCTTAGATGATGTCATGTCAATTACCCAGAAAGGCTGGATGAAACAATTTTTTTCCTTTGATGACTGATGATAACTGGTGGATTCTACTCTGTTCCCCATGTTTATCCAACAAGGAGTTTTTGCTATAAATTAATTATGGGTTCCAACTCCTGGATCATTTTGAGTCCCCTCATTGAGACTGAAGATCAAAGTAATTCAGAGTATGCGCACATGACCCTGGGAACTAAAAGGGACATCTTTACCTTGCTGGGTAATTCCCAGCGTATCACCACTGCTTTACACATGAGCTCCAGGAACTACCAGGAGTGAATTATATCTTGGTCTTTGCTCCTCTTATCTCCTTCCTCCCACCCTTGCTCTTTTCCTTCCTTCCTTCCTAGCAATGAGATGAGACAAACAATATGGAATTATTGCAGGGGCAGGGGCACTCCAAAACCAATCCGGGAAAAGAACCGTATATGTGACATTATCAAAGAGGTCAGGCTATTAGCAGGGCGATTAATGTACCCAATGGTACCTCTCATTGAGGGTCAAGTCTCCTTAGTAGCTAATGTGGGCAAAATGATCTTTGAGCATCCATTAAGGCTCTCAGATAAATGCTCAAAGGAGTTAATTCAATAGCCACCTCTATTTGGGCCCACTGTTCTCCCATGACCTGGGCCTTCTTACCCAGCTACTGTGCTAGCCTCCCCTTGGTGATGCGTCAGGCTCAGATCTACATGAAGGGCACTGCTCAGATTTTCACTCTTCTCACTCTTCCTGCACCTTCGGGGACCTCTTATCTGTATACTCACATGATTAGCTGTTCGTCTTGCTGAGCTTCCTTTCCTGAACCCCAAATCATTCAATCAACTTAAATTGTCTCCATTTTGTGTTACTTTTTCTCAGGCTTCTTATTGAGTGCCATACTGTCAGTATTTTTTTTTTTTGCCTTTTTGGTTTTTCTTCAGTCATAATTTTTATTCTTTAAAACTTGACTATGGTCTTTTCTAAAGAAAATTGCCCCCACTAATGGAGATGAGGTTGTGGGTAGATAAGACACACATTTAGCAAATGTTTCCCAAAGACAGCATACATGATTTCCCTCTTCATGTGTATTTATTGGTGAGTTTTTCAATTCATGACTATTTTGGAGTGAAATTAGGCTATAGATGTTATATTAGGGGGGAAACACTTCAGCTCAATATCTGGTCATTCAATTACAATTTCTGCCACATATTAGTCAGATTTCTGTTGAGATAATGCTGCATAAAATGCAACTTCCCAAATCTCAATGGTTTGCAACATCAAGCATTTTTTTTCTCACTCTTTGGTCTTTAGGTTGGCTAGGGGAGTAGCATATAGATCCTTGTGATTGAAACACAGACATGGAGAGAGGACCAGCAGGAAGCAGTTGGAGGGAGATTAATTTCCACGCACAGGCAGGTGGTAGGTTTAGAAGGGCCTCGGGCAACAAGCAAAGAATGGGGAATCCCAGAGCTTTATTTTTTTATTTTTATTTATTTATGATAGTCACAGAGAGAGAGAGAGAGGCAGAGACATAGGCAGAGGGAGAAGCAGGCTCCATGCACCAGGAGCCCGATGTGGGATTCGATCCCGGGTCTCCAGGATCGCGCCCTGGGCCAAAGGCAGGCGCCAAACCGCTGCGCCACCCAGGGATCCCCCAGAGCTTTTAAAGTAAAGAAAAGGCATGATTTTATCCTAGAGCATAGATAACATTGATGCTGTGTGGAGGACAGGTTGGAGCTGGAATTGCCTAGAATCAGGTGCCCACCTGGAAGGCTGTGATGGAAGTTGAACCAGGAGCTGGTGAATCTGTGAGATAAGACCATGACCATAAGAGCAGAACCTAGAGCACAGATACTAGAGATTAGTTTCAAGAGGCAAAAATTAGCAGTCTATTTGATATAGGGAGTAAGAGAGAGGAGAGGCTAGGATGAAACCGAGGTTAAGAGGTCATCTGGGAAGAAAGTCATGCAGTCCTGGAGAGTGGATGAACACAGGAACAACACAGAGAAAAATGAGACCCCTGGTATCCTGTGCCTACCTCTTCAGGATATAATAGGACAGGCACTCAAACGCGTTTCCTTAGCCACAGAATTAGTGCAAAATGTGGGTGATGATGAAGTTGACAATTACCATTGATATTGACAATGACCCCAACACTGTTTCCTTCCATGCATTATCTCATTTGATCCCTCCAACAATCCTATGGAACGGGAATGTTAACTCTCCTCATTTTACAGATGGGGAACCTGACGGGTAGCATTTTGTGAGGATCCAAAGGCACACAGCTGGTAAGTGGTAGAGTAGAAATTTGATTCCAGGTATGCATGTCTCCTTTTTACGTCCACTTTGGTGAGGTGATTGTTAACCAACCCCAAAGCTGGGCTGATATTCAGGTAAGGCTGGCTGGCTTATGCCCAGAGGGATGATGTCACACTTGCCTGAAGTCCTCCTGAGACTGAATCATTGAAATCAGTGTCTTTATTTTACACAATCATTGACTAAGTGATTGTTGTGGTTTCATGACGATCATCTCCCTAACTAAGAAAGTTACCTCTTTCATGAGTAGCATCTTTTCACTTCACAAAGATCTTTCCTGTGCATCTTCTCCTTTGTTACTTACAAAAATGGTGCAGGGAATGTAGAACAGATATTGTGATCGCTAAGGGTCAGCAAACTTTTTCCTTGAAGAGTCAGATGGTATATATTTTAAGCTTCCTGAGCCATGTAATGTCTGTTTCAACAACTCAACTCTGCCCTTGGAGCATGAAAACACCCACAGACAATTCATAAATGAATGAGTATGGCTGCATTCCAATAAAACATTATTTTCAAAATTAGGCGACTAGCTATATTTGGTCTGTGACCCTTAGTGTGCCAGCTCTTATTCTACATGAATATGCTTCCATTCAGAATGGTTAAATTGGGGTGCCTGTCAGTGGAGTGTGCAACTCTTGATCTCAGGGTTGTGAGTTTGAGCCCCACATTAGGTGTAGAGATTACTTAATAAAAAAATTAAAACAAACCCCCAAACCCCACAAAATGACTAAAAAATCCTCCCAATTTCATTCAGCTTGTAGAAGTAGGAAAGGAATCGAGGTCTCCTGCTTGCTTTATTCATTCAACGAATATCTGAGTCCCTGTTATGTGTCAAGCACTCTTCTAAGTCGTGGGGACAAAGAAGGTCCCTATTTCCATGCAGCTTACATACTTTGGGGAGACAGATGATGGACAAGTAAATGAGCAAAGGAGATAACTTCGGAAAGTGAAGAGTACCATGGAGAAAATAAAGCAGTGCTAACTGGAGGACGACGTTAGCTATGGGAATCAGAGAAAACCTCTTTGAAACAGAAAAATTTGAGCTGAAATCTGAAGGAAGGGAATAAGTCAATTACACAGAAATTTGGGAAAGAGGATTCCAGGCAGGTGGAATAGCTAGTGGAGAAAAAAACAGTGTGGCTGGAACAAAGTGAACAAGGGGGCGGATAACACCTGAGAAATAGACAAGGGGCATAACAAAGGTAAGAATTACAAGCCATGGCAAAGCATTTGAATTTTATTCTAAATTAAATGGGCAGCCAGTGCTTTTTGACTATGACATGCTGTTTTTAAATCTCTTTGTGTCTCTTCTGCTGTCTAAGCACATGGCAAATGCTCTCAGAATATATTCATTGACTGATGGTTTCTGTCACTTAGGTTCCCTCTAGGCATGAAAGACCCATCAACGTGCTGAGATCATTGAAGACCCTTGTGAGGGGACATGTTTAATAGATCCTTTTTAAAAAAGATCTCTTTGTTCTCTCCTGGGGTGGCACTGGGCACCATCCAGACCATCTGCTCTGGCCCATGCTCCCTGGCCATAGGTTGTGCCGCCATTTGCCAAAACACTCCAAAAGCCAGCCATGAGATGTCTGTGACATCACAGCCACTTTGTCGGGATGAGCCATCATGGTTGAGGAGTTTTGCGACCATCTAGTTCTAAGTGTACAATGGAACGGCTGTGGATAAGTCTTCTGTCTCCATTTTCTCATTTCTAACCTCAAGCTGGTGAAAGAAAATTATGTATGTGAAAGGTCTGAGCCAGAGAATGCTCAGCATGGCAGTTCTTTTTCCTTCCCAAATGTTCTTGTGTTTAGTGATTATTAGCCAAGTCCCATCAAAAGTAGTGATTCACTTAGCAGCCTCATTTTATTAGAATTTTTAAAGTACTAAAAAATGACAACAATCCTTAAGTTGGACTTAATAATTGGAAATGTTCTGGAGCTGTGTAGCCATCTCTGGTACGATGGACTTCAGAGAAGATCATTGTGGTAGACCCTGTGATACTCCCCAGCTAGCTCACCCCTTCGATGAAGGATGGTTTGCTGCCAGCAGTCAGCCTTCAAAGTCAGCCTTTCAGAGACTGCCTCAGGCTGCGGTGCCATCCTTCCAAGGCCATCCCTTTTCCAGGTGGCCCACTTTCAATCCCTGATTGATGAGGGGGTATGACAATTTGACTATCTTGGCCCAACTTGGGAGGGCTCTGAAGGCTCTGATCTCCTCGAGGGGGTCAGCTGAGGCTGTTCTTGGTCCTGAATTTTCAACTCTCCCTCTACTCAATTCTGCTGCTTTTTCCTTCTTCCCACTGTTGTTCATCCCAAGATCACTCCCTAAAAACCATTGTGCACTGTAAGCTCCACGTCAGCCTGTTTTTCAGAAAATCCAGTTTATAACCATTGTGTGTAGGTGTTTTGCCTTCTTAGCATTTCTGTGGCCATCTATTAGTGAATCTGTTGCTCATGTATTGTTAACACTTTATGCCCTATATCCATCTGGAAGGGGATACGACCCATGTGTTGTTGACAAAAGCTTTCTTCTACAAAGTTTAAAAAATGACAGAGAAGTGAGACATTCGCTCAAGTATCTGGAACATATAATTTGTCCAATTAAAGGAATTTTAAAGGATCCTTGATTACTAAATGCTCATTAATGAGGCATGAATGCCATGAGATTTATCAAGCGAGAGATTAATCACAGAGTTAGCTAATGAGGTTATGTATCATAACAATATGCAAAGGAAGAAGGAAATACTGGCATTTGAGGGGTTAAGTCAGGGTCAGAAAAATTAAGAAATTTAGAGAAGTATAAGAATGAGGGTATCCTATATTTGTTTGAATCCCAGACAGCCTGAGAATTTTGCAAATGATTTTAAATACATGTGTAGGGTGGTGTGTGCCCTTAGCAGAGAGTGTCCTTGGGCAAATGAGTCTTAGAGAGGTTAAATGAGGGTTGTTGTGGTGATTAAGTGAGAAAATGGATGGATGGTACTTGGTAAGTGCTCAATAAATGTTAGCTGCTGCTGCTGTTGTTACTCAAAGTGGCATCTGGCTAACAGTCCCCAGGGAAGCCTCTCTCAACATCTAACAAAAACCACTAATGAAGGCCTACAGGGAAAAATAACGCTCCCAACATGGAAAATAATATTGATAGGTAATATAACACCAGAATGTTGAAGAAACTGGAACAAATTTTTGGACAAGAAGCTGGGTTGGAAAGCCAAAGACAGCTTCATAAAAGGTAGAAAAGTATGTTGTGCTCCAGTCAGTAGAGATTCTCCCAGAGATTCAAGATTTGAACCAGCCAAATACCTGGGTACCTTTGTTTTTTTTTTTTTTTCACCTGGGTATGGGAAGGAGCAGTACAAATGCAGAACATAGGATTATAAGGCAATATTTATATGAAGCCATTGTAGGAAGAACCCAGCGGGCAGTGCATGCTGGGAACTGTAGTTTGTTCATGTAACACATCAGTTCAGAGAACTAGATGGTGGGGTGGTAAGAAGATATCCCCCCTCATATGGTACAAATGTACACAAGGTTAAGTTTTGTTAATAATTGCACATCATTTTCTGGTTAGTAGGAGAAGGTCGTTCTACCCTTAGCAGGGGACAGGGTGCGGGACCAAGGACTAAGATGAATAAAGAGGAAAGTAACAAAATCTGTGAATAATACTTCAGAATGAGAAAGAGATGTACCTAGAAGACTCAGAAGAATAACAAATTTCTGATAATCATCTACCAATGAATCCAGAGGAAAATTTCAAGACACTACCTAACATTTACAACAGAGCACTGGAAGACACAATCATCATAAAATAGCTGTAGAATGGAAGGATAGCATATTATATAAAAAAATCTGACTATAAAACCAAATAAAAATATCAGAAATCATTCCCAAATGAGAAGATACATGATTATTTAAAAAGATAGTGGACCTAAAATTCTTTATTTTGTTATTAATAAAAACAGGTAGCAGGGGCCAGGTGGTGAGGGTGCAGAATGTAAGATTGTGTTATACCCGTTGTCTCAAATAAGGGAGACTCAAATGTTATCATTTCATTCCTCATTTGTACAGATCAGATAGACTGTAAAGTTGTTGATAAAAATAAGCTCTAAATAACTGCTCATGGAATTAAAGTCAGATATTGTCAAGGAATGGAAAACAAAGGAAACCGGAAGGAGGAATTAAAAATATTAAGGTAGACAATAAGATAACCAGGGAAATACAAATCAAAACCACAATGAGATGGCACCTCACACCAGTGAGAATGGGGAAAATTAACAAGACAGGAAACAACAAATGTTGGAGAGGATGTGGAGAAAGGGGAACCCTCTTGCACTGTTGGTGGGAATGTGAACTGGTGCAGCCACTCTGGAAAACTGTGGAGGTTCCCCAAAGAGTTAAAAATAGAACTACCCTATGACCCAGCAATTGCACTGCTGGGGATTTACCCCAAAGATACAGATGCAGTGAAAGTCCCAAACACCTGCACCCCAATGTTTATAGCAGCAATGTCCACAACAGCCAAACTGTGGAGGGAGCCTCGGTGTCCATTGAAAGATGAATGGATACAGAAGATGTGTACAATGGAATATTCCTCAGCCATTAGAAACAATGAATACCCACCATTTGCTTCAACGTGGATGGAACTGGAGGGTATTATGCTGAGTGAAGTAAGTCAATCAGAGAAGGACAAACATTATATGGTTTCGCTCATACAGGGAATATAAAAAATAGTGAAAGGGATTATAGGGGAAAGTAGAGAAAATGAATGGGAAAAATCAGAGAGGGTGAGAGAACATGAGAGACTCCTAACTCTGGGAAACAAACAAGGGGTGGTGGAAGGGGAGGTGGGTGGGGGGATGGGGTGACTGGGTGATGGGCACTGAGGGGAGCACTTGACAGGATGAGCACTGAGTGTTACACTATATATTGGCAAATGGAACTCCAATAAAAAATATACAAAAAAAAAAGAAAGATGACTGAAGCCACTTTAGTAATAACGACAAATGTCAGTAGGTTAAACCGGTAGATTTCAAAATTTCAAGCACTCGAATCTTATTTTCAAATGAAATCATACCAAATTGCAAAGCTATGCTTTTTCTTAGTTGCCTCTATTCAGTATAAAGGCAATTAATGTGACCAAAGATAATGAAAAAGTGACCTCAACTGTTTGTAGGCCACTATCTTGGGCTGTCAGTTTATCTGACAGTTAATCTACAGATTAAGGCAATTCCAATGAAAATACAATGCAATTTTTATCAGAACTTGACAAAATGAGTCTAAAGAACATTCTGGAAAAGATGAAAAAAATCAACAAATACTTAAACAGTAGGAGTAGTGTGAAATTGCTATACAAGATATCAAAATGTACTAAAAAATCTCTAATGATTAAAAGCATGATGCTAGCCCCAGAATAGCAATAGCATTTTAAAAATCCAAGTATGTGTGAGGGTGTCCATATTTTTTAATTTAGAAAAGTTTGCAAGTCAATTCAGTTGGGAAAGTATGGATTATTCAATAAACAATGTTAGGCCAGGTGGCTAGCCCATTTGAGAAAAAAATTAAATCAACAAAATTAGGTATAAATGTATTAGAACCAGAAATTTAAGAAGTGAAGCCATAAAGGTAAGAATAGACTGTGACTAGAATAGAATATGGAAGAATATGTCACTGTGGTGGAGAACCACTTTCAAAGCATGGCATTGAGAGCTTAATGTCAAGGTGGACAAAGTACTGCCCACTCATGGCCAAATTTTGAATGAAGACACATGCATTCATTGAGGTGTCCTCTATGGCCACTTCTGCTCTGCAAAGACAGTATTGGAACGGAGACTGGCTGGCGAAGCCTGAGATATTTATTCTCTGGCCCTTTACAGCAAACTTTTGCTCACCCCTGGCATAGATCATAAAATCATTTTACATGGTCAAATCTTAAAAAAATTGAACTTCGGCGTGGAAAATAACATCATAAACCATCAGGAACTGGGAAGAATATTTGCAATACATATGACAGATCTATAAATAGATCTATTTTAGAAACAATAGAAGTTGTCCAACAAACCAGTGAAAAATGTCAGCTCTACTAGTAATTTTTTTATTGCCTCTTTAAAAAATATCACAAATAGATATTAGGCAACCCAAAAGAGGGAACATACTTAGCATGGGCCAAACTGCAGACAGACTCTCTTGGGCTATTGGTGGGTGTGTAGACTGGAGGGGAATTCATAGCCTAGAGGGAAAGCTTTGAGTGTATATACCTTTTGATAAAATGGCTCTGCTACCAGGATTTACCAAAAGGAAATAATGAAAGAAAGGTACAAGAATTCAGTTCTAGGGATATCCAGTGCAGGGTTATATATGTATATATGTTGGTAAGGCGTTGGAAGCACCTCTAAATAAGAAAGGTCCTGACGTTGCTTGAGACCTTCAACCCATAGGATAAAACATTCTAAGCGATTGCAAATTATGTTATACCCCTATTTTAAAAGTTTTTATTTATTTCTTCATGAAAGACACACAGAGAGAGGCAGAGACAGAGGCAGAGGAAGAAGCAGGCTCCCTGCAGGGAGCCCGTTGTGGCACTCGATCCCAGGACCCCAGGATCATGACGTGAGCCGAAGTCAGACACTCAACCACTGAACCACCCAGGTGTCCATGTTATAACCCTCCTCTTTTTTTTAAGATTTTATTTCTTCATGAGAGAGAGAGAGAGAGAGGCAGAGACACAGGCAGAGGGAGAAGCAGGCTCCATACAGGGAGCCCGACGTGGGACTCGATCCCGGGACTCCAGGATCACACCTCGGGATGAAGGCAGCGCTAAACCGCTGAGCCACCCAGGCTGCCCCCACCCCCCCTTTTTAAAATCACAACTGTTCAGAATATATTCTTGAGAATAAAAAGATAGGTTAAAAAAAAAAACAGTGAATACATTGTAACTGCATTTTTGGAAAGACATTCATGTAAAAAGCTCCCGCAAACATCAGTTAATATTAGTTATAGCTGCCTTGTGGGATAACAGATGATTTTTATTTTCTCCTCTTTGCTTATTCATAGTAAGTGTTTTATTGAACTGTCTCAGCTCTGTGGGATACAGAGAGGAAATGGTTTTATTTTTCACCATTCCCAGCCGTCACTCTTACAACGGTGCCATATGAAAAGTCCCTCCCCTGCTGGGTCACAGACCCCCTTAAGGACATTTGGGGAGGATGCCTTGACTTCTTTTGTGGATGCTATTAAAAATCTGTCCATTTCATTTACCCTTCAGAGATTTTTTTTCCCCATTCCCCAGGGCTTGCCAGGTCTGTGGCTCAAGATGCCTGGAGTGAGCGTGGTGTGTGGCCGGCTTCTCCGGGATGCCACTCCTCTGGCCCTCATTTTTCTTGCCGCTCCTCTGTTGTGTGGTAGGGGAAGGAGGAGGGATTAGGGGAAAGGGCAAATGACTTAGCTGGGCTCCCTGACAATCTGCTGTCAGCGGCTGCTACTTTTCCGACAGGTGCCCGCTACCTGCTGTGTGACGGGGTCTAAACACCTGCTCTCGCACAGGGCAGTGAGAGGTTTACCATCTGACTCTTGTTTGAGCCCTTTCAGATCCCACCTCCTCATCAGCCCTGCTTGGCCCCCAGCCTCCCGCTGTCCACGCCTCCCCTTCGGGTGGAGGCACCTGCAAACTTGCTGGAGTCTGGCTTCCTCCAAGCCGTCCACATGACACTTGTGAAACGCAGGCATTAATGCCAAACCTGGGTGGTGCAGACCTCTGCAGGGTCAGCCCTGCTATCTCCTCTGCTGCCCTCACCCTTGCTCAGAAGGGCGCCAGGGAAAGATCTGCAAGTCCTCTCCCCCGCTGGATTTTAAGACAGGACCTGGTACTGGCCTCCACCTCTTCCAGGGACCCATAGAATCTCTAATGACCATTCCCTTGGAGCCTCTTCCCTGGCTTGATGATCACTGTGTTTTGCTCAGCTTTGGCTGTGGGGAAGACTTCAGGTTATTCGGGAGAGTGGAGAGAAGAGAAGGGAGTTCAACAGCCCTCCTCACTTCTGCAATGGTCAAGGACTCCAGCAATGCCTTCTTTTCTCCTCCCTGGACCCTTATTATGGACTGGGAATAAGGTGATTTTTTAAGTCCCAGTGGAGTTATCTTCTTGGAATATTACAGGAAGTCCTTTGTGAAGAAGGCACTGATGAATAATGTTATGGAACGTGAAAGTGTGGGCAGTTAGAATGACTTGCTTTACTGGATTCCAAACATGTTATAAAACCACAACATCATTGCAACCAGAAATATGGAATGATCCACACGAGAGAACAGATCGCCCTCAAGCAGATCCTAACATATGGAAGGACTTAGTGTATGCTGAAGTAAATATCACAGACTGATGGGAAGGGACGACATACTCAACAAAAAATGCTGAGAAAACTATTTGGGAAAAAATATCATGTTACAGTCCCATCTTCTATCATACATGGAAATAAGTTTCAGATGGCTTTAGAGTTAAAAATATAACCACAAGATTTCCAGAAGAGCATTTATCATAGTGAGCACTGAGTAAAGTATAGAATCATAGAATCACTATGTTGTGCACCTGAAACCAATATAACATTGTATGTCAACTATACTTAAAAAAAAAAACCAACCCCAAAAGATAAAATAGGTAGTATTAGAACTGATCTTGAATTGAGGAAAATATTTCTCAGCCTAAAAGCATTGGAAGAAAACAAGAGGAAAAATGAATAATCATTTTGGGTTAAATGAAAAAATAAACATGCAAATGTTTTTTTAAAGATCTATTTATTGGGCAGCCCCGGTGGCCCAGCGGTTTAGTGCCACCTTCGGCCCGGGGTGTAATCCTGGAGTCCTGGGATCAAGTCCCATGTCGGGCTCCCTGCATGGAACCTGCTTCTCTCTCTGCCTCTGTCTCTGCCTCTCTCTCTCTGTCTGTCTCTGTCTCTGTCTCTCTCTCTCTGTCATAAATACATAAATAAAATCTTAAAAAAATAAAGATCCATTTATTAATTTGAGAGAGAGCACGCATGAGTGCAAGTGGGAGGGACAGAGGGAGAGAATTGCAGGCAGACTCCTCGCTGAGCCGGGAGTCCCTCCTGCACCTGGATCTCATGACTTATTAGATCACAACCTGAGCTGAAACCAAGAGTCTGAGACTAACCCACTGACCCACCCAGCTGCCCCAACATGCAACTATTTTCTAGGTATACTGAAAACTCCATTAAAAGAGGCAAGTGAGAGATGTTGGGTACATTCTGGTATATTAGGGAAGACAGAAGGTTAGTATATTCAATACATAAATATATTACCAATTAGCAATCAAAGCATTAATGTCTCTGTAGAAAAATGGGCCAACACACAAACAGAGAAGAAAAATATACTTATGGTCCCAAATTCTATCTGAAACATATCTGACTTCCCTAGTAATAGAGAATACAAACCCAAACAAGATACCTGTTCACCTATAAGATAGCAGGAGGTTTTAAAAATGTACAAAGATGTTGATAGTCCAGTGAGCTGATCATTTTTAGCCACTGCTGATGAGAGAACGAATTGACCTAAGCGTCCAGGAAAACAATGGCAAATAATGTAAAAAGAGCCTTAAGGTTGCTGGTTCTCTTCTGCTCAGCTGTTTCACTCCTAGGAACGTATCTCAAGGGACCATCTGGATGCACAAAACAATTTAGGCACAAGAATATTCATCATATGTAATTTTTTAATAAACCATCAAAAGTTGGAAATAAGCCATTATCCTGTTCTTGAGTCCTCAGGTAAATGAATGACAATCTCTTCATTGGACAGTTTTAGCATTTGTGAGATATCCCAAACATTCCATGTGTTGGGGAATTTTAATTGATATGGCAAAGTGCTTCTGTGAAAAAAAAGCTGAATACAAAGCTATTTATAGCATGACTGATTTTTTTCCCCCTAATCTCACAAACATGGCTCTGATCACTTAAGTTTTCATGCTGTTAGGTTGTGCTTTTCTCTGGACACACAGAAAGAGATGACCTTCCCAAGGTAGGAGAGTTTCAGCCGAAAAAATAAACAAGGAATTCAGTTCTACATTTCAGTTATGACGATCATTCCTACCTCCTTCACTCTCCTTTGTCAATGCGTTCGTTGCCAAAGGTTCTTTAAAATTATAGTGGATTCAAATACTCTATTTTGATTTCCTTAATTATATCTCTAAATAACTTGTATTTCTCTTTATATTGTTTACATTTTAAAAACAACTTAATGGAGGTATAATTGACACAATAAACTACATGTATTAAAGTGTGCAATTCGATACATTTTGACATATGTATAGGCCTGTAAAATCATCACCACAATCAAGATAATGAACATAGCACAATTGGAATTTGAATACGAAAACATATGGCCTAGAACGAACTACTCTACAATGCTCAGATTATTTATATTTAGAAAATTTTATTTTACTCTCTTTGGATGTATTTTCAAAAATTTCTGCAATCTACATGTGTTAATTATTATGAGCAGAAAATCCCTGAGGAAAAGTCAGTGACAGTGACAGAGTGGGTGGTAGAGTAGTAGGTCAGGAGATGGTGCCTTATGGAAACCAAAGAAAGAGAAACTTGAAGTTAAGGAAGGCTCAAGAGCCTTAAATGCCATATACTGGATCATATATAATATAGATGATAATATATTAAGACTCTACCAAGAAAGGTCCAGAGCTGTTTTGGGAAAACTGACAGCAGAGGTGGAAAATAGCGGGTTAAGGAATAAATGGGATTGGCAGAGTGGAAGAGGAGGGATCAGAGCCCAGGTTGACAAGGTAAGCCTTGACCATGAAGGAGACACATCTCTTTTCTGGAGATCAGAAGTAATGAAGCTAGAGAGAGGGGTGCGGTATCAGACAAAATTCTACATTGGAGGATGGAGAGTTGACAGCTCCACTTTTGCCTGTGGTGCAAGAGGTAAGATTGTGCCCTACCAATAATGTGTCTTAGATGGCATGATGGAGAATACTGGTGACTTTTGTCAATTGCAACTAAAAAGAAACAGGTATCAGCAAGGTATATCTGCATTGAAGAACAACCCGGGGGCCCTTTGAACCAATTTCAACTGGTTGAAATGGTTCCTATTTCCCTGTGTGTGTTTTTTTTTTAATATTTATTTATTTATTTGAGGAGAGTACGTACAGGCAAATGGTGGGAGGGGCAGAGGATGAGAATCTTCAAGCAGACTCCCCACTTAGCGCAGAGCCGGATTCAGGGCTCCATGGCACAATCCCATGACTTCAGATCATGACCTGAGCTGAAACCAAGAGTCTGATGCTTAACTGACTGAGCTACCCAGGAGCCCCACCTATCTCCTTGTTTTGATTAATTTTATTAGTAGGCTAGGGACAGAAGAGGAAAAAGGAGTTGTGGGATTAATTCAGTGTGGGGGAGGGGATTGACAAAGAAGGGGGAGGAGGGTAAACAAAGAAACAAAAATTAGGGATACAAGTTAGCTAAGGGACACTTTATTATTGGAAAAGCAATCATTAGCTTTTCCTAATATAAGCTAGGAATGCCTGGTGTTTTAAAAAAGCAGAGGTTATACGTTTTTAAAATTAAAATTATTATTTTTGGTACATGGTTGACTTTGGTCATACTCCAAATTGGATTGATTCTTCACCAATATCATTTACTTCACTTTTTCTTAACACTCCTGCTAGCTCATTCCGTTGTTACAATGTAGCAGTTAGAATAGTTCTTGTCTTTCAGATCAAATGTCAGAAGCTTTGTCTGCTCATGGGTAAGCATTCAACAAATGTATGGAATAGATGAACAGACATTCTTGTGTGTCTATAGCCATACATAAAGCAGTGCATCATTGAATGACGGCTTTGAGATTCTTTTAAACAGACCTAATAGGTAAAGATTGTGAACATTGGCTGTAATAGGTATTGGGAAGAAAACTAATTCATAAGTATTCCAAGCAGGGTCTCCAAAGTGGAAAAACAGCCCACCCAGTCAAATCAATGGCAAATCCTGTATTGTCCTCAGTTCTGTGCAGATCAGATGACAACTGCAAATGGGTATTATCTAGTGAAAATTTCCCACCGTATTATACTCGCTTGCTTCAGGCATCTCCATGTTTTATTAACGTACTAAATAAATTGCCATTTCCTTAACTGGCTCTTGGAATGTTCTAAAGTTTCTGAGAACCATTAATTTTCAGAGAGCACATGAAATAATAGAACTTGTTTATCAGCACTAGGTATTTCCTTCAAGGGTTGAGCTTTAAGGATAGCATATATTTATTTCCAGCAATCATGAAAGCTAAGGGATATTGTCAAGGACTAAACAACCTATTTAAGCCCACCTCATCGTCGAAGAGTCACTGTCTTGAGTTTATATTCTTAAAGTTGCCAGTCTGTTGTTGATTTATCGAGTATTTCTGTGCCTGAGTTTTTGTTCTAAGTTTCATCTTTTTTTTCCATGAAGAACTTCCATACAGTGGTTGGGTGAGGTGACCTTCATACTCCATTGCTACAGTGATATCTCACCAAAGGCCTCAGTCTTCCTCTATAAGACAGTAGTAGTATCTTTGGTTTTAACCTGCAGAACTTTTCAGAGGCTCATAAGATTTTTATGGATAAGCACTTTGAAAAGAATTCAGGACAAAGTAAATATAGGAGACTTTTCTTCTTAGAAGGAGAATTCAACTCAGTGTCAACAAAGGTTCTGTCTTCTAGAGCATCATTTCCTTCTCTCAATATTTTGTTGAAGATTTCCAGTTGAACCACTCTTTCACTCACTGGGCAGTATCTCTTTTTAGTCTCTTCTAGGTGGTAATTTCCATTTCCCTGTCCCGGGCCATAAACATTTGGGGCAAAATGGCACCCAAGACTCCAAGAGATAACATTTAAGTCTTTTGAAACTTCGATATTTGGATATCATTAGTCTCCTGCTGAAGGGGCAAAGCCATCTTGAGTTACTGGAAAATAGTTTTTATGTTCAGTTTGATTTCATTCCTGATAACTTAATTGTTATACTGATTTGTTTATAATATTGAAATTACCTCTCAGCTCAGTCAGTAATGATTTATTTTGATATTACAAAAAGTCATTAAAGGTAAGATAATACTCTTTCTTCTATTATTTTGCTGCTTTCCTAAAGATAATTGCCTTAGGATTTATAGTTCTCCTATTCCTAAAATAAGAACATTTGCCCACACAAAACTATTTGCCTAGCTCTAAGAAAATATTATCTATATAGACTTTTTTCTGGAGAAAGAAATATACTTGAATGCTGAACACTTTCACTCTGGACTTAATCTCTACTGCAAACTACAAAGGTTGTCAGTGTGAAGATGAGTCGGTGTAGTAGAATGAGTATTAGCATTTAATGCCTTGGCATGGAATGATGGGTGTAATTGGAATTGTTAGGACTTTGCATGAGGACTTATGTCTGTTTCTTTTCTTTTGTAAGGGCTGCGGAAAGGGCTTTTACATAGATGCACAGGGCTACCAAATTACACCTGATTGGTGGAGGCAGCAGATGCTGTCAAGGCCCCACCATATCTCCTCGGTCTTAACCATTTCATTGCTTGCCAACCCAACTTTAAATGCCAGAAATTGGTATGCCTGGGTGGCTCAGTGATTGAGCATCAGCCTTTGGCTCAGGTTGTGATCTCGGGGTCCTGGGATTGAGTCCTGCATTGGGCTCCTTGCAGGGAGTCTGCTTCTCCCTCTGCCTATGTCTCTGCTTCTGTTTCTGTTGCTCTCATGAATGAATGAATGAATGAATAAATGAATTAATAAATGCCAGAAATTGCATCTGAGGGCTTTCTCAGACTACTTGAGTCCATTCTGAGGTGTGTGTTCTACACTATTTCCCCAGAGTTCCCAGTAGAATTGAGCCCACATTGCCCCCAGTGGTACATGATAATGCCACTTCCCCTTGGCTTCCTTTCCCTTCCTCTCTCACTTCTCCACTCCCTTTCTGATATTTTCTGGGATCACTCCCCAAAAAACTAATTGCTCTGAAATCCTTGACTCAAAGTCTGTGTCTGGGGGAATCCAAAGTAGGGCAGTTGGGAATCTAGATTCTCTGTCCATACAATTATGTTTCAGGAGGGAGGGATGAGAGCTGAATCAGTAAAAGGGATCATGGGAGGATGGTGAACCATCTTGTCCATTCAGATCAGATAACTGTTCCTGAGGAGTGATGCCATCGGGGAGAAGGCTTTCTGCCCTTAAGTAAAGGGGCAGGTGGACAGATGACTGAGTTCATGCAGCTGAAAGGGAGTGTTAGTGGGGCAGGAACAGAGCTTGAAGTTGGCGATGGCACGTGAAGGCCTAGGAACAAGAGCTCTCCTCTCCCCGACCCTATGATACCACCACCTCATAGGAGGTGGGGCTAGGACTTGATTTCGGATTCCCATGTATCTCTCCCCAACTGTGTGATTTGAAGAACAAATATGGAGAGACCATTATGGTGGGAATGAGAAATCAATAGATAGTTAGTATTCCCAGTTAAGGGGCAGCAAGCAGCACTGTAAGGGGAGCAAGATGTTGTTTGACATTTAAAAATAGACCTAACTCTACCAATTAGTCTGTTCTGCCCGCGGTAACCTTATTCAATGTTATGGTGGTAATCGCTTCTGGAAAGCTTTGACATATTTTATAATTGAACTGCCAGGTTCACACTTAGCTATAATTCATTCACAGATAAGTGTGTCTTGTTAACCAAATTATGTTGACTCCCTTGGAAAGCTGGTGTGAGGACTTTCTTGTTTGCTGTCTTCATGTGGTTTTACAGTCTCATGACAGACCATTAGCATGATGAAAGATTGATTATTGTCTTGGGTACCAAACTGTAATTTGGCCCCATTTTCATTTTTCTTTTTCATCAGCTGCAGAATCATATGCATTTATCAAAATGGGTGTCATCTGTTGTGAAATTCATGAAGTTAGATTGCACACTTGTCAAACTTTTTTTTCCTGGCATTGACAAAAACATCAACATCCAGCTTCACTTAAGCTATTTAGAAATAGAGATGTCCAGGTGAAAGACTGGTGGAATCAAAAGAAAAGACTAGGGCCTCGAATGGCTCATTCATTTCACCACCATTTTCTGAATGCAACCGGTGTACACGGCAAAGTTCTAGACATGGGCTGCAGTCTGTGAGGGGTTGGAGGAATGTGAGGCTGGCTCATTCATTCAAATGCGTTTAGAGCCTAAACTGCTCGACACTGTACAAAGCTCTAAGAAAATAGCAGTAACAAAATACTTGAAGCCCCTTCCTTCATAGAGCTTATATTCTAAAGAGTTTCCAGGAGATAAAAGAAAGGGACTATTTTGCTCTTATCCACAAAGCACTTACAATCTATGTGGAAAGACATAGGATGCGCACCAAAGTTAAAATTCCAAAATGATGTAACAATGAGACAACTGAATAAAGAATGCATTTCAGATGTAGGGAATTAATACAAGCACAGTAAAAGAATGACCCAACACTGCCTCTGCCAGACACTTGCCAGGACACCTCAAGGTCACTTAATGCCTCATTCTGTTTCCCAAAGCAGTGCTCTAGGGGCAGTTGTACTGCTGATTAGCGCCTCCAACGATCCATCTTGAAGGCCATTCATGATGAGTCATCTGGAAAAGAGGCAATCCCTGAATGCAACTTTGAAAAATCTACAGCAAATACCATCCTAAATAGTGATGCCTGTGTTCCTTTAAAATGTACTAATGAGATAAGAAAGCCTGTTTTCACTGGCTTTAACATGGTATTAGAGGCTGTAAGCAATGCAACAAACAAGGAAAAGGAATAATGGTTTTAAGAATACAAAGATAGAAGTTTAATTGTCATTATTTTCAGAAACCTAATTGCGTACATCGAAAATTCAAGAGACTCAACAAGCTATTAGAACTAATAAGAAATTTCAACAAGGTTAGTGGATAAAAATAAGATTTAAAAAGTCAACAATGTCCTGATACATTAGCAACAACCAATTAGAAAATGTAATTGTAAGAATCCTATTCACAAGAGCAATGAACCTTACTGACGAATAAATCTAATCAAAAATACATACTACTTAATGGAGAAAACCAGGTGGAGAGAGTTACATGTTATTTCAATAAAAATCCCAACAATTTTGTACGTGCATACATGTGTGCCCGCGTACGTGTGTGTGTGTATTGATAAGATGATCTTAAAATTTAAAGAGAATGGCAAAAAGCTAGAAGCACCAAGACAATTTTGAAAAAAAGCAAAATAGAAGAACTTGCCCTACCAGGTCTATATCTATCTAATCTATTGCAAGACTACATTAATTAAGGCAGTACAGTGTTTGTGCAGGGATAGAAAAGTACACCATTTGTCATAGGAAACTACAAATATTTCTGTGTGAATGTGCTTGTGTATGTGTGGTTCAGGGTATGTGTGTCCTACTGTAAAATGGGACTCTTTTTTTAAAGATTTTATTTGTTTATTCAGGAGGGACACACAGAGAGAGGCAGAGATGTAAGCAGAGGGAGAAGCAGGCTCCCCCCTGAGCAAGGAGCCTGATGCAGGACTTGATCCCAGGACCCCAGGATCATGACCTGAGCCAAAGGCAAATGCTCAACCACTGAGCCACCCAGGTGCACCTAAAATGGGACTCTTCTTGTCTTAGTTTTGGTTGAGGCATGAAGACAATTCATCCTGTACTCCAGAGGCACTCCTGTGCTGACATTTCAAAGTCAAAATAGCAGAACTGTGTAGGAGGCTCTGGAAGCCCTTACTTTCATAGAGGATGGAGAGAAGAGTGGAGACTCAAATGAGGATTTGTCAAGAAAATGTCTCTGGTAGATGCTGGCTATCTCACTTCTAACCCCTTCTAACGCAGGAGGGTTGAGTGCTCTCTCTTCCCCTCATGTCCAAGAAGAGGAGATGTCTGTGAGAGGTTGGCACATACCATCCATGGTTGGCACGGCTCAGTGAACTGGCATTTGTCCCTTTCCAGCAAATCCAGAGGCTCTGCGAGGGGTCACTGATCTGCCTTGGTGGTGGAGCAAGGTCGTGAGCACTCCTGCACCAAGATTGGCCTCTACTAGAGTTTGCTGGGACTAAGGAGGCAAAAGTGGTTCTGTGGATGAGCTGGACGCTCATGCAGAGGAGACAGCCAGCCTGGAGCTTTCTACAACTCTGTCTTCGAGAGCCGTGAGCAGAGGCAAAGGAATGACAAAAGAGGGTATCCATATGGAGTGGGCAGCCTAAAGAACAGTGCCACGAGGAAGCCCACCAGTTGGAGGAAGGGGTCAGCACTTGCCGGCTCATATAAATGCCTCACGGAGAAGCCTCTGTAAAATCTAAGGAAGCCAGCTTCCTGCAGGACCCCGTGAGTGTGAGGACATCTTTCACTTCCTCTTCTCTGACCTGCTAGAATCAGAGAAGTAGTGAGGAAGGCAGGCGGGTGGAGGCATTAGGTAGAGAGTGAAAGCAAAGTATTATATATATTAGACCTGAACACACACACACACACACACACACACACACACACACACACATATGCTTATAAAATATGCATTTGTGGAAAACCTCTCATGCTGCAAAAGCACACTCTAAATAACTGCTTTATAGGGAAAATATAGTTGGGGCAGACTGCTGACAACATATGTAAATTTCTTTTTTTTAAAGATTTTATTTATTTATTTATAAGAGACAGAGAGAGAGAGAGAGGGGGGGGGGGAAGCAGAGGGAGAAGGAGGCTCTATGCAGGGAGCCCTATGCAGGACTCGATCCTGGGACTCCAGGATCATGTCCTGGGCTGAAGGCAGGCATTAAACCACTGAGCCACCCAGGGATCCCCAACATATGTAAATTTCTAACTAGACTACTAACAAGACCCCTAACAATCCTACTTAAAAATACTGACAGTTCAATCTCCAATGATATTAACACCCAGCCCTCACAATCTGATCCTTGCCTGCCCTTGGCCAGAAACTTCTCTTTTCACCTTTGAGATGTAAGATATTGGGGGCATTGAGTTCTAAGGAGAACAGTTTCATCAAAACTAAAACTCAGATGTAGGGTGATATGGACATTCTTAAGGTCTTTCCTTCCTCCCTCTTTCTCTTCCTCCCTCCTTCCCTTTCTCCTTCCCTCCTTCCCTTCCTGGAAACATAGGAAGAGATGTGTTTGCAACTTCTCTAGACAGTTTAACACATAAAAATTGTGGTGGTTTTTGAATCCACTAAAGTAGCCACTGCTTGCACAGCCCAAGAAAGACACTTGGGATGATTTTTTTTTTTACCTTTTTTTCTTAGGGTCTTTGTGATGGATTGAGTGCTATGTCTCTTCAAGATTCATATGTTCAAATCTTAACCCTCACTGTGATGGTTTTAGGCAATGGGCCCTTTGGGAGATGATTAGGTCATGAGGCTGGAGCCCTCACGAGGAGATTAGTGCCCTTACAAAAGGGATCCCAGAGAACTCTTTTGCCCTCTCTTTCCACCATGTGAAGATATATAAGTCTGCAGTCTACAATCCAAAAAATGATTCTCACCTGAACCCGACCATGCTGCCACCCTGATCTTGGACTTCCAGCCTCCAAAACTGTGAGGACTAAATTTGTGTTGTTGGGAAGCCACTCGGTCTGTGGTAATTTGTTTTAGCAGCCTGAACCGCCTAAGGCTAGGGCTTTCTCTTTAATTAGGAGAGAACTTGCCTCTGATCTTTTTCAAGTCATTAGCATGCTAGGAAAAATCACAGAAGCACCCACACAACTTTCATATGATACTGGTGGTTTCCCCTATTTGCTTATTATATTTGAGCTAAACGTTGTTAAGCAACACAAGCTCTAATAGAGTGTACACAAATAAAAATGTGCCAACAGCAAGATATTAAGATGAGATATGGTTTCAGGTCTGGGCTGGGACCCCCAAAACAGTAGGGGAGGTGAAGAGCCAGACCACCTAAGCATCTCCAGCCTATAAAAGAGTTTGGAGGAGCTGAGAGAGTCGGAAAATAAAGAGGCTTTTTTAGAGGATGTTACTATGCCCCATGAGGCTCCGTCCCCAAGGGAAAGTGATAGAGATCCTTTCCCATCACCTCAAGTCTTTTTTGAGAAGGCTATCAATGAAACCACTTCAAGATTTTGTATATGTCCTGTGGTGTTTGGGAGGCACTATGGTACCCTTCTGAGGAATCGAAGGTCCTAGGGCTTGGCTGAAGCAACCAGCAGCTGTGGCTGGGAGTCAGTGACATCTATTGATGATAGATCACAGATTTGAGTTTCTGATGGACTAAACATGGGTCAGAGAGTAGGTGAGCCTAAAAGGAGGGCATCTAGAGGGGTAATGGGAGAAGGAATATGTGTAGGAAGAATTCCAAGAAACAGTGAATCCATGATAGATTCATAAAAGGCCAGGTGGAGAATGCTTCCCCCATGTCAGGAACCAGCAGGTGGAACATCCTCAGTGATGGGAGTGGATGGGTTCTCTGAAGAACCCATGGAGCATCCCACAAGAAAGATAAAAGTAAAAATTCACCACAACTAGAGGAAACCAATACTTGCTTTTAATGCTACCAGTTAAGGCCTTTTTGGTTTCCTTTATTTCTCTTAGTCACTCACCAAAATTTGACCCTAGAGTGGTCAGAAACCATGGTTAGCAAGCTGGAGGCAAAGGGGTAGATGTTCAAAGTGGTACAGTACAGAGAAAGCAAACCTTGGTCTTACCCAAAGCAGGTTTTCTACCTGGATTATGTCTCAACTGGGACAGGGGAGAAGCTCTGACTTTGATGAGACTTTTAAATTTTGCATATTATTTCAGAGTAGAATTACTGAAGTGAAGTTGTTTTGGGAATTGAAGAGGGCTTTTCAACCTGAAAGTGAAAAGAAAAATTATGGGTCCTGCCATAGTTTTCCTGTAAAAGGCAAGGGAAATGAAACAGAGAAGCTTATGGGGTGAGGAAGGCTACTGGTAATTGGGTGTCTGCCATGGTGGTTTTCATGGTGTGTGTGTGTGTGTGTGTGTGTGTGTGTGTGTGTGTGTATTTGAAAAAGCTCGAAATGAAAAATCTAGCAAAGGAACATAAAAAGATCGAATGACTTCTAATTATCAGCTTTATATAATGTCTTGCCTAAGGCAAAGAATCTCAGTGTCAAATTTTGGAAAATTCTAAGAAGTTATTTAATTGAAATTATTGAAAGAAAAATTTTGGTGAAACCATGAAGGATGTTCGCCAGCACATTGATCCATCCAGGCTCTTATTTCTACATCATCACTTACTTGGCTTCGTTGATGGGTTATCTCACCAGCCATCCTTTGCCTTTTGCCTGGCTCTCCATCAACTACTCAGCTGTCAGGCCCAATGCTCCATGGTCTGTGTCTGATTTGTGTGCTGTTTCTCTTATGTCTTCTTTTTTTCTCTTTGCTTCCATGGGTTTTTGTGTGGTACAGGTATATACATGTAGAACAGAAAAACCACTAACTGAACTATAAAATTAATAAATACCTCCAAATATCAGCTAAAATCTCTAACACTGTGGCTGGGACAACTATATCTGGGAAATGATATTACGTAAAATTTCAGAAATTCAATTCAACACCAAAAATGTACTTGATGCTTGAAAAAGAGAAATACAGATTTCTCTGACATTGACTACTAACTATAGGGAGCCACATCTATGGCAGAAAAGAGTCAATGTGTGCGTGTGTGTGTGTGTGTGTGGGGGGGTGACCAGAAGGAAAAAGAGATGGATAATAAGAAAAAGAGAGTATTGGGCCATGTGGGTGGCCAAGTGGATTAGGCATCCAACTCTTGGTTTCTGCACAGGTTGTGATCTCAGGGTCATGGGATTGAGCCCTGTGTCAGGCTCCGAGCTCAACAGGGAGTCTGCTGGAGACACTCTCTCCTTCTCCCTCTGCCCTTCCCTATTCCCTAAAATAAATAAATAAATCTTTTAAAAAAGAAGGTATCAGCTAATCAAGCTGATTTACAGAAGAGTCTTTGTTGAAGCCTTTCCTTTCTTTCTGCCCTCATCTCAGTCTACGCCTCCAACAGGGCACCTCTTTCCCTGGTGACCAACAGGTCACTTGATCTCAGGACCCAATCAGGACCCAAGAGATCAAGTCTCTTGGGTCCATTGCATACTTGTTTAATATGTATCGTGACTGCACTAGGTTCTGTTGACTGTGAATTTCTGGCTTTTCATAGCAACATTTCCAGCTTGTAAAAGCAGGGTGATTGAAAGAATTACAGCCCCATGTTTCTAAGAGATCTACAGAGGTAAAGCCAACTCTTGGGGACACTGTTTCTATTGAACTATGTAATTTTTGTGGTCCCATGGGATCCATAGGAAATCTAACCTTGTGATTTCGTCAGTGATCACATATTTAAATCCAAGATGAGTAACTGCTGGCATTCAGGCTTGATAGAGCATGATGGATTTAAATAATTGCTGAGGCTAATCTCTTTTCCTTGATTTAAATGAAATTACTTATCATTGGCCAGGGGTCCACGTTTCCAACATATATCAAAAAATGGAACAAGTATCAGGGTTCCCATCCACTTGTTCCCAAAGTCCAGGCTTAAGTAACAGATCATCAAGTTCAGAATAAGGAACACAAGTTTGCTAGGGAGGTTAAGGATGTGGTATCTTTGTGATCTGATAGGTAATGTAACGCTACAAAAGGAGCAGACTCCCTGTGTGCTACATGAGATTGGAATCCTAGCAATGATTCTTACCTGCTATGACCTTGGGCAAATTTCTTAAATTCTCTGAGTTTCTACAACTGTATAAAGGGAGCGATGATTTGTACTTTGTGAAATTGTGAGAATCTAATGAAATAATGTAGGTAAACTACCTCATACAATGCTCAGAATAGTAGTGACCAGTCAAATACCTTGCTACCCCATTTTGAGCTCCATATTACTTTTCAGCTGACTGGCATAAGTATTAGGCAGCAGAGCAGCTTCTTTTTTTTTTTTTTTTTTTTTGTTTGTTTGTTTGTTTTTTGTTTTTTTTTTTAGCAGAGCAGCTTCTATCCAGAACATTATTGCCTGTAGTTGTGGCAGGAAAGAGAACATGGTGAGGATGTTGCTGGCCATTCAAGTCTCCACCCAGAGCTGATACTTATGTTCATTCATTGGCCAATGCAAGTGACTTGGCCATACGTAGATTCAACAGGATGGAGAAGTATAATCATTTCCTATGGCTGAGCAACAAATACTGGTGAAGAATGGCAGTTGACCACAGGGCTGATCTAGCTGAGTGCTTATTTCCCTGAACTGCACAGAAAAAAGTGGAGAGATAATGAGTATCTAATTATGTGATTATCTATTCACTTGAAAAGTGTTTATGTAATCCTATTTACTTATCCTTTAAGTCTCAATATGAAAATGCTTCCACCTTAGCCTTCCTGGACGTTTTGCTGAAAAATAAACTCTTTCCATCATGGTATGCCATTTTTCTTCCAAGAGCATGCATCACACTCTGCTATGTTATGATGTACAAATTCATACATATTTTCTTTCTTGATGGTATTTACTTTCAAGGAGTTTACAATCTGTGTCTTACTCATCCTTGGGACTCTCTGATTCATGCTTAGTTCAGTGTCCTGCACGCAATTGATTGAAATATTTGTAGTGATCAGTTGAAGAGCTGAAATGAGAAGTGAACGAACGGTCTAGGTGGATGGGATGGAGAAAGTGAATAGTCCTGTGTAGTGAACATGGAATACTGCTGGAATGTCAGCTGAGACTCCTGAGAACCACTGTCACTGGGTTCAGAGAAGACAGAGGCTGTTAGAGAAAATTAAAGCCACCGGAGAGCTATATCAGCTAGTTTATAATTAGCAGTTACTGCAGAAAAGAAATATTCATTCCATTCTGACAACAAAGATTGCATAATTGTACCGAAAGTGTCCACACCCTTTCCAGGATGCGTTAAGCATTTACAAACAGAAACAAATGGTCTTAGCACTGGTTGGAAGCAGCAAGAAAATGGCCTTTCTTAGACTGCCCACAATCCTTGAGCATCGGACAACAATGCGTAGTATGCTATGTTGCCACATGGTTGCATGAACCGTGTCTTCCTGTGCCTTTTCTTTATCAACAATCTTTAGGGCTAAGTCATGTCTGAGAAAGAACCAAGAAAGATCAATTCTTCCTTAGTGACTAGGAGACATTCAAGGAGTCACTTGTATTTTTTTTAAATCTGACTGCGATTTATTGAGAGTCTACTATATGCCAGATTCTGTGATAGTTTGAGTCTGTTAAGTCCCTCGAGCAATCCTAGAGTCTTGTTCTCAACATGTCTTTATATATGCTGTTTCCTCTGCCTGAAATATTCTAATCTCTGCCCTGAATAACCGCTACTTACCATTCTTGTTTTGGTTTAGACATCCCATCGTTTGAGAAGAATTTCTAGATCTCCAAACCAAGTTTTTGTTTCCCCTTCTGTGCTCTTTCATAACAATATAAACTTCCCTTGTCACAGCACCAATGGTACTGTGCTTTCTTGTTTAATTGTCTGTAGCTTCTATCGGCCTATATACTTTGGGAGGACAAGGCCTGTTTCTAGCTCATTGCTGTATCCCCTGCATCATTGTAATGGCTGAGGAAAATTGATTAATGTATCATTATATTTTTATGGCCATCATATGATTATATTGTTACAATATTTTACCATGTCAGTGCCCCGTCATAGTGCTGAATGCCTGTGTACCTTTGAGGGATTTAGCCATTTGTAGCTAGCCATAATTTTTAAAGAGTTATCTCCAGAACTTCTATGGGCTGCTTTGTCAGAGCAATTTGAGTAAAGTGCTCTCTTTCAGTGAAATGAACAAAGCCAGGAATCAAGACCACTGTTCTAGGTTTGGCTCTGCAACTATCTTGCTGTGTGCTCTTGGGAAATAACTTCACCTCTCTGAACTGTTTTACTTATATGTCAAAAAAAAAAAAGAATGTGGAATAAAATATGTCGTATGTTGGACATTCTGTGACTACCATTTTGTAGTGGTTTTAAAACATAACCCAAACATTCTTTGACTATCCTCTCACTGAGTGGTGGGGTCTATGTTCCCTCCTCTTCCATATGAGCATTGTGACTGATTATTCAATAAAATATTATACGAGTGAGGCTGTGCCAGTTTCCAGGCCCAGGCTAAGAAATCGACAGCTTCTACTTACTGCCTCTTAGGATGATCACACCTGAAACCCAGCTACCATTCCATAAGGAGGCCTATACATCCCATGGACAGTCCCACCGTGGAAAGAAACTGAGCTACCTGGTCTCCAGCCCCAGCTAAGCTCTCAGCTGACAGCCACCCCTAAGTTACCACCATGTGAGTGAGCCATTTTGAAAGTGAATCCTCCAGCCTCCACTTGAGCTGGTCCGGCCAATCCTGCACAGAGGAGCTGTCCCCGCCCAGACCTTCTGAAATTGCAGATCCAAGAGCAGAACCAATGATTATTACTGTTTTAAGTCATGACTCTTTGGAGTAGTTTGTTATATGGCAACAGATAGCTGGTACACCTTTTGTTACTTCATGGTGTCTTAGACTTTTTATCCACTAGAATATCCTGCTACATGTAAAATTAGCTCTAGACAATTGACAAATCAATGTTTACTCCAAATTTATAACAGGAACAACAGAAGCAAGGAGAATATGCTATTAAGTGATCAAATGTTGGTTGAGTAGTGCTCCTTCTGGGCTTCTCAGTAGAGCTTAATGGAGAAAGCTTTGGTTAAATTAACTGATGTAAGTGACAAATGGGCCAACCACTCTCCTTTGGAATTCTATGATCAATGATGACTCTTTGCAGGACTTTCTGGAGACGATTGCCAATTATGGGTGAATTCCCAAACCATAATGAAAACTTTCTTTTTATTTATTTTGTGTAAAGTGATGTTCTCTATAGTGGCACTGAAGCATCCATTTACTTCTATGGTCCCCTCAGTGACCTGGGGCTTGGAACCCTGTTTCTTTAAAATGGCCACTGAAATGAGTCATATGCTATATGTTAGTTAATTGAATTTAAATAAAGTTTTAAAGTATATCTAAGAAATGCATTGGGCTGTATGTGAAATAAGATTTTTATGCCCCCAATAAACAAATCTCTAGCTAAAATAGTCCAAGGTTTATAGTGAAGAGAGGTTTTTCTTTCTTAGTAGCTAAGTAGTTAATAGTGGGCTTGGAAAATGAGGATTGATGGCTACCATTGCAGTTCTTGGGAATGGTGGCTTCTGGACTGAGCACCAGGACTCAACTTTTGGGATGGTCTCTCTTCTAAATGAAGGCAGTGTGGCCTTTTCCTTCATAGCATACTGATCATGAGCAACAACCATGGAGCCAAATCATCTGGGTAAAAGCCCAGCTCACTAGCTACATGACCTTAGAGAAATTACAAGGCCTTTCTATGCCTCTATTTGCTCATCAAGGTGATAATGGTAGTGACCATTTCATAGGATTTTTTTAAGGTCAACTGAGTTAATGTGTATAGAGAACTAAGAACAATGCTTACAACCATAGAAAGCTCTATATAAAAGTTGAGTATTATTGTTATTGTTAATAATGCGTTTGGTTACTATAAGTTTTATTTCCTCATTATCTTATAGCTAAGAACCCTATCTAGAATTAAAACCTTTATGTGTGGACACCAGACAGCCTGCCATAAACTAGGAGGCCATTTATTCATTTTGAAAATCTTTTTTAAAAAATATTTTATTTATTTATTCATGAGAGACACACAGAGAGAGGCAGAGACATGGACAGAGGGAGAAGCAGGCTCCCTGTGGGGAGCCTGATGTGGGATGTGCCCCTCATTTTTAAAATCTTGAGCATAGCATTGGAACAGGGAGCATGTTTGGGTCTCCTTTTTCTTCTCTTATTCCTGGGTCCCTGACCCAAGTAGCATGCCTCCTTCCAGTTCTGCATCCTTCTAGGAGTTGCCCATTCCCATCTCATGAATAAATAAATAAAACCTTAAAAAAATGAAAAGAAAGTATGATTTCCCACCATCATTTAATCAACATGGTTCAGGTAGATTTGGATTTTGAGGCCTGGTGGGTGTTTGCTGGTTTTCTCTAACATTCAAGTTTAAGTCTATGCCTTAGATGGAGTTCCCTGGAAATTGTGAGACAGGGTTGTGTGCGAAGATTTATTCAGGATGCTCCAGTAAGTGAGGGGGGCAGGACTGGGCATAGGCCTCAGCTGATCCTACAGGGAGTGCTAGAGCTGGGAAGGGCTTCCAGAGTTGTCCCAGATTGAGGTCGAGGAGACCGGGCCTTTGAATCTCCCAGTCAGAGACGGAGGAAGAACTCACTCACTAGGGGGTTGTAAATTTGGGCAAGGCTGCTTCCTGTAGCCAAGGGCACCTCCCTCTAAGGGACCCAACTGTGTCTGCAGCTGATAGTCCCAGCAGCTGGGGATGGGAGCACCAGCTCTGACAAGAGGACCTGGATAGAGCCCCATAGTATCCACTGAGTGGAAGCAACTTGTTTTCAGAATGATACATGTTTAGTGAAAAGCACTTTGTCTACTAACAAGAGGCAAACAACTCAGGCAAATTAGTCTCTGAGCCTCATTTGCTCCTGTACATTGGAGATGAGATGGTTTATAAGGGCTAACAGAGTGCTACTACTGGGTCTTTCCCACAGGAGGCAATCAATTCTAGTTCTTGTCTTACCTTGCTCAGTTTCATGAGACCAAGAATCTCTGGTCCAGAATTCCAGCTTCTATACTTTCTTTTCATTTTTTTAAAGATTTTATTTATTTATTCATGCGAGACACACAGAGAGAGGCAGAGACATAGGCAGAGGAAGAAGCAGGCTCCCTGTGGGAAGCCCAATGCGCGACTTGATCCCAGGACCCTGGGATCTCGACCTGAGCTGAAGGCAGATACTCAACCACTGAGCCACTCAGGCACCCCCAACTCCTATGTTTTCAAATGACACTGGGGGCCTGTACTTTTTTGCTTTTATTCAGCGCTGGCTCTGAGGGCAGGAAATGAATGTCACGTAAACACCGACAATGAGCCAGGCTTTCTGCCAATTCATTTAACCCTCACCACGACATCGATGGGCAGGCATTAGCATCCTCATTTCACACAACAGGAAAGTGAAGCTGAGAGAGGTGAAGTGGCTTGCTCAAGGTTCCATGGCTAATAAGGGGCAGAGACAGGGGTCCAATCCAGGTTCACACACCGCTTCATGTCCTGCTGCCCTAGCCTAGGCAGGAGTGCCCTTTGCTTTAAAGCTCAGGCTTCCAGAATGTTGCTGGGAACAGGAAATTAAAATTTTAAGGGGGATTAATATTTTAAAAATATTGATGTAATATTCTATTCCTCCTTTCTTGAGCATGTGATCTTACCCTAGTTGACCCAAGATACTGAACTTTCTAGAAAAATTTTTGAGGAGGTTTTGTGTGTGTGTGTGCATGCACGTGCATGCAATAGAAATGTGCAAGAAGGAGTATGGAAAAATCAAGATCATGTTCGCAAAATCTTGTGCGGCAGGACAACAGCCTCATAAGTTTGGTTATGGTCTTCAGAAAGGATTTGCTTAGTTTTAGGGCAGACCCTTCTGTCTCATTCCCTTTCTGCACTACAGCATGGCCAGCCCCAAGGACCTAGAGTAGAACAGAAATCTGCTGAGTCCACACAGCCAAGCCATGAGTCTTGCTACTCTGCGCTAAAGGGAGAATGTGACCCAGGGGAAGGAAGAGACAGCTGGGCCTTTTCCCTCCCAGAGGAAATGTGGCAGGGAGAAAGAATGAGAGAGAAACGGGAGCCCGGACTAGCAGTTGTCAGTCCCTGATTCTTTTCTCTCTGGGCTCCAGTGACGGGATGGGGAGGTGATTTCAAAAAACTAGGGTAATACCGCGAATAAATGAGGCCCAGCATGGCAGGGTGGGGCACTTGGCAGAGACCTGGGGACCAGTCACTTAGCAGCCTGGGGTTATAGTGTGCACAGCCATCAGTGGATGGAGCTGCAGGGCAAGCCAGGCAGTCCAAAGGGCTTTGAGTGAGGGTTTATTCCCCTTGGTGGCTTGGAGGCAGAGGCCACCGTGCCCGAGGACCTCAAGCCTCTCCTGTCATCATGATGATCCATCTCCACTCTTTTCCACCTTGCTCCTCGCAAAAGGAGGCTGGTTTTTATGGACTGGGCTCCCTTGCCCTCTCACTTCCGGATGTCTTTTGCCAATGGAAAGTACTCCTGCCCCCAAGAGTCCAGAGGGTGGGTGGGGGGGATGTTATTCACCTCCTCCTCCCTCCCTATCGGCCAATGGGTTACAAGTGACTGCATTCCCCTGCTGAAGGTCTGAAGGACAACCTTCTCCCATGTTTATAGGTCTCACTAGGCTCTAGCACCTTTTGGATTCTTTTATAGACTTAGGGGTGGCCCTCCTGCTGTGAGCCCTGGGTCCTTCTCCATCCCTGCTCAGCTTAGCTTACCCTCATGGACACCTTTGAAAGCAGGCCCTCACTCAAAAAATCCCTTTTGTGTGTGGTTTCCTGCTAGGGAGGATGCCTTTCCATCCTGGTTTGCCCCCAGACAGTCCAAATCTATCCCAGTTGTTCCAGTGTAATGATTGCAGCATTCCCTCCTTTACTCTCAAAAGATCCTTGTTTGGCTAGCATCCCACTGCTGGCACCCTACTGCTGCACCATCTTGGGGTGGGGGGCGGGGGCGATGGGGTGGTGGCAGGAGGAGGTGCTGCTGAATAGGGTTCCATGTGAACCAGATTGGGTCCTTAGTGAATTGGCTCTCCTGCTCACTCTAGGGAGGGTGTCAGATTCGTTACAGACACAATCAAAGAAGCTAAATTTCCTCTACACTTGCAGGTTGTGGCGCGAATGATTTTTCAAGTCCTGTTGCTCAATTGTCACTCCTGGGGGACAGGACTCTACCTTATGCATCTTTGCCAACTCTGCTCTATCTAGTGCCCTGCCTGGCCTGCGGTTCATAAACACTGTCTGAATGAACAATAAGGGAATGGAGTCACTATGTTCAATCAGTGTGACAACTCATTCACACATGGAGGTAACCATGGCACCAGCTCTCACAGGGGCTGCATCGACTTCACAGAGGGAGCTGCTGTGAAAGGGAAAGGAATTGGCAGAGTGATCGTGTGCGCGCACACACGCACATGCTTCGTGTCTATGGTTGTGTATGTGTGTGTGCTCGTGTGTGTGGGTAGTTGCACATGTGTTTGTGGGTGGTTCTGTGTGTGCAGTTGTGACTGCATGTTTGGACATGAGATCACAGTCTAAATATGAATGTGTGATTAGGATAAGCATAAAGTTTAGGGGAACAGGATGCATTTTATATTTTAAAATCCCCCCCGCTTTGCCCTTCTCGCTGCACACAACAGAAGGAACGGGGCTGCCCACTGCATCGCCTGGGCCTGGGCGGTCTCACTTCTGTTTGATTTAGCGAGCATTCGCTGAGCACACGCTGTGTGCCAGGCCTTGAGCCAACAGTTGTCTCCTAGGAGGTGGACCTTTAGATACTGTGGCCTCAGCCCTGAGCACCCCTGGGGCCGGTCGATTTCCTTGCATCTCAGGTTCTGACTCACTGCCTCGACCTCCCACCAACTTCATTTTCTCTTTGGATGAATAAATAGGAAGATCTCAGTAGATTTCCTTGTCCCGCAGGAAGCCGGGCCCATTGTACTCAGTAACCCCACCACTGCCTGTGGCAACTTCTCAGAAACCCAGCCTGCAAACAGCTGCCTCATTTCTTTCTGGGTGGCTTCACACTTCTCTTGGGCAGCGGTGTTGGTGTTCATCAGTGAGACCTGAGTGGTGGTGATCAGAGGTGGGCACTGTGACAGGAAGCCTTCTGTGTCCTCAGGACAGGTCTGCTCCCAGGAAAAGCCCTGAGATGGGTCTGGATGATAGCACAATCATAATCCTGAAAGCAACACTCTCCCTTGCACTCCTTGGGAGGCTCTCTGGGTGCCCTTTGCCTTTGATTACCACCTCTCTGGGCTCCTTCCCCCTGCCACAAATGGGTCCCAGTCCACATTAAGCAGACTCTAGCCTTAGGTTGGAGTTTCCTGTGGGGTCACTGTTCTACTGCAGAGACTGGTGCTAACTGTCCTTGCTCTTCTATGGGCTCCTTTTTACCTTTTCTCTGGTTATGGCTTGGTTTGAGTCTCTTTCTTTCTGGGGACCCTCTCTTCTAGAATCCAACCCAGATCCCGGGAACAAGGCCACACATGGATGTTCCAGCTGATAGCCAGCATCACTCCCCAGACATGGGAGAAAAGTAGCTTTCGTGACTACTCCTGCCCCAGCCACTGTCTGACAGCAGCCACATAGGAGAACCTCGGGGGATAAACCAGCGAGCTGAGCCCAGTCTGCCCCCCTGGCCCACTAGAGAAATATTAACCAGTGATTGTTGCTGTTTTAATGCCATGATGTTTAGGGTGCTTGGTTAGGCAGCGGCAGACAACCATAAGGAGAGGCCAGAAGTACTTGGAGAAAGTTCACAGAGAGCCAGAGGGGGATTTAAAGGTTATACATAAAACACAACAACATGCTGGGGGCGTCTGAGCTTTTTTGTCAACCAGAGGAAAGATCAAGGGGAAAATGTTAAAATGTCTTTAAAAACACAGCAAAGGAGCTTAAACCTTCTGATTTCCAGTGAGGGCAACATAAAAGGAAATCAAATTAAATTGCGGCATGATGAATTTGAGATTGACGTTAAACAGTGCTTTCTTGAGTGGGGGTGAAAAGCCACGGGTGCTCATATTTTAACAAATCATGTATGGTCTTTATTGCCCTCTCATTCGGTCAGGTACCTGCCCTCCCTTCATGCGCCCTGTGGTCTCTAAGAAACTATTAATACAAAATGTAGTTAATACATACTGAAGATGAAATGTATTAAGGTATACATTATTTTGAGATTTAAAAATCAGAAAAGAAAGAAATCATGCCCAAACCAAATGTCCTTAGAATGGTATCATCTAAGCCCACAGCAAATATCATTCGCAATGGGGAAACACTGGGAACCTTTCCCCTAAGATTAGGAACAAGACAGGGATGTCCACTCTCACCACTGCTATTCAAACATAGTACTACAAGTCTTAGCCTCAGCAATCAGACAACACAAAGAAATAAAAGGCATTCAAATGGGCAAAGAAGAAGTCAAATTCTCCCTCTTTGCAGATGACATGATACTCTACATAGAAAACGCAAAAGACTCCACCTCAAGATTGCTAGAACTCATACAGCAATTCGGCTGTGTGGCAGGATACAAAATCAATGCCCAGAAATCAGTCGCATCTCTATACACTAACAATGAAACTGAAGAAAGAGAAATTAAGGAGTCAATTCCATTTACAATTGCACCCAAAAGCATAAGATACCTAGGAATAAACCTAACCAAAGAGGTAAAGGATCTCTACCCTAAAAACTGCAGAACACTTCTGAAAGAAATTGAGGAAGACACAAAGAGATGGAAAAATATTTCATGCTCATGGATTGGAAGAATTAATATTGTGAAAATGTCAATGCTACTCAGGGCAATTTACACATGTAATGCAATCCCTATCAAAATACCATGGACTTTCTTCAGAGAGTTGGAACAAATCATCTTAAGATTTGTGTGGAATCAGAAAAGACCCCGAATAGCCAGGGGAATATTGAAAAAGAAAACCAGAGTCAGGGGCATCACAATGTCAGATTTCAAGTTGTACTAAAAAGCTGTGATCATCAAGACAGTGTGGTACTGGCACAAAAACAGACACATAGATCAATGGAACAGAATAGGGAACCCAGAAATGGGCCCTCAACTCTATGGTCAACTCAATATTCAACAAAGCAGGAAGACTATCCACTGGAAAAAAGACAGTCTCTTCAATAAATGGTGCTAGGACAATTGGACAGCCACGTGCAGAAGAATGAAACTGGACCATTCTCTCACACCAGACACAAAGATAAACTCAAAATGGATGAAAGATCTAAATGTGAGACAAGAATCCATCAAAATCCTAGAGGAGAACACAGGCAGCACCTTTTTTGAACTTGGCCACAGCAATTTCTTGCAAGATACATCTATGAAGACAAGGGAAACAAGAGCAAAAATGAATTATTGGGACTTCATCAAGATAAAAAGCTTCTGAACAGAAAAAGAAACAGTCAACAAAACTAAAAGACAACCTACAGAATGGGAGAAGATATTTGCAAATGACCTATCAGATAAAGGGCTAGTGTCCAAGATCTATAAAGAACTTATTAAACTCAACAGCAAAGAAAGAAACAATCCAATCATGAAATGGGCAAAAGACATGAAGAGAAATCTCACAGAGGAAGACAGACATGGCCAACAAGCACATGAGAAAATGCTCTGCATCACTTGCCATCGGGGAAATACAAATCAAAACCACAATGAGATACCACCTCACACCAGCGAGAATGGGGAAAATTAACAAGACAGGAAACAACAAATGTTGGAGAGGATGTGGAGAAAGGGGAACACTCTTGCACTGTTGGTGGGAATGTGAACTGGTGCAGCCACTCTGGAGAAGTGTGTGGAGGTTCCTCAAAGAGTTAAAAATAGAGCTACCCTGCGACCCAGCAATTGCACTGCTGGGGATTTACCCCAAAGATACAGATGCAGTGAAAGACCAAGACACCTGCACCCCGATGTTTATAGCAGCAATATCCACAATAGCCAAACTGTGGAAGGAGCCTCGGTGTCTATCGAAAGATGAATGGATAAGGAAGACGTGGACTAAGTATACAATGGAATATTCTTCAGCCATTAGAAACGACAAATACCCACCATTTGCTTCAATGTGGATAGAACTGGAGGCTATTATGCTGAGTAAAGTAAGTCATTTGGAGAAGGACAAACATTATATGGTCTCATTCATTCGAGGAATATAAAAAATAGGGAAAGGAATAAAGGGGAAAGGAGAGAAAATGAGTGTGAAATATCAGTGAGAGTGAGATAACATGAGAGACTCCTAACTCTGGGAAATGAACAAGGGGTAGTGGAAGAGGAGGTGGGCGGAGGGTTGGGGTGACTGGGTGACAGGCACTGAGGGGGGCACTGGATGGGATGAACACTGGGTATTATACTATATGTTGGCAAATCGAACTCCAATAAAAAATATACAAAAAAAAGAATGGTATCATCTTTCTAAACAGTACAATAAAAATAAATAAATAAATAAATAAATAAATAAATAAACAAACAAACAAACAAATAAATAAATAAGTAAAAAAAAATACCCAAACACCTCTGGGTTAATTGGTTCGAAGCTATGTGATATAAGTTGCCAAAAAACGCACTTAGAAGTGGGTGGGCTTGAGGGGCTTGTGCTTCTCGGCAGTCTTATTAAACACCAGACTATTTTGCAATTTCATCGTTTTCTTCAACCTGGAAGGTTGCCCCAGTCTCTCATCTCATCTTATCTGCCTATCAGTGACTGATTGCTAAGGAATGACCACTCCCTGCCCCAAGTGAATTATCATGTAGCCTCATAACTATTTATATAGCTCAGGAGTCTGCAGGTTGGCTACATCACATCACCTCCTATGATGTCTCTGAAACTTCAGTCTGAGACTGATGTAGACAATTTTGAGACATGTTGAGCCATGCAAAATGTGAGATGCTCTGTAGCTACCAGGAATATGGCAGTTGAGGCACCAACAGAGACTCAAGAGCCCTTGATTATTCTCCCCATCCCCACCCAGTCCGGAAATAGACATTTCTTCCTTTTTTCCATCCCTTCGACTCTTATCCACCCACTGCCACTCTTTGGGCAGGGCAGAGAGCTAGGTTTTACAGAAAGCATCCAGAAGCCTCTTGGAGGAACAAGAGCAGCCCTCCCTCCGTGCCCTCCGTGTCTTAAACGTAATCACAAAAGCCGAACTCAGAGCATTTTTTCCCCTACTGCCTCTGCTGCAATTTTTGATGCTGGAGGGCATTTATTCAGCTTTTATTATTTTCTTGTTAAAGAATATTTAATCTTACTGGTGGGTGGGTGTGGGTGGTGATCACATCAGAGGGAAGAGAAAGAAATCCAAGCATGTTTCTGAGGGAAAAAATATGTATTAACCATTATATGGTAGGGCATTCTTTGTAGTTAATATGCAGCTCAGGAAAGAACATAATAGAATAGCTTCCAAACTATGCAAAAAGCAAAATCAACTCTGTGTGGATGTACCCTGTGTTAACAAACTCAGAGCTGTATTTTCTGGGAAACTAGATTCCTTTGCTGGGGATGGTTTTCAGAATTAGCCTATTGTTTACAAAGTGCCTTGGGGCTAGAAAGTAACTGGCAAAGCAATGGATCTGAGGTCCCCTTGACTACAGAGTTGAAGGCTCAACACAGAAAGCCTAAGAGAGCAAAGAGAGGGCACTGGAACGCTAAGAGTATCAGTAACGAGGCCAGAATCTGGGGAAAAACATCTAAATGACATTGCCATTAACCAAATCACAGTTCAGGAAAATCCTATTGATCTACATCTATTATTTATTTATTGTAGTGGAACAGACCCTTTTAGTTTGTCCTAGGAAATGCTACTCCGTGATGTGTTATTTATTTGTTATCTTCTGTACAATGGGAAATAATAATCATACTTCTTGGTGAGGCCACTGGGAGGATTGCATGAGGGAAGATATGTAAAGCTCTTAGCCAAGTGCTTGGTCCGGGACACTAGCTAACATTTAGAATAATTCTTATCATGACTGCTGGAAGGTAGTAAGTAGTACAGTGGAGGGAAGAACGTGGGTTTTGAAACTTGATGGTGTTGGATTTTAATCTCAAATTGTGAGTGGCAACGTGTCCTTGGGCATATCGCTATAAAATCGTGGTACTGTGACATACATGGTTGCTGTGAGGCTGATGTAAACTAACTTACAAAGAGAAATGAGTGCAGTGTCTGCACATGGAAATTGATGAATGAATGATAGCTGTTATTACTTCATGGAATGTTCGCAGTCCCTAGAGGGATGTGTTTGGCCAATGCTGTACCCGATGCAATTCAAGAATGAACTGCTGTTCTTCAGGATTCGCAGGAATTATGGGCCAAGTTCATTCAGGCCTTCCTAGAAGATGAGGGCGGGGAATGCAAAGGAGACTTAACTGGGAGAGAAACTGTGAAGGATAAGGGGGGCAGGAGTAGGAGGGGAGAGCCTTCAGACTGTGATGCAAGTCTGACCCTTGAGGAAAGAGAGGGAAGGAAGGAGGTTGGGGGGTGGGGGATGGGGAAGGGCTTCAGACACAGTGCAGCTCTGAGAAAGTCTCTGCCAGGCCAATGGAGAGCCCCAGAGCAAAGACTGCAGAGTGACCTGGCGCTGCCCCTCCCCCCATCATCGTGCTCAGTCATTGGGTGGGAACAGCCTGGGCAACGTGTGGCCTCAGCAGGAGAGCTACAGTGGATCCCAAAGGGAAGATGCAGCAGCTAAGGGTGGTCAGTGATCTGTACTCCTCCAAGCAGGGTCTCTTGAAGGGACCTCTGAATGGCATACCTCTATGAGCACCACAAGTGGCCATGGTAAGGTCCATCCCAGTCAGAATTATCTTTGCTCATATTAGTTAGTGCCTGGTCTGGGTCAAGTCCTCAAAACAGATCCTCTATAAATGTGGAATTGAATAGAATTTTCTAAGAAAAGAAATACTGCCAAAAGTAGTTCTGAAGAATAATTGAGGCATCCAATCAACCAAATATGAGATATTTGCTGAAAAATAGATTTGTTGAAAAATCAGCTTAATGGTTTCCATTTGGAAAAGAGCAATACAGGTGTCAATTTGTCCTGTTTGATTCCTCAAAGGGAGCTGGGCCATAAGTCTTCACATGTATTTAACTGAAAAAAAAAAGGTATATTCTTAAGTGACATCTTGTAGTTATGAAGTTTCAATAATTCATTCTGCTTTCCCTTCCTGCCTAATTGCATTACTCAGATCTATTTAAATTTTTTGTTTTAGAGGGATCTCAGGAAAGAATAGTGGAAGTAGATTGAAAGGGTATAGCAAATTTACTTTTAGCTTTAATTTCCTCTGTGATGAAACTATTGCTTCTTCCATGTTTCACCTTTATCTTCCCCTTCATTTGTGATATCAGAGAGGAAAGAATTTTCATCTATCCTCTTAAGTTCAGTGTTTGGGGATTGTGAATTAAACTGACAAGAAATAGATTAACGAAAGAAAAGACAGATTTAATCATGTACATAGGGGAGTTCACAAAGAAATGTGAGTCAAAGGGGTGATTAGAATTTGGGGCTTATCTATCATCTCAATAAGGGAAAGGGAGATGATGAACACTTCTGGGAAAACAAATTATGTTTTGGAAAGATAAATGAGCCCTCAGGAGAGAGAGATATGATAGTTTTGTAACAATGTCTGTTTAGGTGTGTTGTGGAGACTTCTTATGTCCAGTGATGAGTCAATCTTTCCCAGTTGCTCCTGGGGAGGGAATATATGACAATTGAATTCCTTTGAGTTCTTTTGGGAGGCTCTGCTTTTGGGCAGATAAGAAATTTCCGGAACTCAAATGCCTTCCACTCAAAATAATTTTTATGGCATATTTTGGACTCTCAGAGATATGAATGCTGAAATATTGGTTTGTCACATAATTTGAGGGCCCAGACCAAAGGTGGTACATAAACCCCAGTAATAATGCTCGTACTGTCTCAATAGTTCAGTGTTTCTTCACTATTTAATGGTAATGGAAAACAAAAGCTAAATGACATTCGTTGATGGCATGAGTCAGAAAACCAACTCTTTGGAAAGAAAAAAAATAACAACCCTTCCAATTAGAGCTTAACCATGTTAAGAGAGAGGCATTGGAAATGAGGACAGGGGAAAAGGGAATAAATAAAATGGGAAACACCAGACTGGAGGCTTGGGGCCAAAGGAAGAACTGGTTTGTGGCTGAATCCACTCATTGCTTAAGAAAAGCCAAGGGGCGCCTGGGTGGCTTATTTGGTTAAGCATCTGCCTTCAGCTCAGGTCATGATCCCAGGGTCCTGAGATTGAGCCCCACATTGGGCTCCCTGCTCAGCAGGGAGCCTGCTTCTCCCTCTCCCTCTGCTTGCCCCTGCCCCCCGCTTGTGCTCTCTCTCTCTTTCTGTGTCAAATAAATAAAATTTATTTATTTATTTATTTATTTATTTATTTATTTATTTATTCATGAGAGACACAGAGAGAGAGGCAGATACATAGGCAGAGGGAGAAGCAGGCTCCCTGCAGGGAGCCTGATGTGGGACTCAATCCCAGGACCCTGGGATCATGAACTGAGCTGAAGGCAGATGCTCAACCACTGAGCCAGCCAGGTGCCCAATAAATAAAATCTTAAAAAGAAAATGAATATCCGGTAGGTGTTGGATATGTGAAACCAACGAAAGCATCATGTCCCCAGGGAATCAACAGTGCTAATAAATCTGCAATGGGCCTGGGTAAATTAAATCTTGACAGTGCAGGTAGAGGCCATGACTGCAGTTGCTACGACCCCATCTAAATTTTCTACCCCAGTTGAAAATGAGATGAGGGTGAAAATGAACATTGGTGTTTATGCAGCTGGTATCCTGTTGGAATCATTTTAAAGTTTTTGATTAAAAACAACATTGGGTTTTGTTGTTCTTTTCTTTTCTTTCTTTCTTTTTTTTTAAGTAGGCTCCACACCCAGTGTATAGCCCAATGAGGGGCTTGACCTCACAACCCTGAGATCAAGACTTGAGCTGAGATCAAGAGTCAGATGTGTAACTGACTGAGCCACCTGGGTGCCCCTTGTTGTTTGAAAGTCAGGCAACTCTGAGAAGCAAGAGCAACAGGGTTATGTACTGTATAAATTTGCTGACCAGACTTTGCCTTTGACCAGAGTGGCATAGGACTAACTAGCTGACTCAAACTTGAGTTGAGAGTGTGTTTGAAATTCACCAGAGGCGGGTAGCTACTTGGTACCTTTGACTGAAAAACACTCCCATACTGTCTGGGAATTGACCCACTTTGAACCAGTAGGCTTACATTCAACAGTATTTGTTACATCACTGTAGTGACGAAAACCCCAACCCTGTAAGCAACCTGAATATATGTGATTGGGGAAATTATTGAATAGACTGTACTATGACCATGTTATGCAGCTATTAAAAATGAATTAGATCACTACCTATTGACCTGGAGAGATAACTATGAAGAAGAAAATAGCCAGCTGTTAAAAATATTCAAAAAGTGGGATGCCTGGGTGGCTCAGTGGTTGAATGTCTGCCGTTGGCTCAGGTCTGTGATTCTGGGCTCCGGGGATTGAGACCTGTCTCGAGCTCCCTGCAGGGAGCCTGCTTCTCCTTCTGCCTATGTGTCTGCCTCTCTCTCTCTTTCATGAATAAATAAATAAAATCTTAAAAAATATTCAAAAATCATACTTGAGAAACTTTAAAACTTCTTTTGCTAATGCTATGAACTATATATGAATTCCTCATATTGATAATTAATAGCAAACATTAAATTGTAGTTTTTTGACTTTAGCTGTCAGATAGACGAATTCCTTACCTGGAGCTTGGCCCACTTCTCTATGCTTCAACATAGCTAAAATAATCCTCAGAAGATGAGGGTTATAATATAGAAATATCACTTTCTAAAAGTTAAAGGAGTAAGAGAATTTAGGGAGATGAAAGGTGGAGGGATAAATGCACTAAACTATTTGGTTAGGGTTAGGTTTTTGAAAAGAATTTTCTATCAAGAGAAGGAAAGACTAGAGGCTGCCTACTACTGCTTGAGTATACATAGAGATAGAGAAACAAAAGTGGTCAATGTGAAAGACCTAGAATTGCATATGCAACTTCATTTCTGTATAGAGCATTGAAGTTTTAAAGACATTTTTTTACATGCAGTTCCTCACTTGTCAGAGAGCTGGATATATGCCTGCCATTTCACAGGAAAAAAAAATAAAAATAGAACTTAGATTAGTTCTGCCTAAATTCTGTCTCTGAGTGCTAGCTAAATTGGATAATTGATAAAATCTGTATGTGGAGTCAGTCAAGAGAAAATTAAGGTTTTCTTCATTGGAGTTTAGAACTGAGATAGTCTTCAATGTAAATAAATGCATGAACTGTGCTATGGATGATGCTCTCAGCATTCCTGTATTTTACATGGGCTCTGACAGATTGGGGGCAGAATGAGAATGGAGTAGAAGGGACACCATCTGGGTAGTGATGCAGGGTAGGTGGAAACAGCAGAGAACAGAGTCAAAGGTCACAGAAGAATGGAGGTGATGATTGGGGTGATCTGCGGTACAGAATTTCTTCTTCCAGTAATGGTGGACTAATTAATGAAGACCAACCCTCCTGCTGAAGACAACTGAAAAAAAAGAAGCTGGGATCATTAAATTGATCGATCGATCGATCGATCTATCTATCTCATCTATCTGTATGTTTATAACACACACACAACCCAGTATATTAAAAAAGTATTCTGGAAAGTGCTAGGTCAGATAGCTGAAACCAGAGTGGAGAATTACTGCACCGTGCACAAAATGAAAGAAGATAGATACCCAGGGGGCAAACCAGAGTTTGGGACCACTCTTCTGCTGGGGCATTTGCCAGTTCCTTCCCAGGTGACTGAGAGACAAATGCCTGAATCTTAGTAGCCTTGAATGGTGCTTTGGAGAACTTTACAAGGATACAGGTTCCGGGTTTGGCATAAAGACCACTCTGTGGTCTGTGCTGTATCCAAGGAGAGAAGGTACACCCTCAGATACCGCAACTCAACTTGTTCCGATCCTGGCATGGATTAAAGTGATCTCGGATTGCTTATATCCCCGGACCCCAGCAGAAGCAAACAGACCCCTGCTCTGGAGGAGGCTAACATGATACTGTGCCTCATATTCTTTCTATAAATACGTGTAAATACAATATCTGGCAAGCAAAAATTAACCATGTGCAGAAGGAGACAAGCCTACGTGCCTTGGAATGGCATCTCGAAAACGTTGAGAGAAAGCCACCACCAACCGGAAATTCTAAACTAGTGATCATTTCCTTCAGCAGCAAAGGTGACAGACACATTGTTTCAGTTGTCTATTGCAGCATAGACATAATACCACAAATTTAGTAGCTTAAAATAATAGATACTTATTATCTCCTAGATTATGTGGGTCGGGGGACTGGACATGGGTTATCGGGTGTTGGCTAGAACGGAGTTCTCTCTTCTTGGGGAAGAATGTTTCCGAGCTCATTTCAGGCTCACAGACTGAGAGTGTGTGTCACCTTTTCGCTAGCCTGCAGCTGGAGGCTGGAGGTTTTAAGCCCATGGATCAAGAAAAAGCCTGGAAATCAATGAGGTAAGCATGCCTCTCAGGAAATGAGGAAAATAAAGGCAAATTAATCTCAGAGAAAGTAGAAAGAAGAAAATGATAAGAAACAGAAATGAATGAAATAGAAGAAAAAATGCAAAAGAAAGATTCGGCAAGGATAAAAGTTGGTGCTTCCAATCAAATAAAATCAATAAAAATCACAAAAACCACTGTGCCTCCCACAGATATAAAATATATTAAGGAGCTATTATGTACAACCTTATGCCAAGAAATTTTAAAAATTTAGATCAACTAGGCAAATTTAGAGAAAGATACAACATTGTAAGCCTGACACAGAATAAGCAGAGAATCTGAAGAACACAACATTTTTTTAAAAATGGGACTTATAAGTTTTTCTATTATAAATTTTTCTACAAAGAAAATTCCCAGATGACTTCATTAGTAAAGTCTACCAAACACTTAAGGAAAAACCAATGCCAATCTGTCAAAAATTCATCTAAAATATAGAACAAAATGGAACATTATCTAACTTGTTTTACGAGAGCAGCAGGACTATAGACACTAAAAATCTCACAAGGACATGACAAGACATAATACTTTAGGTCAGTATCGCTGGAGAACATACATGCACTATCCAAACAATCATTAGATTGTCATTCAAACTTAGCAGTATTTACAAATATCATATATCTGAATCAAGTTGGTTTATTCCAGAAAGGCCATGTCGGTTTAAAAATAGAACATGAAACCGTGTGTTTCATCCCAAAAACAAGATTAAGAACAAAAATCATATGATTGTTTCCATAGAGGCTGAAACAAATTTCATAACATTCTCTATCCATCTATGGAGGTAAAAGCTCCACTGAGCAAATTAGTAATAAAAGGAAACTTTCTTAAACTGATGAAGTTATCTACCAAAAAACACCTACACCAAAACTCTACTTCATCATAAATTGCTGAAAGCTTTTACTTTGTGATGAGAACAAGAAAAGGTGCCCACCATCACTACTTCAATTCATCATTGTACCTGAAAGTTCCATCAGAGACTTTGGAATCGACATAGAGGAGAATGGAAATAACTGAACTTTACAAGTTTCCTTGGCATTACTCTTTTTTGGGGAAGGGTGTGGCTAGGACTATTTTGTTCTTGTTTTCATATATCTTTCTATTACCCTTTGCATCTCCTGAAGTTGGCTCTATGCAAGTGAAATAGAGCATCTGGGGGGAATATAGAAAAATATGTTTAATGGCAATTTGAGCTGACCTCTAAGGGGAGGAGACATTTGGGATCAGCCTCTCTTACAATCCAATGGGGCTTTCTGAGGTTTCATGAAAACCCGTATTTGTGCCCTATCCTGGGCCAAGGTGGCTGGAATATCTTCTTTTGATTTCACTATGGTTGAGAACAAGGCGGGGGTATGCAAAGAATACTATTTTGGAAGACATTTTCTCTGGAGCTAGTTTTTAGTTAGGATGAAATCACCAGGGTACAGACATGTTTGGGTAGCTAGAACTGACTAGGGTACCTTTGGGTACGTCGATCGGTTTTGTGACTCATCTACTCTTAAAGAAAGTAACATGCATCCAGCTCTTGCACACATGAGAAAGTACCTAGGCCTGGCAAGCTTAGCTTCAACAATTGGGATGGTAATAAAGCAATTCACTTTAAAATTTGTGACTACTAGACAACTTAAAACAGCAGGGATCATCATATTAGAATGAATGAAGGTCTCTGCATGATAGACTGACAGGCCATGCCGAGACAAAGGAAGCAGTAGATGTAATTGACACAGACAGCAGTGCAACCTTGATTATATTAAAATTACATTCTCCTCCAAAAGATGAGAAGGAGTCTCTGCTGTTCTTAGTTATCTACTAGGAGGGTAATAGGAAGTAAGGGTCATAGAGGTAGCCAGTGCGTAAATGAAAATTATGAAATGAATCATGATGTGTCAAAGTCAGCATGACTATACTTGGGAATGTGTATACAGGCAATTTTTAAGCTTAGCTAAAGTAGATGATTGGCTCACGTCACCAGTTAGCAATAGATACCTGAGGGTCTTCCATAGACTGAAGTGCTGATCTTTGAATTCACCTTACCTTTCACAAACACATAAAGTGTGCTGAAGCTCATTGCCCCTGTAGGCAATGAAAGATCAGCCACACGCCACTGAAAAGACGTGAGCATAGCCATATGTTGAGCATTACTAGTCATTATGAAATGCTTTAAAATAGTATAGGTATTCATGCATCAAGATAAAAATTATCTTTAGATGTTTAGTTTCTTTGAGGCAGCCAACTAAACCAAATCTTCTTGAGGTTTGAGTTTGAAATTGATTTTATGATTTTAGAATGGTCACTGCTCCCCATTTATATCTTGCCCCCAATCTCTGTGTAAAGTTCAGATGGTGCACCACACAAGGTTACCATATCTAAGGAGGCATCATTCACATCATGGACCTATACAGAGTTAATTTGTGTGAGAACACCGCATATAAGTGTAGATTCTTGGTTGAGTCCTGGAACAGCAAGAGAACCCTCTCACTTTACTTGCCCATAACCCTTTACTTGCCCACTTGTACCCATACCCCCTCCCACAAAGCCTTCCCTCTCACATTTACTTGGACACACATGTATGCACATGGTCATGCCTCCTCTTGACTGTGCCTTGGGTGTCTGGATTCACTCAATAAGCAGTCCCCCTTATTCTGAACTTGTCACAGTCACCTCATCTTGGGATAGAGTATGTGCATTCCTTCTAGCTTGTGTGCTGGGCAGGGTGTAAGCGTGTAGTAATGGAGGGTGAGTCTGTGCCTATGCACAACCAAGTGCTGACCTCAGACTCTGGAAAGACCTTCAGACTCAAATGGGGTGCATTTGAACAGGCTTTGTTCAATTTTTAGTGGGATACGTGTGTCTGGCCAACAAATTACAAAGTAGTTTACCTTATAAAGTCACTGGATGCTACTCCTTTAGCCATAGAGACCGTGTTCTGCTGCTTTCTTGTCTCTCTCTACCAAGCCTCCTGTTCTTTACACATAGGCACTTCTAGGGTCACTGTGGTAGCCTGAAAAAAATGACTCCCTCCAAATATATGCGCTTTCTAATCTCAAAAACCTGTGAATATTATATGGCAAAAGATTTGATTTAAGATCTTGAGATGTAGAGATTATCTTGGCTTATCCTGATTGGCCTTAATTGCAATCACAGGTATTCTTAGAGAAGAAGAGGGAGTTTTGAGACAGATAGGGTCACCTAGTGTGGCTGGAGGGATCAACAGCTGGTTGTGTATGATTGCTGAGATTGCACATTAATACATGTGTTATTTTTCTACTGTTGGATAACAAACTACCAGAAACTTAGTGGCTTACACCCACACACATTTGTTATCTCAGTCTCTGTGGGTCAGGAGTCTGGGCATGGCTTATCTGGGCCCTCTGCCATGCTGTAGTCCAGGTGTGGGCCAGAGCTGGGTTCTTATCAGGAGGCTCTCTTGGCAATGGATCTGCTTCCAAGTTCTTGTAATCATTGGCAGGATTCATTTCCAAATGGATATAACACCGAGGGCTCTAGCTTATGCTGGCCATTGAATGGAGGCCACTCTTAGGTTCTAGAAGCTTTCCACAGTTGCCTTTCTCCATATTCTCTTTACCACATGGCAGCTTGCTTCTCCAAAGCAAACAAGGGAGAAAGATAGCAGGTTTTCTAGCAAGACAGAGCCTTATATAATGTAATACAATTACAGGAATGACATCCTGCCATATTCTATTCGTTAGAAGCAAGTCACAGGCTCTGCCCACACTCAAGCAGAGGGAACCATAAAAACCTATGAGCTCCAGGAGACTAAGGATCATGGAACCACCTTAATGTCTACATGCTAAATATACTCATTTATTAAGGAAGTATCGAGGAAGGAGAACATTTTCTCTAATTCACACAAAGGTCTGGCACAGGTTAGCAAAGGCATTTTTTCCCATCTCAACCCTCTTTTTTGTTCTGGCCAAAGTGGTGTTAAAACGATAAGCTAAAGGACAGAAGTATATTTTATTAGATGGCAGAAAGTGACTAAAATCTGAGGGAATGTAATTGTGATATAGTTTTATAGGAATTCTTTTCATTTTGATAACATTTGCTAGAATGTGCCTGCTCTTGGAAAAGAGAAATCTCAATAAATAAATCACTACAACAGAAAATATCTTCTCTTGGCTCAAATTCTTTTTTCTTTTTATCTGACAAAACATTTCCCACACAGGTTCTATAACGTTGTGTATTCACCTTTAGTGAGTTTAGAATACAATCACTTTCTAATGAGGTAACTCATTAATGTTGATCCAGTTTCTCTAGATTCCTCTAATTAACAATTATTATGAGCCATAGTGTGTTGGATGGGCAATTCTTGAAAATAATTTTATCCTTCAAAACTTTTTTCATTCCCATTGGCCCAGGCAGGGATTAGGTCTGAGTTACTGCTCGTCTTGACTGTTGCCACAGATTCCTGACTTCTTATTCTTGTCTATACCTTTCTGATTTGTTTCTCCATGGCTTAAAGCTTTTTTTTGTAGTGCTTTGATCCCTTTATCTTAAATTCTGTGCCCCTTTTCCTGTCCTCAAGGCCCTTCATGTTTCCCCTGCTGGCCAATCTAGCCTGTTGGTCCATTTCTCCACACTCTTCCCCAATAATCAGGGAAGCCATATTGGATGAGGAAAGCATGCTCTTCTATGTAATAGTCCTTTGTACATTCTGTTCCTTTGGCCTGAAATACAACTTCAACTCATTTCTTTAGTGCTTTGTTTTGTTTTGGTTATGTATTTATTAACTTATATTATGAAACATTTCAACTATAAAGAGAAATATAGAGAGCAATATAATAAACAAGCGCATTCATACCATCTGTTTTAAAGATATTGATAGCTTGCCTTATTTACCTCAGATGTATTTTTTTTCAATTTTTTAGATGAAAATTTTCAAACATATAGAAAGTTGAAATACTAGTTCAACAGACACCAGTATATTTGGTATTGAGATCCAACAACTGTTAATATTTTGCCATATTATTCTCTCTCTCTTATTTCTTCTAATACCATTTCTTTCTCTACACACACATACTTTGAACATTTAAACCTATGTTAAGTTGTAGGCATCATTCATGATGCATCACTCCTTAATACATTCACTTGCACCTCCTAAAAATAAAGTGTTCTCCCACATAATCTTCGTATCCTTATTGGATCTAGGAAAATCAGCAGTTCCCTTACCTCAATGTGGTACTCTGTCCTTATAAAAATGGCAGTTTTCCCCAAAAGCTCTTTTTCATAACTTTTTGTTCTACCCAAGATCCAATCAGGTTTCACTCTACATTTTGGTTTGGTTTCCTAAAACTCTTATATTCTAGAATAGTCATCTACACAATCATACAATTTGTTCTTACGATATTGAATTTTAAAGTAATCAGGACAGTTGACTTGTGGCATATCTCGTAATCTGGATTTCTCTCACATGTTAATAATTAACACGTGTCTCCTGAAAACTGAAGGTTTTCCTCTTTCCTATTACCCTTTTGCCTAATGGTTTGGGTGTACATTGATGCCTGAATCAATGATACCATTTGTGGTTATGGAGTGATAATTTTCTAATTCTGTCAATTATTCTACATTTATTAGTTGCCTTTCTGCTGTAAAGAAGAGCATTCACTGATCAACTAGAAACGAATTTCAGCTCCTCATCTAGGGTGATTACTTCATTCTTCCCCTTTAATTAGCAATTTTCAGAGTAAATCATCTCCATTGATGGTAAATGAGTGAGTTTTTTCTCCTTTTTCTTATTTTGAGCATTGTCACAGGCTATCTTGATACCGATTTTCCCAGAAACAGACCCTGAGACAGGTAGTTATTTGAGAGGTGATTTCAGAAACATGGGAAGCGGGGCAAGGAAATGAGACAGGGAAGAGAAGGAAGATAATCAGGACTGCTGCTTATTACCCATTTCTTCCTGCAATGAACGAGTTGGATCCTGCTGCAGAACTCAGAGACCAGTGGAGTACATACATGTGCCATAGAGTCATCTCATTTTATAGGTATGTATCCACAACTTCGTCAGTCATTCTTTGAAGACTGCTCATGGGGAGCATTAATTTCCTGGCATTATCAGTCAAAAGGGCTTCAACACCCAGAGAAAATATGTAAAGAGGTAGAAATGGCGGCTAAAGTTTACTGACTAGAGGTTATCACTAACAGTCATCAGTTTGTTTTTTTTTAAATAGATTTTAAAAGATTTTATTTATTTATTTGAGAAAGAGAAAAAGAAAGAGAGGGAATGAGAGTGAGAGAAAAACATAGTAAGCAGGAGGGAGAAGGTGAGAGAATCTGAAGCGACTGCACTGAGTGCAGAGCCTGACGCAGGGCTCTATCTCACAACTGTGAGATCACAACCTGAGCCAAAACCAAGAGTCAGGTGCTTAACTGATTGAGCCACTCAGGTGCCCCAGTTTTAATTTTGATGCTCCAAGTCCAAGAATTAACCAGTGGGAACTCTTTGAATCCTGCTTGCCCTGCATCCTTTTGGCGCACTTGGATTAGTTTGAGCTCTTCCTTTCTGGACCGTGCCAGAATTAGGTGAACTTTAAAATGTTCTTGGCCCAGACCTGGCGTTAAACATTTCTGCCAGGAGCTCTGATTCATTTTGGGGAGGGGGAGGGGAGCCAAGATCTGAGAGCTAAAAGTGCCCATTGCCACTGGATTTGTGATCACTTCTTGGCCCTTTTAGTGGCCTACTTCCCAAGTTTACATAGAAATTTTCAATTCAAATTTAACAAGACAGAATTTTTACTTAATATCTTTAATCTTACCTCTGCGTTTCTTTTCTCTCAGATGGAAAATATGGTATCTAATAACATTAACTTAAAATGTCAAAAGTACTATACCAATATTACTACTAACCGAAGAAAGATTTGCATCGTTTCTTTGCATTTCTTTTTGTTGTTACTATATCCCAATACAATCAGAGCACTATGTTCATTCTACAATCACTTGAAATAATTTTCTCCCTCTTTCTTTTTTCTTGTTTAACCATTTTGATATACAGTTAGGGTCATTTTCTTCTACTTGTTTTTCATTTCAGGGTTTTCCCGAACTCTGTTTCTGAAAACAGTAGAACATTTACATAACTCAGGCATCAAAACACATGCAAAGGAGTTCTCAGAGAAATCTGCCTTTTTTAGTTTCCTGGTTTACCTTTCTGGCACTCATTTTTGTATATGTATTATTTCCCTTTATTTCTTATCCATGACAGTCTACTATATATACTGTTACATATCTTGCATTTTTCTCTTACCAGTATATCCTGGAAGTTATTCCACTTCCACTCATAGAGATCTTCCTTGTTATCCTCCAAGTTGTATAACAATCCATTTTGTGGTTGTGGCATTGTTTATTATACAGCCACAATTGAAGGACTTTTGGGTCCCACTGAGCGGAGAGCCCAATGCTAGCTTGGTCAGAATTCTCTTTCTCTTTGTCTCATTCCCTCTGCCCCTCCCCCTGCTCACTCTTCCTCACATTCTCTCTCTCCCTCTAAAATAAATAAGCAAATCTTAAAAAATGAAGGACATTTGAGTCAATTCCAACCTGTGTGTATGTGTGTGCATGCTCACGCACATTCATACATAAGTGTGTGTTTAGGGAGGTGCCAGGTATGACTTGAGTAGATTCTCTGACTTGAGATTGCTTGGTCAAAGGGGAATCCTGTAAAGGGGCGCCTGGGTGTCTCAGTCAGTTAAGCATCTGCCTTTGGCTCAGGTCATGATCCAGGGGTCCTGGGATCCAACCCCGTGTCCAGCTTCCTGCTCAGTGGGAAGTCTGCTTCTCAGTCCCCCTCTGCCTGCTGCCTCGCCAGTTTGTGATCTCTCTCTCTGTTAAATAAATAAATAAAATCTTTTTTAAAAAAGTAATTCTGTAAAAAAAAAAAGTAATTCCATAATTTGGTAATTTTATGTGACCTTTCCATATTCTTTTTCAAGTAGTACATTTTATTCTCCCACTTTACTGTCCGCAGCCTCACCAGTAAAGTTTGTTGTTGCCAGTGCATTTATTTATTCCAGTTGTACTCTCATGCTGTTTAAAAAGATAATGTCACATTTTTCTTTCCAAAATCCTTTTGCCTTCCAAAGTGTCCTTGTATCTAATTGCTTTGGTAAATACTTCCAATGCAATGTTAAAAGTAGTGGTAATAGAATCCTTGCACTGTTTCTAACCATAGTGGGGAGGCCTCCAATGATTCCCTATTAAGATGTCAGCTTTATTTAATTTTATTTTATCATAAAGTAGGATCAGTTCCTATTTTATTAAATGTTTTCATAGGAATGGGTTTTGATTGTTGTCAACACTTTTAACATCCAAGTGGATAATATGATTTTAAAGATGCATTAATATGGAGCATTACATTAATGGATTTTTTTAAATACTGAAACTTCCTTGCATTGCTGGAAAATTATTTGTTCAAAAAATATATATTTAATATTAAAATGTAATATGTATAATACATGATATATATTTAATGTTCTATATTAGTTATAGATTAATAATATTAGAATATAGAATTAGAATATATTTAATATTTTACAGGATTCTATGTCCTAATGTTCTATCTAGGATTTTTGCATCAGAGAGATTGGTATCAGCATCAGGTGTCAATGTTATATTTATCACAAAATCAGAACTTAAACATTTTTCTAAGTTCTGGAACTTTTCTAAGTTCTAAAATTATGTAAGTAACACTAGGAGTATCTGACTTTTGAAGATTTGTAGAAATTCCCTGTGAAACTACTTGGTCCACTGATCTTTAGAGAAAAGTTCTTTAATAATTTTCTCTATTACTTCTATGAAAACTTATCTTTTTAAACTTGATGTCTCTACTGACATCAGTTAGAATGAATTACACTTTTTAAGAAACTTACCTATTTTATATGTTTTCAAATGTATTTATATGCATGGAAATATACAAGGTAATATCTTAAGATATTTTATAATTTCATTGGTTTCTATGGTTATTGTCATCACATTTGATGTACTTGTGCTTTCTGCCCTGCTTCTTTTGATTAGATTAACTATTCATGGTTTTATTTTATATTTTATTATATTAGTGCTGTTCATTTTCTCAGTTCTAACTTATGATTATCTGGTTTTATATCTCTAAATTCCTTCCTTCTGATTTCTTTGGCTTCGTTTTCATATTCATTTTCTAATTTCCATTTTCCTTACTTTTTGAATTTATTGTTAAAATCACTTGTTTTCTAAGTTTCGTTTTTACTGCTATAAATATTTAGGGCTATGAGTTTTCTTCTTAATGATGTAATTGGATCTCCTAATACATCATCTTCATTGTTCTGTCCCTCCCTGAGTGGCAGATCTATTTAGCACGGAAGACTTCCAATCAATATGAACAAAGGGAACATTTGAGACATATATTCCCCAGAATTAGGGTTCATCATCAGCCTAGGCAAATTGGAAAGAAAAAGATCTTAAAAGTAAAAATGTTCTGGGGCACCTCGTGGCTCAGTTGATTAAGCCCCCGACTCTCGATTTCTGCTCAGGCCATGATCTTGGGATCCTGGGATCAAGCCCCAAGGTGCTGGGGATCAAGCTCAGGCTCCATGCCCAGTGGGGGGGTCTGCTTGTGATTCTCTCCCCCTCTGCCCTTCCACCCCACTGTGCTCTCTCTCCCTCTCAAATAAATAAATAAATCTTTTTTAAAAAAGTAAAAATGTTCTCTCTTCCTTTACCCTTAAAGTCTCCTTTCGGTCCCCACTTTGCCTAGGTGAATGATGATCACTTATTCCCAGGAAGATATGTCTCATCTATTTCCCTTGTTCATGTTAATTGGAAGTCTTAGGTATTAACAAGGTTGTGATATGATTTTGAGCAAAGAGATACATGGGGTCTTCTTTTAATATGGAGTTCTGGGTGTCCCTGCAGTACCAGGCATTTTAGGACTAGGCCTTGTAATGTACTTTTAGTATATTTTCCTCATATAATAGACTGTTAACTTTTTTAAGGCATGGATTTGATTGATTGACTAATTAATAATTATTTATTTAGCTTTCTTTTTTGCAGTCTCAGCTCCTAGCAAAAGTGCTTAGGGGAGTAGTTTTCCAATTGTGGTCTGAGGACCACTGAGATCAAAATCACCTACAGAGTGGAAAAGAGAGGCTGTTCAAATGTACAGTTCTGGGTCCTGAACCAGATACACCGAATCAGAGTCTCTAGAGGGTAAGGCCTGGGAATTCTGCATTTGAAGTAAAGTCACCAGGGAATTCTTATATGGTTTGCACATTCCTGGCCTAGAATTTAGATCACTCAATATACATTTGTTGAATTAAATCTGCTTACATAAATGACCAGCGTGGGAAATGAAGCATGTTGGAAATGTTAGATTCTTGCAGGTTTGCTCAGACTTTTAAAATGATTTGAGAATCCTGGAGATATCCCATCCCCTTGAGTGGTGAAAATCTGAATAGGTAACTTTTACAAAACCAATCAATTTAAAATTACTGAGTGGTGGAAATTTGAATAGGGAACTTCTTTAACACAAATCATATTAAAATCACCTATAGAGAGATACCACTGCTAAATGTTTGGGGCAGCTGTCATTAACTGATACTCTGAAAGCCACATAACCAAGACCTTGGTTTTTCATTTTGTTCCTCGTTGTCGGAAAAAACAAAACAAAACAAAACAAAACCAGAAAATCACCCTTAATTCGAGAAATTAGTTGGAATCTCTTATCTGTTAGAGAAATTCAGTTCTAGCAAGTCCCAGCCTAAGCTCACCAGAATTGATAAGCCATGGCTGACGTTTTTTACTGCAGGGTGCAGCGACAGCCTGTTTCCATGGAAACAGACGCCAGCTTGCTGAAAACAGAAGTACGAACTTTAGCATTAATGATTATTTCAATTTGAATTCAATTGATTTCAGGGTAAATCTGGAGACATCTTGGTGGTATCATTGTGAGTGCTGTAGGTATGGCCCACCCTATATTAAAACAGCTTAATGAATATAACAAGGTGCTGGGGGTTATAAAAGAAATCCAGAGCTCAGTGCTGAAGTAAGCATAAGAAAAGCATATACCGAAGTCTTAAAAGTCAATTTTTGCACTGTAGACATGAATAAGTGACTTGCTCTTAACGAATTTAAATTGCCCTTGACAAAGCAAAATCATTATGGAATTGGTTTGTAGGTCCCTCCCACATACACGAAAGGAAGAGAATACATAAAGAGGCAAAGAAAAGCAGAAGCCTGATTTGGGAGAGCTCTGTGCTTTACTCTCTGTGGTTTGAGGCTGACAGCATTAGGGTTCCTTAAATTTCATCTCTTACCTTCAGCATCACTTAATTTCACTCCTTGGCTTCCCCACCGTGTGTGTGTGTGTGTGTGTGTGTGTGTGTACACTGAAATGTCAGAGATCGCTTATCAGTTGGGTGCACTCAGGCTGGGACTTGCTAGCACTGAATTTCTTGAATGCCACCAGCTGTGAGATTCTAGCTTCTAGAATAGTTGTGGCCTCTCCCTATGTATATTCAAGAATTCCTACTTTGAAAGTAAATGTCCTCAGAAGGGGTTTCTGTATTACGACATTATTCGGGCCAGAAAGTAAGAGGTTGGGATTAGTTGTAAGTTGACTCAGAGCTAGAAATTGTGACAGAAGAAGTCATTGGTGAGAGGTCAGGATAAGTGGCCCGAAGGAGAGAAAAAAGGAAGAGTGGAGTTTACCGAAAGCCAATCTCATCCATTGAACTATTTCATTGGGGCTCAACTCAGACTATAAAATAATATGTACATATTTAAAAAATGAAAAAAAAAAACAAAAACAAGATGGAGCCAATGTCTAAACTAGGACTTTGAAAAAATCATTATTTCTCCCTAGAGAAGTATGTGAAAGTGTACATTTCTTGGCCACTGGTCACAAAGCAGAGGATCTTGACAAAGCCAAAAGCCCAAGGTTGTAAGATAGGAAGCTTCAGGAGTGAGGATTCTATTTCAGGCATACCTGAAATAGAAGGACATTATTAAGGCTGCCCCTCGGATTCCCTCTGTTCCATGTCCTAATTCTCTGATCTCGTTCTCCAGCTTCTTTGTGCTTGAAACAGCCAACCTCTGTGACCCTCTTCCCATTACTATCCTTTGGGTTAATGGAGCTATTTCCTTTGCATAGAGAGCCAGAAATGCCTGCAAATTCATATGCCAATGCCAATACGTTCCTGTTGTGGGACTATGAAAGCCTAGACCCCTTTTGGGTGAGACAAACACTGGGATGTAATTAATGATCTAGAATTCACTGTAGCATCAGGCTGAGGCTGGGACTCTGGCTGAAGTCTTATCCTTGTTTGGCTTTTACCCCATCTTGCCCTGTGTTTTAACCAGCCTCCCAAATGGCGCCTGGGAACCCTCACTGGTATTCATGCCCTTGCGTGGTCATTTCCCACACTGAAGAGGGCCAACTTGTCTAACCATTAGGATATTGCGGAAATGATGGCATGTGACTTTCAAGGCTAGTGCATAAAAGGTATTGTGTCTTCCACCTTGCTATTTCTTGAGTTGTCTTTTTTAAGGGAAGCACTCAGATAAGTCTACAAAGGGATGTATGTGATAAGGAGCTGACCCCTCTCACCAGTAGCTAGCACAGACTTGCCATTCATATGGATGAGTCATTCTGGAAGTGGATCATCTAGCCCTAGTCAAGCCTTCACATGGCTACAGCCTTGGCTGACATCTTGACTCATTTTATGAGGGATACTGAGCCAGAACCACCCAGCTAAGCTGCTCCTGAATTCCTGCACCTTGGGAAACGTGTGCAACAGGAAATGTTGGTTATTATTTTAAGCCACTAAAATTTTTATAAGATTTTATTTATGAGAGAGAGAGAGAGAGAGAGAGAGAGAGAGGCAGAGGGAGAAGCAGGCGTCATGCAGGAAGCCTGATGTGGGACTCGATCCTGGGACTCCAGGATCACCCCTGGGCTGAAGGCAGGCGCTAAACCACTGAGCCACCCAGGGATCCCCAAGCCACGAAATTTTGAGGTACTTTTTTTCTGTAGCAATAGAAAACTGATACATCTCACTTCCTCCAACTTTCTTCCTGATTTCTCTTGGTACAATTTGCTTAATAGGTAACTTGCACCTAAATCTCATCTGCTTCTGGTGAACCTGACCTAAGACATTTGGATTCAAATTCCGGCTCTGCCATCTATTAACAGTGTGACCTTGGGCAAATCACAAATCTCTTTTGTGCCCCAGTAAAATGTGGATGATGACCGTGCTGACCTCTTAGAGTCGCGTGAAGATGGAAAGGCTCAGTGATTGTAAAGCACGTAGCAGAGTGCCTGGCATATTGTTAAATCTCAGTAATTTCAGCCCTTATTATGAGAGTAGGATGGAGTGGCACTTGTCAGCTGTGAGGGCCAAACAAATGGAATTTTTTCATAGCCTGTGTCCCCGGTCATCCATCTTACTGGCTTTTGACCATAAGGAAGCATGACCAAGAGACTGTGGATGCTTCAGCCCAACTTGCAAAAGACAATTGGCCCATGCGCTTCTTGTGATAGGTCAATAGTGTCATCTTTATAAATGAAACTCAGACCGTTGCATTATTGCGATAAGATCTGCCATTTTGCCTTAAGTAAACAAACCTCGCTGCCTGATTCATCACTTGTCTTGCTGCAAAGGAAGCATGGAGCCGAAGCAGCTATTTCACCAGCTGAGTGACAATGCTTTTCTGGTGGAAACTGAAGACCAGACACTGCCCTCCTCCCATAGCTTTTTAAATCTGGGACAAAGCGTAGCAAGCCATACCCCAATTAAGACTCTTTAGAAAGGGAGATATTCTTTTCTTCTAGTAAGCCCAAGTCAAAAAATTCTTCATGCAATATTACCACATACATAGATAGTAGGCAATTGTAATAGACTGGAGAAAAAGATGATCATGCTCCAACAGCGAAGAGCTAATGAAGAAAAATCAGAATTCTGTGAGCAGAGCGGGGAGTGTGAGATGAAGAGATTCTGGACTTTAGACTCCAGCTAAGTAGCGAATGAGCAAGAATTCCACATTAATGAGAGGTCTAAGGGAAGAGCCAGATGAACTGGCTATGCACACAGGGACTCTGAGAGAGCTCTCAGTGCCATTCGTTTTTCTACCATGGCTGAGAAAAACGCCTTCCGCAGCCCCAGTGAGATTTCAGAGAACGTTTCCTCCTGAATTCTGTTTTAACCTCCGCAGTCTAAGTTGTAATTACCAGCTGTGAAGACTTGTTGATTATTTATCGCGAGACAAAGCATTTGGAGGATTTAAAGATGAGAGGTAGAAGTAGGAAGTGCGGTTGGAAAGAAGGCCAAGTACCACAACGAGTTTTGAGACTCAACGGTATGTAGATCCATAAGAGTTTGCTCTATTTCCAGGATTCTCTGAGGAATACGCCCTAAAACAGGCACGGCTGGTAATGTTGGTTATTCAGAGCCTTTCTTGAGCTTCCTGTGGAATTTGTGATGAAGCCAACACATGAAACTGTCAACCGATGCCAAAAGAGATGTTCCTTTTGGCTCAGTAATAGCTCTGTTTAACACATGTTGGCGAAGCCTGCCAATAGTCATAGGGATGATGCACTGGAATTTCAAAAAAGGAACTTTCGATTGAGAGCAAAAGTCATACAAGGAAGGTCCTCGGTCAGCTCAAGGATTGTTCTTTCATGGTACAGGGAGAGGGAAAAATCCTTGAGCGGCTCTGACCTTTTATCCATCATGATGGATTGACCATCACTGTGTGCATCATTGACTTTCAAACTACGTGTTAAGCTCTTGTTTATACAGTACTCCCTCTAGCAGTTTGCACAGAGTGGCTTAACTGGGCACTCTCACGCACTGTTGGTAGGAGGAAAAATGACTATAGGCTTTTGGTAGACAATTTCTGAATATGTACCAGAATTTAAAATGTATGGCATCCGTTAGGGTCTTGGCACAAAACAGATGGCACCTCCACACTGAGTGTTGAGAGCATACAGTAAAGGTTTAGGGAAACCAACAAGGGATGGTACGGTACCTGTGGCTGGCCAGAGCAGGGAACTATTGCCATCCTAGGACTGAGGGGTAAGAAGAAGGATTGGTCGACAGAACTTGGAGCTGTATGGCAGGACATGCCTCCAGGGGCTATGGCCCTTGGTAGAAGAATACAGCCATGTTTTCGTAGAAGTTTTGCTGGCAGGGAGAATTCCAAGAGAAACGAACACCTCAAACTCACTCCCCTACCTTCTTGCAATCTCTTGCCCACATCTCCTGGTAGCAAAACTCAACCAGAAGCCAGAGGCAAGGAAAGCCACAGTTACAGTCCATATAGGTTCTTCTCCTTGGGCAAGGAACAGTGTGCTGAAGGATGCAGAATGGGTCTTCCAGAACAAAGAAAAGATCTAGCACATACACATGCCTTTTGACTCTTATTTTTACAATACTTTCCAAAGAAATATTCCAACAGACTTTCAGAAATAATCAGTATAGAAATTTCTTCATAATAGAGAAAAACTGGAAAGGACCTAAATTTCCATTAAGAGGAGAAAGGTTTAAAAAAAAAGGCATATTCATCTTATGGAATACTATGCATCTGTTAGGGAAAATAAGAGAGAATCAATATGGGCTGATATGGAAACATGGCCAAGATGTACAGTCATGTAAAAAAAATGCAAACCTAGCAAACAAAACAACAATGCAAGTTGCAGGTCAATGTGTCCAATATGACACAGTTATTACAGTTTTGTTAGTTTTGTTAGAGAGAAAAGTTTTATCACAGTTTTGTTAGAGAGAAAAGCCTGTAATCCCTGACATGTGCATCTAAATATTTATGCATAAACCTGGTTGGGATGAGCAGGTAAAAAGGAAATTTTAGTATTTTTCTGAGAGACATTTTTATTGGTTGAGATGTTTACCAGGATATGTTTATGAATTAGTCAGATGAACCAATAAGACAGAGCAAGTGAGAAACTTGGGCAAAGCATAACTTGCAAACTCATGGAAGGCAGAAATGGACCCCTTTCTGAGTCCCTTTCCTTCCTTACCTTTCTGTATCCACTCTGCTTTGTGGGCATTGAGAGTCCTTGATGGTCAGTCTTAGTCCTGCCCTTTGCCAAGCCAATGCCTGGCAACCCTGGGGAGTTATTGCCATCAGCCTGTTGGGCATGGGATATGCTCACTGATCTGTCTCCTTTCTCTTTGACCCTTGCTGTGTCAGCTGGCTCCTCAACCCAACCGTATCATGTTGAGACTTGGGCAAGATGCAGCAAATGCACCCTGCCCCATGCCGATACCTGTAGCTGGAATCTTTGGCCTTCTGATCCGAGCCCCACATCTTCTCTGTGGCTTGTTCTGTTGCTTCATCTCTTTCCAGTTTCCTGATTGCTCAAGTTCTCCCATTTGGCATGCATGCTGTTTGGTTGCTCTAGTTTACCAATGCCACTTGCTGTTGTCATTGTTTCATTCTGGTGCTTTGTAATTGTGCTTCTGATAACTTGCCCCTTTGGCTACATGGACATGCCAATGCTGTGCTGCCTTAGCTGACAGCCCTGCCTGGTATGGCCCCATTTCTGGCCCCAGAGAAGCTCTTCCCTTGGGTTTCTAATATACTCAGGTTTCTTTGGGTCTGTGGTCCTGTCCTGGACCCAGCTTGCTTGGTTGGGACCTACTAGTCTTGCCTGGCTCCTATTGATGTTCTCTCACTGAAGGACTTCACTTTGCCTCCTGTACATCCAACTTCTTCTGTCTTTTTTATTTATTTATTCATGAGACACAGAGAGGGAGAGAGAGAGGCAGAGGGAGAAACGGGCTCCATGCAGGGAGCCCGATATGGGATGCGATCCCTGGACTCCAGGATCACGCCCTGAGCCGAAGGCACTCAACCCCTGAGCCAGCCAGGTGTCCCCAACTTCTTCTGTCTTGCTGTAAATCAAGCAGGCCACCTAGAACTACTTGTGGCAAATTCTTAAGTCTCATTATCAAGCAATTTTCAAAGTGTCATTGTCCCCAGACCAACAATGTCAGTATCACCCGGAAACTTGTGAAAAAACACAAACCCTTGACCTCACTTAGGCCTACCAAATTGGAACCTCTGGGTTCGGGGCCTAGCAATTCTTTGTTTTAATAACATGATTATTCTTCATGCCAAGAAAGAAGAAATAGTAATACATAGGAAAGGATCCCAGGTAGTCCTGGTAGTGCTTAAATGTGGAGTATGACATCAGAACTATCTGTAATACTATTCTTTTCTTTTAATAGTTTTTTTAAAGATTTATTTATTTATTTAAGAGAGAGAGCACAAGCACACGGTGGGGGGAAGGGGAGGCAGAGGGAGGGGAGAGACTCTCCAGCAGACTCCCCACTGAGCGAGGAGACTGATGTGGGGCTTGATCCCAGGACCCTGAAATCAGAACCTAAGCTGAAATCAAGAATTGAACGTTTAACCAACTGAGCCACCCAAGGGGCCCCTGTCTATAGTACTTTTCGGGTTGATTTACACATCTTTTCAGCTTGCATTTATTGAGCATTACATGCAATGCACTGTGCTGAATGCTATGGAAGATGAGTAAGAGAATGATATAAGGCACCCAACCCTAACTCTGCTGCCTTCAATGGGCTTCCAAGCTGTTTTGGGAGATGAGGCATATAGTATGAAAAAGTCCAAATGACAAGAAAAGACAATCCTGAAGTGCCCCATGAGGATCATTGAGTGATCATAGTGGGCTAGAATGGTCTGGGAAAATGGGGCTAAAGAAGGCTGGTGGGATTTAGATTACAGGCTGAAGGATAGTCCATCCAGAACACATGTAGATAAAATATGGAGTTGTGTCTATGGAAAGACAGATAGGCTGGACTTCTCAAAGCAGGGAAAGTAGCAACGTTGAGCTCCCAAATCTCCATCTGTGAAGTCATGGGCACTGCTAGTGCCCTTTTCACTTGCTCAACTATAATCTGGTTCCTGTGGCACTCAGCCCCCTTGGTTACCAGGTTTCTACCTACTGACCTGGGCCAACTGGTTACCTCCCCCATGAGTCATCTCTACTGGTAAGTGGTGTGTCTTCCAAATAGTTCTTTCCTTGTCTCTTATCTTATGCAGTTGCCTTTTGGGATTTGGTTATTCATATCCTCAGATTGCATGAGGGAAGAAAACTCAGGCTTCGTTCTCTTTATTCCCTACCTGGCTATGTAATTTGAAGCAGGTGGTGCTCCTTAGCTGTCCTCTCCTAGGGTTGCACTGTGTGTTTGGGGTACAAATCATCAGCTCCAAAGCTCTACGCACAGTCCTTCATTTGGGGCCTAGAAAGTCCTCTATTCAAGGAGCCCCAGGGCCTGCCTGAGGACCCTGGGGCTTCCTGAGGTACACAGGCAAATTAGACCCAAACGGTGACACCAAGTGACACTTAATTTTTATTTGAGTTTGAGTACCTCTTTAAAATAAATGCACACAACATTTAGAACCACCCCTCAGGGACTCATTTGGACTATCTTTTCATGGACATAACTAATAGATATTACAGCTGAATATTTTAAGAAACTATTTCAAGGAAGGTTTCTTGGGTATGTTTTTTCCTTCCTCAAGGACATTGTTGTGCTCTGCATAATTGGTAAATTAGATATTATGAAGAAAAAAGATCAATGAGGGCCGTGAACTGCCAAGAGGGCAGAAGTAGAAGCAACTAATGGTGAGGGTTGTTTCATGGGCTTGCATTGTGTGGGCACACTTCCTTTTCTGAGAAGAGCCAATAAATTATGCTACAGAGAGCCAAAACAAGCAAGTGAGCATGCTTGGCTGTTGGTGGCTGCTTTGCAAATATTTTAAGTACTGCATTCTTGACTCTTTTTCCTTTCCAAGGATATCACCTTGGTACTCTCATTTAGGTATTATTGCCAGGCAGCTTTCTGAGGAATGACATCTCGTTAGACCGGGCTCCTCTGGTAGAAATGTGCCAGCGACAGACATTCTGACTTCACTTCCATGAGAACTCTCAACCACAGAGAACCAAGATGGCCCGAGGGCTGGAATCAGAACAAGACCCACTGTGTGCTCCTCCGGTACGTCCCAGTTTCCTGTAGTAGCCACAGCAGGACTTGTGTTTCTAATGATTCAGCTCTTATGCAATCAGTGTAGCTCCTTTTAAGAACATTATAACCATCTTTTTTAAAAAAAATCTTATTTATTTATTTGACAGAGAGAGGGGGAGTGAGAGAGAGCGCACAAGCATGGGGAGCCGCAGAGGGAGAGGGAGAAGCAGACTCCTTGCCGAGCAGGGAGCTAGACATTGGGCTCAATCTCAGGACCCTGAGATCATGACCTGAACCGAAGGCAGACGTGTAACTGCTTGAGCCATCCAGATGCCCCTGCAACCTTATTTTTTCCTTTCGTCTTTTTTTGCAAGGAAAAAGAAGCTGCTAGGGAGGGAATCTCAGGTACTCGTGGGGAGGCTTCAGCACATCAGGCAATGATAGAGATGGTTGCAAAGTGAGATGAGGATCAAAGTCAATTTAGACCTAAGAGGACTCAGGATGTCATATATTCTGAGCCACTTCCCAAGGCCATTAATTCTTGCACAGAAGTTGTGGTTTGTAAAGGATAAATCCCATTTGCCTCAGTTGTGCTCACTATTAGAGGATGACGATCCAAGGGCCCTGACATATGAAACAAACCCAGGCTGCAGTGATGTTTACTTTGGGTTCACTGTGATGATAGGTTTTGAAACTTCTTTCAGAATCAAAAATTTTAAATCGAGGGATAAACAGTCACATATGGAGTATGGACCCCTCATAATGTAACTTGATTTTTATGTGTCTATCTGTTCAATCAGACTGTGAACTTCTCTGGGTAGGGGTATGTTTCATTCCCCTCTGTAATGCCAGGCAATAATCTAAAGCCTGCCACATAAGATACTCAATAAGAACATTTGTACCGATTGAATAAATATATACATAAAGGAAGGAAAGAATGTTGGGAAGAAAAGATGCAGAGAACTTGCAAATGTTTTGGGCCATCAGGAACTATACAAGAAATCCCTGGGATCTGCCGGATGGTGGATTGAACAGCTGGGTTAAATACTTGTTCTTGTGACACTTGAACTTTTGGACACTTGGGAAAAGATTCTGGAGTGGGTAAATTCTGGGGAGAGTAAATTTAATTTCCCCACCCTAATTCTAAGTACTATTTTGCAAGCCTCTCAGTTCCAGATTTACTGTGGACTCCTTAGGGTATTGACCAGGTTTGTCAATATCTGGTGCTACGAAAGCTCTTAAACTTACTATTTGTTTACTCTTTGCTTTATTCCAAGGTATTTGGAAGGGTTTATGTAAGGAAAAAAAATATAACAAGTGATAGGAAAATCTGATTAACAGGGAAATGGATTAATTTATATGTTGAGATAATACTCTTTAAATTCTTTGAAGGAAACAGTTCCTTTTCTTCTGGTGCCAGTCTGGGGAGGGTGGGGGTCGACTGGCAATTCCTCACAGGGTACGTTGTGTAGGAGTATTAAGTGATAAGCAGCTCATGCAGAAGCAACACTAACAAGGTTAGATATTTCTTATAGTCACATTTACTAAAAATTGAGAGCATGACTTTAAAAATAATAATTCAGAGATGCTTGGATGGCTCAGTGGTTGAGCGTCTGCCTTCTGCTCACGTCGTGATCCCGGGGTCCTGGGATCAGCGGCATCGGGCTCTCCACAGGGAGCCTGCTTCTCCCTCTGCCTGTGTCTTTGCCTCTCTCTGTGTCTCTCAGGAATAAATAAATAAAATATATTTTTAAAAATATTTGAAAAGTTCTTAGTCTACTGCTTGGCTATATAATTGCTCAAAAGGTGTCAGCTCTTTATACCTTTCTTGTGGTCTCAGTGGTCTTGGTTAACATTTAGAAATCCAACACAGGAAAGAAGTAGTGTATCCCAGGAATATTAAGTTTGCCCAGTTTTGCCTCAAGTGTACAAAAGGAGCATATTATAATTTATAATTTAAATTTACCAAGGCTACATTACCTATTGTGTTGAACTATGTTCTCCAAGCATAAAATATTTCCTCGTGGGCAAGGATACTGAAAACAATTTATGGAAAATACTTTCAAGGCTAATTCATGTGAATCATCACAATACTTCAGGAGATGGAAATGCAATTTATTTTTTTCTGGTCAACAAGTAGCCCTAGAGTAACAAGTGTCCTTGCATAACACTGGGCAAAAATCTCTCCGAGGCTCTATTGTGACTGGAAAGGTAAGAACGATGAAAAAAAAAGCAGTGCAATATTCTATGAACATCTCTCATGCTAAACCTTATTGACTCCATTTTCTTGAGAAATTTTATTTCATTTTAAAAGAATCAACCTTGGATTAATGGCAAACATGTCTGCTCTGAACTGCATCTCACTTTTGTTAAATTGGTTTTATCTTCTAGTTTTCTGGTTGCATTGTACAGAGCCCTAATATCTATTTGTTGTCATGGTCACTGGTTTGGTGTTTCACTTAGATTATCATTTTGCATCTCACTGAATCTACAATGTTGTTGGTTGTAAGACATGCCATTATTTTATGTAATGGTAAAATGCTGCCATTTAAACGATGGCATAAATCTGTCTTATCACCTGGAATTTCCATTGGTACTATCTGAAAGAACTCTTTTAGACTTATGTGAATATAGATTTTATCATATATCACACTTGTGCTTGCATAAAGAGGGGAACATGAGTGAAATAAACTGATTGATGTATTCCTAAAACATCTTCACATTTTGAGAAAGCTTGACTCTTTTGAATCACTTCTTGGCTCAAAGTTACTAATGTCCATGTGTTTTCTTCACATAGCAATATCCTCCATCCCAGCTGGCATGTTGTTGATGCAAAAGGTTTTGTTTTGTTTTGTTTTGTTTTTTACAAGCATGCTGCTCTACTGTCTTCAGAATTTTCTTCCGAAGCATTACACACATTCTGTAAATGATGATTTGATGATACAATGTCCATGGAAGATTTTCAGAGAGCAACCAGGACTCGTATTCCTTAATCAAGTGGTCCTTAATGATCTGTTCTTTGATATGTCAAAGGGCTGGAGTCGTACAGTCATGTCACTAAGAAAAGCGCCAAGTTTTCTCATGTGCAGTTAATGACAACTACACTGTGAATGCTGCTGATGGCAGTTGTAATATGCCATTTACTATAGGATATATCCATATTTCAGAGATTTTAAAATACGAAACTTCGTGTCTTAATATTAATAAAACATAGTAATAGGTACATACATGAAAATAACATTTTAAGCATCCTATTGCTAACATTAGACTTTAAATATTTCTACGGCAACACACATGTCTTCCATATGGTTCTCTAGCTTAGCACTCAACTCTACACATGGAAGGATGCAATGTATGCTGGCTGCTGGTGCCTAGATGTCTTCCAGAGTTTTCACCTTTGTATTTCTACCAAGGAGCAATTTACTGTTAATGAAGGATTGGAGTTGAGAAATGCAATGGTCTGAATGTTTATTCCTCACCTCCCAATTCATATGTTCAAATTCAGATGTTGAAATGTGGTGAGTTAGGAAGGGGGGCCTTTGGGAGGTGACTGAGTCATGAAGGCAGAACCCTCATGGGAGGGGGGTTAGAAGGGGAGTCCTGAGAGCTCCCTCCACCCTGCTGTTGAGGGAGGGTATAAGGAGAAGTCTGCAGTCTGCAATCCAGAAGGGGATTTTCACTAGATCCTGAATGCACTGACACCTTGATCTGAGACTTCTAACCTCCAGAACTGTGAGCAATAAATGTCTGCTGTTTATAAGCCCCCCAGTCTATCTATGATATACTGTTATAGTAGCCCAAGCAGACAAGACAAGAAGGTAGCAAGCTTTTATTATTATTTTTTTACGATTTTATTTATTCATGAGAGACACACAGAGAAAGGCAGAGACATAGGCAGAGGGAGAAGCAGGCTCCTTGCTGGGACCCTGGGATCACAACCCGAGCAGAAGGCAGATGGTCAACCACTGAACCACTCAGGCATCCCGGTAACAAGCTTTTAGTTTAAGTCATTCAAACAAAATGAGCACACACAAAAATCCTACATATGTATATATGTTTGTGTGCATTCACCTGATCTTAGAGCCAGGCATGAGGATGCTCTATACATATATGCTAAATACAGCCAACTGGAGACAAACTTCTTGGCTTGTTTTTTAGAGGCCTCTGTTCTGTACAACCCTTGTATCATTATCCCCTCCCTGACTCCACCACTTCCTCCTCATCTTATTCTTTTCCTACTTTGTTGTTTTTCTTCCTATGTCTTTGAATCACTGTCTAATATTATTACATAGGGAAATATACATGATCAGAAATATACTCTATCAAAGGAGAAACCCATCTTTGCCAAGGTTAAATCACATTCATGCCATAACATTTATTTTTTGTGTTAATCTAAATTAATTATGTTGATATTTTGCTCACGATTTTTGCACAGCAGAGACAAAATGTACTACAATATTTCTGGAAGAACCCAGATGAGAGCAATTTCATAAGTTTACATAAGAAAATTTCAAAGAATTCTCAGTTCATCTGTTGAGTATTATCACTTAACAAGTGGTTATTGAGCACCTAGTATGTGCCAGATACACTATTCTAAAATTCTACTTATAAGTAACAAGAGATATAGAGTCCTACATCATGGAGTTTATAGTCTGGTGATTTCCAGTCTCATCCCTAACCTGACAACACTCAAATTTATCCACCCAGGACCTCTTCATTGAATTCCAAAGTTGTATATCCAACTATTTACTCAATATTTCCACTTGAATATCACCTGAAGGTCAATTTGTCCAAGACTGAACTTATGAACCTGAATGTATGGTTACTCCCCTCTATCTTTCAATAAAGAAAAGTAAATGTAACTGTCTTCCAGACTTTTTTATTTTAGTGAATCTTAGCTTTTCCAACAGTGTCTCAAGGAAGAAACAAAAGATAGAGATTATACTTCCCTTTTCTCAACCCAGTTTCTTATCTATCACCAAGTTCTGTTGATTTTACGTCTTAACGTCTCATAGCTCTGTTCACTTCTCTCCATTTCATCACTACCACCACCATTGCCCTAAATTAAACCAGCACTATGTTTCATGTGAACTGCTACAAAAGCTTATAGACTAGTTTCTAGACATCAGTGATGACCCCCATCCAATCTACCTTTTATACTGGAGCCAGAATGGACACAAGTGTGGTCCTGTATTTTTTTTATTATTCGTTGTTTTATCCTCAGATTCCAGAAGAGTATTTGGCAATGGTAAGCCCTCTCAATATTTGCTGAATGCATAAATACACATCTCTTTACATAAGATGTTAAAGACCAATATCTTTGACACAGCCTATATGATGCTACATCACTTGTCCCTGACTAGTGCTCCAGAAATGTCTCTCAATCAGTGTTCCTTTCCAAGGCTTCTTATTCTTTGTAACACACAAAGTAATTCTGTGTTTCAACCAAATAGGGTTTCTTAAAAGTTTCTCCAACAAGTCCGGCTCCCTCTCACCACAGGACCTTTGCACATATGGTCTTTTCAGTCTGGGTTTGTAACCCTCCTTAATGAGTTCTAATGCCTGCTTCAGCTCTTAGGTCACATGCTGCCTCCTAAAAAAGAAAGCCCACCTGTTCAGCACTCCCAGGCTGCACCAGGTTTCTTTGTAATTTACCTAAAAAGCCCAACCAACTCCTTTCTTTCACAACATTTTTCTCTATTTGGAATTACATATTCATCAGTGTGACCAATTGATTCATGCTTGTCTGGCTCCTCATTGAAATAGGAAGCTCCAAGAGCACGAGGAACGTTTTCTTTCGTTCCAGCATCATGCCTGGTCTATAACCAAAACAATATAGATGTTTACTAAGTGAGACAAATCACTTTCTTGAGAAATTCATTATTCATTAAGACTAAATGTGTGGTGCTTTATAAGACCTCTAAACATTATTGCAAATGAAAATCACTATTGGGGCACAGTTATGGTGTCCTCCACCTTTGCATAACTTCTTTCCTTCAGTGAAATCCACTATGGAAGGTGTTGTGTGTGTGTGTTTAATGTTTAATCGAATTGTTGATCACCTTTGGGAAGACAGTAATGAAAGTATTCATTTAAAATACAAGCTGTAAAAAAAAAAAAAAAAAAAAAAAAAACAAGCTGTAGGGCAGCCCCGGTGGCTCAGTGGTTTAGCGCCGCCTTCAGTCCAGGGCCTGATCCTGGAGACCGGGAATCCAGTCCCACGTCAGGCTCCCTGCATGGAGCCTGCTTCTCCCTCTGCCTGTCTCTCTGCCTGTCTGTGTCTCTCATGAATAAATAAATAAAATCTTTAAAAAACAAATAAATAAAATATAAGCTGTAGAGGAGGTGGGCCAAGACGGTGGAGGAGTAGGGCCCCAACTCACCAGGCCCCCCAAATTTACTTGGATAACTTTCAAACCATACTGAACACCTACGAATTCGACCTGAGATTTAAAGAGAGAAGAGCCGGAATGCTACAGAGAGAAGGGTTTGTGCTTCTAACAAGGTAGGAAGGCGGAAAAAATAAAACAGAATCCGGTGGGGGAGGGGCCCCACGAGGAGCCAGACTAAGGGGGCCAGTGAGAGCCCCTGGACAGGAGAGCCCAGCCCCGGAGAAGCGGGAACTTTAACAATTCGCCCCGGATTCTTCCCGGACGGAGAGGCGCTTGCAGGGAACTCAGGCAAGATCACGGGAGGGGCAGTGGAACCTCCAGGTTCCTGGGGTCACTAACAGAGGAGGGGCGCCCCAGGGGAGAGCGCCCCACACCCCGCCGGCCGAGCTTGGAAAAGGGCTGGAGCGCCGGCCGGCGGGGCCTCGGGGAGAAGCAGGTGGGTCAGCCGGGGCTGGGCTGGAGGGGGCTGCACCTGCTGCCTTCAGGGGCCGCGACCCCGGAACACGATTCCAGCAGCGCAGGCCCCGGATGCCAGGGTGCGGGGGACACAGCCCAGGATCCTGCGCCCCCCTGGGACAGGCGGAGGCGAGGACGCTCCTGCTGCCCGGCGCCCCGGAGCTGTGCAGGTCAGCACGCCCCGCCCCCAGGAGCATCCAGGCCAGTGCGGACTGGGAGCTGCGGTAGTTACTGGAGGAGCTGACTCCAGGGCTGGAGACCTGGCTGCTGCCAGTGTTGTTTTTCTTCTGGTGTCACCCTGTACCTAGGATGGAGCGGGGGCCAGTGGACAGAGGCAGAGGCCTCACAGGGTCTACAGCTCCCATTGAGCCGTGCACCTGGCAGGGGGGCAGGGCAGCTCCCCCAGGTGCACACACCTGAGAGTCAGCACAGTTGGCCCCTCCCCCAGAAGACCAGCTGGAAGGATAAGGGAAGAGTAAGTTCTTGGCCCAGCAGCACTGGAAAGTTCCAGGGGAAGTCGACATATTCACAGTATATAGAACCAGAGGGTACCACTCCTTCCCCCCCTCTTTTCCAGTACAACTAGTTTTTATATCAGACTAAAAATTTCCAATATTTTTCTCCTTTCCCACCTTAACTGCAATATTTTACCACCTCTTCATTTTAAAGTTTCTTCCTTTTTGACTTTCATATTTCTACAATTACAGGTTTAGATATATTTTGCACTTCCCTTCAACATACTCAATTTAATTTTGGGAGATATACAAGATATGCTTTGTGTGTGTGTGTGTGTGTGTGTGTGTGTGTTTTGTTTTCTCTTCCTCATTTTGTTCTACAATGGTGGAAGTTAATACCTTCTAAAACATGAAGAGCATGCACCAGGAACCAAGTGGTATACCATGCTGGTTCATTCTGTGAGATTATATTCTCTCTCCATTCCTAATCTGCCCCCCTCTTTTATCTCGTTTATTTTTTGGTGATGAATGTTGGGACTCTCTACAAGTATTTCTGGTTTATATAAACTTGGGACTGATCATCTTCTAACATACAGAACTTAATATACTCAGAACCAAGAGGATCACTCTCTAGGATCCCTCAGGTAGGCTATATTCTCCGTCCACTACAACTTGGTCACGACCACCATCTCCCAGTCCCCTCCTTTTTATTCTCCCCCCCACCTTTATCTTTGCTTTTTTCTCTTCTTTTTTTTTCTTCTTTGGGATTCCTGGCATTTTATTTTTTACTACTTTGTTTTAAAATTTGTTTTTGACTTTAGTGCTCCTTTTGTTTTATGTCATTTTGATCTTTCTTTTCAATTTCTGGTCTCTGACCTCCTCAGAGTCATCAAGGGTGAAATTTACTTAGGTCATGGTTAATATTCTTGGTGCAGCCTGCTCATACAGCCACTCTGCACTGAGCAAAATGACTAGAAGAAAGAACTCACCACAAAAGAATCAGAAACAGTACTCTCTGCCACAGAGTTACAGAATTTGGATTACAATTCGATGTCAGAAAGCCAATTCAGAAGCATAATTATAAAGCTACTGGTGGCTCTGAAAAATAGCATAAAGGATTCAAGAGACTTCATGACTGCAGAATTTAGATCTAATCAGACCAAAATTAAAAATCAATTTAATAAGATGAAATCCAAACTGGAGGTCCTAACAATGAGGGTTAATGAGGTGGAAGAAAGAGTGAGCGACATAGAAGACAAGTTGATGGCAAGGAAGGAAACTGAGGAAAAAAGAGAAAAATAATTAAAAGACCATGAGGAAAGGTTAAGGGAAATAAATGACAGCCTCAGAAGGAAAAATTTAAGTATAATTGGGGTTCCAGAGGGCGCCAAGAGGGCCAGAGGGCCAGAAAGCATATTTGAACAAATTGTAGCTGAGAACTTCCCTAATTTGGGGAGGGAAACAGACATTCAGATCCAGGAGATAGAGAGGTCTCTCCTAAAATCAATAAAAACCGTTCAACACCTCAACATTTAATAGTGACACTTGCAAATTCCAAAGATAAAGAGAAAATCCTTAAAGCAGCAAGAGACAAGAGATCCCTAACTTATGTGGGGAGAAATATTAGTTTAACAGCAGACCTCTCCACAGAGACCTGGCAAGCTAGAAAGGGCTGGCAGAATATACTCAGGGTCCTAAATGAGAAGAACATGCAGCCAAGAATACTCTATCCAGCAAGGCTTTCATTCAGAATAGAAGGAGTGTAAGAGCTTCCAAGATAGGCAGAAACTGACCACCAAATCAGCTCTGCAAGAAATATTAAGGGGGGACTCTGTAAAAGAAAGAGGAAGTCCAAAGAAAAAAAGCCACAAAAACAGGGACTGAATAGGTATTATGATGACACTAAATTCATACCTTTCAGTAATAACTCTGAACGTGAATGGGCTTAATGATCCCATCAAAAGATGCAGGGTTTCATACTGGATAAAAAAGCAAGACCCATCTATTTGCTGTCTACAAGAGACTCATTTTAGACCTAAGGACACCTCCAAAATGAAAATGAAAGGTTGTAGAGCTATTTACCATTCAAATGGCCCTCAAAAGCAGGGATAGCCATCCTCATATCAGATAAATTAAGGTTTATCCCAAAGACTGTAGTAAGAGATGAAGAGGGACACTATCATACAAAAGGATCTATCCAACAAGAGGACCTAACAATCATGAATATTTATGCCCCTAATGTGGGAGCTGCCAAGTATATCAATCAATTAATAACCAAAGTAAAGACATACTTAGATAATAATACACTTATACTGGGAGACTTCAACACGGCGCTTTCTGCAAATGACATATATTCTAAGCACAACATCTCCAAAGAAACAAGAGCTTTAAATGATACACTGGATGAGATGGATTTCACAGATATTTACAGAACTTTACATCCAAACACAACTGAATACACCTTCTTCTCAAGTGCACATGGAACTTTCTCCAGAATATACTACATACTGGGTCACATATCAGGTCTTAACTGATACCAAAAGATTGGGATTGTCCCTTTTTATTTTCAGACCATAATGCTTTGAAACTAGAACTACAAGAAGAAATTTGGAAGAAATTCAAACACGTGGAGGTTAAAGACCATCCTGCTAAAGATGAAAGGGTCAACCAGGAAAGTAGAGAAGAATGAAAAAGATTCAAGGAGACTAAAGAAAATGAAGAAACAACCGTTCAAAATCTTTGAGATAGAGCAAAAGCAGTCCTGAGAGGGAAATACATTGCAATACAAGCATCCCTCAAGAAATTGGAAAAAACTCAAATACACAAGCTAACCTTGAACCTAAATGAACTGGACAAAGAATATCAAATAAAACCTACACAAAGCAGAAGAAGAGAGTTAATAAATATTAGAGCAGAACTCAATGAAATAGAGACCAGAAGAACTGTAGAACAGATCAGCAAAACCAGGAGTTCGTTCTTTGAAAGAATTAATAAGATACATAAACCATTGGCCAGCCTTATTAAAAAGAAAGGAGAAAAGACTCAAATTAATAAAATCATGAATGAAGGAGGAGAGATCACCACCAATACCAAGGAAATACAAATGATTTTAAAAACGTATTATGTGCTGCTATATGCCAGTAAGTTAGGCAATCTAAAAGAAATGGACACATTTCTGGAAAACTACAAATTACCAAAACTGGAACAGGAAGAAATAGAAAACCTGAACAGGCCAATAACCAGGGAGGAAATTGAAGCAGTCATCAAAAACCTCCCAAGACACAAAAGTCCAGGGCCAGATGACTTCCCAGGAGAATTCTATCAAATGTTTAAAGAAGAAACCATACCTATTCTACTAAAGCTTTTCCCGAAAGATAGAAAAGGACAGAATACTTCCAAACCCATTTTATGAGGCTAGCATCATCTTAATTTCAAAACCAAAGACCCCCACTGAAAAGGAGAATTATAGACCAATATCCTTGATGAACACAGATGCAAAAATTCTTGACAAGATACTAGCCAATAGGATCCAACAATACATTAAGAAGATTATTCACCATGACCAAGTGGGATTTATTCCCGGGATGCAAGGCTGGTTCAACACTTGTAAAGCAATCAGTGTGATGCATCATATCAACAAGAGAAAAAACAAGAACCATCTGATCCTCTCATTAGATGCAGAGAAAGCATTTGACAAAAGACAGCATCCATTCCTGATGAAAAATCTTCAGAGTGTAGGGATAGAGGGAACATTCCTCAGCATCTTAAAAGCCATCTACAAAAAGCTGACAGCAAATATCATTCTCAGTGGGGAAACATGGGAACCTTTCCCCTAAGATCAGGAACATGACAGGGATGTCCACTCTCACCACTGCTATTCAGCATCATACTAGAAGTCCTGGCCTCAGCAATCAGGCAACACAAAGAAATAAAAGGCATTCAAATTGGCATAGAAGAAGTCAAACTCTCCTTCGCAGATGACATGATACTGTACATAGAAAACCCAAAAGCCTCCACCCCAAGATTGCTAGAACTCATACAGCAATTTGGCAGTGTGGCAGGATACAAAATCAATGACCAGAAATCAGTAGCATTTCTATACACTAATGATGAGACTGAAAAAGAGAAATTAAGGAGTCAATCCCATTTACAATTGCACCCAAAAGCATAAGATACTTAGGAATAAGCCTAACCAAAGAGGTTAAGCATCTATACCCTAAAAACTACAGAAGACTTCTGAAAGAAATTGAGAAAGACACAAAGAGATGGAAAAATATTCCATGCTCATGGATTGGAAGAATCAATATTGTGAAAATGTCACTGTTACCCAGGGCAGTTTACCCATTTAATGCAATCCCTATCAAAATACCATGGGCTTTCTTCAGAGAGTTGGAACAAATCATCTTAAGATTTGTGTGGAATCAGAAAAGACCCCGAATAGCCAGGGGAATATTGAAAAAGAAAACCAGAGCCGGGGGCATCACAATGTTGGATTTCAAGTTGTACTACAAAGCTGTGATCATCAAGACAGTGTGGTACTGGCACAAAGACAGACACATAGATCAATGTAACAGAATAGAGAACCCAGAAATGGGCCCTCAACTTTATGGTCAACTAATATTCGACAAAGCAGGAAAGACTATCCCCTGGAAAGAAGACAGTCTCTTCAATAAATGGTGCTGGGAAAATTGGACAGCCACAGGCAGAAGAATGAATCTAGACCATTCTCTTACACCAGACACAAAGATAAACTCAAAATGGATGAAAGATTTAAATATGAGACAAGAATCCATCAAAATCCTAGAGAACACAGGCAACCCCCTTTTCGAACTTGGCCACAGCAACTTCTTGCAAGACACATCTATGAAGGCAAGGGAAACAAGAGCAAAAATGAACTATTGGGACTTAAGATAAAAAGCTTCTGCACAGCAAAAGAAACAGTCAACAAAATTAAAAGGCAACCTACAGAATGGGAGAAGATATTTGCAAATGACATATCAGATAAAGGACTAGTGTCCAAGATCTATAAAGAACTTATTAAACTCAACAGCAAAGAAACAAATAATCCAATCATGAATTGGGTAATAGACATGAAGAGAAATCTCACAGAGGAAGACATAGACATGGCCAACATGCACATGAGAAAATGCTCCGCATCACTTGCCATCAGGGAAATACAAATCAAAACCACAATGAGATAGCACCTCACACCAATGAGAATGGTGAAAATTAACAAGAGAGGCAACAACAAATGCTGGAGAGGATGTGGAGAAAGGGGGACCATCCTGCACTGTTTGTGGGAATATGAACTCGTGCAGCCACTCTGGAAAGCTGTGTGGAGGTTCCTTTAAGAGTTAAAAATAGACCTGCCCTACAACCCAGCAATTGCACTGCTGGGGATTTACCCCAAAGATACAGATGCAGTGAAAGACCAAGACACCTGCACCCCGATGTTTATAGCAGCAATGTCCACAGTAGCCAAACTGTGGAAGGAGCCTTGGTGTCCATTGACAGATGAATGGATAAAGGAGATGTGGTCTGTGTATACAATGGAATATTATCAGCAATTCGACATGACAAATACCCACCATTTGCTTCGACGTGGATGGAACTGGAGGGTATTATGCTGAGTGAAGTAAGTCAATGGGAGAAGGTCAATCATTATATGGTTTCACTCATATGGGGAATATAAAAAATAGTGAAAGGCAATAAAGGGGAAAGGAGAGAAAATGAGTGGGAAATATCAGAGAGGGTGACAGAACACGAGAGACTCCTAACTCTGGGAAATGAACAAGGGGTAGTGGAAGGGGAGGTGAGCGGGGGGATGGGGTGACTGGGTGACAGGCACTGAGGGGGGGCACTTGACGGGATGAGCACTGGGTGTTATGCTATATGTTGGCAAATCGAGCTCCAATAAAAATATAGAAAAAAATAAAAATAAAATAAAATAAAATAAAATACAAGCTATATAAATAGACAGAATCCTGACTTCTTCTATGTTTAAGGAGTTAAGAAATTTATCATCTATAACTGTCATCAGGTAGCAAAACACTTTTAATTCGCATTTTGGGAACTACGAGAAAATGAGCTGAGTAAAAGCAAATAGAAAGAGCCATGAAGTTGAAGGGTTTGATTTTTCACTCTGCCAAGTGTCTGAGGGGGGGAATTATTTAACTCAGCCAGTGAGTCAACAAGTCAGTATAATTCTCTAAATCTGGGCTATTTTTCTTTGTAAAATGTATTTGTTCTTTCTACCACAAAAGCATATTTGCAGAAGGCGTTGACTATGAAATTCTCTTTGCCACAGTTATTGAAAAAGAATATACAGAGCCCATAATAATTAGACAATTGATGTTTTCAAAATAAGATTAAGGTTCTCATTCCTGTTCAAAGTCATTCTTTGTCAACTGAGCTATGAAAATTCTTTGTACCCAGAAGAGAGCCAAATTTAAGAACTTGTAAAATTTCTCTAACATAAATCCTGAAAACTTATGACACTTTTGTCATTCAGTGATATGTTCTTGCTGAAAATATTTGGAATTATTAAATATTATTTTACCGTATTTCAGAACAGAAAGCCCCAACTATCTTCCCATCCCTCCATATGTACCAAATTAAGTAGACTTTTTAAGTCAAGGAAAAGAACTGTGTATTATTCTTCTTGGTGGGCATCCCAGGTAATCAATATGCTATATAATAAGTATCCCCATATCACTTTACAGTTAACAACATGCATTGCCTAATTTGATCCTCAGAATAATCCCATGAAGACAGTACTTTTCTCCTCTCCTGCTATTCCCCGATGGCTAAGCTGAGGGCTGCCCATTATTATCAGATAGTAAATGATGGAGCTGGCATTTGATTCATGTCTTCAGATTTCAAGGCCCATGCTCTTTTGCTCTATACCTCCTGAAGAGAAAAGCTACCAATATGTTTAAATTGCTGGGAGATTAAGCCAGAATAAATTGTTAAAACTTCCATGATCTTTAAATTTCAATAAGGGAAGTCTGTGAAGTAGTGATAGTAATTTTCAGAATAAGAAGAAATTTCCAGAATAAGAATAAATATACTTATCCAAAGAATAAAGTCAAGATCTTTCCTTCACTGAGCTCTCGGCATATGCCAGGCAGCATCAAAGGGTGCTGGGTATGGAAAGATAGATAAGACATGGCCTTCATGCCGTAAAATCTCACAGTCTTAGGAGGAGATGAACATGAAAGCAAATAATGCTAAATCAGTGTGGTCAATGAAGTGAAAGAAATACAAATACCTAGGAAGACTTTAAGAATACAGAGAAAACCACCTGTATTGGCCTGTGGTATGGCAGAGAGATATTCTGACTGAAGATAGCCCCAAAAGCCACCTGGACATATTATCATTTTGGCCTGTGAAGTCTGCCTTCCTGATTTTTACATCCCCAGCACGTGATATATGACTGGTGCTCAGTGCAAGAGTGTGTTTAACCACACTGAATGGCTAGGGTCATAGATTCTGAGAAGACTCATGAAATGCTGGTCCCCCTTCTAGGAAACAAATATGACTCTCAGGCCACATGATAAATGTCTTTTCAGTTTTTTAGTTTGTCTGCTCTCTTTTACCATGAAAGATTCTCAAACATTGAGATCCTAAGAAAACATGTGAAATTTCCTTCTCTTAAGACTTTGGGCCGCAGATTCTATCCTTTTTGAAAAGTTGTACTACCCGAGAGGGAAGCTCTCAAGGTTTCCTGCAGCCCAATGGTCTGTTGACTCTTGCTTAAGTAAGATTTCTCTTACTTAATAGGAAAAAATGTTTTTATGTGACAATCAGTGCTTCTAGTATCAAATGGCCTCACATTTTGTCAATGCACTTGATAACACCATAAATTAAATGACCTCTAATTTAATCAGTTACCTATTCCTGTCCATTCTACCACAAAATTGACATTTGGAATCTCTCCTTTATTTTTTTTAAATTGAGACTACCTAGTCATCCTCCTTTGCCTAGACTTTGGCATTAACATTCTAATCCCATGACCACAGAGCTTTCGATGTGATCTTGAGACTTGATTTTTCAAAAACCTTTGATAGCTCTCCACTGCTAATGGGATAAATTCAATGCCCTTTAGCAGAGTTTTCCAGGCCCTTAGACCCTGCAAAGTGATTAGGTTGAAATGAATGACAGTGTATTATTTGTAAACAAAAGAGTCACTGCCCATGATCAATTAGTTATTTCTCTGAATTGAAGTCAGTTTATAAAAACATGGTCTTGCATATCTTAATTTCTTTCCCTCTCAAATACAGAGTTACAAAACAGTTACAAAGCTCCCCTGCCTGAAAAGACTGTCCCTGACAACAACAACACCATTGCTCTCTTGGAGAAGTGGAAGCTATGAAAATAACAGCTTTTTCTCCTAATGGAAGACCCCTACTGCATTCTATGATGGTGATACAGAAATAGTTATTTTAACAGAATTGAGATTATAACCATTTTCATGTATCAACAGAGGTTCAGGTGTCAGCCTCTTAAATTCTATTGTCAATTCTACTATCAATTGAGCCCTACCTTTAGATTCTCCAGAGTCTGCTGAAACTTTAACTGTCCAAAACTTTAAAGATATCAGCTCATTCAAAAATGCTATGTATGGTGCGAGGGGAGTAGCTCAATGGTAGAGTTTTGACTGCAAAAATGCTATACAAGACTTGCTGTGCTGACTGAACTCCTCTTTGTGTGTGTGTGTGTGTGTGTGTGTAAATCATGTTCTTACACTCTATTAACACACCACTGCTTCCAACAATAAAGGAAACATGTCTGAATTGTGCTCTATGCAGTCGTGGTACATTGTACTGAATGAATCCTTCACCTTCTCCTCTTCTCCCCATTAGTCGGGTTTACCTGTGGATAATAAAAAGACTTTAATAAAAAGGAAAATTTTCTACTGAGTCAGAGAAAATAAATTGATTGAATTCAAATCCCTCATTTTTGAAGTTGGAGTCTGTCTGGCACAACAGCTGGGGCTTAATTCAGAGGTGATAACACAGTAGTTTGGGTCTTGAAAAGTGAGGTATTAAAGTTCCCTTCTGAAAAATATCTGCTATTTCCTTTCATTTCTATGCCTTGACTCCTATTTTTTACCGTTCCAAGGTAATAGAAAAAAAACCAATAAAGAGTAAGATCGGTTAATATAGTTCTGTGAAATGTAGAAATGAGTAAGGTCTCTTCCTGTCTGCTACGCTACTATGCTCTGCTGGCAGGATAACTTTGATGATCTAGGTTTGATTCCTGATTCTTCCATAAATGTCTGTGAAGTTGATTCTTCCACGGGAAGAAGGGATGATTGGTTGATATTGGGGGGACTGCCTTTGTCTCTAACATTCTCTACTCTGTGATCCATTCCTATAATCCTAGTAAGGATCTCTCTTTGGATGATGAAGGACTCTCCTAGCCTCCTGAACAAATGGGTAGAACACAGGAGAGAAGGGGGAGAAAAGGAGATATAAAAATGCAACTTGGGCCCTAACATTCTACCTTCAATTCTCTTCTCTGTGTCTCTCTGAGCTTTTCTGATCAAGCTTTCTGCTGGATCCAGCAGAGTTTCAGGCCTGAACTTACACTAAGTTCAGGACTGACCCTGCATTTCCAAGGGCAAGAGCCTGCAGGACAAGAGTGGGCATAATGGTGGAAGAGGAAGCAAATGTTTGTGTCAGATAATAGGTCTGCTCGAAGATGGAACACATGATTGGTACCAAAGATGAAGCAGAACTTGAGGTGGTCAAGAATGGAAAACCTGCTTGTGCTGTCAACAATAATGATCGGGTACTAAATAACTTACCATGTGCTGAGAATTAGTCTAGATGCTTCAGATGTGTTAACTGAGTCCCTTGACAACCCTATAAGTTAGTATTATTAATCACATAGTACCTGTGACGAAACTGAAGTTAACTAAGTATTTAAATAGCTTGCCTTGGGTCTCATAACTAATAAGTGGTATAAACAGGAGTCAAACTTTGATATAACTGTATTCTTAACTAATCTATCATACTTTCTGATCTTACATGACCATGATCTGATTTTCCCCTTGATTCAAGATTGTCAGGACAGCAGATGTTGCTTAAAACCAGTGGGGTTTGGAAATAATTCATCAGAAACATTTTTTGGCACTGGGAGATAGATATGCAAATATTGGAAATAACTAGGAAAGACTCTGCAAAGTGCATGTATGACTGTGAATATGAGCAGAGACCTTGGAAGTCCCCAGGAATGAGTTGTCAGGGTCCACCACCCTCATGCCACCCTTATGCCACTAAATTCTGATTACTCTGATCCATCCAGAGGCTCCTAGTTATCTCCATTAACTCTTTTATTCACTTATTTGCACATTCATTTACTCAACACATATTTATTGGGTGCCTACTAGATGCCACATTTTATTGCAGGTGTGGGGCATATATCAGTAAACAAAAGCAGTCTAATATCCTTTCATTTATGGGGATCAAATTCTAGTACAGAAAGACAAGAACAAGCAAAATAAGTAAAATAAGGGATATATATATATATATATATATATATATATAAACAGGTGCTACTGAGAAAAAAAATAAATTGGAAAGCACTGAGAGGGTATTGTACTTTTAAATAGAATAGTCAGGGAAAGCCTAAGTGAGAAAGTGACAGTTAAGCAAAAACTGAAGAATGTGAGAGCCAAGTATATATTTGAGGAAAGACTATTTCAGGCAGAGAGACTAGATAGTGCAAATGGCCTTAGATGGGGGCATGTGCCTATATATACAGGGAATACCAGGGAGACACTGTAGGACTGGAGATGAGTAAGCAAGGTTAAGAGTGGTAAGAGTAAGGGCCAGAGTGATAATAAGGGATTAGGTTGTGACTCCAAAGGCCATTGTAATGACTTTGCTTTTTATTCTGAGTGACTTGAAAAACCACTGGAATGGCCTGACATGTTTTAAAAACACCCCTCTGACCTCTGTGTTGAGAATACACTGGAGGGCTTAGGGAATGGAAGCGGGTAGACCTGTTAACTTAAAAAGTCTTTCACAATAATCCAAACAAGAGATGATGCCTGTGTTCATTTATTTTTATGGCTATGGAGCATTACCACTGACTTAGTGTCTTAATAACAGCCCAAATGTATTATGTTACAGATTCTAGGTCAGTAGTCAGGTACAGGTATCATGGGACAAAAATCGAGGTGTTGGTTGACTGTGTTCCTTTTCGGGAGTCCTAGTGGGAGAATTTATTTCCTGCTCATTTGGGCTGTTGAAAGAATTCAGTTCCTTGTGGTTGTAGGACCAAGGTCCCTGTTTTCTTGCTGTCTATAAGCTCAGGGCTTATCCTAGCTTGTAAAGGCCTCTCCCTAGTCTTTACCTGTAGCTTTTTACATCTTAGAACCAGCCACAGGGTGTTGAATCCTTCTCATGCCACCATCTCTCTAACCTCTCTTTCATCATCACGTCATTCTCTGACCCACCTAGGAAAGATGAATGTGACTAGGTTAAAGCAACTCAGACAATCCAAGTAATCTTCCCATCTCAAGGTTCACACTCATAATCACATCTGCAAAATCTCCCTTGTCATGTAAGATAACAGATTCACAGGTTCTAGGGCTTAGAGGGTGGCTGTCATTGGGGTGGGGGACATCATTCTGCTTATTACAGCGTCAGGTTGGATCAGGGTGTAGCAGTGGTGAGGGTGAGAGGTGGTAGATTCTGGATGTATGGGGACACCTGGATGGCTCAGCCATTGAACATCTGCCTTCGGCTCAGGGCATGATCCCAGTCCAGGGATCGAGTCCTGCATCGGGCTCCCTGCAAGGAGCCTACTTCTCCCTCTGCCTGTGTCTCTGCCTCTCTCTCTGTGTGTCTCCCATGAATAAATAATTAAAATCTTTCTTAAAAGATTCTGGATGTATATATCTACAAATTACATGGGAACCAGATCTAGACCACTCATTCTCAATATCTGAGAGTTCAATAAATAATGTCTGAGAAAGAGAGACGGAAGATGTTGGAGGAAAAGAGGAACTTATGAAGGACCTCATCCTCAAGCAGTTGGGAGAGATGGGGACTGAGACTTTGAATCATCTAGAAGGAAGAAGGATATGTTCTCTTCCTGAACAAGACAGAAGGAAGTTGATGATTTAAACACAAATATCCTCTGAGATGATGGAGAGTGGTAGGTGAGGGAATGTAGGCGGGCTAGAAATTCCAGGAGTATGGACTTACCTTTGTTCATGTGCTGCCTCCACAAATTATGCTCTTTACTTTAATTCTGTAACTCAGTTTCTTCATATTTAAAAAAAAAGATAGTCTCAAAAGTCTCTTTCTGCCTACACAGGCTATAATTCCATATCTCCCTCGGTGATGGGAAGGGTTGCAGATTAGGTTTGTGGGGTTCTAGTCAATTCCTGGGTAGATGGAGTCCTTTGTTTTTTTCCACTTTCACCAGTATTTCTCAGACATTTTCTTCCAAAGTTATACCTGGACAATATCCTAGTTCCTATACATGGATGGAGTAGGCTGTGATTCTTTCATATCCCCGAGAAGGGGCATTTTCACTAGGGAAATCACTTGATTGCACCTGATTTTAATTCCACATTTTGTCTCACCTTAAGGGAAGATGCTCCCCTGGAACCTGGACATTTCATACATAGGTATGAAATCCACAGAAGCATGGGACACAGCAAGGTGGGAATATGGGAGAAGAATACGTTCCCGTCGTGTTGTCAGGCTTAGCCATAAGACTTGTCTTGACCAGTGAATCGCTGGAAGAAGTGATGTGAATCACCTTTGGCAGAAGCTTTAGGAACCCATGTGAGGTCCTTTTTCCTTGTGCCCTGGTGACTGGCAATAGTCTACGTTGGTGGCTGCTCCATCAAGCCTGAGACTCAAAGTGAGGATGATGGCAACAGCAGAGCCCCAAGCCATCTTTCTCGAACTGTCACAGAAATGAGAAATCAACCTTTAGGCTACTGGAGCTGGAAGGTTGTTTATTACTGTGGTGTACCCTGGTTTATCCCGATTGACACAAAGACTCAATATTCTTCTATTGAGTGCGGGATTGTGTAATCCACCAAATACTGAAGAGATGCTACAGATGACATCCCTCTTTGCTTCTTCCATTTCAACATAAGGTAATATATTTGCAGAGACCATTGTGCCTTTAGCTTCACCCCCCACTTCTATTGTTGTTTCTCTATCTTCTACTATACCTCTTTATCTATTATGTTTGAGGTGTTAAGACTCGTTCTTTTATTCTGTAGGAAAGCGTCACCCATGCTTGGCCCAAAGGTCTGCAAAATCACATATCATCTCTTTCATTATAGGCATTGAGCCATTTTTTTAAACACATAATATTCAACAAATGATGGTCTCACTTCCAGTGCATAATAAAAAAATAGAAAACCCAATTCCTTTTCTGCCTATGCCTGTAGAAACAGACAACCAGTGATTTATTTTATCATAATAAAAAAAGTATTTATGCTGTGATTCATGTCTCTAATGCGGTGTCATTATTCTGTGGCTGTGCTAACTATAGAGGAAGAGTTGTTTATAGTCACAGACAGAGCGTCAGACTGGGGCCCAAGAGTTATTCCAAGAATGGTGACAAGAACAGCGTGTGTTAGAAGAAACTGCCCAGCTGGAAGTAGGATTGTGTGAAGTAGAAGTAACCTAAATATTCCATCTATTATCTTCTGTGCTTTTCTTCTCCCAAGGGAGAATTTCTTTTGTCTGGTCTTTATTGGAGCAGCTAGTTCTTTCGTATTCCACTCCTTAATGGTGACTTTTAAAAATATCTAAGTTTGCTATGAAATCGCTCTCTAAAGATCCCTTCGGGATTTCAACAGAAAAAAGGAAGTACACATAGCTAGCTTGAGAGTACACACACCAGCATGGACAGGTCTAGACCAGTCACAGAACATGAACATTCAGTGTGTAGTCTGCCTACTTGACCACTTTTAACAAAACCTTATTTTTCTTTCCCTGAGAAATAGAACTACTATGTTTCTAGAATAATGCTGGAGGACTTGAATTTTCTTTAGAAAGTCATACTTTTCAAAAGAATAATATACAACAAACACCCATTATCATGTCCCAGATTTTAAAACTGTTAATAATTTCTATATTTCCTTCTAGCCTTTGTATGTGTGTGGCTTTTTTTTAAACACTTTTTTTTTTAAAAAAAGAAACACATTTTATGTGCATCCTTTATTTTTAGAAAAAAAAATAGTAAGATGTAAGACTCCCCTTTGATCATATCTCCAGACCCATTGCTTTCTCCATATCCTCGAGACAGCCGCTATGATAAGTTGATATTTATCCATTTTAATACTTTAACATACATCAATAGAAATCCAGAAATGTGATTAATATTTCTATGGGTTTTGATAAAGATTATATAAGGAGTCTTCCTATGCATATATATCCTATACATTTTGCAGCTTGTTTTTTTTAATTTAATATTAATTGTTTTTCTGTATTGACTCATACACTCTGGTCCCTTATATATAGATAGCAATATGTTGCAGGAGGATACCATGTTTTTTCAAAAAAAGATTTCTTTATTTATTTGAGAGTGAGAGAAAGAGCACAAATAGGGGGAGTAGCAGATGAAGAGGGAGAAGCAGACTCCCCACTGAGCAGGGAACCTGATATGGAACTCGATCCCAGGACCCTGAGTTCATGACCTAAGTTGAAGGCAGACACTTAACTGACTGAGCCATCCAGGAGCCCCAGGAAGATACCATATTTTATCCATTTCTTTATCAATGGCCATCTGGGTTTATCTTAAACTTTTGGCTGTTTCCAACAATGCTGTGATAAACATCCATTTGTATGTCCTTTTTTTTAAATTTTTTTTCCATTTGTGTGTCCTTGTGTGCATGTGCAAATACTTCCCTAGAATGTACACCCAGAAGAGGAAATGCTGATTTTTAGGGTCAGCACCTTTCTCATTTTACTGTCATACTGGTCTCTGAAGTGGCTATTCCAATTAAAATCACCACAAGCACGGTAGAAGATTACCCATTTACACATCCTCCTCCTGTACACTGGTGATTGTCACACTTTAATTATGATTAGTCTGATGAGCAAAAGATGCTCTCTCATTGTAGTTTAAATCGATGTTTCCATGATTACTGGTCAGATTGAACATCTTTTCACATGTTTATTAGCCCCTTGTGTTTCCTCTAAATTTGTTCTATGTCTAAATTATCTCTGCTAATTTTGTCTTGCACACCAAAGAAGTACACTCAAAAGCATCTATACAGAAAAAGAACCTGAAGAAGGGGGAAAATACTCTTCAGCCTTGTGTACTAGAGCCATTCTCCTAAATTTACCTGGAAAGAGTGACTTCATTGTTCGACTTCATCCTTGGGAGAGGAAGCTATGGCATCACACTCATTCATCACACGGGTATGCTAGTCAGTTACATGGCACCTTCCAAGTGGGGGAAAAATCTATATAACTTCCTTCAAAATTAAAAAATTAACATGCTTTAAGTAAACATCACTGTGTAATGGGCTTGGGAGTCAGACTAAAGCATGGGCTTGGGAGTCAGAAGGAGGTTCCTTCCTATTTCAGCCACATCAATTTCGATCTGGGTAAGACTTGGGAAGAGCACTCAGCATCTCTGAATCTCCAGGATATTGTCTCACTTTTCTTTGGTCTTTCCAGCATCTGGCTCAGAGTTCCCTCTCTTTCTCAGAGAGCATCTCCTTCTTTATAATTGTTCCTGGTGATCTTACCATCCATTTTCATGATAATTCTGCAGCCTGGCCTCAGTCTTGAACTTTTCCATTTTGACACCCTTTGTCTCTCTGGTAGTTTTGCCAAATACAGAATTTGTGGTTGACCATCGTTTTTGTTTTTTGTTTTTTTTTTCCTTTCTTTCCACAATTTAATGAGATCTCACTGTCTTCAAGGCTCCATGTCTTTCTCATGGAAAGTAGCTGTTGGGGCCCCTGGGCGGCTCAGTTGGTTGAGCATCTGTCTGCCTTTGGTCATGATCTCAGGGTCCTGAGATGGAGTCCCAGATCAAGCTCCCTGCTCAGCAAGGAGTCTGCTTCTCCCTCTCCCTCTGCCCACCCGACTCATGCTCACACTCTCTCAAACAAATAAATAAAATCTTTAAAAAAATAAACACAGCTATTAACCTTATTGAGGCTTTTTGTGTGTGATGATTGGCTTTTCTCTTGTTCCTCTCACTATTCTCTCTTAGCCTTTGACCTTTAACAGTGATTATAGTGTGTCTAGGTATGGATATCTTTGAATTTAGGCCACTTGGATTTCATTAAGCATCTTGGATATTTAATTTAATGTTTTACATTAAATCTGTGAAGTTTTCAGCCATTATTTCTTCAAATATTCTTTCATTCCATTTCCTCTCTCCTCCTCTTTTGAGACTTCCACTGTGTTTATGTTGGTATGCATGATAGTGTCCCACAGCTCCCTCAGACCCTGCTCAGTTTTCTTATTTTTTTTTCTTTCTGTTTCTCAAACTTGAGAAACTCAAGTGACCTTTCTGCAAATGTGCTGTTTTTTCTTTTACCAGCTCAAATCTGATGTTGAGCTCCTCTATCACGGTTTTCATTTCAGTATTGTACTATTCAACCCTCAAATTTCTATTTGGTTCTCTCTCTCTTTTTTTTTCTATTCCTATCTCTTAATTAATATTCTCTCTTTGGTGGGACATCATTCTTACACTTTTTAAAGAAGGATTTAATTAATTAATTAACTAATTAATTAAATTCTTAATTAATTTGAGAGCGAGAAAGCAGAGCAAGATAGAAAGAGAGAGCCTGAACGGGGTGAGGGGCAGAGGGAGAGAGAGAAGCAGACTCCCCACTGAGCAGGAAGCCCAATGCAGGGCTCAATCCCAGGACTCTGAGATCATGACCTGAGCCAAACACAAATGCTTAACTGAGCCACCCAGGCACCCCTATTCTCACACTTTCCTTTAGTTCTTTAGGCATGGTTTCCATTGGTTCTTTCAATATGTTCAAAATAGCTGATTGACAATTTTGTATTTATAAGTCCACTGTCTGAGCTTCCTCAAGGACAATTTCCATTTACTGTTTCTTTTCCCGTGTATAGGCCATATTTTCTTGTGTCTTCTCATGTCACTTTGTGTGTGTGTGTGTGGAAAACTGGAAAGAATAGACTGTGGCACCTCTGGAAATCAGATGCTTCCCTCTCCCTGGGGCTTGTTGTTGTTGCTACTTGTTGTAGTTGTGTTATTATTTGCTTAGTGACTTCTATGAATGAATTCCGTAAAGTCTGTCTTCTTTGTCATGTGTGGCCATAGAAGTTTCTATTCTGTTAGCTTAATATTCAGCTAGTGAAGGGACTGAAATTTCCTTAAATGCCTGGAACCAAAAATTCTCCTAGTCTCCGTTGATGTGTTTTGGGTCATACCTTCAACACTAAGCCAGGTGTTTTAAAATGTTATCACAGCTGTCACTTTCTGCTTGTAGAGAGCTTCAACATCAGCTAAAGGTGAGCATTTGGAGCCTTCTTAGGGCTTTCCTGGACAGAAGCACAGCCTCAAGATGATACACTGTCCCATGCACGTGCCTGTCTTTCTGGATTCTCAGGGCAAGTGTTAGAGCTCTTCAAAGTTCCCTATGACCACTTCATTTTCTAGCTTTTCCTTTTTTGCTTCTTGGCTAGCTTCTTGTTTGTTCCAATTGTCATCACTACCTCAGGCAGCTCCATTGTTCAACAATTGCTGCTGATGATTTTCACAAATGCCTCTAGGGAAAAGGCTGTCTGCACCTAGTGAAGTCTGAGTCAAGGCAAATAAATAAAGCTCTGAGAACGGGGATTTCTATGTATCTGCCAGACAAATCAACTAATGACAATTCTCTGAGAACTGTGTTTTGAGGGCCTCCTAACACATTCTACCCCCTCCAGTGTGTGCTAGGCTGTTGGTTTTCTTTATGATCAGGAAGCTCTTGGAATGTGAACAGTGAAAGTAAAAAATGTCAAAAAATCTCACTGTTCTTCATGAGATTTAGTCCTTTTTCTTTAATAAGTGCTCTTCAAATTGTTGCAAACCTTTGCTTAATTTCCAGAGTTCTGAAAACATCAATTTTGACATTTTTTTTTTGCCAGCAATCTCACTGCTTTTATTGGGGAGACTGGCTTTGTGGAGGTCCTTCTTCTGTCTTTCTTGCTGACATCACCACTGTTTATCTAATATTGATTGCTACATCTGTGTTCCCATTTCACTTGACCTTCACCTGAATTTCCCTCGATGCTTACCTCAAATTCACTATGTTTTAAATAGGATAGTTTCTTCCCACAAATTTGCTCCTTCTTCCCATGTCCCTGTTAAAAAGCTTCACTTCAAGGCCAGAGAAAATTAAGTTGGCAAAGCAGATGGAGGAGTCATTAGAATGATAGTAGAATCTAATTATAATTATCTGTTTTAATCTGGTACTGCTGGGTGTGAAAGGAATAAAAAGATTAGAAGTTGAAAGTTTAGGAATTTGACTCACAAGATTAACACCAAACTCTCCCCTGCCCTCATACTCTCTAACTCAATTTAATAATTCTCTTTCCTGTTCCATTTTTTGCTCCATAGACCAGGTGACTTGTGACCTATCTCATTAAATCCCATGAACATAGTAGGTGTTCAATAAGTGACTTTTTAATAATAGGGCAAAACTTAAGTAAATAACATAAAGTATTTATTTTTATTTATTTCATTATTATTATTTGTATTTACATTTATTTTTTATTTTTATTTACAATTTTTTTTTATTCTCTCTCTCTCATCAAAGATCTGGTCTCCTTCCCAGCTAAATATTTCCCCCAAAAGTCATGAATATAATTACCTCTTTCAATATTTCATTGACATGTCAAACTGAATTATATACTGAAAAAAGAGACAAAATTAGAATTTGGTATAAGACATAAGTTCTAATATGATCTCATGCCTCCTTGTGGGCATTCAGTAAATATTAAATTGTGCTGGGAGTCAAATCAGCAAATGATGGCAAGTTTGACTCCCAATAACTCTGTTATTATCCAGCTTTTACATTTTATAGAAATTGACACAGACCACTGAAAATCAAGGACAAGCATTTGCTACAATGAGATAAATGACAAAATTATTAAGCAGTGAACTTGGCCCTTGGTGCTTACCTGAAAAAGCAAACACTATCACTTAGGTCTTTTTTTATAAGATTTTTATTTATTTATTCATGAGAGACACACAGAGAGAGAGGCAGAGACACAGGCATAGGGAGAAGCAGGCTCCATGCAGGGAGCCCGATGTGGGACTTGATCCCAGGACTCCAGGATCACACTCTGGGCCGAAGGTAGGCCCTACTCTGCTGAGCCACCCAGGAATCCCCTATCACTTAGGTCTTTAAGAAAAATTTGCACTGAGAATCTGAAGAAAAATCCATATAACACAAGTGTATCTAGAACAGCTTTTTATGGTGAAAAATTTTCACATTTCTTTATTATTTCCATGTATGTGTATGCTTCTATGCATGAAAGAGAGAGACAAATATGTTCATATTACATATTTACTCTTCAAGGTAAAAGCTCTATAGAATAGGACAATGGAACATAAGAATGGAAATTCATCGACACCTAGTGCAAAATATTTGAAAGATTTAAAAACTACTTATAATTATTTGTTTACTTATAGCTAAGTAAAAAATAGAAAAGTACATTTCTCTGAGGAGATAAATTCTTGGAAAATAATAAGTTATTATTTATTGCATGAATGAATGGATGAATAGTAATTTAAAACTTTTTTTCTTAAGAAGTGGAAATATGATACTGCATGTTGGTAATTAAGTAAATAACATTTCTATCTTTTGAAAAAACATAATCAATTCACTGTCTGGTGTGTTACTCAATGTGCTTTAGTAAAGGAAAGATTTCTTCTTTTAGCCCCTTATAAAAATTGAAGCTGTAGTGTTATATATTAACTGGCTAAAGATGCATCTTGTTAAGGTTCAAGCACACTATTTTTTAAATTATTTTTTAAAGCTAGGTATAATATACAAATTGTAAAGTGGGTAGATCTTAAGGGTATCCAACTTGATGAACTTTTTACCTATATTAAGATATGACACATTCCCAGTGTTTCATTAGACCCCCTCCTGTTCCCTCTCAGCCAAAAACATTGCCCAAAAGCAACTGCTTTCCTGACTTCTTATGACATGGATTAATCTTGACTCCTTTTGAATTTTACATAAATCAAATCACACCATATTTACTCTTTCATGTGTGGAAACTTTTATTCCACAATATCTATATTGTTATGCGTAGCTGTAATTTATTTTTTTGTTGTTGTGTTATACTCCGTTGTCTGAACATAACCCGAATTATTTGTCCAATCTACTGCTGATGGACATTTGGCTTGGTTTTCAGTTTTTTACTGTTTTGAATACTGCCTTATAAATATTCTTGTATATATATTTTGTAGATCTAAGCACACTTTGGGGGGGGGCCCTAGAACTGCTGTCACATGCTGTGTGTATATTTAGCCTTAGTAGATACTACTAAACAGTTTTCCAAAGTGACTGTACCAATTTCCATTTTCATCAGCAATATATGAGAATTCAATTTGCTCTACATCACCCACATTGTTTTTTAATGATCTCATTCAGGAACATAGGTCCTCTTTACTCATTTGAGTTTTATTAGAAGCAAGTTTTTTTTAAGTTATATTTCTACTAATTCTAAACCAATTTCAGTTGGTGGTAGGGAGGGTTGTCCCAAATATATGCTCTTTTATAACTGAGAAACCCAGATCCCTTTTTTGATGGATGTGATGCTACAGATTTCTATGATAGATTGTTTTGTCCCACAGGTCTGCAAATGAGGAGGAAACCCCAGCTGAAATTTCTTTTTAAATACCCAGTCCATTCAAGGGAAATAAATCCACTGAAGGAGATTGCTGAGTATGGAAGATATAAAATGGCAGACTGGGGTACCTGGGTGGCTCAGTCAGTTAAGCATCTGCCTTTGGCTCAGGTCATGATCCTAGAGTCCTGGGATTGAGTCCCATGTAGGCTCCCTGCTCAGCAGGGAACCTGCTTCTCCCTCTCTCACTATTGCTTCTCATGCTTGTGTTCTCTCTCTCTCTCTTTCTCTCTCTCTCTCTCTCAAATAAATAAATAAAATCTTTAAAAAAATACAATAAATAAAACAAAATGGCAAACCAATTGTCTCTTTGTGATGGTCAAGTAATCAATTTGGCAAGTGAAACCTCAAGCCTAATGTTCTCTAGAATGGGCCGGAACCTCCTTGATGCAAGTCTAAGTCCTTCTTTTTGCCTTTGACAAACAAACCCCTTTCAGGCTCAGGGAAGAATATGGAGATCTCACACTTTGCAGCCTTTTAAGCCATTATCAGGTCTCATGGGAGTGGTTAAAGAAAAAAAAAATCAGGCACAGATTCCATCATGCTGGGATCTTCACTTGAAGTCATGATAATTTTCATTAGATTTCATAAAGCAAAGCCTGATTTTTAATCTGGGAGTTTTAGGTCATTATCATCAATCAGGCTCCTTATAGCCTAGCTCCAACTGTTAATAGGTACTCATATTAGCATAATCATTATTTTTGCTTGCTTTAAACAATATATACTATAAACAGGAATATATCTGGTTAATACTTTGAAGTGCATCAGCAGAATTAGACAGCATTAAAATATACTTCCTTCCAAAGAAAGCATGTGGCTTTATATAATAGCAGAGAGGCAAAACTGATTAACAGATTAAACATGATTTCATGGTTCGTGGAAAACAGAAACACAATCCCAAATTTGGACGTAATTCTTAGGCTTTTATATTGCTCTCATAGTCTGTATTTTCTCTTAATGATTGATGATTATAAATTGGATGCTTATGTTTTAATTTATAACTTACATCTCAATGTGTCGGATGATCAGGCCATGCACATGTAGCCGTTACAATGGCATGAAATTGTATTTTGGGGTTTGTTTGACTCAATCACTTAACATTTTTTCATCTATCAAATGCCAGTCAGTCATGGCCCTGTCAGTATAATGTGGACAGTCTTTGAAGAATCCTTTCCTTTCCTTTCTTCATGAGCTTGTTTTTTAAAATAGAAGTTCTGTCTTCCCAGGGCCCGCCAGAATCACATAATATCCAGTAATATTGAAGGAAGAATGGTTTAAGGAGTATATCATCCTTAGTACCTCTAGTGCTAAATTCTGCTTTTGAAAATAGAAACATCTTCAAAAGATACACACAGTTTGGGCTTCAAGATACCCAGCTTGCGAATGGCCCGTAAAGATCCCGTTAACAGTTTATCTCATTAACAGCCTTTTGTACCCATCAGTTCAGGCTGTGTTTTCCCACTGGTACATCATTTACAGTGCCCTAAACATATTTTCACAACATTCACCTGACAACATCAGCTGAGAGAAAAATCTTCAGACTACAGGGAAACATCAGGAGGCCATGAATTCTTAAACAACACACCAAATGACAAAAATGGTGTATATATCTCTTTGAGAGTATCCTTAACAATAATTAACCAGGAAAAGAAATAGTAGGGAGTTCAAGGACTTTGACTCAGTTCTCTTCCCCAGTTGAAGGAGACGTTGGGGGTGTTTGTGTGGCAGTCAAGCTTTGTGATTGCTAGACAGCAATCTACCTTGGAGAGAATGGTTTTCGTCCTTTGAAGTTCACATAGAAGCAAAACCAGACTAATCAAGTATCATCTGGGGTAAGGTTTCCTTTAATGAGCAAATACAAGTGATTTATAATTAGTGCACGTACATGCTTTTTTTAATGTGTGCCCACCAAAAAGCCATCTATTCCGTTAATAGGTAAGTGAATAATTTCTCTTCTAATCCTCTTTAACAAAAAAGTGAACCTTTATAAAGTGACCCTTCAGCTTTCATCGGAGTTTCTGTATTATACTTTACTCAAATTGCATTTTAGTATACCGAAAACATGGAGATGTACAATATGATAATTTGAAGTGTGAGTTAAATCTATAGGTGTATCCCTTGGAGACGTGATTGACACCCAATCATTGGATGGCATTTTGTTACGATCTAGGTCCTTGCTACTCTGACTCAAATTATAGTATTCAGACCATCAACATTAGTAACACTTGGGAACTTGTTCTTATCTCCAGGGTCCCTAACCATACTTTTTAAATCACAATCTTGAGGAGAGGGGGAAGATCAGTAATCTTTATTTTAGCAAATATTCCAGGAGAACCGTTGGCATGCTAAAATGTAAGAAGTACTTGTCTGGAATGTAGTCTTCATAGTTTTCAAATATTTATTCCACCATATTGCCTCATATCTCTTTGCCTTTGGATAGGCTGTTCCCTTTATCTGAAACTCCTCTTTCTTTTTCTACCATAGGAAAAAAAAGCTCATGAGCCTCTTTGGTAGCCAGTTCTTACCCACTCTAAATAAGTTTCTTTAAGGAATCATCTTCACATAGCGAGATGCATCTTCCCTTTCCATGAGGTTAGATGCTCATGACAGTAACCACATAAGCCCACTGTCAATTGTAACACAAGGTAAGGTCTTCCCTCTTACTATGGTGACTTCTGGAAGACAAGGGTTAGAACTTATTTTATTTTGTACCCCTGAGGCATAAACTAGATCTTGACTTTAATTTTTTAAAGATTTTTAAATTTATTCATGAGAGACACAGAGAGAGGCAGAGACACAGGCAGAGGGAGAAGCAAGGTTCCTGTGGGGAGCCAAATGTGGAACTCCAACTCAGGACCCCAGGATCACGACCTGAGCCAAAGGCAGATGCTCAACCACCGAGCCACCCAGGTGCCCCAGATCTTGATTTTTAATAGGAAGAGGAAAGAATCAGTAAACTGGAAGATAGAACAATAGAAATTACCTAAACAGAACAATAGAAAGAAAATAGACTAAAAAAAGTAATCGAATTCCAGGGGCATGTGAAGACCATAACAGAAAATCTAAGATTACATCTTAAGAATCTTAGGAAAGGAAGAAGAGGGTGGGGTTGAAAAGAACTAGAAGAAACAGTGGCTGAAAATGTCCTAAGTTTGGTAAGGAACATAAACCTCCGGAGTCAGGAAGCTGAGCAAACTCCAAACAGGATAAGCCCGAATAAATCCATGCCAAGACATGGCATATTAAACTTTTGAAAACTAAAACAAAGAAAATAATCTCAAAAGTACACAGAAAAAGCCTGCTTTACTTGTGGTGGAAAAAACATTTGAATACCCCAAATTTGTCATCATGGAAACAAGAAGGAAAGAGAACAGCGAATCAGTGTATGTTCAGAGCAACTTTATCTGTAATAGCCAAAAACCAAACACAACCCAAATGTCCCACAATAGGTGAATGGTTAAACAAGTGGAACATTGCATACTATGGAATACTACTCACCAATCAAAAGAAATGAACTATTGGTACCCACAACAACTTGGATAGATATCAAGAACATCATGCTGAGTATAAAAAGAAATATCCAAAGATCAGAAGCTGTATGATCTAATTTATATAATATTCTGCATGACAAAATCATAGAGAACAGATTTGTGGTTGCCAGATGCTAGGGATGGTGGAATCAGGGGAGTGGGTGTGACCCCAAAGGGGTAGCATAAAAGAGGTCTTTGCGGCGATGGAACAGTTCTGTGTCTTGATTTGTGGTGGTGGTTACACAAATCTACACACGTGATAAAATAACAGAGACGATGCACACAATGCACACACATTGTATCAACATCAATTTTCTGCTTTTGATATTGTAGTAGAATTACATTAGCTGTAACCACTGTGGGAAACTGAGTGATGGTGTGTGGAGCTTCCCTGTATTATCTTTGCAACTTCTTATGAATCTATAATTGTTTTACAACAGAAAGATTTTTTGCAAAACCAATAGGCTTAATTACTGGCATGAGACAATGAGAGATGGAATGGAATTGAGGATGAGAGTAGGACTCCTAGAACCCAAATGTCCAGAGCCAGAGACAACTCAAGAATATGCACAAGCTGACTTGAAACTCAGAGAAAGGTAGGGGAACAGTTTTCTTTCTGTAAGTACTAAGATGCAGAGAAGCCCCAAACTGGACTATGAAATCCTTCAGGGCCATGATCATGATGTATTTGACAGTTGTTCAGAACAAAGAAAAATATTCGTGGATTGAACAATTGAATCGATGAGAGTGTCAAGTCCCTTTAGCCTTAACCTTGACCCTCTAGGTAGCTGGATGTATGGTTTCTAGCATTTCAAACCTGGAGACAGGGAAGGAAGAGGATTGGGTCCTGAATTTTTATGGTCAAAGTGGTTGATTTCTGGCCAGACTGGTAGTAACAGGATCAGGAATCTGTACCTTGAGACACTTATTCTTTTGTAAGTTCCCCAATTCCCTTAGATTCTTGGAAGAGTTATTTAGAAAATTTGAACTTGGGATGCCTGGGTGGCTCAGCAGTTGAGCATCTGCCTTTGGTGTGATCCCAGTTCAGGGACTGAGTCCCACATCAGGCTCCCTGCATGGAGCCTGTTTCTCCTTCTGCCTGTGTCTCTGCCTCTCTCTGTGTGTCTCTCATGAATAAATAAATAAAATCTTTAAGAAAAGAAAATTTGAACTTGTCATGAATATCATGAAGTGGAATGAACTTCCTATGTCCAGAAGGGCTCAGAAGACAAGTATGTAGGCTGGATCATAGCAGTGGGAGATTTTCAAGCTGGACGTCAGGAAGAAATCTAAGGGAGATGCAGTTAATGAGGTGGGCACATTAACTAGAGAGACAGAGAGAGAGAGACAAACAGACAGAGAAAGAGAGAGGGAGATGTTAGAGAAAGCTGTGACCTCTGTTTTCTTCTCAAGAAATCTGGTCGTTTGCATTGGCCCTGGGAATTGTTCGGTATATAGATATATTAGCTTAATCTGATTTTCTTAGGCCTGTCTACAATGAAAGTACACAACAATAGAATAAAATATACTTATGACATGCCCACCCTCCTCCAGCAGGGATGAACACGCAATTCAGAGAGAATAGCAGATAGCGAGAATGTCCCATAAAATAGTCAACAACCTATAAAATCGCTTTGTGAGGAGTAACAAATAAGACTTGATTTATAAGCCACAAAGCTACAGTGACCATTTGGATTTAAAAGCTAATACAAAGTGCATTAAGAAGCCATCTCCAAACATTTTTTAAATGAATATTCAATCTACATAAATTCAGCCAGTCAATACTTTTGTAACAATCATGTGAACTTTAGGGCATCAAATAGTCAGATGTTTATTGAATGCCTACCGAGGCAAAGGATTTTATGTCTTAAGGATCGTAGAAAGATGTAATGTTACTTGAGTTTTTTAAAAAGTGCATACGTGTGTGTGTGTGTGTGTGTGTGTGTGTGTGTGTGTGATGGGCCCTTCCAAACTTACTCCAAACAAAATATTCATTCTTCTACCCGCATGCCTCTGCTCCCACAGTCTTAAAACTCACTTATATATGGCCTTAGTCCATTTAGGTATTCATTCATTCTCCAGGATTGTATCCAGCACTAACTAATATGTCAGGGATTGTGATGGGATAAAGGGTTCCTAAATGACAGAGGAGAAATATTAAAGAAGAAAAATACACGCGAGCAGGTGAAGGAAAATGCAAGCCACGAGATAGCAGACTGGAAAATGCAATGATGCAGGGACAACAACAACAACAACAACAAAATGGTGATATATTTGGAGCATCCAATGGAAGGGGACTCTGAAGTCTGGAAAGAAGAGGTGTGGGCAAGAGCAAATGTGGGTAGTCCAGTGGCCATCCAAAAGGACTGTGAGCTTTCTCAGGTTGGGGATTATGTCCTTTGTTCCCCTCTGAGTAACCTATGCCTAGGATAAGATTTTATACATAGTAATATTCAGTAAGTACTGGTTCAACAAAGGAATGAATGAGGAAGTGGCACCTCTTTTCTGGGGAATACAGAAATATTTATGTGCTGTCTGACATAGCATTAGGGTATGACACTGCCTTCCTACAGAATCTGTCAAGAGGTATCAAAACCACTGGCTGCTACCCAAACAAGAAAGTAAGAAAGGTATGGAAACATCCCTGAGCCCTGGAGTCCTATACTTATCCCTGTTCCCTCATGCCTGAGGATTGCTTTCAAAGTCCTTAGAGAAATTATTCAATTTCTTCCAAGGTAAATGAGTAAAAATTGAAGCTTATGAATTTCAAAAAAAACTATCATAGCCCATTGTTCCTGTCCTTGAATATTTGGAAAACTATTATGGAAAATTGGAGGGTAGAGTGGGTGGTAATATACATATTAATGTACAGTAGGTTTTGGAGAAATGTCAGGGCTGAATATTGACACTTAGGAGTTCCCACCATGAGGTTGGTCTCAGAAGTTGGAAAAGAGGCTGCTCAGGGCATTTGAGACACGTGACATTCTTCCTATCAGTCAAAAGACAGTTGCTTCCCTTTGCTCTGTGTCTGTGTCAAAGTCACTAGAACAAAAGAAAAGAAACTCTCTTGGAGAATTTTGAACTGGACCATATGACCAAATGGGTGGAAGCCAGAGAAGCACATCATTAGACAGAAAGTATGTTTGTCATGCTATAAAATGCAGATTCAGGGAACATAGTTGAGGTGACTATTCTTTGGTGAAAGGAAAATGATATATTTTTTAAAGATTTTATTTATTTATTCATGAGAGACACGGGGGGCGGGGAGACATAGGCAGAGGGAGAAGCAGGCTCCATGCAGGGAGCCCAACATGGGACTCGAACCCAGGTCTCCAGGATCACACCCTGGGCTGAAGGCGGTGCTAAACTGCTGAGCCACCGGGGCTGCCGGGAAAATGATACTAAAGAAAAAATACAAAAAAAGAAAGAAAGAAAGAAAGAAAGAAGGAAAGAAAGAAGAAAGAAAGAAAGAAAGAAAGAAAGAAAGAAAGAAAGAAAGAAAAGAAGAAGAAGAAAGAAGAAGAAGAAGAAGAAGAAGAAAGAAAGAAAGAAAGAAAGAAAGAAAGAAAGAAAGAAGAAAGAAAGAAAGAAAGAAAGAAAGAAAGAAAGAAAGAAAGAAAGAAAGAAAGAAAGAATACAGAGGTTCCTGGGTGACTCAATCAGTTGAGCCTCCGACTTTTTTTTTTTAATGAACTTTTTTTTTTTTTAATGATAGTCACACACAGAGAAAGAGAGAGAGAGAGGCAGAGACACAGGCAGAGGGAGAAGCAGGCTCCATGCACCGGGAGCCCGACGTGGGATTCGATCCCGGGTCTCCAGGATCGCGCCCTGGGCCGAAGGCAGGCGCCAAACCGCTGCACCACCCAGGGATCCCGAGCCTCTGACTCTTGATTTCGCTTCAGGTCATGATCTCAGGGTCCTGGGATTCATCCCCCAGTCGAGCTCTGGGCTCAGCAGATTTTCTCTCTCCCTCTCCTCCTACCCTGCCCCTCACTCACTCTCTTGCTTTGTCTCTCAAAATAAATAAATCTTTTTTTAAAAAAAGTCAAAAAAAGAAAACAATACATGCTAAACACTTCTTGCCTTTTCCATCCCTTTTTTTTGATATGTCTTCTAGAAGATTTTCTTGACTTTATGTACCATCGTCCACATTAAAAAAAAATTTCAGCCATGATTTTATTCATTTATTTCATAAAAGCTCCTGCTTGCCCTTTGTTCTTTTTGACGGTCTTCTTTTCCTGTTTCGTCAATCAAATAACATTATTCATCTTTTCAAAATACCAAGCGCTCTTGTTTTTCAACTTGTCCCTTTTCTCTTAGTTTCATTTTTGTTGCTGTGCGTTTTTCCCGATCTCTGCTTTCTGGCAGAAGCCCTTCTCAGATACCCGGTGATGTGTGGTAAAGGGAGGCAAAAGGAAAACAAATAACAAGCAGGTTTGGAGATTTCAGAACATCAGATTCTAGGGTAGAGGGTTAATTTTTTATTTATGTATTTTTTCCAAACGTAATTCCAATCACACCCATTGCTGATTACTGGCTTGTGACAGGCTGGCAGCAGAGGGATTTTATCTGGAATGAAGAACTTGCAAATCTGTGTCAAATCTTTACTTCCTTCTACCAGTTCTATTAATGTCTCATTTACTAACGATTGTTGGATAATTGCACTAGTTTTAAAAAGTCTTGCTTGCTAAAGACGGACTAAAAGTGTTTTGACAGTAACTTTATCTAATTTTGCTTAGATAATCCAACTTTTGGTGGTACAGCAAATAAATAAAATGTGTTACTGGTACCAGTTGCCTTTTTTTCTGTACTGCAAAACTGAATTGTCCATTTTGAATATTCAAACAAAATAATCAGCTTCCTAACAAACAGCAAGCTTGTTCATTTGTGTTCAAAATTGAAAAACAAATACGTTCATGTCTCCTGTTCACATTTGCTCACTACCTCTGCCCACTGTCCTCTACAGTTGCACATCCTAACTCTTGTTTTCTCTAACATGGAGATCTGACATTCTCTAAAACCTTCCATGAAAGGGTGCCTCTGTGGGAGTACAGGTTTACTATGACTCTGAAGCACTATGAGAGGAGATGGGGTTTGAGGACTCCAAGATGCTGACTCTGCTCCCTCTCATGAAGATGAAGATGTGCTCATGCTAGTGCTGAGTTTGTTGAAAACAAAACAAAACAAAACAAAACAAAACAAAACAAAACAACTAGGGTTTTCTTTGGTAAACATTTCAGAGAATAAAGGACAATACTCAAAATTGGCAAATGTGGAGAGAGTTTAATAAAGGGAATATTTACAAATGTGTGGGCACAAAGGATAAGAAAATCAACAAAGGGTAGTGTAGTTCTCTACATATGGCAATAACAAGACCCATGATCACCCTTCGGCCTCCAAGGGCAAGAGGAGGATACAGTTGTTGGAACTCAGAGAGAGGATCTACATGAAGAGGGCTGCGTGACAGAAGTTGTGGCCTTCAGTAGAGAGGAACCGCTGACCCATAGTGATCTCGTAGAAAGGAAGACAGAGAAATAAAACATCCCAGCCTCATTTTTCTCTCATGTCCCCATTTCAGTCAGTCTCTCCTATTGGCTGAACCCAGCTAGAAGCCAGAGGGCAATGGAGCCCACTAATGCTGTTCATACAACCCAGTTTCCTGGGGCACAGAGCAGTTGGAGGTCAGAGGGGATCTGGGTCAAGCAATGGAAAAATACCCAGTACATCATGAAACCCCCATGTTTGTAAACAATTGCTTAAATGGAGTAGCTGAAGGGTGCCTGGTGGCACAGTTGGTTGAGTGTTCGACTCTTGGTTTCAGCTCAGGTCATGATCTCAGGGTTGTGAGACCAAGCCCTGCGCTGGGCTCCATGCTCATCCAGAGTCTGCTTGAGATTTTCTCTCCCTCCTCCTTTTTCCCTTCCCACTTTCTCTCTCTCTCTAATATAAATAAATAAATCTTAAAATTTTTTAAAGTTTAAAATTAAATGGAGTAATTGATGTAAGTTCTTCTGGAATATAAAGTTTAAGTACATAAATTCAGGAGGAAGTAGTATAGCAAGATCTGGTTTATTTCTCAATTCTGGAGGGATTCTACTTGCATGGAGAATGACACAGGCAGTTCCATGTCCCATAGGAAAGCCAGGATGAGGGGAAATCCATGTAAATATATACTGCATCTGCTCATACTCTGTATAGTCATCTTTTTCTATAGCCTTAGTAAAATAATTGAGAACATCTATCCCAAGTGTACGTTTGTCTCTGCACTTTTTCTACCCATCAATTCACAACCTACCTGAAACACTACACTTTCATGTTCTCAAACACATAACTATTTCATGATACATATATAGTTGTCCTTTGATCATGGAAATAGATATTATTTAATTTTGCTAAGGGTTATTCTTTATGAAATATAGACGGAGTATAATTCATTTGATAACCATGAATTTGACAGTAATTCACAATTGACCCTAGCATTTAATTTCCACAACTAATATCCATGATCATTGAAGATATAAATAAAATTATTCATAATGTCTTTGGATGCAGAGGGAATCCTGGATAGTGATTAGATGAAGGCAAGAGAGACAGCTGGGAAAGATGAAAACTGATAAGGAAAGGGGAAGTATTTAAAGGGGAGCTTCACATTTGTATTGCTGTTGAGCAAATCCTGTGCATTACCTTGGAACAAGGGCTATTAGCCAGAGCCAGATCTGAGATTTGTGGAGCCTGAAGATTATCATTCCATTACATATCATTCCATATCATTCCATTACAAACTCTGGCCCTGCACTGGCCTAGAGGTGCTGGGGGTATCTCGGGAAGCCATTCTTACCCTTGATTGACAAACAATAACTTAACTCTACGTGGAAGTGACTATCTTCCACATAAATAGATTTCACTAACTCTACCTTAAACTTAAGCCCAGCTCAAGTTCCCTCTAACAGAATTCCCCAACATGTCTGTGGCCACTCCATCACTACATGATATGAGGGAAAATGTGACAGAAGGAAGGTCATTGTAAAAGGAGTCAGTGGTCTTAACCGACTGTGGTTAAAATATCTTACTTTTCAGTTTTTACAAAAATATATGCTGTGAATATATTGCTCAGGCCTCTTCTATGGCCTTGGAAGGGAACTGTGTAAGCTTTCCTAACTTTGTGATAAGTCCACATTTAGGTAATTTTTTTGTGTATTTTTTTATTGGAGTTCAATTTGCCAACATATAGCATAACACCCAGTGCTCATCCTGTCAAGTGCCCCCCTCAGTGTCCGTCACCCAGTCACCCCATCCCCCTGCCCACCTCCCTTTCCACCACCCCTTGTTTGTTTCCCAGAGTTAGTAGTCTCTCATCTTCTGTCACCCTCACTGATATTTCCCACTCATTTTCTCTCCTTTCCCCTTTATTCCCTTTCACAATTTTTTATATTCCCCAAATGAATGAGACCATATAATGTTTGTCTTTTTCCAATTGACTTACTTCACTCAGCATAATACCTTCCAGTTCCATCCACATTGAAGCAAATGGTGGGTATTCGTCGTTTCTAATGGCTGAGGAATATTCCATTGTATACATAGACCACATCTTCTTTATCCATTCTTCTGTCAATGGACACCAAGGCTATTTCCACAGTTTAGCCATTGTAGACATTGCTGCTATAAACATTGGGGTGCAGGTGTCCTGCCGTTTCACTGCATCTGTATCTTTGGGGTAAATCCTCAGCAGTGCAATTGCTGGGTCGTAGGACAGCTCAATTTTTGACTCTTTGAGGAACCTCCACACAGTTTTCCATAGTGGCTTGAACTGAACAGGGCCTCACCCTCTGTCCACGGAGTTAATAGGAAAAGGATCCAAGGCCAAGTTAGTTCTGCTGCCTCTTCCATAGAATGAGGGTAGAATCTGGCAGTTCAAGTTCTCAGTCCTTCCCATTGACCACTGACCTGTAGTTTAGGTTAATGGGTGGGGGGAATGATTGTGGATAATGGCTATGATAACTTTCTCAACAAGTATTTGCTAATTGTCCATTATGTGCCAGGCACTATTTAATATGATGCGGATAAAATAGTAACTAAAACAGACACAGTCTCTGTCTTCAGTGATCTTCAAGTCTAATGGAGAATAGGCAACTTACTATTGCATCTTTTTTTAAAAGATTTTATTTATTTGAGAGAGAGAGCATGAGTGGGGTGAGGGGCAGAGGGAGAATCAGACTCCCTGCTGAGCAGAGAGCCCGATATGGGGCTGGATCCCGATGTGGGCCTTGATCCCAGGACCCCAGGATCATGACCTGAGCCAAAGGCAGATGCTTCACCAACTGAGCCACCCAGGTGCCCCTAACCATTGCGTCTTTATGTAAAATAAGTATGTGAGAAGTCATAGAGTAATTCATCTATCATACTATTCAAACCTTGGCACAGAGCACTAGTGATCCCTGAAACATAGTTCTCTTAAGTTCCAACCATGGCCTTGATATTTCCAGTCTCTTCTTGTTAATTAAAATGAAAGTAAGGGAAGGCAAGAATTTTGAGGAGTGGAGAATCTAGAAATGGAGAAATCATCCCATCTCCAAATCTTTGTTCTTTCTTTTAGAATGTTTAGTCTTGTGCTCCTTTGGACTATGGATAACATAGAGGAGGTATTGTCTTCTATACTCGACCAGTCATCAGTGATGAATAATAAGAGAATAGATACCAGGTGAGGTGACTTCTCTTTTAGGCTCTCCTATCATTCCTATCACAATGGCTGTAAAGCATTTGTAGGAAATGTAATGGCTGTCATTATTGAATGGCGTGATAGACAAAGATGTCACTCAATGTTCACACTTGCCTTGGACATTCAGAAAGCCATCTAATTTCTTAGCATCTCAGGTGCATAGTGGTGAAACGAGGTCAACTATACAAATTGCATACTTATCTCATTGGGATACAAAGTGCTGCAAGAATTGCAGCTGTGAATTAGATTGCCAGAGGGCTTGTCTATTGTTGAGAAGAGTTAAGCATGATTCCATGGGCTCTAAAGAAGGAAATTGTACATAACAACAACAACAAAAAAGAATTAAAAAAGGAAATCCTACAGCAGAAGGAGAGTTTGATTAATATTGAATACTAAATCAATATTAACATCAACACTTTCACTGATCAAGCCAGGCACGCTCCACTTTCCTGGTCTTTAACTGCTTGGTTATTGTCTGTCTTCAGATAGACCTTCCCAGGAATATTGATGTTCTGGAAATGGTGATGGGAATTCCACTATCAGGTAGAAATTGCAGTGATGTCATAAATATGCAAATGATTGTTTCTGCCAAGTATTCTAAGTTTCTTAAAGCCTGTTAAGCTTTCTCTAGGCCAAACCTATATGATCTTAAGAAGCACTGAAGCATGGGAAAAGAACACTGAGTTTGAATCCTGGCTCTGCAAATCTCTGGGTGTACCTGACCTGGGACAAGTTACCTGACATCTTTGAAGTTCAATTTTCCTAACCTATGAGGCAAGGTTAACAATAGCTCTTGTTACAGAATTGTTTGGATGATTTAAAGAAATTTGATACTCACATAAAGCATGTGCCATATAGTAGATGCACAGTGAATGGTAGGTATTACGAATTATGAATTTCAGTACAATAATAAGCTATTTTTTATCACTTGTTCTTTCCAGTGCTTATATTTTGGGCTAAGAAAGACTTTCTCACAAGATTATTATGATCTGTAAACATAAGCCAACTTCTCTCTAGCAATTATTTTGCTGGGAAGTAAGCAAGGTCATAAATCAATAATGACTCTTGCAACCTCAGGACTTATTGATCTTGCTGTTTATCTTCTGTAATGTTCCTGGAAAACCCAATTATTTTGGGAAGTTACCCAAACTAGTTTACCCATTATTCTATATTAGTGTTATCAGTAACAAGTTATGAAAGCATTTGATTGATTTTCTTGGAAAAACAATCCCTTTATAGTACAACAGAGATATTACTTTATCCAATAAATTTCTTAACATATTATATATTTTTAATAGAACAAATTGGGATAAAGAGCTAAGGATTCTTTTTAATGCATGTATTTATGATAAATTCTACTTTCCTGGGCACCACAATTGAGAGTTAAAGAATGCATTCGCTAAGAAAATTTCTAGGCATACAAGGGCCCAGTTCATCTTATGTGGCTGTCCACTGGCAATGATTTGAAGTAGAATATTGACAAATTCAACTCCTTCTCATTGTTCTTTTTTTCATTTTAGTCCATCTGGTTGACAAGAGGTAGTCACTGTAAGGTACAAAACTATCTTTTGTGATAGTGAGTAGCTTGACTTTGAGCTTAATATTTGGAAAGCCAAAGGGAAGTATTTATCAAAACAAAATGAGATATGAAGGAGGGTAGTGGTTCTCCAAACTGGTCTAAGAATCATGTGACATATATTGTCAAGTGCAAATTTCCAGCCCTCATCTGAGAATCTCAGAAAGGAATACAACCAAATGTTTCTTATGACCAGGCAGGTTGGGCAAAGATGGGGATAGGGGACAACTGTCAATTAACTTAACAGAAGACTGATGGGGCTTACTTGACCTAGCAATCTCCCTTAACTTCTATTTTGTCTGGTTTAATATAGAGATATCAATATCTCTCCGGACCACATCAAAGAATTTCTGTGAGAATCTATAAGAGGTTTAATTTCCGAACTTTCATATTTTATGCAAAGTTTTGAAAACTATCTTAAAGACACTAACAAATTCATTAAGAATACAATGCTTCTACTTACAAATCACTAATTCACAATTTGATAAATCCTTTCTAGCAATCCTCTTATGTGACCTTTCCAAAATCACTGTGACAACCTGCACTAGCCAATAGCTCCCAAAGTGCCCTGTGTCGCTATTTCCCTGGAAATGAGCTACTATATTCGTGCAATTTAAAAATATTGATTTTAGACATGCCTGGGTAGCTCAATCAGTTAAGCATCTGACCACTGATTTCAGCTCAAATCATGATCTCAGGGTCGTGAGATTGAGTCCTGCATCGGGCTCCATGCTCAGCTCAGAGTCTACTTGAGATTCTCTCTTTCCCTCTCCCTCTGCCTCCCAAACTTCCCAAACAAGTGCTTGTTCTCTAAATAAATAAATAAATAAATAAATAAATAAATAAATAAATAAAATCTTTAAAAAATATTCACTATAGAAATGAAAAACAGAATTACCATATGATATAGCAATCCCAAATACAGAACCATTATCTTGAAGAAATAACTGTACTCCCATGGTCATTGCAGCATTATTCACAATAGCCAGGGTATTGAAACATCCTAAGCATCTGTCACTGTGTCACTGGATGAATGAATCAAGAAAACATGATATATACAAACAGCAGAATATCATTCAGCCTTAAAAAGGAAGGAGACCCTGTCAGTTGACAACATGGATAAACGTGGAGGGCATTATGCTAAGTGGAATAAGCTAGGCAGAGAAAGTCAAATACTGCATGGTATCACTTATAATATGAAGTCTAAAAATTTTTTTGTTTTAATTTTTAAGAAGTCAAACTCTTAGAACAGTAGCTGCCAGGGCTGGGACTGGGGAAATATGGAGAGGTTGGTAAAAAGGTGCCAACTTTCAGTTATGAGATGAATAACTTCTGAAGATCTCATGTGTAAGATGGTGACTATAGTTGCTAACGTTGTATTATATAGTTGAAATTTACTAAAATAGTAGAACTTAAATGTTCTTAACAACAACTAAACAACCCAGAATTAAATATGTGAGGTGATGGATGTGTTAATGAACTTGGTGGGAGAATCTTTTCACGATTATATATATATATATATCAAGTAAAAAAATTTAAAATGTGGAAAAAAATGTATGTCACTGCTTCAGAGGAAAAGAATTGAGTCTACTACCCAGTTGCTATTAGGCATTAACCATTTGAATTGGGTTTCTTTTATTGGCTAAACTAATATTCTGTCTTTAACAAGTGTTCCACAGTTATATTGAGAAGAAAATCAAAATAACTGTTGCCATTGTGCTAATAGTCATTGTAATATTAATAACTTTTTCAACTCAATATGTATCTGGGCATTTTGGCTAGAGGCTGGAATTTGCATTAATAGAATAAGGCTTCTGTAAAGTGAAGAGGATAAATGCAATATTAATCTAGCCAAGAAAATATACTTGGCCCCCTCATGGTTATTGCCTATTAGCCACCAAGCACTGAGAAAGATTTTCCCTTTCTTTTAACAATAAAAAATATTATTAATACAAATATTATGGAAAAGCCCTGAGCTAAGTGTTTTACATGTTTTATTTCTTTTAAAACTCATGACGACTTTCTGGACTAACTATGATTATTATCATCATCTTGCAAATGAATACACTGAGACTCAGAAAAGTTATAACTTGCCACAAGTCTTGCCAGTATTAAGCTGCAAAGTCAGGATATGTATTCATCTCCATCTAACTTCAGAAGCCGAATATTTAATCACTATCATGTACTGATTCTTAACCAAAACCAAATAGAAATTTGATAGTTCACATTTCTCCTTTCTAAGGTAATGTATCTTCATTTATTTACACTTCCTGTTTTGATTTTTGAAAAAAGAAAAGAAATTCAAGAAATCAGGAAAAGTACCACTATCAATTGCTTTTAGGCCAAAATTTTCTTTATTTAATTGTCTCTTGCTAACTTCTATTACAAATGGATGTGTGTGCATGTGTGTGCATGTGAATACACATCCCTATTGATGTGAAAGTCATAAAATTTAATTATGACATTGTTATCTTTGTTCTGAAGCCTTTCTTCTGGATCTTTCCAGCTTCAAAATTTGTCTCAGGAGCTGCTAGACACTAGTAGGTGGTGAATGATGCTGGGTTTGTGCTGAAATTTGACTGATCAATCTTCTCAAGAGATGACAAGATGCCTTTACCTGGGTTTAAATATCACTGTTGATGCATGATGGAATCTCTGGAAGCAGGCATTGAGATAGAATTTGGCATGAGAGGTACTTATTAGGAAGGAGAAAGAAGCAGGATTAGGCAGAGGGAGAAGTTGAACGGCTAAGCAGACCTGATAGTAAAGGAGGAGTTTACAGGGGGCTCTGGAGACCACAGGGCCCATCAGAGTTGTCTCTCATTTCAGATTGCCAAATTCAGCAAGTAAAAATATGGGACACCTAGTTAAATGTGAATTTTGGATAAATGACAAATAACTTTTTAGCATGAGTACATCCTATGCGATATTTATCACATACAATATTTTGTCTGACAACCTTTCCCCAGTTGGATTGAAACATCTGGGCCTTTAGACCCCAGTTTTGATCAGTCATTAACTGGGGGCCGGCCCAGGAAGGGCATGAACTTGGGAAATGTGGCTCCCTGCAGCAGACCCTGCTCAGGCAATCCTCTCTCAGGTAGCTAGAACCTGAAACAGTGGAGCGCTGGGGCAGCAAACCCTTCCTGGGAGGGAGATTTTGGGGGCATACACCCATGCTCTCCACAAATTCATAGTCAAGGGAAATCTTAGCATACCTTCAAGTTCCAAGCGAGGGTCTTAACAAAGGAACTCTAGCAGCTTGAAACTTGGCTGTGTGGTACCTTGCACTGGTCCTGCAAATTAATCACTGGACGAGAAAGCTCTTTTCACCCAACTGTGCAAGCGATGAGACTGAGCATATAGCCACAGAAAAGCTATGATAACCTGAGGAGTTCAGAGCAGGGTTAGCTTTATGTGTGTGTTCCTCTTGCAGTCATGCAGGGCCCGAGCTGTTAAGGCCTTGCACTTGGTTTCATGCTCTGTGGTTGCCGCCTTGAAATTTGGGGAAATTTTATCCTTGATCTCTTCTTTTATTAGCGAAGTCTGATGGGACCATGGAGCATGCCTGTGACCAGAGGAGATGGCGAACACCGTATGCGTGTCTGCCACTGCGTGTGTCCCCAGTCACAACTGCTGTCAGAGACGTGAGTGTGGAATTCCAGTGGATCTGCTCTGCGCGAGAGTTCAGGGGGACTCCAAGGGTATAGAAGGCAAGGAGGCTACATCTGCGACTGATTAGCTGGGGCACTGACAGCCCCGAGAGGCCATGTTTTCTATTTAAACTAGAACTTTCTTTGAATGCAAAAAGGCAATAGCATTCTGGGCAGTACGAATGACCAAAGCACTCTACTTCATCTCCTTCCTCACATTATTTCGTAGTAGTCAGCCTCTTACGTTGAAAGTGATGATGTAGAAGGAAAGAGACAGGGCCCCCCATAGTTAATTCTCCTTTTCTCTCAGACCTTCCTAGCTCATTAGTAAGCAGGAGGTAGAGTGTTGGTAAATTGTATGTGTATCAAGAAGTGAGATGAAAACAGGTGAGTGGTTTTTTACAGTGTTCCCACTGTTTTGGGAGAAATATTTACGTGCCTATGAGCTACAAAACTTGAATTTTGGAGTTTCAGTGATTCTGTGTAAGAGTTAAATGCTCTAATGTTCGTGGTTGAAACTAGCACAGCACGATATAAACCTGAGGACTAAAATTCATACTAACAGCTTAAATTTTTTATTTTTCTTTGCTTCGAATGGCATCGAACAACTGATAACAAACAAACAAACAAACAAAAAGCACACAGCAAGTCCAGAGTGAAACTGCAGAAGAAAAGAAAAAGCTTTATCTTTGAGTATAGGCATTTTTTCCCTGTGTTTAGAACAGGGGCCCTACATTTTAGTTTTGCACTTGGGCCCGCAAATTATGCAGCCAGCTATAGGTCAGCAGAATTAGCAAGTACGAATGGAGTACCGAGTATAAATGGAGTGGGATGGGATCCTGAAAATCAGTTTCAGGAGGAAACACCAGTCTTCCAGGACCATGACTCTCCACAGATGAACTTGCACTACTTTTAACAATTTGTTTTCATAATGTGTGGTTTAGCTTAGCAGCAGTGATTCTCTCTCCTTATTTTGTTCTCCTTTTACTGGATATTCATTGAGAGGTCTCTTATGGATAGAGCAGTATGCTAGGGAACATGAAAGAGGACAAAGTGAATTGGACCACAAAAACACTAAGTGTCAGCCACCTTAAAATGGTGTACATTTGAATAATGGCACTTTTCTAATGATTTCTAAATTCTGATATATACCTGTACACATACACATTTACAAATACACAGTCATACCTGCCATTTTCCCTTTCTCCTCTTTTTTAAAAAAGATTTTATTTATTTATTCATGAGAGAAGTAGAGGGATAGGCAGAGACATAGGCAGAGGGAGAAGCAGGCTCCCTGCAGGAAGCCTGATGCGGAACTCGATCCCAGGACCCCGGGATCACGACTTGAGCCAAAAGCAGACAATCAAACACTGAGCCACCCAGGTGCCCCCCTTCCTCCTCTTCAATCATATTTCATTCCCCTTCTTCCTTCCAGATCCCCAGTCATTTCCGCATGGTGATGATGATGATGGTAATAAACATTATTCTGAGCACTTTCCACATATCCATTCAGTTAATCTTTACAGCAGCCCTGTGACATATGTATCATTTTTTAATCTTCATTCTACAAATGAAGAAACTGAAACACAGGTAGGTTAAGTAATTTGCCCCAAGTCAAACAGCTAGAAAGTAGATGAGCCAGCATTGGAGCTAAGGTAGTTCCCCCATTAGGCTGTACTCTAGACTTTTCTCAAAGTTTTGGGAAAGAATGTCTTTGTGCAGTGGTCTCCAAATCTACATATGTGGTGTGGCAGATAGTGTATACTGAAAATTCTAGCAAAGTTTTAGGGGATGAATTTCCAGATCCTCAGCTTCACTGAGCTCTCTTTTCTAAAAATGGTCTGCCTAGAGCAAACTTATAATTGAGGCTGCTTCCCTGTCCCACCCCCAGTTCGCAACAGTCCTTTTCCATTTTTACAGAAGAAAGGTCCTCATATTGAATCTTATTATGGTTCACTGCCCTGGGGTCTAACACACTCCAAAGTGCCAACCAAAGGGTAATTTAAAGAATCTGTAATAGTGTTGAGAAAGTGAATGACTTTTAAGACGGGGTCTTAAATTTATAATTTATAAGGGTTTCTGATCCTTGATTATCAGTCAAAATAAAGGACACCTAAACAGATTACTGGCTGATAGATTATTAAAAAATAACTTTTGATGACAGATCACTATGTGAATTTTGTCATAGAATTCTGAAGGAGTTGGGTGGTAGTTTTATAACAAATCTCCTTCTATTCCCATCCTCTTATTCAAGAGACAAGTTTTCTAAGTATATAACTAAAACAGAGTAAGCAAATTTATGTCTTACATAAATTCTAACAATAAAGTATCATTCATTGTTGGATGTATAAACTGTATAAAGATAATATTATTTACTTTATTAAGAAGTGCGACTTTCATTAAGGTTTTAACTTTTGTTTAAAAATTATTTGTCAAAACATGTAATATATTTGTGGTTGCTGATCATTTTTCTAATAGTAATTGTAATGACAATTCAATCCTTAAAAATACTTTTAATATGTAATGCTACCTGCTCAAAGGAAATTTTTAAAAATTAGATTTCAACTTAAATACATGTATTTATTGCAGAGAAGGTAAGTAGGTTGATTAGTAAAAGATTTTCCAGGATGAAATATATGATAGTAGGATAGTAGGTAGGAATTCTGAGGGAAAAATAACTAGAAAAATAGTCAAGAGGAAAAAGAAATAGTGTAACATTTCTGACAGTTAAAGAGCTTAAAAAAAAGAAGAGCTTGTTCACATAATTTTTTAAATAAGTGATGGTGAGTGGCACTGTCATAACAAATTCTATTGGGTACCTTTAGGAGTGATGTAATAGTCTGTTTAAAGATATCACAACCTAGGGGCACCTGGGTCTCTCAGTTAGTTAAGCATCTAACTCTTGATCTCAGCTCAGGTCATGATCTCAGGGTCTTAAGATCAAGCCCCATGTCAGGCTCTGTGCTGGATATGGAGCCTACTTAAGATTCTCTCTCCCTCTTCCTCTACCCTCTGCCCCGCCTTCCCCCTGCTCACATGTGTGTGTGCACATGCTCTCTATCTATCTATCTATCTATCTATCTATCTATCTATCTATCTAAAAAATGTCAGAACTTAAAATATACCATTTGCCCATATTTAACATTATAATGAAAAAAGTTAAAAGTCAACTTAAAGAATTGGACAAGAGTATTTAGTTTAATAAAGCTTTTTGAAGATACACCAGCAAAAAGTTGGAAGACCTCATGACCTAGAAGAATTGTCTTGTAACCTAAGTATATTATGTTCTATTCATCTCCATTACACACTCCTTCAGCTCTTTTTAATGCCCAGAGCATTCTCTGAAGTTGATGAAAGCCTTGTGCCAAGAAAGAAGGAAGTATTAGAGAAAGGAGTGATAGAAATTCATCAATTGTAGTGTCTCCAGAGGGGATGTTTAAATGAGTAATCAATTTTATTCTTCTCTTCATCATGTTCAGGGAACTTTTGGCCTGCTTACTTATTCAATTTCAAAATTGCATCTCTCATAATTGCTTTTGGGCCTCCATATAGCATTGATGAGTAATAAAAGTATTTACCTTACAACTTCCCAGTGGAATGGTTGTAGAAAAAGAGAAAAGAGAGTAAGATTTTATAAGTGAAAAAATGAAACAGGACAATTGCTTTCACCTTGGATATAGAAAGCAAAATGACCAACAGAGGTGTAATCATGATATAAAGAATAAGGAACCAAATCACTTGTGAGCAGCTGTGTGTGCCTAAAGTTATTTATCCCCTCTGAGACTTAGTATCCTCAAATAAGAAAAAGAAAATAATATGTGTCTTAGAGATTTCTGTCAGGTATGAGTGAGAAGTGTGCAGAGTTTGGCAAAATGCTCAATATAAAAAATTTAACAGAGTGATTTTATCAAGATGGCACTAAGTGGTTCCTGACTTTGCTTCTCTTCACAAGAACAACTAACACCTATGTAAAACCAAGACACACTGAGAGAATCCTAGAACACAAGGGTGAGTCTAAAGCCTGCTATGCACCATACAGACCAAGACCGACTGCTTTAGAAGGGTAAGAGAAGTGGCTACCTGTTGACCACATCATTGGCCCTCCCCCAGACTAGCAGAACACTATCTGGAAGGCCCCCCCTGAGCTTCCAGTTTCTGAGAAAAGAGAGTGGGAGACAGAGGGACACAACTAACTCCCCCAGCACTCTGGCTTACTTTGCAGGAACTCTGGCATGGAGTTTGCAGAGGAATCTGTGGGGCTCACCTGCTGGCAATCTGACTGATGGAGAAGGGGCAAGGAGCTTGCAGCAACCAGCACAGGGATCTTGGCAGATGAAGTTCATACCTGCAGTGCCCAAGTAGTAAGCCCAACCATCACTGCTCATCTGCAAGATCAAGTCGAGGTGCACTCTGACCACGGAATATGGTGGTACACAGATCTGTCTGATTTGGATTATCAAATGAGGAGTTTGCCAACCCTGGAGCCTTGTCTGCCCACATCCAGGCAAGGAGCTGAGTCACAGTCCTACCGTGGAGAGTGCTTTCTAGCTCCATCTGACCGGAAGGACCGGTGACAGCTCCTGGAAGCATTGTGGCCCAGTGGCACTCCAGCCTGAGAGGTAAGCAGACGAAACTGACTGCCTCAGAGTGAAGCCAGTATCAGGCATGGAAGCTTCCCATGCTATACATGGGCAGGGGATTAATTCATAGCCAAGGCTGAGAGTGAGTTCTGCCCCTCTCAACTGGAGAGCCAGTTTGGGAAATTGAGAGTCACCAGAGCAGCTCCCATCCTGATCCCCCCCATTACCTGCTCCATAAAACTCTTAGAAAAAAAAAAAAAGAAACAGGAACAAAGCTGCTTGACATGGGTCTTGGAAATGATTTTTTAGATATAATACTTAAAGTGCAAGAAACAAAATAAAAAATACAAGAGAAAGACCATATCAAACTCAAAGCTTCAGCACAGCAAAGGACACCCTCAACAAAATGAAAAGACAGCCTATGGGATGGGAAAAAATATTTGCAAACTACCTACCTGATAATGGGTTTGTATCCAAAACATATAAAGAAAAACCCATACAACCCAATAGCAAAGAAAGAAACAAAAAACTCAATTAAAAAATGGGCAAAGGACCTGAATAGACATTTGTCCAAAGAATATATATGAAAGGCCAACAGGTGCATGAAAGGGTGCCCAACGTCACTTACCCTAGAAGGAATGTAAATCAAAACCACAATGAGATATCACCTCACACTTGTCAGGATGGCTGAAATCAAAAAGGTAAATAACAAGTGTTGGTGAGGATGTAGAGAAAAGGGAACCCTTGGGAACTGTTGGTGGGAATGTGAATTGGTGCAGCCACCATGGAAAACAGAGTGGAGGTTCCTCAAAAAACTAAAAATAGAACTACCCTATGATGATGCAGCAGACTTGTGGTTACCAGAGGTAGGAGGGGGGAGAAAGAATGGGAGGAAGGTGGTCAAAAGTTATAAACTTCCATTTACAAGATAAATAAGTACTAGGGATGGAACGTACGACACGATGACTATAGCTTGCACTGCTGTGTGATACGTAGGACAGTTGTTAAGAGAGTAAATCCTAAGAGTTCTCATCGCAAGGAGAATTTTTTTTTTCTTTATTCCTTTCTTTCTTTTCATTTTATTGTAACTATATGAGACGATGGATGTTAGCTGAACCTAATTTGGTGATTATTTCACAATATATGTAAGTCAAAGCATCATGCTCTGTGCCTTAAACTTACACAGTGATATATGTCAATTATTTCTCAATAAAAGTGGGGGAAAATGTAAGACATATGTGAAGTTGGACATGAAGGGAAAGAACTTCTTCAAAGTATAAGGCCAGGTGACTCATTTTAATATATTAGAGTTTTCCTTTTTTAAGTAGTGCCCTTTAAAAGCATTATTATTATTTCAGAGATACTGTCATTGCTAAAATTTTTCAGTAATTATCTTCAAAACATAGTAATTTAGAATATCCTGTCTTTTAAAGACTTTTAATAAAGTTTTTATTTTGATAGAATTATAGATTCACATGCAGTTGTAAAAAATAATATAAATCGAAAAAAAAATACAAATCGATCCTGTGTACCTTCCCCCTATTGTATAACATGTTAAAAAATCATAGTGCAATATCGTAACCAGGATATCAATACTGCTGCAATCCACTGATCTAATTCACATTTTTCCAGTATTATTTGTGCTTGTGTGTGTGTGTGAAGATATTTAATTTTTCAAAGAAAGTACAGATGAAACCTTTGATAATTTCCAATTATGAGGCCCAGCCTGTTTAATCAGGATCTAGATCAGAATTTGAGGAGCTTTGAAAAAGGAAAACAGATGGAAATCCACAGAAGCTTCCCTGCTTGGTAAAATGTCATCATGACCCCGGGAATGGAAAAACTTTCTTAATAAAATACAAAATGTACAAAACCAAAAGGAAAAGTTTGTTACACTTGTGGTGAGCAAATTATAATGAACAGACTTTTCAGGTCACTTAGCTGTACATCTGAAACTAAAGGAACATTGTGCATAAACTATACTTCAATTTAAGAAAAAAACTGAAAGGAAAAGTTTGATATCCTGGAACACATCAAAATTAAAACCTTCTGCATAAGAAAATACATATTAACAAAGTTTAAAGGCAAGATGTAGGCTGGGCAAAAAATATTTGCTACAGATATAAGAGACAAAGCCTTAGTATCAAGAATATACAAAAAAAATTCTGTCAATGAATGTGAAGACAAAAAATTCTATAGAAAAATAGGGATCCCTGGGTGGCTCAGCGGTTTAGCACCTGCCTTTGGCCTAGGACGTGATCCTGGAGTCCTGGGATCAAGTCCCACATCAGGCTCCCTGCATGGATCCTTGCTTCTCCCTCTGCCTATGTCTCTGCTTCTTTCTCTCTGTGTGTCTCTCATGAATAAATAAATAAAATCTTAAAAAAAAAGAAAAATGAAGGCTCTAGGCTAGCACCTGATTCATAGAAACAGGAATATAAATATAATTCATTATAAGTGAAAAATTGCTTCATCAGGGAAATGCAAGTAAAAATAAAAAGGGGCACCAGGGTGGCTCAGTGGGTTAAGCCACAGACTCTTGATTTCAGTTCAGGTCATGATCTCAGGGTCCTGGGATGGAGCCCCACTTTCCGCTCCATGCTCAGCAGGGAGTCTGCTTGAGGATTCTCTCTCTTCCTCTACCCCTCCCCCTACTCATGCGCTCTCTCTCTCTCTCTCTCTCTCTAAGATAAATAACTCTTTAAAAAAATAAAATTACAAAAATATTACTTTTTATTCTTTTTAGACATCTGAAAGTTGATAATATAAAGTGGAAATGCATAATAATATCTATTAATTGAGTGCTATGTGTGAATGACCACATTTAATCCTCAAAACGGAGCCATGAGGCATGTGACAGCAGCGTAAATTGGATCATCTGCGCTGGAGGGCAGTTCGTTAGTATCTATTAAAACTAAAAGTATGCATACCGCATGACTCAGCAATTTCACTTCTTAGCCCCTACCCTGGAGACATACTTGCTCATGCGCACGAAGAAGCACGTATGATGATGTTTACTGCAGCAGTATCTGTAACAGTGAGAGACTGGAAATGAACTAAATGTCCAATAAGAAGAGAATGGCTAATTGTCTATTCATACAGTAACTCAAATGAAAGCAGTTATAGATACGAATGTGGATAAGTCTCCAAAAAACATTAGAGAACAGAAAAAGCAGCTTATAGAATAGCACAATTTATGTTAAACTCATACACCAGCACTATGCATTTTACCATACTATGTGTATATATAATATATGTATATATGTATTTCTATGTACATACGTAGAAATAATATACATTAATCTTAATTAAACTTAATCTTCTTTAAGAAGAAACTATAAGCTCAGAGAGTCTAAGCAACTTTTTATTTGATATTTATGAGACATCTCAAAGCAGTTTAATTGCTAGTTTTCTAAGTGCAACAGCAGGATACACACAGATAAACCAGGCTTCTAATCCTAGTTCTGCTCCTAACTGACTGTATTATTATTGATAAGTCAATTACCCTGACTCTTATTATTCCAGTTGAAAAACGCCAATAGTAATATCCACCTCTTTTATAGGATTGTTTTCAGGATAAAATAAGGTACCATCCATAGAGACCTTAGGACTGTACCTGGCACAAATAAGCCCTCAACAATAACTACCAATAATGGTAGTTATTCTTAATAATATTGTGGACCGGAAAGAAAAATAGACTCAGTGATTAACTCTGGGGATGTTTAGGGGTACTTAGGTGGCTCAGTCAGTTAAGCATCTGTTTTGGGCTCAGGGGTCCTGGGATCCAGCCCAACATCATACTCCATGCTCAGTAAGGGTCTGCCCCTCTGCCCCTCCTCCCCATCTTGTGCACACATTGTGCATGTGCACGCTCTCTCTCCCTCTCTTTCAAATTTAAATGAAATATTTTAAAAAGTAACTCTGGGGATGTTCAATGACATGTTTGTTAGGAAATAAAACCTTAGTTGAGTTTTTTTTTTTCATAAGGATAGAAAGGGCACATAAACTGGGCAAATAGTGTACCTGCATACTAGAATGTAAGCAGAGGTGAAACACAATGGCAAATTCAATGAGCTACCTGTAGGTGGGGAAAGGGTGTTTGGGTAACACTGTGAAAGAGCTTGGTTGCCTCACTATGATAGTTGGGCTTCATTAATTCTACTGATTAAGAGGAGATATTGAAGGATTTGAAATAGAGTCATGACCAGCCCAAGATGGTGGAACTGAGCATGTACTGTAGTGAGAACTAGTAGTAGTAGCAGGAGGAGAGAAGCTAAATAGAGTCTGAAAAACAGGTCCCTACCAGTCATTAAAAGCAAAGTACTTGCTACAAGACTCAGTGACTCATGTGTCATAAAACAGTAAGAAGAACCAGGTAAAGGCAAAAAAAATGAAAAGAAGAAGATCATACAAAGAATTATACAGAATATATTACAAATCCTGCTAAAACTACTATTATTCCTCCCAGCAACAGTCATATATATTTTAAAGAACATGAGAGGAAAAAATGTTTTTTTTTTATATTTACTCAGATATTTACTATATCTATTGCTTCATTTCTAAAGATCCACGTTTCCCTTGGGTATCATTTCCCTTCACCCTGAAGAGCTTCCTTTAGCATTTCTTGCAAAGCAGTTTTCTGATGACAAATTCCTTAGTTGTTCTTCATCGGAGAATTTTATTTTGCCTTCATTCCTGACAAGTGTCTTCTGGATATAGAAGTTGGGGTTGAGGGATGCCTGGGAGGCTCAGCAGTTGAACATCTGCCTTCAGCTCAGGGCGTGATCCCAGAGTTCTGGGATCAAGTCCCACATCGGGCTTCCTGCATGGAGCCTGCTTCTCTCTCTGCCTGTGTCTCTGCCTCTCTCTCTGTGTCTCTCAGGAATAAATAAATAAATAAAATCTTTTTAAAAAAGGAAGTTGGGGTTGACACTTCTTTTCTCTCAGCATGTTAAAAGATGTTCTACTGTCTTCTGGCCTCCATGGCTTCTGATTAAAAATCTGAAGACATTTAAATAACTGTTCTCCTATATGCCATTTTTCTCTTGCTGCTTTCAAGAATTTTTCTTTTTCGGGGCACCTGGGTGGCTCAGATGGTTAAGCATCTGCCTTCAGCTCAGGTTATAATCTCCAGGTCCAGGGATGGAGCCCTACATCAGGATTTCTGCTCAGCGGGAGTCTGCTTTTTCTTCTCACTCTTTCTCTCCCTTGCTTGTGCTTTCTGTCTCTCTCTCTCAAATAAATAAAATAAAATAAATTAATAAAATCTTACAAAAAATTCTTTCTCTATCTTTGGTTTTCAGCCATTTGATTATGATGGGTCTAGGCATATTCCCATTTGAACCTCCCTGCTTGGAGTTTGATGAGCTTCTTAAATCTATAAATGTATGTCTTTTTCCAAATTTGGAAACATTTCTCTCATTATTTCTTATATTAAATACATTTGGTATATCAACTGTTTCCTGCTTAAGTTCCTGGATTCCCAATGACACCTATGTTACCTCATTTGGTATTATACCATGAATCGTGGAAGCTCCGTTCAAATTTCATTATTTTTCACTCTCTGTTCCCTAGATTGTATGTTTACTATTGATCTATCTTCAAGTTCATTGCCTCTCCCCTCTGTCATCTCTATTGTACTACTGAATCCATCTAGCGATTTTAAAATTTCAGACATTATTGTTTTCAGTTCTAAGAGGTCCATTTGGTTATATTTTACAGCTTCTATTTCTCTGATGAGGACATGACTTTTCCTTTCACTTAAAGTAGGTTTACCTTTACCTCATGGAGCACAGTTTAAAAATCTGCTCTAAAGTCTTTTTGATGTTGTTGTTGATACTTACAACATGTAAGTAATCTAGGGATTGATATCTGAGTATTGTAATTTCCCTTCAGAATTGATTCAAATTTTTCTGTTTTTTTTCCATGTTGAATAATTTTGGATCATACTGTGGACTTTGTAAGTATTCTTGTATACAGACTCTGGGCCCTGTTATAATTCTCTAAAGGTTTTTTAAATTTTATTTTAGTTTTAGTAAGGTATCAACTCAGGTTCAAACCATAATCTCTGTCTTATATGTTATAGGTGATGTCAATTCAGTCTCCAATGTCTTTGCTGTGCTGGTTTGGGCCCATTCTACACATGCATAGTCCAAATAGTGAGTCTGAGATTGTATGGGTTCATACATAGAATCAGGGGATCCCTTTCTTTGCTCTCTTCTCTCCAGAGTTCTCCCTACACACTATGTCCCACAACACTCCCTTTCCCGATTTCTCTAGCCAATAAGACTTGGTTATTGTGCAGTAAAAAAAATAAATAAATAAAGAAGGAAAAAAAGGCCAACTTTTAGGGCAAGTCCATATGAAAAAAGAGATTTTAAAAATTCAGAAACTCAAAAAATAAATAAAAATAAAAATTCAGAAAGTCATTCCCCCCTCCAAGTCATTTCTCTAATTTTTTACTTCTCTCCATAATCTACCTGCTATTATTTCTAATAGCAGAGTCTCCAGGTAATTGGGGTGTGTGTGTGTGTGTGTGTGTGTGTATGTGTGTGTGTTTTGCCAATTTTCAGTTTTAACCAGCAGGAGAAATGGTCTGCCATTGAGATAAGGCTGCTGGGTCAAAAACAGAACCACATTTATCTTTTTTATCATACTAATGTTTAAGTGTTTGTCAAACTGTCCCATAATGTGATATTCATTTGCTAATTGTTGATTGTGCTAGTATTCTTTACTGCCAAAAGTTTTCTTCATTTGTTTTGAAATTTTGTTTTATAAATTCATTTTGAGAGGGTATCTTTGTTCTATTACTTCTTCTCATTTCATTAATGCAATCTGTAACTAATAGTTTATGAACTATCCTAGCAACCTTCATGTAAGTATAGTATTACTATTATACTAACGATAGTAATAGTAACTAACATTTATATGTCTTATACTACCTGCCAGGTTTTAGTTCAAGTGTTTTATATTCAGTTTTTGTACTTGATAATAACCTTTTACATATGTGCAAAATATCTTGCTGTTATTTTGATAGAAATGGTAATAAGTCTATGGCTGATTTGGGTAAGAACTGACATCTTGCTACAAGTCCTATACATAGTTTTGTTAGTTTTACACCTATTTATTTAATTTTTAAGTGATTGTAAATGATATTAGTTTTTTCTATTTTAATTCCAGTACAGTTAACATACAGTGTTATATTCGTTTTAGATGTACAATACAGTGATTCAGCAGTTCCATATATTACTCAGTGTTCATTACAATAAGTGTACTCTTAATACCCTTTACTTATTTCATCCATCTTCGCATCCACCTTCCCTCTGGCAACAACCAGTTTGTTGTCTATAGTTAATGACATTGTGTTTTAAATTTTGGTTTCCATGTATTCATTGCTAGTGTATAGCAATGCAATTGAATTTTGTATGTTGATTTTGTATCCTGTGACCTTACTGAACTCACTTCTCAGTTGCAAGAGTTTTTTGAGTTTTTTTGGAGGGAGGGTGTTGGTATATTTCTTGGGATTTTTGATATAGATCATCACCATGTCATCTGCAAATAGGAGTGGTTTTTATTTCTGTCCAATTTGAACATACTTTATTTCCTTTTCTTACTTTTTTGCACTAGCTAGAACTTCCACTACCATGTTAATTAAGAGTGGTGAAAGTGAATATCCTTACATTCTTTCTCATCTTAGGGGAAAGGTATTCAGTCTTTAATCATTAAGCATGCCTTTAGCTGCAAGGTTTTGTAGTTCTTTAAGTTTACGAAGTTCCCCATTATTCCTAGTTTGCTGAGACTTTTTGTCATGAATAGCTGTTGAATTTTGTCAAATCCTTTTTCTATCTCAATTGATATGATCATGTGATTTTTCTATCCAGTTTTAAACACATAGATACATGAAAATTCAGATTTGGTGAGGATAAATTAAAGGAAGCTAATAATTTTACACAAGGGTTGAGTTTCTTTAGTAAATAAATTTTCTAGGACATTTAAAGTTAAATACTTTTATTTTATTATATTCATAGGGGTAAATCAATTTTCACAGTCTTTTCAGCATCATATCTAATGCATAAAGCCAAGTACATTTTCTAGAATTTTCTAGAGTATATGATTTGACAAAGGAATTTGGAATATTTCCAGAGGTGAAAAGCCATCATAGATACACAACTGGAGTTCAAAATTTTGAATGTCTAGCACCTTTAGATGGCTTATGGATTCGCTGGAATAGAATATTTGAAATTAAGCCACTCCAGAAAAACCCATGGCCTATGGGCACATCATTGTTAGGATCCACAAGAACCAAATGACAGTAAGGAGCACCTCTTATCCTTAGTGTGTCTTATCAAGCTTTTGCCTGTTCTTGTGGTATATTAGGTCATCCACTGGAAATGTTTACTAAAATGCCCTGAAGTCTCTACTCAAACCACATTTTTCGTTTTAACACCCAGCTTAGAATTAATTCTGCCAATACAATGCTAGATTGCCTGAGGGCACATGCACATGTTCTTCTGTATCTTTTGAATTTCCAAAGTTGTACTTGCTGATGAATATATTTTTAGCTGGTGAATATTTCCACAACCCTGCACTTTCCAAGACTTAGTAATGCCTACTTATGATTAATTTTATTGGCCACTTAATGTAGTTTGAAATTAGACTTAGCATAAATTAGTCCCTCAGTTTTGTTATCTGGCAGTAAATATTTGGGCTTGTTTTGTGTGTGTGTGTGCGATTTTTCTTTTCTTCTCTTCTTTTTTTTTTTTTTTGCTTCTACTCCCCCACCCCTTTTTTTAAGGTTGAATGACTTCCTACTTTTCAGCTTAGGGTGATACATAACCCTTGTTCATGAAGTAGGGCGTGAAAGGTAATGTCATAACAGTTTTGGGTCCTATAATTCACTTGAAATTTACAACATATGAATGGTTTGTCTTTCTAGTGTAAATAGAGAGCATATCTCTATACCAGTGATTCTCAAATTGAGCATGTATCAGAATACCCTGGAGGACTTACAACACACAGAGTGCCAGACTCATCCCCTGACTTTCTAAATCTGTAGGTCCACGGTGGACTAGAGAATTTGCCTTTCTATAACAACTTCCAGGTGAGGCTGAGGCTGCTTTTTCAGGGGCCATACATTGAAAACTCCTGCTCTAGGAAGATGGAAAAATGGGTTTTAATCTTGGTTTGAGTACAGGTGATTTGAGTGAGCTTAAGCAAGTCATATATGTTCTATTCCTCAGTTTCTTCATCTAATAATTAAGATAAGTGTTACCAGTTCAACAGATTGTGTTGGGAGTTGAGAGTTATTGGGAGCAGCCAGTGGAATAATGCATATGAAAGTATGTTTGAGAATTAAAATAAACACTTGTGTGAAACTGTGACATGTATTCAGATGCCCTGAGAAGAGCAAATGATAATGTAAGAAATACTCACATGATATTTGTGATTTTATTTCCCTCATATTTCTTCCTTCTCCTTCCATTTTTATAGCACATCAGTGATTGCCTTTTGGTAATTATCAAGCAGCAGATAAGTGGTTGGTGAATCAATAAACTCTTTGGCCTTGAGTCTCTGATTTTTTTTTCTCACCCATGGTCTCTGTCTGGTAGCCCTGTCTTTTCTCCCAATGCTTATTGCAGAAATATTTCACAGGGAATGGGGTGACACTAAGCTTCAGGATATTGCTTCTTTTTCTTAAACAAACACTCTTATCACTAGGGGACAATCCTACCCATAGTTGATGACATATTAGTTGATATAAATAAAGGTATTCCTGTTAGGCTCTTTTAGCTATTCAGGTTTCCTACTTATAAATCAGTGAAAGATGCAGTTTGAACTGGATTGCTTAGAAAGACACAAAGGCAGAGAGGATAGGTTGCACTCCAACACTAAATATTAAATGACAAGCTTGCTGTCAAAGCTAGACCACTTGCTTCATTTGATCTATTGGCTTTACACTGAAGGGAGTCTAGAAAAAGAAATGGTCACATTGTGTCCACTGCTAATAAGGGAAATTTTTCATCATTTTGTGTTTCTATAAAATATAATAATGAGGTGGGTTTTTTTTTTTTTGGTTTCCTATAAGTCTGTACAGCAGTCATGTCTTTCATTTGAATGCTAATTACATTCGCAATGTGTGAATTAATTATAACTTCTATTGACTATGCTGATATTGTTTAGAAAAATTATCTCTCAGATCAGATGAAAAGTTTTGCCCGTGTATGAAAGGCTCAAGTGACTTGTTCTGGCATATGGCATTAATATTCCTTGGTGTAAGCTTCATAAAACATTAAAACCAAATTAAACTCAGAAAGAGGATCAGCCCTGCTGATTTATGTATTTAAAGCCGAAAGAGCAGAGACCCCCTTTCCTTTAGTATGTGTAGATAAAGATATAGTCTGTCCTACTGCTGCCCATTTGTGGCATTTTTAGAGATTTCATCAAATTCACCTAAAATGATTATCTTCAAAGCTAGAGCAGGATTATTTAAACCCGGAAGTATTTGGGCAAAGGAAATAATTTTGTGTGAGCAAGCTTTGTCTAAAGCTGTTTTGAGCATTCGTTGTGCCAGAGAGAGAGAGAGAGAGAGAGAGATCCCCCCACCTCGCCAAATAGGGAGAGGCTAAGAGTAAATGAGAATTGACACTTTCTGCACAGATCTTGCTCAAAAAGCTAGAAGATTTTAAAGTGCTTCATTGCTCTTTCCTGCTTCTACCCCTTTGGGACTAAAGTGGAGAGTAGAGCAAGCCTGTGGTTTGGGGCACTAAAATGTAAAGAAATCCATGATGATAATTGACCCTGAGCCATGCTTCTGGAAGAGACACAATAGAATTTAACTTTCATTTGTTGTCATTCCCGTTTGGGTAAAAAAAAAAAAAAGCTCCTAGCCTGGGAAGAACCATTGGGAACAGTTTATATACTGATAACTCCCAATTATATATCTTATTCATTTTTCATTAATCTATTTGACAAATATTTATTAAATGCCTACCATGTACCAAGCAGTGTTCTATGTGCTAAAGTTACCATAAGTAGTGGGTAAAGCAAAATCCCTAATTTTAAGAAGCTTACATAAGTGAAAGGAGGCAGATAATAAGCAAAAATGTGTGCAAACTGTGAGCATGTCAGATGTCATTGAGTGTCAAGGAGAAAAATGAAGCTGGGTGCTATGGTCTGAGTGTGTCTTCCCCAAATTCTTAACCCGGAGCATAACCCGTAGTGTGATGGCCTGAGGATGCGGGGCCTTTGAGAGATGATTGGGTCATGAGGGTAGAGCCTCATAAATGACATTAGTGCCCTTATAAAAGAGACCCTGAGAGCCCCCTTGCCCTTTCTGCCATGTAAGGGCACAGTGAGAAGATGGCCATCTATGAATTAGGAAGTGGATTCTCCTCACCAGGCACCCATCTGCTGGTGCTTTGGTCTTGGACTTCCAGCCTGTAGAACTGTGAGAAATCAATGCCTTTTGTTTATAAGCCACCCGGTCTATGGCATTTGTTATGGCAGCCCAAACTGACTAAGACGGGGAAATACTAAAGAAATATAATGTATCATGGCTAGAAGTGCTTGGAGGGTAGGGAAATAATGAGTGAGTGGTATACCAAGAAAATCTCCATGAAGTCTGAATTTTGAAATAGATATGTAAAAAGAGGGAGCTGTTTGAGAATTGTTTAGGGATGATATTCCAGGAAGAGGGAATATGGGAATACAAATGTAGGGAGATTGGGAACTATGAATTGAATAAAGAAGTCAGCATCTAGAAGTCTAATTTGGGGGGATTTAAAGACTGCATGCTGGAAGGTAGTGAGGAAAATGGCTGAGAGCAAATTGGGGTTCAACTGTAAAGGGCCTCAATGGTTAGCAAGAAGTCAAGAAGACAACAAACCATTTAAACTTTATTGACAAAGGTATTATTATCTGAGCTGAGCTTTAATGTATTACTTTAGTTGTAGGTGTAAATCGAACAGTTTAGTGGTTTTAAAACATGGTCACAAAATCTTCGACATTCCTTCCACCAAGAAGTGGAGTCTATGTTCCCTTCCTTTGAATTATCCAACAGCAACAACAACAGCAACATTGATAAGACTAGATCTTAAAAGGCTATACAGCTTTCCCCATATTTTCTCTTGAATTTTCAGGATACCACCTAAGAAATCCAACCTTCAGGCTACTGGTTTCCAACAAAATCCAAGCCCCCAAAAGGGGCTAGTTGTGAGGTCTCTGGCTGACAGTTCCAATTGAGTCATTCTAGCCCAGGTGCCAGGGTTATGAGTGAACACATCTTCAGATAATTCCAGCCTCCAGCTGTTAAATCAACCCCAGCCTTCAAGTCTTCCCTGCTGAGGCCACAAACATCATAGAGCAGATACAATCCAGCCCCATTGTGCTCTCTTCAAATCCCTGATCCACAGAATCCATGAAAATAATAAAATGGTTTACACTACCAAGTTTGGGGTAATTTGTTACAAGCATAGATAGTTGGAAGAGATGAAACAGAGAGGGAATGGAAAGCAGAGATCATCCTGGAGGATCCAGTGGTGGTATGCCTAAGAGACAGCTCTACTCCTATGGGATCTAGTTCAAAGATTGGGAAACAGACAGAAAATGTGTAATCCGTGAGCTATGGTGCCATATTTTAATTGAGCCTCATTGAATGTATTGGAACTCAGGGTTTTATTAGTTCCTTGAGTTATATGGGCTAGACAAGGGTGATGGGAAAATTGGCCAGCAATATCTCTGTAATGTAGGGACAGGGATGGAGTTCTTAGAAAAGCACAATTACATGGCAAATGACATCAAAATTAGAGATGTTAGGAGAAAAGGTTAATAGTAGGTTAAAAAACGAGAGAAGGTATTTGCTTAAAAACTGACATGGAATTAATATCTAGAATATACAAGCAGTTCCAGCAAATAAACAAGAAAAGATGTTAATCTTCATGGAAAATTGAGCAAAACATATGAATAAGAAATTTGCTGAATAAGAAACTCTAAAAGCCAACAAGCATATGTAAAGTTGCTCAAAATCAAGAGTAATCAGAGAAATGCATATTAAAACAATAATGAGAATCCACTTTACACCTGGCTGAAAAAAAATAAGGAAACTTGGTCTTGTTAAGTGTCGTTGGCGACATGGGAGTGTGTTGCTAATGGGAGCAAGGACCCGAGCAGCCGCTCTGTTGGAGAGCAATCTGGTGCTCCTTAGGCTAGGTACCAACATGCATACAATGTGACCTGGCAATTCTTCACCTGGGATTAATCAGAAAGAAGTTCTCACACAGCACCATAAGGGAAAAGATATGAGATTGTTAATTACCGTACTGCAGTTATAACCAGTTGATGCTACCTGAGCGTCTGTCCATTCACTGGGAGACCAGAGAAAACAAATGTAGTGGCTATTCATCACGGAGTATTGAGCAGCAACTGAAGAAAGAATTTAGAACATGTAGGGATCCTAAAAGCAGTGCAAGGCTTTTTGTAAAAGTAGGAGAAAAAACAAGATATAAAACAAAGTATCTGTTTCATAAATTAAAATTTCCTCAATACAAAATAATGATCCACATTGTACAAGAGCACGAATGAATCTCAAGAGAATAGTTGCTGAAGGGTGGAGTACAGGGAGGGAATAAGAGATGAAAAGGAAACAGACGTGTAATAAAATAAGAGAGCTTTGCATCAACCGATGATGATGATACACCATGAACTGAATGGTATGATGAATGTAACCTTCTGCATGTGAGATCCAAAGATCATAAATACAAACCAATAAACTCAGATAAGAGTTTATGCAATCTCTGATTATTCTGATTATTTTTAATTCTTCCTGGAGTTAGTTTCTTTTGTCCTCTCTATATTTCTATCTGGACATACACAATGAAGTCAGACTATATCAGGTGTGGGTTACTCATGTGCTATACATTTCTATCAGGAAATTTCACTGGAGCTCATTTGGTAATCTTATGATCTTGCACCTTGATTCAAGTGACTTAAATTTTTTCCTTGATTATGAAAATAATCCATATTCATTGTGGAACACTTACTAAATACAGGAAAAAGGTCAAGAAAAAATAATTTTAAAAAGACTCAAGAAGAAAATCTCCACGATTATCTCACCACCCAGAAATAATTACAATTAATATTTGGATGTATTTACTTCCAGTCTTTTTTCTAAATATGTCTATGCGAGTATTAATATTAAACATGCATATAGATATACAAATATATATGCATATGTATAATATTTTTGCAATCATACTATATGCAAATTTCACTGTTGTCAGAATTAAGTAGCATACCTTTTAAAATCTTTGCTTAGTTTACAGGTATTAATGGCATCTCATTATTTCAGTTTGCATTTCAGTGATTACCAGTGAAGCTTTAGTTCTTATGTCTTTTAGCTATTTTTATTTTCCCTTTTGTGAATCATTTGCCCCTGAACTTTGTTCATTATTCCACAGGATTTTTGTAAAAAATGAACTGTGTACTTTCTTTATATATGAGAATCATTAAATATTTGTCATGCCTCTTGTCATCATTTAATTTAATTTATGCCCAAGTATTATAAAGTTATTCTTTTATAGGTAGTCAAAATTATCACTTATTCCTATCTGTTTGTCCACATTATTTTTAAGTTTAGAATGTCTTTACTCACTTGTAAGGTCTTACCTCTTTTGCATGTGTGTGTGTGTGTGTGTGTGTGTGTGTGTGTTTATGTATAATTTTTAAAATGTTATTCTTTGACCACATCAGGAACTTATTTTATTATACAGTATGAGGGGAGTCTCTAAATTGATTTTGTCAGCCACTGTCATTAAATACTTTTTAATGTTTCTGTTAATTCTCAATGCTTCTTTTATAATGAAATAATTCACACACACGCACATACACATTTGTTTTTGTCTCTACTATGTCATTAATTGATTTGTCTGTTCTTACACCAGAATTAGAATGTTTTAATTATTACAGATTTTATAATATATTTTAATAACTAATATGGCAATTCCTGCAATACTTTTTTTCAAAAACAATATTCTCATCTGTTCACTTTTTTCCAAGTGACTTTAGAATTATTTTGTTTTAAAAACAAATTTAATTCAGAATTTTATTAGCAAAAAAAAATAAATAAAATAAAAAAAAAAGAATTTTATTAGCAATTGCACTGAAACAACACAAACATCTGGGAATAGTTTAAATCTTCAAGCTATAGGATTTTTATCCACAAAGACATATCCTTTCATTTATTTGAGTCTTTAAAAAAAAAATCTTTCAATAAAGCTCAGCCATTCTCTACATATGCAGGGGTCACCTTTTCTTGATTAACTTAGTTCTTGACCTCCACTCCTGTCATCAACAATCACACAATCTGGCATCACCCACCTCAGTGGTAGCCAAGATGGCCGTCTCTGATGGAATGCAGCAAGACCACTAGTGAAGACTGAGTGTTGGAGTTACTCTCATCTTCTTTCGAAGGAAGTTTCACTACAGGATTGCAATGGCTATCTATGCATATTTTTCTCCATAGAGCTTACAACTCTGGGAGAAGATGGTGATGGTGGGTCAAAGGCCCAACTAACATTCTGTCCTTTAAACTCTACTGTTATTTCAAAGGAGAGGTCCACACATTTTTTCTTTTTTTTTTTTACACACATTTTATTTCTAAAGGTAGTCCCATCTCCATTGCATTTAGTGGAAATTCCTTACAGGATTCAGCAAGTAATTGAGTACCACTCACATTTTCATTGTTATTATGGCTCTCTATCTTATTTTGCTCCTTTGTGAGCATTTTAATGGAAGCCTAGATCAGGATAAATGAAATACTGTTGCAGTAACAATCAATCCCCAAGTTTTATGAGCTTTATACCAGTCCATTTTTCATTTCTACTATTCGTCCAATACTGGTTGTTGGGGGACTGTCATTGTTGTGGGCCTATGTCATTCGGTTTCCTTTCATCTCATCACAGGCTTGCATTATCCCCACAGCAGGGAAAGAAATGTGGTGAATCACATACTGCCTCCTAGAGCCTCCAGACCAGAGTATCACCGTACCATTCTTTCATAGCCAAAGCATGTCACGTGGTCTTACCTGATTTCAAAGTGGGGAGGGCAGTGTGATTTTACCATGTGAACAAAAGGAGAGCAGGTTATCTGGGAACAGCCCTAATGATTAGCACACATTCACATTTGGGAAATCTCATTTCAGTGACTTTAAAAATGGTGGTCATCTGGCTTCCTTATCATCTACAATAAATAGACCGAGTCATTTATCAAGGGAGCAGTACATTAGAAGCAAAAATGTGTTAATCCTTGTAGAAAAACAATCCATTTTCAAAGGCGAAGACCAAATAAGATAGAAGCTATGTCTTTGATACTGGAAGGTTTTGAATTTCAGCATGTGGCATTCAAATGGGGATTGAAGGGGATAAACATCTCTGCTGTTCTAACCATGGAACAACTGTAAAGCACATGCATTCACAACTCTCTTTCATTGCCTGAATACTTTATTATGTATATTGACTTCTTCCTCTTTCTTCCAAAGGCGGATCTTGGAGCACGAGTGTAATCACTTGAATGCTGAGTGCCCTTTTCTACTGGCTTCTAGGCATTCGGTTTCCTTTTAACAACAGAGGAGAGGGAAGTCCTGTGGCTCTAATATGTCATTTCAAACAATCCTGGACTGTGAGACTGCCAATTCCGACATCAGTTAAGTCGGGATCAGGGTGCAATGGGTAATGAGTGGGGGGAGACTCTGCCGAATACATATCTCATAGTGATTAAAATAAATGAATGCTCTGTATCTCTAACTGGTGTCAAAAGACATTTACAGTTTTCCTAGCCTGTTTTCCCACGTCTGCTTGGCACAGAGACTGCCAGGATCAATGGTCCAATTTTAGTTCCACTCTCTTCTTCCATCATTCCCCGCATTCAGCTCTTCGGAAGTGAGTTAATAATGTAAAATCTGGCTGAATTAAATTCATTTAACTGTGCTGCCAATTCTCTTCCCTTCATGCATTTTTAAAGAGATCTCAAACCGGTGATGGATTTCTAATGCTCTAGGAAAAGAAAGCAAAGATGGGACAGTAAACCTGAATGGGATAGATTGTTTATTATAATTACTCTGTTGAATTATCTCACTTTGCACTCAGAAGGAAGAGGAAATATCAACCTCTATAGGCTTTGAGACTGGTAATATGAGTGGTAGGGGAAAAAATGGTAGAAACTGCTTTTTCAGTCGGTAAAAGAAGCGACACAGTGTGGCTTCACATGGAAAGCTGTGAACAGTAAAATATGAGGTGGGAGAGGGGTCTGTTTCTATAGCAACCCAGCGTATTCCAACTCGGAAGATGAATTTTTTTTTAACTTACAGTTAGAAACAAATTAGCAACCAGGCCTCAGACTGTGCCTGTGTTTGACACTGTATGTGAGCTACCTGTAAATATGGTGTCATTTGAACCCTATTTTTTGCTCTCCCATTGCCTCCAGTTCTCCCCAAAGCCTATTGACTTGTTAAATTGACTGATGGAATTGGAGCATCGAGAGTAATGCTCAGAAAAAAAGCAAAACACAAAGTGTCTGTGAAATGTCTAATAGCAAAAAGATTTCAGTGAGCAAAGACCTCTTCATGAGGGAATATTCCTGTAAAGGAAATGCCCGTGCATCTATTAACTTGATTAACTTGGGTGATTCTGTTGGCATCCAATTGTTAAAGTCATCTGCTTTCAAAACCAGGTGTTAGCAGAAGAGATTGGTTACAGAAGAGACTGGAATTTCTTCTAGTCACAAGATTTTCCTCCCATGGCCGGCAAACATCACCTGGAATTATGACTGTGTTTTATTTCCTACCTACCCACCTACAGTATCTGTCCCCATCAAGCTGCCCTGTTTATCCCAACTATAAACATGAGAGAGAGATAGAGAGAGAGAGAGATCATAAGCGGAATGAGGGGGGATGTGGAAGCAGAGAGAAACAGATTCCCCACTCAGCAGGGAGTCCTACTTGGGACTTGATCCCAGGACTCCAGGCTCATGACCTGAACCAAAGGCAGATGCTTAACTGACTGAGCCACCAGGCACCTCTATAAAGTGGTTCTAATGGTGTCACCAGTGATCAACTCAGTCAGTCCTCTAATTTATTCAGAATTTAAAGATTTTGCAATTTGATTCTCCACTCCCATGAATTTTCTTCCTTAAATGGAACTGAGGACTAGCCTACTGCTAGGTATACTCATCACCACATAGTTTCTGAGACTTCATTGGTGCAATATGGATGAAAGTTACAACAGCTCTGGAAACCATGCTCCTATTCATTTCATGTTTAGCAAGACTACTCTGGAAACCCAGCCCCTGGCAGTAGTGAAAGGCTGGGTGGCTCATTCAGTCTTTCATCTGGCAAAACTCCACATTCAATGGCACTTTAAGAGTGCAGGTGCTCCTAATAAAATGGAAAATGTTTTTTCTATTAATAATGCAGCACACTCTGTCCTCTTGTCTGTGGATCCTTTTGCTGACTCAAAAAAAAAAAGACAAAAAAAAAAGAAAGCTCTGTGTTGTGCTTTCACACAAATCCCAAACACCTCTTGAGAGAGCACTATATTTCAGCCAGTGACAGAGGAAAGATTTGAAATTTGAGATGCAGGATTTGAGAGGGGTTTTCTATGACTCTGGGTTTTTCTCTTTTTCTGTTATCCACTGACCATCTGCTACCTCACCCCTGAGAGTTAAGATCCTGAAAGTGTCTCAAATAGACTCTGAATAAATTCTTGGCGATTAGAACAGCTAGTTTCCCTTACTACTCTTAGAGCCAAACTCCACTGGAGCCAAATGGGGTTTTTATACTACATCAATGCAGAGATTGAGAAAATAAAGTTTGCCACTACAATAGCTCCTCCTGAGAAGCAACTTGAAACTTTGACATGACCATATCCTGACTTTTTCTCCAATGACTGGGCTATTGAGGTCAGCAAAACTGTCCAAGACCTCCATTTTGTTACCTCAAGCCACCATTCCAAAAGTAAACTCATCCAGTAACCTGTCTGCCAACATATACTTATTCCAATGTGTTCCTCTCCCATGATCCTTTACTTTGCTGCTGTCATGCTCAGACCCAACTTTCTCCTCTGAGCACAGAACTCCTGTTTCATCGTAAAGCTCTAGTCTACTCTTGGCCTTGTCATAGAATCCCTTACTACCTCCCGATTCTAACTGAAAAAAAATGCTTCTCTCTAAGGACTCTCCTGTAGTCTTCCTGAGTGGTGATGGTTTTTTCATATTCCTTGTTCCACCTACCTCTCACAGCATTAACAAATTATCCCAAAACTTAAGACCTCAAAACATCATTTTATTTTGCTAAAGAGATTGTGGCTCTGGAGTTCAGGACTCAGTTGGGCACTTTTTTCCTCTGGTTCATGTGGCATCAGCCAGGGGAGCAAAGGCTGGAAGGATCCACTTCCAGGTGGATTCTTCATTCACTTTGCTGGTGCTTTGGTCCCAGTAGTCTCAGAGCAGATAGTATTGTTATAGTGTGGATGAATTTCCCTAGAGTGAGTGTTCTTTTTTTTTAAGATTTTATTTATTTATTTGAGAGAGTGAGAGAGCGAGGGAGAAGCAGACTCCTTGCTGAGCAGGGAGCCCAATGCTGGGACTCAATCCCACAACCCTGAGATCATGACCTGAGCCAAAGTCAGATGCTTAACCAGCCGAGCCACCCAGGCATCCTTGAGTGTTCTAAGCGACTCAGGTGGAAGCTATGAGGCTCCTTATGGATCAACCCACAAAATCACTTAAGCCAAGCAAGTCCCTAAAATCCACTCGGATTTAAGGGAAGGGGAATTAGACTCCATTTCTTAATGGGAGGAGTAGCAAATAAACTGTGGCCTTTCATAACTACCAAATGTCTTTTATTTCAGAGGTTAGAGATTTTCTTACTTCCAATTCACTCCTCTATCCTCTCTAGTTTGAGTTCTGCCTTCATCCCTTCCCTGAAACAGCCCTTCTGGTCCTGATAAAGCTCTATTCTGAATCACTGCATCCAGTAGGTGTTTTCAGCTTATTGATCACAGCAGCATTTGCCATGTTAACCAATTTCTTTTTCTTTGGCTTCCATACTACAACACTCCTGATTTTCCTCTTCCTACATCTCTGGCCATATTGTTTCTTTTGCAAGATGATCCTCCTCTACTTGGCCATTGTATATTGAGTTCTAAGAAAAGTAGGGTCCCAGAGTCTCTTGTTGTATTGTAGAACAACAAGTGAACAGGGAATGGCCTGTTATAGCCTGAAGGTCCAGGCACCTGCTTTTGTAAATAAAGTTCTATTGGAACCATACTCATTTATTTTGCATTGTTTATGGCTGTTTTTAATCTACAGTGGCAGGGAACTATATAGTCCATCAGCCTGAAACATTTACTATTTGGCCCTGTAAAAATAAAAAGGAAAAGAAAAGAAAACATTTGCCAACCCTTCCTCTAGAACCAGTGGTTGTCAAAGTACCTAGATAACCAATATTAGCATCCCCTGGAATATGTGACAAATGCAAATTCTCAGCCTCCCCCCCAACCGACCCTCTGAACCAGAAACTCTGAGGGTGAGGCCCAGTAACCTATGATTTTACAAGCACTCCGAGTGATTTAAATGCATGCTCAAGTTTCATAATCACTGCTTCAGATGGTAATAAAATCAAGAAAAGAGCCATACATAACAAATATTGGACACATCCACAAGATCTGCCATATTTGAGATGGCCTGGTATAGCCAGAGCATCGCCATTCACACGTAGGATCTGCAGCAGGGGCAAAGGAAATCTGCTCCAGCCCAGGGCTAAAGGCAGCTACCAGGACAATCCCACAGTCCCATTGGTGCTTCCTCTCTTCTTTCTCATTCTTCTCCCCCATGCATAGTGGGTGAAGGGTTAGGAATGCTGAGTAGGGCCCTCAGCTCTGTAGTTTAGGGGATTGTGTTACTGTAGTTTGAGGTTACTCTGTAACTCTACCTGTGACCTGAAGAATAAGCATTTTGACTTGTTGTGTTCCTGTGTGTGAGGCCTTTTATACATATATATTTAAGATTTTATTTATTTATTCCTGAGAGACACAGAGAGAGGGGCAGAGACATATGCAGAGGGAGAAGCAGGCTCCCTATGGGGACTCGATCCCAGGACCCCAAGATTACACCCTAAGCCAAAGGCAGATGTTCAAACATTAAGCTACCCAGGCATCCCGTATATTTTATATATACATATTTAACCACTGTAACACTGTGATAGAAAGCATGAAATTTTTTTTTGAGATTTTATTTATTTGAGAGATACAGAGAGAGCACTAGCAGGGAGAGGAGCATTGTAAGAGAAAGAATTAGACTCCCCGCTGAGCAGGGAGCCTGATGTAGGTCTCAATCCCAGAACCCTGAGATTACGACCTGAGTCGAAGGCAGTTACTTAACCAACTGAGCCACCCAGGAGCCCCAAGAGAGCAGGACTCTTATATCTAAGCTCCTGACTTCAAATTCTGGCTTTGCGTTTATCTTTGTGTATGGTGCAAGAGAGTGGTCTAGTTTCATTCTTCTGCATGTGGATGTCCAATTTTCCCAGCACCATTTTTTTTAAATTTTTATTTATTTACTTATGATAGTCACAGAGAGAGAGAGAGGCAGAGACACAGGCAGAGGGAGAAGCAGGCTCCATGCACCGGGAGCCTGATATGGGATTCGATCCCGGGTCTCCAGGATCGCGCCCTGGGCCAAAGGCAGGCGCCAAACTGCTGCGCCACCCAGGGATGCCCCCCAGCACCATTTATTGAAGACACTGTCTTTTTTCCAGTGGATAGTCTTTCCTCCTTTGTCGAATATTAGTTGACCATAAAGTTGAGGGTCCACTTCTGGATTCTCTATTCTGTTCCAAAGATCTAAATGTGAGACAAGATTCCATCAAAATCCTAGAGGAGAACACAGGCAACACCCTTTTTGAACTCGGCCACAGTAACTTCTTGCAAGATACATCCATGAAGGCAAGAGAAACAAAAGCAAAAATGAGCTATTGGGACTTCATCAAGATAAGAAGCTTTTGCACAGCAAAGGATACAGTCAACAAAACTAAAAGACAACCTACAGAATGGGAGAAGATATTTGCAAATGACACATCAGATAAAGGACTAGTATCCAAGATCTATAAAGAACTTATTAAACTCAACACCAAAGAAACAAACAGTCCAATCAAGAAATGGACAAAAGACATGAACAGAAATCTCACAGAGGAAGACATAGACATGGCCAACAAGCACATGAGAAAATGCTCCGCATCACTTGCCATCAGGGAAATACAAATCAAAACCACAATGAGATCCCACCTCACACCAGTGAGAATGGGGAAAATTAACAAGGCAGAAAACAACAAATGTTGGAGAGGATGTGGAGAAAGGGGAACCCTCCTGCACTGTTGGTGGGAATGTGAACTGGTGCAACCACTCTGGAAAACTGTGTGGAGGTTCCTCAAACAGTTAAAAATATACCTGCCTTACGACCCAGCAATTGCACTGTTGGGGATTTACCCCAAAGATACAGATGCAGTGAAACACCGGGACACCTGCACCCCAATGTTTATAGCAGCAATGTCCACAATAGCCAAACTGTGGAAGGAGCCTCGGTGTCCATCAAAAGATGAATGGATAAAGAAGATACAATGGAATATTCCTCAGTCATTAGAAACGACAAATACCCATTTGCTTCGACATGGATGGAACTGGAGAGTATTATGCTGAGTGAAGTAAGTCAATCGGAGAAGGACAAACATTATATGGTCTCATTCGTTTGGGGAATATAAAAAAAATAGTGAAAGGGAATAAAGGGGAAAGGAGAAAAAATGAGTGGGAAATATCAGAGAGGGAGACAGAACATGAGAGACTCCTAACTCTGGGAAACGATCTAGGGGTGGTAGAAAGGGAGGTGGGTGGGGGCTGGGGGTGACTGGGTGACGGGCACTGAGCTGGGCACTTGATGGGATGAGCACTGGGTGTTATTCTATATGTTGGCAAATTTAACACCAATAAAAAATTTAAAAAAAAATTCTGGCTTTGCTGTTTTATAGTTGTATACTCCCGGTCAAGTTGCTTAATGCAAGTTAATGGTCTTCAGCACCATGAGCTACAAAATAGAGACAATGACAGTCTTTACCTCATAGGGTCATTGTGAGAATTAATGGATCTAATGTGCTTAAGTCACTGCCTGGCAAATAGTGACTATTCAATGAATTAGCTATTTAGTCCTATCAGTTCTCCAGAGTAGGTATTAGTATTCCCACTTACAGGTCATTTCTTTGGGCCTTCCATTACATAAGTACATTTTTTTGAGGTCACACATCTAGTAAGTATCAGACTAGGTTTCAAAAACAGATTTTTTGCAATCTAATGATCAAGCTCCTAACCACAACACACACACACACACACACACACACACACACAGAGTCACACACACACACGCACATGCAAACAATTTGGGGCTCTCCAGAAATTAGTTTTCCTTGAGAGTCAAATTTCTAATATCTGTGTTAATATTTAAAATACTGGTCAAATCTTTAAAAATATAAATCATATAATTTAATTTCTCTTATTTCATCTCAGATAGCATTGCTTCACTTAACTGAAACTGTTTTCATAATTTGGCATTACTTATTGTTATACTGATGAATATTCATTAGCTAACATAGCAGTTGGTAAAACATATGACATGGGAGTCCATTTTCATCCAACCCTTAATACCTGTTTTCTCGACAAATTCCCTGTGGTAGTTTTAAAAATTATTATTTGCTATTTTCTCTTGAAGTAAAATGTATACTGGCACATGGTCCCTTCACTATCTTTCTGCAAAACAAGTTAGTGAAACAAAGACCAGAGCATTTTCCTCTGAAGTGATTTACTAATCTAGAGAATGCTCCAAATTCTTTACTTTTGGTAGCAGTATTCTAATACATTTTAGTACAGTTCAAAACACAATTTCATTACTATGAAAAGTGGAACATGCTCAACTGATGACAACACTACCTCCCTTGTATGTTGAGGGTATGAGGATGAGGTGGAAGTCTCTGGCCATTTAGCCATTTTAGAAATTTGTTCTGAAAAGGTGTATGAGGGACTTACGCAGAACTTCATTTGTTCTTTATGAGGACAAGAGGACAAGAAGTTTAGATAAACTGAACTGTACATTGACTGGCTCAGTATTTATGAAGTATCAAGCACTGGGTTAAGACACAACCCTTTCCATCAAAAAATTAGAGTCCAGAAAATTAGAATCCTCTCGCCTATATATGGAGGTGTGTGTAGCAGGAAAGAGGGCAGGGGAGGTTGTACACAGTGGGGAGTAGACAGCACACAGTGCTCAGCGGCTGCTATACTCAAAATCCCATTGCTAGATCTCCATTGCCAGTCTGGGAATCGCCTTGTCGATCCTGAGTAGTGTGTGTGTGTGTGTGTGTGTGTGTGTGTGTGTGTGTGTGTGTTGGACCTTGGGTTTTATTCTTTGATGTCTGTGTACTTATTTCTTTCAATCATATTTATTTATCTCGTTATCTCTCTCTCTTTGCATTCTGGCAGAATTTCTGAAGCTTTCCACTGACATTGTAGATTTAATTTTCTGCAGAGTCAATTGTGCTAGTTATTATCTCCAGTGTAGATTTCAGTTCTATTGCTGCCTTTTCTATTATCTTGTAATCTTCTCACATGCAACACTTGTTTTCTTTTTATTTGATCCTACTTATCACAGGTCTGTTTTAGATGAACAGTAACAAGAATTTATTGAGATCAGACCAGAAATTTTAAAAATTTGTATTTCAATTTCCCTGACTGCTACATTTGACCTTTTTGTTTCTTTCTTTTCTGAACTTTCTGTGAATTATCTTCTCATATAAGTAGAAGAGAATGGTTCTCAGGCTCTGCATTATCAATTGTTTTATTTCCAATCACACCAAATAAGGAGAAATTTATACTGGTCTCATGTTTGCAACAGGTAGGGACTTGACCATCCTCATTCACTTTGACTATCCACTTGCAAGCTGAGAGAATTCCTTTCTCAGCTCTGAAGCCAGATGCTAGTTTGATTTGCATAACCCTGAGCCCCAAAATTCATGGTCTGCAAGCATTAATTTCTTACAGATCTGCTGAACCAAAGTGGAAACTTTTTTCTTCAAATGTCTTCTTCTTTTAGTCTGCAAAATGCATGAGTGATAATGCTGTTGGAGGAGGAGGAGGCAGGAGATTGAAGGAAGGGGAGGAAGAGGAGGAGGAGGAGGAGGAATGGAGGAGAAGGGGGAAGGGGAAGAGAAAATCGGCTTGGTTACTCTACGAGGCACCAACACATGGAAATCTACAAGAGGAGACTGAAGTAGGAGTTGGGAAGATGGTGTCTTCTCACAAAGAGGCTCCCTATGGAGTAGAAGGGATGACAGTGGCTTTTGTCCTACTGTACCTGTGTGCTCTGAGCCAGAGGCTGAGAGTGATGGTGGCCCTAGCCTCTTTCCACTCACTTCCAAACTATGCTGTTCTGTTCAAGTTTGAACATGCTTTGGCTTATGATTGTTTTTTTTTTTTTAAGATTTTATTTATTCATGAGAGACACAGAGAGAGAAAGGCAGAGGCATAGACAAAGGGAGAAGCAGGCTCCCCACAGGGAGTCCGATGTGGGACTCCATCCCTGGACCAGATCACGCCCCAAGCCGAAGGCAGACACTCAACCACTGAGCCACCCATGCATCCCATGATTGGGTTTTTTAATCCACACATATCTGTGATGTAAATGATGAGAGTTTCTCCTAGCTTCCATACTATACTGGACTCTCCATTTTGGTTTATTGTGCTATCTTATTCTCATAATTATTTTATTACACTACCACAATGTTTGCCTTTGGTCAATTTATTGTACATTTTTTAAGGGGAGCCAAGAAAAGTTTGAATCAAACACTTAGGCGAGCTATTATTTTGATGCTAAACCTCCACTCTCTTCACAGTTTGTTTTGAAATAATTTTCTAAGCAGAAAAAAAACATTAAGAATTACTATCTTTGATGCTATTGGTGTATTGATATTAACTCAAATTAACAGATATTCATGAAGTACTAGGAGTACTTTATACAAAGTGTGATGCTCAGCAATTTGAGGATATAGATGGAGAGAAATCATAAGTTTTATCTCTTGGTGTCTAGTGAGAGGGACAGATATATTTACCACTCCCTGTGTCTTTTTTATATCTGTGTGATATTTTCTTTACTGTAACAGAGTGTTAAGGGAGCCCAGAAGGGGAAAGAGTTGTTTTCGATGGGGTCACTAGAAAAGGATTTCCAAGAAATCTTGGGTTGGATTCCTCTAGAAGCAGATGCCGAGAGTAGTATTCGAGCACAAGGTTTATTTGGGTGCTGATCTCAGGGAGCAAAACAAGGTGCTAAGCAGGCCATTGTTATGAGTGATCGGGGCTCAGTCCCACCAGGGATCTTTGGGAGACGGTGAAGAACACATCTCAATGTTGGTTTTGCTTGAGGAGGAGGAAGATGAAGATATTTACTTACCAAATCCTGTTCATCATTGTCTGAGGGCTCTGCCCAGGAGTGTTACCTTTCCAATACTTCTGAGCTGTCCTGCATGTGGGCTGAGTCCATTCCCATGCACCAGTGAAAGCATTCAGGCAAAGCATTATAAACTTGAGTGGTGTGTAGAGACAGGATTTGGCTGAGGGACACATAGCATCTGCTTCACTGGAGGAGGTGGTATTTAAATTGAACCTTAGATGATGAGAAGGTTCTTCAGCAAGTCGTGATATGGGGTATTTCAGCATGCAAGAGTAGGAAGGACTAAGGCAGCATTTGTGTGGTCCATGGCAAATATAATAAAGCACCAAAGTTTGAAAATGATTCACATTTTAAAATTAGAGAAAATTCAGAGTTGTCCCTATAAATATTCATTCTCACTCCCTTGCTTTGAGTGGGAGAGAACTGAGCTCCCAAGAGTTTGCTCAGAGGGAATCGTGCCTCACTCACAGCTTTGCTTCCTCTACTCAATATCTGGGTTGCTTTGACTTATTATACTTTTTTACTTCTCTGAGGAATTTTGGGGTTTTTGTCAAAAATCTGGACGTGGCTATGTGAGTTGTGTCACTGCACATGGGAATGTAATTCCTTATATGTGTCACTTTGGGGAAAAGGTGAAGAACCACTGATACAAGGCTTGGAAATGGGACAAATGGGTTCAAGGAAGAACAAATAGCCCAATGGTTAGAGCATAAGTTGTAGTGTGTGGGGATAGGGGCTGAAACTGGATAAGGAAGGGAAAGGAGAGGTCTACATGGGAGTGTAGTCAGATGGTCATCTCAAGTTTCTCTACTGGTAGCTAAGAAAGTAGCTGGGATGAGGCTATTTCAATATGAAATATGTATTATATATGAAAAGTAAATATATATAATATTTCTATATAATAAATTTACATAAAGTGTATATATTATAAAAATCGTACATACATTGGATATATCATAAACATTTATATAAATTGTACATTTTACGTATTATGTCCTTTCCAAACTCAATATTTGGCAAGTGTTTCCAGGCCTTAAACCCAACATCTCCGAAATAATGACAAGGAGCTGCACATCACAGGAGTGTGGATAAATCACGTGAATTTTCCTTTTACTTGCGTGGAGGAGTGAGGAAAAATACCCAATCACATTATCTACTTCGTAAGATGCAGATACACCCCCCCACTGAAGCCCATGCGAGGCTTCATTTTACCTTAGAAAATACCGAAACTTTTGTTTTCGGTATTTTCTAAGGTAAAATGAAGCCTCGCATGGGCTTCAGTGGAACTTTTGACAAGGTAGGTTCTTAGCAGGTTGGGAGCCCGCCTGGAAGTTTGCACCTGTTCAAAAATGCTTCATTCCGGACAGACAGCCACCATGTCTAATTCACGCTGGTGAGCCCCTGAAGCTTGAGAAACCTGAGTCCCAGCAACACCATGGCACTGCAGTTGTTAGCCTGAATTTCCCATGAGGCCCATGGCTGTCAACTGTGAGCAGATGAGGCTCGTTGAAAACATCTCCATTGCTGGTTGGCACAACTTGGAATAGAGCCTTCCACGTCACGCCAGAACAGGGACTATTATGCGTAGGGAGTGCTTGTGTGGGAGCGAGGCCTCGTTACACAGATCATCACACAAGTGGCAATTACATTCTTCTGAGGGGAAGTTAATGAAACAGTGCCGCGTACAGAAATTCGGTTGAGGGAGAAAAACAAAAAGATGGATGAGTCTTGTTCCAAATATAATATTACAGATAAGGGACAGCACTCAATACCCTAGGATTTGCCTCTTCTGCTTTCGAAGTTCGTCTTCTTGTAGGGTAAGAGGAAGTTTCACGTCACTTCCTTTGCAGTTGTTCGGCCCACAGAGAGCCCCTTGCCTTGCTCCTCCCAGGTGGCTCCACTGGCTGCTGGGTTAACATCTGGCCCCCTGACTGCTCGGGGCTGTTTCTTTATAAAAGCCAATGGTGAGGGCGCAATGGAAGCCCTCCACGCTTCTTTTTAACACCCCGTGCTTCTGTTTGTTATATTTCCACATGAGGCTAGAAGGGTAGGATACATTTTATTTAAGGATAGGGGTCAAGAAGGGCGATTTAAGGCGGGAAAAAAATTCAGTGCCAGGCCATGATTTTTTCCACATTTTTTTTGAGATACCCAGGTAAATTGAAGCTCTCACAGGGAAATTACTAGTTCCATATCTCTTCCTGACCTATTTTCTCCAATTGTGCTTCTCCAAAGGAGCAAGGGAAATATTTTCTTATTTTCCCTGTAATTATTCTCTCTTCCTCAAATGAATTATTCTTTTCCATTAGCCTTCAAGGAATGTTGAAGCCTTCTCCTTTATTCTTTACTTCTTCCTACCCAGTTACTTATGATTGGAACTGGTGGGAATAATAAAGAGGCCCCTTGTTGAGCTTTTTTGCCTTATCCCAGCTACTTTTTTAGCTACCAGTAGAGAAACTTGAGATGACCACCTTATTGGCCAATGATCTTCATTTTCTCCATCCAATCCTCTTGTTTTGGGGGACAAGAGAGGGAGGAGAGATTGCTTGTTAAATTTTAATAAAATAAGAAATGTATGGCTCTATCGGAGTGATTTTAAGGGATGCTATTGCTTTATCAACTTTAAATTAATCAGTGAACCCCACTGTGAGAACTGATCATATACTACAACTCTCCCCCCAACAGTTTTCTCATGTCTCCTGATACAAACTCTAATGTGGCCCTCATCTTACTGGCTTTGATTTATCTATTCATTGGCTAGAGACCATAGCATACTCATTTTAGTTCCTCCAGAGCCCAGTATTGAGGAGGGTAGATAGATATTGAATGAAATTGAATTTAAAATGTCCTCCCACCTGCCAAGAGAGTCCCATCCAACAAATTCTAAACTAATGAGATTTCTATTTTGAGAAACTTCCAGAAACCTAATCTCACTACTGGGGAAAAAGGGGATGGAAAGAAGACGATCAACATTTGTGGAGTATCAACTCTGCATCAAGGACCAAGCGGAATACATCTTGTTTTGTTTATTCTCTACAACAGTCTTACTAAGTAAGAACTGTTAAATCTTCATTTTTACCAATGAGGAAATTGGGGCACTTAAAAGGTTAAGAGTTTTGCAGGTCACAGGTTATTATGAGATGTAACTGAGATACAAGCCCAAGACTGTCTTTAAGGCCCAACACTCTTTCCACCTTCCTTCCTCTTTGTCATTCTCAAGTAGAGAGAAAAACCAGTCTGTTCCACAGCACAGTGCTGGAGCAATGTTCTTAAACCTTTCCTTTTGCTCTCATATCCCTAATCCTTTCCTTTCATCTAAGATTAGAATCTATACTACCCAGCCTGAATAGCAAGGCAGTATTGCCCAGTGGCAAACAATTTCTGGGGGCTTCTGTGTGTCAGTGCCAAGGGGGGGGGCTCTATAATTTCTTACTTAATCTTATGAAACTATTCCCTAAAATGGGTATAATAATAGTGTCTCAGGCAGTCTGGGCTGCTGTAAGAAAATACAGTGAGCTGTATTTTCTGTATCTACAGCAGAGATTCACTTCTCAAAACTTCCGGAGGCTGGAAGTACAAGACCAGGCTACCAGAATGGTCGAGTTCTGGTCAGGACCCTTTTCTCATTTGCATATTGCTAAATATGTGTACTAGCTAACTCTCTGGCCTCTTATAAGGGCACTAGTTCTATTAATGAAGGCTCCACCCTCATGATCTAATTACCTCCCAAATGCCCTGCCTCCAAACATTATCACATTGGGATTAGGCTCTCAACATGAGAAATCCCTATGAATTTTGAGGGAGACAGAAACATTCATTCCATTGCAAATAGACTCTCTGTCACGGAGCTTTTTGAATATTAAGGAATAAAATACATATAAAGTGCTCAGCATGGTTCACAGTAAGGACTTGATCAATGTAAGCTAGCATAAAGTGTTGTTATTTTTTATGAATTTTTTTAAATTGAGGAATAATTGATGTAAGACATTACATTGGTTTCAGATGTACAATATACTGATTAGGTATTTATATATACTGTGAAATGCTCACCACAATAAGTCTAGTTAATATCCATCATCATATGTTCTTACAAAACGTTGTTGTTTTTGTTGCCGTTGCTAGTAGAACTTTATAATGCCCTTCCTTACTAACCTTTGTCTTTTTCTCAAAAAGTTCTCCATACCACAAACTTGCCTCCAGTCTGGCTGGGCTTCCCATACTTTGCCAAACTCTATGATTATCCCTGCCTTTATTCTTTTGCTTAAACTAACATCTCTTCCTTTCCATCTGCTCATGCAAATCTGATCAATTTTCTCACTTTCTCAGGCAAAGCTGGTCACTCCAAATAGCTATCTTGTGGATGTCAATTGGCTTCTTTCCCAAGCTACATCGTGGCAGATTGCTCAGTGTGCAAAGTGACTATGGCAGAAGGAATGAGGGTTAGGCATGGGCTCAACAAAATCGACTTTACCTTACTCAGCTGGCCTGGCTACCATCACTATCAATTGGCCAATCTACCAACAGCAGAAGTGATCCTGAACTCTGATATGACATCATTCCCTAGAGGTGGAAGGGGGAAATCAGGGAAGACCAGCTAGTCACAATAGGAGATTGATCACATTCAACCATGGTGGAAGGAGCAACAATTTGTCCCTATGGGAATATATATGTATTCTAAACATAGATTGGTATCCGTGCCCATGATATGATTGCCAGTGCACCATTCATAGATTTATAAAGTGAATTATTCACTATCACTTTATTTCACATAACATTGCTTATCATCAAATATCTAATTTTTCAGGAAAAGAAGTGTGGCTTGGCCTCATGGCCACAAAGTTCACTGCTCTTACCATGTGTTCCACTACTCAAAAAGTAGTTGGGCTCACAGAATGTTGAAATTGCCCATTGAAAAGACAATTCTAGTGCCTGTTACAATGGGAGATTATATCTGAGGTTGGACAACTGTCCTCAAGGATGTGACATATACTTTATTTTTTTTAAATTTTTATTTATTTATGATAGTCACAGAGAGAGAGAGAGAGGCAGAGACACAGGCAGAGAGAGAAGCAGGCTCCATGCACCGAGAGCCCGACGTGGGATTCGATCCCAGGTCTCCAGGATCGCGCCCTGGGCCAAAGGCAGGCGCCAAACCGCTGCGCCACCCAGGGATCCCCACAATGGAATTTTTTCTTACTGGTCTTATTATACCCCCTTCCCCAGCTCAGTGGTGGCTACAGAGACAGTAGACCATATTCTTGGTGTGACTTCTTGGTGCTGGGGGTGAGGGTGAGCAATATGGATCTTGTTCTCCAAACATTTTGGATGTGCATTTTGACCAGTTCAGTGTCTCCCTGTGGGACTGATGCAAGACAGACTTTTGTTTGCCCCCACCTCCCAGGGTCTGGAGCAGCTTTCTAGGTGACAGCTACTGAAAAGAATTTGGAGATATGCTGCATGTAACTGCCCAAGGACAAGGGGCAGAAGACAGGGCAAGGGGAAGCAGACCCAAAATTCTGGAAAGGAAAAAACTGAGGAGGAAACTTCTTGAGGAGAATAACGGCTTTGAATGGCTACTACATTTACCAGGGAATTCAGAATGCAACACACATGCCCAGGGCCAGGTGGTGCTCACAAAAGACCTGAGAAGATCTTCAGCTTGCATCTTTGGCTTATCTTTGGGCTGTGCACATGCAGGATGTGACAGCTAACAGAAAATGGTAAGCAACCTGGCTTAGTGTTAAAGGAGTGCCCCAACACAGAACCAATCTGCAAAAACTGAGAAGTCATCTTTCCCACCTTTTTGGCTCCAAGTGTTTACAGCAATCTCCAGCATCATCCCTCCTCTTCCTCTACACATTTAAGCATGTGTTCACACTTTGTGTAAACATTCACTGAAGATTTTTCTCTTTGTGTATTGCTGACAGTTTAAACATAACAAGTATTATTAAAATTCAGTATTAAAAGAAGAGAAGTCTCTGCAGATCAATGGATGACCTCTGAGATAACAACAGAGACTTCTGTGACCACACACAACAGGGAATATGGTCTTGGCAAAAATAGTTTGGAAAAGTCATTAAACGGGGGCACCTGGGTGGCTCAGGTCATGATCCCAGGGTCCTGGGATTGAGTCACACATCAGGCTCCCTGCATGGAGCCTGCTTCTCCCTCTGTCTATGTCTCTGCCTTTCTCTGTGTGTCCCTCATGAATAAAAAAATAAAATCTTTTTAAAAAGGGAAAGTCATTAAACAAACAGATGACTGAGGCCCTCAATGATCAGAAAGAACAAACCCTGGGAAGGAGACGAGTTGCCTCTCCAGATTTACACCTTTACAACATTCAAAATTTCTAGTTTGCAACAGAAGATTATAAGGTATACAAAGAAATGGGGAAAATATGGCCCAGCCACAGGAAAAAATAAAATCAATAGAAACTGTCTCTGAGGAAGCCCATACCAAAGACTTTGTAAACAAAGACTTTACATAGCTGTCTTAAATATGCTAAGAGAACTAAAGAAAAATACAAAGAACTGAAGGAAATGAGGAGGAGAATGTGTGAACAAATAGACAATATCAAGAAAGAGAGAAATGAGTAAAGGGAACCAAAGAGAAATTCTGGAGGTCAAAAGTACAAAAGCTGAAATGAAAAATTCACTAAGTAAATTTACTAAACGAAATGGAAAATTCATCCACAGGGCCTCCAGAAAGAACAAGTGCTGTGGACACCTTGACTTTAGCCCAGTGAAATTGAGGATAAACTCCTGACCTTCAGAAATGTCAGAGAATAAATGTGTTATTTTTAGCCACAAAATTTGTGGTCACTTGTTACAGCAGCAATAGGAAACTAATACTGGAGCCCTGGAGCCAGTTCCAAGTGTTACATTTTTCTCTGCTTCAAACGTCTAGAGTGATATCTGTTTTCCTGACTGGATATTCATAAGTAGGTATTCTATCTATATTTCTGGAATAAATGACAATACAAAAGCTATAAAGTCTAAAGCAAGTCTGTGGACCTCCACTATCCTAGTGTGAGTTCCTCCAGAAACTGATCCTGATAAGGACTTGGTTGCAGTGTTTCCTGGAAAATACTGGTGGGGGTGGGGGGGGGGTAGTGAGACAGGGAAGGAAAATGGCCAAGGCCAGTATATGCTATCGAGTGAGTTATCACTGTGTTAAATCAAAACCTAATCCCGTTGGGAAACTCTGTGAGCCAGTGTAGAACATGAACCTCAGAGTTATTCTACCTGAGGGACATTGGAGCTGGAGAATTTATACATCAACTGCCACCATCCTTGGTTGAGAGCGATATTAACTTATTGGTACTTCTGGCTGCCATTTTGTGGGGGCAGAACAGGCTCTGATGGTCAGGGAAGGCTCTCAGATCAAGGGATGCAGATCCTGGCAGCTGGAAGTTGAGTGAGCATGTCCTTGAGTGGTTAGGGCTAGGGGTGGGAGAGGGTTATCAGTAGTCTCAGCTATACCCACAAAGTCTATTCTAGCTCATTCAGTCCCAGTTATCTTCTTTCTATTAATCAACAGACACATATTTTATGCATCACTCCTGAGCAAAGCAGCGCCTTTGAGATAATAATAATGCATACATTTTGTCCTTTAGCAGATCTGCAGGGTTTTTGAGAACAAGAAGCATGACCTACTTTTCCTTCATATTTCTCACAGTACTGAGCAACATGTTAGGCATATTATAAGCACTCGATATATATTTTTGAAATGAATTGACTGCCACAATTATGCAATATCTATTTCTTACCCTTGAAGGTAGCACTCTATTGAGTTTTCTCACTGTTTTTTCTATTCCATAAAATCTTTCTACATTTTCCTTAACTGAAGCATTTTAGTTACACATTAATAAGTGACCACAATAACCAGGGAAATGATCCAAAGATTTTATTTTTAATGAAAGTATCTCCCTGCTACCTCCATGTTTACCTTTTGAGGTAACCAGTGTTCATACCATACTGTACTGTTAGCTTTCCACAGTTTTCTTCTATTTCCTTCCATTTTCTTCCTTCTATTTCCATTTCCTTATATCTTTTGTGTGTGTGTGTGTATGTACACAGACATATTTATACATACTACATTTCTGTCTTTAAAAAACATATGATTATCCTATGTGCCTTCCTTTACCACTTGCCAATTTACTTGACAGTATGTCATAGAAACCTGTAGGTCAAACGGCACTTGGGTAGCTCAGTCGATTAAGCATCTAACTCTTGATTTCAGCTCAGGTCATGATCTGAGAGTCAAGAGATCAAGCCCCACATTGGGCTCAGTGGAGAGTGTGCTTGAGATTCTCTCTCCCATCCCTTTGCCCCTCCCCCTCAAATGAATGAATGAACAAATAAATAAATAAATATCATTTCTGAAAAGAAAAAAATATGTAGATCAAAATAGATCTAGTTTTTTAATTTTAATAGTTATGGCATATTGTCCTTTGGATGTACTGCAATTTATTAATCCATTACTCTATTACTTCATTGATGAGCATTTAATTTCTTTACAGCTTTTTACCTCTTCCAACAATGCTGCTGTAAACATTCTAATACAAATATATATATTCCTCACATATATTCTAATACAAATATATATATATTATACATAATATATATATGTTCCTCAAAGTGGTGTTACTACATCACAGGGGATGTACAGTCGCAATTTTCATAGATATTGCCAGATTATCTGCTGTTTCTTACCCATATTGAAAGTTCTCATTTCCCTTAAACACTCCTTATTTTATTTATGTGTAGTGAGATTTGCCTAGCCACTATTAATACATACTCGATTTTAACGAATAAACTGACATGGTGCTCCTAAGAGTCATTTGCATTATCAGTTGTCACTAGGATTTTCTTTTGAAGGGGCAAAAATCAAGGGGATTTCTACCTGCCCTGTGGGAGAGGAATGTAGCAGAAACTGAAACACTTCACTTGCTTTTGTCCAAGTGAAGAAAGATGATACAGGTTTGGGGAAGGAGACATTTCCCCACTTCTAAGAGGAAACAGTGTAGTTTTGTTGAGGGCAGTGGACTTAACCCAAAGATTCACAAAAAAAAAAAAAAATCTAAAAACCCATCAACCAACAACAAAAAATTCAATTGGCTTGAAACATCCTAGAGGACTAGCAGAAGAAATAACTGAGTTGTACTTTCAGAGATCGTTAGTGGGCAGCAAGCATCAGTGAAACAAGTGTTGTTGCAATTAAAGTAACATCTCTCCTCCCTCTGCGTTTGTACTCATTGGCTAGCAAGTTGTGGGGAAACTTATATTACATGATCGGACTTGAATTCTCAAATTGGCCTCAAAATTCAGATCACTTTTAATAGACCCACTTCCTGAAATAGCAAATTATTTTTCTCTGTTGATCTTTCTCTACTGTGAAAATATTTTGGAGTTGAGAAATACAGTGACAAGATGATTAAACATCTTATAAATATAGTTGTGAACTTTTAAATTGAAGATTATGCTTAATATTGTTTGCAAATGAGCCTCCAAGATCATAGGCAAAACTTTCCTCTTTTCTGGGAAATTCCCACTTGAAAGCTAAAATGAGAGCCTTTTCTAAAAAGAAATTTTCAACAAAGAAACAGTGTTAATGGACATACCTAAGGACAATGTGGTGGAGTACAGAGGCATATGTATTTTATGTTCCAACCTAGCTTTGCCAATTTTCCTGCTTTGCTGAAAAGTTCATTTTCAAAACATCAGTGCTCCATTATTTGACAGCTTGCTGCTTCTGAAACTTTAAATTTCTGGTGTGCAGCTAATGTATATACATTTAGCAGGCACAAGATCTGAATTCATATGCATGCAACTCTTGAATTACATGGTGCTGTCAAGTATTGACTTTTATGGTTGATAGCTTTAATATTACTATTTGTGTCTCTATAAATTATTTTTGCAGAAGCCAAAAAAAGAGAGGAAAATCCAAGTCTTATTAATAGACATACTAAGCATAACACTCAAGACATAATTGATATGAATATCAATAGCATGATTTTAATAACATCAAACATTTTAGTGTCATAGGGAAACATCTTCTAAATGCAGAATGTGAGTGGTGCAGTGAATCAGGGGCAGGATCTTAGGAGGAAATGCCTGACTTGAATTTATGAACAGAAGAGAAGAATCTGAAAACTATTAGAGACGGCAACAGAAATGGTACCAAAGATTCACATTTAACATAACCTTGAATTGCACAACCCCAAACAATAAATTGGCCACATTGTGTTCACCAAGATTCCTAGGAATATGCAGACAACATAACATTGTTATTCTTCTTAAATGTTTCATGGATAGAATTGTGCGGGTGGTGTGTCGGCAGGGGGGTGGAGGGGAGGCAGGAAAGAGAGTGATTGATTGAAAAGAGACAGTCCTTCAGAGAATTTCCTGCTGAGAGGAATTTCATATTTGGGGGTGTTTGTTTAGCTTCTCTGCAGGCTTGAGTCAAGGTTCTCCAGAGTGGTGGGTGTTAGAAGAGATGGAGTTTTTGACAGAGTTTGTAGGAGAAGCCAATGTAATGCTTCCACACATGGTATGACCATGTGTGGAAGATCCCATCATAGAGTACCTAGCTAATCATGTTTGAGAGAAGCTCATGCAAAGTAAGGAGCCCCACAGAGTGTTCAACCTCTCCATCATTGGACTCATGGGAAAAAGGACCATTGAATAAGCCAAGGCCAAAGGTGAGGTAGGGAAAATCGATCCTTAATTCTTCCCATTCAATCCTTTCTCTCCCTAACGTCTAGCTCTCTGACCTCAGTGTACTCTCCAATTACTTAGAACTTCTCAGTTAGTTGTTTCTTACCTGGATGTATCCTTCTTGGGCAGTACTGAGGTGGATTGAATGATATCACTCCCAGCCTTTGTTTCTTTTTGTCTTAATAAATCCTTACCCTTCCTGAAGTTTATTCCCTTAGAGCTTTACTCTGCAAATAAAGCAATCTGATTATTGGCTCAATATGATGTCTCTTATCCAATATACTTGTGTCCTAACAGAATCTCTCAGAGCCTCAAGCAAAGGATAGGTTTAAAATGTGGTCTTTTTAGTTAAGCAATATGATAGGGGAGCTATCATAGAGGTGGAAGATTCCTTGGTTTTCCTTATACCACACCAATGTAACTAGCTGCCTTTGCTTGACTGTAAGAGTATTTCTAAGAAAATGCCATGCTTTTCCTGTGGTCTTCAACACCCTGGCTGTCCCTCCTGCTATAATCAGAGAAGCCCCCATGTACAGCATTTACTGACAAGGAGAGACTTCCATGTCTGCACCCTGGTGGGTCTGGGCCCACAGAGGGCCTGCTATCTCAAGGTTTCCCAGAAGACCCAATAACTCAGCCCAGAAGTGCAGGTAAGTTAACTTTCTGTAGACTAATAAGGGACTAGAGATCGGAAGAGGCAATTGCTTTCCCTTTCTCCTTCAACAGACTGTTCTGAGACATAGTGGTTCCAAACAGCCTGTCTGGACACTTTCTATATGAACAGGTTGTGTTTTGCTATGAGGCTGTGGCCAGCCCCTAATGCACCACCTTGTATTTGCTTTCTTTCTTTCTCTGTCTCACTTTTTTTTTCTCCTTGCTTCTGTGAGATTACACTCCACAATAAAGGGTTAAGGTGCAAGCTTCTACCATTGATTCTTATTTCTAGGGAACTCGGTCTGAAACACATAGTAAAAATTGATTATACATGATGATCAAAGGAGCACTGGAGTACATCTATATGCTCTTAACTATAAGCTAAATTTGGTCTTGTTAAAGTCACCCAAAGGTTGTGTGATACAGGTTGTCGAGTGCAATGTGATGTGGCAGGGCGTGAAGGAGCTGAATGTGGCTGGCATGTCTGAAACCTAGCTTCCAAAGGGCAGTGGCCCAAAGGCATAAGAAAGTTCATAGAAATGGAATGTATTCAAAGGGCCCTGCTGCAGTGATATATGTCACTTGTGCCTCACCCACAGTGTGGAAAAGGAATAGAGACAAGATTGTGAGCAAATCCTGAGGGTAGCTCTCCATTCCAGACATGGCACGTGTGGACATCTTGGCTTGTTGGCTTAGCCAATGCTCTCAGAGCCAGATCCAGCTGGGAGTCTCTAGAGAATCCTGGGGAGCAACATGTTGCTGAAGTTCTCCCCTGGGTCTGTGTGTTCTCAAGGCCAAGTAAAGCTTATAGGTGTATATGCTTGTTCATTGCTCTGCAAAACAAAAAATCCACCTTTACGTGGGGTTCTTAAAATACTTCCCACTTTACAACCAGTTTCTACTTATATTTCTTAGCTAGCCAAAGATTTGGAATTACCATATATGTAACAAGATAAGTGTCTCCACAGGTCCATGTGTGAGACTAGAGGCTGAGACTGGACAAGTGTCCTCTAAATGAAATTAAGGGGAAATGTAATAATGGCTTTAATAAGGTCACATTGAAAGGGAATGACAGGATAAATTGGACCATTTGAGAACTTTGCCAAGTATAAGAATTAAGGTTACATTACTAAAAATCCATCTAGATAATCTTGGACTCTGAAAAAATTAATGGTAAATGGATCTAATTATTTAAGCTGAGATGCAGAAAATGTAGTTGATATACATATTTAAGAGCACGTCATTTTTGCCCAAGATATCTGGACTAAAGTGCTGACAAAGATCAATTTAATATTGAATGACATTACTTCAGGAGACCTAGAATCCTTTTTAAAAAGATAGTTAAGGGTAAGAATCTGCTTAAATAAACAAATTGTGAGATAATATTTCATTTGGATTTGGGTCACTGGATAGAATACATTTGATTTTCAGATATAAATAAAATTGTGAGACCCAAAAAGACTGGACAAAAATAGACCAAGTGCTCTTTAACCTAAAATCAAGGAACAATAATGAAAAGCAATATGTGAATAGGAGTAACAATATATTTGATTTGCTATCTTTAAAAGAAGTGCAGCACATTTTAGGAATTTAAAGCTCTCAGGTACCTTTTGGTGAATTTGCTTGATATTATCTGGACAATATTAAAATATGAGGATGGTTAGACTGGAAAAAATAATTATATAAAAATCCAGTCATTAAATTTTCAGGAATTAGGGACACCTGGTTGGCTCAGTGGTTGAGCGTCTGCCTTTGGCTCAGGGTGTGGTCCCGGTCCTGGGATCAAGTCCCACATCGGGCTTCCTGTAAGGAGTCTGCTTCTCCCTTTGTCTATGTCTCTGCTTCTCTCTGTGTCTCTCAGGAATAAATAAATAAAATCTTTAAAATAAAATAAAGTTTCAGGAATTAAAAATCATGCCAAGCACTCGATTTAAGGTTTTTCTATATATGATCTTGTTGACTGCTCAGAAGAACTAGGAGAGGCAGTTCAAGATGGTGGCGTAGGAAGATCCTGAACTCACCTCCTCCCACAGACACACCAAATCTACAGCTACATATGCGGCAATTCCCTCTGCAAACCGGCTGAATAGCTCCACCAGAACAAAGGATAAAAAGGCCCATCAAGACAGGTAGAAGAGGAAGAGACACAGCCACATACACATACACACACACATGCACACAAACCCTCTGCTTGTGTAGTGACCCACAATCAGGAAGGACCACACAAATATGGAGTTTCTCCCTGAAGAGCAAGTGGTTTATGCCCCACAGCAGGCACCCAGACCCTTGGGACCTATACCACGGAGATGAGTCCCCAAAATGTTTGGCTTTGAAAACTGACAAGGCTGATGTCCAGGAGGGCCAAAGGACTATGGAAAACTGAGATTCCACTGTTGGACTCAGACGCAGACTCACCCACCCCAGAACCAAGAGCAGGAGCAGCAGTTTGAAAAGCCTCTAAAGGATATGTGAAGGTGATTCATTTGCTAATCTTAACATGTCTGCCTGAATGACAGAGATTTCTTGGGGCTGTCTCTGAGGAAGGATGCACTGGCAATCGCCATTCTTGTGCTCTTATGAGACAATACCTTGAGTACCTAGTTCTGGAGTTTCTGGGCCCCATGGGACTGAAACATTGGCTGGGATCGTGATTCCCTGGGTCCTGGGATCAAGTTCCTCATCGGGCTTCCCACAGAGAGCCTGCTTCTTCCTCTGCCTATGTCTCTGCTTCTCTCTCTGTCTCTCATGAATAAAAAAGAGAGGGAGATGGTTTAGGGCAGGGTACCACCCCCAGCAAATGGCACAGACAGCATCCTAAAATGCACTTACATTTCCCTGTGAAAAAGGCCTATTTGTTTGTCCTGGATCTTCAGTGTGAGGGGTAGGCTTCAGGTTTACCACACATCTAGAAACTATAAAGGTGCCCTCAGAGAACATAGGCTAGGGGGCATCTTCTTTGCAATTTCCTTTGGCTTCACTATAGCTCACTGGTACCTTCTGAATAGGAGCTTACACACACATCTAGAGCCCCGATTTTTGCAACTCTCGCCCAGTGGACATTTCCAGATCACCTGGTCTGGAGGCCAGCAGTATTTAAGACTATAGTCCCACAGCATTGTATATACTTGCATCCTTTAAAAGCTGCTGCCTAAAAGTCTGTTTTCCAATCAACCTGAAACTAGGTGCTCACTGAGATCTCTCCCTTTGGAACACTGACAGGTCTTGGCACATCCTCAACAACTAGGACCTCTCAAGAATAAATTAGGCTGCTTACACAATCAAGAAGAGAAATTAGGGAAACAATACCATTTACAAATGTATCAAAAAGGATAAGATACCTAGGAATAAATTTAACCAAGAAGGTAAAAAGACTTGTACTCTGAAAACTATATGACATTGATGAAAGAAATGGAAGATACAAATAAATGGAAAATTATTCTATTCTCATGAGTTGAAAGAATTAATACTGTTAAAATGTCCATATTACCTAAAGCAGTCTACAGATCCAATGCGATCCATATCAAAATTCCAATAGCATTTTTCACAGAACTAGAACAAACAATCTTAAATTTGTACAGAACCGCAAAAGATCTTGAATAGCCAAAGCGATCTTGAGAAAGAACAAAGCTGGAGGCATCACAATTCCAGGCTTCAAGTTGTATTACATAGCAGTAGTCATCAAAACAGTATGGTATTTACATAAAAAGAGACGCACAGCTCAGTGGAACAGAATAGAGAGTCCAGAAATAAACCCACACCTATACAGTCAATTAGTTTATGACAAAGGAGGCAAGAATATACAATGGGAAAAGGACAGTCTCTTCAATAAATGGTGCTCAGGAAACTGACTGCGTGTACCCTCTGGTGCTAGCAAGGTAGACGAAGAGCAAAAAACGGTGCCAGCCAGTGCCTCCATTCCTGCAGTGTTCCAAGAGGTCCCTGCCACTCCAGCAGACACTTCAAGATTAACAAATGAATCTCCTTTATACATGCAGTTTAGGTGCTTTTCAAATTGCTGCTTTTGTGCTGGGTCCTGGGGCTAGAAAATCTACACTGGAGCCTGTCAAGAGTGGGATATCCGTTCTCTACAGCCCTTGGAGTCTCCCAGACATAAGCCCTGTTGGTTTCAAAGCCAGACTTTTTGCGGACTCGTCTCTCCAGTGCAAGTCCCAAGGGTTGGGATGTCCAACATAGGGCACGAACCTCCTGTTCCCTATTTGTGAGATCCCTCCCAGTTGTGGGTTGCTGTGCTGGGGGTGGGTTTTCTGGTGAGACTGGGTCTGCTTCTCCTAGCTCTCTCAGTATGGCCCCTTTTATCTTTTGTTGTGGAGGAGCTGTTCAGCTTTTTTTAAGGTATTTTTCAGAGGGAGTTTTTCCATATGTAGCTGTCAATTTGATGTGTCTGTGAGAGGAGGTGAATTCAGGGTCTTCCCATTCCACCCCTTGAACCGTGCTCCATTGGTGTGGGTCTCTTTCGATTCGTTTTATTTGATACTCCTTGGGCTTCTTGGATATGGATGTCTGTTTTGTTTTGTCTGCTCCCTCTGCACTGAGCCCTGAGGGGAGAGCCACTGTAAGTCCTCTAGAGTCCATTAAGAACTTTTTCGGGATCCCTGGGTGGCGCAGCGGTTTGGCGCCTGCCTTTGGCCCAGGGCGCGACCTGGAGACCCAGGATCGAATCCCACATCGGGCTCCCGGTGCATGGAGCCTGCTTCTCCCTCTGCCTGTGTCTCTGCCTCTCTCTCTCTCTCTGATGACTATCATAAAATAAATAAAATTTTAAAAAAAAGAACTTTTTCATTGTTTTCTATAGTCTTGTGAGTCTTGTGTACACAAGCTCCATCAGCTTTCAGAGATAGGTGTCTTGGCGGCACATCCCTTAGGTGAGATTCTTAGAAGTTGGAGATCTAGATCTAGATCTCCCTTTGTTTCTCAGGGAGAAAGTGGGAGTTGGGAGTTCCTTTCCAGTTGTATGGCACTGTGCCAAGGATAGGGTTTATGGTAAGAGTGTATCTTAGCCTTTCCCATCCATTTCATTGTGAGTTTTCTCTCATTTGCCTGATGTATAGTATTCATTCAGCTAGTTGTTGGATTTCTTTCACAGGCAATTGCTCCAGATATAGCTGTACACTGGGTGTGTCACTGGGAAGAAGGGGGCTCAGGAGGTTCCCCTGTCACTATGTTGGACTGGAACCTTCAGCATTCATTCGTTTTTTTTTTGTTTTTTTTTTTATGTGATTGCCTGTTATAGCACATGGAATAAATTTGTCTACGTTTGGTCATGTTTTCCATTTAGACTAGTCAAGATACAATTTAGTATGGCAAAGGAGCGAAAAGCTTGTCTCCATATGTGTAAACCCACAGATTTTGGACAAAACAACAGAAGATGGTGAACTCTGAAAATGGCTGGATAAACTAAGTTTTTTTTTTTTTTAATAAACTAAGTTTTTAATGGCAACATCTAGGGAATTATGGCTGGTTTCCTTTCGCTCCTTCTCAGAAAGCATGTACTCTAGCCAAATTTAGGATGCACCATAGGACTCCAGGAAACATGTCACAAAAATTTACACATTAAAAAGCAAGCTCTCAAAAGCATGAGATTTCTTAATGGTTAGCAGTCTTGGATTCTGTGCTTGACAAAATTTAGAATATATTAAATTCAGTGGATTATTGTCTGAATGTAAAGTTTGTCCATTTTTTAAAAGAAAATAATGAGATTCGATTCCTTGTGACCTCTGGGGTCACCTCAAAAATTCACTGTCATGGGTTTGGAATTAAACCGAGTTTGAATTCTTGCTCTGCCACTTGCAAGCTGAGACCTGAGGGAGGTTCCTTGGCCTCTGTTTCTTATTTTTCTCATCTTATTATAAGAATTAAAAAGATAGAAATGCATTCATTATATAGGTTATTAGCATTATTAATAAGCCAAACTTCCAAATTCAGTGCAGCAAACTTGATTTTATAAGCAAATAAAGTTTAACTTATATATTTTAGATTCTTGGGTCAGCATATCGATGTGTGGAGTGAAGGACCTCTAAGCAATAATATGCAAGTGTATATTTTTTCCTTTTCTTTTTTTCCTCAAGTCTCCTTATCACCCACCCTTCATCTGCCATGAAAGAGAGAGAGACAAAAAGGAAGGCAGGCAGGCAGGCAGGCAGCGAGGGAAGCAAAGAATGAAACAAAGAAATATGTTTCTCTCTGTCTTCATAATTTTTGGAAATCTGACTCCTTCAGCTGTTGCTATTTAAAACACATGTATAATTCCACATAAATTCAAGAAGGACAGTACATTGAAAATTTCCTCTCTGGGAAAAATGACACTAGCAACCCATACCGCTTGTGGGGGCCTCAGGCTTCACTGGGAGCCACTCGAGAAACCTGCCCCAGGAGGACGCATCAGATGGAGCAGCCTGCCCCTTCTCAGCAGTGAATCTCCACGGGCCCACGTTAGCATGATTCCAGCAGGAGCTACAGTCCGCTGGTTGCCAGGAGAAGTGCAGGCAGAGGCTGCCATCATTTCTGCTGCTCTTATTTGGTCTCCCAGTGACAGAGCTTTCTGATGGAGGTCGAATTTGTCATGCCGTCTACACTACACAGGAGAAGGACCTTGAGTTAGCCTCTGCCCTCTGTCTCCTGCTTTTCATAGTCTGGGTGCTGAAATAGTGTCAGAGAAAGATATGGTTAGATACTTTGGGTCCTACCAAGATCCTGTCATCTTTACATTTCATGACAGCTGTTAAACAGTATGAGCTTGAATAGTGGAAAAATAATAATGTAGAGAATTCTATAAATAACTCAAATATTAATAAGCATGTCCCTAATACTTTCGGCAGGAAATTATCTTAATCTTCCACTATTAGGGAGATGGCATGAAAAATTATTTAATCACCAGATACACAATGTTTAGCACTAAAATCAATCCCGGGGTAAAATAATAACCAAATATTCTATTGTGATTTTAGAGCCATTATCCAAACTGGTTGCTGAAAAAAGAAACTAAACATAATAAGAGCTGTGGAACCATTAATAATATTTTGGTCTTCACTAAAAGTTAGCTGTAAGAATTCTCATCCCAAATTACAAGCATAATTCAAAAATCACAGAAGATTCAAAACAAAACACAAAATGACAGTCATGAAATCCATCGACTGCTCTAATAGCAACTTACATTTCTATGGTGGCTTACACTTTGAAATACGATTTCACAGATGTTTTCTTAATATAATAATCCTTTGAAGTAGGTGGATATGCACCATTATTCCTCTTTTTCATATGAATGTACTGAAACTCGAAAAGATTATGTAACATGGCAATGTCGGGCCCTTAATTCAGCTTTCCTTTCTTTAAAGTAAGTTTTCTCTCTACCTATCTTTCGGCAAGCTGTAGATGTGAATACTCAGTATACGGGTGGCTTCTGGAAACCATCCCAAGGTGCCTGAAGAGCTCCAGTACTCACCTGTACATTTTGGGGAGATTCTTTAAGACCGCTTTGTTGAGATATAATGACATACCACAAATTCACCCTTTTGAACATCTTTTTAAAATTAAATTATGGTTGACACACAATGTTACATTAGTTGCAGGTGTGCAATATAGTAATTCAACGAGTCTATATGTTCTCATCTGCTCATCCCAAGAGCGGCTACCATCTGTCACCATACGGCACTATTATAATATCATTGGCTAAATTCCCTATGCTGGACATTTCATCCCTGTGATTTATTCACCTATACACTGTGTGTGTGTGTGTGTGTGTGTGTGTGTGTGTGAGAGAGAGAGAGAGAGAGAGATCCTGGTGCTAATGTTGTGCTACTTTGTGTCATTGGTGGTCCCGAATGAACCACATCTCTTCTGTGCTCATGCCTCTGTGTGTTCTTGCACGTTGTAGCTGGGCTCGACCTGTGTTTGCTTTAGTCCGAGGAATATGTGGGATTGCCGCTGGCCAGTTCTGGGCCTATGCCTTAAGAGGGCCCAGCATCTTCGGTCTCGTGCTGCCAGGAGCCTGGGCTCTCATGAGAGAAGTCTGACTATTCTGCAGGAGAGATCATGTGGAGAGGCCACATGGAAACAGAGAGAAGCCCAGCCATCTCGGGATCCTGGCTGAGCCTGGCCCCAAGCCAATCTGCCTGCTGAATTTAGCCACACTAATGACCACTAGGAGAAGCAACAGAAGAACCCTCAGTGGGGGCCCAGCCCAGGCCACAGAGCTGTGAGAACATAAAATAAATGTTGTTTTAAACTACGAAGTTCTGTGGTGGTTTGCTACCCAGCAATAGATAACTGAAATAAATGTCAGGGCGATGGGTTTCAGGCTTCATTACTCTTTCCAAGTACACAGTTATCGAATGAATGAGTATTCCCCAATCCTATATCTCAAAGTCCTGATGACAGTTCTATGAATTCTGCATTGGATATTTTTCATCATCAGGGAAAAAGAAAAGCCTGCCATGAAAGTCCAAAAATTTCATGAAATTGACTTTTTTTCTTTTCTTTTCTTCTTTTTTCTTTTCTTTTCTTTTAGCCATAACGCAGCTAATTGTTTGAACCAAAGACCCAGGCACAACGTGGCTGCCTAGATATGAAATGACACTCCATAAACTTGCAATTTCATTTCTCATCCATGAATGCATTTCCATCCTATGAGGACCACCGCCTGCGGGCGCTTTCAATTCTGGGAATGTCATCTGGGAAAATACAGCATCAGCTTGGCCATGAAACCCCAGGTTTGCAAATTAGTAAATTTTCAGCATTAGTGAATTCAATGATACTTTTAAAGGACTGAAAGAAATTGCCAAAATGTGAGGAGATGGAGATGATGAAATGATGAATGAAATGAAGGTGATGGGGGACCAGGGGCAAGGCCCAGCACACTGAGCATCCTGCCATGCTCCCCTAAACAGACTAAAATCAATCACATTGATCACACCAATTACTCTGCCTCTGGGTCATTTGTGACTTCTGAGTACTTGTAACATGCTCTCTCAGGTCACGTCTTGGTCGAATTTCCTTTCTCTTCTGATTAAAACCACATAAGATGTTGAGAGGCTCCCCTCAACTGTGATTTTAAAGAAAGTTACTCTAAGAGGGTTATTTACTGTATATTTATGCCCTAATGCAAAAACCAGTCAGGATTTACATAGTAAAAGTACCTGGTTTGGGGGAGCCATGGGTGGCTCAGTGGTTGAGTTTCTGCCTTTGGCTCAGGTCTGATTCTGGGGTCCTAGGACAGAGTCCCACATGGGGCTCCCTGTGAGGAGCCTGCTTCTCCCTCTGCCTATGTCTCTGTCTCTCTTTCTCTGTGTCTCTCATGAAGAAATAAATAAAATCTTAAAAAAAAGTGCTTGATTGAGGTCAGGAGGAGGGTAAGGGCCTGAACTGATAGATCATAAAATCTCATTCTTGCAGCTCTTTCATCTCCTTCTCCAATGACTTGTACTAAGTCTTTTTAGGGCAGCTGATGTTGGCTAAGAAATTCTCAGGGGGGATGTGAAGAAAAGCCTAACATACAGCCCCTGCCTTCAAGGAGCTTAGCATTTAGTTTGGGAAGGTTTTCACCATTCTGAGTCAGAGAGCCTCAGAGGAGCTAATGCTGAAATCAAGCTCTCTTTCATTTAGAAAAATGGTTTCCTCTCACTTTTTTGGGCCAAACAGCAGCAAGGTTTAGTCACCAGAAATGCCTACCATCTTGAAAGACATCTTCCCTGTAGCAACTTCTATTAAACAGTCTTTCGGTTGGAATTGAAAACGACATTTCTGATATTTTTCCTAATAAAATAATTCTGAAAAGGGGAATGGAGCATGAACTATTATTCCCATTCTTTGGATGAATAAACTGAGAAAGGTCCACACACTGGATTAATATGCTCATAGATAATAGGATGTTGACGTTGAGCAAAATTCCCCAGAAATGTAGATCTTATCACATCTAGTTACCCTAACTGGGAATCAGAGGGGGCCATTACAAAGAAGCAGTGGGTGATTTATACACACAGGAAGATGGGCATCATCCTGAAGTGTACTGAATCAGGTAACTGCTGTCCTAAGCTCAGAGGTCATGAGGTTGCTGGGAGGCCATTAGGAAGGAGGCAGTCCCCTACTCTACAGCCCATTTTTAAGTGAGTGCCAAAAAGTACACAGAAACTTCCAACTCAAAGCAGAAAAGGAATGTTGGGCTTAACATGGTAGAAGGCTCCTTTTCTTTTCCAGTGTTGAAATAATACATGTTTCCTGGTGTGTAAGATATTATTAGGTTTACCAAGTCTGGAATGTTCTCGCTATGGTATAGGCACCCAGGCACATACACATATTCATACATTCACATGCACATATATGTTATCACCTAATCTAATGTATTTAGTGGGCACATAACCTGGGAAGAACACTGGGCCATTTCTTTTCATCTGCACTATACGAACTTGCTGAATTCTTTTCAGCACCATATCAAATAGAACTAGAACATACTACACAACTCTGGGGACTCTCAACTGCCCTCATCCTTGAGTTATAGAGCAGAGAACTTTTCTCATCTTCTCACACCCCACAGTACCCTTCAAAAGTGTTTGAACAGAGTGTTTTTTTCTTTTTCTAGAAGAATTCTAAGGCATGAACTGGGCTAACGGAAAATGCAATTTGAATTTCCGGTCTGTAGTAAATGATCCAAACTCTCTGTTCCTCAGTTGTCTTTCTAGTAAACTGGGGATAATTAGAATAGGGTTTAAATGCTTCTTGATGGGAGCTTAACCATGTTAGAAATGTCTTGATATACTTTGACAAGCAAAAAACAAGTTTACTCTAAATACGGGATTGTTGATACTCTTCCCCAATGGTCCTGTGAACTCAAATAAGAGACGATACAATGTGTACCCTGTGTGTGCTGGCATTTTGCCCTTCCTCCCTCCTCAGGGGAGCCAAAGGAAAGACACAGGTAATCCAACCATGGCAAATGAATAAGCCTCCTCCATAGCTTAGGCCAGACATTTCTCATGCTTTGTCTAGCTGTCTTTAATTTTCTGTTTGATGTTCCACTGCTCTCAAGTAGGATAGAGGGTGTTTTGGCAGAAATTAACTGTGCAAAAATGTTTTACCATCTGCTGGAATATCCTTGGATGTTATTCCTCCAGAGCACTCGTTATTAAAAATATTTATTGGACATTGACAATATATCAAATTCTCTTCAAAATATGGCTGCCTCGCAGTGACTACTCAAACAAGAGCAAAAAAAAAAAAAAAAAAAGAGAACCACCAATATTGATTACATTTAAGAATGGGCAAGAGTTAGTTCTATCCCAGAATCCTGCTGCTTGTGTCACTATTTTTCCCCTACTAGGAGGAGAAAGTTATTTAAGGCAAGAACTGTGTTTTTCTTATTTAGAATATGCACAGCCCTTAACACAATGCCTTGTGCATAGTGGAGGCTAAAAAATGTTGATTGATGGACAAAACCGTGAAGGCCTGTTTCATCAACAGAATTTCAAGTTTCTTACAGGGCAGTGGCAGGATTTACTATGTCTTAGGCAGGGGAGCATCTGTTCGTTTCTGTTTTTAATGCCCAGCATCCGATGCCCTAGTCTAGATTTGAAAAATTGCCTGCAATAGAAGCTGGAACAACAGGTACTTGTGTTCCTGGCCTCTCTTGTAGCTCGAGGACTGGCAAGTGACCTACTTAGACCAATTGGAAGCTAGCGACGGTAAGGATACGGCATGGTTGAAAACTCATTTGCGGTAGCAATATTTGCCATTTCGGGAGTGACAGTGGTAGTAGAGTTAGCAGGTGCAGGCTGGTGAGGGAGACAATGCTCTGAAACTGTGTGGGTTATAAACGAGGACCTGGGAACTAAGCTGTGTATTCTAGGAGGGGGCTCTGGGAGCCAGCTGGAGGGGAGGGCGGAGAACTGCCTGTGTCAGAGCAGAGCAGACATTATCTGCATTTAAATAATCGGAAGAGGATCCTACAGATGTCAGCGGCATGCATCAATGTCAAGCAGTTCGTTCTTTTTTTGAAGGCATTCAACAATCCATTCTGGAAGCCTTGTTTTGTGTCATACATTGCTCCAGGCTCTGGAGATAGAACGATGAATGAGACAGATACAATCCTCAACTCAAGGAGCTTATATTCTAGTAAGAGAGATAATAAGCCATCAAGAAAGCAGAAATAAATTCTAGGTATCAGATATTTTGGACAGGGTTGTTGGAGGAGTTCTTTCTCTGAGGCACTCACATTTCAGAAGAGCTTTAAATAAAATGAGGAAATGTAGGACAGGTGCTTTGGCAAGAAGAAGAGCAAGAGCAAAGTTCATGAGGCACAGACAGCTGTGCTGGACTTGCCTGAGGAGCCGCAAAGAGCCTAGTTTCCCTGGAGCTGACTGAACCAGGGGAAGAACGATAGGAGGTGAGGGAGGAGCGTGTGTTGGGCACTGTGATATGCTGACAGATCCCCCTTTAATGGACTTGCCGCCCCAGCTTTCTGAGTTCTCTCAGACCTTTCCCAGCTGCTGAGTGCCTCCTCAACCAAGGTCGTGCCCCTTCCTAGGGCTGCCTACATCTGAAGACTGAGGAGTGAGGGAGCCTAAAGGCCTCGCGTCTTGACCTGACTCAGGACAACTCTAAAGCCCCATTCCCCTTCTAGAGCTCTTACGTGAGGTTGGCCAAGACTCTTGTTGAGTCTATGTCAAAGTTGAACTTCTTCTTCTGCCTATTCTTGCTGTGTTCCCCTCCTTTCCACAGATGCTGATCCCAAGGGCACTCCCTAATAAATACCCTGCCCTCTAGCCTCCATGTCAGATGAGGAACCCAACCTGCAGCAGAGAGTTGGATAAGGACTAGCTTAGGTGGCCACAGTGTTATGGGAAGACTGTGGGGTTCTGGACAAAGGAGCGATGGCATCAAATTTGTATTTTAAAGGGATTACTTGGCTGCTCTGCGTGGAAGAGACTGTTGGAGGAAAAGAGAGAAAGTTGGGGAAGGATTGCGGTGATGCAGGCAAGAAATGATACTTAACTTTGACTAGAAAAGCATTGATGGGGGTGATCAGAATGAAACAGGATATTTTCCAAAGCCAGAGCTAAAAGGATCAAACGATGCTCTTTAGCCCATCAAAGGAGCCCCCAGCCTTAACAATCAGCAGCAGAAACAGGAGTTGATTTAAAACAGGGCTACTGGGGATCCCTGGGAGGCTCAGTGGTTTGGCGCCTGCCTTTGGCCCAGGGCGTGATCCTGGAGTCCCGGGATGGAGTCCCACATCGGGCTCCCTGCATGGAGCCTGCTTTGCCTCTGCCTGTGTCTCTGCCTCCCTCTCTATCTGTGTCTCTCATGAATAAATAAATAAAATCTTAAAAAAAAACATGGCTATTTTGCGAGCACAATTATTGCCTAAAATGCATAACACCAGGGGCACCTGGGTGGCTCAGCAGTTTAGCACTGCCTTCGGCTCAGGGCACGATCCTGGAGTCCTCGGATCGAGTCCTGCATGGGGCTCCCCGCAGGGAGCCTGCTTCTCCCTCTGCCTGTGTCTCTGCCTCTCTCTCTCTCTGTGCCTCTCATGAATAAATAAATAAAATCTTTAAAAAAATAAAACGTATAACACTAATAAAAATCAAGTCACCTCTCATATTCATAACCCAAATGGCTTGCTTATGTCATGGAACAGGTGTCATTGGGTTGGAATGCCCAGTTAGTGCTGGTGGGCTGTGCACTGTTTATGTCAGGGGTCCGCACACTACAACCGTCAAACAAATCTGTCCCGTGGCATGTTTCCTGGTGGCCTGCAAGCTAAGAATGGTTCTCACATTTTTTAAATGGTCGCAAAAACTCAGAACAGGAATAATACTTCGTGACACGTGAAAACCACATGATGTTCAAACTTCAACATCTTCGTAAAAGCTTTATTGGCACATAGCTACCCACATTTGTTTACGTACAGTCAATGTTGGCTTCGGCTCTGTAAGAGCCATGCTGTTTCACTGTGACAGACTCTATGGCCCACAAGTCCAGAAAGTACTAGTGGCCCTTACAGGAAAACTTTGCTGACCTCTCATTTATCTCAAAGAAGTCCAGCCGAGGGTCACCTGGTAGAAGGCCCAGTTAGTGCTGGTGGGGCTGGTGGCCCTCTTCACTTACTCTGATATTGGTCCTGGCCAGATGCCAGGTGATGAGCAATCATTTAGGGTCAATTTGTTCTGGTTTGTTTGAAAGGCCTATTGAATTCTGGCTTTTTCTGTGATTCCTTTTGCTCATTTCAAGGTCTATTGTGATGCCTTGAGTGTTAGCTGTTTCTTATTACTATAAAACACGGGCTTGGGACCTCTCTGCCTGACCTTATAACTTTCAACTAGTCATAACCACTGTGCAGGATGCAGTAACAAATGAAAGCAAACAGCAAATATTTCAGTGCCCTTCACGGCTTTCTATGGCACACTCCAATTTCTCCCTGCGGTTGACCCTTGTGCCTGTCTCTCATGTTTTTCCCCTGCCCCAGCAATTTGGACTTGACATTTCGACTTGTTCTTCCAAGTATCGATGCTCGGTGTTCTCTAGAAATACCCGTACTTCTATTTTTGTCCTTCTGTTCATGGCTAGCCTATAGGTAGCCTCAGACTGGCTGAGGTCCCAGAACTCCACCCTAATGCTGCCTTCCCCAACACACACACTAGAGGCTGCCCCACCGGCTGGCTGTCTTTCCACCGAGTTCCTGCTGTTGCTCTATGGTCCTCAACTCTTTGTGTGGATGCATGTCAGAAAAATTCCGCACCCAGCTTCACTTTGCTCATTCTCCCTCTTTTGAGCTCTTCTTAGCATCCACTCTTAGCTTATTCTCTTCCCTTTTGACCACAGCCCCATCCCTACCAACAGAGACCTCTTGGGCCTCTATGAATGCAGGAGCCATATCTTTTGTGGCAGGGCCTGAAAATTTACTTACATGAATTCTAGCAATAAACATCATTATTATAGCTCATATTCACTGAGCACAAAAATTGGTGTCTGATGGTGCTTGTACTACCTCAAGTCACCATAACAAAATATCACAGACTGGGAGGCTTAAATAGCAGACTTTTATTTCTCACAGTTCTGGAGGCTGGAAGTTCAAGATCAAGGTATTAGCAGTTTGGTTTCTCCTGAGGCTTGCAGACACCACGTTCTCACTGTGTCCTCACATGGCCTTCCCTCTGTGCGTGCACACCCCTGGCATCTCTTCCCCCTTGTAATAAAGATACCAGTCCTATTCGATTAGGACCCTGCCCTTATAACCTCATGCAACCTTAATTACCTTCTAAAAGGCCCTATCTCCAAATATAGTCACACTGAGGGTTAGGGTTTCAATGCATGAGCTTTGAAGGGACACATGTCAGGCCATAAAAGTTCATTCCTCACTTTGCATACCGTATCTTATTTCATTCTCTCAGCAACTCCATGGGGTGGATAAGTTCTCTTATCATCCCCATTTTACATATGTGGAAACTGATATTTGCTTTACCTACAGTGAAACTTGTAATTTTAGGCACATTTAGGCCTGCATTCCACATCTGAGTGAATGCGCAGCTCACCCCCTCATCTCTCTCATAGACCTCTTCTCAAAGACTATTTACCTCTTCTATAGGATTTACATCAGATTACTCTAATTCATTGCATGTGGGTCTTTTCCTTCCATTGGCTCTGAGCTCCTTGGTGACCTCCAGCGCTCCTTGGGCAAGGGTCACTGGGGCCCACAGTGACCTGTATGGCTGCAAGGCCTCGACTGCCTCTGGCTGCTCATGGAAGAGTCCTGGGAGGCATTGGAAGTTAATACAATACAAAGGATGCAAATCATCAGGCTATAGCTTGTGCAAGACTCTGGGGCCTGGGTTTATAGTATTCTTGAGTGCAATGGGACAAGCTTCCATGATTTTAAGTGGGAATTAAAAAGGGTGTGTGGGATCCCTAGGTGGCTCAGCAGTTTAGCGCTTGCCTTTGGCCCAGGTCATAATCCTGGAGTCCCAGGATCGAGTCCCACATCAGGCTCTCTGCATGGAGCCTGCTTCTCCCTCTGCCTGGGTCTCTGCCTCTCTCTCTCTCTCTGTGTGTCTCTCATGAATAAATAAATAAAATCTTTTAAAAAAATAAAAAGGGTGTGTTTGTGCACGCTTACAGTTCTGTTCAATTTTATCATATGTCTGGATTTGTGTATCTGCCACCACAGTCAAGACCCAGAACAAACAGTTCCATCAACACAAAGATTGTTTTTGTTCTCCTTTATAGCATGTCCAGCTCCTTCCCTACCCTGAATCTTTGGCCACAACTAATCTGACCTCCATTCTAAAACTTTTGCTGTTTCAAAGGTGTTACATTAATGAAATCATGCGGTATATGTCCTTCCAGCATTGCCTTTTTCACTCAGTGTAGTTCCTGAGATTCATCCAAATTGTTGTATACATCGATCATTGGTTCCTTTCCATTGCTGAGCATGTATTTATGTATCATGGTCACTTAGCCATCCTGTTGAAGGCTATCTAGGCTAACTCTAGCCTTTGCCTATCAACAGTTAAAACTTACTCTTGACTTTTGTGTTTTTGTTGTTTTTTGTTTTTGTTTCTTACTCTTGACGTTTGTGTACAAGTTGTTGCATGAACATATTTTCATTTCTCTAGGATAAATGCTTGACAGTACAATTGCAGGGTCTCTGGGTGAGAGAAGAGAATTTCAGGCCCAGGGGCACAAAGAGGCTTCCTGGACAGGGCCTCTTACTGTAGTGGAGCTTCCTTTTGTTGGTTCTGTCCACCTGCCTCAATTATCTCTTAGTGAGGTAGGGGGTACCTATGGAAGCCACCACCAAGATAGGAAGCACTTTTAGCTGTTTATTGTTGATGAAGCTCTGTACTTGTCCCTCCTGTTGAGTGATGTCTTGCCTGATATTGTTAGAAGGACTCCCATTCAATCCAGGGGAGGAATGAACCCGCCTGGGTGGTCTTTTGTTGCTCGGTCAGAGGAAGGGAAGGGCTGGGTCTGAGTTGTCTTATTCCATTGGGTGGGAGCCCACAAGACGCTATGCTGCTGGGTTGCCCTGGATCTCAAAAGAGTTCATCTCCTTACCATCTTTCAAGCTTCTCCTTTTGTTGTTTCTTTCATAATTGCCAGGGTTTCTTAGTTGTGCTTAGTGAGGAGTAGCAGGGTGAAAGGGGTCTAGGAAATCTCATCTGGACTGCAGGTCTTGGCTGATTTTTAAGCTAAGCAAAGAGGTAGACATTTTAAGATAAAAATGGAGGTAACAGGTAATGGCTGTGTGTACTGTCTCTTATTATCTCCTCCAAACAATATTACACAGCAGCAGCTCTGACCCTGACTAGTTTCAGCCTTTTGCCTGTAAGATTTCTTCTAGCTTTCACATATGTAAGCATATTGGCATCCACCCATCTTTAATTATGGTGTGGGAGCAGAGCGGGTGGACGGAAATAGGAAGTTTCACTCTCATACTGGGCATCTGTTTCAAAGGATTCCCGCCCCTTTTATAATTTCTTCTAGGGCAGAAATGATTATCTGTGGTGAAATTCAAACCAAATTCCCTGTCCTTATTAAGGTGGGCCAATGGGCAGATCCTTCCATGTTCTTTAGAACCAACGTTGAATGTCAAGCTGGCACAAGCTCTAGACAAAGACACCTGCCAGAGACTTTGCAAGCATTAGAGGTTCCATTTGTTGCAACAGCAGGAAATTTATCTTTCTGAGAAAGGAACACTCAGAATTTTGTTGGACTAATTTAAGAAGAGCTAATAGACACGATCTTTTATTCCCATCTTTTTCTTGAGAGAAGACTAATAAATCCATGACAGGGGTCAGGGGCTTTAAGCTTCTAAAGTAGAATTTGCCCAAGAATCTCCTGAACAATGCTTACAAGCATCCTGTAAGATAGGTATTATTTTCTCCATTTTATAGATGATGAAGCCTCATTTCAACCATGGTAAGTGACTTAATCTCTGTCAAAGGAGAGACAGGAGAATTCACCCAGCTTTGAATCCTCATCATCACTCAAAAGCCCATGCTGTTCCCTTAATTTAGTTACACTTGTATTAGGTGGAATGCTTTGTGTTAAGCTCTGTACACATCAAACACTGTCTTAGCCAAAAACTGTTCTAATGCAATTTATATAATTCTGTGAAATTGTGAGGTGCCTAGGAGACACAATCAGTTAAGCATCCGACTCTTGGTTTTGGCTCTGGTCTGATCTCAGGGTTTGAGATTGAGCCCCACATCGGGCTCTATGCTCAGCATGGAATCTGCTTGGGTTTCTCTTTCTTCCTCTCCCTCTGCCCCTCCCCCTCTGTGCTCTCTCCCTCTAAAATAAATAAATAAATCTTAGAAACAAATAAAATTCTGTGAAATTACTCTCCCCAGTTTTCCTTTAGGTGAAAGTTACATGGGCACAGAGGCAAGCTATAAATGTAACGGTCAGCAAGGGGGCATGATCCGTTTCCCAGACTACAACTGTAAGGAATTTCTCAAGTATCCTTTATGTCTGATGTCTTAAAGATGATGATATTGATTGTATTTCCATCCAAAAGGTCAGTAGTGCAGGATTTCCTAAATAAAGGATATAAATATAGTGACTTTTTGAGTGGTAGTTTAATGGAGAGATTTTAGATTAAATGTTACAATGTTTAAAAATGTAAATTTTATTTATATTAAGAAAAAATTTCTTTAATTCTGAATTATATTTCTCTTACCCTGCCATGGCAAATATTTTCTCTCTTGCAATTTCATTTGGATGTAGCAACAGCTAGAGAAGGAAGACTACAACTGTGATCCCTTTGCAGTTAGAGACATCTGATAACAATTCCAGCTCTGCCACTTATTTTCTCTGTGAACTTAGGCAAGTGACTTTAGTTTGCTGAACCTTAGGGTCTTCACTGAGAAAATGATAGCACTTCCTTCATATGGCTGCTGAGAGGGTTGAATGTGAAGTACCTGGCACATAGGAGGATCCCTGAAGTGCCAGTTCTTTCCTCTTTTTCCTCTGTTCAACTTGCAGAATGACCTTTGATTAAAAAGAATCATATTAAGTTCTTACAGAGGAGCAAGTCCAGTTTCCTGAGTTGAATTCCTTGTTTTGTCAATGACACGTGTATTAGAAAATCCTCTTCCTATTGCTGTGAAAAGTGTGTGTGATAGTCTCCCCCCTACCATAAACTCCAAAGGATTAGTCCAAGTTTTGGTTTTTGAGTTGAGAACTCTTTGTTGATAAAATTGTTATTGGCTTGGGTACTGCAGAGCTAGAGTTTTTGAGGAATGGAGAAAATCTCCCCAATCAGGTTTTTGTTTTAGAAATTCTGGGCCCCGACAGGCAGAGATGAGCACACAAGGAGATGGGTGTCTGGGAGGGCAATTTTCCCCAACGCCACAGAGGGTTTATTTTAGAGAAGGTATCCTATGTAGTATGATAGATGTCCGTGACTTTTACTATGCACAAGAGGTTGCCAGAGGCCTGAAGGCTAAGAGATATGAACTTGAGAGTTCAGATATAGATCTTTGGACCACTTTCAAGTTTGGATAATAAGCATCAGCTAAGATTATAGGCTCCTGCCAGAATATGCTATAAGAACCTCTGTGAACCAGGATAGGCAAAGTTTACTGTGGAAACAAGGAACTCATGAATCTCAGTGACTTCAAATGAAAGAAGTTTATTTATTGTTCACAGCCTTCATGGTTGACTAGGGACTCTGCTCCACACTGTTGACATCCTTACTCTGGGGCCCAGACAAAGAGAGTAAACACTCTCTGGAAACATTGCAATGCATGCAGTGGTTCTCGGAGAGCTTCTTCCTAGGGTGGTACACATCATTTCAGCTCACTTTCCACTAGCCAAGGTAAGTCACATGGCTGCACCCAACTTCATGTGGGTAGAAATTCAATCCTATCACGTGCCGGGAAGGAAAGTGAATGGAATACTGTGAACAATCCTACACTTTTGATCACTGAGTGCTCAGTTTACTCTCCCACTTTTATTTAGAAAACAGTCAACTCAAAGGAGGCAATCTGAAAGTCTTGTCTCATCTTGGCATCAAAGTCAAAGTCCAATGACTCTGGGTCATGCATGGTAGTCTCTACATCTCAGAGTGATATGTAATAATGACTACATCAGGTCTGGATGGAAGTTCTCTTCATCCAGAGACCTACAGACTAACACCTGAAAGCATCTCCACATAATATAACATTCACAGTAGAATTGAGGCAGGCTAATAGCAATAGCACTTCTATTTTAAAATTGGAAAAATGGACAACATTGGTCTGTAGCGATTCTACTGGGCAGACATTAGAAGGGTCCTCTGTCAAGGGAGTGGAGAATGCTTAATTATTCGGCCCCAGTTCTATTTCTTAGTTATGTTCTCCTTCGGGGCTAAGCCACTTATTCCTCAATCTACTTTTGCTCAGTCAAGACAAACTGTCACAGACTTTCTTCAGCCAGGCCCGTGGTTTCTTTGTCAGTACGGCTCCCTTAAAACATTGTTTTTTTAAATCTATTTCATTCCAGTTATGTGTAGATGCCAGTAGCCATACACAGTTCTTTCTAGATATCTTTCTTTTGACTTAAATGGGGCGGGGGGACTCTGAGGCCATCACTCTTTGGTGGGAGAGCTGTGTTCTCATGTTTGTAATAATCACGAGAGGTTAGTTGTTTATGCTACCTTAACAAACAAATGCAAATGCAAAATTACAGTGGCTTAACTAATAAAGGTCTGATTGCTCACTAGTGTTTTGAGTCCATTGAGGGTCAGCTGAGAGCTCTTCTCTATCTCCTCACTCTGGTAATCAGGCCAAAAGAAGAAAGCATAGTGAAACACACTATGGCTCTTAGAGCTCCCTTCTTGAAGGTATATATTATACCCATTCACACTTCACTGGTCAATGGGCACATGGGCACATAGGCCCAATGGGCACAACTAATTTCAAGGCAGAAGAAAGTCCTGCCAAGTGCACTGGAAGGAGAAAGACATGGAATATTTGTGAAGAGCAATAATTATGATCACAAACTACCTGAACTTTCTATTGTAGAGCTTCCAAAATATGACTAAGATAGCATTTCCTACCAGTCAGACCCATGAGGCTTTGGGAGAGAGGATCTAATATAAACATAATTGTAGTGGGGTAATATTTTACTATCAATTGGTATGTTTTCCATTATTTCTAAGTACCATTGTCCCATGGTTTCTCTCTCCCCTCATCTCCTTGAGCATCCAGGACTCACTGAATTAGTGAAGAAAAGACATAGCACAGTAACAGAGTAAATTCTCAGCTGGGGTGGAGACTTGGAGATTTCAAAATAGATGGTTCAAACTCATAGCACAAACAGTGGGTTGAAAGAATGGGTTTTAAATCCCAACAGCCTGTGTTTTGAGTAACAAAAATCAATATTTATGCCACAAACAGTAGACTGGTGATAACACATGCTGAGAAGGTCGGTTCTCCTTCCTTAGACTTGATAAAGATTCTATTGCCAGGGTAGCAGAGAAAAGAGGACATGCAGGTAAAAGTTGGAATGGTCTGAGTCTGTGCTGCAGGCTCCTTCCCCAGGTTTTCCTGATCTCTTATAATTTTTTTTTAACCTGACCGATTTACAAAGTAAATCAGGCATGGTCCTTTTTCTTACAGAGCTCAAAACCATGGGGGAGGGAATAGATATATTAAGAAATAATTATAGAACATTTGGCTAAAATGTAAATACATGAAGTGCAATTGTTAGGGGAAAAGGAGAAATTGATGCTTTTTTGGGAATCACAGACAAGAAACAAGCTTAAACTTTTCCACCTCTTCTAGTGAAAAAGCAGGAATAGAAGTCATGTAGCATTTGTTGAAAATTCGATTATCACTCTTATTCTATTCCTTCCATGTCCTCTACCACCAGTACTCCCATTGTAATCATGCTCGGAAGATCCTGTTTTTTTCCCAAATTGGTCCTTCCTTTCCACAGAGGTGTAAAATCTTCCTTTTAGACCTTCCTCAACACAACCACCATGGTTGCCTTGAGGCAGAGGAAGATCTACCATGAAGCTAATGAGTCTTAAGCTTCATGGCCCCTCATTGCTTGGGGCCCTCCTTAGCCCATGGGAGGGGCCTAGGTGATAAACTCACATTGTCATATGGTTTTCTACAGTTTACAACAGTTATTTCAACAGCAATTGGGTAAGATAACTGTCTCCTTTCCCTCCAACTTCTCCTCTTTCATTTTTCCCCAAATATAAAGTGGTCATGGAAAATCTATGGCCCTCTGTTGGATCTGACTATAAGGAAGTGGAACTAAGAAACTATATTAGTTCCCTAGAGCTAATGTTACAAAGTATCACAAACTCAGTGGCTTAAAACAACAGAAATCTCTTCTTTCATAGTTCTGGAGGCCAGGTGTCCAAAATTAAGGTGTCAGCAGGGCTCTCTTGGGAGGCTCTGGAAGACAATCCATTTTTGGCCTCTTCTAGCTCTTGGTGGCTGTCCGCATTCTTTGATGTTCTTTGGCTTGTGACCACATCATTCCTTTGCCTTCACATCACCTTCTCCTCTCTGTGTGTCATCTCCATTTGCCTGGCTCTTATAAGGATACCTGTGACCGTTTTTAGGCTCCACCTGGATATTCCAGAATAATATCTTTGTCCTTAAGATCTTCAGGATTCTTAATTATACCCCCAACACTCTTTTTTTTGTTTATGAGGCAACAGCTGCATGTTCCAGAGATTAAGATCTGATATCTTTGGGTTGCCATTATTCAACCTACTAGAATCATTTGAGTTGTGTTTAGTGGGATATATCTATGTAGCTTGCAGTCATTTCCTTGCACAGTTAAGCAGTTGCTAGTGACCCTGATAGAATTACCCTACTTCCCAAGGGGTTGACTCATCTCATACTGTAACATGAAGGTACAGGGCCATATTGTGATATGAAACTGCCCCACAGGGACTGGGACCAGAAGTATATAGAGTTAACCAACTGGAGTTTAAATAAAAACTTAAAAAAAAAGAAGTATGTAGATAGGTAGTGGAGGAAAGACAAATGTAAGGAGCCTGAAACTGATATGTGAAAAATTATTCTAAATATCACCACATATCTATAAAAGAAATTCCACAGCGGTTTTCCTTAAATGAAAAACAATTCTAAAAATGCACGTGCCACTATCCATAACAGGTTGTGACGTGGAAAAAAATTGTCCTAAGCTGTCAAAAAGAAAAAAACAAATGTTCTGTCATCCATTCTAGAAGGAAGTGTGAATGATCTTTCTATTCTTTATATAGGAAATGATTTTTTTTTAATTTTTTTTTTATTTTTTTATTGGTGTTCAATTTACTAACATACAGAATAACACCCAGTGCCCGTCACCCATTCACTCCCACCCCCCGCCCTCCTCCCCTTCCACCACCCCTAGTTCGCTTCCCAGAGTTAGCAGTCTTTACGTTCTGTCTCCCTTTCTGATATTTCCCACACATTTCTTCCCCCTTCCACTATTATTTATATTCCCCAAATGAATGAGAACATACAATGTTTGTCCTTCTCTGACTGACTTACTTCACTCAGCATAATACCCTCCAGTTCCATCCACGTTGAAGCAAATGGTGGGTATTTGTCATTTCTAATAGCTGAGTAATATTCCATTGTATACATAAACCACATCTTCTTTATCCATTCATCTTTCGTTGGACACCGAGGCTCCTTCCACAGTTTGGCTATCGTGGCCATAGCTGCTAGAAACATCGGGGTGCAGGTGTCCCGGCGTTTCATTGCATTTGTATCTTTGGGGTAAATCCCCAACAGTGCAATTGCTGGGTCGTAGGGCAGGTATATTTTTAACTGTTTGAGGAACCTCCACACAGTTTTCCAGAGTGGCTGCACCAGTTCACATTCCCACCAACAGTGTAAGAGGGTTCCCTTTTCTCCGCATCCTCTCCAACATTTGTTGTTTCCTGCCTTGTTAATTTTCCCCATTCTCACTGGTGTGAGGTGGGATCTCATTGTAGTTTTGATTTGTATTTCCCTGATGGCAAGTGATGCAGAGCATTTTCTCATATGCATGTTGGCCATGTCTATGTCTTCCTCTGTGAGATTTCTCTTCATGTCTTTTGCCCATTTCATGATTGGATTGTTTGTTTCTTTGCTGTTGAGTTTAATAAGTTCTTTATAGATCTTGGAAACTAGCCCTTTATCTGATATGTCATTTGCAAATATCTTCTCCCATTCTGTAGGTTGTCTTTGAGTTTTGTTGACTGTATCCTTTGCTGTGCAAAAGCTTCTTATCTTGATGAAGTCCCAATAGTTCATTTTTGCTTTTGTTTCTTTTGCCTTCGTGGATGTATCTTGCAAGAAGTTACTATGGCCGAGTTCAAAAAGGGTGTTGCCTGTGTTCTTCTCTAGGATTTTGATGGAATCTTGTCTCACATTTAGATCTTTCATCCATTTTGAGTTTATCTTTGTGTATGGTGAAAGAGAGTGGTCTAGTTTCATTCTTCTGCATGTGTATGTCCAATTTTCCCAGCACCATTTATTGAAGAGACTGTCTTTCTTCCAATGGATAGTCTTTCCTCCTTTATCGAATATTAGTTGCCCATAAAGTTCAGGGTCCACTTCTGGATTCTCTATTCTGTTCCACTGATCTATGTGTCTGTTTTTGTGCCAGTACCACACTGTCTTGATGACCACAGCTTTGTAGTGCAACCTGAAATCTGGCATTGTGATGCCCCCAGATATGGTTTTCTTTTTTAAAATTCCCCTGGCTATTCGGGGTCTTTTCTGATTCCACACAAATCTTAAAATAATTTGTTCTAACTCTCTGAAGAAAGTCCATGGTATTTTGATAGGGATTGCATTAAACGTGTATATTGCCCTGGGTAACATTGACATTTTCACAATATTAATTCTGCCAATCCATGAGCATGGAATATTTTTCCATCTCTTTGTGTCTTCCTCAATTTCTTTCAGAAGTGTTCTATAGTTTTGAGGGTATAGATCCTTTACATCTTTGGTGAGGTTTATTCCTAGGTATCTTATGCTTTTGGGTGCAATTGTAAATGGGATTGACTCCTTAATTTCTCTTTCTTCAGTCTCATTGTTAGTGTATAGAAATGCCACTGACTTCTGGGCATTGATTTTGTATCCTGCCACGCTACTGAATTGCTGTATGAGCTCTAGCAATCTTGGGGTGGAGACTTTTGGGTTTTCTATGTAGAGTATCATGTCATCGGCGAAGAGGGAGAGTTTGACTTCTTCTTTGCCAATTTGAATGCCTTTAATGTCTTTTTGTTGTCTGATTGCTGAGGCTAGGACTTCCAGTACTATGTTGAATAGCAGTGGTGAGAGTGGACATCCCTGTCTTGTTCCTGATCTTAGGGGAAAGGCTCCCAGTGCTTCCCCATTGAGAATGATATTTGCTGTGGGCTTTTCGTAGATGGCTTTTAAGATGTCGAGGAATGTTCCCTCTATCCCTACACTCTGAAGAGTTTTGATCAGGAATGGATGCTGTATTTTGTCAAATGCTTTCTCTGCATCCAATGAGAGGATCATATGGTTCTTGGTTTTTCTCTTGCTGATATGATGAATCACATTGATTGTTTTACGGGTGTTGAACCAGCCTTGTGTCCCAGGGATAAATCCTACTTGGTCATGGTGAATAATTTTCTTAATGTACTGTTGGATCCTATTGGCCAGTATCTTGTTGAGAATTTTTGCATCCATGTTCATCAGGGATATTGGTCTGTAATTCTCCTTTTTGGCGGGGTCTTTGTCTGGCTTTGGAATTAAGGTGATGCTGGCTTCATAGAACGAATTTGGAAGTACTCCATCTCTTTCTATCTTTCCAAACAGCTTTAGGAGAATAGGTATGATTTCTTCTTTAAACGTTTGATAAAATTCTCCTGGGAAGCCATCTGGCCCTGGACTCTTGTGTCTTGGGAGGTTTTTGATGACTGCTTCAATTTCCTCCCTGGTTATTGGCCTGTTCAGGTTTTCTATTTCTTCCTGTTCCAGTTTTGGTAGTTTGTGGCTTTCCAGGAATGCGTCCATTTCTTCTAGATTGCCTAATTTATTGGCGTATAGCTGTTCATAATATGTTTTTAAAATCGTTTGTATTTCCTTGGTGTTGGTAGTGATCTCTCCTTTCTCATTCATGATTTTATTAATTTGAGTCTTCTCTCTCTTCTTTTTAATAAGGCTGGCTAATGGTTTATCTATCTTATTAATTCTTTCAAAGAACCAACTCCTGGTTCTGTTGATCTGTTCCACAGTTCTTCTGGTCTCGATTTCGTTGAGTTCTGCTCGAATCTTTATTAACTCCCTTCTTCTCTTGGGTGTAGGATCTATTTGCTGTTTTTTCTCTAGCTCCTTTATGTGTAAGGTTAGCTTTTGTATTTGAGTTCTTTCCAGTTTTTGAATGGATGCTTGTATTGCGATGTATTTCCCCCTTAGGACTGCTTTTGCTGCATCCCAAAGATTTTGAACGGTTGTATCTTCATTCTCATTAGTTTCCATGAATCTTTTTAATTCTTCCTTAATTTCCTGGTTGACCCTTTTATCTTTTAGCAGGATGGTCCTTAACCTCCATGTGTTTGAGGTCCTTCCAAACTTCTTGTTGTGATTTAGTTCTAATTTCAAGGCATTATGGTCCGAGAATATGCAGGGGACAATCCCAATCTTTTGGTATCGGTTCAGACCCGATTTGTGACCCAATATGTGGTCTATTCTGGAGAAAGTTCCATGTGCGCTTGAGAAGAATGTGTATTCAGTTGAGTTTGGATGTAAAGTTCTGTAGATATCTGTGAAATCCATCTGGTCCAGTGTATCATTTAAAGCTCTCGTTTCTTTGGAGATGTTTTGCTTAGAAGACCTATCGAGTATAGAAAGAGCTAGATTGAAGTCACCAAGTATAAGTGTATTATTATCTAAGTATTTCTTCACTTTGGTTAATAATTGATTTATATATTTGGCAGCTCCCACATTCGGAGCATATATATTGAGGATTGTTAAGTCCTCTTGTTGAATAGATCCTTTAAGTATGATATAGTGTCCCTCTTCATCTCTCACTACAGTCTTCGGGGTAAATTTTAGTTTATCTGATATAAGGATGGCTACCCCTGCTTTCTTTTGAGGACCATTCGAATGGTAAATGGTTCTCCAACCTTTTATTTTCAGGCTGTAGGTGTCCTTCTGTCTAAAATGAGTCTCTTGTAGACAGCAAATAGATGGGTCCTGCTTTTTTATCCAGTCTGAAACCCTGCGCCTTTTGATGGGGTCATTAAGCCCATTTACATTCAGAGTTACTATTGAGAGATATGAGTTTAGTGTCATCATGATATCTATTCAGTCTTTGTTTTTGTGGACTGTTCCACTGAACTTCTTCTTAAAGGGGAATTTTAAGAGGCCCCCTTAAAATTTCTTGCAGAGCTGGTTTGGAGGTCACATATTCTTTTAGTTGCTGCCTGTCTTGGAAGCTCTTTATCTCTCCTTCCATTTTGAATGAGAGCCTTGCTGGATAAAGTATTCTTGGTTGCATGTTCTTTTCATTTAGGACCCTGAATATATCCTGCCAGCCCTTTCTGGCCTGCCAGGTCTCTGTGGAGAGGTCTGCTGTTACCCTAATACTCCTCCCCATAAAAGTCAGGGATTTCTTGTCTCTTGCTGCTTTAAGGATCTTCTCTTTATCTTTGGAATTTGCAAGCTTCACAATTAAATGTCGAGGTGTTGAACGGTTTTTATTGATTTTAGGGGGGGATCTCTCTATTTCCTGGATCTGAATGCCTGTTTCCCTTCCCAGATTAGGAAAGTTTTCAGCTAGAATTTGTTCAAATACATATTCTGGCCCTCTGTCCCTTTCGGCGCCCTCGGGAACACCAATTAAACGTAGGTTTTTCTTCCTCAGGCTGTCGTTTATTTCCCTTAATCTATCCTCATGGTCTTTTAATTGTTTGTCTCTTTTTTCCTCAGTTTCCCTCTTTGCTATCAACTTGTCTTCTAGGTCACTCACTCGTTCTTCCACCTCGTTAACCCTCGTCGTTAGGACTTCTAGTTTGGATTGCATCTCATTCAATTGATTTTTAATTTCTGCCTGATTAGCTCTAAATTCTGCAGTCATGAAGTCTCTTGAGTCCTTTATACTTTTTTCTAGAGCCACCAGTAGCTGTATAATAGTGCTTCTGAATTGGCTTTCTGACATTGAATTGTAATCCAGATTTTGTAACTCTGTGGGAGAGAGGACTGTTTCTGATTCTTTCTTTTGAGGTGAGGTTTTCCTTCTAGTCATTTTGCTCAGTGCAGAGTGGCCAAAAGCAAGTTGTATTGGGAAAAAGAGAAAAAGAGAGGAGAGAAAGAAGGAAAGAAAAGAGAAAGAGAAAAAAAAGGGAAGAAAAATAAAAAAAAACGAAAAAAAAAAAAGAAGAAGAAAAAGAGAAAGAAAAAGAAAGGAGAAAAAAGGGGGTGGGGGAAGGAAACAAATGAAAAAGCAAAACAAAACAAAAACAAAAACAAAAACAAACAAACAAAAAAAGAACCACCGGGGAGTATCTTCTGATTCTGTGTACTTTAAGTCCCTTGGCTTCTCCTGGAAGTTGTCCGTCTAGCTGGTCTTCTGGGGGAGGGGCCTGTTGTGCTGATTTTCAGGTGTTAGCAGTTGGGGGAGCTGCTGTGCCCCTGCCTGGTGCAGGGCTCGGTGGGGGTTGTTTACCCCGTGAGGCCGCAGGAGGAACAGCCCCAGTGGCGGGGCAGCTCTGGAAACCTGGATTCAGCTCCGGCAGGAACTCCGTCTGCAGGGCCTGGATGCTCCGGGGCGGGGCCGCTGATCTGCTCAGCTGGGGCAGGAGCGTCCTCGCTGTCCTGGGCCCTCCCGGCCTCTGCCTGTCCCGGGGGAGGCGGGATCCTGGGCTGTGTCCCGGCGCCCTGTGCTCCGGAGCCTGCGCTGGTGGATTCGCGCTCCCGGGCCGCGCAGCCCCCTCCGCGGAGCCGCCGCCCGAGCCCCTCCGAGCTGCTCCTGGAACCGCGCAGCCCCCTCCGCACGGAGCCTCTTCCTCTGCCCGAGCCCCTCCGAGCTGCTCCCGGGGCCGCGCAGCCCCCTCCGCGGAGCCGCCCCCGAGCCCCTTCAGCTGCTCCGGGTCCCGCCGGGTCCCGCCGTGCGCGCTGCAGCCCTTAGGGAGCTCGGCGCACTCTCCCGGGGCGCAGGTGTCTGTTAGTGTCCCGGGGAGCCCGAGGGCATCCCCGCCCTCCTGGGTCCTGCTCCACCTCCCCGCGAGCCCCTTTCCGCCCGGGAAGGTCGGTGCAGCTCCTGCTCCTCCGGGACGGGGCTCTCCTGTCCTGGGGACACTCGCCCCAGCCTCAGCCCGGCTCCTCGCGGGCCCCTCCCCCTTGGAGGCCTTTGTTCCTTTATTCCTTTTTCCCCGTCTTCCTACCTTGATAGAAGCGCGAACTCTTCTCACTGTAGCATTCCAGCTGGTCTCTCTTTAAATCTCAGGCCGAATTCGTAGATTTTCAGGATAATTTGAAGGTTTTCTAGGTAGTTTGGTGGAGACAGGTGATTTGGGGACCCTACTCTTCCGTCATCTTGCTCCTCCCCCCCCTCAGGAAATGATTTTTAGAAAAGATCCAGTAATTCATGGCCCCAAATTAGGAAAGCTCTATTGTTGAGGTAGGTCAGGCAGTTAATTCACAAACAATATTCATTTTTAGAGATTCTCGTGATACCTGACAAGTTTTTCTAAAAGTTGTAATTGTTTCGTGTTTTCTCATTCTAAGTAAAAATCAACTTTTGCAGTTGATTTTGTATTTATGTCTTAAAGTGACTCTCAGAATTGTGTAAGTTGTAGGTGCAGTAAAACCTAGATGACCCCTGAACTGGGAGCCCCTCAGACCGCTCTACTGTGCAGGCTTGCTCTGGAGTGAGTAAAGGGGGCAACTTCTTACATGTATAAAGGGAAATTGCCCCAGGAGTTGGAGCTCCTCAGCATTCACAAGGAATCATCCTTATTTTGGAGGGCGCCTAGGTGGATCAGTTAAGTGTCTGCCTTTGGCTCAGGTCATGATCCCAGGGTTCCTGGGTGGAGCCCTGAGTCTGGCTTCCCGCTCAGCCTGCTTCTCTCTTTGCCTCTGCCCCTAACCCTCTGCTCATGCTCTCTCTCTCAAATAAATTAAAAAAATTTTTTAAGAGAAATCATCCTTATTTTTCCAAGTTGGCAAAGCTGGCAACACAGAGCAGTTCCTCTCCAGCTTTTTGTCTGAGGCATCGACCTGAACTCAGTGCTTCTCTCAAGATTGGGCAAAAAATCAGGTACTTTGAGGTGATTGGTTGAATAAGTGATGGGCCATGCATCCACCCATTTTTTTACATACACTAATAATAGTCCCCAGGTGCAAGCCAGACCATCAGAGATGTGTGTAGAGTCGCACACTGAATTGCTTTTCCTGGACAATGTTTATGTGGTGGCACCAAGTGAAGTATAAGAAACTGCCCTATGAAGCTGGTTTCTGTATTTACTGTAGGGATGCTGTTGAGGAAGTTGTCCATTATGCTCCTGTTTGTGAGGACCCAAGGGAGACATTTCACTCTGGCTCTCCTGTGCATCATGTTTGATTTTTATCTCACGATGTAAATCATGTATCTGGTATTGTCCCTCACATCTCAGGTTCTTAGTGGACTGACGAGGACTTAGAATGCACATTTTAATATCAATATTACCCTTGGCTCCATCTTATAATAACTACTTGAATTTTTCCTTCACCTTGATTGTCCTATTTGCTTCTTATTAATCTTTTTTTTTTTACCTTATATTATTACATGTGTTTACATCAGTCACCCTAAAGTCAGTCTGCAACAATGCAGGCATAAACAAATAATAATCTAAAAGTCACAGTAAGTGATTAAAAAATAACAAAACACCTGAAAGCACATTTCCCTTCAAGGCATTATTAATGATATGATATTTCTGCACAGGCCTTTTGCCAGCAAGTCAGAACCTCATTTGGTGAGAAAGGAGCCAAGCTTCATTACTGAAACCTTAGACATTCTCAGCTGAGAAGAAAAAAAAAGCCACTTTATTTTCTTCCCTCTTACTTTTTTCCCCTCTTCCCTTTTTTTTCTTCTTGCACTATGATTATTGTTCACTTAGTAGCACAAAATTTCTCTGAAGCCTCCAGTTCTTTCTTATTCAAGTAGGTTCCATGAAATTACACAAGAAACAAAGGCCTTCCTCCTCTGCATGGCTTTCTGCTTCTGGGAGAACTGGCCATGCACTCTCCTTTCCTTTTCCCAAGTCAGCAATTTGGCTCATCCAAAGCTTTGGGGCTGCTGCTCAGAGTGTCAGAAGTAAGAGCAAGCAGAGAGAAACAGCAGCCTGTTTTTTAAAGGTGAAAAGAAACCCTGCTTTTTAAATGGCTGAACGAATCGTGTTATTAATATGGTCCAGAAAAGACAGACCAGGGCATTCACTTAACTTGATTGTGACACTAAACTCTAGAGTGAGATGGTACTTTTCAGGCTCAAGAGACACCCAAGAAATCTAGCTAAGATTATTTTACCTACCCGGGGCCCGAATCCCCTTATCTTCTTATTCCCCAAACAAAGGTTCTTCTGGTAGGTCGCTGATTAAGTCATATAAGCTGGATAAGTCTATGTGAATTCAGATAATCTTTTTTTTTTTCCATGTTTTCTCCAGCCCCAGTTAACACAACCTCCAGTCAACTCTTCACACGATTTTTGGACATTTCCAACTGGGATGTAATCTGATTTTTTTAAGTTACCATTATTGCTAAAATCTCTTGCCCCCTCAACATGGGCAAATTTTAACTACCTATCTATATTAGCTTCCTCTTAATTTATGGTGCTCATTGATTTCAAGTTCAGGTAGTTGCATCTTGTCTCAGAATTTATTAATCAAATTTCCATTCTACATCTCCCTGACTGTTAAGGTTCTTATGACCTTGAGACACCATTCCTTTATTTACTTCCCATAGGCTCACACTCCATCTTACACATCATCCTCCACCTTACGATTTACTGTCTGTTTCTATGTTCTGTCCACTGGCCATTCCACAGGAACACTTCCTATCAATGTTCGCCCTGGGGTCCTATGCAAATTATACTCCCATTTTCATGAAAATTTCTGCTCATTCTGTGCCCATTCATGATGGCTCCTCAGCAGCCTTTTCCTGAGCTACCTTAGAGCTCCTCAGAGGTCATATTCTATTTTGAATGGTAGGGACATGAAAGTGAGGCCCCCAAACAAATCATCTAAAATAAACAAGCAAGTCTAAGTGAAAACATCCATCAGAGAATGACATTTGTAGAGAATAAAAATGATTAAGATTGATTTTGAATGGCTCTCTATACTTGGGGAGGGGGGAGGACATGTGCATGTGTGTATGTAAGAGAATCTTTGCTGTCTGAAGAGAAATAGAGGCAGGACCTCACAATGTAGAGGCTAACCTGAGCCCATAATGGGAAGAGATGTGAGTGACATTACCAGGGTCTTCTTTACTTTGCCTCTCTACTTGGCACACAGGATGCTGGCTTTTTCTGAGGAAGAAAGAATGCTAGGGAGTCTTTTTACTTGACTCTCCTTACTTCTTAGTAAATAACAAGGAAACTGACACATCTTGCCACCATGCCATGTCCCAGAGGGGATCCACCTGCCATCCCCAACTGTTTTATATCCACCTTTTGTGGATTCATACAAGCGAATCAAGCACTCCATGAATGCTTAATTCCAATGTTCTACTTAGAGTGCCATTTTTACTCCACGTTTGACTCACTGAACTTGTTTACGTGACATTTGCTCAATCAAAATCCTTTCCACTCAGTGGCTTGTCATAAGACTTTAGAAGCTTTGTGCATCATGTGTAAATCATGCTTCACCTATGTTCTCTCTTTTTTTATCCTAACCCCCATAATTTCAATGTGCCACATTAACAAAAGCATCCACAAAAGGAGTCCAAGAAAGATGTTACACGTCATTTAATTGGTAAAGACCGTATTATACAGCCAAAGGAACATTAAACAAAACAATAACAATTCTTAACATGCTGAGAATTTATAAGATGAAAGGTACAAAGATTTAAAGCAATTTGCATGTAGTTTATCTAATCCTAATAGCCACCCTGAAAAGTGGGTATTGTGGAAATATAGAAAAGCACAGTTCTTGTTCTCCACTTCAGAAGGGGAAAGGCCAGCTGGCTAGTTCCTAGAGGAATTTGTTACCTTTGTGAATTTCAGCCTGACTCCCAGACTCATGGGCTTAAAAACTTGACTATATTGGCTCAGTGAATGTGAAGCCATCTCTCAGGGGTAAATCATAAGCCAAAGAGAAATCACCATCAGACAAATCAGATATTCAAACCCACATGCTTAGCATATGTATCAGTCAGGGGCTCAACAGGAGACAGATGGTGTGCTGAAATCAGGATAATTGGGAAAGGGTTTAATAAAAGAGTTATTTACAAAAGTGTGGGCAGGAGTAGGGAAACCACATAGGATAGTGCAGAACTGGAGGCTAATAAAAATTGTTCCATTTTTATCTCTAGGCCTGAAAAGATGAGAGGAAGGATTGGTTTCAAAGAGAGAGTTTCAGAGAAAGGATCACCTTAACAGGAGCCACAGTCTTCAGTCCAGGGACTCAGCTTACCCAAACCAATCTTATAGGGAGAGACTGTAGGGATCAATCCTCTGAAATCACTCTCCTTCCTCCAGTCTTTAGGTAGAGCTTCCCATTGGTGTAGCCCAACAAGAAGCCACAAGGCAAGATTGTTCCTTGAGGCAATCTATACATATCCACTTTCTGGAGTAAAGAGCAGGGTAGAGATGAATGGAGAGTAAGTGTTTAGAGACAGAATACTTGCTCCCTAAGCCAAACCTTGGTCAGAAGCAACTTCATTAATTTATCATAAATAATTACCATACCAAGGCCTAGGAATCCTTGGTGTTCATGTGGTCAGTCTATGAACACAGCCACTGTAGGCAAACTATGTGGCAGGACAGACCATGGGTAGACATTTGTTGGTGAGCATTGTCTCAGAGTAAGGGAAGTCAGGAGAATGGAGTCATTGATGATGTCAACATAAGATTGCCTGATACATCCATATACATGCATGCAGAGGGGATGACCTGACCCCTGGGACCAGAATACTGAAAACTAAAAAGTCTCTGGTGTCTAGTGCTGCATAACAAACGACCCCAAAAGTAGTAGTCACTACTATTCAGTTACTTAAAACAATAAACAACTATTTTTCATAATTCTGTGGGTTAGCTGTGGTTCTATAGTTTTCTTGAGCTGACAACTTGTTTGAGGCTAGAGGGTCCAGGATGGCCTTGCTCATATGTATAAGGCCTCAGTTGTGATGGTTGAGATGGCCAAACAGTTGAAGCCTCTCTACAGACAGACTTTCATCCTCCAGGAGGTTAGCCCAGGCTTGTTCACATAATGGGAAAGGAGTTATCAGCAGCAAGAGAAACTAAGCCTCACTATGTAAACACTATTCAAATCTTCACTTGTGCCATATTTGCCAGTGTCCCATTGGCCAAAGCAAGTCATGTGGATAAACTCAGATTCAAGTCTGGAGGAATAGACTTTACCTCTTGATAGGAGGAGCTTTCAATCTACTGCACATTTATTTCTATATTAGGATAGTTTATCTCCTGTGGGACAGGAAACACCCAAAATTTATTGGTTTACATTCTGTCTCCATTTCCCAATATTTGAACAATTGTATTTGTAATGTTCCACTATGTTTCTATAATGACCTGCAGCTCCTATTTTAATTGAATTTGTTGCCAGGTCTTCTAGCCATTTTGTATTTTTAGGGCTACTGGGCAATAAGTGTTGATGTTTAAGTTTAATTCTCAGACATGACTTTATTTTCCTTTTTTTCTATTTTTAGGGGGCTATTTTTTAGTCTCTTTGCTTTATATTCAATTACTTCTCCAAATTTACATAGTTTCTAAGCCACAAAGTACTAATGAAAAATAGAGAAGCAGCAGCAACATTTTTATTATTATTAGAACTGTCAGTATTATTCAGAGTAGAGTCCGAGTTCACAGTGAGGTAACAAGCAATTTTTCATTTTTCCCTTTTCTCAGGAACCAGCAATTAACACTCCATAAGAACTTACATAAGAATCAGTCTTTATTAGAAGGATCTGAGCTTAATGGTTTTCCATTCTATTAAATAGCCATTTATTCTTTTAAATTAGCTGTCATTTCAATAAGGAAGCCAATTGGTTGAGCAACTGGCCTACAAGGTGTACAAATTAAGCCATCTGTGGAGCAAGCATGTCTCAGGCTCCCATTATACTCCTCATCAGGGACAAGGACAAGCCCACAGGTTGATCAGTCCCTTCCTTCAGGAAAATTTCTGCCCAATTTAGGTCCATCAACTAATATCTAATTATGTCCGATATTCAAACACACTGCAGTAGCAAGATTTGGGATTTGTACGTCTTTTGGGTAACACCTAGCACACAGCACACATAAGTGTCTGAGGATATTTTCACTGATGAATTGATTGAAAATTGAAAGAAACAAATGGGCAAGGATTGAGGGGCAATAGTGGCTTCTATTGTAAAATACTACTGGGTAAATATTAATAGTTTAGATCAGTAAAGAATTCTGTTTGGCTGTAAAAATAGACACCCAGAAAAAATAGCTTATCAAAGATAGGGGGTTTGTTTTCATTTCAGATAACATTAAATTTAGAGCAAGAAAAAAAGTAGGTATGTTGCATTCATGAGTGTCATCAATGACACTATCTTCTTGGGTTTTCTTGCTGTATCATCTCAAGCACAAGCATTTACAATGTGCATTATCAATTTATTAGTATCTCATGACACATACTTTGGAAAACGCTAATTTAAATGAAACCCTTTATTTTATAGATCCAACATAATTTTTAAATAAATACTTATTAAGTAGACACTATATGCCAAAAACTGGTTTTGAAGCTCTATAAAAGGACAGATAAAGAAATCAAGACCCAAAGGGGTTACTTGAAAGGTGACACATCAAGTAAATAGATTGAGCCAAGGCCAGAGCATGAGCTCTCCAACTGCCATGCTCTTTGACAAACACAACTAAGTTTCACAAAAAATTATATAAGACAGGTATTATAATAATTCTTTTTCAGATCAGTAAATGTGACTCAGAGACAAAGAGTAACCTGCCCAAGTTCACCCAACTAACAAAATATTGATCAATAATTCTGTCCTGACCTGTCTGATGCCAGATTATTTACTCTTTTACTACAGCATGTTTATTATTTTCCTATTCTATCTTTGATATGGCAAAATATAGAACTGACTTTGGGTACAGAAACCGGCAGTCTCTAAAGACTTCAGGACTGAGATTTAGGGTTAGCTCCTTGTCTTAGAGGGAACTCCTGCAGGGACATGGAAACAAAGGCTTGGACATTCATGGTGTCAGTGATCTGACCATCTTTGATGGGGGTTACTCTACATATCAAGCTGTACTCTGCCCATCTGAGATCGTTGCAGACCCTAGATGTGTTACTGCCAGACTATTTTAACACCCCTATCACCAATAGAGAGTCTTCAGTGCATTATGAAGACATCATTGTCTTAAGTCCTGGGCAGGGCTGAACTTACCAGATATATGGAATAGTGGCTTCCATGAGTTTTCCAACACTCCTTTCATAATTTTGTCTTTTTTTGCTACACATTCCTGTTGCTGTACATGCCCTTTACAACCCATCTATCACTAAGTACTTTCTAAGATTTCTTCCTTAGATAAGTATTTTGGAGTGTTTCCTTTATCTTTTCCATTGCTGGTTTTCAGTGCTGCCTTCCTGGATTATTGTCATGGAAAGACCAAATAAGAGAGTGTCACCAGCCTCTTTCATTCTACAATATATTGCCCTACACTACCAGAAGAATCTTCTTTCAATCTATGTCATGTCCATGTTCAAAATGAGTTCACAATACCTAGCCTGTCATTAATGTCCGTTGTCAAATGTGTAGACACTCTTAATAGCTTATCCATGTCCTTTTTCTCTTTATGGCTTAACAACAGAACTCTAGTTTTATTCAGGGCAACAAGAAGCCTAATGAAAAGACTACATTTGTTTGATTTATTTATTTGTTTGTTTGTTTTTATTTTTATTTTTTAAGTAATCTCTGTACCCAACATGAGGCTCAAACTCACAGCCCCAAGATCAAGAGAGAGTTTGCTCTACAAACTGATACAGCCAGGTCTCTCTGAAAAAGAATACATTTGTAAGCATTTCTTGAAGATATGATTGACCTGTCCATCACAGTAAGAGAAAAGCAAGGGATAGGCCCCTAGAATAATTATTAAAAGAAGGCTGATTTAGCTAGGAGGAGTTAGAATGTGGGCTTGATGACTAATGCTCCATCTGGTAATTCTGAGGGAGATGAAATTCATACACTAAGGAGCAGAAAGACAGAAGGCACTTGTCTCTGAAGACTTCATGAGCTGCCATGACAGCTCTAGACAGGCTACCTCCAGAATTTGCATGCAAGAGAAAAAATTCTAAGCCTAAAAGTAATATTTATAGGCATTTTCTAATTAACATCAATAATCCATTACAGAAAATAAGACATGCTACATAAAAATGCTAACTGGAAACTTAATTCCTATTATTTTAAATGAGAAAAAAAAAAACAGGTTAAATGTCAACCAAAAGCAGTTCACCAATTTCTTAAAACATAATGGAAACATAGTTAAATGACAACATGTAAGTTACAATAAATTGTTTTGAGATGTAAAATGCTCAAACTATCACTTTCTAACAGGCAAACAATCAATGTGGTTAGCAACAAATAGTTGGAATTCCACTTCCAGCCAAAATGGAGTAATAGGCACCAGATTTACCCACCCAACAAAAACAAACAAAAATTGCACAAAACCTAAGAAACAATGATTTTTTTAAGACAATGTAGATCATGTGACAAAAGACAGTGATTCCTGAGAAAAGAAAAACAAATGAAGTAAACCCAATGATTAACCCAGTTTAGTGATTTGGAAGAATTCACAGGCTGGAGTGCAGAGAAGAGGAACTGAGGCAGAACCAAGAGGAATCCCTGAGTTAAGGAGATGTGTATGAGAGTCTGGAAAGAAGACTATGGGTAGAGTTTGCAAGACAGAGTATCAGAGAAGAGATAGCTTCCCACAGACAGACCTTTGGTGATTTACGGGGGGATCACTCTTGAGTATTTAGCAGAGTATTGACCAGTGCATGCAAGTGTGAAAAATCTTAGGCTGGAGAAAGAATCACCCAAAAGGACTATAAGTTATAATGCTTGGTGCTCATAGTAAATTGAGAGTAATCCAAGTAACTAGACTGGAAAACCTCATGATTCATGAAACATCAGAGTACACAGAAGGATTTTACCTCAGAAGTGAAGGATAATCAGTACTAGACAACACTGTTTCAGTCCCACTAATACATTTTAAAAGCAAAACTCAGAATATCTGGCATTTAGTAAAAAATTACCAGGCTTACAAAAAGGCAGAAAACCTGATGTATAATGACAAAAATAATCACACAATCAAAACGGGACTCAGAATAGGTACACTGATTAGAATAAGTAAACAATGACATTAGAACTGTTTACACAACTGTCTTTCATATGTTCAAAAGTTAAGTTGAGGTAAAAAATACAATAGAAGACCAAATTGAAATTCTAGAAATAAAAACTGCAATGTCAGAGATGCAAAATACACTTGATAGGATTAATGGCAGATTAGCCATTGTAGAAGAAATTATTTGCAAATTCAAAGACATAGCAAAAGGAACTATACAAAATAAAACACACATAGAAAAATTAGCTTTAAAAAGTAAAAAGAGCTCCCATGAATTGTGAGCAACAGCAAGCACACTAATCCACATATAATTGAAGTTCATGAAAGGAAAATGGGGGAATAAAGTATATGTGAAAAAAGCGATGGCCTCCAAATCCAAATTTTATGAAAAATATAGACCCAGTGATTCAAGAAACTTAGAATACCCCAAACACAAGAAAGATGAAAGTAACTACTGCAAAGCACATTAAAATAAATTTGCAAAATCAGTGATAAAGAGAAAATCTTAAAAATTAGTGATAACAAAAAATGTGTTACCTACAGAGGAGAAAAATAAAGATGACAGCAAATTTCCTGTGGGAAACAATCAAGTGAGAAGACAACAAAGCAACATTTTACTAGAAGTGAAAAAGGTCAATTTATAATTCTATACCCAGTGAAGATATCTTTCAAAAATGAAGGCAAAATAAAAATCTTTCAGATGAAAAGGCTGAGAGAATGTATCACTAGGACACAGGCACTATATGAAATGTTAAAGGAACTCATTCTGGCAAAAGGTAAGTGATACCAGATGGCAATAGAAATCTACATAAAGATGGGCTCCTGGCTGGCTCAGTCAGTAGAGCCTGTGACTCTTGGAGCTCTGAGTTTGAGTGCCACAGTGGGTATAGTGATTACTTAAATAAAACTTTAAAAAACTGGGAGGAGAGCACTCTCAAAGAGAAAAAAAAAATAAAATCTGTACAAAGAATTTAAGACACCTGAAAATTGTAACCATATGGATAAATTTAGATTTATCTTGTCATTTAATGATTTTTAAGCCACAATGGACTGTTTAAAATAATACCAATGTAATTTGGTGTTTATAACCTATGTTAGAGTAAAATGTATGAGAATGATACAGAAGTTGGGAGGCAAGAAATATACAATTGTTAAGTACTTATGCTATATGTTAAATGGTATAATATCATTTTAAGGTAAACTGTGATAAGTTAAAGTTGTATACTATAAATTCTAAAGCAACCACTAAATAAGAAATCAAAGAGTTAAGCCAACTCAGAAGAGAAAATGGAATCACAAAAATACTCAATCGAAAAGAAGGCAGAAAAAAGAGGAAAAGGAGAACACAGACCAGATAGAACAAATAAAAATCAAAGAGCAGGAAGATATATTTAAACCTAAATGTACCAATAATCATATTACGTGTAATTAGTCTCAATGTCCCAATTAAAAGGCATAGATACCAGATTTGATTTAAAAAGTAAGGTTTGATTATATGCTGCCTACAATAAAACACTTCAAATATAAATACGTGGGATCCCTGGGTGGCCCAGCGGTTTAGCGCCTGCCTTTGGCCCAGGGTGCCACCTGCAGCCGGGGATGTGATCCTGGAGACCCGGGATCGAATCCCACGTCGGGCTCCTGGTGCCTGGAGCCTGCTTCTCCCTCCGCCTATGTCTCTGCCTCTCTCTCTCTCTCTCTCTCTCTCTCTCTCTCTCTGTGACTATCATAAATAAATAAAAAAAAAATTTTAAATATAAATACGCAAGTGGCTTCAAAGGATAGAAAAATATATATCATCCTAAAACTAGTAAGAAGAAAGCTTTAGTGGCAATATGAATATCAGACAAAGTAGATTTCAGAACAAAGAATATTGCCATGGATAAAGAACTCCAATTCACAATGATAAAGGATCACTTTGTCAAGAGTACATAAAAATCTAAAATATTTATGCACCTAATAACAGAGTTTCAATATACATGAAACAAAACTGATAGAATGTCAAGAAAAGCTAGATAAATCCACCAATACAGTAAAAGATTTCAATATCCCCCTCTCAATAATTGATAGAACAAGTAGACAGAATATAGGATATTCTCTAAGGATAGAGAAAATCCTAACAACAATGTGACCAAATTGATGTTTAAATAGAACGTGCCACCCAAAGACAATTTTGTCAAGGGCATATGGAACATTTACCAAGGTGAGCATATGCTGGGTTCAGAGTATGTTGTCTGACTGTGATGGAATTAAATTAGAAATTAATAATAGGAAAATCTCTGGAAAATTCCCCAAATATTTGGAAACTAAATAGTCCACTCTTAAAAAAAAAAAAAACTCATGAGTCAAAAAAGAGAAATAAAAAGAGAAATTAAAAGTATTTTAAAACAAATAAAAAATAAAATGCAACTTTTTGTGGGATGTCACTAGACAATATTCAGAAAATATATTTTCTGAATTTATAGCACTAAACATCTATATTAGAAAAGGAGAGAGATCTCAAATCAATGATCTCGGTTTTAACTTTAAGAAACTGGAAAAAGAGTGCCCACTTCAGCAACACATATACTAAAAGTGGAATGATATACTAAAAGCATGGCCCCAGAGCAGGGATGGCACAGAAACTCGTGAAGTGTTCCGTATTTTTAGAGTATTATGCTAAGCGAAGTAAGTCAATCAGAGAAAGACAAATACCATGTGACTTCACTCATTTGTGGAATTTAAAAAACAGATTAACAAGGAAGAAAAAGAAACAAACCAAGAAACAGACTCTTAATTATAGAAAACAAACTGATGGTTACCAGAAGGGAGGTGAGTGAAGGGGATGGATGAAATTGGTGATGAGGATTAAGAAGGGCGCTTGTCATGATGAGCACTGGAGTTGTATATAAGTGTTGAGTCACTAAATTGTACATCTGAAACTAATATTACATGGTACATTAATTAATTGAAATTTAAATAAAAATTGGAAGAAAAAAAGAAACTCAAAAAAGAAAATAATTAGGAAAAGTAAAAATAAAAAAGAAAGTTTGGAGCAGAAATCAATGGATTAGGAAAGATAAAAACAAGAGAAAAAATATAAAACTGTAAATAAGTTCTTGGACAAAATGAATGACATTGATAGAACTCTTGCTAGACTAATCAGCAGAGAGAGAGAGAAAGAACACAAATCACCAACATCAGAAATGAGAGACAACCTCACTACAGATTCTATGAATATAAAAAGGATAAAAATGGTGTACTGTAAATCGCTTTATGCCAGTCAATTTGATAACAGAGGACATGGATAAATTCTTTGGAAGACATGAACTACTAAAGCTCTCTCAAGAAGAAATAGATAATCTTAATAGTTACTAATCTATTTTTTAAATTAAATATGTAGTGGGGTGTGGCTCAGTGGCTTAGTTTGTTGAGTGTCTGGTTCTTGATTTCAGCTCAAGTCATGAACTCAGAGTTGTGAGATAGAGCCCTGTGTTGGATTCCATGCTCAGTGTGGAGTCTGCTTGAGATTCTCTCTCTCCCTTGGCCTCTGCCCCTTTCCCAATTCTCTGTCTCTTTCTCTCAAAATAAATAAGTAAAGAAATAAAAAGTTTAAAACCTTCTCACAAAGAAATCCTCAGGCCTAGGTGGCTTCACTGGAGAATTCTAACATGTTCCAGAGAAATAACCTCAATTCTTCACAAACTCTTCTGTAAAATAGAGGACAGTAAACAAGCACATGAGAAGATACTCAACTTCATCAGTCATTAGGGAAATACAAATTAAAACTGCAGTGAGATACTACTACATACTTATTTGATGGCTCAAATTGAAAAGATAAACCATACCAAGTGTTGGCAAGAATTTAAAGGAACTGGAATACTCATACACTTCTGGTGAGAACGTAAAATGGTACAATCACATTGGAAAACACATTGGCAGTTTCTTAAAATGTGAAACATACATCTGTGATATATGACCCAGCCATTCCACCCTAAGTAATCACCCAAGAGAAAAACAAAAGTACACATCCATACACATACTTGTACAGGTAGTCCACAGCAACTGTTTAAGACATAGCCCTTAACTGTAAATAACCCAAATATCCATCAGCTGGCAAGGGAGTAAATAAATCCTGATGTAGTTATTCAATGGGATACTACTCAGAAATAAAATGAAATGACCTACTGATGCACAATGTGACATAAATGTCAAAATAATTATGCTGCATAAAAAGACTGGACCAAAAAAGAGTATATATTATATATATAATATATAGTATGATTCATTTACATAAAATTCTAGAAAATGCAACTTAATCTATAATGATAGATAGTAGATCAGAAGTTTCCCAGGGAAGTGAAGCTACAGCTCAGAGGGCAATGGGGAGCTCTTCCAAAGTGACACAAAAGACCTTTTTATAAAAAATATTTATTTATTTATTCAGAGAGAGAGAGAGAGAGAGAGAGAGAGAGAGAGGCAGAGACACAGGCAGAGGGAGAAACAGGCTCCATGCAGGGAGCCCAACGTGGGACTCGATCCCGGGTCTCCAGGATCACATCCCGGGCTGCAGGTGGCACTAAACCACTGCACCACCGGTGCTGCCCACAAAAGACCTTTTGCGAGTGATGGAGATGTTTATTATTTTGATTGTGGTATGGTCTCATGCATATCTATATATGTCAAAAATTGTAAATAGCATTCTTCAAAAATGTGCAGTTTATTGCATGTCAATTATATTTTAATAAAGCTGTTTAAAAAAAAAGTAATTGTTCTGGGGGTACCTGACTAGCTCAGCTGGTAGAGCATGTGACTTTTGATCTCAGGGTTGCGAGTTCAAGCCCCACACTGGGTATGGAGCCAACTTAAAAAATTTTTTTTTTAATTAAGTATTGTTTTATTTGCAGTTACTTAGCTTTTCGTAGCACTGGCAGCACGCTGGCTTTACATTCACTTTGTTGTCCCTTTTCAAAGTGTCTTCTCCACATATTATGACGTTCTACCAATTGTACTTAGAATGTTACTTAAGATTTCTTCCACATAGTATCATGTTTTAAAATGTCATGTTTCAATGTGAAAACAAAGTTTTAAATACAATTTTTACTATAGAAATACAAATTCAAAATGATCTTGTGCAAGGTACCTACATTTGTAACTGGAGTTCAGCAGAAGTCAGTGCCTGAGGCTCCTGAAGCTCAGGTGCTTGTATTTTATCAGGGATCCTATTCCAGGAAGCAGGAGAGGAACAGACAGGGAGACCACTACTGTAGAACAAACATAAAATTGTGTTGTCGAGCCCACTGTGGTTAGTGCGACTGAATGCTAGATTTGTGGCACTCGACCCTCAAGAAAATATTGCCATAAAAAGCACTCAAGGACTCCGCTGAGGACAGTGTGTGGATAAAGAGGAAGAGATTTATCCACTGGTTCCTGGATCCCATGGGCCAAAGGTTTACTCCCTGGGATGCTAACCAGCCTACACTTCTGCTTTAAGCAGGCCAGGGTGAAGGAGTCAGGCAGCGTACCAAGGAGACAAGCATCAGGTACGATCAGGAAGGGAGGCACTTCGGTTGGGAGGTAGGAAGAAAGCTCTCATCACACTGCCTGTCACCACAACAGCTGAAAAGGAAACAAAACAAATGAAACAGAGGGCAAGAGGATTGGAAATGACTGACACATCTGTGCTCTATGGTTTTGAAGAACTGGGGTGAGTCTGAACTAGTTTTTTATTCTGTGTCCTAGGTGATATAGGTAACCTAAGGTTCATCCTACTTGACATAATGTGACCTACTGCCTTGTTTCACGGGAGTATGCTTTTTCATTTTTTATTTTTTTAAGATTTTATTTATTTATTTGAGTGAGAGAGTGCAAACATGACAGCACAAGCAGGGGGAGGGGCAGGAGGCGAGGGAGAAGCAGACTCCCCTGGCTGAGCAGGGAGCCCGACCTGGGGCTCCACCCCAGGATCCTGAGATCATGACCTGAGCCAAAGGCAGCCACTTAACCAAGTGGGTCACCCAGGCACCTGTGAGTATGCTCTTTTAGTCAGTCTTGCAGCACTCGGCCCTGCTCTACAGTGCATTTACCTCAACCATTTTTATTTTTTATTTTTTGTATTGTTAGCTTAAACAACAGATATTTATTTTCTCACAGTTAATGGCTACACGTTCAAGATCAAAGTGCCGTTAGCTTGAGCACTTTTATAAACCACTAACTTCTGGGCTTCCCCTCCTACCAGTTAGAACACCACACCTGGGATTAGCCTGGGAATCAGTATTTTAAAAGGTTTCTAAGCGATTCTAATGCGTTGCCACAGTAGAATCACTTCTCTCTCCCGGCTGTCCCTTCTATGTTCCATACTGGTTACCAACTCCAACTAGTTTTCAGGCTTTCACTGTGTAATGAAATGTTCTCTCTTCATCTCTAAATACTATCCACTATTTGATGTACATTTCAACTCCTACCTCACCGACATCTCTTTCCCTAACCAGTTTACCCTTTGGGATCTTTCTTTCTACATCATATTTAATAGCAAAGCAACCTCCACACCTCTCAATCTATAGTGAAACTTTAAAAAAAAATGTCTTTTCATGGGTACCTGGGTGGCACAGTTGGTTAAGCATCTGCCTTCAGCTCGGGTCATGATCCCAGGGTCCTGCGATGGAGCCCTGTATTGGGCTCCCTGTTCAGTGGGGCAGTCTGCTTCTCCCTCCCCCTCTTCTCCTTGCTACTCTTGCTCTCTCTCTCAAATAAATAAATAAAATCTTGGGCAGTCCGGGTGGCTCAGTGGTTTAGCGCCGCCTTCAGCCCAGGGCCTGATCCTGGAGACCCAGGATCGAGTCCCACGTCAGGCTCACTGCGTGGAGCCTGCTTCTCCCTCTGCCTGTGTCTCTGCCTCTCTCTCTCCCCGTGTCTGTCATGAATAAATAAATAAATAAATAAATAAATAAATAAATAAATAAATAAATAAATAAAATCTTTAAAAAATTCTTTCCATACTTAATTGCCTTTCTCTTTCCACCCACCTTTGAGCTCCTGGGTTTTAATTTATACATGTTCTTAAAGTAAAGGGATTCTCCTCCTGAAAATTCCATTTGTTTTATTTATTTTGAAAAAATATCAGCATGCTGAACAGATTTTAGGGTGAGGTCCATTAATCTCCATCTTCTTGTGTTCATGTCCTTATATAATCCTATCCCTTGGAATGTGTGTGACATCTGTGACATGCTTCCAATCAATAAATTATGGCATAGGTGAGAGATGTCATCCCAATGATTATGTTACATTATGTAAGAGTCTATCTTGCTAGCTGTCTCTCTCTCACTGGCTCTGAAGAAGCAAGCTTCCATGAATCCTATAGGTCCAAGAAAATGAATTCTTCCAGTAACCTGAGTGAGCTAGGAGTCAAATTCTTCTCCACTCAAGCTTCTGACTCCTGGCTGATTCTTTGATTTCAATCTTGTGAGACCCTGAACAGAGGACCAAACTAAGCAATACTATAACTTCCGACCTAAAGAAACTGAGATAACAAATGAATCTTGTTTTAAGCTGCTAATTTCATGGTAATTCGTTATGCAGTGATAGAAAACTAACGGATATTTTGGTACAAGAAGTAGGATGTTGGGTAGCAAATACCTAGAAATGCGGGAGTGGCTTTGCAACTTAGCCGTAGATAGACTCCGGAAGAATCTGGAGGAACATTATAGAGAAAGCCTAAATTGCCTTGCACAGACTGCTAGTAGAAATCTGGAGTTGGAGGATGCTGTTGGTGAGGGCTCAGATGAAGTAAGGAATATGTTTTTGAAAACGGAAGGAAGGAGAATCCTTGTTATGGAGGGGCAGAAGGCTCAGAAAAAGGATCTCCTGCTGTTCCGGGCAAAGCACAACTTAGAAGCAATGAACTTGCTTATCTAACTAAGGAGATTTGCCAGTGAAGTGTTAACAGTGTTGCCTAGTTTCTTGTTGCTTGGAGTGAAATGTGAGAGGAGAGAAATAAATTGAGGGAAGAAGAAAAAAGAAAGAGGACTTGGTGATTTCGGAAATACAGTCTTTTCAGATGGCAAAGAGATGCTAAAATTAAGACAGCTCGGTCTAGAGAGAAAGAGTGTCTAGGAAGAGTAACCCTATAAGCTTTTGCTAAAACATCAGAAAGGTCAAGAAGTCAAAGGGTTCAGTCATACAAAGGACCCTTTCAAGAGATTGTGTTTCATAGATCCTGTCAATCAGACCATAGCCTTTCTAGAAAGCTTCTACGCCCTCTCAACAAAAGGTCCAAATAGAGAAGGGATTGTTTTGAAAAAAAAAGTCTGTGGGTGTGGCTTTTGTCTAATGGAGTAAATCCCATTGAGATCCATGAAACACCCACAAAGTTTCTGAGAAAACTGTCCCATGATAGACACTGCCAGCTTGAACTGAAAAGGACAAAGGGAGTACAAAATGGAGAGACTGTCGGATCCCCCAAATTATACTGGCAGGAAGCAGGCTGATAAAACTAGTAAGCAGCAAACACAGGCTACCTTTCATGCAAACGGAAGGACCATCAACCCAGAACCAAGAGCCCAGAGGGTGGAGCTGAGTGCCATGAAGAGTGATTCCCACACTGAAATCTAATGAAGTAACTCGCACAATTTGCTGGGCTCATTTTCAGAATAGCTGTGGACCGTTGACTCCTTTTTCCTTTCCATTCTGTCCCTTTCCGAACTGGAATGTCCAAGCTGTTGGACTGTGCTTGTCTCAATCATTGTATGTTGGATACGTTGGGAGCAGATAATGTGTCTCTTTAGTTTCAGGGGCCTGGGGCCCCAGAGCTGCACTTAAGTGCCACCCAGGAGCCTCCTTCATATTTGGACTTGATCTTTTTGGACTTTGAGCTGATGCTATAATGTGATGAGACTTTTGGGAACCTTTAGACCTGGGTAAATATATTTTCCATGTGAGAGAGACATGAATAATCATTGGGGGCCAGAGGGCAGACTGTAGAAGACTTTAACTCGGCTTTTATGATCCCTATCTCCCTCTGTTCACACCCTTGTATCATCTCCTATCTTCCCTTGAATGTGGGTGAAACCTGTGACTTGTTTCTAACCAATAGAAAATGTCAAGGTGATGGATGGTGACTCCCATGACTGTGTTATGTTACATAAGATTTCATTTAGCTCAAGGTTTCTCTCTCCACGGCTGGCTTTGATGAAGCAAACTTCCACAAATCCTATGGCAACAAGGAAATGAGTTCTGCCAACAATGTGAGGGAATTTGGTAGCAAATCCTTCCCCAGTCAAGCCTCTGACGGGAACCCAGTCCTGCTCAATACCTTAATTACAACATCATGAGATACTAAAACAGAGGAGCTGGTTAAGGTCATGCCCAGGCTTGGGACCCACAGAAACTGTGAGATAATGAATGTGTGTTGTTTGCAGCTAGTCAATTTGAGGTCATTTGTCATGCAGAGATGGAAAAATGAATAAGATCAGACTTTCCACTGCTGTTAACCATTCCTACTCAGGTAAACCACAGGGAAATTATGAGATCATAGTTGCCTTCCATTTTTCAACTTTTATTTCAGTCTCTTCATTATTCACACTCTGCGTGTTTGGACCCTGGGAGGGGAAGCCAAACTTCCCAACCCTTAGGGTGGTGGTTCTCAAATTTTAGCATGCACTGAAATCATTTAGAGAACTTATTAAAACACAGTGCTGGGTCCCACCCCTGGAGTTTCTGATTCAGTAGGTCTTGAGTGGGGCTCAGGACTCTGCATGTCTAATAAGTTCCCAGTAATATTGATGCTGTGGGTCCAGAGCCAGTACTTTGAGAACAACTTCCATGGATCATCTCTACTATAGTTCTTCTTTCTTATGGCCTCCATGATACACATTTTTTGCAGTTTGCTCTGACCCCTTTTCTCATGATGATTGATAATGTAAGCTGCTGGAATTTCCAGATTCTGGCTGGCGGTTGCTATGGCAACACACACAGGATTGCCCTGTGCTTGAGGCCCTGAGTGAGGACGGCCCCAGATGAATCATTGACATAAGTGACTTATAAGTGGCACGAATGTTTCTCTCGAGTTGTCTGCTTCCTTCTGTGACCCTATTCCTGTTGTTTTTTTTTTCCTTTTCTGGGAATGTGTTTTTTGAGTCTCACTCAAGATTCTTCCCTCTAAGATGATAATCATGAAACCTTTAAATTTATGGGGTTCTCCACATTTATAAAACAATATCTTTTCCAGCACAAAGCTGAATTTTATTAACCTAGCCACCCTATGAGGCATGCTGGGGATGCCTAATTGTTCTCATTAAACGTTAATGAGTAGAGAACTCAAAAACACTCAGATAACTAAGATCTAAAGTCACACAAGACAGAAAACAACAGAGGCAAGTCTGGAACCCAGAACTCCTGATTTCTCCATCAGCACTGGTGCTGCTGGTAGAAAAGATGGCACAGTCAAAATGATAACTGGAGAGAGCTTACCAAAGAGAACTAACAAGTGACAGTGAAGTACCCCAGTATGAGAAGGTAGCCCAGAGGCTCAGAGGTGACAGAGTGGTTAGGTAACCTGAAGAGAGAGCTAGAGTCACCGCTGTCACTACAGGAGGGTGTCCAATAGGAGCTGTGGCCTTCAGTGGCCGAATGCAGACACTGCCACCCCACAGACCAGCAGGAAGTGGGTTGAGACAATAAACAGCCAGCTTCTCTCCCCAGAATACGAGGGAGGCTTAGGATGAGGTCGAGACATTTTGCCTTGTGGCTGTCCGACTGGGAGGCTGCTGTAGATTTCTGAACAGGGAGCAATAGTTGAAAATGGGGTGTGAAGAGAACTGGCCTGCCAGTATGATCCAATGCAGATGGGAGGGAGGAGAAGTTGGAGGCACAGAGATGAGTTCGACGGATGGTGTAGAACTTAGAACATCTTCCATTTCTGTCCACACTGCAGTGGCCCTGAGCAGAGTGGGCAAAGACAGACACATGAGAGTTGTGTCAGGCTGTGTCACTCCTCCATTCCTAGGATATGTTTGTGTAAAAGAATCATCCTAATATACTCGGATATTTGATATTGAGTTTGAAGACCTTTTCAGGTTTTAAGTGGGTTATGACTGGCCTTTTGGTCTTGGTTAGGGTTCCTGAAAAGCAGACTCAGACTTTATTCTGGATGTCTGAGGAACCCCAACAGAGAAAGAGTGAAGTGAGGGAGAAAAACCAAGAAAGGTAGTATTATCAATCCAGCTCTCACAGTGAGCTACTGGCACTTAATTGCTGGAGTAAATTCTGGCAACAGGGTAATATGCACATCTCAGGAGCATCCCACTTGGAAGGCAAAGGACTTGGAACATTGGTCCACTGACTCCTGAGCATCATTGGTTGAGGGCTTCTCTTGGGGAATGTTAACTTCTGACACTTCCGGCCTGCCACACGCACAGGCAGAGTGGCCATCATGGTTTGGGACATGGCCTCCTGACCCAGAGATGGAAATGCTGGCAGTTGGAAGCCATTTTGAGTGCAATGAACCGGGTGTGGGTGGGGCTTCAACAACACCTGCTATATTGTCATTTCCAGGATGGTCCTCATCAGCTCTGTGGTCCCTACCCACTTAATACAGTGCCCTAAACTGCTATGTCCAAACAGATTTTTTTATATATAAATTTATTTTTTATTGATATTTCTCATTCATTTTCTCTCCTTTCCCTTTATTCCCTTTCACTAGTTTTTATATTCCCCAAATGAATGAGACCATATAATGTTTGTCCTTCTCCGATTGTCTTATTTCACTCAGCATAATACCCTCCAGGTCCATCCACGTCGAAGCAAATGGTGGGTATTTGTCGTTTCTAATGGCTGAGGAATATTCCATTGTATACATAGACCACATCTTCTTTATCCATTCATCTTTCAATGGACACCGAGGCTCCTTCCACAGTTTGGCTATTGTGGACATTGCTGCTATAAACATCGGGGTGCAGGTGTCCCGGCGTCCAAACAGAATTCTAGTTTATCGTGTACAAAATCAAGCCAGCATGTATAGCACTGTTGGAGAAGTACCATATTGGGCAGTGGAATTGGTGGTTAAACACAGGAGTGAATTTTTATAATTTTTTAAGGTTGTGGGGAAGACATATTGCCAGATTGGTGGGGTAATCAGTGAAGCTAACATATCAGCTGGAAGTTAACCAATGATTTGCACCCAGGACTCTGCGCTGTCAATCCAAAAGCAAAAGAGGAACACAGTAGGTAAGGAAAGTTGCCAGACAACATTCCCCCTGCTTTGCATTGCATATCTCTTTGTTGCTCTGACCTGGCTGCAAAGGACACCGAAGAGCCCTTACTCCACTGAAAAACAAAAGGTTCAAAGTGGTGTCATTTTCCATCAAGTTTCGGAATAGTCAATCATCCCATGACTTACACCTCACTGAGTTTGTATCTCTCGACTCTGCCAGGACATCTGCCCTGCTCTACATCAGAACACTCAGCATGATCTTGAATCCACACAGACACAAGTTTTTAAAAAATGAGTTAGAGGGAAGCATTTTCTGTGCCACACTGTGCTGAATTATTTACTCCCAGCCTGGGATTCAGAGAGCTAGCTCTTCCTCAGCCTTGAATTTTACTGCAATACCAAGAAAGAAAATAAGTAAATAAGGAGAGGGAAGAAATCAATCCCTTGGAGACCTCCTGGCATCTGAAGTATCTTTTGAAATGGAGCCTGATGCTGAAATGATTATGTCATTTCAGAGTGCAATGCTAATATGCTCACAACTCTGGCTAAATGCTGGAGCGAAGCACAATTTTGAAGCAATAAATTTGTGGCCCTGTGTGTAAGCAGGAAAAAAAAATGCACCTAAAACTTGCATGCATTTATTAATTAAGCGTCTCAAAATTTAGAAACAGACTCCAAGATGATGCCTTTTTAGCGTTGTGTGCAAAATAATAATAAATGCAGGTAATGGAAATGAGGGTCTCTCCCTTTCCTGTGAGGTCAGGGTCAGGAAAAGGGATACAATTGCACATGGAGTGGTACTTAATATGTCCATAAAAGAAAGCAATCACCTGCCTCCTTCTAGGATATGTGTCATGGAGGGGGATCACAAACATTCCCAATGTATTCCAAAAGCGCTGTCACCACGTGGCTACCTAAGTACAAGGTAACTTTATATTTTTTTTTGTCTCCTACTGCTCCTTTACATTTATTCAGAAGGATAACTCCTTCCCCAGCCCCTCGACAAAATCCTGGGAGTCCCATTTCTTTTCTGGAGTACTTAGGTAATAAAAATTCTTATGGTCACTTCTGGTCCAAGACACATTTTTTTTTTTTTGGTAATTATAAGTAACCCAAATTTCCAGGTCTGTGTGATGATCAAAATTTTGAACCTGACCTGGTGCTGGTAGGAAGCCTGGAGCAGGCATAGGGTGGGGAGAGACGTAATCAGCTTTTGATCTGGAGAAGAAATGGTGCTTTTTTTCTTTTTTCTTCTCCCAGTTGTTCACCTGCTTCCTCAGTCCTGCACCCAGTGTTTGAGGAGGGAAAAGTATGTAGTTGGGGGCAGCAGGGAGACAGGCCTTCTGTAACTAGAGTGTCTCCCCCTCCCCCCCTCACCAAATGCTGGGGCTCTCTCAACTGCAGTTCTCTTGTTGCAGGTGATGGACTGTCTCCTGTCTCATCTCTTTGCTGTTTTCTTGGCTGCTGGCTGTCCCCTTGGGTTTACTGTTAGCTTTATTCCCCAAAGATTCTTTTTCACTGTTTTAAGTGGGCCCTGCTGCATAGTTCCTAAATTGATCCTGCTGATGCTTCTCTCTCTCTCTCTCTCTCTCTCTCTCTCTCTCTCTCAATCACACACACACACACACACACACACACACACACACACACACACATCCAAATCTGTTTCACAGGAAACACTTATGCATCCTTTTCTCCAGTAGATTCCAGAACTTTTGGTCATGGTCCACCCAGTGTAGCCACCCACTAGAGCAGTTAGTCTATCCATTCCAGGTATGATGTAGATATTAATCTACTGTATCTCCCTTCCAACCATGGGCAACACATATTGCCCTGCCAAATGGTTTCTGCGAAGTCCCTCTCTCATGATCTGAGGTAAAGAGAGAAGTCATTCCTGGCCATCTCAATAGAGCTTCCTCAAATAAATCACATCTAAAAAAACATCTAAATTCTTAATCCTCAACCCTTCCCCCCTCCCCAGTTGTGAGTGAGTCACAAAACTCATAATTTTGGGTTTTCACCATTTCTTTCCGCAAATCCTATAGGAAACTTTATCTCACAAGTCCCTTTGGTATTAGTATCTATTAGTGTCTCAGCAGAAATTTCTATTTTAACATCCAATTACAAAGTAAAAAGTATGAGGAGGTTGTTTTTTCACCTCAGCCAGAACTTGGAATTGCCCACAGACTCAGCAATAAGGAACCCTTGGTTGGTATTTTGGAATTTGCAGAGGACTTCAGAATCACTTTTACTAAAAGCTAGGATGTTGACAGCATTTATTGGGAAACCACTGTGTGCCCTCAAGATAGCCATGATGTGTAAAATGTCATTTCTACCCCCCACCCCACCCCAGAAGAACTAGAATATAGAAACAGGAAGTGGTTTTCCTGGAGACAGTAATAGGTTGTTAGAACTTGAGAAAAACTCTTGTGTGATCAACCAACTGACTATGCCTGTTAACGAACATATGACAGGACTCAATTTAAGCATTTCTTTCCGTCCCTCAGGCCCATAGGCTTAGGCTGATCTGAAGGATAAGACAGCATGTGATCCAAGATCAGAAGAGTCAAGGAAAGTCCTTTCTGTAAAAGTCTTCAGGAGCCAGAAGTAGTACCAAAGCTAGAGGGCAGGATTGGATTAATCGTATGGGTAGACAAGAACGTCAGAAGAATGAATGCACCAGGGGCAAGAACTCACAGCTAAAGCTGAAAAGTGAATCCCCCTCATGAGGAAGAGATACACCTTGGAAAGGACCAGAACTCATCTCTCTCAGAACACCTTGGAAGCCTACTGGGGAGCTCACCTGCCTAGCTTTCTGCCACCCTACTTAGATCCATCTTGCTCCAGATAAACCCATGTCCAAAGCTGCATGCACGCACACACACACACACACACACACACACTAAATGGCAGAGAATGGCAGCTGCTCATCAAACCTTTTTTCTTATCTTCCTGAACACACAACTAGATCACATTTTCAAGCCTCTCTTGAGGTTAGGTGTGGCCATGTGACTGAGTCTTAGCCAATAGAATGAATTGCAAACTGTTGTGTACCACTGTCACATCAGGCCCATAAGAACCTCCCACATGCTACCCTCCATGTTGTTTCCCATTCTACTGACTTGATGCAAATGAGCCCAACAAGCTTGGAAGCTACGTGCTGAAGATGGATCTAACATCATGGAAAAAGCCTGAGTCCCTGAATCACTACTTGGAAGATTGCTGCCCACCAGCTGGAGCACCCATTTTGGACTTCACCCAAGCAAGAAATAAATTTCTATTATTTTTGGAGCATTATATATGTTGGGATTTGTATGTTGCAGCATCTAGGGTTACCTTAAGCAATACAGACACCAAGAAAAGTTGTTGGACCAATACACATCTCAGCTTGGGTTTCCTCTGAGAAGTTCAGAGTAAATATTGTAAATGTGACTTCGAGCTCCTTTGGGGCAGAGTCTATATTCTAGCTATCTTTGTATCCTCCTAAAAATAGTTATTGAAGGAGTATCACATATAGTAAGAATTCAGTAGCTGTTTTTTTGAAATGTTCAAATGTTCAAATCTTAGGCAGAAGTCTTGGCTGTGAAAATACTGAAGAGCCCTTACTAGGGCTAAATGAAGGTATACTGAATAAATGAATGAATGAGCAAATAAATGGCATAGTTTGGTGAAAATAAATCCCACCTGAGGAGTTAGAGAAACATTTTCTCATCTGTAAAATGAAGATGATGATATCTTGCCATATTACCAAATCAGAAAATATACTTCCAGGCCTTTAATCACTAAATTAGGAAGTGGTAGACACATGTAAGTTCTCTAATATAATTTGGATCAGTTACTTTATACGTTGATATGTTGTCAGTACATTGATGATAGGGTTGAAGCACAAGGAAGGAGAATTAGCTGAAAAGCATTTGGCAACATCTTAGGGAAAATAAAAAAAAAAAAAACTTGTATGAGGGTACTCAAGACTTCAGAATTCTCAAAATTCTGAGTCTCTTCTGATTTTCAGGCAAAATAATGCCCACCATTTGCCACTGGACTCAAGAGAACATCTTTGCATCAACAATGCTCTGCAATCATGAGCAGACATATGCCATCTGTACCTCCCTGGAGAATACCTGCCACTTCTTAGGTTCTTGCTTGGTGATCACAGTCAGAAAAGAATTAAGCAACACTGCTGTGCCAAATACTATGGAAGTTCATTCAGCCGTATTACATGATTGAAATGTCAGAATGTTTAAACACTTTCAGCCACATGAAAATACATTTGGACATGTTTGGAACAAAGCTAGCAGAGAACAACCACAGGAAATGTTCCTATAAATTAAGAATGATCCAGTGATCGAGGGAGTGGTTCTGGGTTGACTTTTGGTCACAGAACCCTGGGAGTGGGTGACAAAAGTGGTTACCCAGTGTGCCAATGGTGATGACAACCCCTTCCCAGCTAGAGTGGAGAGGTATATGCTGGAGGCTGCAATGGCTACACTCAACCCTGAAAGAATATTTCTTGCATTGGCTGGGCAAGTGACTATCATCAGAGGTCAAGTGATTTCCTGTAAGTTCAATGTAAGGTCACCCCTCCTTTAGTTCCTAGTCCTCCATCAGAAAGAGGAAGCCCACAGGCTAGGAAGAGCAAAGATTCCTTTATGCAGATTTCATCCTCCACCAGTAGAAGCCAAGGAATGGCTACCAGATTCTATGTGTTCCCATCACTGTTCTCAAACTGCCCGACACTTAATAGCACAGTCTGCTTTGGAATATCATGTCCTATATTCCTGTCCATGTCAGTCACTGGAAGAAACCTCGGGCTTCCAGCAATCCCCTATTCCCTGGCCTCTAGTCTCTTATGGCTCTAAGCATTGCCTTTTCTGTAACCATCCTTCTGTCCTATCTCCTGAAAGAACAGGAACTTTCTGTCAAGCATCTATCAATCAGCAGCCAAATTCCTCATAATCCCTTACACTTCCTTGGCTATTGTCTTCACTTTTTTGCTCTAACTGAAATTGACCTTTCCTCAGAGACCCCTGCTTCCCTTGCAGCTTCCTCAAAGAGTAGCTGTTTTCTCTCCCAGACCTTTCATAGCATTGAGTCTAGATGTGAGGTAGTATCTTCCTTCCTTCTCATTATCTCTTCCAGGTCTTTCTTCCTCATTCCTCCCTAAAACTACACAGCTTGGATGGTCTCAATATTGCTAAACCCAGTGGTCCACTCTATGATTGCATTTCACTTGATAGATCAGCAGCATTTTACTGAATTGATCACTCTTCCTGTTGAGACACTTCCTTCACTTGGCTTCCAGGACACCATACCCTCCTGCTTGCTTCCTACTTTATTAGTTGCTTCTTCTCCATCCCTTTATACTTCCTTCTTATTCCACTGACCTCTAAGTGAAGCCCCAGGACTTCATCTTTGAACGTTTTCCCTTTTCTGGGTACACTTACTATCTTGATGAACTCATTCAATCTCCTAGATTTCTAGACTCTGTATGCTCACAACTCCCTAAGTTATATCTTCACCCCAGACCTTCTGCTGAGCTTCAGATGTATACAGCCAAGGGCCCACTTGACATCTCCATCTGGGTGTTAATAGGCATGTCATGTGCAAATTGACCAAGTTCTTGATCTTCTCCAAACCTCTTCCTCTTGAAGTCTCCCTCACACCGCCAAAATCAGTTAATGACAATTCTAATCTTCCAGTCATTCAGGCCAGAAATCTTGAAGGCATCCTTGAAGACTCCTCTCATTCTCATGCTATACATCAAATTCATCAGAAAATCCTGTTTGATCTTTTTCTAAAATAGATATGGAATCTGACCAGTTCTTACCAAATTTACTACTATGACTCTGACCCATGCAATCGTTATGTCTCACTTGGATTGCTGCATAGCCTCCTAACTGTTCTGTCTACTTCTGTCCTTGCCTCCTTCATTTTGATTCTAAAAACAGCAGCCAAAGTAATCCCATCAAATATAGGCAGAACATATCAATCCTTTGCTTATACCCCTACAGTGGCTTCCTAGCTCACACAGTAAAAGTCAAAGTCCTTACAATAATGTTCAAGGCCCAACATGATTTGGTCAGTCACCACATCTCTAACCTCATCTCCTACCACTGGAGACTCCAAAGCTTTCTTGTCGTTCTCTAACCATCCCAGGCATACTTCTGCCTTGGGGCCTTTGCATCTGCTCTTTCCTTGGCATAGACTATTCCTTCTATAAATACCCATATGGCATACTCCTTCTTCTGGGTCTATCTAAAAGGTGATCATTACTCCGTCTTTGACTCTATCTCCATTTCCTGCTTAATTAATTTATTTTTTTTTACGTTAACTATGATTGCTATCTATCATACTCAATATATTAGCTATTTACCTTATTAGTAGTCTGTCTCTTCCACTAAAATATAATTCGCATTTGGGTAGGGATTTTGGCTTATTTTACCCACAGCTGTATACCTAGAGCCTAGAAGTAAGCTGGTAGGTAGCAGATGCTCAATAAATATTTGTGTAAATAATTATCTTAAAACATACCCAATGCATGGAAAGTGTTTAGAAAGTGTTTATCAAATACTGTGTGACTTCCCTTCCCTGACCAGAAATCCAATGCAGGGCCTCTTCTGACCCCAGAATCTTAGTTAGAACCATGACCAGTGATCCACATTCAGCATCTATATCTTCCTCAGGTGCAATTTCCATTAGCATTACCTGGGGTGTATCACCATCCCGCTCAACCATCGCTAGCATTTTACCCACACTGACCATGTGGTTTGAATTACAGTGTCACTTCGTGTTTCAGCATTTCTTCTTTTAGTGTCTGTATTTAGAGTCTGAAAGTAGTACCAGAAGACTCTACAATGATCCTGGAGGAATAGGGCTGAGACCATACTAGTGGTCATAATGGGTCAGACCATTCTTAATGTCCTCTAAAGTGTCAGTCTAATTGCAAACTAGCATGGTTCTATGCTCTTTATGTGATTAACTCATTGAATACTTTCAACAGCGTAATGAGGTTGGAACTATTATTATTTTCATTTTTAAAGACTTTTATATTTATTCATTTGAGAGCACAAGCAGGGGGAGAAGCAGAAGGAGAGGGCAAAGCAGACTCCCTGTTGAGCTGGGAGCCCGATGTGGGGCTTGATCCCAGGACCTGGAGATCATGACCTGAGCTGAAGGCAGATGCTTACCCATCGAAGACCCCCAGGCTCCCCCTATTACTTTCATTTTAGATGTGAGAAAACTGAAGCACGTAGAGATTAAGTGGATCCAGAAGTCACATAGTTTGAAAGTTGCAGAGACTGGATTCAAACTTAAACAGTAACCACTGCTAGAGTACCATGGGAAGCAGTGGTCCAGACGCTATCAAGCTGCAACCATAATGTTGTAATCCTGTGACTTCCTTCTCCAGTGGATGAAAGGGAAAGAGCAGGAACTAAGTCTTCTACCCTGGCTGTGTGGGAATTTGCTTTTCCTGCTCTATATTTCCCCCTCTCTGCCCTCCTATATGTTGAAATGGTAGGTGAGGGAATATTCTCAGCTTCTGCTGTCAGATAAGCAAAGATGAGATGTGCTTTTCCACCTTTTGCGCCAGCTCATACTTTAATGGTTGGAAGTTTCAAATCACATCCCAAGTTTCTTGGAACTCAAAATTGAGTTATCTGATTCAGTAAAATGTAGCTTTCTCACTTAAAAGGATTTGCCCAAGGGACCTCTGGGATTTCAAATATACTTAAAAGAAACAACTGTGTTGAATCACAGAAGCATAAGGGATTGCATTTCCCCTGGAGAACACACAGGATGTATTAAACAGAGGGGGAAATGTTTGAAGTCCAACAAGCTTTGAGCTTCATCCCACCCACCACATCTGAAAACTATCTGAGTCATTTGATGGAGGCAGACTACAGCTGGGCTCCCTCATTCTCACTGCTATTGTGGCCTACTGCCTTGACGTTGAGATGCTAGCTCTACAAGCACATTTTTACCTACATCTGCTCACCCCTTTTTAGTGGACTCAGGAAGAGCCCATTTTTTAAAGCCTATCTGAAGGAGGGTGGGCTGGGAGCTGCTGGGAGCAACTATCCCATCAACAGAAGACTAGATTTCTCATAGCAGCAAATACAGCTCTAGACAGAAACAGTGAAGGGGAATGCATTCATGCTTGGCTGCTATTAAAGAGATTCCAATAAAATATTAATAATTATATAATTAGATTTTGGGAAAATTACCTAACCTTTTTAATTAGGTGTTATTTTCATTCCTTTAAATGGGGGTAATACTAGTTACTGACTGGAGCTGGTGTGAGGGTAAATGAGAAAATATTTGTAAGGTGCTTGGGACAGTGCTGAACACATAGCAACTAGTCAATAGATACAAGGCATTACTATTATTGTTTTTTTTGTTCCTGACTGTCTCTCTTATGCCCATTGCTCTTTACTTTTTGTTAAAACCTGCTTTCAGATGTTTTCTTCACCTAGGGAACGGATGAAATTAATTCAAAGTCATATTTCCCTTCTTAAATCCTTGATTCCAGAACAGCACCTAACATGAAGCTCAGAGAGAAAAAATAAAATAAAATAATAAAATAAAATAAAATAAAATAAAATAAAATAAAATAAAATGTGAGGTTCTTCCAAGGAGCAAATTTGGTCCAGGACTATCCAGACCTCCACAATAAGGCAGTTTAGTGGAAAGAGGACTGAGGTGCAGGTCAAATCTAAGGAAATCCACATAACTTTGGAATCTTGGACAAGTCACTTCAACATCTTGGGCCTCTTCATAATATGAAAAGACTTAGGGCTCTTGGATCAATGTTTTCCAAATCTGTTCTTTGATATGAAACTATTTATTTAAATAAATTATTACAGGGAAATACCATATGTAGATCAAATTAAACAGATCTGGGAGGTAGGTTTTGGAAGCTCCTCTCCCCAAATTTCAGGAGAGTTCTGTGACCCTCTAGGCCACATAGAGTCACACTGCATACTCCTTAGCTTCATGAACACCAAAATCCCATCTGGGCCTAATGCCCTAGGCATGCTACCTTCCGTCCTTATATTGTTGCCGTCGTCCTCTGAACCTGCTCTGCTTATACCTACCTTGCACCTGGAGATGCCTCCTACCTGAAAGACATCCTATTTTCTCCTCCCATAGGATCTATATCACTAGGTGTAGTCTCTTACCCTTAGACCTCATTCACTCAATCTGCATAAAAATTCTAGACCGAAATAGTTCCACATGCATTCAGTGGTTCCTAGCAGGCCCCATTCAAACATGCCTATTGCCTGCTTGGCCCCCGAGGGCATCTGAATTTATGATGCTAGGTCTTCCCTGTCCTTCAAGGTCCCGCTCAAGTTCGGAGTTCTCTAGTTACTCTCATCTCAAGCATCTTGTTGTACTTATAGCTGTAATGATAAAAATAACAAACATAGGACAAAGTAGAGAATAATTTCGAGTTTAATTTTGGAGAACTAATTACAAAAAGAGAACAGCTGGTCAACTTTTTCTGGATCTCTTACAACAACTTATAACAAATATGCAATCTCTTCTTGATTGAGTGGTCAAATATGTGTTCGTGGAATAGAATTAATTTGAAAAGATTCCATCTGATAATTATGATCAGCCGTATATTAGGATGACACTAATTTCAATTAAGAAAAACCCTCAAAATTTCCAAGGCTTAGCACAATAGAATTTGATTTCTTACACACAAGTCCAGTGTGGGAGTACTTAGTATGGGGAGAACTTAAAAATCTTTTATTTTGAAGTAATTTTAGGCTCACAGAGGAATCACAAAGACGGTACAAAGAGCTCTCAGATACCCATTCCCCAGCTCTTCCTAATGTTAACATCTTACATAATCACGGTGCATTTATGGAATGTTCTGGAATTAACATTGCTATAGCCTTAGTAACAAAACTACATACTTAAATCATTTCACTGGTTTTCCCACCAATATTCATTTTCTGTTCTGGGGTCTAACCCAGAATACCACGCTGAATTCAATTGTCATGTCTCTTTAGTTTCCTCTCATCTGTGGTAGTTTCTCAGCCTTCCCTTGCTTCTCATGACCTTGGCACTTTTGAAGACAAGTGGTTTGTCAAATGTCCGGCAACTGAGGTTAGTCTGATGTGTTCCTGTGATTGGATTGGAGTTATGGATTTCAGAGAAGAATACCTTCTTACCACATCATATTAAGGGGGTACAAAATACCCACATGACTTATCCCTGATTATGTTAGCCTCAGTCTTCTTGCTTAAGCAGTGTTTGCCAGTTTCTCCACCATAAAGTCATGATTTTTTTCCATCCCATACTCTATTCCTTGAAAGCAAGTCACCAAGACCAGCCCATGTTCAATCCAAGTAAGCTGGATTTTCTGGAGGAAGGAGTAGCCAGGACTCTGTGGACATATGCTAAAAGCACCACCATAATTAATAAATATTTAGGGGGAGATACTTTGAGGCCATGCAAATATTTTGTGTCTCCTTAAAGTTTTTCCCATTAATTTTTGCATCCATCAGGGCTCTGCCGGAAGAAATTATTACTGTGGAGCTCCAATGCTGATTTTCTATTTCTCTCATTCCTTTGACATGTATTCTGTGGAATTGTATTATAACAAGTTTTTCCGTTCTTCCCCACTTATTTTTTATTCAATTATTTATATCAGTGTGAAATCATGGATATTTATTTGCTCTCTGGGTTTATAATCCAAAATTAATGTTATTTATTTTGTTACTCAAATCATTCCAGCTTTGATCATTGGGAACGCTTTCAGGTTGGCTCCGGTATCTTTTTGACATGCTTCCAACTTTTAAAATTTCTTTTCTATTTACTTTTATTTATTAATTAATTTCTGTTTTAGAACGTCCTTACTTTCTTTTACTACAAGATGCTTTAGGGTGATTTTCTGCCCAAGCTCTAAAATCAGCCAAATTTTTAAATGCTGCATTTTCATTTTCATTTAAGCCAAAATACTTTTAACTTCCACTGAGACTTCCTTTTGGACCCATAAATTATTTAGAAATGTGTTGTTTAATTTCCAAATATTTGACATTTTTATAAATAGCTTTTCATTACTGATTTCTAGTTTCATTCTGGTATGGTCCAAGAGCATACTTTGTATGACTTTGATTTAAAATATCATAACTTATGTTATGTCCCAGGATGTAATCTATGTTGGAAAATGTGCCCTGTGCACTTAGAAAAAAATGCATATTCTGCTGTTGTTGTTTGGCACATTACATAAATGTCAACTAGGTCAAGTTGGTTAATAGAGTCGTCCAGATCATCTGTAGTAGTACTGATATTTTGTAGTCAAAATATCAATCAGTATATCCCAGTCAGAATTGTGGATCTGTCTGTTTGTCCTTTCAGATCTCTCCTTTTTATTCCTCATTATTCCTCATATATTTTGAAGCTTTATTGTTAGATACACACACACACACACCTATAGGATTATTTAAAGAACTGACCTCTTTACCATGATGTAATGGCCCTCTTAAAAAAAAATTACCTATTTATTTGTGAGAGGGCGAGTGCAGGGTGGTGGAATAGAGAGGGAGGGAGAGGGAGAGAGAATTTCAAGCAGACTCCACACTGAGCACGGAGCCCAATGTGGTGCTTGATCTCATGACCCTGATCTTGACCTGAGCTGAAATCAAGAGTCAGACGCTTAACCGACTACACCACCCAGGTGTCCCTCTAATATCCTTCTTTATCCTGATAATATTTCTTGTTCTAAAGTTTACTTTTGCTGTAATTAACATAACTACTCCAGTTTCCACTCACAGTATGCATTACTCCATTCATTTATTTTTAACTTACCTATGGCTTTATATTTAACATGGGGTTCCTGTAGACAGTACATAGTTGAGTCCTGATTTTTTTAATCCAATATGAAAATCTCTTTAAGCTGGTATGTTAGACAATTCACACTAAATGAGATTATATATGGTTGAATTAAAATCTACTATCTTTTTAGCTGTTTTCTATTTGCTCTATATGTTCTTTTTTATTTCCTCACTTCTGCTTTCTCTAGGTATAATTTAACATTCTTATGAGTACATTTTATCTCTTCTATTGAACTATTATTTATACCTCTTTAAAAACATGTTTGTTGGTTTACAATCTGAGTTTGCCTTCAAAGACTATTACACTGCCTTCACATGTCATGTCAGAACCATATAACAGTATATTTTTAACTCATCCTCCCATCCCTTGTGCTTTTGATACACATACAGAAAAAAAGGCAATGTGAAGAGAGAACAGAGGGATTTGAAGATGCTGGTCTTCAAGATTAGAGTGATTCAGCCCTAAGCCAAGGAATGTTGGCAGCGACCCATAGCTGAAAAAGTCAAGGACTAGATTCACCCTATAGCCTCAAAAAAAAGTATGCCTTGATTTGATTCTGGCCCATGATACTGATCTTAGACTTCTGGCTTCCAGAGCTATAATAGACAAAATCATCACTGTTGTTTTAAGCCACCAGGTTTGTGGTGATTTCTTTTGGCAACCACTGGAAACCAATACACCTAGGTATTGTTTTTTCCTAGCTTGGTGTTCTCTGAGCCTCTTGGATCTATAATTTGATGTCTGTCACCAATTTTGGAAAATTCTCAGCTGCTATTTCACTATTTCTTTAAATATTTCTTCTGCTCTGTTTTCTCTTCTCCTTCTGAAATTTCGTTACAAATATGTTAAATCATTTGGTATTGTCCCATATCTCTTGGATCTTCAGTTTTTCTTCCTGCTCTTTTTTTCTTTCTTTGTATTTCAGGTAGGATAATCTCTACTGATCTGTTATTATCAAGGTCACTGATTATATCCTTGGCTGTGTGTTGAGTTTACTGATGTGCCCCTTGAACACATTCTTCATCTTTGTTACTGTGCTTTTCAGTTCTAGCATTTCCATTTTCTTTCATCTTATTGTCTTCATCTCTCTGATGAAATCAACTATCCTTGTATATAATCTACCTTTTCAATTAGAGCCTTTAACATGTTAATCATAGTAAATTCCCTACTAGTTCCAGTATCTGTGACATAAATAGAGCTGTTTCTGAAAATCGCTTTGTCTCTTCAGACTGTGTTCCTCTTGACTTTTTGTTTGCCTTTCCATTTTTTTTTTGATGAAAGCTGGACATGTTATGTCAGACAGTAGATACTATGGTATACATTTTTTAGTGCTTGGAGATGAGCATGCTATTCCATCTACCATGTTTTTAGTATTAAAGGTTGTAATAACATAATTGGGAGATGGGCTGAGTTTGAAATTTGCTTTCCACTTGGTTTGGGTCTTCTCATTGTCATGCTCCTCAAAGACAGTTTTTATTCTGCAGCTCCCCAGTTCTATTCCACTATTATTTTCACTTGGCACTAGTTAGCATGTTGGTGGCAGTGGAGGGGGTGCATTCTCTGATGTTCTGCTTTAGCTTCAGTCTTGGGCAGGTGCTATAAACCTGGGTTAGGGGTTGTAGCCTTCACAAGTATCCCTGCCCTTCTTCCAAACATAATGCTGGGCCAATTATGGGTTCCTATCTTATCCCCGGAGCAGAAATTTAGGGTTTTTTCCCCGCATTTCTTTCTCCCAGATAATACCTGGTTTCCACCAGTGCCATAAGGCTACAGTTTCCTTTGCCCCTAGCAGATTGTTTTTGTTTCTTATGAGAGACAGGCATGGAGTCTAGGTGGAGTTTTAGCAGTGGCAGATGTTCTCTTCCACCAGTCAGCACCACGGGGAAGGGGGAAGCTTTCTTAGAACTCACCCCCACCCCACCCTGTGAGGACCTGTGAGTCTCAATAGGAAAATCCTGCAAGATATGAACTTTTCTATGTTTTCAGCTAAGGGGTTTCAGTCTCCCACACTAGCACACACTCAGCCTTTTGCAATTTGATTTTTTTTAATCTAGTTAAATCCTCTTCTCAGTTTACGTGGCTTCTGGCGGGCTCTGTGCCAAGTAACTAAATGCTAACATTCTGTTCTTCCCTACCATCACCTCTCTCTCTCTAGATTTCAGGATAGTTGTTTGCCCTCTGACCTCAGTTTTCTCTTGTGTTCAATAAAAAGCCATTTCTTTGTAGTTTGTTTACCTTTTTGTTGTTGTAGAAAGGATGAGAGCAAAGCTCTTTCCGGCTTTCTATGGCTGAGAGATCCAAGCTGAAAGTGGTGGATGAAACTTTTCATGCATTGATTCAGGGACCTAGGTTCCTTCCTCTTGTGGTTTTACCATCCACTAGGGCTCATGTGTAATTATTTACAGTCACAGTAGGCTTTAACGTAGGATATATTCTTAGACATTAAATTACTGGGTGTTGCAATGTGCATTCTCCAGGAAGCAGACTCTAGGATGAAGATTACCTTGCAGAAGTTTGTTAGAAATTACCCTTGGAATCAAAACTTCTAGAAGAGAGAGGGGGAGAAGGAGGATTGGATAAAGGGAGAGGTTCAGTTGTGGTAGAGGTGCAACAAGGGTTCACTTGACCCCATGGGAAGCTCTGCAGCAGAGATGGTCCTAAAGAGTTGTCCTAAACACAGTGAGGAAGCTAGGCCTTTATATTTCTACATCATCTGGTCATTGCACACGGGCTGGTCCGAAGGCACATGTTGACAAGGCAGAAGTTCCCAGCTGAAGACAATATCTAGAGAGGCCTGAGAGATGAAGACCATCACATGGCAGCAGCTGGAGGAATAAGCCTTGAAGAGAATCTGGGGAATGCATCACAGCTTCTACTATAGAGAGTCAACACATACGCATATTTTAAGGCTCTTACCATCAAAAAATACCATCAAAAATTTCAGTTTCACAAACACTGTTCCAGAAATGATATAATCTTTTGTAGTTTTCTCATCTATAAAGTAAAAATGATTTAAAAAACATCTACCTCACAGTTTTCGTTGTAAGAATTAAACGAGTAAATATTTACAATATACTTAGGACAGTGGCCAGTATATACTAAATGCTAAATTTTCATTATTATTATTGTTGTTGTTGTTGTTGTTATTGTTGTCATTGTCATTTTACACTGGTACCAGTAGTGAATTCTTTCCAATAAAAATAAAAATTTCAGGGCACCTTGGTGGCTCAGTCAGTTAAGTGTCTGTCTTGGGGTAAGGTCATAATTCCAGGGTCCTGGGATAGAGCTCCACGTTGAGCTTCCTGCTCAGCAGGCAGCCTGCTTCTCCCTCTCTCCCCTATCGGTGCTCTCTCTCTGTCTCTCTCTCTCTCAAATAAATAAATGAAATCTTAAAAAATTAAAAAAATAAAAATAAAAATTTCTGGGGCACCTAGGTGGCTCAGTTGGTTAAAATGTCTTACTTCTGCTCAGGTCATGATCTCTGGGGGTCATGAGATTGAGCCCCAGGGTCCCCACAAGCGAAGAGTCTGCTTCTCTCTCTTCATCTGCCCCTCCCCTCATGCTTGTGCGTGGATGTGCAGGATCTTGCTCTCCCTCTCTCATAAAAAAAATAAAATCTTTTAAAAAATAAAATAAGAAATAAAAATAAAAATTTCCAACCTAAGACCACTTGTATCTTCTATTATTAATTATCTGCTCATGTCTCTTACTGACTGTTAGGATGTCATTTTTTTCTTACTTATTTGTGAGAATTTTTCTCATTTATTTAGAATATTCATCCTCTATTAGTCATATGAGTCACATAAACTAGAACATATTTCTAGCTTCTTGTGTATCTTTGAGTTTGTTTATATTATTATATTTTGATGTATTTGCTGTACAGAGCCTAACCAGTGGATCAATGTCAAAATAACATTAGTAATTATTATAATTATAAAAATACTGTTTAATGTTGGCTAACACATAGCGAGTATTTACTATCTGGGGGTGGTAAAAATTACTGATTCATTCATGCATTATCTTATTTCATTCTCAGCACAAACTGTTGAGGTAAGATCTACTTTTACTCCCTCTTAACAGATAAGAAAACCAAGGATTAGAGAGATTAAATATCTCGCTCCAAACTGGTAAGTGGTGGAACTGGGAGTGAAACTCAGGTCTGTTAGATTCCACAGTCAACATTTCCCAAGATGCACTCTGTGAAACACTATCCTGGGCAATACTACATATACACTCATGTGCAAATATATGCATACACACAAACACGTGTGAGTGTTCCAGAGTCAAATCAATGTGGCAGAGCCTTGAATGTCTGATTCCAGACATAGTCCATAGATATTAGCATATTAACGGCTCTGTACCACCAACTCACTGCAAAAATAGTGTTCTATATCTCACACTTGGTAAAATGTAAAATACCACACCATACTACTTGAGAGGAGGTCTTCAGCACCTAGCGGTCCAGGATTCTGCTCAATCATCATCAATACGGATGAAAACAAAGAGAACAACCTAATGAAATTAGCTAGTGACTCAAAGTGGAGAGGAAAAGCTGCTCCACTAGGTAACAAAATAAAGATTTAATAATCTGGAACAATGGACAGAGGTAAATAAGATAAGATCTGACAGGGATGAATGTAAAATCTTGCAGTTAGGTTAAAAGAAAAATCAATGACATGAGTACAATTTAGGAGAAAGCTTGATTTCACTGTAGTTTGCATGAGGAAGCCTGGGGGATTTAATTGATCATAAGCCCAATTAAAAAACAATTGAAATGTATTCAACAAGCAAGGAACTCCAGTTCTAAATCTGCATTATTAATACAAAGGTAGCGTTCAGAGTGGCGGAGATTGGTATCCTTTACCCTGGCCACTGTGCCACTCAGAGAGTGTGTGGAGCATCGTGGTATTCCTGGCAACAGGCTTCAGGGCAGGCAACAAATGGCAATCCAGAACCTACCCTGGTGGTGCTGACTCAGATAATAAGGAATCCAGCAGACACCACCTTTGGTCCAATAGTAGAAACAACTCAAGCTGTTTAGCCTGGCAAGAGTAGATTTGGGATAGCTATTGGAATTGGATGATGGTTCTGGGTATTTTTCATTGGTTTCTCCCTATTCATTTATTCTCCACCTTTTTCCATTGGGCTCTGTATCCTAGGAGGCTCCCTGCCCTTTATCTGCCAGTGGGAGGCACGGGGAAGATTAGAAGGTGGGAGGAGTGTGGAGTGGGTATTTATTCCCTTGGCTGCCTCCCTACTGGGTTGCTGGGTGGTCTTCTCCAGCTCAGCTGCCCTCTCTGGCCTCAGGTAAGCTTTCCTTCCCCTTGACCCTTCATGCTTAAGATTCTGCTCTTGTTAGCTCTGGGGTGCTCCTAAGATTCACTCAGCCCTGCTCCCATCTTTGTAAATCCCCTTCTATCACGCTGTCCCCAATTACCCTGCCCAAGTGTGTGATTTGTCTCCCACTGGGACCAGATTCGTACTGATGCTGGAATGATTAGGATGATGGCCTTTGAATATTTCAAGGGCCGTCATATGGAAGAGGGAGGGTAGAATTAACACAAGAGAGTAAAAGCTACAGGAAGATCGGGTTCATGTACTCCTTTAGCTAATCCTATTAAGCCTCTGCCACGTGCCAAGCATTGTGTTAACCCCTCAGCAGTGCTTCAAAAGCTCATAGCAAAGGGATTTCATGTAGGTTGGAAGCTGGAGAGGCCTCCCAGAAAAAAGACCTGCAGGATGAGTAGAGAATGCAGGGGAGAGAAAGGACAACCTAGGCAGCATTGTTTCCAGAAGAGGAATTTACAGGTGAGAGGGCTGAAGGGCTGAGAGCGAGAGGCTTGTTCTAGAAGATCAATGGAAACCTGATGTTGAGTGTCTCTCTCTCTCTCTCTCTCTCTCTCTGTCTCTCTGTCAGGTGGATAAGAGACTGTCATCAAGGACGAGGCCAAGGGTGCAGAGCTGCTGTGAACGTGGGCTTGATTCCAAGGGTCCTGGGAGCCCCTGATAGGTTTTAAGCCATGGAGGCCCCAAGTGTGATTTTTTCTTCCCATTGTAGAGGCAAGGAAGCCATAATGGCCAAGGACCAGAGCTGTTCAGATATAAATCCAGCTGCCTCCCCCAGGAATGGGGATCGGGTTCCTGGAAACAGCCAAGGAGAGCCTTCTTCTTCCTAGATGATGGCTCCAGGATATCTCCCAGGGGGAAGCCACACTGAGTGGAAAGTTAGACTCTCAAACATCTTTCCTAAATCTGAAACTTCTAAGACTCCTGTGGTCGGGGCCCCCAGACTTCACAGTAGGATAGAGGGCACCAGAGTTGGAGAATGCATTCACTGTCATCCAAAGCTAGATTGTCTTGTGCTCCAGCTTCCCCCCTTGGGCCAAGAAAAAAGGATACATGTCCAGACATGGAACCTCTGGGAATACGCAGGGCTCTAATGATTGTGCTCTCTCAGCTCCTGCTGAACACACAGGAGAGGCACCGGCCATGGCAAATTCACGGACACTGCTCTGCCAGCATCCGACCTTTGGGCCTGCAACAGTTGGCACTATGGGCTAGGATATTAGACGGTTTCACCAGTTTTTAGGGTTTTTTTTTTTCTTTTAAAACCAAACCCCACAGAAAGTAAAATAAAATAAAATAAAATAAAATAAAATAAAATAAAATAAAATAAAATAAAATAAAAATTTTAAAAAGGCAAAGCCCTCAGGCCCTGGGTCAGCGTCCCGGTGGGGCCTGGGTTGAGGTCTGAGGTTCTCTGGAGGCTGCGGAGGTGGTGTCAAGGACAGCAGTCCTCTTGTTTCGGAACTCCCTCTCAGGGACTGGGCAGACCTGTGTGTGCGATAACACAGCTGTGTGCAAATGCCAGCACTGGGGTGATAATTATAGAAACCTTCCCATTATGCTTGAATGGGGGCCAAGGCCTGGCCCTGGCAGCGGGGTGGGGGGCGGTGTGAGGCTGCAAAACTGGCACTCTTTAGAGCAGGTTGGCTTTTGCAGCCTGCATGGGCATGTGTGGTGTACCAGAGAGCCCAAGTTAGCACACCCTGTTGTCAAGTGCCTCTAGTGCCCACTTCTGCTCTCTTACCGTGGCTAGTCTCTCTATTCTGAACCAGACTGCAGCAAAAGTGGCACTCTGGCCTGTCAGGCTCAGTTTTCTGGTCCCTGTTCCACTCTGTTGTTCCCACGACTCCTCCTCTCTCTCTCCTGGCCCCTGGAATGGGTTCTTGCTCCTTAACATTCCGGGTAGAGAATAGATTTGATCAGAGCGAGGCTGTCCCTGCTCTCTGGCTACAGGGACACCAGAAGCAGCTTAACTTTCCAGACACTTCTAATGGCCTTAAATGAAGACAGACTTATTTTGGCTGAACTATCCAATAGCCAAAGATAATTAGAAAATTATCACAATAATAAAAATAAAAATAAAATAAAATAAAATAAAATAAAAAAGAAAAGTATTAATTTAGGGGCGCCTGGGTGGCTCAGTCAATTAGGGGTCTGCCTTCAGCTCAGGTCGTGATCCTGGGGTCCTGGGATGGAGTATCGCATCAGGCTCCCTATGGGGAGCCTGCTTCTCCCTCTGCCTGTGTCTCTGCCTCTCTCTCTCAGTGTCTCTCATGAATAAATAAATAAAGTCTTTAAAAAAAGAAAATTATCAATCTAGGGGCACCTGAGTGGCTCAGTCGATTAGGCATCTGCCTTTGCCTCAGGTCCTGATCCTGGGGTTGTGGGATGGAACCTCTAGGGCAGGCTCTCTGCTCAGTGGGGAATTTGCTTCACCCTCTCCCCCACCCTCCTCCATTCATGCTCTCTCTGTCTCAAATAAATAAATGAAATCTTAAAAAAAAAAAAGAAAATAATCAATTTATGCTTTGAGTCATAACTTTAACAAGAGCACAAGATAGGTCCTCCTAGTCTGGCCAGGGTCACCACACCAGAGCAACAGGAGGGACCAGCTGGGTACGGGTTGGGGGGAAGGGGAGAAGGAAGGAAGGAGTTGATGTAGGAGGGAGCCAAGCACAATGAAGTGAATGTGCAAGGGTTTCATCTTCTTCATGGAAAATATGCTGTTATCAAAAAGCGACTTCCTCCATAGGCATTTTTGCTTTTTCCAGTAGAGACGAAGAAGGAGAGTTTTTATGTAACGCATATAACAGGGAAAGTAGAACGGTGACCCTGGGAAAATCACAGCATTAAAAGTAATAAGCCTGCCATTGCCGATAAACCACACAGACACCATGCTGCGCTACCTTGAGTATAAAGGTGACATTTTTACAGTTATTCTGATAGTAACTTCTCCGACCGCAACTGCATTTGAAATAGCATGCTCTCTGTGTGAGAGACTCTTTCCAGAGTTCGAGGATTTCTGAGGCTTCGTCCTTCAGAGTCCATATCAGGCTTCTTGTTCCTAAAAATGCCCCCCCCCCCCAGCCTGGGTTTCCTGCTCTCACGGTATCTCCCTCTCACACAAATGATTCCCAGCATTGGTAACTGTTTACTTCTCTTTTCCACCCACTAGATTACGAGCTTCCTGAAGACAAGAACCACATGTTCATTTCTGAACCTCTGGTGTCTGCCAATGCCTGGCTTTATAAATGTTTAGAGAGTTGAACAACTAACGAGCCCTATTTCTTGCCTTATCCTTTAAACCAGTGAGAATGCAACTGGGAGCCAACTAAGTTAAATTAGATACATTGACTAATCCCTTCTATCCCCAAGTCGCTGTAATTTTAGAATGTGCTGTTTTCTGCCTAAATCAGGAAGTGAATGAGGTTCTAAAGCAAGATAATTGTTTGGCTACATGAGAATGTTAAAAGAGCGAGAAAGAGAGAGAGAGAGACGGAAAAAAAGAATGTCTCCTAAGCAGGATCTTTCATTTAAAAGAGTGAGGTAAGGTGTGCCAGAGGTGGACTGGAATTTTGGCCAGGCGTATACAAAGATGTATGCACAAAATTATGGAGACGTAGAAACATGAGTTCTCATTGTTAACAGAGCAAAGTCAAGAATTAGAGTCCAGAAGCAGTGACAACCAAAATTCTGACTGCAAGGAAAAATTGGAAGCCCTCCTTCCTTTTCTTCTGAAAAAAAACAAAAACAAAAACAAAAACAAAACTCTGACTTCATAAAAATAAGCTAAGAATGAAGGTGAAGCTTGCTTCTTTTCAGGATCAGTGGCTCGAAGGAGGTAGAAACCATTGGCAATCAATACAGAAAAGGCAATTTAATTAGGTTTTTATTGTTTTTAAAAGAGAAATGTATCAATTAGACTTTTCTAAGTTGTACAAGAGGAATAGAGAACATAAAAAATTCAATAAATAGAACAAATAATATATATATGCACTTCCATTCTCTCTTATCCCTAGTTACTGGAATAAGAAAGAAAGAAGATTAGGGAGAGAGAGAGAGACAGAGACAGAGAGAGACAGAGAGAGGAGATGGACTGGAAGAGGCTTCAGATGCTCTAACAGAAGATACAGAAACACATCTGTAAACCCACAAGGACACACAAACATTCTGGACTAAACACCCAGATAATGTTTTCTGTGGCTTAGAATCTCTATTTTGTGTTTTAGAATAAGCTAATAAAGAGGTTTTTTTAAAATCATGTTTCATTTTTTACTTCGGAGACCTCCATTTCTGGTGTATGAGTTTATGAGGCTGATGTTTGTGGTCTGTGTGTGTGTGTGTGTGTGTGTGTGAGAGAGAGAGAGAGAGAGAGAGAGAGAGAGAGAGAGACGAAGAGAGAAAATGACTCTAAAGGAATTGGCACAAAACATATGATAAGAACCTTTGTTCAGAGTAAGGACTATTTTAGATAGTGTTTTGAGATTTTTTAAAAATATTTAATTTATTTATTCATGAGAGACACACAAAGAGAGGCAGAGACATAGGCAGAGGGAGAAGCAGGCTCCCTGCAGGGAGCCCAATGCGGGACTCGATCCTCAGACCCCGGGATCACGACTTGAGCTGAAGGCAGACGCTCAAACTCTAAGCCACCCAGTTGCCCCTGTTTTGAGATTTTGAATGGATCCCTTTGCAAACTTATTTGGTTGCTGAAAGAGACAACATGATATTGTCTGGAGGAGGGTCAAAAAATAGATTTCATTGACTGCTGCTCCTCTTCTTAGATATCCGGGTCATCTATTTGTCCTCAGCTCACATTAGTCAGAATCCTGCAGTTGGATGGGGCTTGGGGTGCTTGCACCGCTGTTAATACACTGCTCCCTTCAAGACCCAGTGGAAGCGGGGGGAGGAAACGAAGTCAGCATATAAGATTTTTCCATCTTAGAAAAGAGATACTTGAGCAGAGAACCAGTCATTGACACAAGATAATTAATCACGATCCACCAATGTGTCTACTCAATTTGTCATGGTGAACATGTCTGGGTTTATTCCATGCTAAACCTTTGAATATTTTTCCTCTTACGTAGCTACATACTGGAGCTATCCTCTGGATAATCAACTCTGCGCAGTTCTGTCACCCTTATTATTGCACCTTTTGAAAAGATCCCACTTTCTTATTCAATTCCATAGCTATCTATTCAGAAAAAAAGATAGTATGTATCAGTGTGGGCTTATTATTTCATGAACTCAATGTGCTCATGAATCATTGAATGTCTTCTGTCACTGATTGCTTCTCGTGCCCATGTTATTATGTATTATTGATCCACAATGACTTCGTAATAAAATCAGTTTTCTCTTTATTCTTTCTATTGATGTTCCATTCAGTATCATTTAAACCTCTGTTAACTCACTTGTACCCATTTTGTTTTGCAGACAGAAATCTTTTCTGAGTTTATTCTATGGCTGAGACATCATGCTAGCCGCTGGAATTGAATGTCTTATGGCCATGACTCCACACTGCAAAATGGCTTCTAGCTTTGTTTATTGATTCATAAACTGATTTCACTTCTCAGCTCAGTTTCAATTAAATGAAGTATTATCATGAATAGCTCTTTAACAGTGGAAAAGAAACCCAAGTAGGTATGTGTTTTAAACAAACCAGCATCAAACATCCCTCCCCTAACTCTGCCCTCTTGGCCATATGGCAAAATATGACCAATACAAATGTTTATAAACTGTTGCCTTTTCCTCTTGGCATAGAAGTGGTTTACAGAAAAGGAGATATTCAAGTCTTATGTGAGATCAAGGCTTAGCTGTGCTGGTCTTGCACGAAAGGGGGTCAGGGGCTTGAGTTTGGGTCCCTTAACAAGATGGATATAATCCCGGCTGTAGCATTCAGAATGCTGATGAGATTCCCCACTGATTACTCTTCTCCATCTGAACTGGGCCAGGCCTTTCTTGTTTCTCTCTCTGGAGTAGAGGTCTCCTCCATTTTTCTTCTTTAAAAAAAAATAGAATTTAATAGTAAAAATAAGAACAATTATTTGGCTATGGCATAACGGCCTGTGCAAAGTTAATTCTGATTCCAAGACATATTTTAAGCCAAAATATATTCACTTTCTGAACTCTCAATGTGGCTAGAATGACTTTTGCTTCTTTCCCCCCCAAAGCAGAAAATCATAACCATATTGTATAAGAAAAATACCTAAAACACTATCTGAAACTTGCCTTACTTTTTCTTAATCTTCACGATTAGATATTACTGACAGAATTTTAGAATTTTGGCTGTAAGTCAAACTGAACCATTACAAAATAGATATTAAAAAAAAGCATTGAAGAAAGAGAAATTTATTACACTGGAGGATAAAGACCTTTTATTAAGAATGTTTCACAGGGGAGAGAAACTTTAAGGAAATCAGCTGGCTCACAGACTACCCAAAATATTTTGATAAAGAGAGAAGGAAGGAAAGATTATCAGGTGTGAGTGAAGGCATGCCAGTGTTATTGTGTTTGAGGTGTGTTTGGGGAACAAGGAATGGTTTAATGTGGTCATGATGTATGATTGGGAGTGGCTGGACACCAGGCCAATGAAATATTCTTCAACTAATTCTGAAACATTACTAGTGGGAATCAGAAAGAATACCAGGAAGTAAATCATCAGTGTATATAAATACAGCCAGACCACTTCATTGATCTGTATTCACAAAACCTGCCAAATCAGAAACAGAATCTTTTCTCTTCTAGACTTATTTCATTCTGAATCCCAGGCAGGGGAATAGTAATAATCATTATTGGCTCAATTGCTTTAGACCCAAAGGAATAGATCTCTATTGTCAGAAATAATGGCTGCATAACAATTTCTTTCCCCTGACCCCCCAAAAATAAAACCATAGCTCATGGATCTGTGGATCAGCTGGGTGGCTCTTCCGATCTGGGTTAGGCTCAGATGATTGCATCTAGAAACACTCCTGTGTCACTTGTTAGTAAGCGGATCAGCCAGGCACTGGTTGGTCTATGATGGCCTTGCTTGAGATGCACTCTCCTCCTCGAGATCGCTCATGTCCCCGAAGGCTGGTCCGGCATTGTTCACATAGATCTCCAGGGTCCCAGAGAGCAAACAGAAGTGCACAAGACCTTAAGAAGCTTAGTCTTGGAACTGCAACACCACTGCATTTTATTGGCAGACCAAATCATACGGCTAGTCCAGTTTCATAGGATGGGGTACAAACTCCACCTTTGATGGGAGAAGCTTCAAAATCAGGTTGCAAAGGGCATGGTTTCAGAGAAGCATAGAAAGTTATGCCATTTTTACAATCAATCTACCTTGCAATAGGAGGCCTAAAATTTGAAAAGCAGGTATCAGGTTGAGGAAGTGTCTCCCAGGTTGGAAAGAACTAAAGCATTGTTTGGTAGTGAAGAATTGCATCCAGCTATGTCTCTGTTGGTTTTTCTTTTCCTTTCACAGTGGCATCCTGGAAAATTAAAGATCACAGTATTAACTTGATCAAGAGCCAGAAATTATAGCGGAGTTAGAATCGCGTTTTAAAAAAGAAACCCACTTCTCCAAGTCTAACTCAAAGCATATAGTGAGATAATCCTTTATAAGTAAAAAAAAAAAAAAAAGTTTGAATAAGAGCTGAGATTTCATGAAGAAATATGCAAAACTTTTTTTTAAAAGATTTTATTTATTTATTTGACAGACAGAGAGCACAAGCAGAAGGAGCAGCAGAGGGAGAGGGAGAAGCAGGCTCCCTGCTGAGCAGGGAACTGGAAGTAGGGCTGGATTCCAGCACCTGGGGATCATGACCTGAGCCAAAGGCAGACATTTAACTGCCTGAGCCTCCCAGGGGTCTCACAAAACTTATTTTCAATCTTAATTTGAACTAATCAAAGTGGAAGTCATAATTTGATAATTTCAGTTTGTATACAAAGCAAAGTTTTATAGCTTGTGATTATGCAACAAGTGGCAAGGTAGAAAAGAGACTATCTTCTCTCTTCCTTCGGTGTGTCGCCATGGGCTATGCACTGGCCAATGCTACTGGTATTGTTAAGAACAAGCCATATCCAAAACCTCACTCCTACAGAGGTGTCCTTGATGCCAAGATCTGCATCTTTGACCTGAGGTGGAAGAAGGCAAAGGTGGATGAGCGCACACTATGTGGCCACATGGTGCCAGATGAATATGAGCAGCTCTCCTCTGGAGCCATGGAGGCTGTCCGTATTTGTGCCAACAAGTACAAGGTGAAAAGCTGAAGCAAAGATGGTTTTCACATCTGAGTGTGGCTCCACCCCTTCCACTTCATCCTTATCAACAAGATTTCCTATGCTGGGGCTGACAGGTTGCAGACAGGTATGTGGGGTGCCTTTGGAAAGCCTCAGGGCACAGTGGCCAGGATCCACATTGGTCAAGTCATCATGCCCATCTGTATGAAGCTCTAGAACAAGGAGCATATGACTCAGGCCTGACACAGAGCCAAATTCTAGGTCCCTGGCTGCCAAAAGATCCACACTTCCAAGAAGCAGGGCTTAACTAAGTTTAATGCAGATGAATTTGAAGACATGATAGCCGAAAAGTGGCTCTTCCTAGATGGCTGTGGGGTCAAATACATCCCTAATCATGTCTCCCCTGGACAAATGGTGGGCTTTGCACTCATGAGAACCTTGGCACTGTCCCCTCCTTATTCATGCCCACTGACAAATCCTACTTCCTGTCTAACAAAGAGAAAGACAGTGAGTGAGTGAGTGAGTGAGTGAGTGAGTGAGAAAGAGAGAGAGAGACTAGCTTCTCAGGAAAACCACCCTTCATTCTTGGAGGGGTTGCAAGTGACTTTCTGTTGCCTCCTGATGGCAAATAACTTAAATTGCAAAGACCAGCCTAAAGGTTTGACTCATTCTTTTACCATTATAAGCTTTGTAGCCTGTTTAATTTTGTTTTCAATAAGTGTTTGACTAATAAATCCTAATTTTGATTAAGGAATCTCCCAGACTCATTTTTTCCAAATACCACCACTAGTATAGATGCAATGAGCACTGTTCCAAGAGCATAAGGAATGGAGAAAGCAGGCTTATAGTTCTGTTGTTAACACTACACGCCCTTGATTTTTCTGTACCCTAATTTCCTCAACTGCTAAATATGGATGCCTTACATTTTTCCTGCATAAAGGTTATAAGTACAAATGAAATCTCATTGAAAAAGTACTGCATGCATTGCTAGGAGATTAAATTGGAATGGAGATAGTTTTGGTATCAGAAACCTTTGAATTTTATACACTTCTTTACCCAAGAATTCCACTTTTAGGGAATTATTTTAGGGAAATAATTAGGGATGTACATAAAGCTTTAGCTGCAAGGACACTGATTCCTGTAATTTCATGACAACAGATGCTGAAAATGACAAAAATGACCCAAATTAAGAGTTTGGATAAATAAATTACAGTAGACGCATACATTGAAGTGCTAAAGAGCAGCGAGAAATAGTAATCTAGAGAATTTTTATGAATATATACTCAATAGTTTCCATGTCACTAAATGAAAAAGCATGTAAAAATAATATGTTCAGTATAATTACATTTTTGGATTAAATATGAGCATAGAAAGACTGAGAGAATATGCTCTAAAATGTTATCAGTGGTTATCTATGTTGGAGATATGAATGGATTTTATTTTCTTATGTTTGATTAACACTATTTTCTACATGTATTACTTTTATGTAATAACTTTTATTGTTTTATTGTTATTGTTATTATTACAAACCTTATTACAAAGGTTTATGGAATAAAATTTATAACTATAAAGTATTTTTTATGCTTACTTCTTGAATCAGGGCAGTATAATAATGAGAACTCAAATTCAAAAGTCTGCATCTTTAAGGGCTTTGCCAACTGACATTTGTCCTTGTCACAGACAAAACACTTTTCTATTTATGTTTACAGCATTGAAAAATGCACAGTATCCTACAGCACAAGGAGGGAGATTTATAATAAAGCCCTTCATCTCGGTGCATGAGTATACCTGTAAATCATTCAACAGACTCACATTAAGTATAAGCCTCAAAGCAGCAGATGTATCAAACAAACAATAAAATTTGAGTGTGTCTGCACTATCTGCATCTTTGTTTCTCTGTGTAAGCATGAATGTGTTGCTAAACTCTCTATTCTAGAGCCATCTCATTGTTCATTCAACATATATTTACTTTGAGACTATGTATTATCACCTGAGCCTGGTACCATGATTCTGGAAAATCAGGTGGCTGGTGGTTTCTTGGAATCAGAATCCTTACAAACACTCAACAATGCCTCTAGCATAGTGTAGATTCTGTACATAATATCAAATAAGCAAAAATACATTAGCTCTGCCCTCAGGAAACTTATTTTCTGGTTAAAAAGGAAAAAATACATACATTGAATGACTAGGAAAAAAATGCCACTCATCCTTTCTTTCAACAAGATTTATTAGGAACTTATTGATGATGGGCAACTTGCCAGACACAGGACAGAGGATATAGGACACAAATTTAGAATATAATCCAGAATCAATTTATGCCAAATGGTGTAATTTAGAAAGGGGAGAGAGTAATAGTAGCCCCCACAAAACTTTCTTCAGAGTTGCAATAGACCTTGAGAGCATCTGGTCCAAACAAACCTAGCATGACTTTATAGAGGTAGAAATTGCATAGGTGTGGAAGTTTTCCTAGTAGAAATAGAGCTTGGGATGGGGTTGAAATGAGGGACACAATTTGATGGAAAGAATGACAGAACAGTACTCTTCCAGAGGAAGAAACAAAGGTTCTGAACTGGGCAAGTACATGACCTATAAGTGAGTCTAAGAAATAAGAACAGAAGCAGAATGTTTATCCAAGATTCAAACACAGACAGAAAGGTTCTCTATTGATTCACAACAAATACCAGGCATCAGAGGATGCAGCTCTTTAAGGACATTATTCTCCCTGAAAAGAGAGATAGAGTAGATACACAGTCCCAAATAGTTGCTCACCTTTACTCCTAAAAACAAACAAACAAACAAAACTAAGGATTAAACATAAATGAACAATCATTAAAAGCAATAGGTTGCAAAGGGGAGGGGGAAATCCCTGCAGTTTCTCTAGCCATACAAATACTTATTCTAAGATGTTGTTTTTGAAGTAGGAGTGAAAAGAACTAGGCACGAATTCCAGCTCTACCATTTACTACAGCACTAATTCCTCTTGAGATCATTTCTTCATTTTAAAATGGAACGATCATATTTCCACTTCTAGTCAGGGTAGAGCAAGAGGGACCAGATTTATATTCCTGGCTAAAACGACCACAGAAACCAGACAAAATATTTGAAACCAGTGTTCAAGTCATTGAAAATCAGACAGTGGACAGTGATCCCAAGAGAAGAAAAGGTATGAGATGAGACCTATTATAACCCCACCTTGCTGTTTGAGAGTGTTTCCAGGTTGTGGTGCAAAAAAGGGAACCCAGGCAGAGCCTCCTGGTCTCCCTGAGTTGGGCAGACAGATGTGAGAGTCAGGGGGACCAAGGCAACTAGAGATAGCTGGTCAGAATACCCGAGAGGAGAGAGGCACACAAAGAGAGCTCTGTGAAGATCTTTAAAAGGTTCCACTCAAGTACTTAAGAGAGTATTGACCAAATCATGTGTGTGAATAAGCTATCTGAGTTTGGGGAAAGAACCATCAGAGAGAATCAGAGATAACTGTGCCTAATACTCACACTGAGCCAGGATTATATCTTATCACCAGCCAGGCTGGGAAAAGTTGTAATTCATGGGGCGTAGGTACAGTACTCAGGAAGTTTTCTCCTTAGTAGGTAATAATTAGCTCTAGACCTATGTAACAAATTATAAAAACACTTCCTGAAATAACTGAACTATTTTCAAATAATGTAACTACATCCCAGAGCAAAACTGAAGAATACTTAAAGAAATATAAAAATATCCAGAACCCAACAAAGTAAAATTCAAAATGGCCATAATGAGAAGAATAATCACTCACTCACTTACTCAATCAATCAAATTCAACCCAGCATTGGCACACAGATGTTAAAATTAGCAGATTAAAAACTCTAAAATAGTTACTATTATTGTATTTTATTTCTTAAAGATTTTATTCATTTATTCATGAGAGACACAGAAAAAGAGGAAGAAACATAGGCAGAGAGAGAAGCAGGCTCCCTGCGGGGAGCCTGATGTGGGACTTGATCCCAGGACCCCGGGATCATGCCCCTAGCTAAAGGCAGACGCTTAACCACTGACCCACTCAGGTGCCCCACTATTACTGTATTTTATATGTAGAAACAGGAAAAAAATCAAACTTCCATACCTGAGAAAACATGGAAAGTACCATGAAAACTACCATGTTTGAGACAAAAACAAAACAAAATATTGAATGGGATTAACAGAAGATTAGAAAGAGCAGGAGTAAAAGCCAGTGAATACTGGGACACAGCAATGGAAACTATCCAAAATGAAAAACATAGAGAAAATAGGACTAAAAAAAGGGAGAAAGACTGAGAGAAAAAAAGGAAGGGAAAAAGAAAGGCAGGAAGGAAAGAAAAGAGCATTAATGGGCTATGGAACAACTTCAAGCAACACCAAGGGTATGTAACTGGAGTCTTTGAAGGAGGTGGGGGGGGGGGACAGAAAAAAGTCTTGAAGAAGCAACAGGTACAACTTCTCCAAATGTGATGAAAACTATAAAGCCAGAGATCTGAGAATCTCAACGAATCCCAAACACACAAACATAATAAGGAAACTATTCCAAAGTGCATAATAATCAAATTGATCAAAATCAGTGATAAAAAGAAAAACTTCAAAGCAGCCAGAGAAAATAAGACATATTATGTATAGTGGAATAAAGGTAAGGATGACATCATATTTTCTATCATAAACAATACAAACTCGAAGGCAGTGGAAAACATCTTTAAAGTACTAAAAAAAAAAAAAAAAAAACAAAACCCTGTCAACCTACAATTCTATGTGTAGTCAAAACCATCTTTCAAAAATGAAGACAAAATAACAACTTTTTATGATAGAACATTGAAAGAACTAATCACTAGCATACTATCAATACAATAAATATTAAATGATGTCTTCAGGCATCATACCAGATACCAGAAAGAAATGTGGATCTATACAAAGGTCTGCAAACTACTAGAAATGGTTAACTACCTGGGTAAATTTGTAAGAATTTTATTTATGATTTAAATCTCTTGAAAAGATAACTGATTGCTTAAGAACAACAGAAACAAATTTTAACAACCCAATGTATAATAGAGTTTTAAACATAAACATATGACAACTATATCATAAAACCTGGGAGGGGAGAAATAGAATTATGCTATTGTAGGATTTTAAAAAAGATTTTATTTATTTATTCATGAGAGACACAGAGAGAGAGACAGGGACAGACGCAAGCTCCCTGAAGGAAGCCTGATGGGGGACTTGATCCCAGTACCCTGGGATCACACCCTGAGTCAGAGCCAGAAGCTCAACCACTGAACCATCCAGGTGTCCCAATTGTAGGATTTTTATATACTATGTGTAAAGTGGTATAGTATCACTTGAAGGTAGTCTATAATCAGTGAAAGATGCTTGGTGTGAACCCTAAAGCAACTACTAATACAATAAAACAAAATTATAGCTAATAAGTCAATAAAGGATATAAAATAAAGTTTACAAACACTCAATACAAAGAAGGCAGAAAAAGAGGGAAAATAAGAACAAAGAACAGACAGGAAATATAAATAGAAAACAGACAGCAAGATGGTAGATGTGAACCAATGTAAATGATCTAACAATCCAGTTAAAAGGCAGGTTATCAGATTGACAAAGAAAACAAAACCCACTTACATGCTACCAATAGAAATACAATTCAAATATAGCATCAATAGGTTAAAAGTAAAAGAATGATGAAAGATAGTAATACTAACATTAGTCAAAATAAAGCTTTAGTAGCTATATTAACAACAAAGTAGATTAGTAGATTTTGGAGCGAGGAATATTACCAGAGAGAGAAAAGGCCATTTCATAATGAAAACAAGATCAATGCATCAGGAGGACATAACAATCCTAATCACTTATTAACCTAATAAAACAGTTTTAAAATGCATGAAGCAAAATCTGATAAAGCTGTAAGGAGAAATAGACAAATATATAATCATAGGTGATTTTAATACTTCCCTCTCAATAATTGATACAAGTAGATGGAAAATCAGCAAGGATAGAGAAGACTTACACAATGTGATCAAACAACTTCACTTAATTGACATTTATAGAACTATCCATTCAATAGGAGCTTCAAATCATCTCCCTTTCCAGTGCACAAGGAACATTTATCAAGATAAACCATATCCTGGGCCATAAGACAAGTGTCAATAATTTAAAAGTAGGTAAGTCATACAAATTAGATTATCTAACCACAATGAAATTAAATTAAAAACTAGTAACAGAAATATTTGTAAAATCCCCAAATAGTTTGAAACTAAATAACAGCACACTTGTAAGCGACCCATGGTTCAAAGAAGAAATCAAAAGAGAAATTATAAAGTATTTTGTACAAAATGAAAATGAAAATTCATGGGCTGCTGCCAGAGTGGTGCCTACAAAGAAATGTATAGCACTAAATGCTTATATTAGATAGTTTCAAGGGAGCCTGGGTGGCTCAGTTGGTTAAGCAAGGGAGTCTTGATTTCAGATCAGGTCATGATCTCAGGGTTGTGAGATTGAAACCCGTGTTGGGCCCTGAGCTCAGCATGGAGTCTGCTTGAGATTCTCTCTCTCTCTCTCTCCCTCCCTCTCTCTCTCTCTCTCCCTCCCTCCCTCTCTCTCTGTCTCCCCCTCTGCCCTTCCCCCTACTCATACTCTAAATAAATAAGTAAATACAATCTTTTTTAAAAAGATAGTCTCAATCAATGACAAACTTCTCTCTTAAGAAACTAGAAAATAAAAGCACCGTAAGCAGAAACAAGAAGTTGATAAAAGTCAAAGCTGAAATCAATGAAATAGAAAAAAAAATGCCAGAAAAGTAAATCAATGAAACCAATAATTCTTTATTTGAAAAATAAAACAACAGAATTGATAAACATCTCACCAGAAAAAGAGAGCAAAAACACAAATTACCAATATTGGGAATGAAAGAGGTGACATTACAGATCTTACATATATTGAAAAGTTAAGAAGGAAATGTTGTATATGGACAACTTGATGCTAATAAATTTGACAACTTAGATGAAATGGAAAAATTCCTTGAAAGACAAACTACCAAGGGCAGCCTGAGTAGCTCAGCGGTTTAGTGCTGCCTTCAGCCCAGGGCCTGATCCTGGAGACCGGGGATCGAGTCCCATGTCAGGCTCCCTGCATGGAGCTTGCTTCTCCCTCTGCCTGTGTCTCTGCCTCTCTCTCACTCTCTCTGTGTCTCTCACGAATAAATAAATAAAATCTTTAAAAAAAAAAGAAAGACAAACTACCAAGCTTACTTAACCAGACATAGATAACCTGAATAGGTCTACATCCACCAGAAAAAATGAATTTGTAGTTAAAAACATCTCCACAAAGAAAACTCTAGGCCCAAATAACATCACTGATAAATTCTACAAAAGATAGAAAGAAGAAATAATACCAATATTACACAAAATCTTCCCAAAAACTGAACAGGAAGGACTACTCTCTACTTGGTTTCATGAAGCCAACACAAACGCAAAGCCAGGCAAACACATTATGAAACAAACAAACAAACAAAAACCTATAGACCAATATCTCTCCTATAGCATTAACATAGGTGTAAGGATTATGAACAAAATTTTATCAAGTGGAATCAAACAATATATAAAAAGGATAATACATCTTGAGCAAATAATGTTTATCTCAGGAATTCAGTTTTAGTTTAACATTTGAAAATTAAATCAGTGTAAACAAACCTTAAAAAGTCACCATACCGGGGTGCTTGGGCAGTGCAATCAGTTAAGCGACCTATACCCTTGGTTTCATCTCAGGTCATGATCTCATGGATGGAACCCCACCATTGGGCTCTGTGCATTAAGTGTAGAATCTGCTTGAGATTCTCTCTCCCTCTCCCTTTACCCCTCCCCATCTTTCTCTCTCTCTCTCACTCTCTTACTCTTTCATTCCCTTGCTTTCTCTCAAATAAATAAAATTTTTTAAAAGTCTCCATATAAACAAACTGAAAAAGAAACCACATGAAGTATAATTCATTTGACATGATCTAACATACAGTTTTGATAAAGACTCTCAGCAAGCTATGAACTGAAGGTGATTTCCTCAACTTGATAGAGGGCATTGTGGTAGGCTGACTCTGACATGGCTTCCAATATTCCCTACCTCCTCTATAAGCCCTTTCCCTGAGTGTGGGCCAGACCTAGTGATGACTCACGTTTTTACAAATAGAATTCTGCAAAAGTGATAAGATGTCACTTCTGAGATTAGTTAACAAAATGAATGTGACTTTCATCCTGCTTGGCCTCTCATGCTCTCTCATTGGCTTGTTCTGAGGGACACTGAGCTGCCTATGGAAAGCCCCATGTAGCAAAAGACTGATAGATTCCCCAGGTCAATAGCTAAAGAGGAACTGACATCCACGATCAAATAGCCTATGAGGAAATGAATCCTGCCAACAACCACATGAGTAGGCTTGGAAGACTTTGGATGAAACAACAGCCACAGCTAATACCTTGAGCACAGTCTTATAAGAAACTTTGAGGCAGAGGCACCCAGCTAAGCCATGTCTGGATTCCTGACCCATGGAAATTGTGAGATAATAAATGTTGCCAAGGGCTACTGGGTGCCTCAGTTGGTTAAGCTGCTGCCTTCGGTTCAGGTCATCATGTTAGGATCCAGTGATCAAGCCCCGTGTCAGGGTCCCCACTGAGCAGGGAACCTACTTCTCCCTCTTCCTCTACCCCTCCCTCCACTAGTTCTCTCTCTCTCTCTCCCTCCCTCCCTTTCTCTCTTTTTCTCTTACTCTCTCTCTCAAATAAATATATACAATCACAAGAAAAATAGATGTTTGTTGCTTTAAGTTGCTATGTTTTGGGGTTATTCATTATGCAGCAACAGAAAATAAATATAGGCATGTACAAAAAAATCTACTACTAACATTATTCTTAATAGTGAAAGATTAAATACTTTGCCCCTGAGATCAGCAACAAGACAAGGATTTTTGCTCTCACCACTTCTATTCAACATTGGATTGGAGGTCCAGTTGGTATGATCAAACAAGGAAAATAAATAAGAGGTGTTCAGATAGAAGGGGAAGATGTGAAACTCTTTATTCTTAGCATGATCATCTATGTAAAAAATCTGATTACATCTACAAAAAAAGCTGCTAGAACTAAAACATAAATTTAGCAAAATTGCAGGATACAAATCAATACATGAAAATCAATTGTATGCCTAAATACCAGCAACAATCAGAAATTGAACTTACATAAGCAGTAATATTTAAAATCACATCAAAAAATGTGAAATACTCAGGGATAAATCTGACAAAAGATGTGAGAGATTTTGTATACCAAAGATGACAAAACATTGTTGAGGGAAGCTAAACAAGACCTAAATAAATGGAGAGGTATGCCTCGTTCATGAGTTAGAAGACTTAATATAATTAAATTATGAATCTCCTTATATTGATCTATAGAGTTAATATAATCCTAATCAAAGTCTCAAGAGGACTTTTTTGTAGAAAATGAAAATCAAATTCTAAAATTCATATGTAAATGCAAAGACCTAGAATGGCTAAAACAACCTTGAAGAACAATAATTTTGGAGGACAGATACTACCCGATTTCAAGACTTATTTTAAAGCTATAGAAATCATGACAATATAGGATTGCACCAAGATGGACAAATACATCAATGAAACAATAGAGAATTCAAAAATGGACTCATATCCATATGGGCAACTGATTTTAGACAAAGGTGTAATGGTAATCAGTGGAGAGAGTTTTCAATAAAAAGTGCTGAAACAATTGAAAAACCATGTGCCCCCCACAAAAGACCCCCAGTCCATATCTCATACCATATACAAAATTTAACTCAACAAGGATCCTAGACTTAAATATAAAAGCAAAAACTAAAAACTTCTAGAAAAAAACAGGAGAAAATCTTTGTGATCTTGAATGATGCAAAGATTTCTTACAGACATATCAAAAGCACCACCTATTTAAAAATTGGTAACCTGGACTTCAACAAAGTTAAAAACTTCTGCTCTTCAAAAGATACTGTTGAGAGAATGGAAAGACAAATCACAGACTGAGAGAAAGTATTTGCAAAGCATATGTCTGATACAGGACTTGCGCTCGGAATATATTTTTAAAAAAGTCTCAAAACTCAATAATAACAAAACAAACCACCTAATAAATGGGCAAAAAATTTTAACAGACACTTCACCAAATGTATACTGATGGCAAATAAGCACAGGAAAAGATATTCAACATAATTAGTCAGTAAGGAAATGCAAATTAAAACCGCAATGAGATGCCACTATGCATCTATTATATTAAATTAAAATTAAATTGAAATGATAAAGGCTGACCATACCAAGATTTGGTGTGAATAGAAGAAACTGGAACTTTCATACACTGCTGCTGAGAATATAAATGATATGAAAATGTTGAAAAGCATTTTTGCAATTTCTTAAGAAATTAAGCATATACCTACCATATGATCCAAGCAATTCACATGGAAGCACTTCCCAAAAGAAAAGAAAGCACATATTCATACAAAGACTTGTGCATGAAGGTTCACAGCAATTTCATTTGTAATAAGCCCAGATTGGAAACGACCCAAATGTCCTCAACAGGTGAATGCATCAACCTGGTGGTATACCCATACAATGGAACACTACTTGACAATGAAAGGAATGAACTTTGATATATGCTGCAACACGGATGAGATGCAAAATAATTACATTGAGTGAAAGAGCCCCAGCAACAACAAAAATGAATACATAGCGTATGATTCCATTCACAGCAAATTTGAGAATGTGCAAACTCACCTATAGTGACAGAAGGCAGATACCAACTGTCACCAGGTTGTTTGGGAGCAAGGTGGGAAGGGTGGGAAGGAGATGATAAAGGGGCACCAGGAAACTTTTGGGGGTGATGCATATGTTCACCGTCTTGATCATGGCAATGGTTTCACAGATGTATGCGTATGTCAAAACTTATAAAATTATGTATTTTAAATACACACAGCTTATTGGATGTCAATTATGCCTCAATAAAGCTGTTGAAGACTAAAAAGCAAAAAATAAAAGGATCATAACTCTTACAGGAAAAGACTATCATGATAGTGAGATGGGACAGGGGCTTTGGAAACCGTGTACAATGTGAGCCCCTATTATGATCTGTGTCTGTATCTTATCAACTTTGTTATGTGTTGATGATATTTACTTACACAAATTTTCACAAGACCCTTCTTGGTGTGTGGTGAGTGTGTCCCTCATGATTTTACCACAAATGATGGTTTTGTTTTTTTTTTAAGCCTAGTCTGGCATAAATCAAGAGTTCTTCACTTGTCAGAACATGACATACATTAAATCTTTCTCCCTCCCTATCCTGCTGTCTCTCAATCTTGACCCTGATTACCTTCCAGATGCTCTAGAAGGATAGCTGAAAGCACAATTGGGTTCATCATTTATTCAGCATATATAACGCAGCTATTTAAAAATTTACTGCTGAGATGTATATCATCATTGAAGTTAAAATAAAATATACTAAGTACAAGTTCCATTTTTTAAAAGGCTTATCCAATAAGTCAAACCAGAGAAAGCAGGAAGTCTGGCTCTTAACTGCAGAATCAGGAAAAATATTTGTGCCTTGTCCAATCAAACATTTGAGGCCAAGCAAACTCCTTGGGAAAGCTTAATTTTTTTTATTACCAATTTATGGGTTTAGGGATGAAATGTTTTAGAAGCCTCATTGCTAAGCCAGAGGAATCAATATTTTTCTGTTAACAGGCAAGCTGTCACATAAACAAATCAGCCGAAAACCTTCATTTAGCAGCTCATCAAAAATGCCTGCTCCAGAGGCAAACTGAAGCCAGTATTCTGCTGTATTTTGTTTTCTTAAGTTGGGCCAGCCAAACCCTTGCCAGCCAAATCTCTCCTATACTTACTCATAGTGAGTATATGTACCTCTGTGTCACGCCTTTGAGGAGATTCTAATTCTCTTGGCTAAATAATGTGTTGTAATTCGTTGATTCAGGAACAAAGCTCATCTTCTCTGTTATTTGGGAAAGGGGAATCCGAGACCTCATGTTGGTTCCATGTATCATGTCACTTCTCCTCTTGGAGTTACAAATGTAATAGATCATAAAGCCTCCTTGCAATGCAGAGGTTTATAACTTTTAAGGTTAGAAAGACCCTGAGACTAAGGTAACCATGTTTCTAGAGGCTTCTCATTAGAAAGCTATTTCAGTATCCATGTTATATTTTGTATTTCACCCTCCCGAATCGCCAGATAAGAGCAGTGCTTTACAGTCATTAAATGGAGCTAAGAGTGAATGATGTTAAGATGTACTGCTGTATGCTGAATGAGTCTTTGACCCGTCATCAAGCTCTATGCAGGCCTATCCCCTCTTTGAGGAAATTGGACATTCATTGGACCAATATCTGATTCGATCAAAGCTAGGTATCAGGCATTGTGCTTAGGTGCTTAGGATAAAAGCACCTTTAAGGTATAGTCCTTACCCCGAAGAAAAACACTCCGTGAATGTGAAGTATTTCACATGTGAAGTGATATATAAAATGTGATAAACATACCATCTTTTGGAAAACAGTTTAGTACGTAACGCCAGAGATTCCTCTGTGGGTGTATTCATGTGTGTGTTCATGTGTGCCTTCCAGCTCTTTGCTACAGCACAGTACCAATGACGAGGAGGTAGTTAGGCAGCATTTATTAAAGCTGGCTATGTATCACCTCCATCAGAATTCCACGGAAGCACTTGGAAGAAAGTGAAGTCTTGGGTCCCATTCCAGCTCTAATTAATCAGAATCCCTGGGAGGTAGGGCCTGTGAATCTGAACATGAACTCAGGTCCTAGATGACTCTGCACATGTCAAGTTGACAGAAGTGCTGCTATATAAACAAGTTACAAGAATGACCTCAACTTGTAACGTGTGAAGGTACAAATGGCCTTCCATGACTCTTGGAAAAGACATATAAGCTTTGTGCTGGTGGTTCCGGGATACTACCTCTGAAGTAGGGCTGGTATATTCCCAGAGCAAAAAAGAAGTGTTTACAAGGGAGGATGTCTGACCAGCAGGAGAGGGGTAGGGGGAAGAAGAGGTTCAGCATTGGGAAAAGGAGCATTTGGTTCTCACCCCACTTCTGCTGCCCAGTGGTCTTGTGATATCAGGAGACTCACTTCTCTGATAGTCAATCACGAGGCATTTTTAAATCCAAGGCAAGAATCACACACACACACACACACACACACACACACACACACAAATCACCCTTTTACTCCACTAAACATAAATCAGTGCCTTCCTTGCCTATCTGATGAGGTCATTGTGAGATGCTGGTAAGATAACATCATGGCAGTGCTTTTCTTGAAAAGAAGGGAGTGTTTAACAAACGCTAAAGTGTTCAGTTTGTTTCCCCATTACTGTTTCTCCTTCTGAAAGTATCTGAAAACCCAAGTGATGCCTTGCCATTTGGCTGGAAGCGGGGGACCTAGCTGGCCTGCCTTTACCACCATCTTTCTTGCCAAAGATGAAGAAAGATTATTCTCCGTACTTAGTAATTACCCCCCAGAAATTACTCAGTCCTGAAAGCAACCAATGGATTATCAAAAAGGCCACTGTGGTATGATCCCTGGACCAAAGGCCATGTGAGAGGCCCACTGACTATGTCTCCCTCAACACTGATTTCCACTTTTAATTGAAGAAATCTGTGAGCTCAGAACCCTCAGGATTATTAGCCCATGTTTACACTGGGCATAAAAAAAAAAGTAACTTGTTGCCATGGCAACAGGATTTCGTGTGAGATTTTTTTTTTTTTTACCCCTCTCCCCCATTGGACTTTCTCAAATGGAAACCTCTACATATTGCCACCCTTTGTTGGTTACAAGAATAGAGCTGTGCTGTATTAGTTATTTATGGCTGCATAACAAAGTACCCCCACAATTTAGTGGTTTGAAATCATGAGCATTTATTATCTCTCAGTTTCTGTGGGTCGGGATTCTGGGAGCACCTAGACCGGATCCTCAGATTCAAGATCTGTCACAAAGCCACAATCAAGGTGCCAGCTGGGACTGCAAGTCTCATCTTGGGAAAGATTGGCCTCCAAGCTCGCTCACATAGTTATTGGCAGGATTCAGTTTTGCAGGGACTGTTGGACTGAGGGCCTTAAGTACTCACTGGCTGTGGGCCAGGGGCCTCCTTCAATTCCTTGTCACATAGACATATCCACTGGGCAGTTGACAACATGACAGTTTGCCTTCCCCATGGTGAGGACTCTCTGAGAGAAAGAGGGAGAGTTTTCTGTAACCCAATCTGAAAAGGAATATCCTGTGACTTTTTGATTCCTAATCAGAATCAAGCTACTAGAGCCAGCCCACACTCAAGGGGAAGTGATTACACAACAGGCATGAATACCAGGAGGCATGACCACAGGGGACCCTTTTAGAGGCTGCCTACCACAGGCATTTAGCTCATTTTGTTTAGAAACTTACTAAAAAAAAAAAAAAAAAAAAAAAAAAACTTCTTCCAAGATCAGCCAGTGGTTTGTCAGTCAACAAACAATATTTGTTGTGTATCTTCTCTATGTAGGTGGTAACTAGTCAGTTAGGTGTTCCAATAGTACAAAATATGCTTGAATCTTCCCTAAAATATTTGCCCTATCTCCTCCTGTTCCGATACATGGTGCTCATATTTGTTTCTTTGTTTTACTTACTCTAATAGTTACAGACTATAGAAAGCGAAAGTTATCTGGGGACATGGGATAATCTATTCTAGGTAAGCATGTTGGCGAAGTCTACAGGAGCACATAAATATTATCTAGAGGTAATAACAATAATATAGCATAGAGCTTGAGAGTTTGGACTCTGTAATCAAAGAGGTTTCAATTCAGATATTGACTCCACCACTTAGTAGCAGTGTGGCTTTGGCCAAGTAAGCTCATTTCTCTATCTCAACTTAGTTACCTACATAACGAGGATTAAAAATAGTTCCTGTATCATAGGTTATTATACAGATTAAGTAAAACCGTGTATTTGAAAAGAGAAGCAGAGCTTAGCACACAGTCAGTACTCAATAAATACCATGTTATAATATGATTTATCGGGATCTTGACGTAGGATAGAGGTCACTCGACGTAGGATAGATGTCACTAGATTACTTCTAAGTGAGGAATCTGGAATTTGGGGCTTATTCTACCATTAGAACCCTCTACACTATGCTAGTACATTTTCCTTTATTTTCCCCCTTTATACCAATAACTTGATTGTGCTTTAATGTTCATTAAGAATGTATTTCACACTTAACCCCTCACACCTATCTTCTTGGGGGGTCAGGGGCAATCCTTATAGTTTTGACATATTCCTTAGCAAAAACCACCATTATAGTTTTATGGCAACCCACTTGCAGGTAAATATGATGTATTAGAGGAAGAATTCCTGCCTTCTCCAAGCTTGAAGAGTGATTTATGGACAATGACAGGTTAAAATGAGCTAGTTTCCCACGCTGATATAAAACAGGTATTGGGAATTTTGTCCTTCCTGGTCCCTGACTCTGCTCACTTAAAAGGTGATTTATTCTGATCTAGTCTCTATTTTTCCTGACTTTGCCATTATTTTCTCATGAGCAGACATCACTCTATGTTTTCTTCCTGCTTTTGTCCAGGGGGCAAGTCTCCAGAAATCATTGGCCAAGCCCTCTTGCCTTTATTTTGATGAGGCTTTTTTTACTCCCTGCAGCAGAGTCAGTATGCATTACATTTTGAGTTTATATCAGCCCCAGTCTTGGGATTTGAGGGGTCCCACTCCCTGCCCCAGCACCCATCTCTTTGTTTCCAGCTCTATCTGGTACCAGCCAGAATGAGCTGATGGGAATAGGGACTGCTGTTGTTCTGTGTGTTCCTGGGAATGTTGTAGCTCAACATTCATGTTTATCTGCTCCTCTGAGTTCTCGTTAGTTTGATGCCTTTGGTTGCCTGGGGCATAGGAAATAACATGTGTTTTGATTGATAGCTTTGAGTTGTAATAGATCATTGATGCTGTTCATCCTCAGCCTGTTACCCAAACCATATAGTTTTATATGACAAGAAGAGCATCCGGTATATAAAAAAAAAACACCTGGAATATCAGCAGGTTATTCTTGTAAATATGTACACTTCCAGGTATTTCTTGAAAACAACCGAACTAGGGCTTCACTCTGAAACTTGAGTACACTCTATATTTAACACCACTGAAGAATTGAAAACCAGTTGGCTTCTTCTTCTCTTGTGCTGAGAGTTTCATGCTATGTAGAATCGAAAGGGAGGCTGTAGTGCCAAGTTGATCCACAATTACCACAACACTTACTGCATGGCAGTCTCTGAGCCCAGCACTTCACTTGGCTAGTTTATCCAATGCTCATGACCTTGAGGAGTCTTACTATCCCCCTACCACAGATGGGAAACTTGAGGCCCAGAGAAGGTTCCAGAATCACATATAGACAGGTGATCTAGGATTTAGTCTCAGTTCTGTCTGCCTCTAAAGGCTCACTCCCATGGTGTGGAACAGAAGGGCACTGTACCGATCAACACTGTTGAAGCCTAGTTCTGAGTCATAATAATAATAGCTAAAATCTACATAAGGGCTTCCTAAGTTCCAGGCACTATTGTAAGTTTTCATTTGTTCCACCTCCAGAACATCCCTGTGAGGCAGTTATTATGATTACCTCCATTTTACAGATGAGAGAATGGAGGCATGAGTTGTTCAACATCATAGAGCTTTTAAGTGGCAGAGCCTGAATCTACAGGCAGACGGTGTTTGGCTCCACAGTCTCAAAAATGCATTTACCCTCCCATACTCACCAGTATATTTGATTAATTAATCAGGTTATTAGCAAATCTCTTTGTTTCAGTCATCAATTGCTCCATAACAAACTACTACAAAACTTAGTGGATGGAAGAAATCATTTTCTTCCATCCAGCTGGGCCCTTCCTGAATCCATGCAGCACAAGTTGAGATGAGTTACTTCCAAGGTGACTTCTTCACATACATGCTTGGTGCTTTGTTATCTCTCTCTCTTTTTCTCCCTCTCTCCCCTCACTCCTCCCCTCCCTCCCACCTTCTTTGTCTCCCTTCATATGGGATGGATCTCATCATCTGTGGGGCTTGGGTTTCTCACAGTATGATAATTTCAGGGTGATCACATTTCTAACCTGGCAGCTGGCTTCTAAGATGCAGAAAGAAGAATTTGTCAAGCCATCTAATGATGATACCTAGAATTGGCACTGTGTCACTTTTACCATATTCTGAAGGTCAAAGCATTTGCAGGGCCTACCCAGATTTAAAAGGTAGAGAAATAGACTCCACCGCTTGCCGGGGTGGTGATAGCAAGGTCACATCGCAGAACAGCATATAGGGTGGGCCATTTTTGAAAAATGTAGCCTGCCACACCCTCCTTCCCAGCACAATCAGTCATGGTTTGGAGACTTAAATGTCACAAACAGAATCAATCTAGTAAAGGAATTGCTGTTTATCTCACAGCGCTGTGTCATTTCTTTTAGCACTGTAATTTAAGAGAGTGTCCTTACATAATATATGAAGGCATGTCTTATGCATTAAGTCTACAACAAAGCAATCCAATGTGTTTCTTGATGGAATAAAATTTTGTAATTTTTGATGCCCAAGAAAAGTATCCATCAAAAGAGACCCATTCTTCACCAAGAGTTGAAATAACTCTCAATTTAATGTAAAATCTATTGAGGGCAGGGGTCAGAGATGAGACACAGTTTGTTTTGTGGAATAAGCATTGTACATAAGGCACAGACATAGACCTTTTGTCTTCTGGACTGACATAACACAGGGAGGTCTATTGATCATCCTGGACACACATCAACCATCCCAGTACATGGAGGTATATGCACTCAAGGATGTTAAATGCACACTGTGCCTGAACTTGGACTGCCTTCGAAGGAGTATGGCAATTAAAGGCTGTTAAACTCAGTTCAGAAGCCATGAGAGCAGGTCACGTGGCCTGGCTTCAGTACCAACATGTTTCGACACCACGTGGCATTTGCAGTAATGTGCAGTATGGCCCCAAATTCAAAATGGAGGCGTCTCTGTTCTGTGGAGTCCATAACTGGCAATGACATTCCTAATCTTTTTTTTTAATGCCATTTCCCAGTGCTGTTAGAATTATTAAGCATTCATCAAAATAACAATGATAACTTTTCTATGAATATAGCATGCTGCTACAATCCACACTAAATTTCCATAATTAACTGCTACCATCTCTATTCTTTTATGTGCTCGGTAAGTATTAAACTAATATACCTATACTGTTTGCTTCTGTGTGTTGTTACAAAAGAGCATAGTAAGAAAATGTGGGGCCTGGCTGGTTTATCATACTGGGCATTGGTGTTCAAGCCATTAGTACTGTTAGAATTACGTATCTTCAGGAATTTTGCAGCAGCATTCTCAGGGCACTGTGAGGACTTGGGTATTCACAAAGATAAATCCATTTAAGCTGGATCCAGGTCTTGACCCACCTCATATCTAGGATGAAAGCATATGTATTTCTCTAAGCTTAAGATGAAAAATAAGGAAGATCTTTAGCATCTAATCAGACCAAATATATTTGAACAAAACAGGTTGTCCAACCTTTCTTGGCTATGCTGATTATGCAATCGCATGAGCAGTTCAAAGAACAAGGCATTTAAACAGCACTTACACTCATTAGTGTTCCATAAACTCCTTGGTTTTCTTTCTGAGAGGAAAGTATTACATGACTTGACTTCACCCAAGATTACTTCACTTGTTCTTCAACAATTGTAATTGGAATAATTTAAACACTCATTCATCAAGGATTGATTTCAGTGTAGGACTTTTAGTTGGACAATTCTATTGACCCTGGACTTGGCCATTGTTCTATGGAGAGAGTGCATTCTTGGATTCTGACTATAGCCAGGTGCTTTAATGAAGTCTGATCCAGGGACCAATAGATGATGGTCTTGTTGAAGAAATTAAAGAAGCCCTTAAAGAAGATTGCAGCACATAAAGATATCCCTGTGAAAAGGGGAAATGAGATATCAGAATGCCCATGGTTTCATATCACCATAGCTGGTACACACTCTACTCAGTGTTCACCTGCTGCAGATCAAGTTTCCAAGAACTAGGCACTGGCACAGAGATTTGCATGCAGGAGGTTTATTGGGGAGTGCTTTGGGGATTAATAACTATGTTAGAGTGGAAGAAGCAGCATTGGTAGAGGAAGAAGTTGAATTGAGAAGCAATTACTACAAAAACCTGAGATGGCCATGAAGAATTTTCTCAAATTGGGTCACATGGGGCAGGCCTTTCTATACCCAGGTTGAGCAGTCATTGGATATAGGTTCAATGGAGAGAGAACGTAAGACCGTGGATGAAGCAGCTCTCATCAGCAGAGGACAATTTCTAGAGAAGGCTAACAGGTAAAGGTTTACAGCTGCCAACACTCTCACACCCTGAAGAAATGGGTGTTTCAACCTGCAGGTAGCATCTGAGCCACACATCATAGCACCCACTGCAGTGTTTGCAATATATAAAGCAAGCACCCCTGTAACAATTAAAGACATTTGGGTCTTTCCACTTATTAATGTCTACTGAGTTTTCATTCTACAAATGGCACTCATTCCTGAGCTCCTTCATGATAATACTGAAAAAGACATTTCAGGAATGTCAAGCAGTTGTTGATTTCTCAACCTATCAGTGCGTTTTCATGAATATGTATTACTTTTTCTTACAACTCATGCCTCATCTTAGGGGGAGAAAATGCCAGATAGTTCTTGAGGCATTGATTGCTTTCTACTCAAAAACGATGTCATCTGCATAACCAAAATCCCACATAAATTGGAAAATGAAGACCTGCTATTATTTCAGGATTCTAATACTTTCTGACTGCCTCATTGTCGTGTGTTCACAATTTGTAATAATCCTTTTGTTATTTTTTTCTAAAATAAGCCTCATTTATTTATTTGCTTAGTTTTGCTGTTTATTAGTAATAAAGTGCTTACTATGTGCCAGGCACTGTTCCAAGTGCTTCACAAATCTTAACTCATTTAATTCTCATAACAACACTATAAGTTAGGTAAAATCATTAAACTCATTTTACAGATGAGCAAATGGAGGCACAAAGGTTAAGTGACTCATGCAAGTGGTTACTAGTAGAGTCAAGATTTCAACCCAGAGCGACTAGAGTCTCTGCTCCTTATCCCAATGCTATGCTCCCTTGTAATATCAAATGCTGATGCCATGTGTCTTCTGATACCCCACATGAAAGATGATGTGAGATTGTAGATGTAAAATCTCCACTTCTCACCTCTCAGAGCTGCCTAAACAATTTATTAATGCCATAGTATCCCAGACAGTTCTGTCTCTTAAATGTGTATATGTATAATGGTGTGTGTGTGTGCGTGTGTATGTGTGTTTTGAAAGTGCTATCGATGGTCATAAGGGTATAAAGAAGAGAGTATGAATAAAAAGGAAAAGATTTCTGTACGTATGCAATTTATGTTCTTATTCTAAGAGGCAATAATCATATTATTCTGCCAAGATAGTATCCTAGAATATCATGGAAGTCTACACTAGAATTTAGGAGGACTAGGCTGGTGGTCTAAAATTACTCCTGATGAGAAAAATTTAAGGATGGAAACCTGAAGCAGTTCCATCCAGTCCAGGTTAGTCAGGAGAGCCTACCAAAGCAATCTATTTTTCCATGTGAGATTAACTAAACAACTTTGGTCAAGAATATATAACCATTTTTCCAGACCACCATAAGATTTTTTTTACTATGCTCAATTCCTTTACAAAATATCTTGGAGTTCTTCCAATTTTATCTTAAATGTCAGATACGCACCAGTTATTGTGACAGATATTGCCATCTACATTCATTTCTAGTGGTAGGGCCCTATTTACCTCTCTTGTGTTATGCTTTTTGAAATAGAGCTTCCTCAGAACTGTCACCTAGAGCAGTGCAGCCTCCTAAGACATGGGCAAAAAGCCATTTTGCCTGAGCTTCATTGCCTTACATGCTCTTTCTCTCCTAACCCTGAGACCAGTCTTGCCATATGACTGATGGAGCAGCATCATAAAATTTGCTTTCAGGCCTCCCTTTCTGGCTTAACTGTAGATTTCAGGTATAACAGGAATGGTGCAGATGCTGCTTGCCTACACTCTAATCTCCTCTATATATTGCAAAACTGACAGAGTTGCTTCCTGCCCAGATAATTGTGGGCAAGGGATCTAGGTGGTTCATAGTCTAAATCATAGAAGCATTTCTCACAGATGGGTATGACAAAAAAGGCTGAAGATTGTTGTTTTGGATTTATTTTCTAGCCAGGCACCCCACAAATTCCCCAACCATGTGTCGGATCATTCAGCCACATCACAGAGGCTGAAATGGAGAAATCCACTTCAGAAATTCACCCACTACTGTAACATATGGCCATTAAGCCAGTCAGTAAGAAGGCCAGCTTCAAAGCATTCCTTCCTGGTTTATTAAAGTGGGACTCCTCAGACCACATGAGAGCCATGAACACATTGTCAGAAGTCTATGAATATTCTGTGAAAATTTACTGATTTTCAATATTTAGATTTTGCTAATAATTTAAATATATAAAATTAAGAATAGTCTATATGATCCCATTGACCAATTAACCCTAAGTACTGTCATTGTATCTCAGTGTCTGCATGTATGGTTATGTTTACTATCACATTGGTGTTAAATAATCCATCAATTTACTGTCATTACCTGTATTAGGGTTCTCCAAAGAAACAGAACCAATAGGATCTAGACAGATAAACAGATGATGACAATGATAGGTAAATAGATAGATGATAGATAGATAGATAGATAGATAGATAGATAGATAGATTTATAATAGAAATTGGCTCATGTCATTATGGAGACTGAGAAGTCCCACAATCTGCTATCCACAAGCCAGAGAACCAGGGAAGCTAGTGGTATAATTCAGTCTGATTCCAAAAGCCTGAAAACCAAAAGGCCGTCAGTATAAGTCCTAAGTCCAGTGATCAGAGAAACAGGAGCTTTGATGTCTGAGGCCAGGAGAAGATGGATGTCTCTGCTCAAGAAGAGAAAATTTTCCCTTTCTTTGTATTTTTATTCCATTCAGGCCCCAGTGAATTGGATCATGCCCACCCGTGTTGGAGAGGGTGGATTTCTCAGTCTATGAATCAAATGCTAATTTCTTCCAGAAACACCCTCACAGACACATCCAGAAATAATGTTTTATCAACTATCTGGGCATAGTTGATGGCAGTCAAGTTGACATGTAAAATGAACCATCACATTACATAATTCAAACAAAATGAAGTAAATATAGTATCTACAAGATGCCTTTAGACTCCAGTAAAAGATAAATTGTGTAACAGCCAACACAGTAGGAACAAAAGTTTCACAATAGTTTGCAAAAGGGGAAAGTGGTGAGAAAATTGAGTTGTTGTATGGCACATGGTAGTAAAAGTGTGCCGAACTCAAAAGAACCTGCCCTGTAGCAAAACCACTTAGAAACAGGCTTACTCATGCCTCAGAGTCTTTGTACCCACTGTCCCCTCTGACTGGAACACTTGCCATGCCCTACCCCAATAATAGCCAAATACTCAAAGTTTTTATCCAATGTCACCTTCTCCATGAGGCACTTCGTATATTACAGACTGCAATTCCCTTTCCTTCAAATTCTCTACCTCTCCTTCCCTAGATTTTTCTCCTTAACCCTCATTATCACCTGACACACTCTACAGTTCACCTATGTATTTGGTTTATCATCTGTCTTATCCCAGTATAATGTGAGCTTTGTGAAGGCAGGAACTTTTGTTTTGCTCACTGAGGTATCTGCAGGCCCTAGAAGAGAGCCACTGAAAATGACAGGCCCTCAATTAATGTGTATTGAATGAATAAATGCATAAATGAATGAATATTTACACCGCGAGTCCCAGTTTGACTTTATCACATCCACCTTATTTATCACATTGATGTTGTTAATTTGTATTTTGTCACTTTGTAGTTTTGCTCATATTTCATTTGTAAGCCTGTTTTGATTTATATTTGTACAGTAACAATACATATGAGTGGCTTATTGTGCCTCGCATTATGTCTCTACATATTTAAATAACATAATAAGAGATAGTAAAGGCCACATGTGAAGTCTTTGGATTTTTTTCCTTTTTAGACTTTTTTACATTGTTCACACTTAAAAAATAACATTGGCTAAAAGATTGCTGGCTAATGAGAGTCAGGAAGGGTCCTGTTTGCTGGGGCACTCTGTGATTCAATCTTTGTGTTTGATTTTTCAAAATCCCCCTCTCCTCTTGGGCCCAGCCTTGGGTAGCAAGAACTTCTCCCCGAAGCTAAAATGAAAATGTGTGCCCAGAGGGAAAGAACAGCATTCTGAAGCCACCGTGGAAGGATTTACTAAAATGTTCTTAAGACGGGTGCTTGGGTGGCACAGCTGGTTAAGTGTCCAACTCTTATTTTGACTCAGGTCATGACCTCAGGGTCATGAGATGGAAACTTGGGGACAGGCTCCATGCTCAATACAGAGTCGGCTTGAGACTCTCTTCCTCCCCCTTTGCAGCTCCCCCCACCCCATTGTCTCCCTCTCTCTCTAAGATAAATTAAAACAAAACAAAACAAAAAACAGAAGAACAAGCAAGAAGTAGAACAAACAAGAGGACATAGGTTGTTAAGTAGTAGTTTTTACCAAAAACATAAAACACTATTACCGAAGCCAGCTCCTGCCTTGCCCATTAGTGTTACTCAAAAATTGGAACTGCTTTAAGAATCCATCTTTAAAATAAGGTCTCATTTCTCTGAAATTGTAGCTATTGTAAAGCACATTTAGAGGTTTATATGGTAGTGTATATTTTTCCCCTTAAGTTGATAGGTGTAACTATTAGCCAGTTGTTGAATGCACTGAAAAATCAATTGTTCTGGGGAAGATTTCCCCACCAATTATTCTATCCCAAAATGTTTTGATGGTGTTAGCTCAGTGCTTCAGATGCTTGCTAAGCTCTTTTTTTTTGAGCTATTTCTTTGATTGTTCTAGAAGGCCCAGGACAGTGCTTTCAAGTATGAGAAGGGACTCCATAATTCTGAAGATATTTTATAAACTCTTACAGCTTCAATCTTAAAGGTAGGAATAAAACACTGTATTCTAGGATTTAAAATGCTCCACCTCAGTTCACTCCCTTAGCCCCACATCAACCATGGATACCATATGCAGTAATTCTCAAATCCTTCATTTAGCCATAAAATAATAACTATTTTACAGCTTAAGCTTCAGAACTGTATATAGGAAATCTAGCCATCACAAAATGGCAGAGAAGAGAGGATGCTTCAACCTGTATGTGGAAAGTATAGATTACAGATGAGCAAACTCCCCTTTCTCTCTTTCTCCTTCTGAACACACAAAATACCCATTGCTATTGGATTCTACGACCAAAGAAAGCTGAATAAAGCAACATTCCTTTGTGATCCGCACCACCAGACACATTTTTCTAAGACCAATGATTTGTTCTTTAGTGTATGCATTATCTTACTACTGCATCAAATGCAAAAGTGATCATTGTAAATACCATACCATCTTCTTTCAGGGCTAGGATGTTGAATCCATGTGTCCAGTGGTAGTCTTCCATCTTCTCTCCCTTTGTGAGCTCCCCTGGAACAAGTAGCAAACATAGAGTTTACTTTCATTACTGAATTTCTCTTTCTTCAGTGTCTTATAGAGGGTGTGGGCTTTGAGAAATCTTTGTCTGCTTCACCCAACCCGGCTACACATTATCATAACCATATAATTACTTAAAGCAAAAGGACATGGGCTACTCCAAACCATCTGGGGGAAATCTTACTATGTGCAAAGCTTTGTGCAAACATGTTTCTTCGTCAGTGTCTTATGGGCTCTGATTCTAACACACGAATCACACAATTGCATCGAACATTCTTATCATTGAGCATTTCTAATTGTAATCTCCTAAAAATATCTTTGAACTTGGCAGTAGGATTTCAAGACCCTTCCTCTTGCCCAAAAGGATCGCCATATCTGCACCTGATATCCAGCCTGTTCTATTCTTCAGAGCCTTTTTATTTTACACTAGTACTTCCTAACTCTCACCAGAGGCTCATCTTGTTCCTTAACCAACCCTCTTAGCCATGCCCCCTCTTGGATGCTATAGTAGTTATCTATTGCTGTATAACGATATTACCAAAAATTTAGCAGCATAAAACAACACATGCTTACTTATTATTTCAGTTTCTATAGGTCAGAATCCAGTGGGTCACTCATGAGGCATGAGTGTTGACTAGGGCTGGAGTCTCATCAGAAGCTCAAATTGGGAAGGATCTGCCTCTAAGTGCATATGGTTGCAATAGGATTCTGTTCCTTGGGAGCTGTTAGCCAGAGGCCACTTTTGTTTCCTTGCCATGTGGACCTCTTCAACATAGTGGCTTACTTCATCAAAATCAGGAAGGGAGAGAATCGGCTAGAATGATAGAAGTCACAATTATATGTGGCCTAATCATGGAAGTGACATCACATCAATTACTCTACTGATTGGAAGAAAGTCACAGGTCTCTCCCACACTAGAGTGGAGGGAAATCACACAAAAATTGTGAATAACAGGAAGCAGGGAAAATTTGGGGCCATCCTAGAGTCTATCCACCACAAATACTCCACAATGAAAAATGATCTCTGAAACTTTACTAATAGAAATGAAAAATTAGCACATTTGCCAAACCAGTATCAAATACTGTTGATACCTCTTTCGTATTCCTCTAGGCTCAAGCAGTTGTAGTACACCTTGGCTTCACTTCCAACTGCTGGCCTCTGTATCTCTGTGTTAGAAACCTTCTCTTAAAGCAGGAGAGAAGGCCTGCTCTGTCCAGAGGATACATTTTTCTTTTTCTTTCTTCTACTATGGTGGACTGTTCTGAGATGCAATAGTTCATACAGCGCTTCTGGAGATGCCTCAGAAGACCAGGCAATCGCCTCCACTTGTTATGAAGCTGTGGCTAGCTTGAAAAAATAGCCTCTCCTCTCTTTCTCCTGCCTTCCCTGCTTCAGTACCCCCTCCTCCTCACTCCCTCTTTCTCAGATTTGCTCTCTCCAATGAAGTTCGACATATGAACCTTTTGCCTGAAACTGTTTCATGGGTAACCCAGGCTGAAACCTGTAAAATAAAATATTTAGAATTTGGCATGGACCTAGGGTAGGATGGTGGTGCATTCAGAGGAATGAGGACACATTCTTCCCGTCATTTCATTCCCAAACCTAGAGTATTTTTCAAACATACTTCTTCCTCACCCCCAGGTATCTATTGTGTTTAAACTTTTCCCTGAGGTTACACTGAAGTATTAACACTTCTGTACCTCTCAGTCCCATTTTCCCATAGCCAAGATAGAATGCGTGTCCTTCCTGGGGCCCCTGTTCCAGTGTTGGGAAGTATGTTTAGTATATATGATACTCTTTTTACCTACCCTGAGGGTTTTCCTGTTGATCTTTCAGGGTCATGGTTCATCTTGTGAGCTATAAAACCACTAAGGAAGAAAGAGTAGTTCTAGCTCAGATATAATTTTAAGAAGACACACAAAACAAAATGGGAAAAAAAGGGCCCTCAGGCTGCTCTATACTTCTAAAGTAAAGCTCCAAAAAATAAAATAAGCAGGCCACACACAAGGAAGCAGGCAAACTTTGTTTTGCTGAGAGGACTCTTTTCCTTGGGTTAATTCCAAGAGGGAACAGGCGCTGAGTGAGTCACAGAATAAGTAGGGCAGAGTTTGCCTTTCAGGGAATGCAATAGTGTAGGCGTACCCGTAGCCCCTCGAGGATGCTCAGCAGGCACGACTTCCCAAATCCCAGACTATGTCAGGCAGAAGCCTACCATGCAAAACTTACACATCCATGCAAACTTGCTCTGGTTCTGTTCCCATGCCTACCACAAACTGAGTTTTCAGAGTGAGCTCATCTCTCTGTTTGATCTGCCTTCTTAGTGAAAAGATGAGCGAGGCAGAGTTGAGTTTGTTGACAGTTGGTAAGGGATACCCCAACCTGGAGCTGTGCCAGGCTGAGGGCAAAGACAACGTAGAAATTTGGCCAATGCGGTTTGAGAGTTGATCAATGGGCTATCATAGCAAAGGGTTCCAAGATAGTTTCTGAGGCCAGTATACAGAGCTAGGTGTGGGATGAGCAAAAGGAGGAATTCTAGAAGGAAAAAATTCTAATTGGCAAGGTTAAGTGACCGTGTATAGTACCATATTCAGAAGACTAGTGTCCATGGCTGGGTGTTTGTGGAACTGGGCAGTCCCATGTTCCAGAGGCAGCAAAGACACTGCCCTAAAGTCAATCAATACATCATAGATTTCAGTGTGGGAGATAGACTCAAATCCAATAACTCATGATTTAGTAGTTATTTTGTGGCAATTTTTTTCCCCTAGAAGCAAACTCTTTCTTCAAATGCAAACTGACGGGCAAGTATAATAAATAAAGCAGATAATAGAAAAGCTGCTGTAATTGAAAATGAGGTAGTAAAGATGGATAGGTTAAGTGTTTCCCCACCTTCTCCAAAATCTGAGCCCCCAAGTCCCTTCCATGCCACTTCTAGTGCTCCATGGGATATCCTCTGAAACAAAAACTCTATGCTACCCGAAAGCAGCCAAGTAAGGAGACTAAGGTAGAGCACTGGGGGTGGCATAGGGGAGGGACTTGAAGCAGACGTTCCCATTCTTCCTGCCACTGAGAAGTTTACGAGTCAAATATTCTAGAGTACAATTTTCACCTCCACCATGCCCATGGAAAACATGCATGAGTGTTCAGAGCTCTAGTCATTGTTTAGAAAACACTAACAGTCTTAAATGCTGTTCCTCATTATCCACCCGTGTGTGTGTACCATAAAATAAAGACCTCTTTCTTGCTTTTTATCCTCCAGATAAATTACCTAATAGTTCTTGTGCCTTATCAAAATAAGCCTTTCAGAATCATGACCTTTGATCAATGCATGATCTTAGAATTTCTTCTGCATCATCTAAGACTAAATTATATTCAAAATAGCTTTAGTGTTAAATTTATTTTATTATACATCACTTCTTTGAAAAGCCATCAATGTCTGTGAGGTGTAGGTACTCAGAGTCTATTCCTATTTACTAGACATTTGGTTTCTAATATTTTAGATAAAAGAGAATGTACTAACTCTAGTTAGAATGCTATTATTTTACAGCTCCACCCTCCTAAAACACCCTCAAATTTTCTGCTTTCTTCACCTTCTCTACTTTGCTTGGTAAAATTTACATCATATTTTATTTTGCTTTCTTACTTTGACCATGTTCTTTTTTATCAGTTTTTTCCCCCTTTGGGCTTTGTAATTGCCTGTGTTTTCCCCTTCTTAATAAATACAGCATATGCTTTCACCTAATCACCAAGACTACCCACTTCAAAATCATATACTTTGTAAAATGAATCCATATGCTTAAAGATAATTTTATAGAGACTTTATGCACCTGTGTTTAATACTGACCTGTTGCTTTAGAAGCTTGCTGTATAATTGTCATCCTGGAATTTCTTATTACACAGTTTCTTGGCTCTCAAGTCTTCCTTGGTTTTTCTCATTCTTGGATTCCTTCTATCTTGGGTTTTGCTGTACCACAATCTCAAGAAACTTTATTTTTTTTAGAAGTGTGTGTAGTTATTAAACTTCTTCAATCCTTGTCTGTCCAAACTGTCTCTATTTGGCTTCTTGACCTTCTTAAGAGTTTTCCTGGATATAAAATGCTGTGTGGAAAAAAATTTTCTTTCAGAATATTGCCCCACTGTCTTTTAAGATGTGATGGTTGTAATGTCATGTATCATTATGGTTTCTTTTTCCATTCCCCAATGATCCCCAGAAGCTTTTAGGGTCATGCTTTTATCACCATTATTATGAAATTTTAATTACATGTCTCACTGTGGGTTTTTCTGTACTTATTGTGCTGGACATTTGTTGAGCTCTTTAAAGTTGAAGATAGAATTTTATTACACCCTCAGAAGTTTTCTTCTGTTATTTCTTTGGTTATTTCCTTCCCTCTATTTTCTTGTTCCATCTTCTTGGAACTCTGATTAGGTAGATATTCAACTTCCTATAAGTGATCTTCTGTATTTTTTAATTTTCTTTTTGTTTTCTCTCTTTTCTCAAAAGTACTTAATAAATTATATTTTTATTTTTCAAGAATGTTTCTCTTCTTTGCATGCTCCTTTTTGTAGCATCTTATTTTTATTTTATGCATGCAATATTTTCTCAAATCTCCCTGAGGATCTTATTTTATTATTTTTATTTTTTAAATTTTATTTATTTATTCATAAGAGATAGATAGATAGAGACAGAGAGAGAGAGAGAGGCAGAGACACAGGCAGAGGGAGAAGCAGGCTTCATGTAGGAAGCCCAACATGGGACTCGATCCCAGAACTCCAGGATCATGCCCCGGGCCGAAGGCAGGCACTAAACTACTGAGCCACCCAGGAATCCCCTCCCTGAGGATTTTAAGTAGATTTCTTCTTAACTGATCTTATATTGCATGAATTCTCTCATTTTTTTTCCTCTGGAGTCTTTTAAAAATTATTACATTAGGTTCCTCTATCATGAGTTATTGGTTTCTTCAAATGCCATGTAATCTTGTGTTGTACATTTGAACTAAGAAACATGGTAACATTTATCCAAAGAATACAAAAATACTGATTCAAAAGGGCACATGTATCCCAGTTTATAGCAGCATTATCAACAATAGCCAAATTATGGAAAGAACCCAAGTATCCATCAACTGATGAATGGATAAAGAAGATGTGGTACACACACACACACACACACACACACACACACACACACCTGAAATATTACAGGGCAATCAAAACGAGTGAAATCTTGTCATTTTAACAACATGGGTGGAACTGGAGTGTATTAGGCTAAGCAAACTAAGGCAACCAGAGAAAGAAATATATGATTTCACTCATATATGGAATTTAAGAAACAAAAGAACTTAGGGAAAAGAAGGAAAAATAAGATAAAAACAGAGAGGGAGGTAAACCATAAGAGACTCTTAAATGTAGAAAACAAACTGAGGGTTTCTAGAGGGGAGGGGATGGGGGGGATGGTCTAAATGGGAGATGGGCATTAAGGAGGGCACTTGTGATGAGCACTGTGTATTATATGTAAGTGATGAATCACTGAATTCTACTCATGAAACCAATATGACACTATATGTTAACCAACTTGAATTTATTTTTTAAAAGATTCATGTATTTATTTAAGAGAGAAAGAGCATGCATGTGCACAAGCAGAGAGCAGGGGAGATAGAGAGGAGAGAATCCTGAAGCAGACTCCATGCTGAGCATAGAGCCCGATGCAGGACTCAATCCCAGGCCACCGAGATCATGACCTGGGCTGAAATCAAGAGTCAGATGCTTAACCAACTGAGCCACCCAGGCACCCCTAACTTGAATTTAAATTAAGAAAAAAGAAAGAAATATGGAAACAGATTCACTTTTTTAAAAGTAGTTGATATTAATTTTCCCCTGGAGCTGTGTAGATCTTTCTCCACCTGAAAGGGAAAGCGTATCGTTCATGAAGGAGCTTTATTTGGGGGTGTAAAGGGACAGAAATAAAGGAGGCAAATTGAACATCTCCCTTGTAATCAAAACAAAGAAGCTTTTACTCTAGGGCCGCCAAGAAGCACAAGAGGACTCCAGACTTTTCCATTGCCTTATAGAGCCTTTCTCCTCTTCTTAAGTAAAGGTAGTCCCTCTATATGGGAGCGCAGGGTGTGTAATACCTATTATAGCTATTTTTGACATAGTGTTTCTGTTAATCATTCTGAATTCTACCCTACTTCCCAATCCAACTCTTTGTACCTGATAGCTCCTAGCTCAGAACCCCTCCACCTTCAGAAGCTGTTCAGTAACCTCCTCCCCTCTGTTGTGAGCTGTTGCATCCACCATGATTTCATCTGTCAAAATAACCCCTTATGTTTTCAGCCTTTCAAAAATTTGTCAAATATCTCTGGTCAATCCTTGCCCTTAATCCCCTTTTTAGTTCTATTATAGATGTATTCCCTTTTATACTTCTTTACTGTCATTTCAGTAAGGTTTGGAAAGAAAAAAATGAAGCCTGCCATCCTTAAGGAGGCTGAATGAATTTTAGATAAACCTCATTCTACTGAAGTCTGCTCCAAGGGAAAGAGAATTATAGAATGGAGTCAGGCTATTTATGCTAATTTTTATGTAGCAGTTCTATCTTTCAAAGTCTGTTTCCAGAAGTTCCCTTGGCATTCTAAATATTAAAATGCTGGTTGGCATAAGCTATTACTAAATTATACATGATCCAAATTTAATAATTGTCCACAAATGTTAATTGTTATTAAACTACACCTACTGCACAATTAAAATCTGTATGCACATGTTCACAAAGTTTATAGTTTTACAAAGTATTATGTATATCTCAGTTGAGCCTCATTACAAGCCTTTAAGGTAGGTTTATCAGGTTACACTAGCTGCTGCAGAGCTGTGAAGACAATTAGATTGCTTTATTTCTGGTCTGATTTCACTTAACTTGCTCAAAACTATCTTCATCTGTACAAACTGCCTAACTTTTCTCATACCTGATTTTCTTATCTGTAAACTTAGATTAATAACGGTAATGTCCCCAAAGGGTCATGGTAGGAAATTAGAATATCTGTAAACACTTAAAACAGGGCCTAACACATAATAAGTGCTCAAGAAATAGTAGCTATTTTTGTTGTTGTTGTTATTTTCTTCATAATTGTCTCTTAGTCCCTTCTAGGATGATAAAACTATGCACCATAAGTCAAACCACTCTTAGACTCAGTTAATAGAAAACAGATCCTGGATACAAATTCATGTGTTCTGACTCCAATTTCAAGTTTTATGATCATAAAATTCTATTTCTTCTCCTTAACCACTAACCAACAATGTGATGCTATGCAAATTCAATGGATGGAAGAGGGGGAAGATCTATTTAAAATAGACATTCAATATCCTTTATCTGTGCCTTCTCAACACCAGCCTATTAAATCTTCGTCACAATGTATTGTAGCTATTGAGTAAACATTTGGCCCAGTTAAAAGACTAAATCACTCACTTTTGTGTTCCTGATGGAATATAAACAAAATTTCTGTAACATTTCAAGTTCAAGGATATTTGATTAAAGTTATTTAAACAACGGGCGTTAATGACAATACCTAATTTAGGTACTCACTTCCACATTCTTGGGCCCTCTAGAGACAATGAACTTATAATGGTGAGACTCACTGAATGGATTTCTTCAGAAAGTTTATGACACTACTGTTCTTCAGATCTCAGATGAGTTGAACTACCAACACATCAATACATAGAGGGTGAATGTTTAAACAAACAAAATGCTTGGAGTCCCAGAGGGTCACGAACCTGCCAACGCACATATTTTCTACTGCTAGTGGTTACTATTATTTCTGATCCTGAAAAGAGATTTAGGATGTAGATTCTACAATTCCTTTGTTTTTGTTATTTTTCCTTAAAAAAATTGTTTTTCTTCTGCTTGCATGATGCCTACCCACTCCAGAATGTTTGCACACATTCTTTCTGAAGCTTCAGAACAGTGGAATCAAAGCCTCTCAGGGCATGGAAGTTTTATTTGTGGCAGGAAGAAAACAGATGGGATATAAACAGGTTTGGATACCCCCAGGGATATTAATGGTATTGCATGAAAATAAGTAAGTAATGCTAAATAGCATGCATGTTACTTTTATTGTTCCCCATCATACTATTTTTCAAAATCCAGTGTCACAGACAGAAGATAATTTTTAGGACCAGAAGAAATAGAAAATTAAAATACAATTTTCTTCTTCCTTATCATGAGGCACCAGAAGGGCATAGATTATAGTCTTGGAGTTGATACACCAAAACTATATATAGCATTCAAATTATGATCAACCTTTAGTGAATTTCAGAGTTAACGTGGAGATGCTTCCATCTCATGATGATCACTTGCATGTCTTTTCTAACAGATGGCATGACCATCCACATTTTGGTATGTTGGATGGATTTTTAAGAATGAAGCTCATACTTCAGGGCACCTGGATGGCTCAGGTCATGATCCCAGGGTCCTGGGATGGAGTCCTGCATCGAGATCCCTGCTGGGCGGGGAGTCTGCTTCTCCCTCCCTCTGCCCCTCTCCCTGCTCATTCTCTCTCTCTCTCTCTCTCTCTCTCACACACACACACACACACACACACAAATAAATCAACAAAAACCTTTTTTAAAAAAATTTTTAAAAGATGGAGCTGATATTTTTTTGTTATTCATTGGACTCGAGATTGTCATCAGTCAGTGTCTATACAGGGGGTCACTACTGATCAAAATCGGACAAACTAATGGGACAGAAATCCCCAATACCTTGTGGGTAAAAAGATTTGGCGGGGCGCCTAGGTGGTTAAACATCAGTTAAGCATCTGCCTTCGGCTCAGGTCATGATCTCAGGGTCCTGGGATTGAGCCCCACATTGAGCTCCCTGCTCAGTAGGGGAGTCTGTTTCTCTCTCTCCCCTCTTCCTTTGTCCCCCCAGCTCATTCTCTCTCCCTCTGTGTCAAATAAATAAAAATCTTTTTTAAAAAGAGATTTAGCAGCCCTATTGGACCTGAACAACAGGCTGATTAAAGCTCCAGCAGAGCTGACTGGCCAAGGGCAGCCCTGGATCCTCCCAGGTTCTATACTGGGAAGAAGATTTGGGAGCAGGGTGGGGCTGGGGGGATCCTGTGAAAGCAATCCCTAATGCTTAAGGCAGGTGTTCTGTCCCCTGTTTATTTCTCACTGCCAACTACCTTTTGTTATTAGCTTTGCATGCCACCCTGCCAATAAAAAGCCAGTAACCAGACACCTCTGTGACTCCATAGTAGCTATAGATGACTCATTTCTGAGGACTGAACAGAGACGTTTGGGTTTGACATTAGATCATTCAGAGCTCAGCATTTCTAATGTAGAGGTCTGTCGCAGGTTGATTTCCCCAGGAAGCTGACTCAGGGAGTAATTAGAGGGGCCTCTGGGAACTACACCAGTAGGAGGGAGAGGAAGGATGAGGGACTGGGCTGAAAAAGAAGTCCAGCTGTGATGAAGTCTCAAGGCTAAGCCTTGGCCAGCTAGCTCTGAAGATGGAATGGCCTTTCAAAGTCATCCTGAGTCACGTCCAAATAAACAGGCCCCTTAGAACCCTACACTGATCAGTCATTGGGTTTGGGCCCACCCTGGGAAGGAAGCATTATCTTGAGCCAAGTGTTTCTTTCAGCTGAGGCAGAAGAGTGGGCAACACTTGAGGGCTGTCTGATGAGGGCACCCTTTTTTTTATTATTAAATACATGCAACGGTGCCTGACCCCGTTCTAAGCCCTCTCCTTGGGTGACTTCATGAAGTCTTCCCAACAACTCCATGACATGGGTAGTTGGGTGTCTCACGAAATGAGGAGACTGAGGGGACGACGAGGCAGAAGGGGACCACAAGGGGGCACCTGGGTGGCTCAGTAGTTGAGCATCTGCCTTTGGCTCAGGTCGTGATGCCTGGGTTCTGGGATCAAGTCCCGCATCAGGCTTCTCCCTCTGCCTATGTCTTTGCCTCTCTCTGTGTGTCTCTCATGAATAAATAAAGAAAATCTAAATAATAAAAAAAGAAGGGTATCACAAATGCCTCTTCTTCCCTCACTCAAAAAAGATGAGGAATTCAGGGCTAGTGGGTTGTCCCATGTGCACCTTGATCTTTCTTATTTTCCCATACTCCCTTCATGCTCAGGTGCCCCCACAGGAGTTAAGTACCTCCACTTCCCCACACAGCTGTCCAAGGAGCAGTGTCGACCAGAGAGAGAGGGTGCCCAGTGCTGGTCTGAGGGGAGGCTTTCTAAGAAAGGACAGATGCTCCTTGAAGGCTTTCCTGAGTTCTAAATGCAAGAGGAGCCCCCAAATCAACTTGAAAACACACTTCAATCTGTCTTCAATTTATGTTCCCCATATACAAAAGGAGAGATCTTGTGGCTGTATACAAACATCACCTCCCTTGGCTTCATAAGCCCTCGCTGATCTTTTGGTCTCTGCCGCTTATGAGACGTAGAAATTTACCTCTAAGGTGAGGGAGTTGGAACAAAAGGTCTTGAAGGCCCCTTCCAGCTCTAAAAATTGTGTGTTGCTATCAAAGTCCATAGTAACTAGTAAAGAGACTTCAGAAGAAGAAGAAGAAGAAAAAAAGGAACATTCTAGGAATACAAAGTATTGTGTGTTACTATAAATACCTGAATGTGGTTCTTACCTGTGGTTTGGATTCATGAGACAGAATTAATTCCTTTCTTTCATAAACTTGGCGCTGTCCTGGAAGTTTCAATGCATTTTAAAATTAAAATGTAGACTGGCTTTACATCTAAATCCTGCTTCCTGTCCTCCCATTTCATCTCCTACTCTGCAGAACTTAGTGGCAATGAAAACACCAAGGACATCTTCAAAGAGAAGGTTACTTGAAGCAGCTGCCACTCAAGACTTGCTTTTCGGGAGTGTCACCTTTTCACTTTGTCTTCACCTGTGCCCCCTCATGGCTCATGGCTCTGGAGCTTGAGAGAACACAGGTAATGAGCTCTGAGTGTGTGCGCAGCTCCTGTCCCCAAGGGGCCCTCAGTCTGCTGGGGGAAAAGAGATAGGCTCAGATATACCCCACCCTATTACAGAAATGATCAGCACGTCGGCAGATGCAGAGCAAATGCGTGCACATGAGAAAAAATAATACTGGCTCCTGTTTATTGAATACTTACTAGAGGCCATGTGTTCTACTAACATCTTTTCATTTAATCATTCCAACAGCCGAGAATGGAAGGTATGATTTATGATTACTCCTCATTTGATTGTGAGGAAACTCGACTCAGAGAGGTGACCAGCTTCACCTCGGGTGGACTCAGCTGATGTTTAGCAGAGCCCTGGTTCAAATCTAGATCTCTGGGACTGGAAATCCGTTCCTGTCAATTATTCTGCTCTTCTTCCCCCAAGGCAGGCACCCACTATTCTGACTTGGGAGTTTGGAGTGCGGTTTGCACTGGAATGTGGAAGAAAGTAGAACACGCAGTAAAAAACAGGAAGACATATATTCTGGGAAAAAGGAAGAGCTCAAGCAAAGATGGAAATGTGGAGAAATCCTGGGACTCGGTAGTGAATGCCCGCGGCACCGGTGACTGCGTGTCTGTGTGCGGGTCGGTGGGTGAGGACAGCGTATAGGAAGGTGAGGAGGAAGGATCAGGAAAAGAGTAGCATGGGGAGGGGTGGTGACAGATTGAGTACAGCTGTGATCCGAATCAGCATACCTGTGGAAGCTTCTGGGCACACCTGCCCACAGTCCTGCCATTCAATGTGATGCATTTCTGCAAAATCGTATACACATCTCACACACAGGTGTGTGCACACGCGCAGTAACAGTGAGGTCTGTCCCACAGAGTTGAGGTCAGCTAATTAAAAAGCTGTATTGTGGGCAGCCCGGGTGGCTCGGCGGTTTAGCGCGGCCTTGGGCCCAGGGCCTGATCCTGGAGTCCCGGGATCGAGTCCCACGTTGGGCTCCCTGCGTGGAGCTTGCTTCTCCCTCTGCCTGTGTCTCTGCCTCTCTCTCTGTGTGTCTCTCATGAGTAAATAAATAAAATCTTAAAAAAAAATAAAAAGCTGTGTTGTAGAGGAGTGCTTCTTAAACTTGAACATCTATAAGAATCCCCTGGAAAGCTTCTAAGAGCACCCAATGGCCCAAACCAGCCCCAGAGATGCTGACTCAGGTAAATCTGGGGCTGGCCCTGAGAATTTGCATTCCTAACCAGCTTCCAGGTGATGACGATGCCACCAGCCTATGGACCACGCTTTGCCTGGCATCACGTGGAGCAGGGTTGCACTCGGCTGTGAGTGAAAGGTGAGATTTGGCATTTGATCATTAAAATCTTTCACTTCCTGAGACCAATGTCACATTTGTGCTCCTGTCTCCAGCTCTGTCCACCCTACTCCGTTCCACTCCAGATCCTACTGTGTAGCCATAGGGGCTTTTAAAATTAAGGGTCTGGCTGTGTCGTCCTCCGGCTGAACATGTTAGCAGTAGGTCCTTTGCTTTTGTGCGGCACATCAACCCTTTCAGAGCCTTTCTTGCCTCTGTAATCCCTCATTTTGTCCGGAAAAGATACCTTGCAGGTCATGACAAAGGCCATATTGCCTCTTTTCTACATCTGGAATGCCAGTCTCCCAGGGCCTGCCTCCCTATCTTGGTGAAATTCCATTTCTCCTTCAAGTACTTCCAGACCTCTGGCAATGCCTCTTCGGTCCCCCTGTGCAGCACTCTTGCACAGTATAGAAGTGGCCTGGTGACAAGGCCAAGCTCTCCACCAATCTGGCAGCTCCTTGAAGACAGGCACTGGGTCTCAACATTTAGGGCATGAATAAACAACTTAATAAATCATAATTGAACTAGTGTTATTCCAGACCTGGCAAGAATTAACTGTCACATCTGTTCTTCCTGGAGCAAAGGATTATGTGCTTTCTTAGAGTCTGAGCTACCACGGGGCAGGGGGTGGGGGGAACCCTCGCTCACAAATAGCATAAGGAAATGACAACATGCCATTAATAACCCAGAAGAAGCTCTATCTGTTTTAGGATTTTTCCATCTCGGCATTACAAACCACAAAAGCAACTGTTTTGCTTCCACAAAGAACATATTTTTTTTTAACAGCACACTTTCCAAAAGGACACTCCTTCTGTTGCATTTTGATCTATCCTGATTTAATTTAAAGTTTGGATATGGGGTCTGACCTTATCTATCAGTGGCTGAGCTGTTGTCTCATGGAAATGCAGTTTGAAACCCATTAATAGGGTAGCCTGTATATTATAACTTAGAAGCTCTGGGTTATCACTGATGCTTGCAATTGCTATGGAAACCGGGTTCATATGCACCTTTCAAAGAGTCTGCTTTAAAACAGGGGAAAAAAGGAAGAGGAAAAAAAAGGCTCCTTGAAAGAATGAGACATTAGTATCCAACATGCATAGGCAGGGTCCGTGATGCAAAAACGCTCTGCCTACACAGTGATAAAAACAATCCTTTATATTTTTTAGGAGCTAATAATGTATAACCTTGTATTAGAGAACTGTGTTTACACTGATGAGGAAGAAAGCCTCTGGCAACTTCCCCCCCTGCACACACGCACATGCACACACACACACACACACACACATGAACACACATGCACCCATAATTTTTGGCTTTCCCCAGACTTTTCCCAGACTGCATCCTTAAATCCTCCAAAAACCCCTGCGTGTGCAGCTTCAGGTGCTAAAGCTCAACCAGTGTGGACACTGGCAGAGAGCTCAGCCTCTTTCACCCCCACCTCTGATGTGTATTAAATGTCGCATCCATTGTGTATGGACTGAATCCCCCCCCCCCCATGTTGAAATGGCAGCACTAATTTGATCAGGTGTTTTCTTAAAAAAATTCGGATTGTCTTCCACCACAAATCTGGGTTTTCGAGTCTCCATCCTTCATCTCTCTCCTTGCCCACATTTCTTCTTAATGATCCTATTGCTCCAAGTGCCATATTGTATTGGGTAAACAAAAATGTGAACAGTCACCAACATGGAGGGGGAAACTCAACTGCCACCTGAGACTGGGGCAGGGGTGGGGAAAGCTAGAGAACAGGGGCGCCTGGGTGGCTCAGTCAGTTAAGCGTCTGCCTTCAGCTCAGGTCATGATCTCAGGGTCCTGGGATGGAGCCCTGAGTCGGGCTCCCTGCTCGGCAGACAGTAGGCTTGTCTTTCTCCCTCTCCCCTTTGCCCTGCTTGTGCTCTCCCCCCATCTCTCTTTCTCAGACAAATAAAATATTTAAAAAAGAAAGAGTGGGAAGGGGGCTATTTGATGACAAATGTCAGAAGTGGCTTCTGAGTGGTGTGACCCTACACACATCATCACTCTCTTATTCTCAAATGTCTTTTTCAGCACCTCATTTTGTCTGCATTTACTTATCTGTCCTCCTCACTCTGTCCCCTCTCACCAGTTTCTAGCTAAGTTCCCCTTCCCCACAGAGACCTGATTTGTCACCAGGGTAGCACAGGACTCGCAGGACTCATAAACCATTTATAAAACAGAGAGGAACTGGCTCAATAACCCAAGAAAAGGACACACAATTATTAACACATCAGAAAAACCCAAGAGGTTTATGGTCTTGGGTGCTGTTGTTTCTTTCCCTACAAAAATTTTTCCCTACAAAACTTGGCTCTTTCATCTCATTTCTTCTTCCCTCTTTCCCTCTCTCCTTCCTCTCTGCTCTGCTCCAGCCTGATGTGCCTCTCTCCCTCACCACTCCCCTGGCCTTCCACATGCTTCCTCGCCATCAGCCTGCATGTGGAGGATTGTTGAAAGTGCAATTGATACATATGCTCCATTCATCCAGTGGTATCTTTGAGTGAATATATCAGGTTCTTTGCTGAGCAAGGGCTCAGAGCAGAGGGTGGGAGGGAGAAGCACTAGAACTTGAGGCTCAGAGCAGCGTGTGTAGGGGGAGAGGGCAGCTTCTAGACCGGAGAACATTCTCCTTAGACCACTCCCTCTTTACAGCTATACAGAAAAGCAGCCCTTGATGCACTGTCAGGGTAGACATGTGTGCTTAGGAGTTGTGCAGGAAGAAGCCTCAGTCCCCACCAAGGACCTGCACAGAGCCAGTGTTGTATAGTGGGGGGAAGACTATGCCTGAGGAAGCCAGACGGGCCCGGGTTTGAATCCTGATTCCATCATTTAGCGGCTGTGGATTTGGACAAGTTACATAAGTCTCTTTATTATAAATTTCCTCACCTCTAGGGGCACCTGGGTGGCTCAGCGGTTGAGCATCTGCCTTTGGCTCAGGTCTTGATCCCGGGGTCCTGGGATCAAGTCCTGCATCAGGCTCCCCGCAGGAAGCCTGCTTCTTCCTCTCCCTCTGTCTCTGCCTCTCTCTGTGTGTCTCTCAAGAACAAATAAAATCTTCAAAAAATAAATAAATTTTCTTACCTCTAAAATGGGAAAAATACTATTTCAAAGAGTTGTTGGCATAACTGAAGGAGACAGTGTTTTTGAAGCCCCAGTACAGTGTCCGACACGTCACATATACTCAGTAAATGGCAATTATTAGTCGTAGTACTGGTAATAGTATTGATATAATTATTTGGTTGGGTGGAAAAGAGAATTATTCTTTTCCTTATCATCCCGTCAGTAAGATTTTGTGTCCTTTTTATGATAGTTCAGAGAGTTAATGACTCATTGAGAGCCAGTCGTAACTTTTAGAGCCAGTGAATTCAATCCTTCATTCTTTTTTTTTTTTTTTCCCTCATTTTTTCCCCTCCCTTCCAAACCCCTCACTCTGGCTACCTCCTTCTCTCCTTTTGTTTTTATAATGACCCCCAATTTTGGCCTACTCCCCAATCAAATTCTTGATACAAATTCTTCTTCATTTATTCTAAGTTGTGAATGGCTTATAAGCACCTATAATGTTATTCCCAGGTGATATTTGCATACGAAGAACAGAATCCTTTAACTGAAAATATTAAGATCCTCTGAGTTCAGTGTTTTTCAGATTACAGGCTGCAACTGAAAGGAACCAATTTAGTGGCTCTTGACTACCATTCTTTTATATTATTATGCCTTATTACATGTTATTTAGTGTACTAATGTAGAGGGGGAATGCAAACAATTTCAAAGTCTAGGGGTACATGTAATTGCCTTACCCTTCAAGGGGAAGTCACTCTTATTTGACAACCCATTTATCCTATTATATGTCCCAGATTTTAAATGACCAGCCTTGCTGAATCTCAGACTGAAAAATGAGTAAACAAAGGCTAACATGAGAGGAGTTACTAGAGGAGATGACATTGATAAAGAGTTGAAACTGAAACTGAACACTCAGATTTCTTTCTCCAAAGGAAACTCAATAGTTAATAACTTAAAAAAATAAAAATCCATTTTCCGTACAGCCCAAGACCATGTCACTTAATTAGGAAATCGCGATTTGGAAAAAAAAATTGTTCTGGATTCATTTGAGTAGGGTACCAAGAGCACCATGCATAAAAGGAAAAAACTGATAAATCAAACTGCATCAAAACTGAAACCTTTTGCAGAGCAAAAGTCTCCATAGGAGGGTAAAATAAGCTACAGATTATAAGAAAAGATTTGCAAATCAAAGAACTCTCAAAACTCAACAGTAAAAACAGATAATCAAACTAGAAAATGGACAAATGACATTTCACAGATGATGTATCATGCTTGCAAACAAGCACGTGGAAAGATGTGCAACATTATTAGCCATTAGTAAAATGCAAATTGGGACATCAGGACACTTTTATTTAAAAAAAGACTCAAAAATAAGTTCTTTATAGATCTTGGAAACTAGCCCTTTATCTGATATGTCATTTGCAAATATCTTCTCCCATCCTGTAGGTTGTCTTTGAGTTTTGTTGACTGTATCCTTTGCTGTGCAAAAGCTTCTTATCTTGATGAAGTCCCAATAGTTCATTTTTGCTTTTGTTTCTTTTGCCTTCGTGGATGTATCTTGCAAGAAGTTACTATGGCCGAGTTCAAAAAGGGTGTTGCCTGTGTTCTCCTCTAGGATTTTGATGGAATCTTGTCTCACATTTAGATCTTTCATCCATTTTGAGTTTATCTTTGTGTATGGTGAAAGAGACTGGTCTAGTTTCATTCTTCTGCATGTGGATGTCCAATTTTCCCAGCACCATTTATTGAAGAGACTGTCTTTCTTCCAATGGATAGTTAAAAATATACCTGCCCTACGACCCAGCAATTGCACTGTTGGGGATTTACCCCAAAGATACAAATGCGATGAAACACCGGGACACCTGCACCCCGATGTTTATAGCAGCAATGGCCACGATAGCCAAACTGTGGAAGGAGCCTCGGTGTCCACCGAAAGATGAATGGATAAAGAAGATGTGGTTTATGTATACAATGTAATATTACTCAGCTATTAGAAATGACAAATACCCACCATTTGCTTCAACGTGGATGGAACTGAAGGTATTATGCTGAGTGAAGTAAGTCAGTCGGAGAAGGACAAACATTATATGTTCTCATTCATTTGGGGAATATAAATAATAGTGAAAGGGAATATAAGGGAAGGGAGAAGAAATGTGTGGGAAATATCAGAAAGGGAGACAGAACGTAAAGACTGCTAACTCTGGGAAACGAACTAGGGGTGGTAGAAGGGGAGGAGGGCGGGGGGTGGGAGTGAATGGGTGACGGGCACTGGGTGTTATTCTGTATGTTAGTAAATTGAACACCAATAAAAAATAAATTAAAAAAAAAGACTCAAAAATAGTGACAACACCAAATGTTGGTAAGGATGCAGAGAAACTGGAATGCTCATATATGCTGGTGGGAATATAAAATGGCACAGCCACTCTGGAAAACAGTTTGGCAGTTTCTTAAGAAATTGCAACCACCATACGAGCCGGCAAGTGCACTCCCGGGCATTTATCCCAGAAAAGTGAAAACTTATGTTCACACAAAAACCTGTACACGAATGTTCATAGCAGTTTCTTTTGTTATACCCAAAACTGGAACCAGTCCAGATGAACTTCAGTGGATGGATGGATATACAAAGAGTGGTACATCCCAAAAGTTTACATACTGTATGATTTCATTTATAGAACATTCTTAAAATGACAAAATTCTAGAAATGGAGAACAGATGTGGCTACAAAAGGGCAACATGAGGGATCCTTGTGGTGATGGAATGTTCTGTATCTTGATCGTATTGATGTCAATATCTGGGTTGCAGCGTCAGGCTATAGTTTTGCAACATATTATTGGGGGTATAATGATTTATGAGTAGAATATATTTGTTCATCCCAATGACCCAAATCATATATCTCAGATATATTTGGACTTCATCCACAGTTCCTGAAAAAGGTAGCATTCCCCTGTAAGCACTGAAAGAAAATTAGGAGCCATAAAGGTGAAATGGGTGTCTTGCTGTTAATGAAAGTGACTTTTAGACCTCACCCAAGGGCAGGGGCTGGTTGCCAGGGGAACCAGCCATGTGATTATTGGGTTGAAAGTGAGCCCCACCCCCTGACCTCGGGGGGTGGAGATGCTGAAGGTTGAATTAGCCTATGGCCAATGACTTAGTCAATCTTAACTTTGTAATAAAGCCCCTGTAAGACTCTAAGGATTTTTTGATCTTTTTTTCTTAGAGAATTTTCATGCTTGTGGAACCAGATCCAAGCTCCATGACAACAGACGCTCCTTTGTTCAGGACCTCCCCCTGTGTATCTCTTCATTTGGCTATTGACTCATATCCTTTAATAAACTGCCAAATGTAACTGTTTTGCCTGAGTTCTGTGAACTGCCCTAGCAAATTAATCAAACCTAAGTTCTTCGTGGTAGGAACCCGCAATCTGTAGCTGGTTAGTCAGAAGCAAAGGGGCCAGGCTCCGGTACTGACTAGGGTCTCAAATGGGAGTAAGACTGAATCCTTAACCTGAGGAATTGGATGCTATTCTTCAGGTAGCATGAGAATTGCTTGCTGAGTGTGAGGGAAGCCCCTCCTCCCACATCAGGACTGGGTCCAGGAACCCTAAAAGAGTTATCCACGGAGGGAAGCCAGGTAAAAAGAGCTCAACATCTCTGTGTATCACTTCTCACAATGGCATGTGAACCTCCAATTATCTCAGTAACATTTTAAATAAAAAGAAAAAAAATTCACACACGAAAGACCTTTGGACTTATTTCTGTCCAGGAGCTATAATCATGTCACTGGCTCGGAGGAATCTGTCACAAAAGAGAAGCTCAGTTTTCAAAAAGCTAACTAGGTCAAACAATAAAGTAATAATAGCAAATTATTTAGCAAGCTATAAACCCAAAAGGTATAAAAAGTTGGCAGTTGAAGTCTATTTCCTATTTCTCCACACCTCAGAAGACTGAATAGGCCATAGTGATCAAAGTAGAAATAACACTGTTTCAACAAATGATAGAATATTTGAGAGAAGGAAGGGTTCCCAATGTCTTGAGAATCGAAGATACTCCATAAAAGGTGGTGTGTGTATGTGCCCGGAGGACTGAGGAAACTAAGAGTTGAGGCTAAGACAGTTATGAGAAGGGAGTACGGAGATAACATTAGATTTTTTAAAATACTGACAGCAAATCTGCCCACCTGGTGGACGGGACACAGCCCGAATAGACACTGGCACAATTTTAACCCAGTAATTAATGAAAAAGAACTTTTTTTTTTTTTTTTTTTTTGTGGAGGAAAAAAAGGTAGCATTCCCCTGTTAAGCACTGAAAGAAAATTCAGAGAAAATGTAAAGGCACTAAGCCAAAGGAAACGCAACTCTTGCCCCACCCAGTTAAACAGGCAAATCCCCCCAAAGACAGGTGTTTTTTCAGCCCAAATATTCATCAGACTAAGTAACCTAACTGTACCTATTGCGCTTTGATTTCGTAACCAAACCTTTCTCTAAAAGCGAACACATGAAGGAAGCTAGCACAGGTACAAGCGAGCATAAGTTAGTCCCCTTCACATCTAGGGAGCTATCTAACATATACAGCACCCAGCGTATTTTTTTTAAGGAACGCAGTTTGAAATCGCTCCCAGGATCTGCATCTGGCGCAAGGAACCACGCACCAACAGCATCAAGCAGTCGTTCTGCCTTTAATGTGTCGTTTTAGAAGTTCACCATGGAGTGATCCAGGGGCAGGTGGACTGCCGGGCGGCCCGGCCCTTGCGGCCCGGACTTGACAGAACGAGCAGCGCTGCGTCGCGGCCACCGGGTGGGCGGTAGGCGGCCAGCGGCGGCGGGGCGGAGCGACGGTCAGCTAGCTGTGGGACGGCTGGCTTTGCGGTTCGTCGCTTGTAGAAACTTCATCCGAGGACTCTTCCAGGCCGGTGCTGTGTTCGCTGGCACCACGTGGTGCTCCTCCGTTGTCATCCTCGTCTTTCTCGTGCTGCAGGTCGTTGGAGATGAGTCGTCTGGCCAGCTGGATGTTCAGGCCTTCGTTGTGGTGTAGTTTCCTTTTCATTTCGAACTGCCGCTGCTTTTCCTGCGCGTCGAAAAAGGTCTTGCTACTGTGTGCTCCATCACTGTCGGGCTCCCCCACCTGACGGCTCCATCGCGAGGTCCCGCTGGCGGCCAGGTTCTTAGCTACGACGTCCGGGCTCATGGTGTCCTTTGCGTCCAAGTCGCTCCCTGGGTCTTCTCCGTAGTCTCGCTGGCCGCAGTGGGGGCTGCTGGGCTCGTTTATCTTCATTAAGTCATAGTCTCTGTAGGCCCGACGGTGTGTTGCCAGGATGTTGGATTCATCCCATTTTTGGGACTTTTTTCTCCGTACCTCCTGGATGTTCCCTCCGGACTGCGGGGAGGAGGCCGCCACAGAGGAAGCAGTGGAGCTTTTATTCTTCAGAATCCCCTTGATGGGCCGGTGCGAGGCGGCGGAGGCCGCCATGCCTGAGGAGCCAAGGGCCGCGGGGCGAGGGTTGGGCCGCCGCAGACGCCTGCCCGCTCTCCTGGCTGAAACTGCAGCTCAGTCTGTTCTGGACGCTGGTCCCAAGGCGCTGGCGGTCTGACTCTGACCCTGCGTCACAAAAGGACAACGCAGACGACGCCACAGAGGTGGCCACTGCCGTCACGGCCCACGTCATGGCCGCCATCACCGCCTTGCAGGCCCTGCCGGGGTTTGGGGGTTTTTGAAGGAGTAATATAGGAAGTGTCCCCACATTGCCCTCGAAACAAGAAAGCACTGTGTTGTGAACGTCTGTGCAGCCTGTCTGTGTGCCGGAGGCTGTGTAAAACATGTCTCATTGTGGGTCCCGTCAGAAATTTGAGTCATTACTATGGCTGGAGAGATTGGAGGTGTAGGGGTGATTATCTTCTGCTCCTTCCTTCTGTTGCCATGCACATCTCCCTCTCCCCTACCTACTTACAAACACACACACACACACACACACACACACAACCCCTGGTCTTCCTCTCCTACTCTGCCTCTTGGTTAATGGCCCCATATCCAGCCACTTACACCAGCTGGAACCTGGCATCATCCTCCATGCCTTACTCTCCAATCCAGCCCTCAGACACTGGCCTAAATATCTCAAGAAACTCTCCGATTCTCTCTCTTTCACCATCACCCCATTTCAAGTCACTACCATCTCTTGCAGGGAATACAGCCACAGCCTTTGAACTGCTCCCCCCATAACCCCTCTTGCTGCCTTCCAACCTCTTATCCACCTTCTAGCCAGAGTGGTCTTTCCAAAACACCCATCAAATCTTGTCATATCTCCCTTTCAAACCCCTTAACAGCTGCCCATTTTCTGTAACATAAAGACAAAAAAACAGAAGAGATCAAAATAGGCAGCTCTCTGAACTGCTCAGACATACATCTGGAGCATATACCCCCCCCCCCCCGCCCCTTCGAATTCTGGCCTTTCTGTGGCCAGTAGCATCCACCTTCCTTCTTGTCCCAGAGGCCATTTCCAGGTTCTTCCCTCAGTCTGGAATGCCCCTTCAGTTTTCAGCTCAAACATGATTGCCTTATGCGGGCCTGTTTCCCGAGCCCCAGGGCAGACAGGCCTTCCTGTGCTATCATGGCCTCTATTATTTTCCTTGGCACTTGTGATTATACTATCTGTGGACGCTAGATGGGAAACTCTGAGAGAGGAAGGAAGATGTGTTTTTTTGGCTCATGATCATCTCCCGCTCTGGATCTTCACAACATGACGCTGTACTTGGCACATAGTAGGTATTACAAGAATATTTATCTAGTGAATAATGAGAGGTGATGGGGAACTGGAAGAATGAGATGTGTGAACAGAGAAAAGCCTTTACAGTCCTACAATTTGGCCAATCAGTCACGTGAGGAAGAAAAAAAAAACCCGTATGTGGAATTTGGGGGCTGTTAGAGGAGTGACTTTGGAACATTTTGTCCTTCACAGGCCTCATATTTCATAGGCAGTGACATTCTTCTAAAAAAAAAAAAAGAAAAACAAAAAGGAAATTAAGATCCAGTTTCACATTCTCCCCTCCAGGTAGTATTCACAAGATTTTTTTTTTCCTTCTGATAACATTTTGCTTCCTCTTCTCTCCCTCAAGGTCTTTCTGCATTTGTGAACCACAAAAGCAAAAGCATGAAAGAACCATAAAACTTTTACAAGGGTCTCAAGCACCTTGAGTTCAAGTTGTCCTGTATTCTCCAAAGTCCTACTAACTTCAGAAACTCTGCAATCACTTTAAAACTGTGTTATTCATCTCAGAAAAAGAATTTCCTGATACCCTACTCTTTGAAAAAAAAAAAAGCTGTATTATGTGGTGAGGGCTTTCAGGGATTCAAAAGCTGATAGTCAAGGCTATAGGAAAACCCTCCGGTATGTGGGGGGAAGAAAAAATAACCTTCATTATTCAAAAATACTCCGGGCTACCCTTCTAAAAAGCCTCACTGAAAAGCAGCACAGATCTGCACAAACGTGGTTTGTCCTCCTGGCTGGTAGGCACAGTGGGTCTGTACATGTTTAGCTGTAAACAGGATGTTAAGGGAGACGCTGATTCCAGTGCATTGGGATTTTGCTTTTGTCCATACACAGCACCCACCCCCACATACTGTGATCTGAATATACAAGCTGCTCAATATATAATGAGTCAGCGATCCGGTAGTTCTTACATCTTCTGAAATTCATCTTTTCAGTAGCACAAAGGCAGTTCATGCTGGGCAGGAGCACTGTGATTGTGACCTATTACATGGGCCACAAACAAAATGGTTTGAAGAAGGAAACCACCAGGCCTGACAGATTTCCGTTGTACGTTACTTAAAAGTAATTCTTTTTCACCTACCATTTGCTCATTATCTGCTTAATTAATGAAGGAGTCCCTAAGAAAAACCCGAATTTTGAGTTCTTGTTATCAAGCTAAAAATTCTCAATCTCAGTAACGTTATCACAAGCTTGAGTTGGAAAAGATCAGCAGGCTTTCCAACATTCCTCTCTCTTTACGTGATTCACTTGTTATTGCCCTAGGACAAGAGCTGAGCAGATATGTCTGAAGCTCCATCACACACACACACACACACACACACACTCTTCAGGGCTAACTAAAACTTTCCCAGTCAATGATACATTATATAAAATTTAGATGTATGCCTAGAAAGTTCTTTCAACAAATATCTAGTGACCATCCATTGTATTTCCAAGACTAGAACCTTCGTTTCAAATGCACAAAAAAGCAAAGTGGTGCTTCGGTGGTCCTCATTGGGTTAATGTTTGATGAATACATCTAAGTATCTATGCTGTTCTATCACTGCCATTTAAAAAATCATTTAAAAAATAATATTGATATTTAAAATGTCATTTGAACCCTCCCACGTTTGCACAGGATCAGAGTATTTGGCAGAGTGTGGATTGACTCCAAAGGTTTGTTTCTTCCCTTGAGAATCACCTATTTTTCTATGGAGACATTCTCCAAGCACTGTAAGTATGGGGGTTGGTTCAAAAGGAGAACCGGGCCAGGAACAAAGAAATTCCCAAGTAAAGGTGGGAACACCTAAGAAACCAAGAGTTTTTACCAACAAGGAAGATATCCTAGATGTCCCACTGGTTGCCATTAGTGAGACATTAGTAAAACTCAGAGATGGTAGTGGGCTATTCGGGGACCAATTGTGCTACTGGAAGTGGAGATTAATACTAGTTTAGCCATGTGGTATCTTAAGCCCTGCATCAGTTTATCTAAGAATTATCCATAGTACTTGGAGAATTATGTTGGATACATAGTATGAAAACAAAAGTGCTCTTTGGTTTTGAATCTGTTTCTTGCTCAATTTCTCTCTCCAATATTCCAAACCCAGATTTCTGACATTCTGCTAAATATCTCTATCTTAGATCGGTTATCTTACAAACCAACCTTGTGCCAAGGATTCAAGTGCAAGTAGTCTATACTTGGGAAGAGGTTGGCAGAGAACATTGGTAATGGAGTGGGGAAGTGAGAGAGGGGAGGTCAGGAGACAAATGGCACATCACCAAAACAGTTCCTCCTGTAGGCCACTAGAACTAAATCGTGCTGGGAAACTGGGAGTCAATGAAGAGGAGGGACCTCCGTGGCTCACCTCCACCTCATGAGTGAGAGTGCTATAGTATATTTATGCATCAACTGCTGCCATCTTTACTTAACGCTTGCTGCGAGTGGGGAGGGGCATTAATTCCCTGCACTTTGGATTTCTGCTGGAGCATTGGGAATGGATGGCCAATGTGCTGATGCAGCCTCTTGTTGGCTTCCTCCCATCCCTCTTCACAAACCTTCCCCTGCTATCCTGCTCCCTGGGCTCACAGTCCCAGATAAAAGTCTTTCACTCCAGCTCTGCTTTTACTGGCAGAACCCAGACTAAGACAAAGATTGTGCATCTTGGGGCAGCTGGGTGGCTCAGTGGTTGAGCATCTGACAACTTTGGCTCAGGTTGTGATCCCGGAGTCCTGGGGTCAAGACCCACATCAGGCTCCCCACAGGGAGGCTGCTTCTCCCTCTGCCTATGTCTCTGCCCCTCTCCCTGTGCCTCTCATGAATACATAAAATCTTTTTTTAAAAGAAGGATTGTGTGTCTTATCTTTAGTTCCCCCACACCTAACATATAATTGACACATGTCCAAACTTTGGCACATGCCCTTATTTCTGTAAAGCAGGTGAATGAACTGAGGTAAGTGGACAGAAATCTTTTGAAAGGAAGAGTCTGACAATATGAGCTCATCTAGAGAGGTTCAGTGAGGTGATGGTTTTCTATATTTTTCATTAAAAGTTTGAAAGCAGTAAAACTTTTTTTCCAAATGAAATATTACATAGAACTCCAGAACAACAATTGATAACTTTGGAGCTTAAGAAAGCAATGGAGTTAGTCTAAGTGAAGTGGGGACTCCAGGGTTATCATCCCTTGGCACCTCAGAGGTGGTTCCTGAGGCATCACAGGGCCCAAAGGAATGGGGCTAATTTGAAAACCGCCACGAAAGTGAGTTGTTGCCCAGAGCATGAGTGTCTGCTTATGCCAAGTGTTGATTTTCTGAGTGGTCACTTGTCTTGAGATTTTCTACCCTAGTGATTGACAATCACATTCATTGAGAGCGGGTCACAAAGGAGACAGGACATCACTGAAAATTTCTGATGTTACAGAGTCAACATCAACTTAGCCCCCCTCCAAGGGAATAATCCAGTTTGGGAATATTAAATAAAGAGAAAGGTCATCTGTGGGAGTGTTTGGCAGCAGTTATACAGAAAGAAAAGTCAAAGATATCAGAAAACAGGCCTTTCAGGGATTGGCTGCAGAGGTTGTAGGAGAGAAGTGTGCTTCCTTTTCCCTAAAGGATGCTATGATGTTTCATAGGAAAGTGAAACGGGGTTCCTCTTCTTACTTCTGACCCTGCTTGGTCAGGGAAGGAGCTATGGATAAAATAGAATATGGTTTTATCAATTATTTTCGTATATACACATAAAGTTAGATTCCAGAAAGTATGTATTATTTTGGCCTGATGGAAATCCTGAAAGTTATCTCAGCCAAGCTCAGGAGCCAGAGATGAGAAGGGGGTTGGATCTAAACTTGGGAGGTATCTTATTTGAATATGAGACACATGCTAGAACCCCTGACTCCCACCACTTCTAGAAAAGGGTGTAACACATGGGAAAGTGCACTGCTGTAGCAGTCCCAGAGGACCCATTGCCTAGCCGAGAAGATTGAGGATCAAAAAGGTATGATGGCTTGTTCAGGATCAGGCAGTGAGTGCCACAGCCAGCAATAAAATCCAGGCCTTCTTGGACCGCCACAGCAGTGCCCTTTCCCACTTGCTACACGCCCCTTCTAGAAGTGGTGGGAGTAGGGGTCCCAGCACGTTCTCATATTCAAATCAGATACCTTCCCAAGTTTAGATCCAACCCATTTCTCATCTCTGCCTTCTTTGCCTGCACCATTCTCCAGTAGCACTGGCCCTTGGGGAAAAAAAAGCAAAAGAAACAGAACAACCACCATTTCAGAAGGATTGAAATCCTGAACCTTGTGTCCTCCGGGTAGCAAGCTAAAATATGAGGTGCAAGCTCAGCTTCAGGCACAATTGGAAAAGTTTTTTGGGCAAGGAATCAATAGGCCAGCTGACCAAGTTTTCTAGTTCTGGATGAACCATAGTCAAATTAGAAAAGCAATAATGTGATCCAGGGCAGCAAAATTCAATTTTGCCAACAACACTGAGATTCCTGGAGGCAGCCCTTTAAAGATGACATTATAGACAGGATTATTTCCCATGTGTACAAATATGGCTGGGGAGAAAAACACACACATGGAGATATAACCCAATGTGTGATCCATTCTATTCGAGAAACAAATTTCCTTGTTATTATATATCTATATTTTTTAGAAAGAGCATTATAAAAACAGCAAGAGAGGGTAATAGAAAAAGAAATGAAACACTGCAAGTCTTTTTTATGATGTTTCACACGCAAAAAGAAAAATAACTCACAGAATCGTCAGATTTCTTAGAAGCTGCAGTAAATATATTGTTAGCATCCCCATGACTCACTAACAAGATGCTGTCTGCAGGGAGGTGGGGCAGGGAAGCTGTCACCGAATTCCAGTCAATGATTTATAGTATTTGTGACTACCACATGCAAAGATTGTCAGCTGGCAATTTATTCTGGCTGATGTAACCTGACAGAATCTTCTTCCTTTCTGACAACCAGTCCAGTAAGTAAGGTTAACACGTTTCAGCTCTAATAAACAGAAGTAAACCTAGCAGTGAAGTTTGGTTCCATCTTAGTCAGGCCTATGTGTTGGTTGTATTTAAACAGAGCCAGCAAAACAGTTCATGGCAGCCACCAAGACACACTGACAGGAAGGAGGGAGTCCAAGAGAGTAGAACAGTGGTTGTCAAACCTCAACGTGCAGCAGAACTCCCTGGAGGGCTTGTTAAGACACAGAGTACTGGGTCCCCCCGCCAAAGGGCTTCTGATTCTGTAGGTCTAGAGCACAAGGAATCTGAGAGTATGCATTTCTAGCAAGTTCCCAAATGATGCTGATGATGTTGGGCCAGGGGCTGCATTGAAAACCAGTGGAGTAGAACATGGTCTTGCCTCATCTAGCAGGTGACTCAGACAAATCCAGGTCCACTGCTGGAGACCCTGTGCTCTACACTCTGGAAAGATGAGCAAGTACAATGGGCAGTATATAGACAGGGGAATTCATGAAGGCCTTGTAGAGTGGGTGTTTTCTTAACTAAGCACTGAAGTAAAGAAAAGCCAGAGAAGGGGACCCCTGGGTGGCTCAGTGGTTGAGCATCTGCCTTTGGCTCAGGGCATGATCTCAGAATCCGAGATTGAGTCCCGCATCGAGTCCTGCATCGGGCTCCCTGCATGGAGCCTGCTTCTCCCTCTGTCTGTGTCTCTGCCTCTCTCTCTCTCTCTCTCTCTCTCTCTGTGTGTGTGTGTGTGTCTCTCATGAAAAAATAAATTTAAAAAATATTAAAAAAAAAAAAAGAAAAGCCAGAGAAGGAGACTTCAGGCAGAAGATGGAGAAGGTGGTCTGTGGTAGGTGATGAGTACAAATGGCCTTTGAGGAAGTGGTTCATAACATACTGCAACAGCAGAGTGACTACTCCCTTTATAACTAGATACAAGAATGGACCACTGCTCTTTGCTTAATCAAAGATTTATACCGACTACTTGAGTTGATTGCATACGTAGAAAGAAAAGTAGAAGAAAGAGTAGGCAGGGTGGGTTCCCCTGGCATTCCCTCTAACTAATTCTCGACTATTGTCTGCACTTGCTCAGTACAAACCAGAGCCACATGAATAATGATTCCTCAAAGGCAGAGTCAATTTCTCTTAGCTGATAGTTTTTCCCAGGGAATTGTCATTGTAACAGTTGCATACAGTTACACACAGACCTAAATATACTTGATAGGATAGTGGGTTGGGTTGGTGGTATTTTAGGCATCTGATAATGGTTGCAGGGTATATTCTTTTGGATAGTGCAACTTTCTTGGCACCTTTGAAATCTTGTCTCACAGATGGTCCTCTGCAGGTTAGACTGGCCATATCTGTCCAAGCATGCTTCATCCAAGAGCCAATTTCAGTGGTTCTCATGGCCCAATTTTCACAAGGACTTCAATTAGAGCTTGACAGAAAGTACCTCACATGTAGAGATCCTGTTTTTGAAGTCTTATATGTCTTCTGTAACTCCTAATGCCCACAGTAAGGGCTTGATAATGCTTTTGTTAATAAATAGCAGGGATCAATGCAAACATGTCCATCAGACAGTTATTGTTTGGGGCTGTTCCAGCTGATGGCTGTCTTCGCCCTAATAGAAAATCCTCAAGCAGTAGATGGACACAACTCTTCAAAGGGACTAGCTCCCATCCCAATATAAATGGTCACTCCAGATAATTGTGCTCAAAATAATACATTTTATTATCTGGGGTTTTTTTTTTTTGAGAAATATGCACGTAACAAAAGATAAAACAGAATATTACTTCATGGCTCAGGCAATATATCTCTGTCTCCATTGTTTGTTTAAGTCTTATTAGGGTCAGTTGTGACCTGAATTGTTTCATTTTCCATTTCTCTGTGCCATTACACTTCCAGATATTTCAGAAATAAAGTCCCGTTTTTTCATTTTATTTTTTTTCATGGGGAAGTACTGTGTATGACAAGGCCTGTCATCTCCTAATAAGAAATGACTCTTGGGCCACTTATAACTATTATTAAGATGACGTTCTCCTGAGTATCAACAAGAAACTGAGGTGCATGGCCTCTAAAAAACAAAACAAAACACTGAAGGACCAAAGAGAAGACAATAGCCAAAGCAAAATAGAAGAATCAGGTTTACAAATTTAAGCTTGGACTGGTAATATTTTCAAAAGCATCTTGAAATTTTTCCTTTAGAGAAAAAAGAGAAAAGCAAAGGAACATGAAGAAAATGAAATTTGGTATATCATGAGGTTTATTTCTTTTCAGTAGGCTTCTTGAATTAGTGACCCAATCTTCTGACAAAGAAAAAAGTCCCTCCCATTGTCTGCTCATCAAGGAACTTGTAGCAGAGAAAGTCATTTTCAGATCAGTTCTGAACTACAAGATGAAAATCATTAGTATGACATACATGCATACATAATGCATTGCCGCAAAATTGATACTGAGTATCACAGTGCAGGCATGAAGTAATGTATTAGAAAACCACCATAAAGTATTGAATACTTACAAACACCGTTTTTCTTTTTTGACAGCATAATGAAAAGTTTCAAAGCACTCTTGTCTTTCAAATTATAGTACCATTTTGTTTTTATGGTTTCATTTCCCAATAGATCTTTAGATATGTGCCAACAGTCATGGGGATGAGGATGGGTATGAAGATGAAATCACAAACTCAAAACTGTCGCAACTAATGCTTGGAATCCGGAAAGTTAGAGCAGATGCCTGAGTTATGAATTTCAATTTTGTGTGGAAACAATCTGTCAGCAACATAGTGCCGAGTAGCAACTGTTCTTTAGAAAATAGTTTGTCTCTTTTGGTAGCATGGCCATGCTTGAAGGATAACAGGTCATCAAAAGGTCATCTGAAATTTTGGAGGCATGGAAGCAGGGATACGAGGCTAGATTTTATTGCAGGTGCTGATGTCATACCCAGTCCTGTCATTTTTACCTAGGCTTCCCAAGTCTGTGACTTAGAAAGAATTCAACATTTACCTAGGCCAGTGCTTCTTGACATGAACATGCTTATGAAACATTGGGAGATCTTATTAAAATGAAGATTTTAATTCTGCAGATCTGGGGTGGGGTCTGAGATTCTGCAGATCTAACAAGCTCCCAGGTAAGACTGCTGGTCTTTGGAGCATATTTTGAGTAGCAAAGTCTAAGACCAGTTTTTATTTGTTTTTGTTTGTTTGTTTTAACCTATAGTATTTAGACATATAGTGTTTTGTAATTATGTCACAGGAAATTTGTTACCAATTCTAGTTAATCACCAAGTTTCTTCCACTGTAACTGTATATGTATGTATATTTCTCTCTCTAGTTCTATCTATATCTATGAATCAAAGTAATTTATGATTATCCCCATATTACTCTCCTTGACATTGTTGGGGAGGAAAAATTTTCCTCTACCTTTTAAGATTCTTTTGGCTGGTCTAACAATGACATTGACATGAGACAGACTAACAGGAGAAAATAAAATTTAATTACATACACATGGGGGTTCTATAAGAATATGAGGCCCCAGGCAGTCAGGCAGTTAAGGTTTATATGTTGTCCAGAAATAAGGAGCCTAAAGTCTGGGACTTCAAATGGAAGAAAGATATTTCATAGGAAGGTGAAAAAGAGTAGATGTTTGTTAAACAAATATTTCCTAGACCATACAGAAGCAAAGAGACACATAGGAATTTTAATAGACTTTACTAGGTTCCTTTCTGTCTACCACACCTAGTTCACATTATACTGTAGTTATCTATGGCTCCTTCTCTGGAATAGGTCCTCTATCCAAATTCTTTTAGGCAATTAGAAGGAAGGTCAAAGATTATTCCTAAGCCCTTTCTTTCTTTCTTTCTTTCTTTCTTTCTTTCTTTCTTTCTTTCATGAGACACAGAGAGAGAAGCAGAGACATAGGCAGAGGGAGAAGCAGGCTCCTCAGGAAGCCCAATGCAAGACTCAATCCTGGGACTCCAGGATCACACCCTGAGCTGAAAGCAGACACTCAACCACTGAGACTCCCAGGCATCCTGCATCCTGTTTCTTAAAAGTAATCAGCCTGAGAGAATCCACATGCCATAGAGATCCATTTGGGGGTGTCAAACCTTGCTTCACTGCAACATCTAGCTTCTGACACACTATTCTTAGTGGAAAAGAAAAAGGTAGATTCCTGACAGGGAATTACACATAGGCCTGATCATGCCTTTGGGAATGTGTTACACAAGTGAATGTCAACTGCCATGAGTGGAGGAAGGACAGAGAATTGCTAATCTAGTTCAATCTTTCAATTGGTGACTTGAAAAACAGGTCACATTAGCCCCTAAATATGTACTGGATTTTTTTTAATTTACAAAAAGAATACATCTCCATTTAATAAATGTAAACAGTGAATATCTATGCAAAGGAAGAAGTAATCAATTTTATGTATATTTGTATTCCCTCCAACCCTGTGTTAACTGTTTGTTGTGTGTACTTCCCGATGGAGTTTTCATACTTACACAAACATATTTTTTAATAAAGTATATCAATTGTTTTGCAACTTGCTGTTATTATTTAATATTTTGGAAACAACTATTGCAGGTCTAGTAGAAAAATATAACCAAGCATTTTCTTATTTAAAGTTTTAATCAGCTTAAAAATGATTCTCCTGGTCTTTAATTCTGCTTTTGTGATTCATAAGCTACTTTTATTAAGCAGGAAATGAATACCAATCAAAGTGTATTCCCAGGACACTAGAATGTAAATTCTATGAATTTCAAGATCTTTGTCTGGATCAGATGTATCCCAATTTCCTACAAAGGAGCCAGATACATACTAAGTACCTGACAAAAATGTATTTAATGATAGCTAAAAATAAAAATAAAAATAAAAAAGAAGAATACATTCATACAAAAAAAATCAACTAAAGTGGAATCCCTGTTGGGGGGGATGTATTTAATGAGTCAACATCAACTAGATAGTATGAGGGCAACTAGGAGATGGGTGGGGTGATCAGAATAGACTGTTGAGAGAAGGGACTGAGGTATGCCTTATATGTATTAAATGTTGATCTTGGGATCCCTGGGTGGCGCAGCGGTTTGGCGCCTGCCTTTGGCCCAGGGCGCGATCCTGGAGACCCGGGATCGATTCCCACATCGGGCTCCCGGTGCATGGAGCCTGCTTCTCTCTCTGCCTGTGTCTCTGCCTCTCTTTCTCTCTCTGTGACTATCATAAATAAATAAAAATTTAAAAAAAAATAAATAAATGTTGATCTTGACATCATACAATAAGAATCAACGTAATAGTTGGGCAAATTGTGTCTGTGTCTAAATTTTGTTTAATGGCTGTCACATAAATGGTTTTTCTTTATCCTAGCAATGTGATAAAATGGATATGCATTCTATTTGCCTTTTTATTGTACTAAAATTACCCTAAGGAGATCAGTTAATTTAAAATAACCTAAAGAACACTATGTAATTGATCAAATTCTAATTTGCAATCTATTGATATTCTCTTCTCTGATAAATGGTCATGATATATCTATATCTATAGTAGATACTTACATAAAGGCTTTTGACCCCAGTTCTTTCTAAACTTCAGAAAATGTTCATTTGTTAAGCAAATATTTTGATCCTTAGCACCAGGACCTAGGGGCTATGTGTATAGATCTTGGCAGTGAAGTTAGGGTGTGAGGGCAAGATGGAGGGAAATACCAATATAATAAAGATCCTCATGCTTAGCACAACACCAACCCTTAGAATGCTGAAAATCTTTACACCCACTCAATAATTATCATACTCAACTTCCAAGTAAAAGAAATCTGGGTATCCATTTCATGTATCAGGAGCAAAAGAGGCTTAGCCATATCCTGTACTGTGCTGATACCCCTCAAGTGCACTCTTCCATGGCCTTTGGCTCCATCTGGGGACAAAAAATTAGCAAGTCATGTGGCTTTCAGATGATCTTGGACAGCTAGAATTTTGAAGTTGTTCTATAAAGAGGAAAACAAAGACTCTTTGCTTCAAGGGAATTAGTTATAAAGATTCACTCAAGCTTTGAACTTGTTTGTATGCAATTCTACAGCTTTTAAGATGCAAATAATTTTGCCAGATAAACCAGAGGAGATCTGTTGAGAAAATACTGTGGACTTTGGCAGTTTAATAAAAGGCCCATTTTCAAAACATTGCCTTATGTACTGTAGGTCATGTCAGGTGATCTCATTTTGATGCTACTTGAAGTTAATAAAGTGGTGATAACTTCTGACAAAGGATGTTGCAATTTAAGATAGTTAACACTATCTTAAAGGGTATAAGGTGGAGGGTGGAGGGTAAGGGTGGAGGAGGCCAGATTCTACCCTTGTTTCTGTAGCTTAGAATCTTTGTGAACTGAAACAAATTACATAACCCCTCGGTTTCCCCATGTACAAACAAAATAAATGGTAATATCTTCTTGATGGGGTTGTAGAAAAAAGTCATCTGAAGGACACCTGGCTGGCTCAGTGGTTGAGTCTCTGCCTTTGGCTTAGGTCATGATGCCGGGGTCCTGGGATCTAGTTCTGCATCAGGCTCCCTCCTGGGAGCCTGCTACTCCCTCAGCCTATGTCTCTGCCTCTCTCTCATGAATAAATAAATAAAATCTTTTTAAAAAATCAACTGACATATTGTGTAGAACATTGGCTCAGTGCCTGGCACTCAGTAAATGGTCAACAAGATTAACTAGGATTATTGCTAATAAGAATAAAACATACATTCTAAGCATGAGAGTATTTGTATTAGTTTGTTTTACTGGAAATTCCTTCCACTTTTCTATTGAAGATAGATCTAGCCAACACATGGACTCAGCTTCCTGCTTGTAGTTGGCCAGCATTCTAGTTTGCTTCTAAACTTTTGTTTTGGCTGGATCTTGAGCATCAGAAAACTTAAAGGAGGAGAACACAGGAGAAAGAATATTATTTTAAAATTGCATTTCCTTGCAATCTAGCCTTGAACTTATTTTGCCAGATCAGTCCAGAGTGGTGCTGATGACATCTTTTGCCCTCTTACTAGCACAAGAAGAGCTGTCAGGAATTGATTCCCTGTTCCACTTTAACAAGCCCATTTTGAGTCATTATGGTTTCTTGGTTAAGTACTTCTAAAATGCATATTCTTTAATTGACAAATTATTTCATCTACTTCAGAGCTATTGCCATCTATAATGTCGAGCGGACTTAGTATTCAACTTTTGTTAAATTAATATGTATATATGTAGTAGAAAAAAACATGAGGAAAAGTTACTATGCCAAGGCCTGTGATAGAAAAGCAAATATTTCAAAGACTTATGTATAATTTAGTAGTCATAAGCTTGCATCTCCCCCAAATAACACGAATAGTGAAACTTGTTATTATCCTCCAAACATGTATCAGTCCTTCATTACTATAGGTATTGTAGGAGAGAAATGAACCTCTGTTCCTTCTAACAACCATTCTCTAGACAGGAACCAAAGTGCTACTTTTCAGTAAATCAGATCATGTTATTCCATTGCTCCAAAGGCTTCATTGTCTTTCCATTGGATCTAGAAAAAGAATCCAAATACCTTCCTCAACTGGTGGTATATTATTAGGGCCCTGACTCCTCCTTTCTTTCTGTCTTCATCTTCCACTGTCTCTCCTCCATCACTGCCTTCTGTTTCTCCAAATGCAGTTTGCTTCAGCCTTGGAAACTCTGCATTTGCTCTTCTCTTTATTAGAATGCTCTGTCCTTGATCTTTTGCATTCAAGGCTTTAATGTCTCAGCCCAAAGGCCACTTTCTTCATGCCCTCCTTGGCACTTACACTAAATTAACACCCTCACCATCCAAACACTTTCTATCCTTTTGTCTATTATTATTATTAAATACAGCCGTCAACACCACCCAAAATTATATTCATCTTGTTTTTTCATTTGCTATCTGTTTTCCCACCAGCATGAAGGCAGGACCTACTGCATCTTATTCATTGGTATATCCCTAGTGCCTGAAATCAGTACCAGGCACAGACTAGGCATTCAGTAAATATTTGGATGAATCTATGGTGATGCCTCAGAGAGATGGTATGTCTCTCTTAGATGCCTGATAAAGTGTGTTATTACCTAAAAGCAGGTTCTCATTCAAGCTCTGCCTTTCCTTAACTGTGTCACCTTAGACAAAGTATCCACATTGTTAAGCTGTACTTGATTCATCATTAAAATAAGGAGAAGGATATAGCAGGGTCTTTCAAACTAGAAACAAAAAATTAGTAATGTATACCCTATTTTTAATATTTCAAAAAGATTGATGAAAATCTGACATTTGATCCATATTATATTTGTAGAGAGCAAATACAATACCATTTTTTTGGTTTTATCTAGAGTTCTATTAGTTCAGAATAATTAGCAGTTTTATGTCTTTTATTAAATCAAGGATAATTTAATTCTTCAGTAGAAAATTTTCAAACGGGAAAATAAAAGAATGAGTTCTTGGGGCTGGAAAGGAATTGGAGAAAATAAACTTTAAGTGTCTTATCAGCTTCAAAATTCTGTGATTCTTAGTACCTCATTCAGAATTCCTAGTTGTGAGCAACAGTCCATTCTAGCTGGTTACTGCAGAAGGGGATTTAATAGAGAATGGCAGGTACCCTACAGAATCTCCAAGGCAGCAACTAGCAAGGACTAGACACTCCTTGGAACTGCAAAATAATGATACTCTAATTCTATCATTGTCAGTTGAATTTTACACAGAAATTCTTGGTTAAAGCTTATACATTATTTGATAGACAATACTAAATTTATACTCACAAATCATATGACCAACAATGAATGGGAAAAGAAGCCCTTTCCCTCACATCCTTGCCAAGTTCAGGCCATTAATAGATTGTTGGCCATCCATCTATTTGAGGCCATATTGAGACATCTTACTCCTCTTTGTGTGGCCCTCTTCACAATCATTTGTTCTCCTAGACTTTGTTCCCACTTTGGGAATCCAAACATATTTAAGAGGTAAATCCCTTTGTCCTTTGGTCCTCCAGTTTCCAATGAGGTATTACTCCTCAGGACACTAACTTAAAAAGAAAGGTTTGGAATTATTTCTCTCTCTTTCAATCATTGGCCTCTAGGCTCCATGCTTCCCCTCTGTCTCTCCTTCTTCCCACCATCCCAAGAATATTTTTCCAGTCTGAGTAGGAGTAGTGCTCCATTGCCACTCACATGATTCTTCCAAATACTGTCTATGTTCCAGATCTGCTCTAATTAAAACTAAAGTCACAATAAGGTGGCTAAGAAGCCAAATTTGACCACAGATTAATTTTATTTGGGTAGTAATTTTAAAAGAAATTATTTGAAAGCTTTTAAGTAGGCCAAATACTTTTTGACTCAGAAAACATTTTGTCACAAAAACAAAGAAAAACTCTCCATAAATGTTTAAAAGCATTTTCTTCTACCTTTGTGTTTTCTTTGACCCATTGGCAATTACTAGAACTTCTTCAAAACTCGATACTAGACTTTTCTTCTCTTCTTCTCTTTATTTTGTCACTAGCCCATCTCATCCATGCTCAAGGCTCTAGTTCCCATCCATTTGCAGTGATTCTCAAATTTATATCTCTGACACAGGTCTTTGATTTTTCAGCCTCTTATTTGTCATCTCTAGTTCTGTGCCTTGAATATTTTCAAGCTCAACAATTTCAAAGCCAAATTTATGATCCCTTCTCCTTGGTCTTCTTCCATTGTGCTGTATTTCAGTGAATGGTACCATAGTCCCCCTGGTAGTACAAAATCATGCAAAAGAAAACAGAAACAAAGAACAAAAGCTGGAGTCACCTTGACCTCTATCTCCTCTTCATTCCCTGTATCTTACCTATCAATCCTAACTACTGCCAATCCTTTTTACTGTTATAAAGCATAATGAGTCTGTCCATTTACCCCCATTTCTATCATGATCTCTCTAGTCCAAGCTACCATCATCTCTTGCTTGAACAGTCTCCTAAGTGATCTCCTAATACACATTTATTTCCCTCTAATTGGTTCTCTACCAAGGATCCTGAGAGAGCTTTCCAAATGCACATCTGATTATGTTAGCCAAGCCCCCTCTTCCCCAGTGACCTCAAGTGGTAGAAAGATTTTCTGTAATTCTTAAAATGAAGATTACAATCTTCATAGCCTTGTATGGTCTGGCCCCTGACTTTCCTATCACACCTTGTACAATGATGCTCCTAGATTTCCCTGCTTTAATCATACTGGCTTCCTTTTGGTTCATCCACTAACCATGTTCTTTCCTTTAATACTTTAGCAATCCTTTCCACCCCCAGTCTCACTCCCAGGCTGGATAACTCTTATTTCTTCAGATCTCAGCTCAAGTAATACTTCCATATGGAGACTTTCTGCAAATTCCCAGAGAATCTCAGATCCCCATGATGTATGTGTCATAATACCATGTATTTCCTTTCACAGATGGGTGCACATCTGTCTTTTGTTTTTCTTTTGACCTGCCATTAGCCTAACTTCCTAGTTCGGAAAATTCCCTATTGTAGATATTCTGGAGCCAACATATTTGGGAACAAAGTCAATTGACTCTTGGTAAGCATGCAACACTACTGACAGGAGAGAAAGAGCACAGGAAATCAAGAGAGAGTCTATATATTTCAAATATGCAATGCACCATGAACACCTGTCAGCATGTTGAACAGTGGGAATGGAGAGCCCTACCAGACATCAACTGCATGTGGACTTATTTGAATAAGGTCTCTCTATTAGCTTCCTACTGCTGCTGTAATAAATGATTACCAACTTGAGGGCTCACAACAACATACATGTATTCTCTCACAATTCTGGAGGTCAGAAGTCTGACATTAGTACCACTGGGCTGAAATAAAGGTGCCCACAAAGACACACTCTCTCCATAACATCTAGGGAAATATCTATTTCCTGCCTTTTCTTCTAGAACTTGTATTCCTTGGCTCAGAGCCTCTGCCACCATGATCAAAACCAGCAGTGTAGAATCTTGTTTCAGTCCTCACATTTGTACTTTTCTGTAGTAATGTCTCCCTCTGTCTTTTATAGGACATTCCATTACATTGGGCTCACCCAGATAATGCAGGATAATCTCCCCATCTCTAAGGTGCTTAACTTAATCACATTTGCAAAGTCTTTTTGCCATGTATGGTTACATTCATAGGTTTCAAGGATTAGGACATGGAAATCTTGGACCATTATTCAACCTACCTCATCTCTCTCTTATATTAGATTTTTGGCTTTAGGAGGGCAAGACCTGCATCTATTTATGTTCACTGTTGTGTTTGGCAGACCCTTTGTCCTCTAGTCAGAACTCAGAAAATATCTTCTAATGAGTAAATATGATTCAGCATCTCTTTTGAAGGATTATTAAGTCAATGTGGCTTATTTTTGAAAAATTTATTTTGTAGTTTATGTTGGCATAACAGTAGAGCACCTTATTAAACTTTGATTTACTAATCCTTCATAGAATGAGTGCATACTTAGTGTTAATGTTACTTAATATAAGCACTAATGTTTAATAGGTATTTGATAAATGATTTATATAAATTTAGGGCTATAAGACAACAGAGGAGACAACAAAGGTCTAGGAAACAGAAAATAGTTTGCTTAAAAGTTGACTGTGAAAGTGAGGTCTAGTAAGGATTTGAACTGAAATGGTGTTCATTGCACCAAATGAGATCTTGTGATATGTTGAGGTTCTTTCTATCGTTTACATGTTGTGAGACTAAAAAGAAGTTACTTTTTCTTTCCATGTTTTAGTTATATGTTCTTTGTAACAAAAGCAGCATTTGTCTTTCATATTTGTGATAAGAATTAAGTTATACAATGCATATAAGTACATCTAAGACACCAACAAATGTTACTGACCCTTTTCTTCAATTGTGGATGGTATATTTAGGACATTTGAATGTATTTCATATTTGTGACTTTCTTTCAAGAGCAATCACTAAACACAGAAAGAAAATTTCTATAAAAAAATATTTCCCAAGAAGGATGGAATGCAGGGAGGATTATGGATACTTGAGAATTCTTAAGAATAGATTTTGGGGGCCTAATTGCTGACCAATTCCTAGTTGTAATGGCTAGAACAGCTAATTTACCCTGACAGCCCAAGTTGCCAAATAATTCAAAGCTAACAGGCATAAAAGGTAAAGATTTAGCAGCTTGATTTTTGCCTTTAAGTATTTGTGAAGAAAAGCATCTTAGGGAATTTAATCCTACCTTTGTCCCTTGAGATAGGAAATCATAATTCTATAATACAGAGTAAATGTCTGAGTGCAGAAATAAATCATAAAAATGATAGTTTAGAGATTTCTGTCAGAAGGCCCCTTAATCTTACTCAACACAACACAGAAGGAAAGAAAAGATCATGAACCTTGAATGACATAACAAAACTTGTCACATTCACAGAAAGCTAAAACAGGGAAACAAGGAGGTCCTGGTGACATTCATCATGGGCGAAAAAAGAAAGAAAAAATCAAGAGAAGAGTATTTTTGCAAAAAATTAGAACCTTGGGCACTAGGAGGCTATTACAAGGGTGTTCACTATTGCATTGTTTATAAAATTAAAAAAAAAACTTGGGAAGAGTAACTCTGTACCAATAGATGAGTGATTAAATTAAGTCATAATGCATTTATATGCTGGGATATGACACTGCAGTCAAAACCAATGATGTAGATCCCTATGTGCCTATCTATAAAGAATATAGATATGTTCTCATATTGAAAAGCCAAACTACTATTTATGTTAAAAGGAGATAATATAGAAAATTATTTATTTATTCTTTATTTATATAGAAAAACATCTAAAAGCATATACATCATAATGACAAAAGTCATTGATAGCCTCTTTTTTGTTTTACAAGGAGATAATTCTGTGATTGTTTTCAGCAGACAAGATTTGCTTTATATAGATTATGGCTTTTTAAAAACCTATAACATTTGTTTATTTTGAGTATTCATTGATGTAATAATTAATTAATAGCTTTTTTCTTTTTAGAGAGAGAAAGCATGCACAAGTGGGAGGAGGAGGGGCAGAGAGAGAAAGAGAGAGAGAATATAGCAGGCTTCACAATCAGTGCAAAGCCTAATGTGGGGCTCCATCTCACAACCCTGAGATCATAACCTAAGCCAAAACCAAGAGGTGGACTGAATCACCCAGGTGCCCCTATTTATTAATTATTATATAATGATAATTTGGTTGGATTAGAATTCTACTTGAAAATCATGACTTAATGGTATTTTTTAAAGACTCTATTTATTCATGAGAGACACACAGAGAGAGGTAGAGACGTAGGCAGAGGGAGAAGCAGGCTCCCTGTAAGGGACCCCAATGAGGGACTCGATCCTGGATTCCAGGATCATGCCCTGAGCTGAAGGCAGACACTCAACCGCTGAGCCACCCAGGTGTCCCACTTAATGGTACTTTTAAAAGATTGCTGCATTCTTTTCTGATATCCAATGTGAATGATTATGTTAAGGTTAAGGTAATTCTCATTTCTATGACATATTTTTATCTTTATGGAAGGCTTTAGAAATTTTTTCTAAATCTCACAGTGTCTTTAAATTTCACGCGGTAGACATTTAAATTAGACCTTCCAATTAAAGAACCACCATTCTTCTCAGGTTTTGGAAAGTTCCTTATTTATTTACTGATATTCTCCTCCAGACTTCTTTGGTATGTATCTGTGAAACATATAGATGATTTCTATATCCTAACATTTTCCTTAATAATTTTATTCATTTTGTCTTTCGAGGACCAATATTCTGGAAATTTCCTAAACTAAATCGAACAAACTTTAATTGAACTTCTGGTAATCATATTTGTAATTTCAAAGAGATCTTTACTGATTTGGGATCATTTCTTTACCATTGCATCCTCTTCTTGTTTTCTGTATGCAATAATGCCACAAATTGCTTGTGTACTCTGCTTTTAAGTTTCCAACTGTTTATAGAATTATCTTTCTCTAGAAACCTTGTTCTCTATCTTAATTTTTTTTCATTCATGTAAGGTATTCCCCCAGATAGCTAAAGATCCTTGTTTTTTAATGCAAATACAGGAATTGGCATATTTACAGGAAGACTAATTGCAGTAGTTAAATGTATGTGTTAACTTGCCTGGGCCAAGAGGTACCCAAATATTTGGTCAAACATTATTCTGGGTGTGTCTGTGAGGAAGTTTCTGGATGAGGTTAACATTTGAATCCATAGACTCGAAGTGCCCTCCCTAATGTGGATAGACTTCATCCAATCAAGGATCCAAACAGAACAAAAAGGCTCAGTAAGAGGAATCTCCTCCTGCCTGACTGGCTTGGGACATTGTTTTGTTTTCCCAGCCCTTAAACACAGACTGAAATATTGGCTTTTCTTGGGCCTTGAAGTTGCCAGCATTTTTTTAAAAGATTTTATTTATTTATTCATGAGAGATTGAGAGAGAGAGAGAGAGAGAGAGAGAGAGAGAGAAGCAGGCTCCATCCAGGGAGCCCGATTCAGGACTCGATCCCGGGTCTCCAGGATCACGACCTGAGCCGAAGTCAGACACTTAACCACTGAGCCACCCAGGTGTCCAGAAGCCACCAGCTTTTCAACTGGAACTTATGCCATTGGCTCTCCTGGTTCTCAAGCCTTCAAACTCAGACTGGAACTACCCATTAGCTCTCTCGGGTCTCCAGCTGGCTGACTGCAGACCTTGGGACTTTTTAGCCTCCATATCACATGAGCCAATTCCTTACAATAAACCTCTTTATATTTATATATAACATATATTTTATATATTTGCAAATAGGTCTCAGTCATTTTGTTAGTCAGGGTTCTCCAAAGAAATAGAACATATCTGTATAGTCTCTGTGTCTACCCTATTGTTATATAAATTACCTATTATTAAAAATAATCTGTTGATATATATGCATGTGTGTGTGCATGCATGTATATATATATATATCTGTATCTATATATATTTCCAATAAGATATTGGTTATTGTTAATAATTAGTTAATTTATATAACTATAGGCTATCCTATATGTATATCCTACTGGTTCTGTTTCTCTAGAGAACCCTGACTAATAAACTGACCAAGAACTTTCTGCAAATGCCTGGCGTTTGTCAGCTCTGGACTTCACAATAAAAGAATCAGTTGAGATACAGTCAGGAAGGTGATTATCATACTGGGATTCCCCAAATTCCAGCATGAGGAGGCTGTTTTCTGGGGCACCCTAATCCTTCATAGATGCCCAAATTTACCCCATATATTTTTCTTTCTTTTATTTGGATATCCCCTCTTCTTTATACATTGAGGGATGAGGAATGCACAATAACATCTTGCATGCTATTTTGTACGCATGTATTGGAGAGAGATTCAGGAAGCCAACAATTACATGTACAGATCCTGTTTTTACCACCACTTCTTATTCCTGCACCTGTCATGCCTGCTAGCTTCCATGCTGAATTCCTTTCTACTCTTTTTCCATGTCAGTTATTCCCCCTCCCTTATCCACTACAACCCATCCCTGTGTATACACTCTAGACTTTGGTTTTCTCCTCTTTGCTCCTTGTGTTATTAGTATCTTTGTTTTCTTTCCATATTCTAGAAAGTTGTTGATATCTCTTATCTGATAATGACTTGCATTCCCATTTTTTCATTCTTATGAGTTCATCCCCTTTTCAGTAGCTTTGCTATTATTTTAATAGGGTTTCTTGAGAGAAAAGAAAAAAAATATATGTGGTCATTTGCCATCTATAGCCGAATAAGGGCTTTAAAGGCACTTTGGGTTATAGAAGAATGTTGAAAGGAAGGAATTCTTTTGATTATTCTTTCTCTGTAGTAATACTTTTTTTCTTTTTTTAGTCAAAGCTAGTGTGCACTCTATATGACTTCTAATAGTCCTGTAGTAGGGTAAAACTAGACCTTTTAAGGCCACTCATATAGGTGTAAGTGTGTATGTGTGTACCTATGAATGTGTGATTGTTTCTTGGTACAGTATTAGAAGTTCATCAAGGCTTCTACAAATGGGGGCTTAGCCTGCAGGAAATAGTCTAAAAATATAAATAGATAAATAGATAGATAAGATTTGAGATGAATCTGATCTCTGAGCTTGGGGGTAAGATGAGGATAGAGGTTTATTTAAAGCAAGAAAGGAAAATAATGGTCTTGGTTATATAGCAACAATGTTATCCTGGCCTTAGGTTATAAGTTGACAAGACTACAAAGGACTAAATACTAATGTCTATTTCAAGATGTTGCCTATGTGACATGAGGATGGGAGGAAAGTCAGGAAGAAAAGCAGTTATCGTTTCTGATCCATGCTCAAACACTTCTTGGCTGATTCAGATGTCATCAAAACCCCTTCTCGTCTCCATTTTTTCTATTGGCCAGTAACAAATATGGTTTTGTGGTCTTCCTTTCTCTCTACCAGCATGTATTGGACTCCTTCATCTTGTAATGTCTTTCTGAAAATCCTCTTACATCAGTAAAAAAAAAAAAAAACAAGTGTGTGAATATGTGGGTCTTCCCTATCCAGAAGGTTATTTAATCCTCAATTTTATTCATCAGGTCCTAGGTGAGAAATAGGCCTGTTGACAACTGAAACCACATTTCCAAACAAAATGAAGCCCTGATTTATGCATAAAACAATACTACACTTGAAGATATCTCTGGTCCCTTCTAGACATGAATAAATATCTTACCCTTGGTGGTCATGGTCTGAGAGGGAAAGTTAGCCTTTCTTTTCCCACTCCATTGATTTCTTGAATTTTTTAGTTGAAAAGGTCCTTATGGTACTCATTTCACAGATGAAAAAACTGAGACCCAGAGACATCGTCATTTACCCAAGGTCAAATGTTTAGTTTGTCAGAGATCTGGGTCTAAAATCCTTATCTTCTATTCTTTCCAGTTCTTCTTCCATAATAATCAAAATCATGCTAACAGCCAAATGTACAGACATAGCTATAAATAATCAAATTTTGCATATTGTTGATTTCCAACTGTCTTAGGAGCTTCCTGGATCTGATCTAAAACTGATCCCCATAGGCAGAGAGCAGGAAGAGACCAAAGCCACACCAAGCTGGTAGGTAGCAGTTTTATTTTATTATTTTATTTTATTTTATTTTATTTTATTTTATTTTATTTTATTTTATTTTTTTAAAGATTTTATTTATTTATTCATGAGAGACACAGAGACATAAGTAGAGAGAGAAGCAGGCTCCCTGCAGGAAGCCTGATGGGAGACTAGATCCCAGGACCCTGAGATCATGACCTGAGCCAAAGGCAGATACTCAACCACTGAGCCACCCAAGTGTCCCTGGTAGGTGGCAGGCTTGTCTTGGGCTGCAGCAAGATGAATGGATCCCCACACCAGCCCACTAAATCTTAAAAAGTTTATAAAGAGGCTTTAACTGGGTTCAGTCAAGAATACGGTGCAGGTGTTCTCAACAGCACATGTGATCTTAAGGCTCTGTCCCTGGAGCAGCCTCTGGGAGAAAAAAAGGCAAGTGGAACCCATAGTCCAAGGGCAGGGGAAGGGGTGAGGAGCCTCTTATTGCCCAGGTCCACCTTGAGGGTCAACTGGTGGTCACACCTTTTTAATGACCTTCCCCAACACATGTACTCTTATAGATCCCCAAGGTCTTCACGACTGTTGTCACACCCATTTGGCAGATGAGAAAGATAAAGCAAAGACATGTTAAATAACCTATCCAAGGTCACACAGCCACTTGCAGACCTAGGGTTAAAACCAAGCAGTCTGGCTCCAGAACCTATATGCTTCGCCATTACAACTCTTCTTCCTCTTTACCTGGGGAGGGTTGCGTTTTGGTGGCTATGTTTCTAACATGAGACTTTTCTCACTGATTTCTGGTGTGATCAGTAGGATAAATAACACCCGAGGCACACAAGTACTTCACCTGAGGCTTTGTCAGTGAGGAATTGGGCCAGAAAACCAAGAAACTTGGATTAAAAAAAATGACAGAAGAGAGAAATTAGGAAGACTTCCCATTTGAACACAAACGTAAGCTGCAGAGACACTGGAGCACAGCTGGGACATTGCCATTGGAAAATGAAATGATCAAACAGGGACAAAGTTACCTAGAGTTGCAGAAGCTTTTTGTATGCTTTTCTCCCTAGGCATTTTGCCAGTTGCTCTTAAAAAAGCAGGTCATGTCTTCCGCTGTACTCTCCGACCCTGTACATAGTAATATAAACTGGAACTGAGAAATACACATCACTGGAAAACTTGGCTTCGCAGGCTCAGATGAAATAGTTGGCTTCAACTCTCCTCCTAAGGATAGGCCCATGCAGGGGAGCCTGCGGCTGTAAGGCCAGGCAGTTCACCCTTGTCAGGAAAACCACCTCTCAGCACCTGAAACCTTTATAAACAATAACACTATCAGTTATCTATTGCCGTATAACAACTCATCTCAGTACTTAATGCCTTTAAGCAACAATTTATTACTTCTCACGATTCCGTGGGTTAGTTGGCTGGTTCTTATGCTGGTTTTGCCGGAATCACTTACGCAGCTGTATTGAGCAGTGGGGGCAGGAGGGGTCCGAGTTCTGTTAGAACAGCTGGGAGAGCCGGACCTCTCCATGTGGTTTCTCATCTCAGACTTTCTGCAGCATGATTGTCTTAGGTTTCCCAGACAGCATAAGAAACTGCTGTAAGACCTCATAGGGCCCTAGTCCAGGGCTTGTATAGCATCGTTACTGCCATGTTTTATTGGCCCACGCAAGTTATAAGGCCAATCTTCATCTGAGATTAGAGTGGACTGCTCAAATCCACGAATTCAAGGCAGTATGAGTCACTGGGGACTATTTTGTAGCGATCTAACACTCAGGATTTTTAAAAGCCAGACCAGTCTTTCTTTTCCATGATTGGCTGGGAATAATAGCAGCTTAAGCAAGAGGAGAAATAGCATTCAGGACTGAGCTCGCCTTTCAGGAAAAGGCATCAGGCCAAAGGAAATGTAAGCAACAGGGTTACTTATTGAGTCTTTCCTTGCTTAAATGATTCTCATGGCACTGAAATGACTCTGACATGGCCACAGCCATAAGAGGGTGGGCCAACGTAGATTTTACCTCAGGATATAGTGGAGTATTTCTGTCTTAAAGTTGGTTAGGGCTGAGAGAAGGGAAGGAGGTTGTGCAGAATAGTGTTGCCATAGGGCTGTCATACCTTAAAGTCAGGGTTAACAAAATAAATAACCATGTAGAAAAGGAGGAGGGGATTACCACACAAGTGTTAATTAAAGCTTTGTTTCCCCCTTCAGCATGCTCAGGAACAAAGCTGGCAACAGTTTCCATTGATAGAAGGTTGGTCCTTCCCTGTCCTTTACTAAAATATGTTGCCAAGAAGGTAGCATAGTAAGGACTGTGTCTGTGGTGTGTGTGTGTGTGTGTGTGTGTGTGTGTGGTGTGTTTTGGGGGAAAGGTGGCAAGAGTTCTTCTGGGAAGATGCTCCAAACTATATGTGTATTTGCATCAGATAATCTTAAAATGTAATCTTGCAAAAACTTTAATAAACTTCTACTTTTGTAGAAAACACTAACAAGACAAGCATCCAAGTATCACAAATGGATATAATAGGAAAAAGCTTCCTTCTTTTATCCAGACAAAGCCTGATTAACCACAAAGCAAGTGGGATAAGGTTGATCAAAGTCTGGTTATCAGGCTATTTCTGCTACATTTCTTGTTGGTATCCATACCCAAAGCAAGTGCCAAAGGTCAAAGTATTCTGCAAGAAGTCCCTATGAAGATGCCTGGTCACCATTTGGAGTAGTTCTACAACTGACTACCTCTGAATGGAAGGTTCCTGCATGTTGGGAGTGGGGAAAGGCCTTTTTTGGAAGAAAATATCAGATATAAATTTTGCTTCATTTACACTGTCTGTCAATCCACCTAAGATTAATCTTTAGATACACAGGTGGCTCAATTCTGTCAAATGGATCTTTAGCATGGCTTCCTGCTTGAAAGAAGATAGGTCAGCAGTCCAACTAATGCAGTCAACACATTCTGGTGTCTGTCCAGGTAAAAGGTACTAAAAAATCAATAGTGAAGAGAAAATTAAACACATTTTATATTGCCTCAACAGTACTTAGCATCCAACTTGGAAATCTCTTTTCTTTCTCTCTCTTTTTACCTAATGGCACTGGTTAGAGCTTCCAGCACAATGTTGAAGAGAAGTGGCAAGAATAGACATCCTTATATTGATCCTGATGTTATTAAGGAGAAAGCTTTCAGTCTTTCACCATTACGCATGATGTTATCTGTGGGTTTTTCAAAGATATTATTTAAAAGGGTGAGGAAGTTCCTTTTTATTCCCAGTTTGTTGAGTGTTTTTATGAAAGTGTATTGGATTTTTTTCAAATTCTTTTTTGCATCTACTAAAATGATCATTTTTATGCCCTTAATTCTATTAACGTTATGTATTAGATTGATTAATTTGTGGATGTTAAACCAATCATGTGTTTCTGGAATAAAATTTTATTAATTATGTTCTTAAAAGCTTGTGAGAGTATATCTACAGGGGTAGTAACATTAGTGAAAGCCCACCTCATAAATAGGAGAGGATATCGTACCGGGTTTGTGTGCATGTTGTATGTGTGTGCACGTGCACATGCATGTGCATTCTTGCACATCTATGCTTTCTACCCCTCAGGCTTAATAAGTTACAAAGATAGATTCTCTAGCCACCTATCTGGGGTTTCATGTAGAAGAGTTACTCAAGAGAAATAGAATCTCAAATTCATACAATGCATGATTTAAATTCTATATGCATAGTCTACACAAGAGGAAATAACTGTAAGTACTGAAATGAACTTTAAAACCTCATTGAGAACCAGTAAGGGAAGGCTGCTGCTGTCTTTTGGGGAGTCAGGAAGTTACATTTAATAGTTGTAGTGGTTTTTAGGGGCTGCCATAAGAAAGTGCCACAAAGTGGGTGGTGGCCCCCCCCCAAAAAAAACCCACCCAGAAATGTGTTCCCTCACAGTTATGGATGCTAGAAGTGTGAAATCAAGGTATTAGCCAGCTTGGTTTCTACTGAGGGCTCTGAGGGAGAATCTGTTCCATTTGTCTCCCCTAGCTACTGATGATTGCTTGCAATCCCTGCTATTCCTTGGGTTGTAGTGCCACCACACCAATCTCTGCCTCCCTTTTCACATGACATCTACCGTGTGCTTCTTTATATAGTTTTCCCTCAGTGCATGTCTGTGTCTAAATTTCTCTCATAAAGACACCAGTCTTTGGGGTAGGACACACCTTAATCCAATACACCCTCATTCTAACTTCATTTTATCTGTAAAGACCCTATTTCCAAATATTCTGAGGTTGCAAGTAAATATAAATTCTGGGGAGATAGTGTTCAACCTTAACTTCCTTAAACCACAGAATGCAGGAAACCATCACGGATGTTCACAACTTCCTGTAGCACCTTGACAAATATGTGAGCCAAGTATAGTCTATCCAATCAAGTTGTGTTTAAACTACAAAAGGATAAAGACAGATAGTTTTGAACATGCCAGAGCTCAGGAAATATCATTGCCATGAGCACTTTCTGAGAAAACTAATGGAGGACAAATATATGACAATAAAGAGATTAACAAGGAAATTATGAAAGACTTTACAATGAATTTTGAATATATTTAACAGTAGAAATAAGACTAAACCACATGTGGGGAAAACGTATAAAATAGTATGTAAAAGTTATACACAATAATAATGGAGAAATGATATAATATCTTAGGGGACTCTGTTAGTGCCTCAAATATATCACTGCAGCTTTATCACTTCAGGTTGTTTTAGCTGATTCTATGTACAAATATATGTATCTTTTCCCCAAAGGCACCATAAAAGAAGTACCATGGAATTAAAGTCCCCCCAGGAGAAGAACCTCAACAAATGATTGATGAGATTTGGTGAATAAATGCTCTGGATCCCTTGATCTTTGGAGAGACCACTCTAACGCATGTGTATTACAATCTTTCCCAGAAATTCTTCACAACATTAAGTTCTACTTAACCACACATAGCTGGCATAATACTCTTTTTATTGGTTGCTTTGTCTTTCCTGTGTACTTCTTTACTTTCCTATTGGTAGTCTTGCCTTTCACAAATAAAGAAGTTATACTTGAACCATTGTCTTATGATGTGCCTCTGAGGGAACTCAAATTAAGATAATGTAACTAGCTAAAATTGATTGGGGGAGAGAGAAAGAAAATATAAAGTATTGCACATATCCAATTGCTTCATCTGTAATTGCTGAGAGTCCAAGGAGATAATTTAAAGTTGCAAATATGAAGTCATAGAAGCATAAGCATAGTTAACTATAAATGGTAAACAAAAATATAATATAATTAACTAAAACTGAGTGGTAGAAGTGAAGGAAGGAAATGAAAAGGAAGAAAAAATATCCTAAGTTTATCATTGCTCAGATAATAGATACTGCTTAAGAAATGGAAGATTAAGGGTATTATGTAAATTTACAGTTATAAAGTGAAAATGGCAAAGTAAGGATGCCAAAAATTCTCTTCTCCATAAAAGCAATGAGAATATATGCAAAAAATAAAGAATCAGCTTTTTCAGAACTCTGGAAATTAACTAAAGGCTTGAAGTAATCCAGGGAATGTTTATGCAAGAAAAACAGCTGGTAAACCTTGGTTAAAAACAGCAAGCTTTGGGGCATCTTAACTTGTCCCATTCTCCTCCTCCCAGAGTCACGATGGCCTTAAAACATAACAATCCACATTGATGGTGAAGATTGGCAACACTGGAGAAAGCAGAATAGCACCAAAGCTCTTTCAAAGCATCATTCCCTCAAACTGTCAATTTGTGACCTGCCTGTCAATTGTGACCCCATAAGACCATGTTTGCAAGCTATCTGTATCTTACCTGACTGGGAGCTTATCCAGTGTGAAAAGCCTGATCCCCCAGGGACATTTGTCGAAAAGCAGTTACAGCCTATTGCTGACCTTCATGGATGCCTGAGGCAGTGTATAACAGTTGAGGCAAACAATAGACTAACCAAAAAAAAAAAAAAAAAAAAAACCCTGAAAACAGCAGTTGGGACATGAAATTCCATTGGGATATTCAAAAGCTCTGATATGTTCCCGGAAATCTGCAAGTCCAGGCACAATGCCCAAGGCTGTTTGTATGCTCAGGGCTGTGCACATGCACAGAAAGGATCTGAGGAGGCCCTAAGCTCTCACCTCTGGCTGTCCTTGAGATTTTGTGCAAGTAAGAAGTGAAGGCTAAGGCAAAGTTTTAAACTGCCTGACTGTTGAAAGCATACACCCACACATACACAGAGCCCCTCAGCAAAGACTGGAAGAGATTTGCCAGTCTCAGGCATTTAAGAAAATCTCTGGCCAATCATTAGGTGACCACTCAGCTAACCAAGTAGAGAGTCAGTGGCCACACATGACAAAGACACAGACTTTATGGAACTGGTTCAGAAAACTGATTCAGAAATAAATAAAAACTGCAAATAAAAAACAAATCCTAGAGAAAGGGAAGAATCTGATTTTCAGAGTTATCACATTATATTACTTCAAATATCCAGTTTCCAACAAAAAATAAATTATAAGACATGTGAAGAAATAAGAAAAAATGACCCACACACAGGTAAAAAAAAATAAATCATAGAAAATATCCCTGAGGAAGCCCAGACTTTGGATTCATTACACAAAGACTCTAAGTTAGCTATTGTAAATATGTTCAAAGAACTAAAGGAAACCATGTCTAAAGAATTAAGTAAAAGTATGAAAGTGATGTTTCACTAAATAATACCAATACTGAGACAGAAATTGTAAAAAGGAACCAAGTAGACATTTTGGAGTTAAAAAGTACAATTACTGAGATGAAAAATTCACTACTGGGGCTCAATAGCAGATTCAAGTAAGCAGAAGACAGAATCAGCAAATTTGAAGATGGGTCAATTTAAATTATCCACTGAGGTATAGAAAAAAAATAATGAAGAAAAAGAAACAAATTCTCAGAGACCTGTGGCATATCGTCAAGCATACCAACATACACATAATAGGAGTCCTTGAGAGGGAAGATAGAAAGAGGTAGAAAAAATATTTGAAGAAATGATAGCCAAAAACTTTCCAAATTTGACAAGATAACCTGAATCTACACATTCAAGAAGCTCACCAAATCCCAAGTAGGATAAACTCAGAGATCCACACTGAGACACATAATTAAACTGACAAAAGCCAAAGTCAGAATTTAGAAAGCAGAAAGAGAGAAGTGACTCATCACATACAAGGGTTCTCAATAAGATTAATGATTGAGCCCATATTGAAACCAGGGAGCCCGGAAAGTAGTGAGATGACAGAGCCAATGTGTATGTGTTTGTCCGAGGTGGGGAAGGAGGTCAGAGCTCTTAACCAAAAATCACATACCTGGCAAAACTGTCCTTCACAAAGGAGATATTAAGACTTTACCATAGAAACAAAAACTAGGAGAATTAATCTCTAGCAGACCTATCTCACAAGAAATACTAAAGGGGCCAATAAAGATATACAAATGACCAGTAAGTCCATGAAAATATACACAACATGGGGCACTTGGGTGGCCCAGTTGGTTGAGTGTCTGACTCTTGGTTTCAGCTCCGGTCACGATCTCAGGGTTGTGAGATTGAGCCCTGAGTTGGGCTCCTTGCTCAAAACGGAGTCTTCTTGGGATTCTCTCCTTTCCTCTCCTTCTGCCCCTCCCCCTACTTATACTCCCTCTCCCTCTCTCTTTCTAAAATAAATAAATAAATCTTTAAAAAGAAAAGATGCACAACATTCATCATCAGCAAAATCCAAATCAAAAACACAGTGAAACACCATTTCAAACACATTCAGATGACTAAGATAAAAAACTCAGATAAAAAGTATTAGCAAGGGGGCACCTGGGTGACTCAGTGGTTGAGCATCTGCCTTTGGCTCAGGTCGTGATCCCCGGATCCTGGAATTGAGTCCCACATTGGGCTCTCTGGGGAGAACTTGCTTCTCCCTCTGCCTCTGTCTCTGCCTGTCTCTGTGTCTCTCTCTAATGAATAAATAAATAAAAATTTTTAAAAAGTATCAGCAAAGATTTGGAGTAATCAGAACCCTCAGATACTACTGATGGGGATGTAAAATGATGCAGCCACTTTGAAAAACATTTTGGTAATTTTTTTTCATTCTGGTAATTTCTCAAATGATTATACACAAAGTTGTCCTATGACTGGGCAGTTTCACTGCAGGTATATATCCAAGAAAAATGAAAACATGTTCACACAAAAACTTGTAGATGGATCTTTATAGCAGCATTATTCATAATAGCCAAGAGTTGAAAACAGCCCAAATACTCATCAACAGACAAATAGATAAAAAGTAAGTGCCATATTCATACAATGGAATATTATTCGGCCCTAAAAAGGAATGAAGTACTAATACATACTACAACATGAACAAACCTTGACAATAGAAAGTAGAGACAGAAAGTAGATTGTTAATACTTAGGACTGGGGAGTGGATAGAGCAATAGGTGAATGCTTGCTAATGGGTACAGGTTCTGAGGTGATGAAAATGTTCTCAAATTGATTGTGGTATTACCTGCACATATCCATGAATAACTAAAAAACACTGAATTGCACATTTGAGCTAATTGTGTGGTATGTGACTCATATTTTATTAAAGCCATTAAAAACCAAACATACTAATGGGAGTCCTTTAGGCTTAAATGAAAGGATAGTAGACTGTGACTTGAATGCACATGAAGAAAGACAAAGAACCAACAAAGATTCAGTCGTCCAGCTTTTCTCAACACCATCATGCTGTGCATGCATTTTTGCAGAGAACCTTTTATACACTAAGTTGCATGTTAATGAGATCAGCGATTGTACCCCTTCAGAAATTGTAGACCAGGGAGGAGGACAAACATGGAATATATCTCCTCACCTGTGGTAAGTACTAAAACAAGGGATAGGCCGGTCACTGCAAATTATTAGCCCAATGCTGGAGCCTTTCATGCATCAGCTCATGGATCCTTGGTACTTCTGTGAGGCAGAGAATGTTGACTTCTCTGGAACCCACTTTTCCCGTCTTTGAAATAAACTCTAAAGATTTACCCCCAGGTCTCAATTCATAATAGAAAATAGGCTCAACCCCAAATTCTAGTAAGTTCATTATTATGTCACATCAACTTGATGGAATATTATATAAGTATTCTTTATGTAGTTATTAAGACAATGTTAAAACATGGCATAGAGTACTTTAAAGGTATTTTGACATGTTAAATGAAAGACATGTAAAATTATGTAAAAATGAAACAGATTACAGTTAAAAGAAATTACTGGTATAAGACTATAAATCTTCCTAAAAAATATGAAGAGTCCACATAGCAGAAGACTTGAAAAATTATAAGTACAGAAACATAAAATTAACTATTATGACAAAAATAAAACTGACTATATTTTTCATATCAATAAATTTAAATGGCCTAAAGTCCTTCATTAAAAGAATTCTAGGTTGGTTCATAAAATAAATTCAGACACATAAAAAAAAGTGATTCCAAAAAGTTAAAAATAAAGAATTGGTAAATATATACTAGGCATAAACCAAACCAAAAGGAAGAGGGTTCATTATCTTCATTTCAAATATAATATGGTAAATAGAAACCCACTAGTCATTGGAAACTTAGAAAATATTCTCGTTGTCCAAGATAAATCAAGTTGTTAAAAAATTAGAAAGTCTATAGGATATCTGTGCCACTGGATCTTCAGTTTGCTTCTCCAGATAAACATTCTTCCCTCTTCCATCCTGCTCTGATGCCCTGAGAAACTAAACAGCTCTTCTGTGGACTATGCCAAGTGCATCACTGGGTCCCCATGTCTCTGGCTCCTGGTTGGGTTTGGTCCATGGGAAATGCTAGTGATAGAACAAAAGATGGAAAGAGAATGAGAGCAGAATATTTATTCTATGTCTCCCTTCCTGCTGGATTGCTGCAGGTTAGCAAGATCCTTCTACCAAAGCTCCTGTCAGGTGGCCTTTTTCACATATGTTCTCCATCTCAAGGTACAGTGGCTTTCCTTCTTCGCCTAATTTGGACTCATATGTGGTGATGGCACCCCTTAAAATATCTGAGTTACTGTTCTGTCCCTTTTGTTTTCCCCTCTGCTCTGCCTCTAGCATTGTAGATTATCCTTTTATTAATCATCTCTCTTCAAGTTATCCCATTTAAGTATGCCCCACCTGTTTTCTGATGATACAAAAACTAAACGTCTTTCATAAGATGGATCTAATATTAATATCAAACTCTATCCTGAAAATGCAGAATAAACCTTTTCGAGTCTCCATCAAGCAATCATGAGAAAAACGGACCATGTATTGGTCTATGAAGAAAAACAAAATAAAATAACAAAACACAAAGCTCAGTTAATTCCAAAATGAAGGGAAACAAACAAAACCAAGAAATATTCTCTTGTGCCGGTGCAAAAACACTAGAAATCAAACACAGAATCAGAAAGTACTATCTATTGGAAATTCAGAAAAAAAGTTGTTAGTTGAGTCAAGGAGGAAATACAAATGGAAATTGCATTCTGAGTCCCAGGCAGCATTTTTTAAAAAATCAATATCTAGATACACTGTAATACATGCCTAGAACAACAAAGACCAGGGGCACCTGGGTGATTCAATTGGTTAAGCATCTGACTCTTGATTTTGGCTCAGGTCATGATCTCAGGTCACGGGTCTGGCACCGTGCTCATTGGGATCTGCTTGTCCCTTTCCCTCTGCTCCTCCCCCAGCTTGTGTTCTGGCCTTCTCTCTCTCAAATAAATACATAAATACATAAAATATTTTTTAAAAAACAACAAAGACAAGGTTTTTTTAAGCAGTCAAGGAGAAAAGAGACCTTACTTAGAAAGATAGACAGTGGGCCAGTTATGACAGAAGAGTATTTCCAAAGTGTTGAGGGAAAAATATTCATTACTCTAGAATATTATGTCAGATAAAGGCATTAGAATTCTATGAGAACCAGGAGAAATTACTGTTCACAGAAGCTGGCTGAAAGAATGAAAGGAAGTGCTTGTAATAATCCAGAAGGAATATATACAATATAAAACACAATGGTGAGCAAAGAAGTTGGAAAGCATGATAGTAATTCCAACCAATTAGAGAATATTAAGGGAGAAAATAAACTAGCTTTGGTGTATTTCAGACAAGAAGGAGCTAAAATACAATAAATCTGAAAATGGGAGAGTAGAGAGTAAGCTTTTAAAATGTTCTGGCTCATTCTATTCTTTGCACAGAAGCTAGAGTTGAGGATAAATTTCAGTTTTATTTTGTATGCCTATTCAAATCTAATGGCAAAGTCACAAATGCCAATTTACCTGGCATCCAACTGATACTCACATCTATACTAGTCAAGTGTTAGTAGATAACCAGCAAGTAAAGGAAAAATGGAGGCCAGTCCATCTTCTGAGCTGTACTTTATAGAACAGAAGAAAACAACACCAAGTGTTATTGATATCCAGGATGCTCATTGTTCACTCCTTTTTTTAAAAAAAGATTTTATTTATTTATTGGAGAAAGCACAAGAGAGCACAAGTGGGAGGAGGGGTACAGAGGGGCAGAGGGAGAGAGAGAAGCAGACCCCCTTCTAACCTGGAAGCCCGACTCAGGGCTCAATCCCAGGACCCTAGGATCATGACCTGAGCCGAAGGCAGACACCCAACTGACTGAGCCACCGAGGTGCCCCTCTCCTGAATTGCTTTTTTGGTGACTTACTCGGTGTCAAGGTAAATGGCCTGCATGTCATTGGTAGCTTCTCATTCTAAGGATCTGTTTTCAGAATGAAATGAACTTAAATAGAGAAGCCGACTTGTTGAAAAGATTCAAAGTCACAATGCAAGTATTTGGAGCCTTTGAGACAGGAGACTGCTTTCTAACATAGTACTGTCTGATTGTAGTTTACTTCATGGCGAACTTCATTTCCCTGTTTTCTCCCACTGACCTTTCGTATAGCTGACGTGGTCTGCTCTGCTAACTTGTGCAGTTCCAGAGACCAAAACATGAGTATTGTGTGTAGCAGTACAGCAGTTTGTAGCCCTGGCAAAGAAAGGCCAGCATCCTCTGCTCCAAATGAGTATTTAACTATCCAGCTATGCCGAGTTTCAGAGGCCATGAGAGGCTGAGAGTTGCTAGGAATTTCATCTGATGAACACTTCAGATTGTTCTAGAATGAGATTAATTGCCTTGTCCCTAGATATAGATGGCACATTTTATCTCTGAGGCCTGCAAAAGAACTCTCATCTTCATTTTAAAGCTGGCCTGGAGCCGCAGAAATTTAATGTTTGGGCTTGCACAAATTGGAAGGAAGATCCGGGAAACTCCCTCTCCACATTTCACTGTCTTCCCCTCCCCCCCCCAGATTCCTGGGATTTTGCTGAGTCTGCTCCTGAAAAAGCTTGCTCATCTCCCACACCCCATCTAATTAACTGGAAATTAACCTTCTCATTAACCCACAGATGGGGAAGACCAGTACACATATTTCAGCATGTGTACACTCACGTGGGCTCTCACTGGCCATGATTAAGAACAAAATTCCAGTTGATATATGCAGGAAGAAGAGTTAGAAGATATTTAAAATGGAATTTTCATTTCAGAAATTGGTTGCCAAAACATATATTCTTCTATGTTAACCAGAAGCCCACATTTGGGATATAATCTTTAACTGAAGAAAATATTGAGTTGTCCCAGGATCCTCATCCAAGTTTCTACTGATTTTGCCACATCCCGTGGCTCCAACCTACTAGCCAACAACACACCCAACGTGTGCATGCAGGTTGGTTTACTCATCTGCATGAGAAGACCCCAGGGGGTCTTCTAAAAATCCACCTCTATACTGAGGCCCTTACCTCTGCTAATCCTTTGTCATGTCCAAGCTCAACATTTTCCCCTTCAGCAAGACTTATGTAACACAGTAACTCTATTTATTGATTGCCCAGCATTTTTTTTGGCACTAATTCTACTGAAATTTCTTGTCTTTTGATAAGTCCCAGGCAAATCAGTGCCTAATTAACACCCATGCCTCAATTGTCTCTCACTTTACCTAGTCTTTTGGAGTCTTACTGTCAAAATCCAAGTATAAAGGCAAAAAAAAAAAGCAGACAATGGGTTTCCAGTTTTATGCTTGTCTTAGCAATTCTATGAGAGATATTTTGAAGCTCCTCTTGAAAACTCTGTGCCAAAGACCTGGTAATTGTTTTTTATGGTTTTCCAATGAAGTGTGAAGTCCTTCTAATAGCTGTCAATAGCTTTCTCTCTGTGTAGCTGTGGACACGAAGAAAGAGGCCTTTAACAACTGTTCTTGTTTTTCTTTTTTTTTCCTCCCTCTCTCCCATCATCACTACTTTGGTCTGATGTCTGGTTAAAGACTAAACATTTGGCTTTCTACCGTTGAATAGCCTAAAAGGAGTTCAGGATAGGTCAAATTCATCGTGTTGGATCCCTCCTAAATTTCAAAAGAAAAGATGATCATCGCAGTCAATATATATCCAATATATATCCAAATCACTGACTTTGACTCTGTGCCAGGCATATTGCTAGAACCTGAGGATATGTAGATAAATAAAGGAGGTCCTTGTTCTGAGGAGAGAGGTAACCAAAAGAAGGGGCTGATTCTAAGGAACTGTGAGCCTAGACATGTTTTGTCATCACTATGTTTCTAGTACTTAACACAGGGGCCAATCTTCGATAGATACACAACGAATGGATGCTGAATTAAATCATATTACCTTACTCTTATTGAGCCGTCCATAAGAACAGTGAAATCATCTTCAATACATTGTTATTTTAATATGCAAAGTCTATTAAAAGAAAAGGAAAGCCATCTTTTCCAGTTTTCCTAGGTATCTCTTCAAGGAGACAAGTCAGCAAAACCACCCCTTAAAAAGCCCTTTAATTTTTTAAGAAGGCACATGAAATTATTGATAACTAAACGTTTAATTAGTGTTTGTTATACTTAGCATAATAGTTTAGGTCAAATTTATGATTCACGAGAGCTGTATTTTTACGTGCCATATATGTTTTTTATGGTACATCAGAGTCCCTTTTGCGTAATCAATGTGCACAATATATTTCTGCCTATTATACAGGACTTGACACATAATTTTACTGTTTTAAATTGTTACAGTGGTTTGTAGTTATTGTATCTTTGGCTCTCTAGCACACTGTTGTCCCTGTGTATAATTTATTTTATATCATATTCTTGGTTAGAAACACCATCTCAATTATTACATTGTTCCTTGAGGAGAAAAGATGACCTGTTTCAGGAAAAATGCTCTCCTCTTCGAAAGCAAGAATGCACTGTGCCAGCAACAGGTGACTACCTCTGCAGTCATGTATCACCAGTTATATTTTCACAGGGATGTTGGAGTTTTTTCCTCAATCTGAATGTAAACCTTTCGAGGAGTCATTATTTGCCTCCAGCTCCTCTCTCCTGGCTTCTCCATCACCTGTCTAGCTTCCTGTAACCATTGGTAGGTTTTCCTTCTAGGCAAAGGGTGGTCTTGGCCCCAAGTCAATCCTGGATGCTGTAAATATCTGAAGCTCCAGCTCACATCAGGAGGAACTTAGAATTAGAACTTAGAACTTTTAATGCAACCTTGCTAAGGATCAGGTATATTAGGGATGTGTATTCTCCTCTAATCCCCATGCAGTAGCCCAATTGAGTTAATCCCACAATCTCCCCATGAATCCACCTCCCACTTAACTGGGTTGAGGTCCTGCTCAATCCTTGCCAAACTCTTCTCTAAAGTTACTGGACCTCATTTGGGATATCCTCAACCACCCCCCAAGGTCTGCCTTTGAAGGAACAGTGTTCACAAACATGTCATTGAGGGGCCTGGGTGGCTCAGTCAGTTAAGCGTCCAACTCTTGGTTTTGGGTCAGGTCATAATCTCAGCATGATGAGATGGATCCCTGCATCCAGCTCTGTGCTCAGTGGGAAGTCAGCTTGAGATTCTTTCTCCTTCTCCTTCTGCCCCTCCCCCAACTCACACACATGCTTTCTTTCTCAAAAAGAAAAGAAAAAGAAAGAAAGAAAGAAAGAAAGAAAGAAAGAAAGAAAGAAAGAAAGGAAGGAAGGAAGGAAGGAAGGAAGGAAGGAAGGAAGAAAGAAAGAAAGAAAGAAAGAAAGAAAGAAAGAAAGAAAGAAAGAAAGAAAGAAAGAAAGATGTCATCAACTTTCATCCAACTAACCTTTGCCATTTAATATCCAAACTGGACTTTCCCAAAGACCTTACCAATCTGAAGATTGGGCCTCCACAGTTAGAATGCCTGACATGCAATATGTGCCCTTAGGACAATGGATTCTCTGTTTAGCCATCTTTCCTAGGGCAAGCTTCTGCAACTTTCCCAGACTACCTGTCCTATTTTTGTCTCCTTTTCCAGGAGTTCATGCTTCTGAAGTACCAAGATGTCTCACAGCATCACTCATTGGACCTCGGTTCCACAGATAAGAACATTCTATTAATCCCATGCTCTACATAATATCTAGCACAAGATGGAGCACACAGAAATTTCTGCTGAGCCCATGCTTGGCCTCCAAACAGGGAGCGTCTGCAGATTCTGGTCCAGGGATGTGGGGCAAACGATAGTAGAGGAAATGTAAATTAAACATTAAACATTATGAGTTTATAATTTAATGGGGAAAAGATCAACAAACAGGAAATGAGAATGGATAATGCAGATTGTCTGGGCCCTATGTTTTCCATGGAGATAAATGTTGCCCCTTCCTACTCAGTCACTCAAGCAAGAAAGTAGGCTACCTCACTGCTTTTCACCCTTATGCACATTATTGGTGATCAGGTGCCACCAATTCCAAATATTTTAAAATTTTTTTATCTTCTTTTTTCTTTTTCAAGTTTTTATTTGAATTTCAGTTTATTAAAAAATAAATAAATAAATTTCAGTTTATTAACATACAGTGTAATATTAGTTTCAAGTATAGAATTTAGTGATTCATCCCTTACAAACAACACCTGGTGCTCATCACATTATGTGTCCTTCTTAATCCCCACCCCCATTTACCCCATCCCCTCACCCACCTCTACTCCAGCAACCCTGAGTGTGTTCTCTAGAACTGAGTCCTTTACAGTTTGCCTCCCTCTCTGTTTTTATCTTATTTTTCCTTCCTTTCCTCTATGTTCATCTGTTTTGTCTCTTAAACTCCACAAATGAGTGAGATCACATGGTATTTGTCTTTCTCTGACTGACTTATGTTGCTTAGTGTAATACCCTCTAGCTTTAACCATGTCTTTTCAAATGGCAAGATTTCATTCTTTTTGATGGCGGAGTAATATTCCATTGTGTGTATGTAATATACATATATACAATGACAATATAATATACAATATACATATAACATACATATATAATATAAAATATTTCTGTTATATAGAATATAACATCTTCTTTATTCATTCATCAGTCAATAGACACTTGGGCTCTCTCCAAAGTTTGGCTATTGTTGATAATGCTGCTATAAACATTAGGGTGCATGTATCCCTTTGAATCACTATGTTTATAGGCTTTGGAGAAATACCTAGCAGGGCAATTGCTGGGTTTTATGGTAGTTCTATTTTTAACTTTTTGAGAAAATTCCACCCTATTTTCCAGAGTGGCTGAACCAGTTTGCATTCCTAACATCAGCAATTCCTCATCTTTAATATCTCTCATATTTATCCTTCTTTCCCACCATCAAACTTACTACCTCAATTGAAGTCATAACTGTTCACTTGGACTATTATTATAGACACCTAGTTGACTTCCCTGCCTTCAGATTTTTCCTATCCTATCTATTCTTCATTTAGCAATTGTATTTTATTTATTGATTTATTTATTTTTAGCAGGCAAAAAGGTTTTATTTTTTGTTTCAAAAAATTTTTTTAAAGATTTTATTTATTTATCCATGAGAAACACAGAGAGGAGAGAGAGAGAGAGGCAGAGGGAGAAGCAGGCCCCATGCAGGGAGCCCGACATGGGACTCAATCCTGGGTCTCCAGGATCACGCCCTGGGCCAAAGGTGGCGCTAAACCACTGAGTACCCGGGCTGCCTATTGTTTCAAATTTTTATTGAAGTTCTGGTTATTTAACATATAATGGAGTATTGGTTTCAGGAGTAGAACTTAGTGATTCATCACTTACATATAACACTTGGTGCTCATCATAACAGGTGCCCTCCTTATCAGCCATCTAGCCCATCCCCCACTTACATCCCCTATATCAACCCTCAGTTTGTTCTCTATAGTTAACAGTCTCTTATGGTTTGCTTCCGTCTCTCTCTCTCTTTTTTCCCTTCCCAGATGTTCATCCGTTTTATTTCATTTAGTTATTTTAATGATGTCTTTTTTATTTATACCATTTAAAACTATTTTTTATTATTTTTTAAACCAAAGACATGTGTTATTATTTCTAACACTATAGAATAGCAAAAATGGAAAATAATTCTCCTTGCCACCTCAGATGTTCATTTCCTTCCAGTGGTGATTCCAGAATATAGGAAGGCTTTCCTCACCTCCCACTCCTTTCTTCAACCACTCCCATCTGCTTTTGTTCCTATCATTTGATGACAAAGGTTTTCACTAAGGACAACAGCAATATCTGTGTTTCTAAATGCAACAGAATTGAAATTTGCCATCTCAGCAACATGTGGCTCTGTTGGCTGCATGTTCCTTTAAGAAACTCTCATTGAACTCTGTACTCATTTCCTTTTGATGCAGTAACAAATGACCTCCAACATGGTGGCTTGAAACAACATACATTCGTTTTCTTACAATTCTGGAATCTAAAATCAGTTTCAATGTGCTGAAATCAAAGTATGAACTCTAAGGGATAATCTGTTCCATTTATTTTCTTTCTTTCTTTCTTTCTTTCTTTCTTTCTTTCTTTCTTTCTTCTTTCTTTCTTTCTTCTTTCTTTCTTTCTTTCTTTCTTCTTTCTTTCTTTCTTTCTTTCTTTCTTTCTTTCTTTCTTTCTTTCTTCTTTCTTTCTTTTCTTCTTTTTTAAGAGCTTCTGGAAGCTGTCTGCATTCCTTGGTTCATGGCCCCTTTGTCCATCTTCAAAGCCAGTCATGCAACATCTTGCTTCGTTCATCACCTTGCCTTTTCTTCTATGTCCAATCTCTTTCTGCCTCTCTCTGTAAGGATACTGGATTATCTGATGGGTCCTAAATGTAATCATAATTGTCCTTACAAAGAGAGGTTGTGTAATGGTTAATTTTACATGCCAACTTAACTAAGCTGACGGATGCCCACATAGCAGTTAAAACATTACTTCTGAGTGTGTTTGTGAGGGTGTTTCTGGAAGAGATTAGCATTTGATTCAGTAGACTGAGTAGATAGATTCACCCATAGCAGTGTGGATGGGCATGATCTGATCCACTGAGGTTCTAAATGGAATAAAAAAAAAACAAAGGAAGGGCTGATTCTCTTTCTCTCTCTCTTCTTGAGCAGGGATGTCTATCTTTTCCTGCCCTCCAACATCAGAGCTCCCAGTTCTCAAGCTTTTGAACTCAGACTGAATTATATCATTGGTTTTCCTGGGTCTCTAACTTGCAGACAGCAGATTGTGGGACTTTTCAGCCTCTATAACCATGTGAGCCAATTTCTATAATAAATCTCTTCTTGTATATATCTCTATATATATCATACTGGTTCTGTTTCTCTGGAGATCCCTGACTAATACAGACTGTGTTCTACTTATTTACTATTTATGAATCATAGTTCTTTTGAGGAAGTGTATTTTTAAATAAATTAATTTAATTTTGATAAATTTAAATTAAATTGAATAAATATTAACATATCTGAATATTGTGAAACATAACACACTTAGAGAAAAGTGCAAAAACCATAAATATTTAGCTTACCAAATTATTATAACATGAAGACATGCAACCAGCACTCAGGTCAAGAAACACATTGTCAGCAACTCAGAAACCCTCAGCGAGCTCCTTCCCAATTACATCCCCCTCCTTGTTAAATTTATCCCCAGGTGTTTTAACTTGTACAGCTTGAGATCTTTTATTCCTTTTGAGAAAGAGGGAAGCAGTGCCTGACATCCAGGAACTGGCTTGGCCCTTTTCTGGTAAGCATAAACAAAAAAATATTTCATAGAACACCAACACCATTTAGGCCACACTGTAACCCTGATCAAGACAAAAGCCAGACTCTTCTGTAAGCATATCTGAACACAGACAAAAACATGAACTTTTCTGAACTGTAGAAATGATCCCTCTCCCAGCTAATATGAGTGACTGCTGTTTCTTTATCAGTTAGAGCTTTGGCCTCACTTGAATCTTCTCTTTCCAGAGAAGATTTATTAAGAGCCTCAATCACAGAATTACCTCCATTTCCTGACAGCACACAATCCTGAACAAAGTCTCATGTGGACTCTCTCCTAAAGCACCAGAAGTGAGCCTGAATCCTGTAATAAGTCCTTTCTGGCATCCTCTTAACTGAGATGATCCCTTGTGGCCTGCCTTCTCCCTCATGACAATGAACCACAAACCTACCTTGTTCAACTCTGAGAATGTTCATAATGGTCTTTGCTTAAAGGGCACTGACATTTTCTAAGGTCATTGGTTTTTCCTCAGCAGGGTTTTCTAATGATTTTTAAATTTTTCATTTTATTTCTTATTTTTATTTAATTCTAAGTGATTTTTATTTGTGTAAAGGCAGCTAACTTTTTTGTGTATTAGTTAATTGATTTTGTGAATGGTCTCCTTGCTAATTTATAAGGTTTCAAAAATTACACTTACAAAATTGCAGAAAAAAAATTCTACCCTCTCTTTCCCAACATTTATTCCTCGGATTCCTTTTTCTTATTTATTTGCATCAACTAGTACTTGCAGAACATTATAAATATTTCTGATGATAATGGGTATCTTTGCCTTGTTTTTGCTTTATTGAGGATTTGTTGAGTTTCTCACTGTTAAACATGATGCTGGCCTTTGGTTTGAGATGTACATAATTTAAGAAATTATCATGGTTCAAATTCTGGTTCTGCCTCCTTGGTGCTATGCACAACCTTGAGCAAGTTACTTAAATTTTTAGTACTAATTTCTTCATCTGAGTATATGGCAATAATAATACTGCCTCATAGGGCTCTGTCAATATGAAATTCATTTAAAAGTGTGAAAAAATGCTTAGAACAGTGCTTGGTTCATAGTAATTGCTATAAAAATGCTTAATTATATAATTTAGCATATATGCTATTATATATTATATAACATAATACAACATGATAAATACTACATAATATAATAAAACAATGATATTTCATATAATGTATAAATATTATATATTACTACTCTACTCTGATTTAATTAAGAACTTCATCAACATTAAAGGTTGGATTTTATCAAATGCATTTTTGGTATCTATAGTGATAGTCATATGGCATTTCTCCTTTCATGGATTCATTTTTCTTAAACACTCATCTGATCATGTTATACCCCTGTCTGGACCCATCTCACCTGCACAAGATGGTATATATAATTCCTTAGCGAGACATTCAAGAAATTCCATGATATAACCCTGCTTTCATTTCTAACCTCACTACTTCCTCCCTCCACTCTCTGTTTTGGATTTCTTAAAGAATCTGCTCCATCAAAGTACCATACTCTATAATATTTTTACCATGTAAGTTTGTTGTGACGATTAAATATATTTTTACAATATGTGAAATGTATCAAACGGTGCCTGGCATAGTGTAAATGCAATATAAGTGTTCCTATAATTATTTTTTTTACTAAGAGTTTTACCAGTACAAGATGCCAAATTTTATCACATTCTTTGGGAGCATTTGTAAAGATATTTATGTGATATTTTTCCTTTGATCAAATAATCTTTTAAAACACGTATCTGATTATACGACACTATCATATAGGTTCACCACTGACTGCAAGGCAAGACATTCAGGACCTTGCATGATTTAACTTTGCTTTTGATGACTTGACTGTGGTCCTGTATATAGGTTTTAAGATTTCTCTTAATCCCAAACAGTTTTCACCAGGCTGTGAATTTTCAAGTATTTCCCACTCTTACATGATGTCCCTGATGTTAGTGCCAATTACAAGACAAAAGCATAGTATCGTAGGTGTTGGTGTTCATTGATCTGAAACCTTTTAATTTATTGGAGCACTTTTTTGCCAACCTTGTGTCTTCTTTGAGGCCCGGATGCCATTCCGTTAAGTCCTCATTAGTATGACTTCTATACTGCATATGTAAAAATCCCACATGTATTTTAAAAAAATGTCTCTCATTTCAATACTTAGGTCCTTGTTTTAGGAGTTTCCTGTTTACCAAGCATACATTATAGACAACTAAACTGTATTTGGAGATCCCCTCAGGGCTGCCTGAAAATTCCAAGGTATATTAAAATTGCGTCAACAATACCTTGCCCTTTCATAATATATTATGTGAAGGTTTATAATCTCTCTTAGGGAAACACAATTAATTTTTCAATGTTTTTCCCTTGTGAGAGAGGAGAGCATAATGAATACTCCTTCTCTGTACCTTTGGAGATAATTGGCTGGAAAACGATTGGGTGAAAATTGTTTTCTCACTCAAGGTCACTCTGTTGCACATTAGCACCACTGAGGCATGCTTCTGAATACCAGGAACATGCCCTTCAGACAAAGATTAATTAGATGCAAAAGTTAAAAGAGAAACAGATGAATCCTCAGCATGGCTTTCACAATATAAGAAGTGCAGTCCATGTTAATGGCTGAGCTAGTTTTCAAAGCTAGCCTTTTGAACTCATCTTATTATGTATCTAGTTTAAAAGGCTTGTATTCCTATTAATAATGAGATTTTAAAATGAAAGAGAGCCATATAATGATCTAGCATTCATGCGAAGGAAATTATTATTTACCATAAAAGAATTAATTCAGAAATGTCACCTACGGAGCCAAACAGAAGAAAACCCTGCTTTGCTCAGTGTCTTTCATCTGTTTACAATCTTCCATTGTACTGGAAAGGGCTACACCAGGGTTGCAAAGATGAGTCCCACTACCTGATGGCACACTTTTTAAGAGCACCAATCAGGACAAATATACAAACATCTTTGATGCAAGGGAGAAGATGGTGGGGCCCAGAAGAGAAATTTCAAAAAAGGGAATGATTATTTTCCTTGTTTTGCATTACAGATGCTTTGTCTTTTTTAAAATTTTATTCATTTATTCATGAGAGACACACACACACAGAGAGAGAGAGAGAGAGAGAGAGAGGGAGACAGAGGCATAGACACAGGCAGAGGGAGAAGCAGGCTCCATGCAAGAAGCCCAACATGGGACTAGATCCCGGGACTCCAGGATCATGCCCTGGGCTGAAGGCAGGTGCCAAACCGCTGAGCCACCCAGGGATCCCCCAGATGCTTTGTCTTGCTTCATCATTTTATCAAAAGTTTTGTAAGTCACAAGAATAAAGAGACATTGCGTAATAAGTCAAATAATACAGAGGCATAAGAGGACATAGCTCATAATCTGTTCCTCCATCTCTTCAATCTCCACCCCTGTTCAAGATAACCAATGTGAATGTTCCTTGTTTAACTTGTACGCCTTTCCAGACTCTCATATTAAAATATCCAAACTTATTTTATTCTTTTACCCAAAAGAATGGGATAATCCTACATATCTTTTCACACAACTTCTTTTTTCTTTTTATCTCTAGTTTAAGGTAAAAAAAGAACTAGAGATACTAATGCATTTCAATGGAGGAGATAGGAGTCTTTTCAATGAGCAAGAAATGAGTAGGTCTGGAGCAATTGAATATCTGTGTGGAAAAAAAAAAAAGATCCTTGACCCCCTCTCCCTCACACATAAATAAAAATCAATTTGATATGGATCACAGACTTAAATATTAAAGCATATAAGAATGCATAAAAGATCATTGTGTATATATTGTGAATATATGACCTTGGAATTGGCAAAGCTTCTTAACAGAACAAAAAAAGGACCAATCATAGTTGAAAAAATGCGAAATTAAACACGCACATATACACACGCGTACACACACATACACACACTCCTTCTCAGATTTCCAAAACAAACGTATTCATGTATACTTTCATCAGTATCATCTGAGGGCTCCAGTAGCTCCACACCTTGGTCAGCATATGATATTATAAGGTTCTCAAACTTTACTATTATTGTTGTTGTTTCTGTTTTAATTTTAGCCATTCTGGTTGGTGTGAATCTCATTGTGGTTCTAATTGTACTTTTTTGATAATTCATGAAGGTGTGCACCTTTTCATTGGCTACTATTTGGATATTTCCTTTTGTGAAATTTCCATTAATAATATCTTTTATTCATTGAAGAAAAGAGAAGAAATAAGTTGTCAGTTTCCCATTGATTTTGGAGATTTTTGTTTCCATTTTTGTTTTTTGGTTTACACGACAGAAGTTAATTTTCTCACAATTCTGGAGGCTGGAAGTCCAAGATCAACATTGTCAGTAGTGTTGGTTTCTTCTGTGGCCTCTCTCTTTGGCTTGCAAATAACCTTCTCCTAGTGTCATCACATCATCTGCCCTCTGTGTGTGTTCTAACCTCTTCTTCTTATAAGTACACAGTCAGATTGGATGAAAGCCCCTTATATGACCTCACTTTAACCTTTTATTGGTCTTTTAAAGTCCCTATCTTTGGAAGCATTTTTTAAATCTGTATTCTGAACATGACATATATATATATATATATATATATATATATATATATATATATATATATCTCAAATATCTTCTCACAGTCAGAGAATTGCCTCACCATCTTAATACAGTCTTTTGATAAAGAGAAGTTCCTAATTTTAACAGAGTACAATTAGCCAATCATTTCCTTTATTGTTAGTGCATTTTGTGGGAGCCTAGCTAAGCAAGCCCAAAATCTGTAGGGCAGGCAATCAGGAAGGCAGGATCATGAGTGGGCTGGCACCCCACAGGCATGGGCTATAGCTCATCTGCAGGCAGGCAGGCAGGTAGGCAGGATGGGAAGATCACCAGCAGGCTAGAATAGCACAACATGAGTAAAGCTTATTGTCCACAGACAGCAGGTAGGTAGGAAGCTCCAAGAGGGATAGGAGAGCAGTTGCAAACCCAGGTGCTGTTTGGAGTCTCCGAGCTCAGGAAAGGCCAAAGGCCTTTATCAAAGGTCTTCCAACAGATTAAATTGGACTCACAATGAAAATGTCCCTTTTAGAAAAATATTTTATTTATTTGAGAGAGAGAGAGAGCAGAAACGGGGTCAGGGGCAGAGGGAGAAGCAGGCTCCCCACTGAGCAGGGAGCCTGATGCGGAGCTCCATCCCAGGACTCTAAGATCATGACCTGAGCTGAAGACAGATGATTAACCGACTAAACCACCCAAGCACCCTGAAAATGTCCCTTTTGATTAACTTGAAGTCAACTGATTATGAACTTGAATCACATTTGCAAACTCCCTTTACAGGAGCACCCAGATTAGGCCTGTGTATGCTACAAAAGGACTATTGCCTCCCTTCCATTCCTCAGCTCTAGCCAGAGAATCTCCCTTGAAACTATGGCTCAGCCCAGTCAAGTTAACACATCTTCATCATATCAAACAGTTATCACAGAAATTCTCGTGTGTTATCTTACAGAACCACAATACCTAGTATGGGAACCACATGTGCTACTTACATTTAAATTAATCGAAATTAAATAAAATTAAGAACCCAGTTTCTCAGTCATGCTAGTCAGCTCCAATTGCTCAATAATCACTTGTGGATACTGTGTTAGCAAAGAGAACTTTCTCTCTGCTTACTTTCCATCATCTCAGAAAGTTCTATTGGATAGTGCTATTTCAGAAACTTTATTGCTTTGCTAGGTCTCCCATTGGAGTTCATTTTTTAAAGATTTATTTATTGGTTTGAGAGAGAGAGAACCTGAAAGAGAGAGAGCAAAAGCAGGGAGGAGGGGCAGAGGAAGAAGCAGACTCCCTGCTGAGCAGGGAGTCTATTGCAGGGCTTGATCCCATGACACTGGCATCATGACCTGTGGCAAATGCAGCCGCTTAACTGACTGATCCATCCAGGCACCCCTGGAGATCATTTTTAATGTAGGATGAAGTAGGGGCCAAGTTTTATTTATTATTATTTTTATTATTATTATTATTATTATTTTAGATTTTGTTTATTTATTCATGAGAGATACAAAGGGAGAGAAACAGAGACATAGGCAGAGGAGAGGCAGGCTCCTCTCAGGGAGCCCAATGCAGGATTCCAGGATCATGCCCTGAGCCAAATGTAGATGCTCAACCGCTGAGCCACCCAGGCATTCCTCAAGTTTTATTTTTTTCCCATGTGGAAATCTAATTCATTGAGCCAGAATTATTTATTAAAAAGTCCACACATACTTATTACATTTCAGTAGCTGGCACCTTCATTATAAATTGGATGACCATGTATGTTAATCAGGATGGTCTATCTCTTTTTTTATTCTGTTCTATTTGTCTATTAGTTTATCCTTTACCAATGACACCCTATCTTAATTCCTGTCTCTTTATAATAAATATTGATATTAGGGGCAGCCCGAGTGGCTCAGTGGTTTGGTGCTTGCCTTCCACCCAGGGTGTGGTCCTGGAGGCCTGGGATTGAGACCCATGTCAGGCTCCCTGCATGGAGTCTGCTTCTCCCTCTGCCTGTGTCTCTGCCTCTCTCTCTCTCTGTGTCTCTCATGAATAAATAAACAAAATCTTAAAAAAATAAAATAAATATTGATTTAATAATGAAAACTTTGCAACTCTTTTCCTTCTTCAACATGGATTTGGTGAGTTTTGATTTTTTGCATTTTTATATGCATTTTAGAATCAGCTTGTCAATTTGCATAAATAATTTTCTTGTGTATTCAATAGGATTGCATCAACTCAATAAATTAATTTAAAATAGGCATTTTATTTTGAATTTTAATGATCTTACATAACCATCCAGGTTGTTCAGCTAAGTTCTTACACACATTCCTATTAGCAATATGTGAAGTGTTCACTTCCCTGTGCTCTCATCACCACCAAATATTATCAATTTTTAAAAAATATATATTATCTGATATGCAAATGTCTGTTTTAATTTGAATTTTCCCAATTTCTCATAAGGTTGAACATATTTTAATATTTTTCTTCCATTTGAATTTCCTTTTCAGTGGATTGATTTTTTTTACTTAAAATTATTTGCACTAATTCATTTGTAGATCTCTTGGTGTATTATAGATGGAGTGGATACTCCACTATGTCACTCAGATGCCCTTTCAGGAAACAATCACTCCACCATTTGCCTGGAGCGTTGGCTACTAGCAGGTCACAGCTGTGCCCTCTTTGGAACTTACCCCTGGACAGAGGATGCAGCTCTGAGTAAGGTTATATTTCATGATTGGTCAATGCTGGAATACAGAGGGATGGTTTCTTTGTCTCAAGGCAGGACATCTCTGAAGGGCCATCCTGGCTCCAGAACACCCCCATCAGACTAGCTGAATTTGCTAGCACAACTGTACCATCATTCAATTTCTCCCTCTGCCTAATCTTGCTTCCCTGACTTTCCCATAGGTATTTTGGTCTAAGAACATTCCCCAGTAAACTCTCTGCATGCAAATCTCAGAGTCTTAAAGTCTTTTTCTCCAGAAATCTGACCTGTGATGGTTCATCGAGGAAGTGGTCCTAGGTAGCACAGTCTAAAATGGTATTTTGAAGATGGATCATCTATAGGCTGGCTGGCAACACAGAATCCAACGTTGGTGGTAGGTGGACTATGGAAAGCCTCTGGCATGTTGTGGTTGTATAATTGTTAAAATTTACACCAGTGGTAAACTCTTGTGAGATATTGGTGGAGTGGAATGCACCAGTAAGTACAATGTCTCAGGCATTTGGGATTTTTGAGTAAAGTAGTAATTGTAAGGTTTTGAGACTGGATGGCTATTGGGGGCCATTGCACTGGATAAAGTCAATGCAATACTGAAATGGATGAATCTGTGATTTAAAAAAGCTACATGGCTAAGTCAGATAGTCTCATTGGCAGCATAGAAAAAGGGGGTCCTTCTACAGTGATGAGGCAGAAAAAGTGGGAGATCAGGCCCTGTACTTAATTACTAGAGTAGCAAAGCTCTACAGGAAGTTGAATTCTCAGAAGGAAAGTGTTGGAAGGGCACAGCCAGAGATCCATAAGAATTTTTAGGAGGTGAGGTTGAAACTATCATATATTTAAACATGTGAATGAATATACATTTTAGCTCTCCCATTTCATCTTTTTTGGCCCAATAGACATAGGTATCAAAGGTATGGAAATTAGGGTAATCTGACTATAACCTATAAAATTATTTATATCTTATTTATAATCGGAATAGTAATTCTACTTTGGTCTTCTCTTCCATTTTCCTTCATTTATTTGAGTTTTTAAAACAACCTGGGAAGTTTATCTGATTCCATTATGCAATTTTTGAGATGTTTCAGGAGTACTTGAAGGATAAAGATTCAGGAAAATCTTTCAAAGGGGTTAGAGTAAAAAAAAAGAGTTTTATAATGAGAGAAAACCTACCTCCCTTCTGTTTTTCAATACTAAATAATCAACTTGCAATATTGGAAAACCTGAAAGACAAGAAAATTCACTTGAAGGACAAGTGCATATGGAAAAAAAGAAAGAACAACATGGGATTAAGAAAAGGAAATTAATATTAAATCAAGAGTAAAATGACAGTGTGTAGTCAACAGGGTCCTGGAGTTTTGTTACTAAGACTGCTTCACAGGATATAAGCCTAAATTGAAATGAACAATTTTCTTAAAGTCAATATTGACAGAATAATAGAAAAGATTGCATTTACTTGCCTCATGAGTCCAATGCAAGACCTTTTTGTAATCACACAAGTCAAAAAGATATTGCTTCTTAGGTTTTCATTGCTCTACTGTTTTTAAATTAAACCAGAAATACAGAAATGCCAATAAAAATTAATATTGAGAATCCTTCACGGAATTGTATTTTTCTAAATGCTAAACTTTTAGAAGATGAAATGACAAGAAATCCCTAGAACATTGACTATGCTAGGACAGAAAGATCATCTGAGAACATAGTTTTCTTATTATTTGGTAGAACTTCAGCGTGAGCTGTGCACAATGTACAGAACATATTCTTGCCTATGAAAGCCAGATAAAGCTATTTTCAAATATTCACTAGGCTTTTTTATTTTAAAGAGGAGCAAAAATGATGATATCTAATATTATCTTATGTAACCACATTGTAGGAGTAAAAATTCCAATATTGATGAGCATTGCACTATATTAAAATGTGTTTCAAAGAGACCAAGTTGTCATCATTTTTCATTCTATTAATATGTATTTTTAGTGACTTCATTGACTATTAGAAGCCTCTGCATAGAGTGATAGCAGGTGGAAAATATGGCTCTCCATTTGGAATTTAAAATGATCTTGACTCCAAAAGCATTGATTATTCTCTACAGAATTTCCATAGAGTGACTATAACAGCATCTTAGCTGATTTTATTTAGTCTGGCTTTGAAAAACAAATGTAAATTAAAATCAGGACATAGGTACAAGAATTGGTTTTGTTAATGTTTTCAGTCACTTTGTCGAGCCTGGAGCATCATTGTGGTTCCTCAGGGCGCTGTACTACTGCAATATTAAGGCCCTGGGAGAAGTTCAGAGCTTCTTTCATTAAGTCTCCTACCCCTTCCTTTCCTCACTCCCTCCTCACCATAGTTTCTGATGTTTGAAGTCCTGGGAAAATTATATGAGGATGAAGGCATGTAGGAGTTGCCAACTGAGCCTTCCATTTGGCACTTTCTTGCCTGGCATTTTTTCAACATTTGTGAAAAATAGATGGGTCAATTAACTACATTTCTGTGAGTATTATGAATCCAATTGCTCTTTTTCTTAAAAAAAAAAAAGAAAGAAGAAATGCTAACTGATCTTTTCGGGCTATAATACAGATGCATATTAAGATAATTTATCTTGAAATGATCTTTCAACAGGATTTTAGTGAGCGTGGGGGATGGGGGAGACATTTAGGGCACATCTTTCTCTCAGGAAGTTTCCAGGCTCAAGGGAGGAGCTAAATAAATTTACAGTGAACTAAACAAGTGTAGATGAATAAAATTATCAGAAGGTAATTAGCCCCATCAAACTTTAGCATGAATCAGAATCACTTGGAAGACTTGTTAAAACACAGATGACTGGGTCCACCCCATTATTTCTGATTTCTCAGGCTCCTGGGGTGGAGCCTGAGAATTTGCATTTCTTTCTTTAAAAAAAAATATTTTATTTATTTATTTGAGAGAAAGGGAGAGAGAGAGAGAGCGCAAGGAGGGACAGTAAAGGCAGAGGGAGAAGCAGACTTTCTGCTGAACAGGGATCCTGACTCGAGGCTCAATCTCAGGACATGGGAATGACTGCAGGAACTGAAGGCAGATGCTTAACCGACTGAGCCACCCTAGGTGCCCCAGAATTTGCATTTCTAACAATTTCCCACTTAATGCTGATGCTGCTGGTCTGGTCACCCCCTGATTACAGACAGAGTCTGAGAGTTTGCTATAATAAGTGATGAAGATCTGATACAAAGAAACCTGCATTTACAGGGGACCAATGTGTGGCAACATCAGTATGAGTTGTGCAGGAAAAAGGGAATAGAACTTTTGCAAAGCTGGTTCCTGTAAACATCTTGAACTTGTGGGAATTGAAGGAGTTTATCATTCCCATTTTATCGATGAGCAAAGAGAGGCTAAGGCAGGCCACCGGACTTATCTAGGATTACATAGCCAACACAGTGCAGACAGTGTAAGCGTTCCAACCTAACCCAGTTGGTATTAGTACTGTTTTTACACATACCTGTGCAGAAGAGTGTTGCAATGGAAGTGTTGGGAAGAATATAGAGTCCTGGAGAAGTTCAAGCTCCCAGTGAAATTTAAAAGATAACAAGTTGTAAATGATAGAAAGCAGTGTGAATGCTCTGGGCTGCCATGGGCAATGATGTAGTGGTAAGAACAGAATATGGATGTATAAGAGAGGACAAATAGGGATCTCTAACTATGGATGTAGCAAGAGATGGAAGGGAGAGGCAGATCAAAAGTAGCTAAGGAAGGGCCCTTAGAGACCAATTGCTGCAGGAGCTGGAGTGTCACACAGGAAATGCTTAAAATTTTCTTTTTTGTACAACTGAAGATCTATTCTTAGATTGGGGCCAATCTGGAAATTAGAGGTATTATACTAGTACCCCCACCCCATTACTCTACTGGGGCTGAGAACTGAAGCAGCAAGAGGTGCTTAGGAAGGAACCAAAGGAGGAAAAGACATGAAAATAAATAGCTAAACCATTCTCAGGATAGTGAGTAAATAATAGAAAGTGTAGAGAGTTTTCAGAGTATTTTTTTCTGAATTGATTGCCTATAGTTTCTTTTTTTAATTTTTATTTAAATTAGATAACATACAGTACAATATGGGTTTCCGGAGTAGAATTCAGTGATTCATCAATTACATACAACACCCAGTGCTCATCCCTTAATCCCTCCTTAATCCCCATCACCCATCTAGCCCATCCCCCACTCACTTCCCTCCATCAACCCTCAGTTTGTTCTCTATCATTAAGAGTCTCTTATGATTTATTTTCCTCTCTCCTTTCAACCCCCACCATATTCATCTATTTTGTTTCTTAAATTCCACGTGAATGAAATCATACGGTAGTTGTCTTTCTCTGATTGATTTCACTTAGCATAATACTCTCCAGTTCTATCCATGTCATTGCAAACGGCAAGGATTTGTTTATATGGCTGAGTGATGTTTCATTGTATATACATACCACATCTTCTTTAACCATTCATCAGTTGATAGACACTTGGGTTCTCTCCATAGTTTGGCTATCATTGATAATGTTGCTATAAGTATCAAGGTGCATGTACCCCTTCAAATCTGTATTTTTGTATCCTTGGGGTAAATACCTAGTAATGCAATTGCTGGATCGTAGATTGCCTATGGTTTCTAATAATTCACTGTAATTAGTGATGAAGATCTGATACGAAGAAACCTGCATTATAAATAACCAGTTTGTGGCAAACCCAGCATGAATCTTGCAGGTAAGAATGAGTAGAACTTGTGCAAAAACAAGAAAAGATAATTCAGAGCTATAGCCAGTGATTCCATCAGGGATCTCATCACTGTTTAGATGGAAGCAAACCCCTCACCCAACTCACAACATGTAAATATCTTTTGGTGAAAAAAATGCAGTTGGATTTGATGGTCAAATCTTTTGAGGAGGCTTCCTAAGATGTTCCCTTAAATTTAGGCATCATGTCTATCAACTACCAACCTACCTACATCTACTTACCTCCATATCATCCATCTGTATGTCTTTCATGGTCACAGTTGGCATTTGGTAATAGGTGTTTGGAAGACCTTTAGCCTAAAATTCCTGCGTGCATGTTCTATGGTAGGAATCTTGATTCTCAATCATCTATTATTAATTCATATAGGAGGGAGGACCCAAAATTATTTTTCAAAAATTCAGTGCCCTCTCTGCATATTTGATGACCTCTATAGCCACTGATTACTTGTTTTGCTTTGCATGAGTTCCACATTTTATTTTTTTAACTTTTAAACATTGATTTCACCAGCAACATAGAATATATGTACTTCAGATCGATTTGAGGAGTAGAACATTGAATTCATTTTTAACTAATATTACCAAAAATCTTATTCTGTGAATCAAAGACAATCAAGAGACAGGCAAACTCCCATTTCTCTAAAAACTCTAAAATTTATCCTTGATAAAAGATACCTAAATCTTCAGAGAACCACACACCTGGACCATGTTGTTTTCGCCTGTGCCCTCTCTCCCCAAATTCTGTTTTCATTGTATCACAATTTGGTTCTATGTCATTGACCTACACTGAGGGACATTCCAAGACCACATTCAATGAAACTGGTTCTGTTGTATTTATTGCAAGTGTTGTTGAGGATATTTGGATATTTTTTGGTGCACTAAATTTGTCTTCTTTGTATGACATCATAGAAGAAATTTCTTTCTGGCCTTTGCTGTACTACCTCTCAAGTCATTTTTGTTTTTATTTTCTGGCCAAATTAAATAACATTTTTCCCTTTTGAGTTGATCACTAGAAAGCTTCGAGCCAAATTCATGACTCCATCTTATGAGTACACAGGTCTTGCATTTACACTAAGCATTTTCTTCCGAACCTCACATGTGGGTTCAACTTACTTTTCTTATGTACATTCTCCTTAACTTCCTCATTTTCTCACTTGCTATCTGTGAATATATGTGTATATATATTATATAAATTTTTTATATAATATATACCATATATTTTTTATCTGCCTAATGTTTGTTTTTTAAAAAATATTTTATTTATTTATTGATGAGAAGCACAGAGACAGAGGCAGAGACATAGGCAGAGGGAGAAGCAGGCTCCCTGCAGGAAGCCCGATGTGGGACTCAATCCCGGTACTCCAGGATCACACCCTGAGCCAAAGGCAGATGCTCAACTGCTGAGCCACCCAGGTGCCCTAATGTTTGTCTTTAAGTGTAAATTCAAGGCTGTTTTTTGCCTCCCTCCTCATAAATTCATCTTCAAGAGTGAAGAGTGCTAGAATAGGTCAGGGAAAAAAGCACCACCATGATCTTAGAATTACATTCTATATAGTCTTTTTTTTGCATTAGCTTCTTTTACATAGCATAATTATATTGAGATTTATCCATACTGTTGTATGTATCATTAATTTGTTTCTTTTTATTACTGAATGATATTCCATTTGTAAATATACATACCCCAATTTGTTTATCCATTCACCTAATAATTGAGCATTTGGGTAGTTTCCAGCTTTTGGCTATTACAAATAACGTTTCTACCAACATTTATGTATAAGTCTTCGTATGAACAAATAAATGCTTTCACTACTCTTGGGTAATTTTATTAACATAGCCACTCCAGCTTTCTTTTGGGTAGTGTTAGCATGGTCTATATTTTCCCACCATTTTACTTTTAACTTATTTGTGTCTTTATATTTAAATGTGCTTTTTTGTAGATAGAATACAGTGGGATCTTGCTTTTTATCTAATCTGACAACCTCTGCCTTTTAATATGGTATTTAGACTATTTACACTTAATATGATTATTAACATATTCAGATTTACATTGTCTTATTATTTGTTTTCTATTTGTCTCATTTGTTCTTTGTCCTCTTCTTCTGCTTTCTTTTAGATCAATTAAAACTTTTTTTTTTAAATTTAAGTGTACTGACCACGTGATGTTACATTCGTTTCAGGTATACAGCATAGTGATTCAATAAGTCTTTACATTATGCTTTATTCACCACAAGTGTAGCTACCATCTGTCACCATACAGCGCTATTATAATATCTTTGACAAAATTTCCTATGTTGTACCTTTCATCCTCGTGATTTATTTATTTTAGAACTAGAAGCCAGTATCTCCCTCTCCTCTTCACCCATTTTGCCCATCCCTCCACCTTCTCCCCTCTGCACCCACCAGTTTGTTCTCTGTGTTTATGGGTCTGTTTCTGCTTTATTTGTTTGTTCATTTGTTTTGCTTTTTGAGATGCCACATATAAGTGAAATCACATGGTATTTGTCTTTATTGGACTTATTTCACTTAGCATAATACCCTTTAGGTCCTAGATTGATTATTTTTTATAATTTCATTTTAATCCCTTTGTTGGTTTATTGGCTCTATTTGCTTTGCCCTTTTACTGTTTTAATGTAGATTATACATTTCAAATTTGTCTACCTTCATTTGATATTACACTACTTCACAGAAAGTATGAGGACCTTAAATAGTAAATTTCCATTTCTCTCCTCCTGGGCTTTGTGCTTTTGTTATCATACACTTTACCTCTACCTGTGTTGTAAACCCCACTACATTATTCTACATTAGTTTTACCTTTGTTTAAGCAGTCAGTTGTCTTTAAAAAGATTTAAGTAACAAACTATCTCACATATTTACCCAAATAGCTACCAAATAGCTACCATTCTTATGTGCCTCATTCTTTTGTGTATATCTAGATTTTCATCTATATGATTTTTTAACCTTTCTTGTAATATGAGTCTTCTGCATTCTTCAAGCATTTTATGTCCAAAACGGTCCTTATTTTACCTTCATTTTTGAATGCTGTTTCTGTTGAGTAGAGAATTCTAGGTTGACAGTTTACTTCTTTCAGCACTTTAAAGATGTCGATCCACTGTCCTTTTGCGTTATTTCTGATCAGAAATCTGCTGTCATCTTTATCTTTGTTCCTTTGTAGGTAATGTATCTTTTTTCTCTGATTGCTTTTAAGATTTTTCTCTTTATGACCGGTTTTGAGAATTGGATTATAGTGTGCCTTTGTGTGGTTTTCTTCATGTTTCTTGGCTTGAGGTTCATTGATCTTCTTAGATCTCTAGGATTTGAGTTTTTACCAAATTTGGAAATTTGGGGGCCGTTATTTCTTCAAATATTTTTTCTATCCACATCTATCTTTCCTCTTCCATAAGTATACCAATTATACGCACATTAAGTGTGTGAAGTTGTCCTACAGTTCCCTGGTGACCTATTCATTCTTTTTTTTTCTTTTCTGTGTTTTAGTGTCCGTGTTACAGATAGTTCCTTATACCACATCTTTAAGTTGACTAATCATTTATTCTGCAACATCAAATCTGTCATTCATACCATCCAGTGTATTTTTCATATCACACATTGCGGATTTTTTCTCTATAATTTTTGTTTAGATCTTAATTTTTTAAAAGATCTTTAATGATTCCACTTAACATGTTCAATCTTCCCCGTGGCTTTTTTTTAACGTAAGAAATTGAGTTACATTAACTGTTTTAATGTCACTGTCTGCCACATCTGTGCCTGTTCTGGGTCTGTGTTGGTTGGTTTACTATTCTCTTCATTATGAGTTATTTTTTTCCTGCTTCCTTACTTGCCTCCTGATCTTTAATAGGATGTCAGACATTGTGAATTTCACCTTGTTGGATGCTGGGTATTTCTGTATTCTTACAAATATTCTTGATCTCGCTGTGGGATGAAGTTACTTGGAAACAATTTAATCCTCTTGGGTCTTGCTTTTAAAACTTGTATGTCAGGAATGGAGCAGCATTTAGTCTAAGACTAATTATTCTCCACTACTGAAGCAAAATTCTTCTAATGACTCTATTCAGTACTCCATGAATTATGAAGATTACCAGTCTAGCTGGTGAGAACAGGCTCTATTAATGTTCTTGTGTTCTCACCAAGTGCTCTTCCCTCTGGTCCTTTTGGGTGGTTTTCTCTTGGTTTTGGATACTTTTCTTACATGTACATGCAGTTGGGTACTCTGCTGAGTACTTGAGAGGGACCCTTTATAAATCTGGAGAATTTTCCTCCTGTGTAGCTCTCTTCTCTCCAGTGTTATGTTTTGTTAACTCTATTATTTACTTCTCCAAAGCCTCCTAACAATATCAGCTCAACTCAAGGGATTTGGTGCATTCCATCTGGGTTTGCCTTCAATACACTATGGCCTAGAAACTCTCTCAAAACTTTAAGCTGGGGCAATAGTAGGTTTCTGTCTCTCAGAGATCATATCTTTTATAGCCTGACATCCAATGACTTAAAATCTACCCTTTCGTGTGTTTCATCTAGTATTTTATTTGTATCAGATGGAGTGGTAAATCTAGTCCCAGTTACTGCATCTTGGTTAGAAAAAGCTCCCAATCATCCTTTCTTTGGCTTCAAGCTTCAGCTCTCTTTTGAATCAAATCTCTGAGGATTTTTCTTCCTCAAGTGCATGGATGGTCAGCACAGGATATCTCTGCTCTTGTCTCTGGAGGGAATAGGTATTTCCCTTTCTATTTTTTGCCTTGGATTAATCCTTCCTTAACTCTACTTGCCATCAATTGGAAAGATGGTGTGGCTCAAGATTAGCAAGTGTACCTGGTAACAAGGGCCCTGGAGGCCACCCTGTCTCCACTAAAATGTAGTCTTCACACAGGACAAAAGCTAGCTTTGTGTTTCCATTTAGCTCATGAAAGATCAGGATCCTCAGATTGATCTGCCTCTCATCACACCAACAGTTAGCTGAGGATTTGAATATTCAGAATTCTAGTCATGTATCTTTTCATCTTCTAAGACTAATATAGTCAATCCATTTCAGAATAAAGTAGGAAGAAAGAAAGAATTTTCACTTAAGTGCCAATTTTATATTTCTAAATATTTATACTTTGTTGCATGTGATTCTGTTAAAGTTAATTATACATGGTTCTCTCCCCCAATGTATTTTCAGTTTTTCTCTATCTTTATTATTTTAAGAGTTTTAAAAATCCCCTCGATATCTGCTTATATGTTAAGTACTTGAACTTGGTGGGCCCAGATGATAAATTATAGTTCAAATGAACAGGATGTGCAGACCAGGTAAGCAGCCCCTTTATAAGTGACTGGAGACAGAAACTTTCCTTTCTGCACATGTCATAATCCACACTAGTAAATCTGAATGTGCAGATACTTGTTATGGAAGTTGAGCCCTGAAAAATTTAACAAATATCAAAATTTTATACTTAAAATTCTAGTCTTACTCATGAGAGTAATTAGCCTTTCCCCAGACAGAAATTATCAAGCAATTTTTCTTCATATACTTACTCTTATCATTTATTGCAAGAATATTTTACTGTATTGGAAAATGTCCTAATGGAGAAAGGTTAACTTTTTTATGAGACTATGATTTTAGGGTCAAGTGACTGATAATATTCAGTCTTGCTTTCAAAAATAGGTAATAACTAAAAATCAGTTGAGAAAAATGTTCCTTAGAAAACAGACTGATAATAGATTTTCAAATACTTAGATTGAATCACTGGAAGGAAGTGACTGAAAATCCTTCTTCCTCCAACGCCTTTCCTTGGCAACAAAGCAGATCAAGTCATTAGCCTACAACCACTCTCCTTGAGAGGAATCATCATTCAGTTGGGAAGTCTTAGGAAGGTGGTATGATGCAGCTAAGACATCTGAGCCCAGATCAGCCATGAAAAGATGTGAGTTTTAAGAGATCACAGGCCAAATTTCCAATTCCCTATTTGTTAACATTCCTACCAAACAGTACATTTTTCATTCATTAAACAGATATTTTATGAGCATCTACCAGTTATCATGTACAGTGAACCAAAAGGAGAAATGGCAAAGGCAAATGAGTGCGAGCTTTGCCTCAAGACACACTCAAGTTGAAGTCCATCATAGTCATCCACGTGACATAGCCACCACCCCTCATGTTTCTCCTGTTTGGTAAAGGGCATTGATGGGAAGGAGAATACTACAGCTTTTATGATCATAACTGTTTAATTAAGATGGATATGTCTGTCTACCTTTTGTGCTTTATTGCATTTGTCTTTTTCTACTAATTAATAGTCTCTCCAGAGATAGGATTTGTATCTAAGATTACTTTCCCACAGTCCTTCACGTTTTTCTTCTCCCCACTGGAACCATAAGACAGTAGATTCCACACACGATACCAAGCAACCGTTTCATAAGTTTCAAGTATTCAAGCTCCTATGAGTCTCCATTATATCAGGTGTGAACCTAAAATTGTCAAGAAGCAATAATTAAAGAAAAGTGTTTATTTGGGATCAAAGAACTGCAATTCGAGGTACACAGATTTGAGTAGTAACCCAAATAGTGTCCTTCTAGGGAGTAAGAGTCAGGGGTTTACAAAGCAAAAAGGGAATATTTGTATATATACATTGTTGACAAAGAATTTCTGATTGGGTGTTGGCAGCAGAAAGCTAATCTTGACTGAATATAATTGGTTGCTAAGGCTATCACTAAGCAAAGTCTGTTACTATAGCAAGTTGCAGGTGTTTGGGCTGAGTCGTTGAAGTATTCGTGGTTTGGCCCAGTTCAAAAGTTCATGGTTCCACCAGTGAGAACATGTATAAGGCCTACTTTTTTCATGGCTTCCTGGCTGCATTTGAAAATCCGTTGACATAAGTGACCTCATTTCATTTCCCCTTTCACACAGGTAACATCAGGTACCTGCTACTTTTGACAGACTTTATATGATCTTTACCTGGTTTAAAACTGTGTATTCTTGGAGCTGGGGGGGAAAAACCCTATAGGATAGAAAATAGATCAGTTATTGCCAGAAGCCAAGAGTGGGAGAAGCAGTATTGACCATGAAGGAGCAGGAGGGAATTTGGGGAAGTGATGGAAATGTTCTGTATTTTAGTATAATGGTGGTTACTATATGCACTTGTCAAAATGTATAGAACTCTACACTAAAAGGGTGAGCTTTATTCTATGTAAATTAGACTTCAGTAAACCTGGAGTGGGGAAGACTGAATTCTAGGGCATAGCCAGTGTCCTTTAGGACCTATTACCTTAAGTCTGTGTGTGTTGGAGAAATGCTTAGAGGTGTGAATTCATACAGACATGCAATCTTTGGGGTAATATATATTTCTACTAAATGCAAGGGGTTAATGGGATGAATAGTAGTTATGACTTGAATTCTGGATGGGGACTATTATTTCCTAATGTTCTATCTAAAATTCTCAAATTATTAGAAAATCAGCAAAATGGAGTGATTAAGGGTCTGGCTCTGGAACCAGACTGCCTGGGTAGAAATCCTAGCCTTATCAAGTTACTAACCGTGTGACTTTTGGCAATTTACCTCTTGGAAAACAACGTAGTAGCTTGTACCCAGCCATATCAGTCAGCTGATATGTAAAAGGATAAGTATCTGTGTATTTTCCTAATCAAGGCAGTGAAAGAAAACCATACTGCAGGGCACCTGGGTGGCTCAGTCGGTTAGGCATCCGACTTCAGCTCCGATCACTATCCCAGGGTCCTGGGATTGAGTCCTACATTGCGGCGGGGGGGGGGGGGGGGGGGGAGGGGTTCCATAATCAGCAGGGAGTCTGCTCCTCCCTCTCCCTGTGCCCCTCCCCTTGCTTGTGTGCATGCTCTCTCTCAAATAAATCAAATCTTTTTTTAAAATAAAAAAGTAAAACCATACTGAAGTTAAAAAAAAATAAAACAAAACAAAAAAATACCACTAATCAAGCTGACTACCTGCTAGGTACTCTTTTAAGCATTTTACATATGTAGATTATTGAGTTCTCACAACGACCCTATGATAGTACCATTATCATCCCTGTTCCACAAATGAGGCAGCTGAGGTGTGGCATGAAAAGGCACGTTGCCAAAGGTCACACAGGGACTGACAAGGCTGGGATTCAAACTCAGGCAGTCTGGTTCCAGAAGCCAGGCTTTTATCCATTCCACTCCACTGCCTTTCTAATAATTAGAGAATATTAGTTACAACATGAGAAAATAATTGTTCTCATCTAGAACTCAAGTCAAGTCTGATTTCAGGGTTCACTTGTAATAAAGGAAGGGTGATGTTCTCATCCGCATCCAAACAGTGTTCACATCATTCATTTCCAGTCACGTTAAAGCAAACTACACAGGACTCCATTTTTGACAGGGAAGTGAAACGTAGGACAATATTTTGGAAAAAGAGGAAGCAATTTCTTTGTGGGAAGATCAAAAGCCAGGCTATGTCACAATTTATTGTGTTTCAGCTATCTACAGAACTGCTCTCCCCCCAACTTGGTTTATTACACGACTTTTTCATAGCTACAATTCTTCGCATTAGCCCTAAATGTCCTAATATTACATCGGGTTTTAAGACTGCAACTCAGTAGCAAAGCCATGACTCTACCACACACAAAAAGTCCTCAGCTATAGGTTTCTCTCCTTAGATTTTATGCAACTGAAAATCTGTAGGAGACAAATCCATTTGGATATTGTTATTTACTTATACTCTACCTTGTTCCAAAAGGAAAAAAAAGATATGCCTTTTTCTTCTGCAAAGTCCATAAACATACACATTTAAAAATGTATATTTTCTATAATTTTGTAGTAGATGATGTACTGACCAAATAAATCTGCTACATATTAGAATTCATAATGGGCATCACATTCATCCTCAAGCTACAATCTTTTCCCATTTTTCTTTGTCAGACTTCTGGAAATGTTATGCTAAAAATAACACTTTTAATGTGAGTAACAGGTTAACAAAATGAAAGTTGCTATAGAAACAGAATGCATACCAGAAAGTGGAACTACAAGGAGAAATGATGGTTATTGGCTGTAATGAATTGGCAAGGGCTTATCAATATATATCCCGTAGTCAGTTTCAGATAGCTTGGTACCTGCTAATAGCAATACTTCCCAATATTTTCCTGAGTTTTAAGAATGTGTGTAATCAAGGATGTTCACCAAGAGGCAGGAAGAAAAAAAGATGGCTGCTTCATGGATTCCTGCACCACTTGGTATAAGCAAAAGTGGGTCTGTTAGGACAGGGCCCTCGTGTCTCCTTAATGTCATGATTTATTTTGATGTCTTAACCATTAGTATTTGCAAGGTTGTCGGAATTATTCATGTCAACAGTAGGGAGTTCCTGAGTCTCTGAGAATTATCATTTACATGGGGTTTGGTGTGCTTGGTTTGCTCTGAGTACTAAGCTGGCAGCATTCTTGAGCAAAGCTTTAATAATTGGATATCTCTTGGTTAACTGCATGATTAAGGGATATTTTATTTATTATTGCACTCCAACTGCAACTTTTGACTGAATGTTGCCATGATTTGACCATATTTTATTAAAGAGGAACAAACAGCAGTTTTTTACATCGTGCACCACTCTGCTTTTATAGCCTACATTTTTCATGCCATAAATCCAGACACTTTGCAATCATTAAGACTATGCAAGGAGCCTTGGCTCTGTAACATCCTCTCCCCGGAGTTCAACCTGTGCTATAAAACAAGCCCCCACAGAAAACATGCATTCAGGCTCTGCTCTCCAAAAGCCAAAATGCCCCACTGGAAATAAGTTATTTCTGGTGGGCAAGTCCTAGGCCATCTGTGTTCAATGTTTTGCTACCTTTGACCCGGGTGGCTGTTGCTTCTTTCCCCCTCACCTCCTTCCCATGACAATTTGCTGTCTTTCTCAGTGTATTAATAATGGAGCCTCTGGTAAATGCATGAGGCCTTAAATGAGAGATGACTATATTGTAGTTGCTAGGACCCAGCTGGTTTCTGCAATGAGATCATGTAAGGCTTTAACGAGGCAGGTTTTTCCCTCCCTTCATGCATCTATGAAGCTTTCTTCCAAGGAATTTTGAGAGATTTGGGATGAGCACTGCTCTGGAGTTCAGTGAAGTTGCCCTGGGACTCCCTTATTCTCATGCTGTCTCCCCAGAACCTGGCTCCTCTTATGCAAGAGCCTAGGGCTGGTGACAGAGCTCTTGGGCTAGACAGACAGAGGAACAGTGAATAAGCTCAGGTTTAACTGCTTTCCTACCGGAGACTGCAATTTCCTCTAAGATATGGGAATGGCTCTCCAGAGAAAATGGAACCAAGATAGATCAGGGCGATTTTCCGACGTTATGGAATTCTGGACTTGAAACAGTATAAATGGCCTGTCTTTCTTCCCTTGACCACAAAGGCAGTCTTGACAATAAGAAAGGGTCATGTTCGTTGGCAACAGTACCTGATGAAGATTGTGCCACATTGGAGCAGAGGTGCTGTTTACTGAGCCTCGACTATGTACTGGGCTTTGTGCCTTATCTCATGCGTTAGCTCATTCCACTTTCACAACAGCCCTGTGAAGTAAGAATTAGCCTTACAATGGTTGATCAATTCTCTTTTTCACCCCACTTCTTTTGAATGCTGGTTCTCTTTCTTGTAGAACACAGAAAGAATTCAGAAAAACTGAATGCCCTTTTTCCTTCTGTCATTTTTTAATGCTACATCTTCCTTGGGGGAGACCCTAGTCTTTTCTCCTTCATAATGTTGGTCTTGAGATGATAATTTTAAACTTCTTTTTATGGCATTTATCCTTGATTTAATTCAGGAGTCAGTATGGCCTGGTGCGGACAGACGTCAGTAAACTATCTATAAAGAGCCAGAGAGTAAATATGTTAGGTTTTGCAAGCTATATGGTCTGTCTCAGTGACTCAACCCTTCTGTTGTGGTATGCAAAAGCAGCATAGATAATACAAAAAGGAATAGGCGTGGCTGTGTTCCAACAAAATTTAATTAACAGAAATAAGAGGCCTGCCCATGAGCCTCAATGTGCTGACCACTGGATTAAAAATAAAAATAATAAAAATAAAATGTGGCAGGAGATAGGGGGCCAAGCAAGGCATAGCCCTCAATTAATTAATTTCTAGGATCATGTTATTAGTAGTGTGGCCTTGGGCAAGTTACTTTATTCCACTGAAGGCTTAGTTCCCTTATCTGTAAAACAAGGGTGATGGGTCCCTCCTGGGATTATTGTGAGGATTAGAAGAGAGAAACATGCACTCTTGGGCTTCTCTTTCAGTTTGGTTAACACTGCTTGGTTGTTTCCAATATTCCAGGCACTTGTTTAAATACTGATGATAGAACCATAACACAAGGCCCTTGTTTCCTGTACCACCTCCCAGGAATCCAGGGAGCATTCATCCTGCCTCAGAGGATAAAGGAAGGCTCCAGATGGGAGGTATTCAAGGTCAGTCTTGAAAGGTGAGCAGAATATTTTAGGTTGAGAAGCAAGAGAAGGACATTCCAAGTAGAGATAACAGTGGGAGTGAAAAGATAAAAGCTTTGTAGAATTGCATGGTATTTCAGGAAACTATGAAAAATAGTCCAGTATAGAGAACATGAGAATGCATGGCGAGGTACATACTAATAGAACCTACCTGATATCCATTTCCCCTTTGTCCTTACTCATAGGTCCATGATTTTTTCCAGGGCAGAAAAATGTACTCACCTAAAATTACTCAATCCTCCAGTCTCCCTGGTTAGCTAGAGGTGGCCATATAGTGCAGTTCTAGCCAATGAGTTGTAAGTAGAAGTATCTAGGAAGGGTTGCATTTCGTTTTCTGGATAAATATAAAACTATATAAGGACAAGGCTTTTTTTTCTGATCTTGAAAGTAGATGTAACACTTGGAGATTCAGCAACCCTTTTGCGTCATGAAATCAAGAGCCACACTTGACAGTGATGAGGAAGAATGACAAAAGGAGCCCACCTGTGTTCTCTGTGGCACTGCTGAGCCAGCCCTAAAGACCTATTTCCAGACTTTTGCTATATGAGAAAAAGACAGTCCCATTATTTAAGCCACTGTGTATTGTGTTTTCCACTGTTCACAAATGAACAAAAGACTGATATATGCAGTGGCTTCAGAAGTGGTGGAAAGATGATGCATAGGTAGATTAGGCTAGTGCCGAATGTTATCCTATAGAATTTAGACCCTATTCTGTAAACAAGCGAGAAACAGTAAAGATTTGCAAGTGAAGGAGTGATATAAAATAACTTACTCAACAGTAGACCTCTAAGATCTAAATACATACCAGGTACTATGGGTACAGATAAAGAACAAAACCAAAACAAGGAGACATACTACCAAATAAAACTATTATAAATGACAATGTCTTATGAAGGAAACTCATGTTTTTGTTCAAGAATAATCAGAGTGGCCTGCATCAGATATGTAGGAAGGCCTCTTGGGTAACAACAGAGCTCAGACTTATAAGATGAGAAGTCAGTCATCAAAAATACAGATGAAAATAGCATTCTATGCAGAAGGGCCAGCATCAGCAAAGGGCTGAAATAGGAAAGAGTCTAGCAGCTCCTAGGAACTTTAAGAAACTTAGAGTGACTGGAGCTTATTACCCAAACTGGGAGTCGATGGTTTGGGATGGTGTGACATGGCTCAAGATAGGCAAGGCCTTGTAGGTTATGGCAACAGGTTTTAAGTGAACAAGAAGCCACTGAGGAGTTTGAAGCAAGTGATATGATCCAAGTCATGTATTAAAAGAATGTTCTTGATATGGTGTAGAGAACAGATTAGACATGAGCAAGAGTGGGATGGTACAGACCAGATAGCATTGTGGCAGTAGTCTAGGTGAAAGGTTATGGCAGGATGATGGTGGCCTAGTCTCAGGTGGTAACCATGGCAATAGAGAAATGCAGGCACTGGAGGTACACCCACATGACTTGCTGTATGGATTGGTTGTAAGGAGGTCAGGGAAAAGGAGGAATCAAGGGTAATCATCTCTGAGCTGAGCTTCTAGGTGGAGAGCAATACCACTTACTAAGGGAGAGAAGACTATGGTTGGGAGGGATACATTTTGAATGGGAAATTAATTGTTCTGCTGCTGCCATGTTAAATTTGAGATGCTTATGAGACACCCAAATAGGAAACCTCAAGTAGACTGTTGAATATGTGGGATGTCTATGTCAGATTCAGACAATTCCTCTGGCTGGAGACGATCTCACTACTCATCAGTAAAATTATGATATGTTAATCCAAAAGAATGGGTGAGCTCCCTTTGGAATATTGTATAAAGAAAGAGAAGACCTGGGGTCTCTTTGGGAAGACAGGAGGAGAATGGGTACAAGAGAGAGAGACTGGATTCAGGGAAATCAGCTCAGAAGTTACTGGATTTGTTTTGAGTGAGAAGTAAGGGAGGTTTGAACAAAAGCAGGAGCAATGGGAATGGAGAAAGAGGAATGAATTTAAGAGATGGTCCACAGAACTTGGAGCTTGATTGGATTGCAAGGGTGAGAAAGTTGAAGTCAAAGGCAGCTCTGAGATCCCTCCTTGCTTGATTAACTGTATCCTACTGCTCTCAATTAGTATGTGATACACAGAAGACAAAGGAAACTCCAGAGTAAGATAACAAGTTTGATTTGGGTGACACAAGGGTGAACATCAGATAGGCTTAAAGCCTGGGACTGCTGGGCGCTGCTTTTTAAAAATTGTTCTCTCTTTACCTAAACTGGAAGCAAATGCTCAGGAATGGTCTGTGGTTGCTGTGAAGATGGTGGGAAAGTAGACGGTTCCCAGAATAACCATGTGGGTTGTGGAGGACTTTTAGAACGTTCTGAATCTCCGTGAGTATAGCAAAGGGAAATCATTCTTGCGCTCAGTGCAATACTTAGTCCATGTTGGTTGCATCATGCACAGCTGAGCGTACCTTTACCTGGAGGTATACTGTGGACCTCCTACTCCATTGAACCATCTCCATAGAAACTTTACATTCTCGATGTGTCTTTTGTTGTCTTTCTGTGGATCATATCACTGATTCACTGTTAAATGGAATTGCTGCCAAGCCCTTGGGTTCTGACAGCTAAGTTGATAAAAAGAACTATAGAAACCACAAAGGTGTTAATACCAGAATGCTATGTTAACAATAAGTGGACCATCTTGCTTGAAAAAAAAAAGTGTGGCTAAGAATAAAGGAAGAAGTGCTTCAGTGAAGATGTCAATTGTCCCCTTGATTCCCCTTAGCTTGGTATCCTGGGTTGAATATTGGAAGTGGTCACAGTTATAATTTCTTGGTTGCTTCTTTTGCTTCAAGCCAAAGGGGTGAGAGATACTGGAGGTGTTGTAGCAGAAAATAAAATCACAAAACCCAGTCTGAGTAATAACAAAAATGAGACCAAGGCTGTTTCTTTTAGATGGCATTTTAGATGTCGACGAGGGAGGTAGGGGGTTAGTAAAGTTAATCAGAGAAAATCATTTACCTTTTATTTTGGATTTTGTCAGAGGCATTATATTTTCAGAACAATAAGAATTTACAAAATAAGATGTTATAAATGTGGGAGGAAGTGGAAGTAATGATAAAATGAAGTCAAGTTCTATCTTTACTGACCTGACCAGAAAAAGTGGATAAAGAATACCTGGGTCCTCATTAGAGTTATAATTATAAATAATTATGCTTTAAATTTTGTGTACTAAATCTTTTCCTTTACTGTCAGCTCTGACCTTGGAGCTCTGCTATTTGCGCAAACTAATTGGGGTTTTAAAAATGTGTTCTGAGACAGCCACTCAAAAATAATTTTCTCTTTGGATTGGGCACTCTTCAAGTAGAAATCACAAGTGTCTAAATGAGGTATAAAACATCCATTGATTAAAGAGTACAATTTGTTTTTGGAACTTCTTTTTGAAAGAGAAATGTCTGGTTGCAGAAAGGCTAGCCAGGAGATACTTGTTTAAATATTATTGAGCAATAGATATCTCCAAGTCACCATTTTTGAGATAACCAACAATTCCTGCATATACCAATTGAAATGGCACTGTGACATTGCAACTAAAACAGCAAGTAATTGACTTTATAATTATAGATATAATTTTGCGAGAAGGGGGAGGTTGGCCTCTCCAAAGTCACAAATCTTGGAGATGGCAAAAGGGGGCACATGTATGTATATGTTTTCAGCCATCTCAGAGCTTGGAAATAAGGAAAGATTTGACAAATCTACTCTCCCTGAAAACTTCAGCAAAAGATAAAAGAAATACTATAAAAGCTTTCTTTTTAAGTTGCACAAGGTAGGGAAGGTCTTAAAGAATAAGTAGACACTAGTGAAAAACACACACATCAAAGTGAACTAATAGAAGGTCATGTGCTGTGGCACAGACAGCCCATCTTAGCCTGCTCGGGCCACCATAACAAAATACCACAGACTGAGTGGCTTCAGCACAGAAATTGATGTTCTCATCATTCTTGATGTTCAGGATCAAGGTTCTGGTCTGGTTTTGGTTTCCAGTGAGAGCTCTCTTCCTGGGTTGCTGACAGCCACCTTCTATGCCCTCACATGGTCTTTCCTCAGTGCATTCCTGGAGGGGAGTAGGGGCAGGAAAGGGAGCACTAGCTCTCTGGGGTCTTCTTATTAAAGACATTAATCCTATCTGATTGGGCACCTACCCTTGCTACCACATTTAACCTTAATTACCTCTTCAAAGTTCCAAATACAGCTACACAGAGGATTAGGGTTTTGACATAGGAGTTTAGGTGCAGAAGAGGCAAACATTCAGTCTATAACATGGCTCGGGAAAGAGCAGCAGGTGGAGAAGCAGCCCCACTGGGAGACTGTGGGGGCAGGGCGGGGTGAGGTGTCCCAGTCCCTGTGCAGGCCCAGCCCAGAGCTATTAAAAACAGAAGTCCCAGGGATCCCTGGGTGGCTCAGCGGTTTAGCGCCGCCTTTGGCCCAGGTCATGATCCTGGAGACCCGGGATCGAATCCCACGTCGGGCTCCCGGTGCATGGAGCCTGCTTCTCCCTCTGCCTGTGTCTCTGCCTCTCTCTCTCTCTGTGTGACTATCATAAATAAATAAAAATTTAAAAAAAAAAAAACAGAAGCCCCTTCTTCCTACCCTTCACCCATCAGATATAAGGAAGGCTGAGAGGCAGGTGGGGGGCAGCAAGCTTAGATAATTAGCTGCTGAGAGGCCAAACTGTGGCTGGGCTGGGCGCCTCTCCCATCCCAGGGCCAATTGAGCTTGAGGCCAAAGTGGCACAGGCCACCCCCCCGGGGAGCATGCTACTTCAAAAAGTGACAGGAAAAAGGTCTTGGCGGGATAACACTTCAGGTAGCAGTGTTTCTACTCCCTGTGTGAAGATCAAAGAAGACAGGCAAAATGTCAGTTCCTGGGAATCGCTTGGGTGGGAGGAGGCTGGGACATTCCAGGGGCCATTTAACAGTGTCTGCCAGTGATGATAACAATACAGAGATTAGCCTTAAAAGCAGTTTCTCCAACTGTGGACATCTTGGGCTAGATAGCTCTTTGTTGTGGGGGATATCCTATGCATTGTAAGATGTTTAGCAGCATCCCTGGCCTCTCCCCACTAGATACCAGTAGTGTCTACCCCCCAAGTCTTGACAACCAAAAAAATGTCACCAGACATTGCCAATGTTAAGAACCAATGGCCTAAAGAGATGGCTGCTGGTGGTCTCATAAAGACAATTCATGCACCCAATTAAAACGACAGTAATTTGTTCAGTGAACTGAAACACTAAATAAGTTATAAGTCTACGATAATGCTGAAAAGGAAGCTGTAACATAATATGCCACAGGAAAAATCCGGCCTGTGTGAGTCAGTTAATTGGTACTCAGTCTTTCATAAAAGTGAGAGAGATTAACAAATTGTTCAATTACAGGAAAAGTTACAATCAATTCATTATTTAATTGTGCAAGACTGGCTAATTCAACAAGTTATCGTAGTCTGCCTGCAATGTCAAACATCTACACACTCACACTTACAAATATAACTTGATACTGCAAAAACAATATTCAATGCGAGGTCACACACTCATAAATGCAGTAATTGAGACTGCAAAAATACTCAAACTTATGTCAGGGTATGGATTAAGGGGTATAACTAAGGCAGACCTGAAGCCTGAATCTTTTGGAGATTGTCTTGAATAAACTGACCATTTTATGAGGGGTTGCTGTAAACACTCAAGTGTGTCCTGATATTTTTATATAATTCTTTGCACCGAGTAGCATCCAGACTTTCCAAAGGCAAGTGGTAGGTGGCCAGGAGGGTATAAACTTGGGCGAAGAGAGGTTCCATATTTCTGTGGGGGAACTTCAGGAGACCAGAGGCCTTCTCCATCCAACAGGGAGCACTCCTGTTTCTGTAGGGTATCTCTGTAAGTTTTGAGGTCTTTTGCCATGGAAGAAATTCTCTATCTTCAACAACAGTGTCCGTTGGTGTCTTTCTGTCAATCATATCACTGTCCTGTTGTGATGACTGAGCAGGTGCCTTTTGAATTTTCTGTGTCTTTTTCCCATCCTACAGGGTTACGTGCTAGGCATTAGGAAATGTAGAAATAAAACTTAAATTGGCACCAGTCTCTCGTTTTTCCCTTTGGGTTTTTCCTCCTCCTTTTATCTTTTGGGTGCATCAGAGGATCCTGTGTACTCACATTGCTGTCTCTGGATTCCCCCTCCTTATTTCTCTTTAGCCTAATTTCTTATTCCATTATAAGAATTTTTAGAACCTCTCATCTCTCTTGAATACTTTTTAGAAACCCTGATCATGAGATTATAATCACATTCTATCTGACTTTTTAAGAATATGATGTTCTAAAATGTGGGCTACCTTTACTTCTTTTTCCAACATTTCACTTTTAGAAACTCCAAGATCACTTTCTTCCAACATTCCTGTCATACTCACTGTAAGAACTCTATTCTTGTTGGTGGGAATTAAGCCCAGAGTAAGAGTTCAGCTTGATATTTTCCTCTACATGCAGATATGACATTGTCAGTAAGAAAAGTCAAGAATGTGTCAGATACTTAGTAGACTGGAGCTTTCTAGAGACATAGATTCCTTGCCTACACACCAGATATAGAAACAGTATTAGGAAAGTATAGTCTACTTTTTAAGTCATAATTGCAGAGAAGCTTTTGATTCTGTTTTTAACTTTTACATTGACATAATTTCAGACTTCCAGAGACATGGCTAGAATAGTACAAGGAATCCCATATACCTTCCATCCAGATGCCCACATGTTAACATTTCTCCACAGTTGCTTTATCTATGCAAATGATCTTAAATGAAAGACACGGGTAGAAAACCAAGATGCTCCCAAGATATGCAAACTATGACCCCAAAGATTGCCTCTGCCTCCCATCACACAAAACCCTACACAATTGCATGGCCAGATCTCGGCAGCTTCCTGGTTGCTCCCTTCCTCTGATACCATGCTGCTTATGTCTGTTTCTATCACTAGACATAGTCTTACCACCCCGGAGTGTAGTGACTATCATTATCTTTCAATTCCTAGCCTGCTACTCAGGGCTCATCACATTGTAAAAGTACTCAAGGGGGTATGGAATATTTTTTTTCCTTTAATACAGTCTGGTTTGCTGTTGGTTTTGATGTTTTAGCACTGGTCTTCTTCTGAAACAGATGATTCCCTTTATACATGGGTCTTCCAGTCAATATAGACTTTGAGGCATATAATGCCACAGCTGAAATTCTTGGGTCCAGAATCTTTGAGTTTGGTGCCAGCAAATACTTGGCGTGGGAACTTGGCCAAGTGGGAACCAATCCTCACTTGAGCGTGGGAACCAATCCTCACTTAAGGAAGAGCAAGAGGTTGGTGGTGTTAAAGAAAGGTTTTTTTTTTTAAAGCAGTTTGGTACAGGATGGCTAAAGTATAAAAATGTTACAGACCATTATGTGTTTGAATAAGGTTGCATTGCTGGTTAACAAAAACTGAAAGTTTGGAGCATTCAACAGTGGACTTTTAACCTAGCCAGTATAGCCCAGATAGTGGAATTAAAGCCAGTTAGTTCACACATGCAAATATTCAAGTATAAAAATGTTGGAAAATATAGTATGGAATCTAGCTGATGGAATCATAGGCTAAAGAAGTAATTAGAACACAAATCGAAATGCCGGAAAACAAAGAGAGACAGAGATCCCTCCACTGTTTTAGTAAGCATCTATTATAAGCATCTCTTCCCATCATCTTTTGAAAAGCTTTTCTGCATTTACGGAAACCTCCACCTCCTGAGTTCTGCCTCCACAGTATTGAAGTCAGAACTCAAATTCCCGGCATCCTTTGCAGCAGGCACGCAGTCATGTGACTTAGGCTCCCTGAGTCAAACAGATCTGTAAGAGACTTCAGTGTAAAAATAAGCGAAAAGCAAACAAACTTGGTATGGAGGTTCTGCATGAGGGCACTTCTAGTTCTGATTCTAGTGCCACAAATTTCGAGTTCCTGATGCAGAAATAGCATCGTGGCTGGCAGCAGTAATGGTTGAGGAAAGTCAAAGTCTTGGTGTTTAGTGCTTGGCTGGGGCAGAGATGGTTTTTCCTCAGGCCAGTTCTGGGATATGATTTTGACCACTTCTCTAGGAAACAATTATTTGGGCAAACACCATTGTCTTTATCTATAGTCTTTTTTAGTCAAAACAACTAAATTACAGGGGTGCCTGGGTGGCTCAGTTGGTTAAGCGTCTGCCTTTGGTTCAGGTCATGATCTCAGGATCCTGGGATGCAGCCCCACATCATGGAGCCCCACATCAGGGCCCCTGCTCAGTAGGGAGTCTGCTTCTCCCTCTGCCCCTCCCCCTGCTCATGCTTGTGCTCTCTCCTTCTGAAATAAATAAAATCTCAAAAAAACCCAGCCAAATTATATTCTGCTGTTTGCACCTGCCTAAGACAACATTAGAAATATTCCCCACTTCATTTCTCAAGGAGGCAAGTAATCAACAGTCAAGTCTGTAGCTATCAAGAGATAAAAAGGCTTTTCTTTGCCTTTAAGAAAAGCAAATCCAGAAACTCAAATGGTATAAAAGCATTTTGGGGGTAGCTCACACTTTATTTGGCTCCTCAGCTCTTACCTTACACCCACTTTGAATTCATACTGCCCTTCCTAGGAGTTCCCCAAAACAGAATCAATTCTACAACACCTGACCAGAAGTGGATATTTTCTCTGAGGAGTTCATGGACACATAAAGGACAGGTATCACTGTACCATCTCAAAATAGTACACTATGTTCCCATTAGACATCTCTGTTCCTTTCCTAAAATCCTTTTCTGGGTGATGGAAAGGCTAGAAGAGGTACATTCTGCTTTCAAGAACATAGGAATTTTTAACTATAGCTTTCAAAGTGGAGAATCCCTTGTAAGTATACTTCCCAAGAAATGGGTACCACATACTTAACAAATTCCTGCCTTATGAAGATTAGGGAAAATCTTTTTTTTTTTAAGGGAAAATCTTTTACCACTCTCTATCACTTTTGCAGGGTATCCACTATCTGGAGAATATGTGTCTTATTTTCCTTTCTTTTTTCTTTTTTTAAAAGATTCTGTTTACTCATTTGAGAGAAAGAAAGGACAGAGAGAGCAGGGGGAAGTTGCAGAGGGAGAAGCAGGCTCTCCCCTGAACAGGGAGACCCATGTGGGGCTCAATCCCAGGACCCTGGGATCATGACCCCAGCGGAAGGCAGATCCTTAACCACTTGAGCCAGCCAGGTGCCCCTTATTTTCCTCTTTTAAATGGAAATATAAATGACGATAACCATGGAAGATGGTGAAGGAGCAAGCAGAAATTGTTCTTTGTTGTCTCCTTCAGTACATGTCTTCTCGCATACGTGTGCCCACGCCGGTGTGCATGTATTACACAGGGATGCAGAGGTTAGTAGATGCATTTACATGGCCACCAGCCAGTGTGCTTTCTGTGAATTCTCCTGGTGTTTCTCCCAACTCTTTATTTTTTAAAAAGATTTCATTTATTTATTCATGAGAGAGAGAGAGAGAGAGAGGCAGAGACACAGGCAGAGGGAGAAGCAGGCTCCATGCGGGGAGCCCGATGTGGGACTCGGTCCCAAGACCCCAGGATCACGCCCTGAGCCAAAGGTAGACACGTCCACCACTGAGCCACCCAGGTGCCCCTCTGCCAATTCTTTAAATGTTCCGTTGTAATGGGCTTGCCCGTCGCGGCCCTCAGGAAGAGCAGGCCCTGGTCCTTTCTAGGAGCAGGAGTGTCTCTTTTCCCCGTAGCTGCCTGCCTGTGTTTGTTTTCATTAGTGGAAATGAAAACCCCTGGAAGCCCTGGAAGCCGAGGTGCCCCAGGCAGAAGGGATGCTGCCCGGCCCACCGGCCCACCGGCCCACTGCCGCAGGCTGCAGACTTGTGAAGTCATCCAGACACCCAAGAGACGAAGGCTCCGGCTACACCTCTCTTCTTTAGAAGCTCGGGAATGCGGGGGGGGGGGGGGGCGGGGGGGGACGTTACTTTGAATTATTTCAGGAGAGGAGGCTCTCGGCCGATCAACACGCAGCACTAACGTCGGCCCGTTTTCGAGGGCATGGACAGCTGCGGAGAGAGGAAGAGCCTCCCCAGATCTCCCCATTTCCGGGCTGCCTGCTCCCTCGGCCCAAATGGAGCCGCCATCTTCAGGCCACGGAATCTCTGCGTTGCTGTCGCTGGGCCTGGGCCTGGACGAAGGATCTGAGGAAGGGCCGCCGTTCGTCGTTGGCGTTTGTGTTTACAGAAGTTCGCTTCCTGTGGTGCCGGCTCGCTCGGCTCAGCAGGTGGGGAGCTGCTTCCCGTCGCAGCTGCTCTGGCCCGGCCGCCGCGTTCTGTCCGCGCCCCGCCCCGTGGCCCGCAGAGCTCGCTGCTTCCCTGGCCCCTCACAGCAGTGCTGACTGAAGCCTGCGTTGTTTTTCTCCCGAACCCATCTCTCCACACTTAGAGCTTTTCTGTCGCAATGAGAAACGTGACGGCTACAAAAATGCAGTGGGCTGTCAAGAAGGTCTTTGAGTAATAATATTTGACCCATTCCTCTCTTCGGTTTCTTTTGTATTGAAGGTAAACTCAATTTGCTGCTGAAACCAATTTATCCATTATTACAGCCAACTGCTTGGTCATATCTCTAAGCTCTTACAGTAGCATCCTCATTGATCATCACATCTGGGGCCTTATTTCAGCAAATGTTTATTGGTAGGTGAGGAGATATTTATTGAGAAGTTGCTTCTGGAGTAGACTCCTTTTTGGGCATGGTCTCAGGCTTCTGGAGACTTGTGAAGACCACAGGTCTTTTATTTTACAGACAGAAGGAACTCCTTTCCTACTTTCTTCCAGATGGTCAGAATGATCAGATCATTTCCTGATCGGATCAGGAAATGAGCAATGAGAAGAGGATGAGCATGTGATTCAAAGAGGGGGCATTATCTGAGACAGATCATGGCTCTGCAACAGAATCTCCCAGACACCTGGGCATCACGGGAGGAGGTTCGCCTATAGCCGGTTGTGAAATTCAACGTTCTGTTTTAAGTCAAGCGTTTTCCTTGATTAATAAGCTGTCTGATATTCTGTGCCAACCGCTGTGTTTGAGGTTTTGGGAGACACAAAGATGTGAATATGAGGGTTTCTTCCTCTACTCATTTATTGCATATTCCCACTTAGACAAAGATGTCCTCCCTCCCAGCAGCCACCTGCACAGAGAAGCCTTCAGAAGCTGCAAGAAGGAGCAGAAGGTTAACAGGATAAAGGTGGTTCCCCAAACTATCCACTGAGGATGTAAACATCTGCTCCGATGTTCCGCAGAGTTCTAAACATCTCCGTGTCTCTCCAATGTCCTCTCCCTCCATGTGTCAAAGTGATTGTCAAAACTGAGTATGCATTAGAATTACTAAGAAACTTAGAAAATAAATCTAAACGTCTAAAAATTGGTAAGTTTTATTCTGTATAGATCTTACCATAATAAAAAAAAAAAAACATATAGTGAGTCCTCTACTCTCAAGGAGGTGGAGCATAACTCTCCATTCCTTAAGTGTGGGCTGTGCATAGTACCTTTCTTCCAGAGAAAACAATATGGAAAGGGGGAAGAAAACATAGTTTACAGTGGAGAAACCTGACAAACCTCAGCCAGGTGCTCAAGGACAACATCAACAGTGATAAGTTATGTTGACAGCATGTACCGCCGATATGATGTGATGAAAAGGACACTACCTTTCTGGTCTTTCTCTCCAAAATCTATAACCCCAGTCTAATCATGAGAAAAACATCAACACAATCCCAATTGAAAAACCCTCTCTGAAATACTTAACCAGTAATCCTCGAAATTGTTAAGGTCACGAAAAACAAGGAAAGTGTGAGAAACTGTCACAACTCAGAGGAGCCTCAGGAGACATGACAATTGAATGTAATGTGGTATCTTGGATGGGATCCTGATACAGTAAAAGGACATTAGGGCACAACTGAGGAAATCTGAATGAAATATAGACATTAGTTAATAATGATGTTTCAGTAGAAGTTCATTAATTGTCACAAGTGTCCCATGCTAATAGAAGGTGTTGAGAAAGGTATACAGGAACTCTCTGGGTTTTTTTGTTTGTTTGTTTGTTTGTTTGTTTGTTTGTTTTTTGTTTTGGTTTTTGGTTTTTTTTTGCGATAACTCTATACATATAAACTATTCTAAAAGAAAAAAAAGGTTATGAAATAGATAAATATTCTTGGATCTCAGCCCAGATAAATCTGTGCCTTTGGGTGTGGTGTCTGGGCAACTAGTTTTACAAGCTCTGCAAGGGATTCTAATGCGCATTGGTATTTAAGAATCATTGGTTCTTGAATCAGAGGTTCTTGACCTCTGCAGGTCAAGATCCTGATATTAGTTTGCTGTCTTATTTCACCTCTCACTGTCTTCCTCAGTTCTTACAGCTAGATTTATCAATGAGCCTCATCTCTTGGCCTGGACTCAGCCCATTTCCTGGGTCAAATCTGAGCAAGCAGAGATCCGATTTATAATGGAAGCGAGCTCAGGCTGGGCTGGACATTTTCTTCCCTTTACCCAGTCCAGACTTGGGATGCTGTTCAACAATCATTGGCTTCCTGCAGCCAGCCATGACCCAGTGTGTAGGAGGGTGCTTCTGTGCCAATTGCTTTTCTATGGTCTCTTTAGAGAACTGCTCATGTCAAGACTTCCTCTTAGGTAGGAACCTCAGACCTCCTACACAGAAACCTCCCCTTTGCTAGTTGCCTTCATTGAAGGCTTTGGTCCCTCCTCCTCACTCACTGATTAGACCAATGATAATAGACAGAGCCCCTCCCATGATTCTGCCTGACTTCTATGTCATTGACTTCCACTTGTCTGGAAGGTTCCCTTACCGAGTACCATCTGCAAGGTGACACCTCCTTAGCTCTATGCCATGAACTGCCCAGCTTCCTACCCTAGGCTCTGCAGGCTTTGGGTAAGTTTGCCCCGTCCACACTAGGAATATTGGAAATGATCTTAGCTCAACTTTATCTTGGTGGCCTTGTTTTGCTCACCATAACATGTTACAGCTTGAGCCCATCTCTCTTATAAAGAGTCCTGTCAAGCCAGACTTTTCTTTCTCCTGCTATCCAATTTGTACCGCTAATGGATCTGCCACCCTATTATCCAAATACTTCAGTCTGATAGCAACATTTGCATATCTCCCACTCTCCACTAAGACTTCATCTTTCCCCCACACTCCCATTCTTCTGCATTTCATCTATATATTCTTCTTACTCTTGCTTTTTTGCTATTACTAGTGGCATTCCTTCAATTCTTCTCCCCAACCCACCAATATCACTAGACATTTGAAGAAACCCTGTAATTTGAAAAATTGACAGAAAACAAATGAAGAGCAAAAAAGGAATTTAGAAGAAACTGAGACAATACAGGAAGTAGAAGAAAATTCAAAAGAGAAAGAAAAGACCCATTATTGTTATGATCTTCAAATAGAGGAGTGAAAATAGGGGCACCTGGGTGGTTCAGTTGGCTAAGCATCTGCCTTTGGCTCAGGTCATAATTTCAAGGTCCTGGGATTGAGCCTCACGTTGGGCTCCCTGCTTAGCAAGAGTCTGCTTCTCTCTCTTCCTCTGCCTTTCTCCACTGCTGTTCTCTCTCTCTCTCTCTCTCTCTCTCTCTCTCTCTCTCTCTCTCCTCCAAATAAATAGATACAATCTTTAAGGAAAAAAAGAAGGGCAAAAACATTTCATCCATGAAACATAACAAAGTCCTATATTTAAAAATGTAAAATTAAGAAAGAGTTCTTAGAATCAAAATTTTGATACAAAAAATTTAAAGTATTATTAGAAAAATTTGATTTGGTTTTTACTTGTGCTTTCAGTTCTGGGCAAGAACATGATAGGTATCCTTGAACTACTTCTTGCTTCATTAAAATGATTAAATCAATCAGAGCCTTTTTAAGCTTCTGCTGCTGGGTGTTTGAGGCTGCTCTAGGACCCTTGATCACAAAGCTGGTTGGATTAAATGGGCCTAAAGTCTACACTGCAGGGCCATTTGTGTCTCTGCAGGGCCACCTAAGCAAGTAGGTCCCAAGATCAAGATTTAGGCTGAGGACCAGAAAGTTCCCTTTCAGCCTCAGGACAAAATCAGATTCTTAAATCTGATCTTACTTCAGAGCCCTGTACTTGGTGGATATTTTGGGAGCACCTATCAAGCTAGTAATAAATCCTATTTGGGTCCCATCTGATATTGACCTTTGTGTGTTTGTTTTAATGGACAGAATCCCAGATAGGAGGAGGTAAATGGTAACCAGAACCTCTGACATACCCCTTTCTTCCAGTAACTAGAAAGAAGTGTCAAAAACCTGCGGCATGTCTGGAATGTGGATGTTTAAAGAAATATTAGTAACCAAAAATAAGATAAAACAAAATATAATAAATTCCAAACATTATATCAGGACATTCATGTGACTCTATAGTCTACCTCTTCAGAGGTCTTATATTCTATACCCTCCCATTCCTCTTATCAATCAAAACAATAACAACAAAAATAATAGTTTAATTGGGTACTTACCTTGTGCCAGACATGTGCTAAGTACTTTACAAATGCTGTTTCATTCAACCATCATAAAAAAGTTTTCAAGAGGCCAGTACAGTTATTATCTCTATTTTACAAATTAGAAAACTGAGGCACAAAATATCAGGTAAATTGCCCCTGCTATCAGAAGACAGACTCAGATTCGAATATAGGATGACTGACTCCATAGGCTATATGCTCATTTTCAAACCTGCTGTCCACAGTGCCTTTAGCAAAATGCTGGTTCTTTGACTACAGTCTCTCTTCCATGTCTGTAGAAAGCTTGTTACTCAAAGAACGACTCAAATGTCATTTCTTCTATGAAACAGTCCTAACTTGAAATTCCTCTCTCCCCTCAGTATTCTCATCAATTTTTAAACATACCTTTATGACTTAGGTCAGGTTTCCCAGAAGCAGACTGGAAAATGAAGTTCTGTGTCCAAGTGATTTATGATGGAAATGATCCCTGGAGAAACTGGTAAGAGAGTGAGGATGCAGGACAGGGAAGGGGAGGGATCCAAGGAAAGGTAGACTTTCAGCCAAAAGGCTTTTGATCTTGGAGGGCAGCTCTGGAGTTTAAGTTACAAGAGTTTATCTTGATCCAAAGTAAGGGACCTAGAATCCCTCCTCACCTGCCAGTCATTGGCTAAGCTCCTCAACCCTAGAAGACATAAACTCCTAGGCATTTCAGGCTTTCAGTATGTCAAGGCAAAGTAGCTTTATCTGTCAAGGGCAGTTCTCTAGTGAGAACGTGCAAGCCAGGTTCACTTAGAAGAAAAGCCATCCAGAAACTGGGGATGGGCTCACAGAAATGGTAAAAGGGACCTGAGGGTATCTGAGCAGAGCCCCAACAGCATCTCGTAAACTCTATAATAGAATTTATAAAATTACTACATCTGCTCTATCTTAATATGTATATTCTTTGCTACACTACTTGATGAAACCCCCTGCATTTTTATTTGTAACTAACAAATGTAATTTGGATTTAATTCCCCTTAATAGTGAAGGGAGACTATGACCAGACTCATAAAATCTCTATTCATTTCTGGGCTAGTCTGAAAACCCCTCCTCCCCTATCACCTATGCTGGGTCCCATTCTTATTAAAATCTCCAAAGACCTTAACATCTACTAAAAGTTTCCTTTTAAATATGATGAGGGAAATGTGCAGAGTACCTAGCTAAGGACCACTGCCAAGGGCTATTTCCATTTTAATGAAGAATTCATTACTGAACAGCCAAGTTAGCCATTCCATCCTTCTAGAACCAAAGAAGTTCGTGCCCTCTCAACACCATCCTTTTCTCCCTTCCTAATCTCAATAATGAATTAAAAAATTTAAGGGTGACGGTGAAGGTGAAATAAGGTAAAGATAGCTAGTGCAATCATAATGTGCTTAAATGAATACCTCATTTCACAACATTAAGAGAGAGAGAAAGCTCTGCATGTTGAGTTGCCGCCATTACAATTGTGAATTGTGAATTGCTGTCTGTGACACAATCTGCTCAGAGGCTCAGAAAACCATTTTGTGCCAGTGCCTGCTCAGGGCTGGAAGATGATATTATTGCAGAGCCACTTGGTTTTCACAGAATATAGATAACAAGAACTGAAATGAAGAGGGATCCCTGAAATTACTTGTGTTATAAAGTAGAAGCAGGAGATCATTCTTTATCAAATTTCCACATAATAATGTTCAACATTATTGAGCACTTACTGTCGGGCAGCCAATACATGAGTGTTAGAGATGTGTGATCTAGTTTATCCTCCTAACTACCCTTTGATGTAAGCCCTTAACATCCTCCCTATTTTCTATATGAAGACACTGGGATCTGGGAGCTTAAATAACATGACCAAGGTCAGACAACCTAGAAGTTCAAGACACCAGAGATCTAAGTACAGGAATAAATGACCAATGTCCAGCATGCACTCTCAGAGCCTTCTGCCCTCTGCCTCCCCACACAGGATCAGAACATGGGGCTCATCCATGAAGTACTCTCATCAATATCATCCAATCATTTTGAAAGTTCCACATTTAAGGTAATGTTCCTCCCAATGCAACCTTAAAATATCTAAACAGCACTGAATGCAAACTTCTTAAATCCCTGATCATGTATGGCTCTCTTAAAGTTGATGTTAATTACAAATAGAATATTAGTTTGTAAAAATAATAGGAATAAGTGAAAACAGGAGAAGTATTCATTCTATTAAACAAAATGACTTGGTGTACATGTGTTTGAGAATCAAGTAGTAATGCTCACTGAAATTGAAAATTATGCAGATAGACTTCTGTTTTAGAATATGTGATTAGCCCTTATTCCATATATATAAAGAACAATACATATATAATTCTATAGTTTAAACTTTTCATTATTTCAAGCTAGTTTTACCTCTCTCATCCCTATTTAATTAAACTTTTAATTAAATAGCTTTCAATTAAACTATTAGTTAAACTGCATATTATTTTTTCTTAAAGCAGTGATGATTTCTGGTGTTTACATCTGTTGAGGGTAGACAGAGTTTTAAATTTCATTTGGCATTTTAAATTTTGTTTCATTATTTCTTCAGTTAAATTTCATTATAGGTATTCAAGGGCAGAAAACATTGCATGCCTGTCTTTCTTAGGGTATCAGGGTCTCATCAGGAAACAGATGGCATGTTTAAGTTACAATATTTTCTGGAGAGTTTAAAGTAAGACTATTTACAAAGATCTGGGTGGGGGATAAGGAAGCCATAAGTGATGGCAGAGTACCTAGAGCTAGTAACAAGGCTCTGGGCCCATTATCTATAACCTACTCTTGGCTTAAAGGGTCTTGGAAGAGGGAGCTGTTACCAAGACCTAGAAACCTAGGAGGTTGTGCAAGAGAGCTGTTGATATGCATCAAGACATAAATGGCTTGCTGTGGCCTTGCAGGAAGAAAGCTGAGAAAATAAATCCCCAAACTTGCTTTCCACCCTCCTCCCAATCCCCCACCTCTCCTAAAACCCCCCTCTGCAACTAGCAGAAGTCAAAGAGAAACCAGAGGGCAAGAGAGATTGCTGATGGTCTACCGTGGTCCACCTCTCATGGCACCAAGCCAGGATATTGAGACATTCAGGAAACAGAGTGTCCCGGAAGTGTGGGCACTGGGTTCCTTTCATCTCTATGTCCTCTACACATAGCGGGGTGCTTAGCTAAAGTGCGACACAAGAGTGATTCCTCTCATTGTTGGAGAAGAGCTCATCAGTGTAATCTGTGGGAAAAAAAAAACAGAGCTTTTGTGTTATTCCTAAGCACATCAATCAGATTTACTTCAAAACCCACTAATTTGATCCTCTCTCAAATTAAGAAAATGATGGGCCTACTCAGGAGCATTTCTATCTTGTGAGTTAAGTTTAGAATCAGACACTGGGTTTAATAATTGGAACTTATTTTTTCCTTCACTTGTTCTGAGTTAAGTGCCAACTTTTCAAATCTGTGCACCAAACTGAAGTCTCGCTTGGGAATTTTGTTTTTACATTTTCCTTGTTTTTACAGTTTTATTCCTATTTCTCCATCTTCTCCCTTTCCTGTCCCCTTTCCCTTTCCCATTTGGTGGTTGAAGCCCTAAAGATAAAGGATAACTCACTTGGGACAAAATCCAGGAACTCAAAGCTACTTTTTTTTTTTAAGTTTATGTAGGTATGCATATTATAGAGAGAGTGTGCACTAGTGGGAAGAGGGGAAGAAGGACAGCAGACTCCCTGCTGAGCATGGACCCCCCCCCCCCCAAACCCCTAGGCTCCATCTCCGGACCTAGAGATCAAGACCTGAGTTGAAACCAACAGACGCTAAACCGACGGAGCCACCTAGGCACTCCAAAAGCCATTTTCTTACTTCACTTTGCCCAGTTAAGTGACAACCACTGTAGCATGCACTCAATGCCCTCCCCTCCTTTTCTTTTTTTCTCTCATGTCTATATGATTTCCATATCCCCAGCTCACCATGATTTTCTCTCACAGAAGCAAGGCAGAAACTAATCCAAATGATCTCCTGGCTACATTCCACACCCACCACACAAATTACCTGATACTAAATAAGGGAGGGCCTAGTGGCCTGTGTTTCAAGTTGCCTTCAAGTCCTTTATCTTCTCTAGGACTGTGTCCAAAAGAAATATTTGCTATCCCTTCACCACATCATTTGTCTCTTGTATCTCCCTAACGACCATTTTGCTCTTTACTAATTTTGCAAATAGTCTTTGTTCTACTCACCCCCTTCCATCTTTCTGTGTCAAAACTCACTGACTTAAGTATCCACTGGACATGTGATCGTGTCAACCCCAAATCAATCCTTCTTCCTGCCCACAAAATTATATTCTCACTCCCTTTGACTCCAGCCTATATTCTCCTCCTAACCTTGCTTAATTGGCTATCTCCGCCCCCCACCCTACTTCATCCAGTCACACCTTACATATTCACTCTGAAGTAATTTATTTCTCACTAAATTATCGTACTGTTGATAATTATTTTTTACAATTATCCTTACCATTATGATTATCATCATTGTGAAACCAGTGTGTGTATTTTCCCTGTAAAACGAGAAAATGAGTTTCTGGCAATTACACTGTTTGCTGCATTTTATACTGAAGGAGCTATCTCTCCTGCCTCCTCAACCCTGAAACCCAACTTAGTTTATAGGATTTTCCTCTGAACACATTGCGTATTGATGACCAAGTTAGGCATTAAGTGCTCTGGAACATGGGAACAAATAACCCAAGAGAGGAGCCACTGACTTAGAAAAGAACAACATAAACTACCCGGTGGAGAAAACAACAAATGTTGAGCTTTGGAAATTAAGTGTTTGCATTCCTAAGAATGTGAGCAGTAAGAAGATCAGGCAAGTGAAGTGACAATTGTGACTTGTTGATCCAGGATAAGGAAAGAAATCACACCCTCTCTTCCAGGTATGGACTAATGGCTTCGTGGGGGGAACAGAATCAACTTCTGGTTGATGAAGACATCAAGCCAATGTATTCACTCTGGATATACTGGTTCAGTTCAGCCCATTATCGTATGAATAGACCTACTCAGTGAGAAATAGAAATATGCACTTGGTTCTTTCCTCCTCTTTGTTTGCCTTCCAAAGCCCTGTTGATGCTAGTTCTTCCTATGACCTGTTTAGAAATGAGGTAACTTCGTTGAGTGACTATTTATTCATTTTCTTTAGAGGAAGTACATAATGATATTTCAATCTATAAACAAGAGGAAGTTATGGAGAGATTCAAAGCAATCACTTTTTCATATAGATGTTCTCATACTACCTGAGGCCTGGGCATTTGATTTTTAAAATCAATATCATTGTCATCATTATTATTCATCATTAATTGTGCACATATCATGAATTTGGCTCTTCTATTCACTAGCCATCTATTTACCTCTCTATGCCTCAGGGCCCTCATCTGCAAAATGAGGATTAAAATAATACACACTTTAGGAGATTGTTTTAAGAATAAACAAACTAATAAAGGACAAATATTATATGTTCTCATTCATTTGGGGAATATAAATAATAGTGAAAGGGAATATAAGGGAAGGGAGAAGAAATGTGTGGGAAATATCAGAAAGGGAGACAGAACGTAAAGACTGCTAACTCTGGGAAACGAACTAGGGGTGGTAGAAGGGGAGGAGGGCGGGGGGTGGGAGTGAATGGGTGACGGGCACTGGGTGTTATTCTGTATGTTAGTAAATTGAACACCAATAAAAAATAAATTAAAAAAAAATAAAGAATAAACAAACTAATATGCACAAAGTGCTTATCACAATGTTTGATATTTACCCCCCTTAGGAACAGTTATTATTTGAGTAACGTTATCATCTTTATCACTTTGCTTTTTTCATGTGAGTTCACCTGTGGAGATTAAATTAACTATTATTATTATTCCAGCTTTCCAGATAAGGAAAATGAAGTTAAGAGAAGTTGAGGGGCGCCTGAGTGGCTCAGTGGTTGAGTGTCTGCCTTCAGCTCAGAGCATGATCCTGGGGTCCAGGATCAAGTCCCACATCAGGCTCCTTGCAAGGAGCCTGCTTCTCCCTCTGCCTATGTCTCTGCCTCTCTCTCCGTGTGTCTTTCATAAATAAATAAATAAATAAAATCTTTAAAAAAAAAGAGAAGTTGAGAAGTTTAAGCAACTCTCACAAGATGATACAGTTGGTCAGTGTAAGAGGTTGTCTGAAGGACTGTGTTAGCAGGTATAATCTACATTTTATTAATACCAGGTTAAGTGAAAGCTTCTTTTTTTAACTATGCTGACAAGAGATTGTGTTTGGTGCATTTATTCAGTGGTATTTTCATCACAAAAAGATCTCCGCCTCTCGGCTTCTTTGGTCCCATTTGTCTTTGCACCCTTCCATCCTGGGCCCTTCCAGAGCAATTAGAGATTGCAGAATGGAAAAAAAGAGGGTAGGGTGGTGAGCGAACAGCAGAATCAGGTGGAGAGAAGTGTTGATGCTCTTTGTCCACTTATACCCAGGACTCAAATGCTCAACTCAGCTTCAACAGCAATTTATCTTATAAATCAATTTGGCAAGGTATCGGCTTTACAATCTTCTACATTGAATCAGGAGTGGACTTTACAGCTAATATGCCAACAGGACGATTGTACACGGCAGTGACCTTTTAAGCTGGTGTAAACCAGTGTTCTTGCTCTGCTCTGCCTCTCTCCGCGACACCGAATCAGTTATGTTCCTGTCTGTTACTTCATGCAGAACAAAAGGCTGAAGCATTGACCCTCATTCTCCTTAGAAAACTCTATATAAGTAGGATGATGACATTCTGATCCCAGGTTATCTCTTCAAATTCTACATACCATAATAGCTGCCACCGAATCCTTTCTCTTAAAGGGAAGAAGTGGGATCCCTGGGTGGCGCAGCGGTTTGGCGCCTGCCTTTGGCCCAGGGCACGATCCTGGAGACCCGGGATCGAATCCCACATCAGGCTCCTGGTGCATGGAGCCTGCTTCTCCCTCTGCCTGTGTCTCTGCCTCTCTCTCTCTCTCTGTGACTATCATAAATAAAAAAAAAAAAATTAAAGGGAAGAAGTTTAATATCTATTTTTCTTCTTACTTCTCACTCATTGTCATTACATAAAATCTGGCTTCCCCCACCAAAACTTGACAGAAATTGTTTTCTGAAAAGCCACCCATGATGCACTAATTATCAAACGCTGAAACTTCTTTTTCTCCTGTCTGTTGCGATGCTTCTCCAGCATTTAACCATGTGGATGGGTCTTTTCTTCCTGAAAAATCTCCATTCCCTTTGTTACTATAGCGCATTTTGGAATTTTGCTTACCCATGTGAAGCCCACTCAATATCAAGCCTTTCAGTCTCTTTTAGATAATTCGAGAATTTCATTACCTTCTGTGTAGACAGAAATTTGGCCCCTCAAAGATGTCCACATCCTAGTCCCCTAAATCTGCAACTATGTTACCTTACATCACCAAGGGGAATTTTCAGATGTGATTATATTAAAAAAAATCTTTAAATGGGGAGATTATTCCTGAATCATCCAGGTGGGTCCAATATAATCAGAAGGGCCCTTATAAAAAGGAGGCAGGAAAGTCAAAGTTGGAACAGACAATATGATGATGGAAGTGAAGGTGAGAGAGAGTGTGAGAGAGAAAGATTTGAAGATGGTCCATTGGTGGCTTTGAGATGGTGGTAGGGGCCATAGCCAAGGAAAGTGGGTGGGTTCTGTAAGCTGGAAAAGGCATGGATGTGGATTCTCCTCCTGGAGCCTCTGAAGGGACTATAGCCCTGTCTACACCTTGATTTTATGACTTATGATCTCCCAAATGGTAAGATAATGAATTAATGTTGCTTTGAGTTACTAAGTTTGTGGTGATTTATTACAGCAGCAATAGGGAACTAATACAATTATCTTTTCAATTCTTTCTTTCTCACTCTGAAAATTCTCCCAAATACCAGAACTGACTTTTCAATGATCTTCTAGACACTTCTACATGGATGTTTTGCTGGCATCTCAAAGTCAATCATTCAAAATTAAAATTATCTGTCTCCAAAATTGATTCCTTCTGTGGACTTACATGACTGCATTCATCCCTACATTTGTTAACTATTTTATTATTTTATTTAATCACAACCCAAATATTTAATGAGTGCCTACTCTGTCAGATACTGCTGAGACTCTTAGAATGCAGAAGTAGGGATCCCTGGGTGGCGCAGCGGTTTGGCGCCTGCCTTTGGCCCAGGGCGCGATCCTGGAGATCCGGGATCGAATCCCACATCAGGCTCCCGGTGCATGGAGCCTGCTTCTCTCTCTGCCTCTCTCTCTCGCTCTCTCTCTGTGACTATCATAAATGAATAAAAAAAAAAAATTAAAAAAAAAAAAAGAATGCAGAAGTAAACAAAAGACAAAATCTCTTCCCTGTTGAGGATCACATGCTAGGGAAGAGATAGAAAAAAGATGAAAATAAACCAATAAATAAAATAGTTCCAGCTAAAGTTTAATCAAGACATTCAAGCAAGGTAAAAAGATAAAAGAGAAATGTCGAGTAAGACAGGGGAGCAGGAGGGGCAGCAATGGCTATTTTATTTTATTTTTAAAGATTTTATTTATTGATTTGAGAGAAAGAGCATGCACGTGCACGAGGAGGGAAAGGGGGTAGGGACAGAGGGAGAGCAGATTCCCCACTCAGTGGGAACCAGAGTGGATCTCAGAAACCCAGATTAAAACCTGAGCCAAAGGCAGGAGCTTAAATGACTGAGCCACCTAGGCACCCCCTGGTGATGGCTGGTTTAAATAGGGTGGTCAGAGAAGGCCTATGTGCAGAGGTGACATCTGAACAGAAACCTGATCTAAGAAGATCAAGAATGAGAATATGTGGAGGAATGGCATTGCAGGGAGATGGTGCAACAAATAGAAAGCCCCTGAGGCAGGAAGGTATTTGGATTGTTCATATTCCAGGGATTGAAAGGTAGGGGACAAAAAGGTAGAGACTTCTTTGGTCTTGTGTAGGAATTCTGATTGCTTTTTAAATGTGATGGGAAACCATTAGAGAATTTTATTTAAAAAAAAAATCACTGTGACTGCTCTATAGAGAACAAAATGAGAGGAGAAAGAGGAAGTCCAGTTAGTCCAGCTAAGTAATGAATGTTAGTGGCCCAAGGTGGCAGCCAAGGGGATGATCAGAATCAGGATATATTTTGAAAGTAGAGTTGATAATAACTGCCTAAGGATTGATGTGATGAATCAGGACAGGAAAGAGTCAAGGATAAACCTCTTTGAGGAGCTGAAAACATGTGGTTGCTATTAACCAAAATGAATAAGAGTGCATGAGTAGCAGGTTTGAGAACAAATACCAGAAGTTTGGTTTCTGATATGTTAAGATTGATATGTCTTTAGACATCAAAATGGGGATGTCACATAGGTAGTTGAATACTGATACGGAAGTTTGCTGCTCAAACAGGCACTCTGGACTGTTGACTGATTGGAACTTATCAGCATATAAATGATGATCAAAGCCATAGGACTTTGAAGAAGAAGCAACCAATGATGCAGGAGAAAAGCCAGGAGAATGTACTCCAATGTCAAATGAAAAATGTATTTTCAAAAGAAGGAAATGGTTTTATCTCTTGAATGCTGTTGAATACCTGCATAAAAGGAAGACTAATACAGCATTTGATTTGGTGATATGAAGTTCTGTTCATCATGGCAAGAGTTGTTTCCATGCAAAGGAGAAAGAAGAATTTTGGTTAGTGTAGGTTAAAGAGAGAAAAGGAAATGAAGAATTTGAGTTGGTAAGTATAGACAACACTCTGCAGAGTTTTGCTATAAAAGGAAAGAGAAAAAATGGAATCACAGCTGGAAAAAGACATGAGACAATGGCAGGTATTTTGTTTTTTAATATTGTAAGTATTATATCTAAATGGGAGATTTTATAGAAGTTTATGTGATAATGAGAATGATCCTATATAGAGAGGAGAATTTCCAGAGCAAAGACCTGAAGTGATAAGGAGAAGGGGGATACAGTGTATAATTATAGAGGTTACTAGTATTCATTTATTTTTATAGGTGGCAAAAAGAGAATATCAATTCTGATAGAACAGGTTATAGATTCGATGGAAACAAAGAAAGATGCGGGTATGTTGGAGGGTTGGAGAAGAGGAAAAAAGGTAGGACATAGACATCTTAAAGGGTAGCCTCACAACTTCACAAGCAAGATGAATCATGCTCCCTATGCATCAGTGAGGGCCCACTTGGTCAATGGTTAGAAGTCCTGAGAAGATTTAAGGATAGTTGGAAAATGGAAAATAGATTAGTGAGCTGGAAACATAGAAGGCTGTGATGAGAGCTTGTGATGTTTGAAGTGAATCATGAATTAGGCTGAGGACCAGGAGTACTATATCAGATGACTTCTAATGGGCCAACCATGTTTGGGGAAAGCATCCTAGGAAGTCGCCTAGAAAGCAAGGACTTCTGAGGAATGTACTAACCACTCTGCCTCTAGACCATTTCCAACCTGCTGTTCTAATCTACAGATCTTGGATTTCAAACGTAGCCTCCAAAGGGGTCTTCAACTTCCATCTCTGCCATCCCTGCTCACTTCAGGCTGACCAACTCCCATGACCCAAACTGGCATGAGCCAGTTCTTCATCTATCCTGACACTACTGTTTCTCTTGCCTAATGGAGATTTTGTGCAATTAAGTGGTTTTGGTGTACTGACAAACTCCTTAGTTTGTCACAAGTCTGAAGCTAAGAGGAGATTCTTGTCAGCAACCAAGGACTTCTCCCTTCAGTCTTGAACGGGTATTTCCTCCAACTGCAATGAAAAGTTTTACATATGTTTCTGTCCCCATGGAGTTTACTTGTGTCACTAAATGCATGTGTATAGACAAAACTTCCCATCCCCTAGATTCTTGAATTGTTTAATATGAAGCCATCCATTTTAAGTTTACTCAAACACCTGGACATAAGGCAAACACAGACTTCAGCTCAGTATTTCCTGATGAAATTCAAGTGTACTCTAAGACATGAAAACTATACCCATGTTAAAAGAAAAAAACAAAAGAATGAGCCACAGAGTGTGACACCTGGGGTAATGCAATTCAAAGATCTGTGATTTTTTATAAAGAATAGAGATTAAATGATATGGAAGCAGCAAGGACACATACCCCACCTCAAGGTCCTATCAGTAACATTTAAAATGGTTTCAAAGGAGGCACTGGCCTCAGGAAACTGCCAAACTGTGATTAGAATAAGAAGATAAAGGGAACGCCAAGTGATAAATTGGAAGATACAGGAGATCTTGCTGGTGACAAACCAAGAGTTTCAGATGATGTGGGACTGAGGATCAAGGAAGCATGGGCAATGAGATCAGACTTACTCATATACAGAGCTGGATGGGGAGAAAGTCTGGATGATGATAGACGACCTGAGAGCTTTGGATTTCTGGTAGTAACTGATGAAAACAGAGAGACTAGGGAGGTTCACAGGCTGGGAGGACAAAGGGATTCATTAGGGCCTCAGTTCTACTGAGGCAGATAGTTGCCATCAATGGCCCTAACAATGTCAAGCCAAATAATAGATATGGTCTTACCTGGAACACTCTGATCCCTATGGACCTATTTAATAGACTATAGAGAATGATGCCAGGCCCAGAGGAGGAATCCACAAGAAGCAGGTGCTCCTTAGGCCTATCTTGAATACTGCTGTGGGTAGCAGTGTTGTGGCCATTGGATAAGGGTTATCTTACCAGGCCAGACTTCCTCTTTGAGTCCCAGGCCCCCATGTCCAACTGTCTAATCAACTTCATTTCATTGGTGCTAAGTTATCTCAGACTCAACAAGTTTAAAAAAGCACTCATATAATCTCCAAACCCTATGACCCCAAATTTGATCCTCTTTCAGTGTCTCCTTTCTTACTGAACTCTGCAAACCAGACATCCAAGAGTCATCCTCGATGCCCATATAGATCTGTCACCTAGCCCTGCTGGCTCTCCTCCTTTAATTTACCCCAAATCTATCTACTTTTTCCATTTCCAGTATAAATGCCCTTCATAGATACTACCCTGGAACAAGCCACCATCATCTTTCCTCTGTTCTATTATAACAACCTCCCAACTAGACTCACTCCTTCCATGTCTGCTCCAGATTGACTTTTTAAAAATTTTTAAAAGATTTTATTTATTTATTTATTCATGAGAGACACACAGAGAGAGGCAGAGACACAGGCAGAGGGAGAAGCAGGCTCCATGCAGGGAACCCAATCTGGGACTTGATCCTGGGACTCCAGGATCATGTCCTGAGCTGAAGGCGGGTGCTCAACCACTGAGCCACCCAGGAATCCCTAGATTGACTTTTTAAAACATAAGTCACATTAAGTTTCTTTCCAGCTGAATACCTTTTCATGAATTTCCAATGTACTTAAAATCTCAGTTCCTCATCCTGTTATCTTAAGGCTCAACATGAACTACTCCCAGCTCACCAAATTCCAGCCTATCCTGGCTTTTCTGATCTTTGATCATGGTAAGTTTATTCCAAACACTGTGCTCTTTCTTGCAGTTGTTATTCCTCGTACCTCAGCTCTAATTTTTTTTAATGACTCCCCCTTTCTCATTATACAGGCCTTAAAGCAAATATCACCTTCTCAGCACCATTCTGTCTTAACATGCAAGTAGCTAACATTCATCCCTAGCCTGTTTTCCTCACTGTCACATTACCCTGTAATATTTTCTTTATCTCCACTGGAATTTATGTGCTTATTTACCTGCTTGTTGCCTGTTCTCTTCTAGTATGTAATCGCTATAGGGCAGGAACTTTATTATGTCCCCACAATATGCTCAGTGCCTAGAAGAGTGCTTGGTATGTAGCAGGCATTCACTAATAGTCATTGAGTAAATGTCAAGGGTTTCTACTGTTCAACAATTCTGCTCCCCATGGGTTGGGTATCTTTAGCATCACAAGATTTACCAATCAAAAATTTTAATGTGTGTGGGACACCTGGGTGGCTCAGCAGTTGAGTGCCTGCCTTTAGCTCAGGGCATGATCCCAGGGTCCGAGATCAAGTCCCACATACGGCTCCTTGCAGGAAGCCTGCTTCTCCTTCTGCCTATGTCTCTGCCTTTCTCTCTGTGTGTCTCTCATGAATAAATAAATTTAAAATCTTTTAAAAATTTTTAATGTGTTGTTATTTAATGTACAACCCCTTAGATTACTCCTTAAACTCTTCTTTGGTTTTATATTCCTACTTTTTGCTCTTTTGCAAGGATGAGGCTACTCTGATGATTTTGAGGGATCTAGCAAAAGATTACACTCTTACAATAACTTCCTAGACAGGGATCCCTGGGTGGCGCAGCGGTTTGGCACCTGCCTTTGGCCCAGGGCGCAATTCTGGAGACCCGGGATCGAATCCCACATCAGGCTCCTGGTGCGTGGAGCCTGCTTCTCCCTTTGCCTATGTCTCTGCCTCTCTCTCTCTGTGACTATCATAAATAAATAAAAATTTTAAAAAAATAAAAAAAATAACTTCCTAGACAGAGACTAAAAAAAACAAAACAACCCCCCCACCAAAAAAATCATGCTTTTTAGCACACAAAATTATTTGGATGAAATCATGTTTGACCTTTATTTTTTTAAGATTTTATTTATATATTTATTTGAGAGAGAGAGAGAGAACAAGCAGGATGAGTAGCAGAGGGAGAGTGAGAAGCTGAGCAGGGAGCCCGACAAGGGGCTTGATTCCAAGACCCTGAGATCATGACCCGAGCTGAAGGCAGATGCTTAACCAACTGAGCCACATAGGTACCCCCATATTTGATCTTTAAATGCCTCTATTTACCATTGACATATTTCGGAATATTCACTTATCACTCTAGGAAAAAAACAAATCAAGATCTCTCTTTCTCTATCTATATCTATACATATGCATACATATATATTCTGCTAAACTAGCTGCTTTTGAAAGTCAGTGTACATTGCAGAAAACATTTGTTTCATAGTAATAGCCACTTATTAGAAAGAGATGTTTGTTTCTAAAGGACTACCCTTTAGTCTTACAGAAAAAAATATCAATAACCACTGGAGTATAGAGAAATCTTTACTTTCCTGATTTTTTTCACTGCACTACTGGATGTCATTTGCTGGGGTGGTTGAGATAATGGTTGGCAAAAGTTCGCATTTCTAAAAGAATCCTGCTGAGACTATGTGGAAAGATTAGTAATGGCTAAGAATTGCGAGCTGCTCAGTTAATTGATTTTTTTTCTGTCTAGAGGATAGCCATTCCTTTATTTTCACTGTAGTTGGCATATAATAGACTGATCTCAAGGTGCACAACTGAACCCTTTCCAGTTGTGAGAACATGTGCTTTTAAATGGAAAGCTTGGTACCAATTGAATAAAGGAAAATATGAGCTGACATGAAGTCTTCCCATTTTCCCTCTTGGTGTATGCTATCATCATTCTCATGGCTTCAAACTGACCCAGAAGACAAATAACAAAAGGATAATAAATAAGTGTATTTATAGCGAGTACTACTGCGCCTCCTTTCATTATCTGTAGATTCTTAGTTCTTCATAACTGGAAATAAAAGCTCTTTTTGATCCTATTTCTAAGGAGCAGAGATAATATTTTCCTTTCAAACTAATCATAATAATCATATCTGACGTGTACTTTTCAGTTCTGAATCCATGAATCTTTATAAACATTAATTTTGAGAGCTCCACTATGAAATAAAATAGGTTAATCCCACAAATCAGATCTTCTATTCCCTTGCTGCTGGGATACCATGCAGAATTCCCAGAGATGGGATGGAAAGAACTGTGCTTTCCTATTCCATCTTTCCTAACAGGTTGGTGCAGAAAACATCCTAGTTCTTTCTTAGTGCCAACCCTATTGGCAGTTCTGAACTTACCAAGATTCCATTGCCAACAGGGTAATGTGTGAATTATAATTACTACATTAGTTGTAAGTAAAGCAGATTTGAGCAAGCTATTTCATTTGTGGGGCTCTTTGTTCAGTTGGACTTCCCAGATCAGATACAACTCAAATAGGAATGTGGAACTTCCAAGTCTCCTGGCGCTGATTATGATCAGAAGATTAGGATTAATGGTTGTCATTTCAATCATTCAATAATATTTTCTCTTCTATTGAAAAGAATTCAAGGCAACTGGGTGGCTTGGTTGGTTGAACATCTGCCTTTGGCTCAGGTCATGATCTGGGGGTGCTGGGATTAAACCACCCATTGGGCTCCCAACTCAGTAGGTAATTCATTTCTCCCTCTCCCTCTGCCCCTCCCCACTGCTCATGCTCTCTTTCTTTCTCTCTCTCTTTCAAATAAATAAGTAAAATCTTAAAAAAAGAGAATTCGGTAATTCTTTTCTGTATCCCTCCAAAAAAAACTTGCATAGGTTTAAAGGAGGAGAAAGGGATCTTATGTTTTGTAGAAGGTATTCTCAAAATTGTGTGTGTGTGTGTGTGTGTGTGTGTGTGTATTAGGCAACTCTTTTCTGCTGTAAAGTAAAAGGATAATTTGTGAAGAAAAATTTTATCTGTAGTCACAGAACATATTCAAATGGCAGCTGGTCTTCAAAATTACTTCAAATTACTCATATTTGGAGGGGAAATCAACATTTTAATTAGTATTATAAATCTGAAAGGTGATTTTCAATTGAGAAGGGGAAAATACTCTATATTTCAGATACCAAACATATCAGTTAACTGTTGCTATGTAACAAACTACCGAAAAGCTTGATGATTCCTTTTCCATCTTTTTTTCCCTTCTCTCTCTCCCATTACAAAAGTAGCTTCTTTCTCTGCCTAAACTCTGGGTACTCTGGTACCCAGATTTGGGAGGTATGGGTTCTGTTTCAGCACAGGCTCCTTTACACAGGTGTCTCTTAACACCATAGATCATCTCCCTTTCCTGAGTGGGCAAGGACTTGGCTTTACCATTACCACCATCACATTTACCCCAGAAGGAGCCACAATGGTTTCAAGACTCAGGTCTGATCACCTGATCCAACAGTGGCTCTGCCTTCTTAGGTGACTGTCTAGTAAGGTCAAGTGTCATGTTAATGCCTCATAGATGAACTTTGACCAATAATACAGTAGATAGAAAGGAACTAGCAAAAATAAATTGCTTGCCCTTCTTCTATTCCCAACACAACGAGATGCTTCAAGAAAACTGTAGTTCCATACATCCTTTCTGAAGATATCCTGTATGACCAATCAGTTGGCCAGTTTTCCTGTACTTCTGTGAACATCTTGGTAACACTTCACCTTGTGTTAGCTTTTCTTCCCTCCTTTACCAAAATTTCCTTTTTCCTCACCCTTGGTTCACTAAGTTTGCACCCTACCTCAAAAGCATGTAAATTGTGTATCATGCCTTCACACTGTGTGTTTTAGACAATTCAGGATAAAACAAGACAGGAAAGACTGTAACTTTTTTTTTTTTTTAAGATTTATTTATTTATTTATTTACTTACTTATTTATTTATTCATGATAGACATTGAGAGAAAGAGAGAGAGAGAGAGAGGCAGAGACACAGGCAGAGGGAGAAGCAGGCCCCATGCAAGGAGCCCGATGCGCGACTCGATTCCGGGACCCCAGGATTGCGCCCCAGGCCAAAGGCAGGCGCCAAACTGCTTAGCCACCCAGGGATCCCAAGACTGTAACTTTTCAAGCATTTGTTTATTTCTAAGTAAATATGGACTTAGAGGATTTGTTTGTGTTGAGTTTTGGCCAACAAATGGATAATGGTCCTCTTCGGGAATGACCCTGACTGGCTGCGGCATATTGTAGCTTATTTTGCTGAGCATAACTCTCAATTTTCCATGCTTTGAGACAGATGAGTGGAGTCATGTGCTAGAGAATGAAGGCAGCCTGCCTGCAGCAAAACCATACTGAGATGGAAAATGATGAGTAGTTTGTATGAACTATGCTCTGTGTGGGTATTTTTTTACTTGTAAAGCAAAAAGGAATTTTCTGCTGATCCACAGTGATGACAGAAACTCTATTTTATTATAATGGTCTATAAATATGTATAGATGTAACCTAGGAATAAACTTCTTATGCTACTATCTCTTGTACAATTATAAAATCAGAATTAAAAGTCAAATTCATCATATCTCACAACCAATAGAATTTGAATAAACAACATTAATTTTACATATCAGAGAGTGTTTTGTGGAAGCCAAACTAGTGCTCACAATTGATATTACTTCTACAAATATGGTGTGTCATATCTCCTGTTTTCTTTGTTCCAACAATTTTGAGGCCTTTTATTTTAGTTTCCAGAATATCATTTAGTCCTTTTATCATGTGAATGGGCAATTCACATGTTAATTCCGCCCCTGTCTCTTTCCATGAGCCCAAACCAATTTAAGTAGAACAGTGCTCCAAAGCACACAGTAGTATTCAGGATGTCACATAAGGCTTTTATGTTAATAAATAGTTTAAGCCAAAACTGAATACTTCCGTAGACTAATATTGTTTTACAGCAAGAGTCTAGTCCCCACCTTCCATAATTGTTTTGGAAACAATTGTTTCCAAAAATTGTTTAAGGAAATCAACATTTCCACAATGGTAGGTGTTAGAAAATTTTCATTTGTAGTATTATGGAAGGTGAACAAGAGTGAAGAACGGGCTTACTAGCATATGAGAACTTAAATGCACTTGATTCGTGATTCTTTTGTGCAAAGTGGTCACCTAAGCACAAGTTCAAAGATGTGCATTGAATTAATGTTCAATTATAAGGTTATCAAACTCATTATATAGCAATGCTATTCTTACTAATGGCAGATATAATCTGAATGGAAACTCTCACGTTAAAAAAATATTTTAATAAACTCATGAAAACACAATACTTTTTCTGGGATTTACTACAAAGATCAAGTCCTCCATTGGGGAGACATGCCCTACAGCTAAGATTTTAAGCTTACTTATCATCTCTTTATTAATTGGGTAAAAAGCCATGTGTCCTCATCCTAGAGAAATTTATGCATGTATATACATACAATATTTTGAATATAGTTTCAGTATGTTTATTAATGCCCTGATCCCAATCCAAGGACTAGTATAATTATGTTATTTCATTGAATTCTTCCAATTATCTTGGTAAGTAGTATCCTGTAGCAAAATCTGAGTAGCATATGAGTAGCACAATCACTCACCCTTTTGTATGCTGTTTTTTTCTAAGATTCCCTTAAGATACTTTTTTTTCTTAATCTTTGAATCAATAACTTCACCTGTAACTTTTCCTAGGAAACAGTCAACCTAATTTGATCATCAGAGTGAAGACTTTTATTTCAAAAGCACTTTTCTACTGGGGTACCAGGGTGGCTCAGTTGGTTGAGGGTCAAGTTATGATCTAAGGGTGGTGGGATAGAGCCCTGCATTGGGCTCCACACTCAGCGCAGAATTCACTTGGGATTTTCTCTCTCCCTCTCTCTCTGCCCCTCCCCTACACACTCTCACTCTGTCTCTAGGTAAATAATTAAAACCTTACAAAAAGCTTCTAATAAATCTTTGAATATCCTTTTTTCTTTGTATCCATTCCTTTTTCTTTTGTCTTTATTCCATATCTATCATTTTAAATAATTTTTTACCTTATTTCTTCATAATTTCATTTCATGCGATATTTTTTTAAGCTTAGCCTACAGGTCCCTGATTATGAGTTCAAATATTGTTTATTCTAGCTTTGGTGGTATCCAATGTGACATTTACCTCTTTAAACATTTTCATTTACTTCTAATATTTTGATTTCTCATAGTTTTTTTTTCATTGGCAGCTTATTTTCCAGCTCCTGCTTAAGCTTTTTTAAAAATAAGACTGTGCTTCCTGTACATTTTCTAAAATTATAATTTGTCTTTAACTCTTAGCCTTTAAGTCATGCTTATTTGAATACATGTGATTCATTTGCTTTTGATTATGTTTTTCTTCTCTTAGTTTTGTGATTTTATGATTTCTATTCGTGAGTCAAGAAGGGTGGTTTTCTTTAATTGGACCAGCTATTAATGAATTTAAAGAGACCTCTTACTAGTCCTGGCTTCTCTACCTCCAGATGTTTTTACGTGAAAGAATAAAACTTTCATCAGTCTTCTTTTTTAAAGATTCATTTATTCATCTGAAGGGGTAGGAGCAGAGGGAGAGAGAGAATCTCCAAAAGACTTCTCACTGAACGCCGAGCCTGAGGAGGCAGGGCTCAATCTCACAACCCTGAGATCATGACCTGAGCTGAAAACAAGAGCTAGACAACTAACTGAGCCAGCCAGGTGCCCCAAAACTTTCATCAGTCTTACACTACTATTTAGAAGGATGTCTCTATTACTCATAATCAAACATAATTTCTAATTAGTACATGTTGAATTTACAATGGAGCTGTAACATCTATACATATTTATATGGCAGATATCATTGTTATCATTCATGAAACAGAAACTACAAAAACTGTAAGGGAAAAAATAGAGAAAATTTCATTAGTATCATAAGGCTTTGATTACTTTTCCTAGTTTATATTAGATCAACCATACAAAATTATAAAGTATACAAAAGGGATAAAAATGCCATACTTCAATATGTTGAACACAAATTAAATGGTGGGAAATTTAGAAAGTATGCTGGCAAGTTTATAAAAGAATTGAATAATGTGATTCATAAACTTGGCTTTTTAGTAACTAAGGAAGGTGAATTAAAATTTACTACAATTCTTTTGAATTTGGCTATGGCTTCATTTTGTCCTGTCACCTTTTGCTTTATATATTTGGAGAGTATGTTTTTAGACATATACAAATCTAGAATTGTTATATCTTTCTGGTAGATTAACCTTTATATCATAATAAAATGTCTCTCTTATTAGGAATGCTTTTTGCCTAAAAGTTTACTTTGTCTGATATTAATCCAACTACACCAGATTTCTTGTGGTAAGTTGTTGTATGTAAATTTTTCTACCCTGTACTTTCACAATTCTTGTATTCTTATATTTAAGGTGTGTACCTTATAAGTAGAATAGAGCTGAGCTTTGTTTTGTATTCAGTCTGATAATCTCTGAAATACATCATTTACATTTAATATAGTTACTGATATATTTATATTTAAATCTTTAATTATACTTGCTTTTCTACATATGCTTGCTTTCTTTGCATTGACAAAATATTCTTTTTTATTAAAGATCTCCTCTGCTAGCGTATTACTCATACTTTCTTTTACTCTTCAAGATTACTCTAGAGATTAAGACATAAATCTTTTATTCATCAGGTTATAATATAAATTAGATATTTTCCCACATCCCAGAAAACATAAGGACCTTAGAACACATTAACTTCATTTATACTCTGTAGTAGATTGTATTTTTTTCAGATTCAGGAAAATGTTTAGATTTCTGTATTCTTTGTAAAAGATTATATAATCATAAACATTGTCACATGATTTGAAGTACCTTCCTGTGGTAAATTTTCTTGACTCACTGACATAAGGCTTGGCTATGTAACTTACATTGGTCAAAGGAGTGTAAGTAGAAGTAATTGTATGTGATATTGAAGCAGAAACTTTAAAGCCACTGGATAATTCTGCCATTTTTCTTTTTGTTCAGCCATGAAAATAATATGTCCCAAACAGTGGTTACTTTTATTGGCCGGATATTGAAATGAAGATAATTATGTATTCACTGAGATTTGGGGGGTTGTTTGTTACTGCCACATAACCTATGAATGCTGACCAAATCATTTCTTAGTCTTCTTTGTGGTATTGTTGAAATCTATTTTAATTTGAAATGTATATAAACCATCTTGGACATTATCATTACAGTTATATGCAGCCTAAATTTATTTAGAATTACTTACATGTTCATTTTTTTTAACCTCTTCATTCCTCCTGAACTCTCTGTATTTTTATCTGGGATCATTTTCCTTCTGCATGAAGAACTCCCTAGAGTAATTCCCTTTATGTGGATGTACTGGTGACCAATTTTTTTTTTTTTTAGTTTTTTTGTTTTTCTGAAATGTCTATTTTTGCTTTCCTTTTGAAGAATATTTTGGTGGGTATAGAATTATAGGTCAGCAGTTATTTTCATTCACTTTGAAGATTCATCACTTTGAAGATTCTATGGCTTTCTGGCTTCCATCATTTTAGTTGAAATGTCTTTTAAAATTTATAGTATTTCTCCTTTGAAGGTAAATATATTTTCTCTCTGGTTGGTGTCAAGATTCTCTTTTTGTCTTTGGTTTTCAGTAGTTTCACTGTGATGTGTTTAGTTGTCATTTCTTTTATATGTATTTTGCTTGTGGTTTCTAATACTTCTCCAGTTTCTAGGTTGATATGTTTCATCAGTTTTGGAAAATACTCAGCCTTTATCTCTTAAATTTTGCTTCTATGTCCTCTCTTCCTGGAATTCAAATTTCATATACACTAGATGTCTTCACTATGCACCATATATATCTTGTACTCTTTTTTGTATTTTCTTTTTGTCTCTTCGTCTTCACTTCTGAGCATTTTATTCTAAACTATATTTCAATTTTATAATTTTTTTCATTAGCTAAATTTCATCTTCTTTAAATGCATCTGTTGTGTTCTTAATTTGTTATTGTATCTTTTCTGTTATACAATTTCCATTGAATTCTCTTTTTATTTATAGTTTCTATTCCTTTACTGGAATCTCTGAATATATTAATGACATTTATCTTAAAGCTGTGCTTGATCTACTGAAGCCCTGTTTCTACTGTTTAATTTTCTCCTTGTTTACTTGCCTGCTTACTTTTCCTGCATATTGTTCACTGTGTACGAAAACCTGTAGAGGCAATTTGAAGCTCTGGATTATGTTTTCTTCCTTCTGTGAGGATTTGACTTTGTTTCTGTAGGGCCATTATAGTAGGTGCATTATCACCTTTAGCAATCAGGTATTGAGCTGTTTCAAAGCCTTATTTCAGTCATTTTGAATGCTGGACTAGTTGCCATTCATCATCATTCTTAAGTTAGAGGTCTTTGGGGATCCCAGTTTAAAAGCTGTGGTGCTTAGCAGGGTACCTCCTTCTTCACAGGCTCTGAACTTTAACCCTTCTCCCAAGCCTATTAAACTTCCAGAAGCTCTTCTCAGTTTTTCAGTTTCTTGGCCATCACTATTTCCTTAGCTTCTTTTCTCTTCAGAGACTACATTTTGCTCAGTTTCTCAGCCTCTCAGAAGGCAGTTTTGGATTTTCTTTTTTTAAAGATTTATTTATTGGAGTGAGAGAGAATGGAGGGAGGGGCAGAGGGAGAGAATCTTCAAGCAGACTCCCCACTGAGCATGGAGCTTGATGTGGGCTCAATCCCATAACCCATAATATCATGATCTGAGCTGAAATCAAGAATCAGATGCTCAACCGACTGAGCCACCCAGGTACCCCAGTTTTGGTTTTTCAAATGCCTATAACTATGTACTAATTTGCTGTTGTGGCTGAAAATAACACATGTTTATTACCTCAGAGTTTCTGTGACTCAGGGATCTGGACTTGGCTTACCTGGCTTCTCTGCTCAGGGTCTCATAAGAATGCAATCAAGATGTTGGACGGAGTACATTCTAATCTAGTATGACCTCATGTTAACTTGATTACATCTGCAAAGACCCTATTTCCAAATAGTTACATTTGCAGGTATGGTGGGAGGAGGCAGTTAGGACTTTAACATGTGTTTTCAAGGATACAGTTCAACCTACAACAGCAAATAAATGCTGCCACTTGGCTCATTCTGTCATTCTCAGTGCATGTACAGATTATAGTCCTATGTAGTTCCACTGTAATTTTTGACCTGTAGTAAATAGCCAGCACAAAGCTCATCAAGGATGCTGAGACTCTCTTTACAGATTTATTTCTCACAGTCAGATTAAAAGGTATGTTCTTAGAACCCTCTTCAGGCAAGTGAGCAGATGTTATATGATAAAGCCAATTTGACATTCCAATATCCCTAAGATTTTGGATGCTTTCCTCTACAGTTTACCAAGGCAATTCTGGCATTTCAATTTCATTTATTTTAGGTCACCTTTGGGTTCATGTTTCAGCCAACTGGTCAAGCAAACTGTTGGAGCCATTTCAAGCCTCTCAAGCTAAAACATGAATATAGAATCTTTGCTTAGTGGGTCCTGTTATGGACTAAATTGTGTGTTTCCCCACCCCAAATGTGTATGTTGAAACCATAACCCCCAATATAACTGTATTTTAGATAGGACCTTTAAGGAGATTAAATTAAAGTTAAATGAGATCATGAGTGTGGGACCCTAATCCAATAGCACTAATGTCCTTATAAGAAGAGTGGGAGACACCAGAGTGTTCCCCCTCTCTCTTTGCATGTGCAAAGAGGAAAGGCCATATGAGAACACAGCAAGAAGGTAGCCATCTGCAAACCAAGAAGAGATATCTCACCAGAAATCAAAACTGCTGATACCTCGATCATGGATTTTGAGTCTTCAGAACTGTGAGAAAATACATACCTGTCATTTAAGCCTCCCAGTCCATAACATTTTGTTATGGCAGCACAAACAAATACAGGACCATATCAATAAACTCAGCCCAATCCAGCTTTATATTCCTTTTACCTTAAACCCATATTTTTAGGATTGATTCACACACATAGTCCTCAGGTTTTTGACTATGCAAACTGACAAAATCATGAAATTGTTTTGGTGTGCACAGCAGGCCCTATGGGTCACACTTTCTACTTCACTCTTTGGGGCCTGCTGGAACTTGAGTCTAGTTATAGGTCTATAAGCAAAAAAGGAGTGGTGGAAGTAGTTCCTGAAAAGGATCAAGAGTGCCTTACAAAGTAACTATGTCAGGGCAGACCATTGCAATTTCTTCAGGCAAAGAAAGGCTATCTGTCTCAGGCAATAGTGCTTCTACTAGCATAAAAGGCTCAGCAGAACTTCAAGGTTAAAGATCCCAGCTTTATTAGGATCTGTCCATAGGTCCCCAATCCAGTTTTTCAGGATTTCATTCTTTCCCAATCAATGCCCTAACTTTATTAATAAAGATTCCTCGAGGTTGGGAATTCAGTTTGCATAATTCAGCCACTGGTAGGGAGAGACTCTGGGTTTGGTTTTCAGAAATATCAGCCCTGTGGCTACAGAAAATAAGGATTTATTTCAGGCCAGATGTAGAAGCTTTCAGGTCTTTTATGTAAACATTGAGCTGGGAATTCAAATCTCTGAGCTCATCCTAACCGTACTTTGTGTAGCACAGTTAGGAACACCAGCCAATTCCATTATATTCCTTAGTTTCATAAAAATATTCTAAAGCATCAGATGCATGGTCATCTAGAATCTTGCTTTCTATAAGTATTTGATTAGGAGTACCCAATGGTGATATTTTGTATATTTCTATTGCCACATCATGCAGTTGACTACTAGTACCCACCCTTCTTACCAATGGAAATAGATTCATTAGTGCATTTTTTAAATTATTATTTTTAGATTTATTTATTTATTTTAGAAGGAAGGGGCAGAAAGAGAGAGGGAACAAGAGTTTTAAGCACTGAGCCCAGATCCTGATGTGGGACTTGATCCTACAACCCTGAGATCATGACCCGAGCTAAAACCAATAGTAGTATGTTCAACTGACTGCAACACCCAGGCACCCCAATTCGTTAGTGCATTTAAATCTAATCAGAAATCACTCTTGGTAGAAAAATTTGTATCAGTTGGAGTTAAACTGGAGAAGCAGAACCACTAGGATTAGTCTATATCTGTATTTATGTCAGAGTTTCTCAATAGTGGCATTATTGAAATTTTGAACTGGATAATTTTCAGTAGGGAGATGGGGGCCTGTCCTGTATACCATAGCTTATTTAGCAGCATCCCTGGTCTCTATCTACTAGATGCCAATAGTACAATTTCCCCACCCCCACCAAATTATAACAACTAAAAATGTCTCCGGACATTGCCAAATTTCCTAAGGAGCAAAATTGCCCCATGTTGGGAAACACTGGTATTTCTATCTGTATCTATATCTATCTGATAAATATATATATATATATTTGAGAAAGACTTGATAGATGGAATTGGCCTTATATGATTGTGAGAGCTGATTAAGCAACCTCTGGAAGGCTGTTTCGCCACATATGATGCTAGGGTTTCAAGGCCACAGGGAAGGCAGTGAGGAAGGGATGATCACAAGCAGATTGGAACCAACAGGCTTGAGCTGGAGTCCTATGAGGAAGAACTAGAACTCCTGTAAGCCAAAAAATGGCCACTGCTTCCCTTCCACTTAAGAATTTCCCTTGAAGCTGACCTTAACTGGAAACAAACAAGGCAATGAATTCTGGGAAATGTAGTTCAGCCTAGGATAGTTGACACATTTGCAAGATAGTTTGTTCAAAGCAGGATTCCAACAAAGCCTGCATTCAAATAATAATAATAATCAAGCTGGTAGAATTTGTAATTACAAAGACTATAAAAGAAATGATGAGCTTAAATGGGTCAAAATCATATTAAATACCAAAGAAACTTCAGAACTCCACAAATTAAAAGTATGTCATATATGAGCACAAATTGTTTTTCTTTATTAATAAGATTGAAAAGGGATTTGTCTGGCACAAATTTATGACCCCTTTTATATTCAAAACGATTGTAGCCAAAGCAAAACATCTAACAGAAAGATAAATTTAATGTTAGCAAGCACATTTGATAATTGTCCCAGGAAAGATTTGGGGTAATTGAATGGAAGTATTTTTCAAGTAATCTTTGATAGTCGGGATTTTATTTATTTATTTATTTATTTTTAGGTTTTGATAGTCAATCTTTAAATGTGCCATAGAGACATTCATCTCAGAGATTCAGCAAAGCAGCATCAACTCTTGTGTCAGAGCAAACATGATCAGCATCTGATTGGAGAAGATGCTGAACATTTACTCCATTTTTAGCAAGACTGTCTCAACTTTTTCTCTAAGATTTCCCAGAACCCTCCTGAGGCCTCAAGCAATTCATGCAGTAATCCAACAAACACTTATCAAGCCACAGCTATATGCCAGCCACTTTTCTAGGTGCTTTCTATGTAGTAGAGAATCAAATAGACAAAGAATCTGTTCTTAATCAACAAGCCTTCCAGTCAGACGATGTAGACAATGAATCAATAAACAGATATGTCTAGTTGTGATAAATGCTATGAGAGGAAATATGGCAGGGTAAAAGGATGGAGCGTTATAAGGGGGGTGCTAGTGCCTTTTTAGATCAGGTGTTCAGGAAGAGTCCACTAAAAAGATAACCTATAAGCAGAGATCTAAATCAAGTGAGGAAGTGAATGAATGAAGATTTCTAAAGGAGGAGCAAAAGAATCATAAACACAAAGGCCCAGAATATTGAAGCTGTTGGCATAGTAGAGGCCCAGTGAGAAGGCCAGAATGCCTGGAGTAAAATGAGCCAGATAAACAGTTGGAAAATAAAATTAGGAGAGATCCAGGGGCCAGTCCTCAGAGACCATGGTTAGGATTTTCTATTCAGAGACAAAAGAAGCCATTGAAGTTTGAAACAGAGTGGCATGACCTGACTTTTATTTTAAAAAGACCTTTCTGGGGGTACTTGGGTGGCTCAGTTGGTTAAATGTATGCCTTCGGCTCAGGTTATGATCCTGGGGTCCTGGGATGAACTCAGAGTCAGGCTCTTGGCTCAGCAGGGAGTCTGCTTCTCCCTCTGCCTCTGCCCCTCCCCCCATTTGTGCTCTCTCACTCGCAAATAAATAAATAACATCTTTTTAAAAAATAAATAGAAAGACTTTGTGGGGAACAAGCATGGAAATGAACAGATCAATGAGGAAGCTATTGGAACAATCCAGGAGGAAAGGATGTCACTGACAGAAATAAGAAGTGGTTGGATCCTGGGTATATTTTTAATAAAGATCATGAGATTTGCTGATAGACACTTTTTGGGGTGAGAAGAGAAAAGAGGGCATCAAGTCAATGCAATTATTAAGAAGAACTCCATGTTTAACTTGTTTCTCTTCCTCTTCTCCAAGAGTCGGCCTTTATCTCCTTCTAAACATTCATTTGCCTTTAAATGCCTAAAGTATTACTCATTCCCCCAACCATACAAATGTAGACTCCAATCCAACTCTACCATTTCTACTTCTCTCTTTTTCTTACAAAAGCCCTTTGAACCCCCTTCCTGCCTATTTTCTATTCAATGTTCACCCACCACCCCATTCAAAACCCTATACCCTGACATTAACTTTTTCATTTAGGTGTTAAGCAGAAAGTGCCTGATGTAGTTAATTCATAATCCAGATAGAAATGACTAATAACCTAAATTAGAAAAGTTTTCTTTTGGGGGAGGTTTCTGTAAAGAGCTTTGAAATCACCCAAATGAGCCATTTTCTTGTGGGTGAATATTCTTAAGTAGTAATGGGTTTGATGATCACTTGTGAATTATACTCAGTTGATGACTGCCCCAACCCACACAGGTCTTATGATGACTTTGCTCAGAGCTTGGGCTTTATAAAAAAGGAAGCCACAAGGAAATGAATCATTATCTTTAAAAAGCAACATCATCATAGCTTGCTTATCATTATTAATAAATGAAGAAAAGAGGTGTAAAATGAGAACAAAGCCCATAACACAGATATTTGTCTTTATTTGAATGAGCAATTTTGAAGGCTTCTCACAGCAGCCTGACTTGGTATAGATGCCCAAGGAAATGCTCCACGCTTACCTGCTGTATCATCTGAGTCAGAGTGATATTGGGGTGTCCCTTCATTTTATCATCTTGAATGATCTATTGACATGGCTGACATATCTGTTTTTGCAGATTAAGTTTCTAGAGGGATGGGAAGAATCTGGATATTTTTGTGTCAAATCTGGCACACACACACACACACACACACACACACACAATAAAACCAAAAACTAAAAAAAAAAAAATCTCATTACTTGCTATCCCTTTTCCTTTGAGAAAATATGAACAAATAAAATCTTACAGGTTGTGTAACTGGATTCGGATATCCATTGAGTAACTAGAATAGAGGAGCTAGAGGCAGTTTCATCCACTTCAATTTTGTCATAGCAATGAAAGCACATATTCTTAGAACCACATATCATCTCAAATGGAGGGTGGCTTATGGAAAATCAGCTGGCTGTGCTATGTCAGACTGCTGGTTGCTAATATAATATCCATTCCCTCTTTTTTCCTTTGTTAAAAAATGCCAATTTTACTTGGCATTTTAGATAGAAGATAATAGATCTAGTTAAAAAAAAAAGATATTTCCCATCCTAGGTTTAGCCAGGTGACTAAGATCTACCTAATGAGATATAGATATAGAAGGAGTTGGAACAAAATTTTGGAAAAGGACTTACAAAGAGAGACAGCTAATGAATATTCCTTTTGTATTTCTCCCTTGCTTTTTAACCTTGAATTTGATGAAATTATTAGAGATCTAGCCACCATCTTGGATCTTAAGGCAACCTTGAGGATAGAAGCCATTTGCTAAGGATACCATAGCAAAGGAGAGGAAAATACTATATCCCTGCTGCATTGAATATTTTTAGACTTCTTTCATAAAAGGGAAAGATAAACTTGTAGTTCTTTTCAGTCACTATTATTAAAAGTTATTGTTATGAGCAGCCACATGTAATTCCTAAGTAATACAATGATTTACAATATACTGACTTGTCCTTGGAAGCCAAGAACATTTTGGCAAACCATAATAAACTAAAATATATATTTTTAGATTCTTTCCCTCGGTACTATTGCCATTGCTCAAAAGTTCTTGAACAAAGTGGCTATGGTGGCAGAGATAGATGTTATGCATAAGCTCAGCAACATAGACTTCCACTCACCAAGGCTGACTTGGATATAGCCACTACTGAGTGCCCAAACTACCAGCAGTAGAAACCATAGTCTTTAATATGGCACCATTCACCAGGGTGATTAGCCAGCTATCTGGTGGCAGGCTGATTACATTGGACTGCTTCCATTATGGAAGGGGCAATGTTTTACTCTTACTGCAATAGACATTTCATTTGGGTGTGGACATTCCTTTTCTGAACAAAATGCTTCTAGCAAAACTATCATCCATAGACTTAGAGGGTGCCTTATTCACTGTCATGGTTTTGCCTGCAGCCTTGTTTTCAATCGAGGAACTCACTTCATAGCAAATGAAGGGTGACAATGGGCCCATGCTCATGAAATTCACAGGTCTAACCATGTTCTTTACCATCTTGAAGCAGCTGCCTTGATAGAATAGCAAAATGGTCTTTTGAAAACTCACTTACAGCACCAGGTAAGTAGCATATCGTGTAGAGCTGAGCAAAGTTCCCCAGGAGGTTCCATATATTCTAAATCAGCATTTAATATATGATGCTGTTTCTACCTTATCCAATTTCCATAAACCCAGGAATCAAGGGGTGGAACTGGGAGTGGCCCACGTCACTATTGCTCCAAGTGATATACTAGCAGAATTTTTACTTTCCACTCCTGTTACTTAAGCCTCCACTGATCTAGAGGCCATAGTTCCAAAGAGAAGAATGTTTCCACCAAGGGACCCAATAATGATTTCTCAGCATTGAAAGTTGAAACCGCTGTCTGGCCAATCTGAGTGTCTTGTGTCACTGAATGAACAGGCAAAGAAGAGAGTTACTCTGGTTAGGGTGATTAATCCTGGTGACCAAAGGGAAATTGGGTCACTACTATTGTACAATGGGGACACGGAATGAGAAAGAATGTCTGCCTCTTGGTACTCCCACATCCTATGGCTAAAGTTAGTGGAAAACTACAATAATTTAATTTAGGCAGGGCTCCTAAAAGCCCAGATCCTTCAGAAATAAAATTTTGGGTTACTCTACCAAGTAAAGATCCAAAGAAAAGATACTTGCTAAGGACAAAGGGAATAGTTATAAATACCTGTTACATCCACATAACCACTGCAGAAATGAGGACTGTAGTAGTTATGAGTATTTATTCTTTATTATAATATCTGTATTTAATGATTTAATTCTTATATATAATTTAGTAATTTAATATTTTAATTTATTTTCCTTTGTCATCTCCTTATCATCTAACATAGGACCTATTAATAATTGTTAACTTTATATCATCTTTAAGTTACATGACATAGACAGGATGCATGAATCAACAAGGAGAAGGGTGACTATCACCCAAAAACACAAAAGGAACTTTCTATCCTCTTCTGGGAAAAGGAGTAGCATATTTTCTGTTTTATGTAAGATAATCTTTATTTGTAGATGAAGTATGGTCCAAGGAGATGTACTTGAGTCATAGTCAACAAAAATGGACTGTGATAGCTTTGTAATGTGTCAATTAGGCAAGATTAACTACATTTCCCAGAATTCATTCTCTTGTTTTGGGTCAGGTTAAGCCATAAGTATATTCCAGATCAGTTGCCTCAATTGTCCACTGCTGTAACTCAATAATTATTTTTTTTTAAAGATTTTATTTATTTATTCATGATAGTCACAGAGAGAGAGAGAGAGAGAGGCAGAGACACAGGCAGAGGGAGAAGCGGGCTCCATGCACCGGGAGCCCGACGTGGGATTTGATCCCGGGTCTCCAGGATCGCGCCCTGGGCCAAAGGCAGGCGCCAAACCGCTGCGCCACCCAGGGATCCCTGTAACTCAATAATTAATGTACCTGTGGTTGACATAAAAATGGACCCCCAATGATGTCCACATTCAAATCTTTGAAATATGTGATACATTATATTACATGCAAAGGGGAATTAAGGTTACAAATAGAATTTAAGTTATTAATCTGCTGATCTGAAAACAGGGAGATTCTTTTGCATTATTAAGTGGGCCTAATGTCATCACGAGGGTCCTCAAAAGTAAAAGTAAGAGGCAGAAGAAGAGTCAGTGTCAGAGTAATTTGATGTGAGAAACAGTTGGCCAGCCCTCGCTGGCTTTGAAGATGGAAAGGGGCCATGGATCAAGGAATGTGCATGGCCTCAGAAACTGGGAAAGGCCAGAAGATGGACTGTCCCTAGAGCCACCAGGAGAGAACCCAGCCCTGCCAACACCTTAATTTTATTCCAGGAAGACCATGTTGGACTTCTGACCTCCAGACCTATGAGAAAATAAGTTTTGTTATTTTAAGCCACTAAATTTGTGGAACTTTGGTACAATAGCTGATATAGTACCTGTATACAACCTGATACACTTTATTGACCCTCCTCTGGTTGTGTGCCTCAATTACTCACTTTCTACTATCCTTCTTGGGTCATTTCCCAAATAAACTCACTGTACCTGAATCCTTGTCTCAGATCTGCTCCCTGGAAATCTAAACTAAGACACTCTCCCTCCTCCACAAATTCTGCTAAAATGACCCAAAATATGTAAAAATAAGGCATAATCTGTACAATGATTAGGAGGTAAGGACAGCCATTAGTAATAGGCCAAAAATTCATTGCACAAATTTGCTTACATTGAAGAAACTAATAAATATGGTATATTTCAACAAGATTGTCTGGCAAATAAAGGAAGTAAGCAATTATTATTACTCCACAGAACCAGGAAAATCCCCACCTCTGAGAGGGAGAAGCTATAAAAGAGAGCTTCCAAGACAAAGTAGATGTGATAAAAGACAAAGCACACAAGGAATCATACCAAAATCTCTCAGGAAGATTAGCTAAATATAGCATTCATTCTCAGTTTTCTCTTGGTACAAACAGAAGAAAGTAAAAATATTATTATATTGATTCTCATGTGGGTGAATCTCTCAGAAGTTTGAGCTCCCACAACCTACCCATAAAAACTAAAACAAAATAATTCAGAGAAGAAACAGCTCCTTTTCCATTAAGTTGACTTCTTACTAATTGTATTATTCAGGGCTCTCCAGAGAAACAGAAGCAACAGGATGAGTGTGTGTGTATGTATCCTTCTTGCTGAGGAGAGGTCAGTCTTTGTTCTGTTAAAGCCTTTAACAGATAGGATGGGGCTCACCCACATTATGGAAGGCAATCTGCTTTACTCAAAGCCCATCAATTCAAATGTTAATTTCATCCAAAACCATCTTCAAGACAATGGAATAATGTTTGACCAAGTATCTGGACACCATGGGCCAGCCAAATTGACACATAAAATCAACCATCATGCTAGTTCCCAAGTTCCTTCCTGGGAAGGAAGTTTTTCCCAGGAAAATGGAGTTTTGTCCCAACATAGGAACACCATGTTCCTAGTGTGAATGAGCTAACCTGTGGAGGAGGTCATCTGAAACCAATCTAAATCCTACAAAGGCTGTGTGAGCTGCACCCATCAGGACTCACATTCAGCCACTGGAAAGAAACGATTTGGAAAATCAATTAACTTTCCTGTCATGAGGTTTTCTCTCCATAGCTCACTCCCCACTGCATGTAGACAATTTAATTCAATCTCTAACAAAATATAGTTACAGGAAACAGAAATACTTTCACATTCCCATTTTCTGGGACTAGAAGATTTGGATTCTGACACAGAATCCATCTCAAATCTCAGTACTCAAAGAACTTGGAGTTCCCTTGGTAAAGCTGAGACTATAAAGAAAAACCACTAGACTTTTGAAAAGTACTTTGAGCAGAATAAAAAGGCCACTTGGGGATTCAGGATAAGTGTATCCATGTGTAACTGTTTTATACCAAGAAAAGTTAAAGAAAGTTTAATTTGCATCTTCAGTAAGGTTTGTTGGAAATCTGTACTCACTGTGTTAGAATAGGCAGTTAGTCAGGCTCTAACAGAATACCTGGAGTCAACGACAAGGAGTCATAGCCAGCAACGGGGAATGTCAGAGCCCTGTTCTGGCAGCACTCTACAAGAAGCTGCATCAAACCAGACGGGCCCAAGATGGCAGATGCCATGACAGGAAACCCCTGACCAACCAAGAGGGAAAAAAGCATAAAACCCTGCTTCCTACCTCAAGTAATAAATATTCTGTTAACCCCTAGTTAACAACTATCAATAAAAGATAGAAATCCAACCCCCAGGACACCCAGCTTGTTAGCTGACTAGCTACTCTCTCTTTCTCTCTCTCCCTCCCTCTCCTTCATCTCTCTTTTCCTCTCTCTTGAGCTCACCAGCTCTCATATCTCAAAAGTGTACTTTTCACTTCAATAAACTTTCCTGGTTGTGTTACTCAGCTGCTGTGCTGCATGTCTCTCTTTGAATTAATTCTCATGACAAGACCAAGAATTTTCAGACACTCCTTTGGGTCTGGTTTGGTGGAGGCCCCAGGGCCTCCCCAGTTCACCCAGCAACCACAAAGGGAAAAGGTAACAGCATGTTGGGCAACCATCTTCATTGGTGAATCTCCAAAGCTCACGCCCTTGTGCTGGCAAGTTGCTTCGTCACTATTCTCCTTTGTTCTACCCTCTTTTTCTGATCTACCTGGGAACTGGATAGTCTGGTAGCATTTATGGGAGACTGATTTTCAGCTCCAAAGAATAAAGGGACACTTGTTATTTCCTGCCAAAAGATGTTCCTAGGCAACTAAAGGTCCTGGGAAATGTCTCAAGTTATTCCTAGAGATGCATAGCAGTCCTAAAGGGAACTCCCTTTCTTTAAAAAAGAATTATATACATATATGAGAAAGAAAGAGAGAGAACAGGAGGAAGGGCAGAGGGAGAGAGAGAATCTCAAGCAGACTCCCCGCTGAGCAGAGAGCCCTATGTCTGGCTCAATCCCAGGACCAATCCTGAGATCATGATCTGAGCCAAGATTGAGAGTCAGATGCTTACCTGACAGAGCCACCCTGGCACCCTGGGCACTCCCTTTCACAGTAATTAATTTCTGGCTTGCCAGGGGACACACACGTAAGGATTGATCGTCCAGTGCTCTAAGCCCCCCTGGTTGTCTTAAACTTCCAGCAGGAGAAATCAAGACTGGTTCATGGCCACTTAAGGAAGTGACACTCACAAGCACCATTCCAAGAGATCCAGTACACTGATCCCTAGATGACTGTCCAATATTCCCAGTCTCTTTCTAACCCATCAGCAATATTTCTTTTGGTCCTTTTCTTTTGTGTTAACATGTTGTGCTTATTTCATCTTTTCTGAGCGATTACAGATTCATTCTTCTCTGCCCTTTTGCATCTGCTCTGACAAGTGCTGGAAGGGGGACAACTCAAAGCCAACACTGGAAATATCTAATGCATTTGGGTTTGCTTTATATTTTTCCCTAATCCATTTGTATTTGTTACAACCTTTTAAAGTACAATGTTACACGAACATTGAATTTCCACTGACAAAACTTGCTGAGTTACTTTTTGGACAGCTTTACAACAAGCCTAGGTAGCCTTATAATTTTGCTACTCTAAACTATGCTCCTTTTTGGAAAATAAGCCCTATAGATAGTTACTCCTATCAAATTGATTCAAATTGGTTTAGTTTCACCTACTAGTTTCTAGAGGCCTGGTACATGCAGCTGGTGACTACAGGGGATAGAAAATTTAACAAGTAGATCAAGTAGATCCTAGAAGGTGAAAAATATTTTAACAATATTTTTCTTTAAAACATCAAGTTAAGGATGCCTGGGTGGCTCAGAGGTTGAGCATCTGCCTTGGGCTCAGGTTGTGACCCTGGGTCCAGGGATCAAGTCCCGCATCAGGCTCCCCCGCAGGAAGCCTGATTCTCCCTCTGCCTATGTCTCTGCCTCTATGTGTGTCTCATGAATAAATAAATAAATTTTTTTAAAAAATAAAACAAGGGCAGCCCAGTGGCTCAGCGGTTTAGTGCTGCCTTTAGCCCAGGGTGTGATCCTGGAGACCTGGGATTGAGTCCCACATCAGGCTACCTGCATGGAGCTTGCTTCTCCCTCTGCCTGTGTCTCTGCCTCTCTCTCTTTCTGTGTCTCTCATGAATAAATAAATAAAATCTTTAAAATAAAATAAAACAAAACAAAACAAAACATCAAGGTATTGTTCAGAACACTTCAGTGACAAAAAAAAATGTGGTCTCACTAAAGAATCTGCTGGATAGCTAAACACTTTAGACCACACAGTTAACATTAGGTTATGTACATTTTACAACAAACATTACCTGTTAAAATAAGCCAACATGAAACTAGGAAAGAAAAACTAGCTAGGCTTTGGTTCCTACATATCATAGCATCACACTCAGAAATAGAAAGAAATCTTATTTTCAATGATATTTTTCTTTACTTTTGTCCACATTTTAAAAATCTGTATGGCATGACAAGAGCTACTTAAGGGGAAGATAAGATTTCTACTTCTGTGTGGGTTCACTTTAAGAGATGATCCTGAGAGCCAGGGAGGCTTGCCCTTAAGCTCTGCAGTGTCTGGAAGTGTGTTTCGTGTCTCCTGGGTCATGGGAAGCTCTGACCCTCCTCGTTCATCCTCTCATACCCACTTCCACATTCTCCTCCACTGGTGGTGCAGCAAGGACCTGCAGGATGTTTTGCCACCTATCACAGAGGTCCTATAACTCACACTGTTGTGTTTGCATGGGTCACTATAAAATCAACTATAAACCATTTTACTTCCTAGCAAAGGACCCTTCCCAATGAGATTCTTCCCTGGGGGGTTGCCTTATTCACCACTTAATTGAATGCCATTCAACCCAAGCAATTCCGGGATTCAAAGAATTGGAAAATAGAGGTTAATTCCACCTGCAGTGGCTGCAAAGTAGAAGGAAGCAGATTTCTGCTGGCCTGACCAGAAATATTCAGACCATTAAAGGGACCCCCATCCCTGGTGACCATTGTTTGCCACCAACTGTTGAGAGGCCTATCAGAATGAGGGGAATGAGTTATTCAGAGAGCTCAGACTCATGACAATGTCCACTCCTGAGGAATCCATCCCAGGACTTTGGGGTTACTTATTGGATATTGTTCTTGTCATTCTTATCAGGGGTCTTCTGGAAGGCTGACATTCCTGGGACTGCAGGCATTGGGATGAGGTGTAAGCCCTGGGATACAAGGGGCAACCAAGACATCTCACAGCCTGCTAGCCATTGCTGTGGTGATGGGGTGAATGGACAGCAGGCTGGGGATGCCTATGGTCCACTCACCATCAGAACTTTCTGAGAGTGGGACCTGGGTGGCTCAGTGGTTGAGCGTCTGCCTTCTGTTCAGGGAGAGATCCTGGGGTCCAGGGATCGAGTCTCACATCAGGCTCTCCTCAGGAAGCCTGCTTCTCCCTCTACTTATGTCTCTGCCTCTCTCTGTGTCTCTCATGAATAAATAAATCTTAAACAAAACAAAACAAAACAAAAACAGAACTCTCTGAGAGTGAGTCCCTAATTAAGGTCCCATAAAGATCCCACACCCGGGAGAGAATCAGCTCTCTTTGGGAAAATAGGACCCTGCACTTCTATCGAGGCTCCCAGGAGAGGGTCGGAGCCTCCTCTTGGGAACAATGTGAGCCCACATTTACTTGCTCCTTTTTACAGAGGTCAACACTCCCTGAAGACAATGGAAAATTCCATTTCTGTCTCCAAAGATTCTCCCCGAAGGTGTATCTTGAGACACTAGGATCAGCTCCCATTAAAAGGCCTAAAAAAGGAAACAAAAACTTCTGGTTCACCAGATTACATACAATCTCAGTGCAGGGGAGGAAACTCATGTTGATTGCAAGGAAGGATGGGCAGGGGCTCCCCCTTCAGGAGGCAGGCGAGGCGGATGAGGTCTGCAGGTCAGGTACACCCTCCTAAACCAGGGATCATACTTTGATGATTCCTGGGAGATGTTCCTGGGGCCCAAACTATCCAAGGTGATCCTCTTTGGGTTCAGGAGGGATGCCTCTAGCCCAAGAGACTGCCACTGTCTTTCCTCTAAATGGGTAACCAATCTTCGATCCCATTAGACACTCCCTTAGGATGCATTTTGAGAAACTGGAACCAGTTTGACCCTGACACCTTGTATGCTTCCTTCCCAAGTACATTTCTCTTACTGTTGGCCTCAATGTAAACTAGAGGGTAGGGACATCTGACAATAAATAAATAAATAAATAAATAAATAAATAAATAAATAGTAGTCATAACTATAACACCATATTACACTTGATCCCTTCTGTAAAATGGACCAAAATCCCATATGGTCACATCTTTATGGCCCTATACCAAAACTCTGATTTGTCCATACTCCTTTGGAGGGCCTAAGGACACCCCTCTCCTCACCCTCTGCTCCTCAATCAACCATCAGCTTGGCTGCTTCAGGTTACTTCTACTTCTGTGCTGTTAATCCACCATCTTGCCTATGTTCTATCCTGTTCTCCATGTGCCACTCCCATTGTCTCTCTTATAAACAGTTGCTGCCAAGATCACGTACATGCCTCCCTCTGTTTTCCCCAAGTCACTTGTCTCCTCTTTGTTTGCTCCTTCTTTTGTGTGTCGGTCTGGAATCAATCTTGAGAGGACTGGATAAATGTTGTCTGACTCTTGCTGTATGGGGGGCTTTCTCCTCATTCATTTCCCAGGGTTAATGGCTATGATAATAGGAGCCAATTGTCTGGTTAGTCTACCTCAGGATGAGGACTTTAGGGAACATTCTCAAGCAAATGCCAAAACTCCTTTTCTTTCCAGGAGGTTCTCTGTCTTCTCTGGCCTGACAAGAACTGCCTATTTTCACCTTTTGTAGGTGGAAAGAAAACATGGATTGGTTCATTTGTCTGAGCTGAAGAGCTTTAGGACTGGAGTCCTCTTGCTCCGCCCTCTGGGCTCTTCTCTGCCTCTAGCCTCATAGGCGGCACCTCACCTATTCTACCTCCACCTCCCTGTCTGGTTCCTGCACCACCATGGGCCGGGCTTGCATAACCAGCTCCTATACTATCCCCAGTGTCTCTAGCATCATTGGCTCCTGCTCCTCCTACCTTCACTATCCAGGGAGGAAAAAAGCACCCCAAGCTATTGGGCTACCTCCTTATGATATTAAACTAAATCATCTCCCAAATCGGCATGAAGGGGCCCCAGGGTTCCCCTGGACTCAAAACCATCCACTTTAGACTTCCCCACAGGAGCCTCAAGTAAAATTGGCAGTGGGGAACAAATGGACCTTCGGTGTACACAGGTGCAACATATTCTGTATTAAAGCTAAATTAAGTTGTTGGCTCAATAAGACAGACATGTCTTTAGGGTTATTAGCATTACATATAAAACTTCTACCAAGGTTTACTAAATGTCAAATAAGCTCGTGTTATCTCTGTTGCAACTTGTCAGCAAAAAGATGACTTAATATGATGGTTAATTTTGTCTGTCTCATAAAGTTTTCATGGGTAATTGTTAAGAACAAGTAGGGTGAATAAACAAAAAGGTTTATAGGTAAAACTTTTAAATAGCTTTCAAAACCTTCAGTAACCTGAAACTTTGAAGTTGTGCTAAGTTAAATGATAATTGGGTTGAATTCATTGGATACCTAAGTGTTTTTCAAAGACGATAAAACACTGAAGCATTGCTTACTGAATGTAGATTGTCTGCTTTTGGACTCTTATTGCAGAGAAACAAGATACTTGTTTCTTGAGCAAGTTGGTAAACATGCTTCATGCTTTATTGAAAGATTTTACTATGGGGAAAGAAAAGAAAGACTGTACTATGGAAAAACATAGGTTTTTAGAAATTATGAAATGTATTCATAGATTTCAGATCTAAAAAATTCTGATATAACAGTTCACAATTGGTTACTACTTAATTTTCATTGGAGACTAAGATTTCTAAGAGTTAAAATTCTGCTAAATATAGGGGTGCCTGGGTGGCTCAGTCAGTTAAGTGTCCAACCTTTGGTTTCACCTGAGGTCATGATCTTATGGGTCGTGGGATTGAGCCTCATGTCAGGCTCTGTGTTCAACGTGGAGTCTGTTTGAAAGATTCTTTCCCTCTGCTCCTCCCCCTACTAATGCTCTCCCCCACAAATAAACAAATAAATCTTTTTTTAAAAATTCTGCTAATGTAATTAAGACTGATAGAAATAAGGGAAGCAACTCTGTATGAAAGGAAAGTAAGATGTGCTTTTGATTTAAAAAAGGTATGAGGAATGGGAATACATTGAGAAAAAAGTATGTGTAGTCAGAACTAAGATCAAAATGAATGGACTTGGGGCAGGGGGAGGGACAGAGGGAGAAAGAGCAAGAGAATATTAAGTAGGTTCCATACCTAGCATGGAGCCCGACTCAAGGCTGGATCCCACAACCCTGAAATCATGACCTGAGCTGAAACCAAGAATTGGACACATAACCTACTGAGCCACCCAGGTGCCCCAAAATGAATGGATTTTAAAAGTACACTGGCATATAATTGAAATTCTGCTTTTCTCTCTGTTAAAGAGACAAAGTGTTCTTGGATTGTTCATCTACTATTAGTAAGAAATTTTAAGCAAAGGGTTTATTCCTAATTCTTTATCTGCCCAGAAAACCAAAGCTTCCAAGTTTTGTCTTTATCAGGTCTTTGATTACTTAAGAAAATTAAAACTCAATATTAAAGGGGCTAAGTTTTGCTAACAACTATATAATTTCCTGTAGAATTGCTTATTGCCATGTTGGTTAAATATAAATATCAAATTTGTAATGATTTGTAATCCTATTTAGGCATGTGCTTTAAAACTTTCTGAGGTTTTTAGCAAACTTCCTGAGGTTTGAATTGTAACCGAAGCCTTTTTGACTAGTTACACTTGTCTATTTGGTCTGTTAAGTTACATGGGAAGTATTGTCAAACAAATAATAAATCTTGGGTTTTATATTGTATGGGTAAATACTGTAGCTGGTCTAGAAATTATATGAGATTCTTAAAGTTTTAATATGTTCTGGCATAAGGTTATCACTTGACATTCTAATTATTAAAATGTTCCATGTCACAGAAATAACTAGATTTCCTTGTCAGCTGCATGATAATGAACTCTCATCAGATCTTTAACCATGTCTATTTCTGAGTTTTTTTGTCATTTATAGTTATTGTTCTGATGCTCTTGCAAAATGTGTTTCGTCTTCAAGAAGATTCATGGAAAGGACTTTTGACAAATACATATTTCTAATATACTTAAGGTCATAAAACTAAGCTGAGTAGGAATTTCCAGAACTAATGGAAAAGCTGCATTTAAACAGGACAAGAATTAATAACATAGGACTAAATGAACTAAGGAAGATGATTATAGGTTTTTGTGACTTTTGTTTGAAACATTGCTGGTTCTCTAATGTTTGCTCTTTTAGATTTAAAAAAGTTCTCTTTTAAGACATCTATGACTTACAAAAATATAAAATATTCCTTTGTGAACAAACTGAAACATTTATCTTTTCTCTCTATTTGAACTCCCTGAAATTCAGAAACTCTCAGTGAGGATTTTTTTCCTTCATGGCAATATAATTATTAGTGTAAGTTCAGTGAGAATCTGTTCTCCTTGTAACAGGATGCCATTGGAAATGTTGATTATATTACCAAGGCTTTGATTGGTATGTCATATTTGAGAGACATGTATAGACTCAGATATGATCAAATACCTCCCAGGAATTAAGGTTGACTTTGTGGAGGCAATGGAGCCCCTTGGATATGTTGGCCTGGTCCCTTGCTTACAAAGTACCAGGTATCACCAGTACTGGTACCACTGGTACCAGTACCAGTACTGGTATCACCAGTATCTTACCAGGTGAGTAAGGAATGTCACTTCCTGGAGGGTGCAGGACACTCAGGATATTTTGGGGACCTCAAGAAGAGGAATTCACCCAAATCTATAGGTAATACAGGCAAGTCTGATGACAATGATTTGGCTTGGCTATAGCCTCAAGAGGCTATTAAAAGTTCAATCTAGAGATTCCTTGTGAGAAGTTCTAGTAAAGCAAATTTTAAAAACCTTATATGGCCATTCACTATTCTTGTTGAGCTTGTGTAAATAATTCAGCCAAATTTGTTTAAACTGGGCTTGTTTTACAAAATAGTCTTGATTTGGCTATCTTTGATAAAAATGAGGGTGATTATAGAGATAAAATATGTTTCAATAACACATCTTTGTAGATAATAGATTTTAATACTATTTATCATAAAGGAGACTAGATCCTAATTCTTCTGGTTTCCTCAAATATCTGGCTATGACCTTCCAAACAATGGTTTCTAATCTTCTTCCATTCTCTTGAATTAAAGTCATTAAAAACTAAAATGGTGGGGCACGTGGGTGACTCAGTGGTTGAGTGGTTGACTTTGGCTCAGGTCGTGATCCTGGGGTCCTGGGATCAAGTTCTGCATCGGGCTCCCTGCAGGGAGCCTGCTTCTCCCTCTCCCTATGTCTCTACCTCTCTCTCTGTGTCTCTCATGAATAAATAAATAAGATCTTTAAAAAGAAAGAAAACAAAACTAAAACTAAAATCATCCTTTTTCCTGAAGCCCTGCAAACAAAAACTGGACAAATTTAGGTCAACTTCAAAAAAACTGCCACAAAACTGAGGTATGGACAATCTTTGTGTCTGCTCTATGGGTCACTCAAAAGGATCACCAGAAACATTTGAATCTCAAACCAGAAAAACCCATTTGATTGCCACTGCCTGCTCTCACTCCATCTGAGGGTGCTTTGAGCCTGACATGTGGAAATCTCACAGACAGTGCTCAGGAATCAGGCACTGGGTTTATAATTTGCTCCAGCCATTAACTTATGTTCTTCTTTTGTTCCCATAGAAGTGTCTCTTATTAATTACCTGATTGATTGCTAAACAAAACAGAATCTATGTGATGGCTCACACCACCTGCTATATTTATATGAACTCCTCCTGGGAAGTAAGAATCCATGTAGAGAAAATCAGGCAGCGAGCCACTTGGCTACAAGATACCCTTGACCACATTCTCACAAAACTCAGGTGAGTCTACACAGTGACTAACACACTGTGCTGTGTATGGATCCATTCATCTGCAGAGGCTAAAGAAGCTTCTAGATCATTGGGACAGTAACTAACTGGACCACAGTTTCCCCATAAACCCACCCCTACCTCCTATTTCGTCCTCCTGATGAGACTCCTTGTTCTCCTGGCTTCCAGACTTTTCATGGTTATACCTTCTTGTTAGATTCTTAATAACCATTCTCCTTATTCTCCTGTTTAGACCTCATACCCTAAAGTTAACTAACAAAATATATTTTCTCTCACCTCAGCCAGGTAAGTCTTCAGAGAGCAGTTTGTAACAACCCTGAAACAAATGACTATCAGGACTCACTAGACTGAGTCACAACTTCCTTCTACTCCCCACTATCCATCCAGGTTTCCTAAAATTTAGATAGCAAGGACTTCTGGAGCCCTCTGGCACATCCCACACCAGCATGAAGTCATTACAAAAGATGGACCATCACCCATTTTCCCTTAAGATTTTAAGTGCCCAGAGTCCTTGAGGAAGAAGTGTTAGAGTAGATAGTTAGGTTCTAATAGGATACCTGGAGGTCAGCAACAAGAAATCATGGCCAGCTATGGGGAAGGTTAGAGGCCTGACCTGGCAGCACTCTACAAGAAGCTGGATCAAACCAGACAGGCCCAAGATGGTAGACGCCATGACAGAAAACCTCTGACCAAGTAAGGAAGAAAAAGTACAAAACTCAGCTTCCTGGCCCATGTAATAAATATCCTGTCCCTTAGTTAACAAGTGCCAATAAAAGAATAGAAACCCAACCCAAGGGGGCACAGCTCTGTTCCTCGTGTGTTCTCTCTCTCTCTCTTCTTCCCTCTCTCTTCCTCTCTCTCTCTCTCTCTCTTCCCCTCCTCCCCACCCTCCTTGGCTCTCATATCTCAAAAGTGTACATTTCGCTTTAATAAACTTTCCCATTTGTGTTGCTCATCTGCTGTGCTGCGTGTCTGTCCTTAAATTCATTCCTGTGATAAGACCAAGAACCTTCAGGGACTTCCCAATCTGCTGGGCAACAGTTGAAAGAATATAACCGTGGGAAAGATTGCATGCTGATAAAAACTAAGATTACTAAATTTAATCTTTTAGTTTAATTTATCATACACAATAGAGATCGTGAAGAGCAGACCAAAAAATGCAAAAAAAATAATAATGATAGTTATTTTAATAATTAAGAAAAAAAGAAGGGATGAGGGAGAAAAGCTTCTAAATAAAATGAATAAAAATAAAAATAAAAACATAAGGATATGTTTTTCTTATGAGAGACACCTAACTCTGGGAAATGAACAAGGAGTAGTAGAAAGGAAGGTGGGCGGAGGGTTGGGGTGACTGGGTGATGGGCACTGAGGGGGGCACTTGGCGGGATAATCACTGGGTATTATGCTAACTGTTGGCAAATTGAACTCCAATAAAAATTTTTTTAAAAGATATGTTTTTCTCTTATATTTTCCACAAAATCGGATGATGCAAGTTAAATGTAGTAGGAACTTCAGGCAAATATCCTGTTTGTCCCTCCAGATCCGCTTGCTGTCTTTCTACCCTGTTCTTTGTCCTGTGAGACTGACCTATAAAGACAGCATCAGGGGTTCAGTCCATGGGAGGCATTGGCAAGAGATGGGAATGTGGGAGGACAATAAGGCCCAGAGGTCTATTCTTCCAGCTGGGCCACTGCTGAGCAGTGGCCATGTTCCTCTCCTGAAGGTCACAACCCCTACACCTAGCCCTCTCCTAAACCCAGGTGCAGCCCACAGTTCTTTCTACATCCTGGAAAAGTCTCCTTCCCTGTACCCTTTCAGACCCAAGGGTGGGAACCAAACCCCAGCTGTTTTATTCCTCTTGCCTCGCCATCCCTTAGCTTTCCTTTAAACATTTTGATGCCTTTGTAACTCATTAAACTCTACTCAATTTCTTTGAGAATGACATCATTACTAGGCTACTTGAGATCAGCACTGATGTATTTGTGAGCCTTGTTGCTCAACTGTAGATCCCAACAGTTTAAACCAGAAATAGACGAGCCAGCTTACCTCATGCTCTAAATAAAATCCTTTGTGCTTATTTCTTATCGCATTTTCTTTAGGTATTGGCCAAGATGTCTCGCAATGACTGGATCTTCCCAAACACCTGAAAACAGCAAAATGCCTAGAAGGCCACACCCCACATGTTCCTTTCCCTGGCCACGAGCCTGTGCTGAACACACACCAAACCCTCACCCATGACCACAGACCCTCTGCCTGCTTTCTTGCACATTCCCCCTGAACCTTTCTCTATAAAACTCTAGTTGTCTGTCTTGTGGGTGGAGAGATTGGTTTTAAGACTTGAGCTTGCCACCTGCCCGGCTGCCAGCACTCAAAATAAATTTCTCCCTTTCTCTTTTTCAAATCCTTGTCTCTTGAATTATTGGCTTCTCTTGCAATGAGTTTATCTGAATTTGTTTGGCAATAGTGTTGGTAAACCCAGCCAAGAACTGTGCTTTCAATTTGTCCAGCCCCCAGCCAGAATCCCCTAGGACAGAGCAGTTGTCCAGGGCAGCATATGGGGCTCACCAGTTCATTTCCTGAGTTAGCAGCTGTGATAGATCGATCAGTAACATAAGCACTAATTAAAAAAATATTATAATAACATGAATAGGGGAAAAACTTCAAGCTGAAGACTGAAAAAGACCCAGAAACTTCATGGCCATGTGAGCCAACTGAGCAGAAGCTCTGGTTCCTCTTTCAGTGATAATGTTTCATACCAACTTTTTCAAAGTAACCTGGGTGATATTTGTCGAAGTTGATCCTGTAGTGATGCATGCCACCAGCATTATCCAAGCTCCCTAGGTTTTTCTGGTGCTTGCCGATGAGGCTGTGGCTGTGGTTCACATGGGCATGAAGTTTCCAGGTCTTTCTTAGTCTTAGTGGCATGTGGGCAGCCCAGATGAAAGAGTATGAGTGCTATATTTTTTAAAAGGATAAGTTCCAACAAACCAAAAAGGGTATCACAATAAGTAATTTCAATAGACAGAAAATATGATTTAAAAGCAATTTGAGGGGTGCCTGGGTGGCTCAATCAGTTGGGTGTCCAACTCTTGATTTCAGCTCAGATCATGATCTCAGGATCATGGGATCAAGTTCCATGTCAGGCTCCATGCACAGGTAGGAGTCTGCTTGGTGTTCTCTCTCTCTCTCTCTCTCTCTCTTTCCCTATGCCCCTTCCCCTACTCTGTCTCTCTCTCTCAAATAAATAAATATATATTTTTAAAGTAATTGTTCTAAAAAAAAAGTAATTGTGCTGACTACTTGAGATCAGCAATATTTATGTTTAGTGTTGAAATAATTGTTAACATGGTTATGAAATGTAATAAACAATTTTTCAAAAGATTTTTTATTTATCTATTCATGAGAGAGAGAAGCAGAGACACAGACATACGGAGAAGCAGGCTCCACGCAGGGAGCCTGACGTGGGACTCTATCTCGGAACTCCAGGATCATACCCTGAGGGGAAGGCAGACGCCCAACTGCTGAGCCACCCAGGTGTCCCTGTAAGAAACAATTTTGAAAGAACATAGAATTATAAAATAAACTAATTTAATTGTAATATCCCAGATTATTCTAACAAAAACAGCAAAATAAGGGGGAGGGATAAAAAGAAAATGTACCAATATTTCTTTATCCTTTCTGTTTAAAAGAAAAAAATTATTTTTCAGTTGTTTCAATGGAAAAAGCTATTTTAATGTGTAGATGATTACAAAATAACTTAAATAAAACTTCTAAATCACAAACAAAAAGAGCAAGTTATAGAAAAAGTCTGAAAGAACACACAGTAAAATATTAATAATATGTTAGAAAACAAAGTTCAACTGACTAAATTTGAAGACTAATTGGCTTTATTAAGTGATTCGGGAATCCAGCAGCATCCCATCTAGCAAGTAGAAAGATGCTCTGAGGAGTTGCACAAAATGGAAGGTTTTTATGGGCGATGTGGTGGGAGGCTATTAACAAAAGAAAAGATTGTTTCAGGCCCGGACCACTGCTTTTTTGGGGGGAAAAAGATCAGAAGGGTTTTTATCATGCAGATTAGATTGCCTCACTATAGTGTTGATTAGTTAAGTTCAGAGTGACTGTTACAAGGTCACATTTCTAGGAGAGGTTGAATCTAAATTTTGGTTTGCTGTCCTGGAGGGCAAAGGACTCCAGTTGGAGCTTGTCATTTCTTTTTTAACAAATGTTTACTCCTGAATTGTAAAGTCCTGGGGATTTTTAATTTTCATTTTTTGCTCATCTACATTTTATATTTTTCTATAATGCATATATATTTACTAGTGCAAAAACAAACTCATGTGAATTTCCATATCTTGTAAAATGAAATTAAGCTATAATATTTTGAATTTCTTGAAATTTGCATATCTCCTGGTTTGTAGTTTTGTTTTGTTTTGTTTTGTTTTTCCCTCAGAAGTACTTGAGGCAGTTTAACTGACTTAAAATGTTAAGACAGATACTGGGTCTGGATCAAGTTCAACAAATTTTGTCTTTGGAGATCCCTGGGAAATTAAGAGCAAGAAAGGAATCCCAAGTATAAGTAAACATACTGTCAACCTTAAGAATAAAATAGCCAGTTATTTTACTAGCAAAATAAGTTTATTCAGGAATAGCAGAGGAATTGCAATTCTGGTCAAAGAAACTATGGCAAACCATAGACAAGTCCAAAGAGACAAAGGCAAGGTCAGCTTTTATCAGGTTTTAGGAGGAAATTGGGGAAAATTGTTTTGAACAAAAGTTCACTGGAGAAGAACAAGAGTTGGCGGTTGTGGTGGTTTCTCACTGGCTGCAAGTGAGCAGGGCGGGGCCTTCTTTTTTTTCTCCTTAAGAGCAGGAGATAAAATTCTTGTGTGAGAAATGTCTTCTGTCGACAAGATAAGAATTATCTTCCTTCTTCCTGCGGGTGAGGCTGGCTGCACAGAGGTTCCTGCATGAGAGCTCCCCCTTTAGGGTTTCCCGACTCCATTTTAAATGAGGTTTCCTTTATTTATTTTCACAATACTAATTAAGTAATACAGTCATTTCCAAAATATATGAAAGGATCCTAGAAATAATTTAAGCCAACGAAATGATTTTTAAAAATCAATAATCCCCACTGTTATTTAACTTCTGAGAGACCTGGAGTGTACATCTTTAGGGTTTTCTCCCTAACTCCCCCTTTTCTAAGAAATTCCCTCCCCTCATGCACTTGGCCACGGTGGCCTGGCCGTCCATCGTGCCTTACCACAGCTCAAGGGACCACAGGGGACAGCTGAACCAAGCTGGGACACTAGACGTAGGCTTGAGAGAGCCCCGCCATTGTCTCTAGAGGCTTTCCCTATTAAAAACACATCGTTGGGACTGCTGATAGCCTTGTTCCTCCTTGTGGACTGGATAACTGAAGAGGTGAAAGAGGGCTTTGCCTGCCTACATTCTGACCTCAAACTTTTTGGTTGGGTTCTTCTTTCCATCTTGTCTCTTGGCTCAGGCAAAAGACCCTAAAAGTAAAGAATTGCCTGATGGGAACCAAAGCCCCAGAGATGCCCTGGGCCAGCAAGAACCCATCTGTGATTGACCTCAGGACAGTGATTGATTTGATCCCTCACTGCCTACCTGCATGTACCTACCTCCCCACCTCCTCCCCATGTCTTCCTTATATAAACCTGGAGGCATTATTGGCATTTTGCAGACAGTCTTTCAGCATTTGTGGACATTAGTTCTCTGTCTTCCTGGTGTTGGCCTCACTGAAATAAATTCCTCTCTTGTTTCAACACTACTCATTTCTCTGCCTTTGGGTTTCTTAAGTAGTGAGTGGCCGAATGCGGTCTGTTTGGGACCCCCGGAGGCAGGTGCTCTTGCACAGCTACATGCCGCCTTATAGAGATGGTTTGCAGAGACAGGAAAGAATGAAGAGAGACAGAGTAGGTGCGACAATGACTTGATGATATATTAGCTTTTTCCAGTTTTTTCCTGCATTCCAGCCACGTTCTTGTCAGGATTTTAGAGCCACCTCAGTATCCTGAAGGCAACATCCTCCAATAGTTCTTTCAGATTCCAGGCTGCGACACTAGATTGCCTGGATTCAAATCTTCTTTACTAGGTATGAGACCATTTGCGGGTTCTGCTATCATTTTAAGCCTAAGCTTCTTCATCTCGAAAAGGGAAATATTAGGCCTTATTTTATAGGATTGTGGTGAATATTAAATTAATTGATACATTTTAAATGTTTGACATTAATTAAGTACTAGATATTAACTATTAATTATATTCAAGTCTATATTTTAATAAATTATGTTAATATTATACAATATTAATTATGGTACCTATTAATTAACTATTCATACCTTTATAATAAATTAATTTTTCTGCTTAAGTACTTAGTATCAAGAGCCCATCCAGATCTGCAATTCTTTTCTAGAAGCACACTAGGAATGATTTCAAAGGCTGGTGATGGGGTGGGAGGTAGGGTTTCAACCAAGGAAGAAGAAATTAAGAGTATGAGCTTTTCAGTCCATAAGCACATTATTTATGTCCTGTTTTACCTTTTACTAGGCATGGGATCTTAAGAAAACTACTGAGCATTAAATTCTTTATTCGTAAAATGTAATGTAATGTAATAATAGATCTGGGTCATAGAGAAGTTGTTAAATGCTTCCAATGAGAATATATGCCAGTTATCCTGCACATAGGAATGCTGAACAAATATTTTATCATTTTAATTATTGTAACCAAATCCACATTCAGGTGACCAACACATCAATGTGCCAAGTTCAAGATTGAGATATAAGATAAGGGATATAGACATAGTTTATATTTGTTTGTCAAGGGCTGTAAGACTCATCAGCAGGCCTTTTCCCTAATTCATAATGTCCCAGCTACAGTTTGCTCTTCTTATAGATGGATTACTTTAATTTCTTGATATCTTAGATTGTTACTGTGTGTTAGTAATAAGATTTCTGATTCAATGTCTTAAATCCAGCAGAGACTACTGAAGTTAATTTAGCCAATTGACAGGGGTTATATATTTAAAGTGAGAAAGGACCTAAGATCCGCAAGTAAATAAAATCCTAGAAACCTATCTTCTTGTTGAAAGTCTTTATAAGATGGGAGTTGAAGAGCTGCTTGAATGTTTAAAAATAAAAGTTATGAAGCTTTATTTTGTTTTTCAACTAGCAAACTTTTCCAGGCCCCTACTAAACCTCTACATGTTTGCAGAAATTAATGAATGAACATATTATCAGAGTGAACCAAGTCAAAAACCATGAGGTCAGTGAAGAGACATCTCCAAGCACTGATTCTAAACTTAGGAGCACCAAAGAGTTACTTGGGAAGACTTTTCAAAACATTCATTTCCAGACCCCATAGACAGCTCAATTGAACCAGCACTTGTGGGTAGTGCAACCAGGGAAACTGCATTTTCAAAAACCTCTCCAAAAGATTCTAAGAAACACTCAAGACTAGGAATGTCAGCAATTCCTCAGCTGAAAGGCCTCAGAAATGCAAATTTAAGGGTGCTCTGAATGAAACTGACTTGCACCTTTTGTTCACTCTGAATATATCTTTGAGGCTCTGTGCTCTGACTGGGGGCCTCTTGGAGGAAGGAATCAGAATGGCCCAAAGAGGCACAGGAGTCTGTGCAAAGAACATCTGGTTGGATTCTCTTTCTACATAAAATTGGAAAGCTGGCATTAGTACAAGGTGTGATGTGGCCCCAATTCTATACCCTCTCTGTATCTATGCCCTTGACCCTGTATCTTTGAAATACCCTCCCATTCTGTGTAGGGTGTCTGCCCCTTCCTTGGCTCTGGGGTCAGCCATATGACTTGCTCTGGATTTTAGAAATGTGAATAGTCAGGGTCATGGAAAATTACTTCATGTTCCTGGTAGCTCTCTCATGCATAGGCCTTTGCCACGAGAATGCAGCCTTCTGGAGAATGAGGTATGTGGATCAAAGCAAGTAGCTGAATTGTCCTAACTGGGGCAACTGATCAGCAGCCATCCTCCAGAGCCTAGTGAAAAGATTTGAGCTCCAGAGTCACTATGCAGTTGATTACAGATGCACAAGTGAGCCCAACTGAGACCAGAAAAACTCTCTCACCCACTCAAAGTTTCATGAGTTAATACCTTATTGTTTTAAGCCATTTGTGGAATGCTTTGTTAAACAACATTATTGTCACAAGAGATAACTGATACACAAGGAAATCGAGGTATTCATGGTCCCAGGAATTTGAAAACACCCTCAAATATTTTTCTTTTTTAAAAAACAAAAGATTTTATTTATTCATGAGAGACACAGAGAGAAAGGCAGAGACATAGGCAGAGGGAGAAATAGACTCCCTGTGGGGATCCCAATGCAAGATTGGATCCCAGGATCCTGGGATCATACCCCGAGCCAAAGGCAGACACTCAATCACTGAGCCACCCAGGTGCCCCTCAAATATTTTTCTGAACCCATCTTCTTCTCTGTATCTTTGTAGGTATTATCAATAAATTGCCTAAAATGGGCAGGGGCCTATGGAGGTAGAGGTATGGGCAAGTAAGTATGAGTAGTGTAGGGGAGAAAAAACTGATTGTTTTTCACTCTATCCATCTTAGGTTCATTGAGTGGAGCCCACAAACTTAGCTGATAAAAGACAAATTAACAGAAGAAAAAAGTCTTAATTAGTAGGTATGCAGCATAGGGATTTCACCAAAAAATGAGACTCAAGAAGGTGGCTAGATGATTGAGCCTAGATGCCTCTTATGCTAAACAAAAGAAAAGGAGTTTGGGGCCTCTGGGTGAGGCAGGCAAGTTACAGGAAGGTGCCAAGGAAAAGTGCAATAAATAGGGTTGGTTAGTACAGTTTGTCACGAAGATTTAAGCCAGTGCCTTCTCCATTGCTAAGGCTTGCCGTTTATGGTAAGAGGAGGGGCGTGACCTCTACAAATAGAAATTTCCTTTATAAATGGAATTTTTTTTTTGTAATAAGTAATTTCTTTTTCAAAAGGAAAACCTGTGCCTTGTTTTTTTGTCTTTATAGATTTTATTTATTTATTCCTGAGAGACACAGAAAGAGAGGCAGAGACACAGGCAGAGGGAGAAGCAGGCTCCCTGCGGGGAGCCCAATGCAGGATTCAGGACTCCATCCCAGGAACCCAGGATCATGATGTGAGCCAAAGGCAAATGCTCAACCACTGAGCCACCCAGGTGCTCCTGTGCCGTTTTTAGTGCTTTTCTAGTGTCTGCTGGTTATAAATGGTCTTTAGTTCAAAATAATCTATATGCCAAAAGAGCCATACTTGGGGATGGCTTCTTTTACACTTCATTAGAAAAATCTCTAAAGAGAAGAGGAAATTTGTAGTTAGAGACAGGTGGTGGTCTCTAGGGCCAGAAGGAAAAAAGAATGTAGGCAAAAAAAAAAAAAAAAAAAAAAAACCAGAACATGAAAAAGTGGTCCTGAAAAATAACAATTAAAGAATCTATAATGGAACCTGATATTTCACTTTGCTTTTTAATCATGTACCGATTCTTACTAGAAATGGTCCACTTAACCATTGCTATAATTCCACAGATTCTACTATGATCCCAGATTGAAATCCTCAGCTGAACCTTTGGTTTGAGTCTGCCAAGGAAGACTGTGCACTCTTGTTGGAAACAACAGTTGTGTGGAGATATAGATTGTTTCAGCCCATTTGAGCGAAGTTCCAGCACTTGCTTTTAAGGAATAACAGCAAGTTAAAATGAAGAAATGAAAGATATTTGCTTTAAAATGCCATGCAAAGTGCACTGGGCTATATAGTCTTTCCAGAAACCTGCATTCCTATTCCTTATCTCCTTATGATTCTTTATGATTTTAGGAAATATCATAAAATAATTAGAAGACAGTGTGGGTGCATGTAATGTGGGTACATTATCCAATGGCAGAATCAATAAGAAAGAATATCAAGAGAATAATAGATCTGATTAAATAAAAACTGAAAGTGATTGCATTATAAAAATGCAATAAATCAAAATGAAAAGCAAATAACAAATGAATAAAATATTTATAACATATATGACAGATAACAGTTTGATATCTTTAATATAGAAGAAACTCTTCTAAAATAATGAGAAATGACAAATTGCTGTAGTAGAAAAATGGGCAAAACATATAAACTGTCATTTCACATAATAAGAACTATTATGGCCAATAGGCATATAAGATATTCAAACTCACTAGTAATAAAGAATGCAAATTAAGACTTTTGCTTCTGGCCAAGATGTGGTAACAGGGACTAGAATTACCTTTACACTTGAAACAACTAAATAAAAGAGAAACAAATATATGAAATGACAGTTTTCAAGACACTGGATACCAAGCAATGAAGGGCAATGATCCCTACGGAATGAGAAACAAATGAGGTGAATCCTGTCATTACTCAGGTTACTGACAAAACAGAGTTTCCAGGCTGAGTTAGGCACATGGAGGGACAACCCAGGCAGAACACAGAAAACTCCCTGAGTTGAGGAGACAGAATTAAGAGTTCAGGGAGACCAAGATGTCTAGAGTTCACAGGACAGGATACTGGAGAGGAGAGAAATTCAGAGAAAGAGAACTCCAGAGATCCAGAGATCTATAGAGTATTCAGCAGAGTACTAATCAGAACATGTGTGGTAGGGATGCCTGTTTGGCTAGTGGTTGAGAATCTGCCTCCAGCTCAGGGTGTGATCTCAGGGATTGAGTTCTGCCTTGGGCTCTCGTGGGGAGCCTACTTCTCCCTCTGCCTATGTCTCTGCCTCTCTCTCGGTGTCTCTCAGGAATAAATAAGTAAGATCTTTAAAAAAAAAAAGTATATGTGTTGTAGGGAACTATGCAAAGCCAGGGAAACAATCATTTGGAAGGATTAAGGTACTACTCAGTACTCATGCAAGGCTGGGAACAGTGCCTACTTCTATCAGCCAGATCAGAAAACTTGTAATTCATGGGGCATTGGGTAAACAAGTAAGAAAGAATTTGCCTCAATACAAGGGAATAGTTACCTCTGATGGGGTTCAGGACACATTACTGCAAAATAGGGCAATTTGGCATATTGAAATTTTTAGGCTGAAGGAATTTGCAAAATGACAAGTATAAAGGAAGGACTTTCTGATCTTCTGAGGCAGATCATGAGATTCTTGTGTGAAAGGTGTTCTCCTTTTACCCAGAGGAAACGAGCATTCTTATCTCCAGATAAAGGACACCCAGAAGAATCTGAAGGAACAGGTCTTGTTGTTTCTTTTAGTTTACTACACTTAGTTCATACACCTTTGTCCTAGCACAGTTCATACACCTTTGTCCTAGCACATTTTCCCATGACTTTTCACTTTTCATCAAACCTAGCATAAAAACTGCTTAGGCTTAACGGTTTCTTTATGTCTTCATTTCCTTATGAGGGCTCCCATGTCACATAAAACCTATACTAAATAAGTTTTTTTTTTTTTTTTAATTTTTATTTATTTATGATAGTCACAGAGAGAGAGAGAGAGGCAGAGACACAGGCAGAGGGAGGAGCAGGCTCCATGCACCGGGAGCCCGATGTGGGATTCGATCCCGGGTCTCCAGGATCGCGCCCTGGGCCAAAGGCAGGCGCTAAACCGCTGCGCCACCCAGGGATCCCAGTTTTTATACTTTTTTTCTTGTTAATCTGTCATTTGTTACAGGGTCTCAGCCAAAAACTTAGAAAAGTAGAGGGAACTTATTTTTTTCCTCCCCTATAGTCCTATAGTGTACACTGCTCCAGACCTAACAAATTGTAAAAGCCCAGCATGAGGGATCAAGTGTTTCCAAATAGTGACCATAAACCAGTAGAAATCAGTGACTGTATAGCAGTAGAAAAGGCTTAAAAATGTTTATAAAAATATGAAAATACCCAAGATCCAAGTTAAAATTCACAACGTATGCATTTAATGAAACATTTTCAAGCCTGCAAAGAAGCAGAGGAGCCCAATGAAAATTGGCCCATATGAGGATAATCAATCAATAGAAGATAATACAAAATTAGCACAGATCCTTAAAATTAGCAGGTAAGAACATTAATAGTTATTATAAATATATTCTGTATGCTCAAAGAGTCAGGTAGACACATGGAAGATGTTAAAAAGTCTCAAACTAAACTTATAGAAATGAAACTATAATGTGTGAGATATACTAAATATACTAAATGGGAATAAGAAAATTTTAGTCATTATATAAGAAAAGACAAATGAACATGAAGACACAGCAATGGAAACAAGCCAAAATGAAACACAGAGAAAAAAAAATAATTTAAAAAGCAAATAGTCTATATACAAAAAAACCATAGACATATATCTCTCATCTCCTACAAAAATTAACTCAAAATGGATCATAAACCTAAGTGTAAAACATAAACTTTTAAAACTTCTAGAAGAAAATAAAGCAAAAATCTATGTGATGTTAGGTTTGGAGATGAGCTTTTAGACCCAAGACCAAAAGCATGATCCATAAAAAAAAATTTGGTAAGTTGAACTTCAACAAAATTGAAAACTTTATAAAAAGCATTGTTACTAATATGAAAAAAAAGACACGCCACAGATCAGGAGAACATATCTGCAAATCAAATATCTGTTAAAAGCCTTATATTCAGAATACCTAAAGAACTCAAGAATAAGAAAATAACCCAACTAAAAATGGGCAAAAGATCTCACAGACACTTTGCCCAATAGAATATACAGATGGTAAATAAGCATATGAGGTGATACTCAACATTACTTCTCTCAGGGAAATGCAAATTAAAACCACAATGAAATATCACCATGCAAGTAGTAGAAAAGCTAAAATGAAAGTAGTATCGGACAATACCAAGTGCTGATGAATATACAGAACAACTGGAGTTCTTATACCTGGTGGGAGTGGAATATGGTACAGCCATTCTGAAAAAAACAGTTTGGTATTTTCTTATAAAGTTAAATTTACACGTATCTATGACCCAGCAGTCTCATTACTAGTCATTTATCCAAGAGAAATAGAATCTCAGAATCACATAAAAACTTATCTGTGTATGTTTATAGCAGTTCTAGTCATAATTTCTAAACACTGTAAATAACCCAAATGTCTATCAGCAGTTTAAAAGATAAACTGTGAAAAAAAAGTAAATAAAAGATAAACTGTGGTATATTCACACAAAAGAACACCACTCATCTATAAAAAGGAACAAATTATTGATATATGACATTACATGGATGAATATCAAAGGCATTATACTGTGTGAAAAAAAGTAAATCTCAAAAGATTATATACTGTATGATTCCATTTATGTGGCATTTGTCAAAGGCAAAATTATAGGGTTGGAGAACAGATCAGTGGATACCAGCAGTTAATGGAAGGAGGTTGTAACTACACAGGGGGAGTTTATTGGGTGTGAAACAGTTCTGTATCCTGATTATGGTGGTTGTTATACAAACTATATGTGTGTTTAAACTCCTAGAATGATACACATACACAACACAATGAAATACACTATGAAATAGTATACATCTATCAAGATGGCTAAAATGCAAAAGATAGACAAAGCAAGTATTGGCAAGTATGTGCAGCCATTAAAATTCTCATATACTACTGGTGGGGTACACATTTGTGAAATTCGTTTGTAAAGCTCCTTAGCACCATTTACTAAATTTGAACATATGCATACTCTAATACCTAGCACTTTCACTCCTTCACATATATAGAACATACATGCATATATATGTTCACACACATACATGTGTAAGAATGTTCATAGCTCAAATATGGATAAAAAAATGGATGATAATCTACAGTGTATAGATATACTGAAATATTATATAGCAAAAAAAGTAAGAAACTACTGCTACATGTAACAAAATAGATGAATCTCAGGAACATAATAATATTGAGAAAAAAACCCCAGACACACACATATAAATGCTTACCATAAGATTTCATTTTAGAAAGCTCAAAAAGAGAAAAATCTAATATATTATAGATCAGGATAGTGATTCTCTGTGGGGAGGAAGCAGGATATTTAGAGACTAAGGTGTGGTGACAATGACACAGCATCATCCCTGTGGTGCTGGTAATACTATTTCTTTTTCCATCAGCTGTGACTGTTAAAATAGAGTCACAGAGTAGACTGTCAGATCTAAAGATGTTAATGTTTATTCCTCCATGTTTTGGCTGTTTACTTTTATATTAAAGTCAATAAAGTCCAACCATTTTAGTCTACAGGTACCAATAAAATTAAAACATAAATACTGCCTAGGAATAGGAATAATAAATATAGGACATGCCTACTGCCTTCCCAGAGTAGTGGAACCTCCAGGTTTCAGGAACTTTCACCCACTGCTGGGCTTCAGACATAATGGATGGGCAGGGAGACCTCATGGAAAGAGCCTTCCAAGAATAAATTGCATTAGAATTTCGAGCTTGAGCCAATTGGCAGGAATAATTTTAAAACTAAGAATAAGATCTGTGTTGGAGTTGCTTTTCATTATTGATCCATTTGTGGATTGGTGTCAAGGGAAAAGTTTGCAAGTAGAAGCTAAAGGAGAGATTTTCTTGAGCATTCCCTACTTTTTTCTCCACTCAAGTGCCCCAAAGCATTTGATTTAGTAATTTTAAGACCCCTATGCCTTTGAGACAGTATTTCAAGCCTTTCTGTGTACATATTTGTTCCTTTAGTCCCAACACCTATCACTGCCCATAGCATATAGTACAAATCCAATCAATCCAAATTTATTTTATGGAAGAAGAAAAATAAGGTGGGTAGAAGAAAGAAAGGGAGAAACATGTTTCATAGGAATTCTAGAGGAATGGTATGGTAGACTCCATACCTGAAATGACAATGTTTAACGTTGCCAAAATTGAAGAAAGGCATGCATCTTTGTATCATAAGGCATCCCACATAGCACACAAGATGAATAAAAGTAAATTTCCTATAAACCTCTTAGTGAAACTAGAGAAAACAAGGATAAAGGTGAAAACCTCAAATGCTACAACAGAAAAAAAAAAGAACGAGAGAAAAGAAGGAAAGGATGCTTTTTCTGTAAGAAAAAAAAGGAATACACTTTGGTCAAGATGGTATCATAAGAACAGGCTTTGACCTTCAAACACTTGAAATGATGGATGAAGCATTAAGAAGGGAAAGTAAAAAGAGATAACTGGATTTATAGGCAAAATAAACATCTCAAAAACTAAAAGATAAAACAAGAACCCGAATACAGAGCAAAGGTGAAGCCACAAGCTAGCCAGAACTTAGGGTTGAAACCAGAGATGACCAGGTTTTTCATGAAAAAAAAACAAAAAACAAAAAACAAACAAACAAAAAAACAAAAAAACCCAAAACAAAAAGCAACAAGGAATTGAAATCTTCATTTAAGTAAGTGGCCAGAATCGAGGCCCCTCCCTAAAACCAACCTTCCTGAAAGGGGGTTGAAAATTGCTTCTGCTGGTTTGTAACTAGAGATTCAGCTCCCGAAACACAACAGGCCTGGGGCACTAGAAGACAAAGACAGAGCTTCCAGCTAGCTCTAACAAAATCAGCCATATCCCCAGTATCACCACAGGATGAGTACTGCCAATTGTCAAATGTGACCTATCTCTAGATGGGGACACTACATAGCTTGAGTGGAAGGGTAAGAGGAGAGAGAAAGCAGGAAAGAAAAAGAAAAAAATAAACAACACAGCCTAAATAGGCCTATTGTGCTTAAACGAGCTACAGCCATCATTCTCATTGCTGTCAATGAGCCAAATTATGGGACTTCTCCTAATGTCAGTTCTGGCCTACAGAAGATAGCCACCACCCATCTCCCTAGTGGTGTTGGCTCTCTTCCTGACAGAGCACACCTGATGGTTTTAGTGAATACTATGTCCTCTGTAGGCCTGCCCTTGGAAGGGGGAATTTCACTTCTAATCGTTTTCTAGGAAACATTAGTGTCAGGAAGTGAATATTTTCCTATTTCTTTTATTTAAAGTTTTTGTGTTTTTTTAAGATTTTATTTATTCATGGAGACAGAGAGAGAGACTGAGAGAGAGAGAGAGAGAGAGAGAGAGAGAGAGAAGGCAAAGACACAAGCAAGCTCCATGCAGGGAGCCCGACATGTGACTCAATCCCGGGTCTCTAGGATCATGCCCTGGGCTGAAGTCGGCGCTAAACCGCTGAGCCACCAGGGCAGCCCTATTTTCCTAATTCTTGCATTGTTTGACTTCCTGAGCAAAGAAAATGGCATGCTAGACAATGTCTCTTTTACTCCAGACCCACTGGCTTCTCACATTCCTAGGGTATTAGACTAGGAGCTCCCATTCAAATGCGTTCCCATTCTCCCATCCAGAGTATAATAAAATTTATCTCCCTTGGAGTCATAGAGACATCCCAGGCTAAGGGGGAATCTCTGTGAAAGCTTCCAGATTCTCTTTCCTACTGACAGTAAGTGTGGAAGGCATGTGTTGATGGGGTACAATCCCAAGTCAAAGCAGCCTGAATTGCTGAGGTAGTGTGTGTGTGTGGGGGGGGGAGGGATTGCCTGGGAGAGTCTTCTAACCTATGGTAGACTTTGTGTGCATGAGAAATAAAATTTATGTGGTAAGCCACCAGGACTTAGGATTGTTTATAACCAAAGTCTAAGTTTAGCTTATCTTAATACAATAATGTTATCCACTTTATTGACTTTTTCAAAGAATAAGCTATTTGATTTATTTGTTAAATATAGCAGTTTTGTTTTCTATATCAACAATTTCTGCTTTTGCTTCATTTCCTTTCTGCTTCCCCTAGGTTTAATTTTATGTTCTTTTCTAACCTACTGAGTTTGATTAATTTATTTTTATTTTTTCTTGGTTATTAATATAAGTATTTAGGGCTAAGATTTTTTTCTTTGAGTAATGCTTTAATTTTTATCTGATATATAGCAGTTATATAAGTGTACTTATTTATTTTTGAAATGATTTTTCCCTCTTACATCAGTTGTTCAGGAAAGAAGTTGTATTTTACTTTAGAGGTGGTAATTTTTTCTTTCTACTTTTATTGTTGATTACTCTATTGTTAATTTCAACTTTCGTGTTGAAATTCATCAGGAATGTTTTCTGTTTCTTCTATGCATGCCAAAGTAGGTGAACATGGTGTGTCATATTATATAAATCTTCTAGAGCATTATGGTTTTATTCTTTCCTGCTTATTCTAATTTGACACATGTAGAATATTGACCCCAACAATTATAGACTGTGCATTACTTACAAGGGCTCAGAAGACATTTATTAAAATTTACCATATGTTGTGCCGTAGAATAAGTTTCAAAGGACTGAAATCATTCAGAATATGTGGAAATTAGCCAGACATCAATAACGAAAAGATAACCAGAAAATTCCTGTATGTTTGGAATTTAGAAACACAAGTTTCAATAGACAATGAATCAAAGAAGCAATTACAATGGAAATTACAGAATATTCCAAACTAAATATTAATGAAGATACAACCTAACTTGGTGGGAATCCCTGGGTAGCTCCCGTTTGGTACCTGCCTTTGGCCCAGGGCATGATCCTGGAGTCCCGGGATCGAGTCTCACATCAGGCTCCCTGCATGGAGCCTGCTTCTCCTTCTGCCTGTCTCTCTCTCTCTCTCTCTCTCTCTCTGTGTCTCTCATGAATAAATAAATAAAATCTTTTAAAAAAATACAAGCTAACTTGTGAAATGCATCTAAAACTATGCATATAAGGAAATTTATAACCTTCAATGTATATACTCCCTTTATTCCTAAGGATATTTGAAAAGGTGCTCAATCTTATTAGTTATCAAAAATCCAAATCAAAACCACAATTAGATACCACTATATACCTACTGTATAGCTAAAATGAAGAATAAAAATAGCAAGTATTGTGAGAATGTAGAGCAACTAGAATCCTTATATATTGCTGGTACTACTATAAATGTATACAACCATCTTTGGAAAGTGGGAGTTTTTACTATGTACCATGTATCCTATAATCCAATAATTTAATTCCCAGATATATACCCAAAGGAATATATGTATCTGTGCATCAAAATTCATGTACAAAAATGTTCATTGCAGCATTACTGTAATAACCAAATCCAAGAAACAGCTCAAATATCCATCAGTTGAGTGGGTAAATGAATTGAATATATTTATACAAACTATAGCAATAAAAATTAATGAACTACTGCTATGTGCAATGATACTGATGAATCACTCACATAAATACAATTTTGGGCAAAAAAATCCAGACATTAAAGAGGACATAATGCATGATTTAATTTATATAAAATTCAAACACAGGCACAAACATTAATCTATGAGATTGGATACTAAAACAGTGGTTACCTTTAGGGAGGAGAGTGGGCTTAACATCTGAGAGGGGGTACAAAGATCACTTGGGGAGTGCTAATAATGTTCTAGTTCTTGATCTGGATGGTAGTTTGGGGCACCTGGCTGGCTTAGCTGGTAGAGCATGCAACTTTTGATCTCAGGGTCATGAGTTCAAGCCCCACATTGGGTGTGGAGTTTACTTAATAATAATACTACTAATAATGATAGGTGGTAGTTCATATTGTGATTATTTCTTGAGCTAAAATCTATGATTTGTGTTCTTTATTTTATATATTTTATATTTCTTAAAAATGTTAAACAACTGAGTTGTAAATTACTATTTTTGTCATACATGTAAACTAGGAACTGATAAAAACTGATCTGAACCAAATTTGAGCTGCAGAAACAGACACAAGAAGATGCTTAGGTTGAAAAACAGGGACAGTTCAAATTTGCAAATTCCTATAGCCCATTGAAAGCCTGAGCTAATGCTTTGAGAAAGGAATGCCCAATTCCATTTTTCCCTCTTGACATCAAATATTGTGATGCCTCTTCCGTCCAACTCTCTGACTCCAACTAGGTGTCCCACAATTCAATTCAATTCTGACACTACCCACAGCTGGTGCAGACCCCATAGGTTGAGGGCTCAGTCCCATAAGACCGCCCCCACTTCAGACACCAGTTGCAAGTTTTGGATGACCCAATTACCCACACTTCTATCTCACTTGGCTACTTATTGAGAGTTCGCATGATCCCCCCACCTCAGGTTCAATAATTTGCTATAACAACTCATAGAACTCAGAAAAGTGCTTTATTTACTATTACTAGTTTATTATAAAGGATACAACTCAGGAACAGCCAGATGGAAGAGAAACACAGAGCAAGGTGTGGCCGAAGGGGTGTGGAATGGTGAAGAAGTAGTCTTTCATTAACATACAAAAGACACTCTTATCACTCAGGAGATTCCAAGGGTTTTAGGAGGGATGCACCAGGAAACAAGGAGAAAGACCAAATATATTGTGTTGTATTTCAGGGCTGCAAATAATAAATGCTACTTGATTCTTCCCTGAAATAATTCAGCTTTATTCACATTAAGTATTTGCTCTTTTATTTAACCCCTTACTGTAATTATACTTTTCATGATCCTGCTTATTTTTATAAATGCCTTACTTAGCTTCTTTCTTTCTCCTACATCCCATAACGTCTTTGCTTTAGCCTCAAAAGCTATTTAGTTTCAACAAACCATTTCTCATGCTTTGACCAGTCCGTCTGGTCAAAGCCACTGTATCTTTCTCCTGAAGAAATAAAATATATTCCTAACTAGTTTCTCTGCTTTGGCACCCCCTCGCCTGCCCCCAAACCCGGTGTAGTGTCCACAAAGAAACCAGAGAGATCCCATTAAAGGTAAATTAGCTAAAATTGCTTCTCTATTCAAAATATTCAATGGATTCTTATTCACCAAAAGTCAAATTTGAAACCTTTACCCTAACCTATAAGACCCCCCCACCGCAAGATCTGATCCATCTCTTAACCCCTCTTCCTTACTAACTCTATTCCAGTCACACTGCTCTCCTTTGTACTTCTCCCACATGATTATATCATGGTTCTACCTCAGGATCTTTGTACTTGGTGTTCCTCCAACCTTGAATTCTCTTTTCACTGATGGCAGTTTCCTGATCTGAGGCAGCAAAGTGCAAAGTGAGCATAAGAACAGCTCATTGTACTAGAAAACTAGAAAATACTCAAAGACTAATGAGATCATGTCAAAAAGATGCAGAAGCTGGCTTGAAAGGGCTCCTGCTAGTCCAAAGTGGGACAGCTTTAGCATCAAAAAAATTTAAATAACAGTAATTTATTTTAGCAAAATGAATAACTAAAAATACAAGAGCCTAAAATAATATGAAGAAAGAGAAAGAAAGATGCTTCTTTGAAAAATATGGCTGCTAGGAAATGTAAAAGAATAATAAGACTATAAGGCCACCATTTTGCAATCCCTGATGTAATATATAATTCAGGAAGGATCATCAGTGGATATGAAGACTATCAGGTACGTTATTAAGGAACAGAATATTTGCATGATGCTAATCAATGTGTTAGCTCACAGATTACTTACAAATTGCAAAGGGGAAAAATGTACTTTCACAAAGAGAAACTGATAATCCCTTACCATAACCAAGTGATCAAACCTAGCAATCTCTAATCGTGGGACAACCTGGAAATACAAGCTTCTTGATATCACCCATTACAAAGCACATAGCATCATTTGACCAAGCCTCTAGATCAAGTGTTTTATCTATATCACAGACCAGGAAAGGAGAAGTTAAATTACAGCATGTAGAAACAATCAGACAAATGAAGCATGTGGGATATTCTAGAGGACGGCTGGCCTAGAATTTTTGTTAGAGAGGTCATCAAGAGGACATGACTGCAGGTTGACCTGTGAGCTGGAGCTGGGCAATTAGAGGCTCCTCACTCCCTCCCCTGTCCTTGGAATGTATGTTCTACCCACACTAGGAGTTACCTCAAAAACACAGCCTTGAGAAAGTAAGGTGTTATTGAGACTATCTGGAATGTGTAGGTAACTGAACTCTGTTAAAGCCTCTATATAAATCTTTAAGATTCTGATAGGTGGGTGTGGGGATCTACTCTTCTTGTAGCAGCGCAAGGCAAGCCTGATATGTAAATGCCCTTGCTTATGAAATCTGCCACCTACCAGTCTGAAGTGGGCTGCCTTTTTCTTTGCTCTCTCCCTGCCCTCTTGGTAGGAGGACCAGTTTGCACACCAACAAACTTCAATAACCAATGTCATAAACATGATCATGGGAAGAGGCATTAACAGTGAAATGCAATGCACAAATTGTGATTGGACCCTGGTCTGGAAAAAAATTATCATAGAAGACATTATTGGGGTATTTGGAACAATCTTAATTGGACTTGGATATCAGATGATATTATGAGATTATTGTTAATATTGTTAATATCTGTGGGAAATTGTTTATGGACACTAGTAATCAAAACTCCAAATTTTAAAACCGAGACACAAATTGTTTCCTATTTGGTTGGCAGTGATTAAAAAGAATTCTAAGAATTCTAAATTCTAAAAAAGAAATTTTAGTTCTATGTTAAAAGGAATTTTGAGAGTGTGGCAAAATGGAGTTTGCAATGCAATGTGCCATAGTACATGTGAATATTTGTCCTTTTAAACCATTTCCAGAAATTGATCTTTGGGAAATTGTCATGGATATGGAAGTCACCTCATGATAGCCACTCTGTATTTACAGAATTAAACTTAATGTTCAATAATAGAGTATTGGCTAAAAAAGGGACTAGTATGTAGCCATTAAAAATTATAATAAAGGCATATATTCACTGAGAAGGATAGAATTTCACGATATATCAATGAGTTAAGACAATGAGTTACAAAATACTGCATAGAGTTTGAGCCCATTTTACCAAACATGTACTTATAAGGATATGCTCAAGAATGGAATAATATGACCAGGGCACCTGGGTGGCTCTGTCGGTTAAGCATCCAATTCTTGATTTCAGCCCAGGTCATGATCTCAGGGTTGTGAGATCGAGCCCTGTGTCAGGCTCTGCACTGGGTGTGGAGCCTACTTGAGATTCTCTCTCTCCCTCTCCCTCTCTGCCTCTTCCCCATCCTGCTTGCACACACACACACACACACACACACTCTCTCTCTCTAAAAAAAAAAGAAAAAAGAAGAATGGAATAATGTAAAATGCAAATAGCTTCTTTCAGTAGCAGAATTGCATTCGGTTTATTTTTGCTTATCTCTATCTTTGAAATTTTCAACATAGCATATATTTTCACATAATGAAATCATCTAAGGTAATTTCTTTTTTAAGGCCATTATTCCAGTTTTTAAGCACATTAAAACATTAATTAAATATTAGAGCAGAAAGTTCTTAAAATGGCCTAAATATGGGGCAGCTTGGGTGGCTCAGCAGTTTAGCACCGCTTTCAGCCTAGGGTGTGATCTTGGGCACCTGGGATCAAGTCCTGCATCAGGCTCCCTGCATGGAGCCTGCTTCTCCCTCTGCCTGTGTCTCTGCCTCTCTCTCTCTCTGTGTCTCTCATGAATAAATAAATAAATAAATAAATAAATAAATAAATAACCTAAATATGTGTCTAGTAGTAATAAGAAGTCAGGTTTATAGTTCTACTGGATTATTTATTGCATTATACAAAAGACAATCTAACACCCTGGGCCTTTTTTTTCCTTCAGAATATGAGGCAACAACTCTTTTTTTTTTTTTTTTTTTTGAGGCAACAACTCTTGAATCCCAGATGCCCCAGAATAAGTTGATATTTGAGATTCCAGTTGCATAAGGCATTCCTAGTTTTACCTGCTTTCACACTTAATAGGGGCTCAGAACAAGAGATGTGGGGCTAGACTCCCAGGGACCAGATTTGTTGGGGGAGTGATTTAAGTTAAAAACATGGATGAGAATCAGATTCTGGACTAAGACATACTTAAACTGATGTGCCCTAAGTATTTAGCATTTGTTTATTACAAGTGAGGAACAGGGGCACCAGGGTGACTCAGTTGGTTAAGGGTCTGACTCTTGGTTTCGCCTCAGGTCATAATATCATAGGTCATGGGATGGAGCCCTGCATCAGGCTCTGTACTCAGGAGGGAGTCTGCTTGAGATTCTTGCCCTTCGCCCCTTCCTCAATGCATGCTAGTTCCTGTGCATGTGGCACTCGCTCTCTCTCTCAGATAAATAAATATATCTTTTTAAAAAATGAGGGACCAGCTGCTTTCCTATCAGTCCAAATTTTATTGCCTTTTATACTCAAAGATATTCATTCAAGTTTACCTTATCTTCAACTGTGCTATTCTACACTGTTCTCACCATAAATGGATATCATGAGCCAATCACACTAAAGATATAACAGGTGCATTCAGTAATTGGGGCCTTTGTACTGGCTAACCCCTCCATCTGGTATGCATTTCTCCCAGATAACTACATCTAAACTTTTTCACTGCCTTCAAGTCTATGCTCAAATGTCACCTCCTCATGATTTAATTTAAAATGTCTTGTTCAATACTTAAATGTTCTATTTTTCTAGACTTTTGTGTAGAAAATAAAACTACATTTTTCATTTAAGTTGTGCTGTTAGTTTTTCTTTTGTGATTTTTTTTTTCTCAACCGGACATCTTCTTGGGAGGCATAATAAAGGGTTTAAAATTTAGATGATAAAATAGGCAATGTGTCCCCCAGTGAACAAAAACTATCTCCATTGTTATTGTTTGTGAAATTTCAACTGACCAGAAACAACTTACACCTGTTTGTCTCAAAAATACTGGGAAAAAACCCCCAAAGATACACTGGCTCTGGCTCTGGTAAGTTTTATTTCTGCTTATGTCTCTTTCTCTACAGAGAAAAGACTTTTACTCTACCCTCTTGTGTTCAGTACCTGAGATCTGTGAATTAAACTAACAGAAGACACATTAACAAGATTAAAAAAACTTCTCTTACATTTGCAATGCTGCATACATGCAGGGGTCCTCAGTGATAAGTAAATCAAAGGGGTGGTTAGAAATGGGGCTTATATGCCATCTTAATAGGTGATGAGAGGGGTAGGAAAGGTACTTAGGGAAAGGGAAAACAACTCTTTGGAGAGATAATTGGATACTTGAGAGAAGAGATGGGAGATAGATAGAATAGTCTTTTGACAATGTCTGTTTAGATATGGTGCTGACTTCTTATCTCTAAGATAAGGGAAGGGAATTATGACAATCCAGTTCCTTTTTTAATATCTTATTTATTTATTCATGAGAGACACAGAGAGAGAAGCAGAGATATAGGCAGAGGGATATGCAGGCTCCCTGTGGGGAACCCTATGTAGGACTTGATCCCAGGAGCCCAGGACCACAACCTGAGCCAAAACCACTGAGCCACCCAGGTGTCCCTCTTTTGAGTTCTTTTTTGGGGGCTCTACTTTTAGGTAGATGAGGAAAACTCTGAGATGGCTTCTTTCTGGATCTGTTGATTCTCAATCACCTTCAGCTTAAAATAATCCTTATGCTAAAGTCGCATATTTTGGGGTTGCATGTCCTCATCCCCTTCAATAGCAAACCACCCTCAGATGTTGCAATTTGAAATAACAACAAAATATTATTTCTCACTGTTTTTGAGAATTTGCAAAGAAGTCCCTCTATAGATTTCACATGAACTCACTCATACAATTGCTGTCAGCTGGAGCACTGGCTGGATGACAAGGAACCCCACTCATGAATGGCCGTTGGCTCTGGTTATTGGTCGGGACATCTTTGTTCTCATCAAGTAGATTGGCTTCCTTACTCAATAATATCATGTCAGCATTTTGAGAGCATCATTGGGGAAGCTGCAAGGTGCGACTGGTACAGCGTCACTTCTACTGCATCCTATTAGTCAAAGCAAGTCACAGGGTCAGTCCAGATTCAAGAGGAGTGGGGAAAGACTCCATCTTTTGATAGGAGAAGTGAAAATTTTACCTTGAAAATAGAGTAAGAGGACGTGTGGTGACCATTTTTGACAAGATATGGGACCACACCACTCCAAGACACTGTCCACTGTGGGGGACATTGGATCATTTTTCATCTTCAGTTTCATGAATTAAATAAGAGTTTTTGAGAAAACCTGAGTTAAATGGCATTTTCATTTTGATTTGTTTCAGGTGTACATTTGTACCCTTCCATAAGTGGTATAAATTACACCAACAAAGTCTGGTGAAACTAAGGAATTTATGAAAAAGGATATTAAAGAGCTCTCAGAAACTCTTGACAAGGCATGGAAACCCCAGTCAAGGATGATGCCCCAAATCATGGTCTGTGGGGCACAGCACTGACCACGGTGCTGAATGCTGACACTAGAACTGCCACAGTACAAAGGAAATGGAGCTCACTCCTACTGTCAGCATTCACTGGGAAGGAGTCACATGACCTATAATTCAGGAAATAATACCAAAGAGCTTCTCTGGGCCAGACATGGAGTGATCTAGGCCCCGGGTTACAGCTGGCTCAGAAATAAAACCCCCAGAGGCTCCTGGGTGGCTCAGTCAGCTGAGTGTCCAACTCTTGATTTCGGCTCAGGTCATGATCTCAGGGTCATGAGATCAAGCCCCACATGGAGCTCTGTGCTGAGGTGTGGAGCCTTATTAAGATTCTCTCTCGGGAAGCCTGGGTGGCTCAGCGGTTTAGCGTCTACCTTCATCCCAGGGAGTGACCCTGGAGACCCCGGATGGAGTCCCACGTCGGGCTCCCTGCATGGAGCCTGCTTCTCCCTCTGCCTGTGCCTCTGCCTCTCTCTCTGTCTCCTCTCTGTGTATTCTCATGAATAAATAATAAAATCTTTTTTAAAAAAAGATTCTCTCTCTTTCTCTCTTCCTCTGCCCCTCTCCCCCCATGCTCGCTCGCTCTCTCTCTCAAAAAAAAAAAAAAAAAGAAAGAAAGAAAGAAAGAAAGAAAGAAAGAAAATAAAATTCACAGTTACCATGGAGCTTATATTTTAGCGGCCAGAAATAGATAATAAACCATACACATAATAAATAAGTAAATTATATATTATGTTAGGAAAGGATGAATGGTATGGAGAAATATAAAATATGTAGGTCAGTGCAAGAGAGATTAGAAGTGGTGTTGATGAACAGTACACTGAGAGAATGACTTTTATCCCAACTCTTGAAGGGGGTGAAGAGGTTCTCTACACAAATATATACAGGAAAAACATTCCAGAAGTAGAGAATAGCCTAAGGTGTGCATGTACCTGATATAGTTGAGGATCACAAAGGAGCCCAGTGTGCCTGGAGCAGAATGAATGTGGGAGAGAAGCAGGAGGCATGGTCAGGTTGGTAAGTGGTCAATCACAAAGGACTGTTGATTTTAAACCATTGACAGGACTTTGGCTCTTACTCTAAAGTAGGGAGCCATTGCTAGGTCTTGAACAGAGGAATGACATGATCTGACTTCTTTTTCAACAAAATATGTGCTCTCTTCAGTGCATTAGTTTATAAAAATCTGTGAAACAATAATAAAGTGTCAAAATAAAACTATCAAGTTAATTAAAAACAATATAGAAGAATATCTGTCCCTTGTGAGTGGGTAGATGGAATAAACAAAAACCCCCAAAACACATACATACCATGGACCAAAAAAACTAATGCATTCAATTACCTCAAAATTAAGTATATCCCCTCAAAAAAGCACATGATAGTTGAAATTTCTAGATTGCTTACACAAAGAAGATAGTGGCAATGTCTAAAACTGAGGAGTGTTTCATAGAGGGCAAGGACCTCCTGTAAAACAATGAGAAATTGACATAAACCTCAAATTTTTTTATATGGGCAAATGATATGAGCAGGCAATATACAGAAGAGAGAAGCTTAAAGTCTTATAAATTAATAGAGAAGTTCACAATCATAGGTAATCAGAGAAACACAAATTATAAGCACCAGGAGATATTACCTATGCCTGTTGACCAGCATTATTTAGAAAGTTAAATGATATCAAAGACTGGCAGGGAAGTGGGAATATAGCAACCCTCATGTACAGCGCTGGTGGGAGTGTGTACAGCGTCAGCACTTTGACAGTGATCTGGCTATATTCAGTCAAATGACATGTACACTTAACTCTAAAACCCAGCGATTCTGTTCCAAGACATACATTCAAAAAAAATTCTCAGGACACCTCTGTTGGTGAAGCATCTGCCTTTGACTCAGGTCATGATCTCGGGGTCCTGGGATGGAGCCCTGTGTTGAGCTCCCTGTTCAGCAGGGAGTCTGCTTCTCCCTCTGCCCCTCCTCTGACCTGTGTTCTCTCTCTCTCTCAAATAAATAAATAAGATCTTTAAAAAAAAAAAAACCTCTCACTTGACATACAAGAGGATATAGAAGAACATGAAGCTGTTTCTTCAACTGAAAGCCTGAAATCCAAAATGTACAAGTAAACCCATGGTGCTCTACTTGAAGAGAAGAGGAGAGAGCTAGAGGCAAAGCCCCACCCAAGTGTCCTCTTGCCCCCCTATCCCGCCCATAATGAATATGTAGGAAGGAAGGGGTAAATGGATATGAAAATAATAAATGAGTCCCCAGAGCTGCGCCTTCAGGGTACCTGGGAGACCTTGCTTGATGTACCCACCTAACCTCCTGCCAAGAGAGAAATGCTCAGTATTCATCCTGCTTCAGTGATTTGCTCAGCCCTATTCTCCCCTCCCGCACTCTACAGCCTGGCCTGTGCTTGCCAAATAGTGCCATTTTCTCTTCTGTGACAGAATATTGGGACACATAATTTCATTGTCTTCCTACCTCAGATGCTATAGGTCTGCCTCTGAGGGTAGGCAGAAGGAGATAGCGAAGGGTGATTTATTAAACCCCCCAACTCTCCCAAATTCACAGGGCTTTGCCTTAGGCAACATTGCCTGGCAGAGGGATCAGAATAGCTCATTTTTGCAGACAGCTTGCTATTGCTGTGAGAGGCTTTCAAAAGGAAGGTGGACCTTCCTAGACTGTGAAAATCCTGTTCGCTGAGCCAACCGTGGATTCCTTCACTGGAGTGAAGTGACCTGACATTGTTGCTTATCACTATGCATGTCCTGGTCAGACATTTCCCACCACCAGCCCCCTGCCCCCAATAGCCAAATGTTCTCACAGCTAGCTCTTTCATCCTTCCTCCCTCCCTAACGCTGCATCCCTACCTTCCTCCTTCTTTGTCCTTTTCCCTCATCTCACAATGAGTCAAAATGGCTTCTCTCAGGACTTATACAAGCAAAGACATTAAGAACCACTGTTATTAGTATCCACTACAGAGCCTGTGGACTTTGTCTCAACTGCTGTCTGCCTGGGCCAGAAGTAGGAGAAGCACTGGTGAGAGACCTTTTACTTCAATCTGCCATTTTGAATTACAGAAGTGGTCAAGAGAGCAAGAAATTGGTCCATCTCTCAGGATCTCTTTTCTGTTTGTTTGTTTCCCTGGCTTTGCTCTGAGTGCAGATTCCTCTGGTATTTCCCTATTCATTAAGATACTAATTTTTAGAACTAAGGTAGTACATATCTTAGTTCCAGAAGTAACTATGATTCTTACTTTGATTCTTATTTTATTGAGAGGTTTTGGCACAAATGGTTGTTAGATTTTATCAGTGGCTTTTTCTAGCATCTGTGGAGCTAATTGTGTGAGGCTGTTTTTGTCAATATATTAATCTAGTGTATAACATCAACTGGTTTCTTAATAGTGGCCCACATTCCTGGAATACATCCCACTCAGTCATGGTATATTACTTTCTTACTATAATGTTGGGTTTTGTTTGCTAGCATTTTATTTGTTTGTGTGGGGTTTTTTTTTTTTTTTTGTATTTATATTCTTGAGTGATATTGGCATGTAATTTTCATTCTTGTAATGTTTTTATCAGGTTTTGCATTATAAATGGAATTGGGACGTTTTATGTTATTCTCAAGGCTCTGGAACAATATAGAGAGCACTGAAAGTATCTTCTTTAAGCGTTTGGTAAGATCTCCCCAGGAAAACATCTAGGCTTTGCTCTTTTATGTGTGGGGGTAGTTCCTTAATGATTTTCTCTATTTCTTTAATGAAAATTGGTCCTTCTAACTCTAATGGAGGAAATTTTGGTAATGTATATTTCCTGAGGAAATTATCCATTTGATCCAGATTTTCGAATTCAAATTCAATAGAGGCCTCTGAAGTAGTCACAGGATTTAAAAAATCTTTTTCTTCTGTTTCAATGGTTAGTCACTACTTGTCATTTCTTATTTTATATATTTGTGCCTTATCTCTTTTTGTTTTTGAATGAGTTAGCTAGTGATGTGTCTGTTTTGTTATTTTTCTTTAAATAATGGGATTTTGATTTATTAATGAGGTTTATTGCCTTTTTAAAGATTTTATTTATTTATTCATGAGCCTCACAGAGAGAGAGGCAGAGACACAAGCAGAGGGAGAAGCAGGCTCCATGCAGGGAGCCAGTTGTGGGACTCGATCCCAGTACCCTGGGATCATGCTCTGAGCCAAAGGCAGATGCTCAACTACTGAGTCACCCAGGCGTCCCTGAGGTCTATTGCTCCCTATTCTCAATCTCTGCTTTTAAGGCCTTGTTTCCTATTCTCAACCTTTGCTTTCATCCTTATAGTTTCTTGTGCTTTCTTTTGGTTTACTTTATTCTTTTCCTAGTTGTTTAAAAACCTATGAATTTCCCTGTGATCACTGCTTTAAATATATCCCATAGATTCTGATATGTACTGTTTTCATTATCTTTTTTCTTAAAGATTCTGTAATTTCAGTCTGTGTTTCCCCTTCAGGAGTTGTTTAATAGAAGGCTTTTTCATTTCCAGGTGGAAGAGCTAATTTGTTTTATTTGCTTGTTTGTTTTGTTAGCAATTTCCAGGGTTTTTTTTTTTTAAGGATTTTATTTGTTTGAGAGAGAGAGAAAGACAGCATGAACAGGGGGAGGGGCAAAGGGGAAAGAGGAACAGGGAGTCCAACACAGGGCTTCATCCCTGGACCCCAGGATCATGACCTGAGCCAAAGGCAAATGCTTAACTGACTGAGCCACCCCAGGCAGGCACCCAGTAATTTCCAGTTTTATGGTATTGTGATCAGATACCTTGTTTATAATATTTCTACAAAATTGGAAATTACTGATGCTTTCCTTGTGATCTAATATATGATCAAATTTTCAATGTCTTATGGATACTTGAGCAGAATGTACATCTAGATGTGCAGTTCTAGGGGTGCCTGGCTGACTCAGCTGGTAAAGCATGTGGCTCCCGATCTCAGGGTTGTTAGTTTGAGTCCCGTGTTCAGTGTGAAGATCACTTAAAAATAAAATCTTTTAAAAAAAGATGTGCAGTTCTATATACATTCATAACATCTACCTTATTAATTATGTTGTTCAGGGATTCTATCCCTTTACATATTTTTTGTCCATGTGATTTTCTTGTACTCAGAATATTATTAATATAGACTGAGAGTGTGTATCTACATGTTGTCTTGCATATATGATGGTTTTTGTTTCCTAAACGTGGTTGCTGTGTAATTTAGTGCATAAATGTTCATCTCATTGTATCCTCATCTTGTGTGATGGCTTTTAGCATAAAAAATGTCCTTAATCACATTTGATGTTTTGGGGCTTGAATTAAACTTTGCCTGATATCAGAATCTCTATACCTGCTCTTTTTTGGTTTCCATTTGCTTAGTGTGCCTTTCTTATCCCTTCAGGTTTTGGCTTTCTGAATCACATAGTTGTAAGTATGTCTCATGTCCATGTCATATAATTGGGCTGTGTTTTGTGAGAAAATTAAAAATACTTTTATTTTAATAAATGGGTGTTAGGCATCTGCTACTAAACAAAAAGATGACTTCACAATTTAGCAGCTTAAAACAACAATCACTTACTGTACACAGTTTCCATAAGTCAGGAATCAGAGTTGCATAGCTGGAATTCTGTGTCTCATGGTCTCTCACAAGGCTGTATTCAAGTTTCTGGCCAGGAGTATGGTCAGCTCAAGGTTTGACTGGGGGAGAATTCACTTCCAAGTTCTTGTAGCAGTTGTCAGGCCCTAGGACTTTGCTGGTTGTTGGTTAGAGGTTCCAGTTCCTTACCCTGTGAACCTCTTTATAAGGTGGTTCACAACAAGGCAGCTGTCTTCTCTCAGAACAAGTGATAGAAAGTGAGTTGGACAGCGGCCACAATCATGTTGTATCCTAATCTTGGAAGTGACATCCTTTTACTTTTGCTACATGCTATTTATTAGAAGCTGATTATAAATTAACCTACACTCCAGGGGAGGGAATTACACGGGGGCTTGAATATCAGGAGGAAACAGGGATCTTTGAGAACATTTTAGAGGCTGCCTACCACAGTCTGCCCTCCTGCTCTCAATGATTCACTTCCCTTTCATATGCAAAATACAATCACCCTCTCTCAAGGTCCTCAAAATTTATAAACCATTACTATATCAGCTCAAAGTTGAGAAGTTCATCATCTAAATCCAGTGTGAGCAAAGCTCCTTGGGTGTAGTTCCTTTTTCTATAGATCTATAAATCTAGAGAGATAGGTGGCTTCCCCACAACACACTCAACATATAATTGTGGGACAGGCATAGGATACACAATGTTCATATCTCTGTTTAAAAGGCGGGGGAAAAATAAATAAATAAAAGGCGGGGGGATTGGAAACACAAAGGTTATTGATTCTAGAAATCTTGGAATCCAATCAGCAAATGTTGGATGTTCCTTGGTTAGGATTGGGCACTTGATTCCATTTGCTAGCTTTTGGGTTCACCCTCTGAGTCAGCATTTGCAGCTGAGTGATTTTCTCAGCCTGCTAACTTCCAGTAGAATTTTAGGAATCCAAAAGCCTCTTTTCATTTTGTTTTCTCTCTGTCCCTTATCATCCAAACTGGCAGTGTTTTTGCTGATATAGTTTTCTCATTAACTGTGTGGATCTTCTGTAAATTTCAGTGGGATTCACTCCATTAGAGAAAAGCCACATGCACAAATCTGTTTGAGATAAATACTTCTCTACTTGTGCTACTGCAGAGTGAGCTGTGGGACAACACCCTTAAGGTTTTGATTTAAAAGATCTGTGAGGTATACCCTTAATCTCTTTAAAGGATCTTGTGTATGACTGCAATAACTCTAAGGATCTAAATAGAACCTTTGATATTTCTTAAGTATTAACAAGAAATTTTACAGCCACATCCTTGATTTCATTTTTAGACAATGTTTTCCTAGAAGTGCCCTGGATTTGATCTTCGCTCAGAAGGCATTTCCTAATTTTAGCATTATTTGCCATTGTAGGGGTTGAGGATTTTCAAAACCATAAATCCTGGCTCCTTTTTAAATGCAGTCTTCCTCTCAATTTATTTCTCTCCTCTCACATTTTATTACAAACAGCAAGAAACAACCAGGTGGCATCTTCAACATTTTGCACAGAAACAGCCTTAGGTAGATGACCCAGTTCATTAGGTACATTTTCTACTTTCCATGGAACTGCAGACAACTACATTGTCACTACATCACAAAAATCTCCTTTTTTTCAAGTTGCCAATAATATTTTTCTTACTTTCTCTTGAGCCCTTACTACCATCCTTCTCAAAGTCCAAAATTTTACAGTGTGTTCAAGGCATTTTAAATATTCATTAGTACTCTCCTCAAAATTTACTGCCCAGTTTCAATGCCATGTGCATATTTTAGTTATTTGTTATGGCAGTACCAGACATCCAAGTATAAAACTCCGTACTCACTACCTATTGCTATATAGCAAATTACCCCAAAACTTAGTGGCTTAAAAACACAAACATTTTTATTTAAATCTGATAGTCCCTGTTGCATGTAAATCCTGGTATGGACAAGTTAGGTGCCCCTGGTTCAAAATCTCTCACAGGCTCTAATTTGGTTATGGATGGGTTTAACTCACTGTGGTAGGTAGTCTCTGATAATAAGAAATTATTCTCACTTTTTTTGTCATTCGTTTTTCCTACTTTCTCTCTGATCAACTTTACTTCTTTCTTTATCTCCTTACCATTATCTTGGTTGTTTTCTTGTCTTTATTCATTGCCCCTTATTAAATTTCACTTGAATTTATTCTTCCTTGGGTACTTTACAATTGATTATTTCTGAGATAATTTTGTCTTTTCTTTAATTCTTTCATGAAGTGAGTCAAGTCTCTTATCTGTTTTTTTTTTTACTATTTCCTTTCTTAGTTTTTTTTTAAAAAAAGATTTATATATTTATTTTAGAGAGAGAGAGAGTAAGTGAGGGGAGGGGCAGAGGGAGAAGAAGAGGGAGAGAATTTCAAGCAGATGCCCTGCTGATTGCAGAGCCTAACATGGGACTTGATCTCACTACCCTGAAATTGTGACCTGAGCCAAAACCAAATATCAGATGCTCAACTGACTGAGCCACCTAGGTCCCCCTCCTTTCTTAGTTTTTAAATTTCTTACAAGGCGGTTTTTCATATTCTCAAATGTACATTTGACTATATTTAATTCTTACCATTTTCTTCAGCTTTATGGTTATTTTTCCTATGGAAACTTATCCACATGTGGGTGAAATTTTGTTTTCTGATATTTTAGAACAGCTCTATGTGGATTTGCTGTTTTCCTTTTGTTCATTTTTTGAGGTATTAGAGTATTTCACAAAATTCCTAGTTTAGTGATACCCTTTATCTCACCATAACAAAGTCCAGACACTTTAAGCAGATCTGTTTGATTGGGTAGGGGCTGGAAAGGTTGAGTATCCTCTGGTTTTATGTTTCTCTTCTGTCCTATTGGACCCTACCTCTCCCCATTTAGCTCTTTTACTTTTCACTACCTAATTGCCAAGGGGAGTTTCTCTTTTCTTTATTGACTTTTTTTCTCTTCTAGAAGCTATATGTTTCAAAGATTGCCCCATTAAACCATAAGGACTATTGAATTCCTTCCCTTGTAATCCATGCTCTGATCTATTCAGATGCTTTCTTAGAATATTTAGACTAAGGTAGACTTAATCTTTCTGAGGCTGGAGTTGGATCAGTTGTGTGCCCCTTCTCTAGCCTTCTCCTTCTGTCTTTCCCACAGTTTTTCTCCTTTGGCCTTGCGTCTGGCAGATGAAAGGTGGTAGCATGGAAAACTGCACTTGGATTTGGAAATTTCTTTTTTTCTTTCTTGTTTCTTCTTTTGTTTTTTACCTATACTTACTTTGAAGTTTGGCAATATGTTTTCAAGTCATCTTGTTTTTTGTGTAAGTCTACATTTCCCATCTTGTTTGGGGGAAATATAGTGGGAGAGTGCCTTTAGCTACCTAGAAAGTTCTTTTAATTTTTTTAACACTTCTAATTACTTTTTAAAAGTTTATCTTCTTTATTAAATAAGAAGCTTCAAGAAGGCAGGGACCATGTCTATCTTGTTCTTTTCTCTCCCCTGTGCCTAGTATGGGTATAATTACTGAAAAGTCTAAAGAGCACTGGACTTCAAACTAAAGTAATGAATACTAGATTCAGAAGATTTGTGTTTGGAGACCTAGCCTATTTAGGCCTTAGATTTTTCATCTATAACCAAAGATCTCATAGTGTCATTGTGGAGCAAGATCAAGTATGAAAGTACTTGGCACCAGTTATTCTCTTATTATCTTGCTCATGCTTAGCTAACATTTACCTAACACACACACACACACACACACACACACACAACTCTGGATTAATAGCCTACACAACTTTCTTTCTGATCTTATACAATCCTAAGCATTTGGTAATTATGCTAAACCTTTTTATGTGTAATTTTTTCTAGACAGAAAATCTATTAGATAATCTATCATCATCCTTTCTTACAAATAGAAATATCTCATGTACCACTTTCTAAGATCTAGCTTTAGAAAACTTCATTTGTATATTCTTTTATAATAAATGTAAAATACAAATCAAAATGTTATTGTATATTTTATTTTTCATACAGGTAGATGGCCTATGTTCATAGTTCTTGTTAATGTCAAAAAAGATAGTATACTGACACACACACACACACACAAAAGATAGTACACTGAAAACCTACTTTTAACTTGAATTTTAGAAATGATAGTCCTATTAGTAATAATAATAATGATCATTAACATATTGAGTTTACTATATGGCTATCACCATCTTAAATACTTTAAACCTATCAACTCATTTAAACTTTATAATATAATGAGGTAGGTATTATTATTATCCTCATGATATAAATAAGCAGAGTAAGTTAAGTAATGTGCTGAAGGTCATCCAGCTGGTAAATACTGCAACAAATATTTGAACCCAATGAAAAAGATGCCATGAGTTAATTAAGCAAATGGTAAAATACTACTTATTTAGGTGGACTCTTTTTTTGACTCCTATTCAAGCTAAAAATTTATAAGAACAAGTAAATCTCAGATAAGATTGTTTTAAGATACAAAAAAAAGATTGTTTTAAGATACTCACAAGAGAGGCTTGAAATCTTCAATTCCCAGGAAAAAGGAGGATTCTAAATTGCAAAGACTCAATGCTCAAAAGCAGAAGACTGCAGGTGAGAGGAATAGGGTAGACCTGAGGACAGGGTGGGGAGTGGGAGGACTCCAACCTTAGATAATAGTTGAATTTTCACATCCATCCATCCTCAAGGGAGAGCTCAGCCTCTGTCTGTGATGTCTGCAATGCATAGCTTCAAGGCAGTCAATTAAGATGCTCTTATTTTTCACAGCAGTTCTCTTTGGGATTCTTTGACTTGGAAAACAAATGAAGCAAAATGAAGTTAATGGCTTTTTCAATTCCTTCCATCAAAGACTCCCAAATTATATCCATTGTATCAGTGAAAAATGCCTCACTAGAAAAATCAGTTGCTCTGGGACACAGTGATGGAGGAAAGGAAGAAGAAGATGCTCAGGCTAAGTGAAATCCTAAAGATGATACCAAGTTGCTGGCTGCAGCCACAGAAAATGAAGGCACGGGTGTTGGGAAATGATACAGCTGTTTAAATTCCAACCTCCATCTCACACTTCCCTCTTTAGAGGTCAGATGTGATCAGAGCAGAACCTCAGGCATACCTGACTTTTGTGTTATTGGGTACAATTAGCAATTTGATCCTTGGCAGATTCCTCTGTTCTTACCCAAGAGGTTAACCTTATGATTTACTCAAGAATCATCATTTAGATCCAAAATCCCAGAATGAGCTGAGAAAGTGGTTATAAAATAAACCTCAAGCAGACTAGATTCCTTTAAAATACACACAAGAGACTTGAAATCTTCAATTCTCTGGATAAAGTAGGATATGTACCATCTTGGTCTACTAAATATTAATCAAGACATGTAAAATATATTCTTTGACCTCAGTTAAAGTTACCATCGTTACTGTGAAATTTGTTGGCTGTACTGGAATCATCTCAGCCATTGAAAAGTCATATAGACATGTTAGGAAGTTAATCTGAATATCATCAAAATCTCATAAAAATGAACAGAACATCACACACATAGTTTTACCCATTAAAATAGGAACTTGGAAAATAGATGTCTTTTCCTAGCACATTTCAGAGGTGGTCAGGGAGAACAGGTAGGGAATGGATTTGTAGAGATTACTCTGGATGAGATAAACAGAGAAGGCATGCCCATCTTTAGACATGTCTTAGAATGGTGAAAGGGAAGGCAGGTTTTTTTCCCCTTTTCTCATTTCTACTCCATAACATTACTCAAATTCTGTAATTTTGGAATTAAAACATTTCATTAACTACAGACCAGTCACATCTCACTTCCTATGCATACTTAGAACTACCTGTATAAATAACAGATCTTCATGATAGCAACTGGAAGCCAATTAAAGACTTCTTTCTCCCACTTTAACATCAAAAGCATGGTAATTTGTTAAATCACCATGGTCCTATGGTCATCAGATTTATGAAGATCTTGCTAACCCAGCATGCCCTCTAGGTGCCCTGAATCTGGAAAAGACAAGAAGGAAGAAGAGGTTTGAATGGCTCATAAGATACATCTTTAATCTGGTAAACAGGATTAATTGGATTTAAGGGGTTAAAATCCGCCCAAATGACCAAAAATAAGATTGGAAAACAGCGGTTATTTCACAGATTCCATATGGTATACATGTTTGGGATGATTCTTTTTCAGGAGTCCTGGGACAGCTAGATAGCTGACTTATGACTTCTGCCCTTTTACCCTGATTTTTAGGGAATATTTGTTTATAGCCAAACTCAAAAGAACATACTGCACTACAGACACAAGACCCATTTCTGAGCCACATCTCTGAGCGGAGAACTTAAATCCCTCCTGTCAGAAAATAAGCATTCACCAAAGGATGGATGTTGCAGAAAACAAGTGATGAGAAACTCAGTCCACACTCAGAGTTCAGGGAAGGCCACTCCAGAAGGATGATGAGGGGGAAATGAAGCCATGTATTTAGGAACCAAATTAATACTTGAATCCGGAAAGCATGCAGGCTGACCACAGGATGAATGCATATCCTTCTTCCAACCAAATAATAGTTTATCATTCCTCTTGGAAGGATTGACTCTCTGAGTGCTGACTCTGAGAAAGCCTGTTCCCGAGTGGGTTGTCTCTGACAGGTATAAATGTTACCTTTTATCATCTATTGTCCACTGATGACAAAAGGAAACTAATTAAGCATAATTTCCAGGCTCTCAGAGTTAAGGTCCCCTCAGTGGCCTGAGAATTACTTGCATGGTTTGGAATGGTGCCAAGTGTGTGCTGGATCTGGGCAATGATCCTGCACTCAAAAAAGTCTAGAGTTAATGGTGAAATAATAGAGTCACAATTTGTGGGAAGTATATTTTTCTGTCCTGAGGAATGAAGTCCCTGCAGATGTGCAGTGAATGCATCAGTGTTTACTGCTCTTGTAAATTCTCTTAAAGCCTCCTCCTAAATCCGCAAAGTCTCCCAAAGCATTTCAAGTTTGTGGCATTTTCTATTATTCTTAAATGTGGTCTTTTCATGGCTTATTTACTAAAAGCCTCATTGTACATTTGTGAAGGACTTTCTTGGAATGGTGTTGCAGTGGTATCATTAGTTTCTCTGTACCAATAAATGCTCCCAGGATGGCTTCACAGCAGCCATATACAAATATCCCCACTGTCCATTTCCCTGAATGGCAAAATGGACTTTGTTTATTTTTATTTACAGCATTTCTATTCTTACCATCCGGAGAACTCTTCCAGCTAAACAACTAGTATTGAACAATCACTTCTTTACTCTCATTTCCTTATTGTATAAATCATATGTTGCTATTTCGTGGCTTGCACTGGTGGGGCCTTTACTCTTGATCCCATTATGGGCCCATGAATAGTAGGTGGGACATAGCAGATGCCCAGTTCAAATTTGCTAGAAGAAATTCATGAATGGATTAGTCTCATATATACACAGCTTGTCTTATTGCTTGGATCTTACTTGTGTCTACATAAAGTGGAAGGACAATTTCAACAACTGTTCAGTGAATACCTTTGGGAAACTTGTCAGCATGGAAGACCTAGAAATATGTCGTGTTCCAACTTTACCAGGATATAGATGACTCGCTGATTTAGTTGCCAGGCATGCAGATGAAGCTTTAGAAACTCAATCTGATGCTTGCTGTGTGAGCTAACAGCTGAGACATGACCCCTGAAATTCTGTACTGTACTGATGAACAGAACTAAGAGTTGTCATCACTGCTTCCCCCAGGGCACTGATGCTTGCCTTATTCCTATAAGGAAGTAGACTATGAAAAAATGCATATTGAGTGCTCACTTTGGCAGTACATACGCTGAAAAGTGCAAATTTGTAGTACACTTTGTTGTAACTGTGTTCCTTTACAGACAGGTAGTTTCTCTAGAAGTACTGCATGTGTGTAATCCTCTTTATGAATTACAAACAATTACTGGTTTCCATGCTTGAACAGTTTTATCTGCTTTGGCCCAATTAAATTTGGCAGGACAAATATTTGAGAGGGAGAGGTGTATGGTTTTATAGGCAAATCTGTGAACATTGCTTCTTACTGACGTTCACTGTGTACAAACTGCTTTTCATATTAACAGCACTCAAAGTGCTTCCCTGAACCTTCATCAAATGGGTTAAATGACACTCCTTGTATCAAGACTTCCAGCATATTTTATAGAAATTTACTGCCTAATTGTTTCTAAATAATGCATTTAACAGAAGGAGATAACTGTGTCGACTTCCACAAAGAGTATCACATAATTAGATACAGTCAACCAAAAAGCCCCATACTCTCGAAGACTATACTTAGATACCAGCTGTTTGTTTTGATTTCTAATTCATAGTTACTCGTTGCATGGGTTTTTGCAACAGGAGATGGAAGAGGATTTTGTTTACTTATGTATTATTATCTGTATATAAGGATTTCTCTTACTTTGCAATGAGGAAGTGAGATTAATTCCTTTTAATAATGATGATTTTTTTTTCCTACACTTGGATGAGTTTCCCTTTTTTCCTGCTTATAAAATACCCATTATTTCCTGGGTATTACAAAGTCCTAATATTACATTTTATTATCACGAAATGGGATATTTTTGAAACATTTCCATGTGTTTACACATTCTACAACTTGACTCTTGGAATTCCCTGCCTATCAGAGCACTGGAGTTTCAGTGTCTCAGGGAAGAGTAGATATCCTACCAGGAAAACTCTGTAATTTCTCAGCACGAAGGGACAAATTAAATTTTGGGGGGGGTCAAATCAAATTTTTATTTATATTCCTAGGAAAACAATAGGCTTGGAAATCAGACTTTGGAGAGAAAGAGACAGTTCCATAAATTTCCTTAGTATATCAAAGATCAAACATGGAAAACTCCTGGTTCATATTTCCAGTGTTCACCAATACCCTAGTGAGCTCCTTGAAGTTAGTGAGGTCATGCATTTACAACTGGCTAATGGACCATGAGCAGAAGTAATAAGTTGTCTTATAAAATTCAACACTCAAGGAGCACCTGGGTAGCTCAGTCAGTTAAGCATCTGACTCTTGATTTGGGCTCTGGTCATGATCTCAGAGTTGTGAGATCAAGCCCCACATTGAGCTCTATGCAGGGCATGAAGCCTGCTTAGGATTCTTTCTCTCTCGTTCTCCTCTGCCCCTCCCACTTCCCTAAAATATAAAAAATAAAACACAACCCTTAAAAAACAAATAATTCAGGGGCACTTGGGTGGCACAGATGGTTAGGCATCTGACTCTTTTTTTGGCTAAGGTTGTGATCTCAGGATTGTGAGATTGAGCCCTGCATCAGGATCCACACTCAGTGCAGTGTTTGCTTGGGATTCTCTCTTCCTCTCTCTCTGCCCCTCCTGCATGTACTCTCTCTGTCTCATAAATAAATAAATTTTAAAAACAAAAACAAACCCCCAAATAATCCAGTTAAAAATGGGCAGAAGACATCAATAGACTTTTTTCCAAAGAAGACATACAGATGGCCAACAGACACATGAAAAGATGCTCAATGTCACTCACGATCAGGGAAATATAAATCAAAACTACAATGAAATATCACCTCACACCAGTCAGAATGGCTAAAATTAACAACACAGGAAACTACAGGTGTCAGAAAGGATGTAAAGGAAGGGGAACCCTCTTGCACTGTTTGGTGGGAATGCAAACTGATGCAGCCACTATGGAACACAGCACGGAGTTTTGTCAAAAAATTAAAAATAGAACTACCCTATGATCTAGCAATTACACCACTAGGTATTTACTCAAAGGATACAAAAACGCTAATTCAAAGGGATGTTTATAGCAGCATTATCTACAATAGCTAAATCATGGAAACAGCCCAAGTGGCCATTGACTGATGAATGGATAAAAAAAAGAATATATATAATATACACACATAATGGAATATTATACAACCATAAAAAGAATGGAATTTTGCCATTTGCAGTGATGTGGATGGAGCTAAAGGGTATTATGCTAAGAGATTAAGTCAGTCAAAGAAAGACAAATACCATATGATTTCACTCGTCTGTGGAATTTAAGAAACAAAACAGATGAACATAAGGGGGAAGAGAAGAAAACGAAGAAATAGACTCTTAACTATAGAGAACAAACTGATGGTCACTACAGGGGAGGTGGGGGGAATGGGTGAAATAGGTGATCCGGATTAAGGAAGGCACTTGTGATGGGCACCAGGTGTTGTACAGAAGTGTTGGATCACTATATTGGAAACCTGAAACTAATATTACACTGTATGTTAACTAACTGGAATTTAAATAAAAACTTGGAAAAAAAAGAAATAATAAGTTGTCTCTTCTAGACTGAGAGCGAAATACTTCTGTTCAACTTTCCCTTTCAGTGATGAGCCTGGAGTGGTACATTAAAATTGCAGAGCTGCAAGATTGAAGCAGCCTGCATTGCTGAGTCATATCACAAAAGACAGTTGCACGGGTGGGTCACCTGACCTACAATAGACAATGTGTTCAAGAAATAAACTTCATTTGTTAATCTACCAAAACTTGGGAATTAGTTATTACTACATCATAACTCAATCCTATTTTGATTGTAACAGGCTCAGATCATTGGTTTTTTTTTTTTTCCATGAGGTTGAGAAAATACTTCTTTTTCTGTATGAAGGCCAGGCTATGAGTTTTACTGCTCCAGAATAAAAGGTAGGGAAGACACTGAGCCATCTCCTATGAATGGATGGATTATAGGACAAAAAAGGGGGTAAAGCAAGATCAAGACATGCAGGCATGGATGAGGGCTTTTGTTTTACCATGTCTTAGTGTCAGTGGTTGTAGAGTAGGAGTATGAATGTTTAGATTCTTTTAAAGCCACCTTCTGTGTCGATTTCATTTCCTATTTCTCACCCTATGTGTAGGATTTTGTCATTCAATGATTTAAGTTTACTCCTCCTTGGCCCTAAAGTTTGTACTGTAGCCCTTACAGTCCTATTTAACTCCCCTTAAGAGGTTACAAGCCTTTAAGTTTGCAAACACTCATTGGTATTCATTTTAAACTCAGGATCCAGTGGAATAGAAGCATTGCCTTCCAATACTGGCTTCAAAAGATGATCTACTTGCACGAAGCACAATCGCTGGATGTCCAAACTCCCTGATTACTGAGATCAGTCATCCTACTTTCTCTGAAAACCTCAATGTCTCTGACCAAGAAAATTATTTCCATTTTTCTTTCCTCTGAATGCATTTGAAAAATTTTCTACTAACCAGCACATTCCATTGCATTCATAATATTCCCAATGTTTCTTGGAGATTTGCTCCTCTTATATTATGATGCTCTCCCAAAATATCTTCCAAGTGCTCTCTTCTAAATAGTATTTGATTTGGCTTTTACTACTTTGTTGATGCCTTTATAGGCACATGCTTACAGGTTGCTTGCTATTGGTACCAAAGCTAAGTTCTGATTAAGCTTGTTATTCTCATCTACATCTTACAAAAGCCAAAGCGTTTCTTCCTCCAATTACAGGTTCACTTGTTTAACCATTTGTCATACATCTTTACTTATCACCAACCAAGACTGCAGTAAATTTGGTGGTAATTACTCTCTCCTAAATTGCTGTAACAAACTTTTTGATCTTATTTAATAATATGTTTTATTTAAGCTATAAATTACATATGGCTTCAATATAATCTTGTATAAATCAGTACAGAGAAATATTGTTAAGGATTTGCTTCTCCCTGCTTTCATTCTCAGAAGGTAATTTTATTTCTAATAATTAATGAGATTAAACACCTGTTGCTGTTAATTAAGATATGGTTGATGTGAATGTGGCTGAGATTTGGAAAATACTCAGGTCCAGGTGACTGGGATATCTCTTCAAGGAGGCAAGACTGGAATGTTTTTTGTAAGTCAGAAAGTTGAATTCTAACCAACTGCATTGTAATCCATCTGAATAGTTGGGGGAAAGTGGACCTAGCTGGGAGTCATAAAAAAAGACGTCCAAAGGGGGAGATGCACTGGACCTGAGGGACATGTTTATATTATAGTCAACAAATAGATCCTGATGCACTATGATTGCCTGCCCCACTACTAAAGATTTATCCATGGCCAGAACTATCCATCTCCTTTGGATCTAAGTTCATGCTGACCACACACTTTTAAATTATGATTTTAGTTTCCCAAAGACCTTGATACAAGGTAGGAAATGCACTGGACCATGGAGATGAGTGTTTGAGTTATGGATAAAGTGACCATATGTCCTGTTTTGTCCTGGACAGTTACAGTTTATAAGTCTTGTCCCAGCCTAATTATTAATAGTTCCCTTTTTTTCAATCTTAAAAGTGTCACAGTTTAGACAATAAATTATGTGATCACTCTAGTTTATGGGCAATCCTTTAGCAATGAATTTATTTGGCTTCAATTTATACACCAGCCCCTTATAAGTCTGGTTAGTTGTAGTCTGTCCCTGAGACCCTGATCAGCACAGAGTAGACTGACAAATTGATTTGCTAGATCTGCACCTATGAGGAACAGACTCTAGACTTTGGAATTCTGCCCAGGTGGTGCCACCCCGTAAAATCCTATATGACCTCTCCTTGGACCTCTCTATTTCAGTTCTGCTTCCTAGGATATGTGAGATTATGGTGGCCTCACTTACAGATTTTTTTCTGTGAGGTTCCGCTTAGCTTTCTAGGCAATTACCAGCTTTTAAATAGTCATAAGAGATTTTTAAAAAGATTTTATTTATTCATTTGAGAGAGAGAGAGAGAGAGAGAGAGAGAGAGAGCAAGTGAGCTAGAGAGAGCATGAGCAAGGGCGGGGAGAGCAGAAAGAGAGGGAGAAGCTGACTCCCTGCTGAGCAGTCATTGTGGGGCTCTATCCCGGAACTCCAGGATCATGATCTGAGCCAAAGGCAGATGCTTAACCAACTAAGCCATCCAGGTGCCCCATAAGATATTTTCAAATGTGAAAAAGTTCTTAAAATTAATTGTAGCTTTTGTAAAAGGTCTCAAGGATGTTCGGAATCACTAGGAACAGGATACTGAGTTCATGTACGATGCTTGGGGAATGAAGAATTTTAGAATTTTAACTCAGAAAAGTGTCATGTATTTGATGGCAGCAATGAGAATAGAATGTGCAGCTGGCGACAGCTATGTAACAGCTGAGAAAGATGTCAATCCCCTAAAAATAGTTTGTCCCATCGCTGAATAGTTTAGCCTGAGGTATCTACTGCTGTCCTGATGGTACTTAGGAGCTACCCTAGTAGAATTCATAATGATTCATGTATCCGGGAATGCCCAAGTGTAAGCAGAACCAAGACCCAAGCAGGAGCTGTGCCTCGGTCAGCCTGTGATATATCTATTGTCCATTGCTGCTAATGGTTGTCACATTCTTTGCCTTGTGGGTAGATATAAATGATAAACTAATATTTTTGGCTATTAGTGTGTGGATGTTGTCTTGAGGGTCTTGTTATAATCAGTCATAATGCTGGGTAAAATAAAGCTGCTATAAATCTACCATTTAAGATATGTAATAGTCAAACTATGGACTCCTTGTTGTAGAAGACATTTTTAAAGTCATAACTGTCTATTCTCAAGGAATAGGGTACAGAAATGGGGAAGGGGATATCATTCTGCATTTTAGGAATTATTGTCTCAGATGTCTTTTTTTAAGATTTTATTTATTTATTCATGAGAGTCAGAGAGGAGAGAGGCAGAGAGATAGGCAGAGGTAGAAGCAGGCTCCCCACCGGAAGCCCAATGCAGAACTTGACCCCAAGGACCCTGGGATCATGCTCTGAGCCAAAGGCAGATGCTCAACCACTGAGCCACCCAGGCATCCCTCTCAGATGTCTTTCAATTCATAAAAATAGTGGCCACTGTCTCTCTGTATGTGTGTGACTGGAATGCAAAAAAACAAAACACACGAACAAGCAAACAAAACAAACAGACCCTCAAATACAGAGAACAAATTGGTGGTTGTCAGAGGGGAGGTGAGTGGGACGATGGGCAAAATAGACGAAGGGAATTAAGAGATACAAATTTCATTATAAAATAAATAAGTCATGGAGATGAGAAGTACAGCATGGGGAATATACTTAATAATATTTTAATAAAGTTACACTAGTAACAAATGGTGATTACACTTATTGTGGTGAGCACTGAGTAATACATAGGATTGTTGAATCACTATATTGTACACCTGAAACTAATATAACATTGTATGTCAATTATACTTCAATAATGAAAAAAAATGGCCAACATTTGCCTACATGTGAGACAGAGTTTTTCTTTTAATTGTTAGCATTTTCTGGTTTTCTATGTTTAGTATACCCAGAATTATTTAGACTACATATTTAAAGTAAATCCATTAAATTCAAAGCTACAAAGTTCTCTTTCAGAATATTCTCAAATGTAGACTGAATATTTCTTTCCTTCTTTAATTATAGTGTGATGATTTCTCTTAATCACTAGAAGCATGATGATAATGATGATTATCATGATCGTGACCTATTATTTTAGATAACGGGAGGATGGGAAATGGTCAATCATATGTGCCGAGATGAAATAAGTCTGAATCTCCTTTTCACTCACTCCTCAAGTAAACCTGCTGACTTTACTCTTTGATAGTAACAAATTGGACTTCCAGCCCCATGTCTACTATCATGCAAATGCATGCTCTTAATTGAGGAATCAGGCAATGAATGGCAATATAAACTTAGAGTATTCTCCTGTAGGTGTGACAACTACATCTATCTTATATGACCTAGATTTCATTAGTTTGTCTGTATTATCTGTTCTCCTTTTTTCTTTTCTTTTTCCTCTCATCTATTTCATTTTTATTTGACCAAAGGTACCATTACTAAAATCTGGAAAACTGATTCTAGATAATATAGCATGATTAGTAAGATCAATAGTGATGGTTCCTCTTGGTGCCAGAGATCCTATTTATTTGGAAGTTCAACTCTTGTATTAATCCTTGGATTTATTTTTATTTCTGAAAAAGCAAATGATTTTTATTTTTAGCACAAACCAACCTTGAAACCAACTTTTTTGTGAAATAATTTTTATTTTTTATTTTTTATTTTTTTATTTTTTATTTTTTAAAAGATTTTATATATTTATTCATGAGAGACACAGAGAGAGAGAGAGAGAGAAGGAGGCAGAGACACAGGCAGAGGGAGAAGCAGGATCCATGCAGGGAGCCCGACGTGGGACTCGATCCTGGGTCTCCGGGATCATGCCCTAGGCTGAAGGCAGTGCTAAACTACCGAGCCACCCGGGCTGCCCAATAATTTTATTTTTGACTTAAAAAATAATATAGTCCTATGGTAAAATATTAAACATGAAAAAAATCTATGATTAAGAGAGTGAAACTACTTCTACAACTATAGAGAGATGTAGTTGGTTAGTCCCTATATCCAGAAATCTCAAGAGACTTAAAAGTCTAAAATGAATTTAAAATAATTAGTGAAAACCTAGATTAAATATATATATATATATATATATATATATACACACACACACACATACAATAATCAATACCTTTTATCTATGTTGGCAGTAACCATTTTAATAAGAAATTGTCTAGTAATGCATTTAATTAGAAAGGTATAGAAACCACATGAAGAAATCTATAAAATCATATTGAAGAATATAAAACAACACAGAGAGGGAAGATGCAATGTATTCATATGATATAAAAATGTAAATAATCTCTTAATGATGAGTATTATTGAAATTCTAATTAATATGGCTTTTATGTGAATAGGATAAAAAAGCTATTTTACAATTTATATGGAAGAATAGCCAAAGATTGCTCAAACAAATTATGAAAAGTAAAAATAGTGGCTAGAGTGGGGGAGAGGGGACTGGCTGGCTCAGTCAGTAAAGCATGTGACTCTTAATCTCAGGGCTGTGATTTGGAGTCCCACATTGGATGTAGAGATTGCTTAAAAAGAAAATATTTTTTAAAAATAGTGGCTAGAAAACTCCCCTTACCAGATATCCATAAAGCTACTATACTCAAAATCATGTTGAAATGAGACAGGAATAAACAAACAGATTAGTGAAATAGAATTAAAAGTTCAGAGATGGACAGCCCAGGTGGCTCAGAAGTTTAGCCCCACCTTCAGCCTGGGGCATGATCCTGGAGACCCGGGATCGAGTCCCACATCGGGCTCCCTGCATGAAGCCTGCTTCTCCCTCTGTCTGTGTCTTTGCCTCTGCCTCTCTCTCTATCTCTCTCTCTGTTTCCCATGAATAAATAAATAAAATCTTAAATAAATAAATAAATAAATAAATAAATAAATAAATATTCAGAGATGGATCCAAATAATGTGAAGCCTTTATATTTGATGAAGGTTTTGTTCCAACCTGGTAGAATATGGAGGGTTTATTTTAGCAAAGGTGCTTGCACAATGACTTTCCATCTGGAGTGAAAAGGCTAGATCCTTACCTCACACCATATATAAAAATTAACTCCAGATGAATTCAGAATTTAAATTTAAAGAATAAAAATATTCAAATTGGAAGAATATTTGTATAATTTTATAGTGGGATAGAATTATTAACCTAAGGAAGACAGGAATTTAAAAATCATAATGGAAAAAACCCCAGGAATTTAAAGACATTATAAAAAAGTGAAAAGTATGGCAAAATACACTGTAAATGCAACCTAGAAAATGCAAATTAAACCCAAAATTAAATCTAATTTCACTCATCAGAATGCCAAAACAATAACGATTTAGTTCATTAAACATAAAGTAGCATATAACTTACAGATATGGGAACTGCTACAATAATTTTGGAAACTAATCAGCCAATATCTTAAATAGATAAAAACTTAAACAGTTTTTTTTTTAATGTAGGTGTCCCTGACTTGAAGTTTTAGAGTTTATTCTATGGAAGTAAAGCAAAAGTTTGCTTTACACACACACACACACACGTGTGTGTGGTAGTAAAAAACCACAAACTAAACTACCACAAACTTGTGGTAGTAAAAAATCTAGGAAGAACTGCAATGTCCACAATACTGAACAGTTGAATGAATTGCATGCTGTGATGGTTAAATTATATGTCAACTTGACTGGGCCACAGGGTCCCCAGATATTTGCTCAAATATTTTGGTTATGTCTGTGAGGATGTTCCTGAATGAGATTAACATTAAAGTCAATAAACTTTGATTAGCAGATTGCCCTTCCTAAAGTGAATGGACCTCATCTAATTGTTGAAGGCCTGAATAGAACAAAGAGGCTAAGTGAGAGGGAACTCCTCCTGCCTGACTGCCTTTGAGCTGGGACATTGATTCTTTGCCTTTAGAACATACTGAAATGCTGGCTTTTCCTGTGTCTCAAGCCTGCCACCACTCAGACTGGAACTTTTACCATCAGCTCTCTGGTAGCTCAGGCCATTGGGTGTAAACCAGAATTACACTATTGGCTCTCCTGGGTCACCAACTTACCAAATACAGAACTTGAAACATGTCAGCTTCCATAATTGTGTGAGCCAATTCCTTAAAGTAAAATCTCCTGGGGTGCCTAAGTGGCTCAGTCAGGTGGGCATCTGCCTTCAGCTCAGGTCATGATGTCAGGGTCCTGGGATTAAGCCCCACATTGGGCTCCCTGCTCGGTGAGGAGTTTGCTTCTCCCTCTCCCTCTCCCTCTATGTTCTCTCTCTCAAAAATAAATAAAATCTTCAAAAAAAACTCTATACACACACACACACACACACACACTCTAGGTTCTGTTTCTCTGGAGAACCTTGACTAATGTGCACACTAAGGAATATTAAATATTATGCAGCTGTCAAAAAAAGAATGAGATGGGGCCTTATTTATTGACTTGAAGGATGCCCATGAGCTATAATATAATGCACACAGAATGATTCCATCACTGTTAAAACAAATAACATAATGAAAACTAGGTGTTTACAAATATACATGTGCATATGCAGATGTTTATATTTGAGTGGACATGATAAAAAAGTGTGAATGGACTCACAATAGGTGTGTACATTAGTTTCCAGGCTCAAGAAGTAGGAGAATGGAAGGAGTGTAGAGATTATTAAATTTTTACTTGAATACTTCTATCATTTCACTATCTGTGATATATTATGCTGATTTTGCATTTTTTGAAGATTTTTTGAGATAAAATTCACGTAACATAAAATTCACCATTTTAACCATTTAAAAATGTACAATTCAGTGATTTTTTTAGCATATTCACAATCTTGTGCAACTATCACCAGTACCTAATTCCAAAACATTTACAGCACCACAAAATAAAACATTGAGATGCCACCCGATTCCACACACTCCTTCTATCCCCTGGAAACCACCAATCAGGGGCACCTGGGTGGCTCAGTAGTTGAGAGTCTGCCTTTGGCTCAGGTCGTGATCCTGGAGTCCTGGGATCGAGTCCTGCATCGGGCTCCCCATGGGCAGTCCGTTTTTCTCTCTGCCTATGTCTCTGCCTCTTTATGTCTCTCATGAATAAATAAATAAAATCTTAAAAAAAACACTGATTGACTTTTTCTCAATAGATTTGCCTATTTCATACATTTAATATGAATGGACTACAATATGTGGCCTTTTGTGCCTGACTTCTTTCACTTAGCACAACGTTTTCAAGGTCTATCCATGTTGGAATCTGTTTCAGTACATCATTTTTATTTATGGCTGAATAATACTCCATTGTATGGATATACCAAATTTTGTTCATGTAGTTATCAGTTTATGGACACTTGGGTTGTTTTCTCTTTTTGATTTTTATAAATAATGCTGCTATGAACATTCTTGTACATGTGCATACATGTACACATGTGTGAATACATATATGGTATATACTCACATACATGTGCATGCACAAATTTTTTTTCAAGTGTGAAGATACAGAGTGTTTTGGACATTCAAGGAGTTAGAAAGTTCCCAGTTTACAAAAACTTCTTTAAAGATAACTACTCTATCTCTACCTTTCTTGAGATCAATACCTCCCTTTCCTGAGATTTATTTTTCATTTCGTCAAGAACAGTGGCAAAATTTACTCCTGCTTAAATATTTGCTGATGTATTATGTCACAAAATTTAATATTAGTCTAGACTGAAGACTCCAAAGAATCTCAACTGAATATGAGAAGCATGTGTGGGTATATGGAGTGGAGAAAGTGAAAGTATGCTAAGATTTTGTCATACATGGATGACATAGCTAATGATTAACTCTGCAAGTTTACATTTAAATATAAAATAATATATGTAAAATAAGATATAGATATATTTTTATGTTCATTAAAATTTCATTTGAAATACAGAAATACAATGTGTTGAAGAGGAACATGAACAAAGAGAAATTGATAATTCAATAAAATGCAGGAAGGACAATAAAAAGCCAAAATATGCTAAATACAAATTAACACAAAGGTTGGGAAATGGAGAAGATAAACAAATTGGGAAAACATGGGCAAACATATAAATCCTCATACCAAATATAGACAGACTTATTCCCCCAATAAATGAAAAGAGACCCTCTGACTGTGGAAAATGAGAAAGTTTCTTATTTTTATGCTTTGGCAATTGAGTTCTTACTTCCTGAATGCTTCTTACTTTGTAACATGATTCTACAACTTTATTAACCAAACCACGTAATCCTCCACATTTATATACTCCAAAAATAAATTCAATAAACATAAGGGTGCCTGTATCTTTTTGAATTACTGTTTTCATTTTCTTTGGATAAATACCCAGTTGTGGAATTACTGGATCATATGGTAATTCTATTTTTAATTTTTTGAAGAACCTCCATACTGTGTTCCACAGTGCCTGCACCAGTTTGCATTCCCATCAACAGTGCATGAGGGTTCCTTTATCTCCACATCCTTGCCAACACTTCGTATTTCTTGTGTTTTTGATTTTAGCCATTCTGACAGGTATAAAGTGATATCTCATTGTGGTTTTAATTTGCATTTCCCTGATGATTAATGATACTGAGCATCATATCATGAGTCTGTTGTCCATCTGCGTGTCTTCTTTGGAAAAATATCTATCCAGGTCCTCTGTCCAGTTTTAATCAGATTATTTGGTAGTTTTTGGTGTCCAGTTGTATAAGTTCTTTATATACTTTGGATATTAACCCCTTATTTGATATACCATTTGTAAATATCTTCTCCTGCTCAGTAGGTTGCCTTTTTGTTTTGTTGATGATTTCCTTTGCTGTGCAAAAGCTTTTTATTTTGGGGTAGTCCCAATAATTTAATTTAATTTTGCTTTTGTTTCCCTTGCCTGAGGAGATGTATTTATTAAAATGTTTCTATGGCTGATGTCAGAGAAATTACTTTTATGGTTTCAGGTCTCATGTTTAAGTCTTCTGTGTTTACTGCAGCAGTATTCACAATAGCCAAGATATGGAAGCAACTACAGTGTCCATAGATAGATGAATGGATAAAGAAGATGTGATATATATATATATATATATATATATATATATATATATATATATATATAGTGGAATATTACTCAGCCATTAAAAAGAATGATATCTTGTCATTTGCAATAACATGGATGGACCTGGAAGATATAATACTAAACAAAATGTTAGAGAAATACAAAGAGTATATGATTTCACTTATATGTAGAATTTAAGAAACCAAACAAATGAACAAACAAAAAACAGAGTTGAACAAAAAAGCAGACTCTTAAAGAGAACAGACTGGTGGTTATCAGAGGGGAGGTGGGTTGGGGTATGGGTGAAATAAATAAAGAGGATTAAGAGTATGCTTATCATGATGAGCACCAAGAAATGTATATAAGTGTTGAATCATTATATTGTACATCTGAAACTAATATAACACTGCATGTTAATTATACTTAAATTTAAAAAGACTAGAAAAACAATAAATTCAATATGGATAAAAAAGCTAAACCTAAAAAAGGCATAGAAGTGTATTTTTATAATTTTTAAGTGGGGAAAATATAGATATAAAAAAGGAAAAGAATGACTGCTTTTATCATAGGAAAAGTAAAGTTCCATTTTCCCCCCAGAACTAATATTGGTGAGGCTCCTGGGTAGTTCAGTCAGTTAAGCATCTACCTTCAGCTCTGGTCCTGATCCCAGAGTCCTGGGATCCAGACCAGGGTCTGGTTCCCTGCTCAGCAGGGAGTCTGCTTCTCCCTCTTCCTCCGCCCCTCCTCCTGCTTGTGCTCTCTATCTCTCTAAAATAAATAAAATCTTAAAAAAAAAACCCTAAAACTTGAAAGAAGATATTTGTTATGTATAATGGATTGATGTCAAGAACATATAAATAGGGCAGTCCAGGTGGCTCAGCAGTTTAGTGCCACCTTCAGCCCAGGATGTGGTCCTGGAGACCTGGGATCGAGTCTAGACATCAGGCTCCCTGCGTGGAATGGAACCTGCTTCTCCCTCTGCCTGTGTCTCTGCCTCTGTCTGTCTCTATCTGTCTCTCATGAATAAATAAATAAAATCTTTAAAAAAGAAAGAACACATAAATATATTGTATACATTAACACAAAAAGCACAAAACACAAAAGTAAAAGATGAAAAAGAAAAAATATAAATATTGCACTAACATAACTGTGAATTACATACATTCAAACCAATAGAAGCAAGAAATATCATTATTTGGCCATCAGGTAAAAGCTAAGGATTAGTAACATTAAGAGTAGCACAAATCTGGGGAGTCAGACTTCCTCATATGCTACTGACAATTGTGTGAATTGGCAAAACAATTTTGGAGGATAATTCAGCAGCACATAAACACATTTAGGTGCTTCAAAGAAGCATATAGACAGAAATTAATTGCAGCAGTTTTGGTGAATAATAATTGTGAAAAATTAGAAACACTTTAAATGACCATCAATAAGGGAATAGTCCAATAAATTTTGTAATATTCATGCCATTGCATATATGCAGCAGTTAAAAGAATGAAGTACATCTGTTTGTACTGAAAGTTCACCAAGACATATTGCTTTTGAAGAAACAAGTAGGGGGCGCCTGGGTGGCTCCAGTTAAGTGTCTGCCTTTGGCTAAGTCTCAGGTCATGATCCTGGGTTCCTGGGATGGAATCCAACATCAGACTCCCTGCTCAGTGGGGAGTCTGCTTCTCCCTCTCTCACTCCCCCTGCTAGTTCTTTCTCTCTCTCACTGGCTCACTCTCTCTCTCTCTCTCTCTCTCAAATAAATAAATAAAATATTTTTTAAAAAAGAAACAAGTAGTAATTGATTCAGATAGCTAACCTACCTAGCTAAATATCTAAATCACATATATGTGAATTAATTGACTAAAAAATGGAAAAATATCCACCGAAGTATTCTAAGTAGCTCTTGTTAAGAAATAGGTAGGAATGCAGGAAGGCTTTGCTCTGTGTCCTTCTGCATTGTTTTAATTTTTTACAATGACATTTATTATAATACTTGTGCATATTAAAAATATAAATTACAATTTAAGTAACCTTGAAAAACTATATCCTCAATATTCTTTATTGTCTCATTTATTTTCATCACTAGTGACTTTTCAAGTTAAATTGTCTATATCAAAGACATATGAAATTATAAACAGAAAAAAATCTGACACCTAAATCTAAGTTTTAAATAGTGTTTAAATTCAATAAGGTGTAGAATTATTCATAATTTTACAATAAAGAAGTACACAGTAAAGTACTATGTACATATCATACATAGATGGGCACAATTCACATGTTCTGTCCATAATATTTAATTCAAGGTACTAGACTAGCCTAGGAATCAGGAGGTCTGGATTCTAGTCCACATCCACCAATATGCTAACTCTGGCAAGTTATTGATCTGTTCAGATGTCATCATTCTATTATTTAAAGGGAATGGACACAGTGATCTGCATGGCCTAACAACCTATGATTCTATGACAATCTGAAAATCAAACATGTAGTTGAAGACATTTATTATGAATTTCATGTCCATAGATTCCATATTTTTAGGAATCTTTCAAATTCAAGTAGTTTCCCCATTTTCTCAAGAGCATCCTGGTCACACTATCTTTCTATATTTGGGGAAAAATCGTCACCCTGATATGATCATCTTTAACAAAAAAAGTTTGAGAAATGGCTACCCCATAGTAAGATACTGGTAGATAATGCAGGCAGCAAAGTATAGTGGGAATAGTATAATTTAGGAGTCAAGGAGGTATACATTGTCCAGAACACCTTGAAAAAGCTATTCAAGGGGTCTGAGCCTTGTTATCCACATCTATAAAGTGGAGCTAATACTATCTACTATTATATTTCACTATTTATAGTAACAGCCACCATTTACTAAGCCCGCATTGTATGTCTGGCAATGTATCAAGCACTTTCCACAATATCTAATTTAATTCTCACTATAAATCTTAGCCACAGAGCAAAGCTGAGTTATTCTGGGACTCACTGTAGCAACATGCTGATCAATTGGAGAGAACACATTTCTTATGGATGATGTAAGACTTCACTTTTGTTACCATGTGCTTCCCTGTGATGTCTGAATACAGAGTTTATTGAAGCAGATCAGTGCTAGTAACATAATAATGTTCCTATAGTGCCAAATAATGTTCCTTCTGGGCTCTATCTCATTACTCTCATTTTATTTTGGAAACTCCCAATTAAGGAGTCACTCTGAATAGAGGGAAATTTAATGCCAGGTCATCTCCTGGCTCTCTCTTTATACTTCTGCTGATAAATATGTATTATAATTCCATTCTTCCTTATATTTCCACTGATTCTAAATGCTACAGCCACTTGATCTTTGTCAACTCCACCCTTGTCACCCCACCCCTGTACAATGTCAGCCTCTTCAAGGTTCTTGCCCTGTAGGGAGATTCATCAATCTGCAGAAGAAATGCTTTCACTTAGTACTTTCAAAACTATATGCAATTCCTTTTTTTCTTTTTTTGATTTTATTTAAATACAAGTTAGTTAACATATAATGTATTATTAATTTCAGGGGTAGAATTTTAGTAATTCATCAGTTGCATATAACACCCAGTGCTCATTACATCACCTGCCCTCCTTAATGCTCATCAACCAGTTACCCCATCCCCCCACCCACCTCCCCTCCAGCAGCCCTCCATTTGTTCCTTATAGCTAAGAGTCTCTTACGGTCTACGTCCCTCTCTGTTTTTCTTATTTTATTTTTCCTTCTCTTTCCTTGTGTTCATCTGTTTTGTTTCTTAAATTCCACATATGAGGGAGATCAATTTTCAATTCTACCAACATTAATTTGTAAGGGCAATGACATTCCAATCAAAATACCTACAGGAATTTAAGAAAACAGAATGAGGCAAGCTAATTCTCAAGTTATCTAGAAGACAAATGCATAAGTTCAGCCAAGCAATCTTTAGAAAAGACTGGCAAGGAGAAAAAGCAAACAGGAAATAGCATATGAGCTGTGATTTGGACTGAAATTTCATGAGGGAGCCTTCATGGGTTAGAAGCATGTCAGCAACTATGCTCACTCTAATTATAATTATAGCAGTGTTCACTGGAGTAGCTACAATGAGGTCATTGTTGACAACATTTTCCTTTTGCATATGGTAGATAGGAATGGCTTATATTTTCTTAAAATATGGCATTAAATTTAGGGCCTTATGCTAGTGGCTGCTTACCCAAAAGCCATTTCCTTTCTCACTAAGGAAGCCCTCCCTTGGGTAGCAATGTGACCTGCTCCAGGAGAAACAGCAAGCTTGTGGATGAAAACAACCCTCCTGTTAACAACCTAAGGGTGGAAAGAACTTGGGTCCCAAGAATCATTAAAATGCTGGACCACCTCTTAGTCCACCCACCTGGAGGCTTTTTATTAAATGAACAAAATTTTATGCTTTAAGCCATTTCAGTCAAGTTATCTACGACCTGAAGCTACAAACATTTCTAACAAATACATGTAATGGGGTCGGGGTGGAGATAAAAATAAGCATTCTAAAATGCTCTTTACTTTTGAAGGAATAAGCAAATACACCAAAATCTGTTGATCCACATGATAGAAACAATGTTTTTATTGAAAAGCCATTGAAATCCAAAAGCACATATGGAGATAAAATGGAGAGAGCCAAGAGGTTGAAAACAAGGATTAGAAGCAGAAAATTACTCAACTATAAATTGATTTTCCTGTTTTTTTAAACAAAATGGATATACTGTGAAATGACTGAAAGCTTCTTCTGAATATTTGCATGGCTCTATTCAATCATTTATAATATATATATTTAAAACATAGACACACACACATGCACACACACTGCACAGATCTCTGGTTTGAATGAGTTTTGACAATTGTATATATCTCTATAATTAAAAGCGCAAATTAGATATAGAATATTTTTATCACCTGAGAAAGTTATCTCAATAGACAACCATTAATCTAATTTATATCACCATAGATTAGTTGTAACTGTTCTAGAACATCATTTAAGTGGAAGAATATAATATGTACTCTTTGTGGTCTGGATGCTTTTGTTCAACATATAGGTAAGATTTGTTTGTGTCTTTATGTTTGTGAGTAGTCTGTTCATTTTCACTGCTGAGTAATATTTCATCAGATGAATAAACCATTGTGGGTATCCATTCTTCTGTTGATGGATATTTGGTTTCCTTCCAATTGCTGGCTACTAAGAATATTTTTTCTCAGCCAGTGGTGTGAAACCTGAATCTTGAGAACTGGAAATAAATGTCTCTTTTGTCTTGCTGATAGCATGAGTGCAGCAATAAAACGAAAACTTTTACCTTCTTTCCAAGTTTTTCTGAAAAAGTAGTTTTTGAGGTAAGGAACAGTAATTAGTTCTAAGATACACAATGATTGCCATGAGTTGTTGGAAGTAAAATATCTGTAGAAAAGTAATTTAACTTTTTTAAGCCTCAATTTCTTATCCATAAAATATCTTTAAGGACCTTTTTCATTTTAACATACTATTCCATTAATTTTATTTCAAAGAGGAACAGAGAGGCTTTGGGGGAGGGAATCATTATATTGGTACTGGCTTTGAATGTCATAGACCACATGTGGGATGATGTTTCCATTCAAGTTTACTACCCAGGAATACTTACTTGTTTCTGTTTTTTTTTTTTTTAAACTTTGCTGAGGCTCTTATTTAAATTTTGGAAAGATGATTGTGATATTATGATTTATAAGAAATATATATTTGGTTAATGGATGACCAAAATATATTTCTCAGATATATTTGGTCTTCTTCCATGGTTCTTGGCTCATAGTTCAAGAATATTTACTTTTATTTTAGTTTTATAGATTCAAGATGAGGATTTTTTATGCAATTTTACTTTTTCTGAATGTGTCCACAGAGAATTCTTTGTTAAAAGAATTCAGGAAGCTGTTAAACCTAGCCATTGTCAAATATTTTAATTTAGTCTTTTATTTTGCCCTGCAGGAGAGCAGTCATAGTGAAAAAGTGAAATGGTTCTTACCTCCACTGGGTCCAAACACCAGCTGTCTCTGGGACTATAAAGCTTGACCCTCAGTCACTAAGAACTTTCCAAGGGAGCCCAGTCACTGAAAGTTCCCAATAGCATGCATGTCTGCTTTTACTTCAGTAAGGGCAAAAGGTATGACTTCCCTACCACTCTTGAAATGTTTTCTGTGCTTGACATTGGCCTTCAAGGGAAATACTTGTGACAGAGTTATCTATCCAGAGAGAAAGAATATAGTCAGAGCCCTGGTAGAAGAAGGCATGGGATTTGAGGATCTGCCCCCCCACCTCCCGCTTTTTTTTTTTCCTTTTACTACATGTAGTAACTCAGCTAAAGATGCTGGGATTCACTATTGTAGTCAGAGATGGAAAATAAGTAGCTCTCAGAAGATGGTGAGAAGAGCTGAAAATTACTATAAGCCAGTGGTGGCAGGACTGTCTATGAGATTTCAATGTCTGCCTTGTTCTTGCTGCAGAAGAAAACAGGAAGGATACTAAGGTACTTTTTTTAGGTTTATGTCTCTTTCTGGGAAGAACAGCCCAAACTGTTTTTAAGACCCAGGATCTGGGGCAAGAAATAGCTAGTCTGTGTTTTAGATGGCCTTGAAAGACACTTTTGGCCAGGCTCTTGTAGGGAATGTTAGGCCTACGTAGGAATTAAACTTGAGCTTCGCTGTAAGGGAGGAGATATAGAGAGGTTGAAGCTCAGATAGTAAGTGGCAAGTAGCCCCTTACCCACATATTCTGAACTTCATAAATAAATCCCTTATCCAAGGTCATACCCCTTCAGTGTGTGCTAGAGCCTGCATATACTGCTAAAGACCATCGTATACATCTCTTCCCAATACCATGTACAGTGACATCATGTTGGTAGCTTGAAATGGGAATGGGTGGAGATATTTACATCATGTAAATCAGCAAACATTACAGATAAGTAATTTGTTCCCCCCAGAGATCTAGTTGTTAAGTATTTACCCATTTCCAATGACTACATGGGAACATAAAAGTCTGACATCTTGATCCGACTTGAGTCAACTCTGTGGATCATTCTAGCTCTAGAGCCCCTCAAAAGATTGGTGGAAGCTGTTGTGTTTGAATTGCAAGTAGATCTCTTTTTGCCCATTCCTGCCTTTGATGCATTTCTTCTACAGATGTTGATCCCAAGCTCCTCCTAAATAAACATCCTATACCCTAAACCCCATCTCTTTCTGTTGTGCCCAAGATTGCGTATCCGAGAAACCACCAAGGAGCCGACACCATGCAAACACACGAGGGTTTATTTACAAGCTCGAGCTTGGGTCCAAGTATACCCGACACAGCGGAGCAGGGACTTGGTCCCCGAGGTGGGTTCCAGCTTAGTTTATGGGCTGGTCTAGGGGACCTCCAGAAGGGGCGGAGGAATTTCTCAAGTTCTGTTTACATTCTGATATGGGGCTTTCAAGGGCATTAAGCTCTGTTCTCATTCTAATATGGGGCTTTCTAGGGCATTAAGCTGTAAGCTGTTTTTTTCCTGTAACTGAAGCAAGGTAAATTTCAACTCTTATCCACAGGGACCTGAGGTGGCTGTACTTGTGCTGACGCTGAACTTAAGGTGGAATGGCCTTAATTTTCTCGGCCTCCACACTTTCCAGAGAAACTGACCTTCCAAAGAGGTTAAAAAACTTAATCAAGGTCACCTAGATAGTAAGGGAAAGATCCAGAACTCAATCATCTAACCCTAAAAAGGCCATGTATTTAATGATCATGCAGTGTGTCTCCAGATATCAAAGATAAATTCCTGGGTAGAAACCACTTTCTACTTCCCAACTACTTTTGATCCTACATGGCAATTTTAAGAACAAGAACCATTCAGAGTGGATAACTCCAAAAGACTTACCTAATGTACCTCATATTTTACGAGTTATTAACACTGAGGCAGTAATGAGATATTTGTACCAAGAAAAAGACAAAACAAAACAAAACAAAACAAAAAAACGATTTCCTACCAGGAGTCACTCACGTAGGATCAACATGGAAGGTGAGTCTGGATAAATTGGAGAGGTAATCAAAATATGTCCTGGTTTTCTCCTCCTTTCTATTCAATGCAATCAACTCGATTTAACACATTTATCATTACCTACAGTGTATAAAACACCGCAATGGGTACTGTGGGGGGAATACATGATAAGAAGTGTTTTCTAAACATTCTCCATATAATAGGCAGGTGAATTATAAAAGGCAGAAAACTAAAACAAAGCAAAGTGGTGCATTGGTGCAAACAAAATGCCAAGGGATTGCTAAGACTGACAATACTAATTTTGCTGATGATCTTGGAATAGGTAGAACTGGAATTTGGCCTTGAAGAGTGAGACTTTGACAATAAGTTATTAAGTGTGGCAAAGAAAACTTGGAAGGGAGAGAACAGCTGGAGCAATTATTTTGAGGCAAGCAAGTTTAGAGTGTGAAAGGGAAAAAGATTGTTCTAGCATATCTTGAATGTCTATGCCATTTACCTGTAATAACCTGATGTCCTTATTTTATTTATAAATCTTAGTCTTCTAGGAGGATCCAGAAGAACTAGGTTTTGGGTATTCTTTTGACCTTAATTCTGTACAAGAGCTTGAATGTTTAATTTTACCCTGAGGCTGTGCTGTTATAGTGAAATGTGAAGTAGACTTGTCTTTTGTTATACTGATTTAGGTACTAATAGTCATCAAAGTTGGGAAATATTTCCAAGGGAATCCTGGTTGGAGATGAAAGGCTGGGGGAAAGGGCAAGGCAGGAAATAAAGCTGGGAAAGTTAGGAATTTAAATTGTGGGGAGGCATTTTAATACTAGACTTCAGTGTTTTAACCATACTCATTTAGCATTGGAGCAAGAGAATGACATGATCAGATTTGTTTTCCAAGAAGAAAAAGCTAAGACTGTGGAGATGGGAGAAAATGGAAGGAATGGAAAAGGCTAGGACTGGCAGGTAATAGGGATAAGCCAGGTGAATGATCAAGATTTTCTGGATAGTGGGATCAGCAATGGAGAAAATGATGTAGCAGAAATACTTAGAGCAGAAATACTTAGAAGGTAGAGAATTGATTATATGGGGAGTCAAATATAGGGTAAGGTTTAAAGGAATTAAAGATTTATTCATGCTGGGTGGTGGTGGTGGTGGTGGTGGTGGAAAACATTGCCAGTTTGTCGTTTTACCAATGACAAACGAGGTTTATTCCTAGTTCAGTCTAGTTTTCTCCATGCCTCTCAGCAGGGCATTTTCTGCCTGCCCTAAGAAAAAGCATTTTGTGTTGCAAAAGCCTCCATTCCTTATTCATCCTCACGTCCAGAGAATTTGTTCCATGACCAATGTAGAAACACCAGCTGGCAAGAATGGATAAGGGCTTCAGATAACCTCACCCATTTTTCTGTATCTGTTTGTTGTCTAGAGGTGGCCTAGGAGAAACTCAGGATTAATCCCCATGTTTTTTTGTTTGTTTGTTTCACTTGGTTCTCAGATATACAAAGGCTAGGAATACAGTGTGGTAGGAGCACCTACACAGATTTCTAATATTTTAATCTATATTTTCAATTGAAGTCAGAATTACCAGAGGCAAACAATTACTCAGTTCCCTTTGAAGGACTTGATAGTATCTTAGAAGGATCTGTTAAATTCCCCTTATAGTAATTACTAGAATCACAAATAGTTTCCTGGTGTCCTGAGGCATTTGACAGTCATTTGGGATAATGATCCCCATCCAGTTTTATTTTAGTTTTTCCCCAAACTAAAGGACCTTTATCTCTTTATATGGATAACTCCAAAGTTAAACACATCCATAGTCATATAGACATGTTCTTACTTTGACAAGAAATGTAAATTACAACCTTCTCTAACCCATTGACCTTCTCTGGAGTTAAGTTTTGAATGTCTGAAAGAAAGTTCATCAATGAAATGTCACTCACCAATCCTCTAGAGGAAGGTAGCTCTCCTAGAGAATGAGAAAGAGAAAATCGCCAACAAAGGCTATTATTGATTAACTAGGTCAAATCCCGCAACCTGCCATACTCCTAAAAATGTGAAGAGAAAATGCTCTTGAAAATGCTCTTGATTTCATGTGTGTGTGAGAATCATCAAATTGGCTCTGGAGTCCTCTAACCTGATAGCCTTTGTCAACATCCCTGGTTTATGGTATGGCAAGATATTCCAAGCTTATCTTGAATTTTTTTGCTCCAGAGCTAAAATTAGATATTTTTCCAAAGAATCCTTGCTCCTTGTAATGAGAAATGATACTTAGAGACCACAATTCTGGTAGCAGAAACAATCAACTGCTATTAGTTTGAACATTCTTTCTGCTCTTTTTGAACATAATGAGGAGGAACCTTATAAACCATGTGATTTTGAACCCTATGAAACTTCATTTTCTATAAATCTAAAATGATACAATACCAGCAGTCTCAGGTAGCTTGACCTAACTTTTTTTTTCTTTTAAGTAGGCTCCACATCCAATGTGGAGCTTAAACTCATGACCCCGAGATCAAGAGTCACATGCTCTATCGAATGAACTAACCAGACACCCTTTGGCCTAACATTTTTAAGATAAAATACATTATAAGTTTAATCCAATTCAAATTGGATTTTATAGGCTTTTATTTCAGGGAAGGGAAATGGGTAGAAATATAGATGAAATAAAATTGTCCATATATCGATAATTATTGAAGCCAGGCAATACGTACATGAAAGCTTCTCTTCTGAGTATGCTAGCAAATTTCCATTATATAAAGTTTCAAAGAAGACTTTAATGATAGGAACAGTACTGTTAGTAAGTGATACTGAAGATGCATATAAAAGCTTTGAATAAAAGCATTTCATTAAATGGAAGCAAGAAAAATTATAAAGAGAGCAATATATTTATACATAATGTAAGTTAATATGTGTATATGTATCAAAATTAATACAATGGAATATTAGAGAATTTTGAAAATGGCATCTACATGATAGATGATAGATACAAAGGTAGATAGATACATAGGTAGATAAGATAGATGATAGATAGATCACAAATCTTTTTTTAGAGTGCCTAAATTACCTTTATTTTTTTATTTTTTAAATAAATTTATTTTTTATTGGTGTTCAATTTGTCAACATACAGAATAACACCCAGTGCTCATCCCGTCAAGTGCCCACCTCAGTGCCCACCACCCAGTCACCCCCACCCCCCCTCCCCTTCCACCACCCCTAGTTCGTTTCCCAGAGTTATGAGTCTTTCATGTTCTGTTTCCCTTTCTGATATTTCCCACTTATTTTTTCTCCTTTCCCCTTTATTCCCTTTCACTATTTTTTATATTCCCCAAATGAATGAGACCATATAATGTTTGTCCTTCTCTGATTGACTTACTTCACTCAGCATAATACCCTCCAGTTCCATCCACATTGAAGCAAATGGTGGGTATTTGTCGTTTCTAATGGCTGAGGAATATTCCATTGTATACATAAACCACAGCTTCTTTATCCATTCATCTTTCGTTGGACACCGAGGCTCCTTCCACAGTTTGGCTATTATGGACATTGCTGCTATAAACATCGGGGTGCGGATCACAAATCTTTTAAGAAGAACCTTTTACTTAAGTCCCCAAAAGTCTTCTATTAGACCACTGCTTATTTCATTCAGAAGACTATTTGTGACTTGAATCTTGTGAAACAAGATTCAACAGGTATTTATGGAACATCTTTAATATATGCGTCTGTGTGCTGAGCTCACTGGATATGATATTAATTCACTGATTTATGTTTATTTAAAAGGTTTATAAAATAAGACAAGATTACTAAGATAGAGGTGAGAAGGAAAGGAAGAAAAAAAAAGAACAGAAATAATTTTGGAAAATGAATCCAGGATGAGCTTAATGGAAAATTACATATTACAAACTCCTAAACCGTTGCTCTACGTGGGTTTCAATTAAAAACAATATTTAAAAATTTGACTATAGTCAACGCACAATGTTACATTAGCTTCAGGTATGCAACATAGTGATTCAACTTCTCTATGTGGGTTTCACATTTATTTTTAAGCTTTCTGGTCATGAAAATGAAAAATTCAAGCTTGATCAGCTTCACAGCTCAGAGTCGACCACAAAATAAAGCCAAGCCAAATTCTATGGAGAAGCAATTCCTGGTATTAAAAAAAGGAAAAGATTCTTGAGATACTAGTCTTCTTATGCAGAGCTAAAAAATGTCAGTCCTCTTTGGGGCACCTGGATGGTTTAGTTGATTAAACATCAGACTCTTGATCTCAGCTCAGGGTCATTAGTTTAAGCCCTGTATTGGGCTCCATGCTGGGCATGGAGCCTTTTTTTAAAAAAATATAGGCTTATAAAATGAGGTCTCCAAAGAGTAAGAAGGTAGTCTTTTCATTTGTGGACATTTTCTAGATTAGAAAACCAAGAAGTGATATCTACCTATATTACATTACACATCTCTTTGGTTAGAAGCAAAAGAAAACAATTTGCCATTGGTCAAGTTAAATATGAGGTGATGTATCCTTGTAAATACATAGAAATACTGAGGAAGGGGAAAAACTGCCACATTTCAGGGCAACTGCTCCCAGGAACTGAGAATCTGTGAGAGAATGACTCTTTGTCACTGAGAAACGAGATCATTTTGTCCCTAAAAAACTGAATTGGTTCTGTCTCTCGGGGTCCTTATGGGCTCTTGGTGAATCTGTAATTATCTCCTTTTAGAAACCAGCAGTTTCTGCTTTAAGTTCACATTCCTTCAGGGTTTTGGCTTTACCATGGTTCTAGCTAACTGGTTCACTCAAGATGGATCAAATAACTGTGGAAGGGGAGAAGGGTATAGGAGTGGAGATATGGTTTCTAGAGGAAGAGGTGGCAATGGGTTGGCCATTGCTCCAAAACTTTTCTATCATGCATCACCATTCTGAAATTATATGTGCTTAAAATTCTGACCTCCAACTGAAATCCAACTCCAGAGTTTGTGTATAATCCAGGGAAACCAGAAACTAATTTAGAGGGCCAGAATAAACTGGGGAATATGAGCAGAATGAAGAACAATATTTCTTCTGAGTTTTGGCTTGCTGGCATAGCAAACACATTCGTTGATAAAAGACGTTTTTCAATAAAATGCCAAAAGTAATAAATGGGAAACTCTTCCCAGTCAATCTATTAAGTAACTTTAGCAGTCAAGGGCAGGCAATTTAAGGGATATTTCTCATGAGTCCTAAACTTCAAAAAAACAAAAAACTCTACCTTATATAAGGTCAGTATATAAAAACTGACCCAGGCAGTTAGAGAGGAAGCCATGTCCTTTAATGAATATGCTCACCATGTTATAGAAGGAATTTCCTTCTATAAAAGCTTTGACTCTAATTTTCCCCCAACAATTAAATTTTATTTGAATTGAGAAATGCTTCCTTTTATAAGACCATGTGAAACGTGTATTTGTTCCAAAATAGAGACCAATGTGCAGCCTTTATATGATATGCTTAATATCCACTAAATGGTTAGTTCAGTTAATGGTAAAAACAATTTGATACCTATCAAAATAATGATCTATTTCACCGATAGCCATTTTCTTCAGCCTGGGACCAAAGCACATGAAATGAATATTTCAACAACCAACAATTAACTTTGGGAAAACAGGAAACATAAAGGTTAGAACCAAACCTATGTGTCTCCTGATATGATACAATAAAAAGTTCATAGCACACATATGGTGAATTCTTGCAGCAAAACGTTTAACTTGAAAATATTTAACTCAAAAGCAATCAGATCTATAGATCCTATTTCTAGTATTCATGAAATAGGAGAACAAATTAATCAAATCACCATGAGAAAATTGAGACTTCCAGAAGTTGGGACATTCTAAGGGCAAATGGCCTGGTAGTTTTTATTTACAAGTCAGTGTCATGGAAAGAGAGTGTGACAGCTGTTATAGATTGAAAGACTTCATAGATCTCACAAATAAATAGACTGTGTAATCCTTTTTTAAACAAACCAGCTGTGGAAGACATTTTGGGGGAAAATGAGACTATACACCAGATATTAGATGATATTAGAAAATAATAATTAATTTTATTAAGTACAATAATGTTATTGTGGATATGTAGGGGCATGCCATCTTTAGAGATGTAAACAAGCCTTTTGGAATGAAATATCATGGAGTCTGTCATTTATTTTAAAATGTTTCAGTCAAAAAACAGTGAAGAAATATGGCAAAGTATTAATCATTGACTAGATTTTGGATATATGGGTTCATTATACTATTTTCTCTAAGTTTGAAAGTTTCCCAAGTAAACAACTTCTTAAAAGAATCCAAAATTTTATAAGCTATTAAATCCTAGGGAGAAAATCAGGATCAGATAAACAAGAAAAAATTGAGATCAGATAAATGAAGAAACTATCAGCTGCATTTTGATTTTCTTTGACAGCAATCTCATAATCTTGCACATTGTTGAGCAAGCTCAAGAGAACACAAAGATGAAAGGTGAAACATGGCAGATATCCTGAAATCCTTTGCAAAAGTTAATGTGCTGTAAACAGAAAAATGTTATTCTTCTGTTTACTGAAACATCTAAGCATGCCACTGGTGATTTTATAATCTGAAAATGGGTGAGCATTTTTGAGAGAAATTCTTGTTGAATTCATGAAATTCTTATTTATCCTATGCAAGAAGCCTTCTGAGACTTGAGTTCAGGGTTTTTATATCCTGTTATTGTCAAAAGTTTCAGATCAGGGGATTTATTCACCTGATGGAAGTTTGACAGAATTGCTCACTTTGTGTCATCGTTATCATTTGGTCCATGTAATTGGAAAGGAGGTCATTTGGATATTGTCTTGTGGGATATGACCTTGATTCAACAGTGGCATTCATGTAGGCTCTCCCAGAGGCCACAGCACAGGAGGGTTCATGGGCCAAATTAAGGTGTGCAAATCACACCATTTATTGAAGCAATTAAAAACACACAATGAGAAGCAAGGGGAAAGAGGTGGGATAGGTTCACATACTCAGAACAGAGTGCCAGTAGAAGAAGGACCATACTAGTTGAATCTTGGGTTACGCAATGGTCCTGTCTCTGTCTTTCTCTACTGCAGTACTCTTCCCCACTGATAGTGTGGTTATGAGACCAGAGTTGAAGTTCAAGCAAGGGAGACCACTGACAGAGGGCCCCCCAGGCTAATGACACACACTTATTCTGTCAGAGAGACAAAGGTTAAACTTTGCCTGGCCACAGTCATACCTCACCAGTAAGTCTGCTGAATATTCCTGGGTTTTATCTGCATTTTCTGGATTATCTGCATTTTCTGCCAGGGCCAGAATGGAACTATACTCACTGATGGATGGTTGACTTAGGAAAATGATGTAGGTGTCAGCTATTTGTAATGATTATGACTTGGTCTTTCCATCGCTTCCTATCTCTCAGTAGACTCTTAATTTTTTTTTCCATCTTACATTGCATATATTCTATCTTTAACATATAGCTTACTAAATGACTATATATTTAACACATCTTCAGAATTCTTTCAAGCAATTTACTTACTCATTATCTGTACTTAACCATATCCATGAGTTTTGCTACTATCTTTAAGCTACTAGCTTTATTATATATAACAAAGTAGTCATCAGGGAAATGCAAATTAAAATCACAATGAGATACCTCTTTACACCTGTAACAATGGCTAAAATCAGAATCACAAGAAGTAAAAAGTGTTGACAAAGATGTGCAGAAAAATAAACTTAAGCCTCTGTTTTCCATGTTGGAATACTCCACAGAGTAGGTCACATTTATCATTTTCTTGAGTAATATTAGTCATCTTACAGTGATGACGATTATGGCAATGATAACCTACATTGAACCAAACTGTACTGTTAAGATGCTGTGAGTTAATTACATCTGCTGAAGCCCAAAATAACCACATAAGGTAAACTACAGAAGGTACTGATGCCATTTTACAGACAAGGATATAATCAGGAGAAGTGAAATGACATGTCCTCATTTCAGACCACTAACTGGACCACATCCTTATAAATAATTTTCTTTATTACAAGGGGAGCTAACTCACAGCTGTTTCTATTTTCCTTTAACACATTCTTTTTCTGGCTCTAATTCCACATTTACCAAACTAACTTCCAATCTAGAACTTTATTTTCAGTTTGGATGCTCAGTGTAGGCAGATCATTCTGGATAGTAGGATATTATCTAGCCAAATAAGGTTTTCAGGCAATATTGCTACACAGACTCCTGATAAACTACAAGTTCAATGAATACAGAAATCAAATCTGCTGGATTACTATTTTATTTTTTCGTTTTTGATTTAAATTTAATTTGCTAACATATGGTAGTACATCATTAGTTTCACACGTAGAATTCAGTTAATCATCAGTTGCATATAACACCCAGTGCTCATTACATTGAGGGCCCTCCTTAATGCCCCTCACCCAGTTACTCCATCCTTCCACCCACCTCCCTCCAGCGACCCTCAGTTTGTTTCCTATAGTTAAAAAGTCTCTCATGGTTTATCTACTTCTCTGATTTCTTCCCGTTCAGTTTTCCCTCCCTTCCTCTATGATCTGCTGTACTTCTCATATTCCACATATGAGTGAAACCATATGATAATTGTCTTTGTCTGATTGATTTGTTTCACTCAGCATAACACCCTCCAATTCCATTCACATTGATGTAAATTGTAAGATTTCATCCATTTTGATGGCTGAGTAATATTCCATTGTGTATGTATATATATATATATATATATATATATATATATATATATATATACCACAGCTTTATCCATTCATCTGTCAATGGGACATCTGGGCTCTTTCAACAGTTTGGCTATTGTGGACATTGCTGCTATAAACATTGGGGTGCAGGTGCCCCTTCGGATCACTACATTTGTATCTTTGGGATAAATACCTAGTAGTACAATTGCTGAGTCATACAGTATCTCTATTTTTTAACTTCTTGAGGAACCACCATACTGTCTTCCAGAGTGGCTGTACAGCTTGCATTCCAACCAACAGTGTAAGAGAGTTCCCCTTACTCCATATGTTAGATTACTATTTTATCCTCAGTGCCTTGCACCATGTTTGGTATATTGTTAGTATCAAAAGGACACTTTGTTGAACAAATGAATGGATGGATGGATCAACTAATGAGTAAAAAAGAAAAAAAACCTGAGGTGGAAGGCTGGATTTTTTACTTTTAAATGTAGCAAGCCAATATGTAAACTAATTTAGAAACTAAGCTATTCCATAGTGAGATGTCTGATATTTTCCTCCCCTTGGGCTCTAGCTTTCTTTGCACTACCTGCTGGATAGGGAGGATCCTTCATAGTCTTCCTGGTACCCAGAGGTGGCTATTTCTGTCCAAGACTGCCATGACCTGATAGCCCATGTGATGAGTGACATCTGGTGTCATTAATACAAAGAAGGTCCTGAGACTTAAGTGTACCAAAGATCCAAGGTGCTCCATGCCAAAGGGAAGAAAACATCTTGGTTTCTATTTGGAATCTTAACCTTTCTACATAGCTACCAAAGTTGTCTAGGTATACCCCAATGACATAAAAAAAATCAGGGATAAAGCTTACTTACTTTCCACATTCCCCAGGATACATGCTATGGCTGGATCAGGATATAAATTTCACTTTTTAAAATGCCATGCTGTCCTCAAAATCCCTCCACTGACAAAGCTTGTCAGAAATCTGACTATTCTTTTTGGCAAAAATTCTCTCCCAGGAGTCTCCAAATTTTCTCATATAAATGGACTTCAGGCACCTTGTTCCTCCAGTTCTTTTTTTAAAGATTTTAAAAATTAATTAATCAATTAATTTATTTGAGAGAGAGAACACTAGCAGGGGGAGAGGCAGAGGCAGAGGGAGAAGCAGACTCCCCACTGAGCAGGGAGCCCAAAGGGACTCAATTCCAGGACCCTGGGATCATGACCTGAGACAAAGACAGATGCTTAACCAACTGAACCATCCAGGCACCCTCCAGTTCTTAAGACTAAATCTTTGCAGTGAATATAGGAAAGGCCCTTGCCCTCACCCTTTCCCTTTACTCCTTTGTCTCCTCTCTCTCACCTCCAAGCACCCCTCAAAAAAGGAATTTGGGAACTTTGTTCATGCTTTTGATTACTGATCAACAGCCAAAGACAGTCAAAAAATGCTGGCAGGAAGGTAAATTATTACAATTGCTTCAGAAAACTGTCTGACACTACCTCCTAAAAAGCAATATTTGCATACTCTATGACCCAGAAATGTCATTCATAGGTATATGCAGAAAAGAAATGTATATAGATATTTATTAGAAGACATGTGAGAATATTATAGTGCTATCTGTAATATCTCCAAAGAATAGACTGCCCAAATGTCCTTCAACAGTGAAATAGAAAAACTGTGGTATGTTCAAATGAGAGAATATTATATAGCAATGAGAAGGAATAATTTACAACTACACACAAAAATATGGATGATTCTCACAAATTATTGAGCAGAAAAAAGCCAGACACAATAAGAGTAGGTAATGTATCATTCCATTTATACAAAGTTCAAAAACAGACAAAACTCATCTATGTGGTTAGAAGTTAGGATAGTGGGCACCCTCATGGGAAGGGTAGTGGCTGGAAGCAATACTTCCAGTCCCTCCAAGGCTTCTGGAATTCTGCTAATATTCCAATTCTTTACCTGGGTGCTGTCATGCAGGTGTGTTCAGTTTGCAAAAATATTGGGATGTCCTTTATGATTTATGTACTTTTTTATATACAATGTACTTCAATAAAATGTTTGAAAAGACAGGGATGCCTGAGTGGCTCAGCGGTTGAGCTCTTGCCTTCGGCTCAGGGCATGATCCTAGTCCTGGGATCGAGTCCCACATCGGGCTCCCTGTGGGGAGCCTGCTTCTACCTCTGCCTATGTTTCTGCCTCTCTCTCTGTGTGTCTTTCATGAATAAATAAATAAAATCTTTTTTAAAAGTTTGAAAAGACAAAAAAGAAAGTCAAAGCAAAAAAGAAATTTTATTCTGAATGAGAAAATATGGCAGTGGCTATACCATAGGGTGAACAATAAGTTAACACTGAAATGGGTGGAAGTGAAGAAAGTGAGAGCCATAAACTTTTTTTTTTAAGATTTAAAATATATATATGCACTTCCATTCTCTCTTATCCCTAGTTACTGGAATAAGAAAGAAAGAAGATTAGGGAGAGGGAGAGAGAGAGAGAGAGAGAGAGAGAGAGAGAGAGAGAGAGAGAGGAGATGGACTGGAAGAGGCTTCAGATGCTCTAACAGAAGATACAGAAACACATCTGTAAACCCACATGGACACACAAACATTCTGGAATAAAGACCCAGATAAAGTTTTCTGTGGCTTAGAATCTCTATTTTGTGTTTTGGAAAAAGCTAATAAGAGTTTTTTAAAATCATGTTTCATTTTGACTTCTGAGACCTCCATTTCTGGTGTATGAGTTTATGAGGCTTATGTTTGTGGTCTGTGTGTGTGTGTGTGTGCGTGAGAGAGAGAGAGACAGAGAGAGAGAGAGAGAGAGATGAAGAGAGAGAAAATGACTCTCTAAAGGAATTGTCACAAAACATATGATAAGAACCTTTGTTCAGAGTAAGGACTATTTTAGGTAGGGAATATTTTGAGATTTTTTTTAAAGATTTAATTTATTTACTCATGAGAGACACAGAGAGAAAGTTAGAGACACAGGCAGAGGGAGAAGCAGGCCCCATGCAGGGAGCCCTAGGCAGGCCTCCATCCCAGGACCCCAGGATCAATCACAAGCTGAGCTGAAGGCAGATGCCCAACCGCTGAGCCACTCAGGCAGCCACATAACTTTTTATATTTAAAAATGAGACTCAATATCTTCTACCTTGATAAATGATAAAATTCCTCTTCCACTTCTTATTTGGTACTTCCTTCCCTCCTATTTTTATTGGGTGTGAATTTCATATCAACCATATGAGAATTAATATATTTTTATCAACATTGCTCCGAACAAAAGATGCTCGTAATGTTTTCCAAACACACATTTACACACCTACAGGCAGAAAGCAAAGGAAAATAAACAAAATCAAGGTTCTACTGTAACTGCTTATTTGTTAATTACTATTTTTTTTCTGACAGAAAAAGAGATGTGATTGTCAAGCCTCCCTGAGCATTTATTTGTCCTCTTTCGGGAAGGGAAGAATAGAAATGCTAAATCACTCTATGTTTAAGACAGCAGTGTTCTCATAAGGAGCAAGAAATCCAACATGAAGTGGAATGACATTTGCCTTCTTTGGGTTTACTTTTCTGCTCTGCTTGATTAATTTCCTAATAGAAGAGGAGGGGACGCAAGGGGCACAGCTGATGTAGAAAGGATTAATCGGTCCCAGAATATTCATAATTCCAGTGTGCTCAAGCTTACTATACCATCTTACGAAGAATTAAGACAATTTTGCCAAGACTTCTGCATGGAAGATTAGAATACCCAAGTGTAACCCAAAGAAGTCAAAGATAGGTCTGGTGCAGCTGAAAGGATTTTCTTATAGTTTCCTAGTATTGACATGCTTTATTTAATACCAAAATTGTAAACTTTTAATCTTGAAAGGACCTTAGAGGAAACCTTCCCAGTGGCCACATCATACTGTAGAAGAAACAAACATTTTCTTCAGTGCTGAAATTTTCTTTGAGGAGGTGGTGCCACTTATAAAAAATAATGTCAAAATCTTCATGCAAACTTTACCTATGTGGCATATAGATCCCTGCAAGCTTTCCTAAATCAATGATATATTACTGTATTTGTCTTGGGCAAATATCAGCAGTTACAGTCCACGGACTAAAATAGACTAAGTTATTAGCCTGACCCCAATTAAAAATAAATTCAGTTTCCTAGAGATAAAAGATAGATACAACAAAGCACAGTATGGACCCCTAACCCTTATCTTCTGGAAGTTTCCAGGTGACTGAAGGGAGAGATTGTGAATGTACATTAGTATCCAGGGAACATGGCCATCTGCTAGCATTTTGCTGGTCTTACTGAATGGGTTGGCTAATGACACTCTATTTCTCCTAAAAGACTTTTCCCGCAAAAGCCATTTCTTTTCTAAAAGAAAAGTTGAGTGATTTCAATGTGCCTCACTAGACAAACCACTCTGGTGGATCTATCTAAAAGATTTCTTTTCAGCCAGAGCAATGTCTTTTGTAGTTGACTCTTCTGATGGGCCCTATTTTTAATTTCAACCTTAAATGTGGGCCACTGTTCTTTGCCTTTGTTGAAAAAGCAGAAACCACCATTGAGATAGATTATGGGTTTGGCACATTGTGTACTGCCTATTATTTATTTAGAAGGCAACCAAACTTATCTTTTGTGAGGCAGTAGAATATAGGGCAAAATGTGTGTGACTCGAAGTCAAAGAACGGAGCCTGAGACCTGACTGGGATGCTTATTGCCTGGAGATGAAGACTTCACCTCCTCAAAATGTCAGCTCCTTTCAACGTAAATAAGGAATATTAGAAATAACTTCCAACAGCACAGAGTGTTTGTAAGGATTCAGTTATAAATGTATGGAGAACTTTGTAAATATGAACTCTAAGGTATAGATAAAGTGGTTGAGTAGACACTTTTGTTGCCCTGCCCCATGTATCTCTGACTCACACGTCACAGTGCATGTGCTGTTGCTCCCGACCACAGACCCATCTCAAGTACCGAAGGCTCCCTGCTTCTCTGCCTCTGAGCTTTCCCTAGTGCCTTTCTCATTGGTGTATGTGGATGCAACTGGGAGTTGCAGGAAGTTAATGTTGCCCAGAGCAACCCTCAATCAACTGGTGGTAGGAATTGGTAGAGAAATTCCCCAGCCGAATACAAAAAATAGTGAAAGGGATCATAGGGGAAAGGAGAGAAAATGAGTGGGAAAAATCAGAGAGGGTGACAAAACATGAGAGACTCCTAACTCTGGGAAAAGAACAAGGGGTAGTGGAAGGGTTGGTGGGCAGAGGGATGGGGTGACTGGGTGACGGCCACTGAGGCCATCAAAATATACAAAAAGAAAGAAAAAAAAGAAAAAAGAAAAGAAAGAAAAGAAAAGAAAGAAAAGAAAAGAAAAGAAAAGAAAAGAAAAGAAAAGAAAAGAAAAGAAGAAAAGAAAAGAAATGCCCCAACCTTCCCCTCCCTATGTGGGAAAAATGCTAGAGTGTATTTTGTATAATTTTCCAGAGGGTTCCAAGCACGACTGACCCCCACCCCCAGTGGCCCACTGCAATAACCTGTTCTTTACCATACCCTCTATTGGCTTTTCTCCTCCTTTCTCTCAAGATTTCCATTTTCTCACATACGTGGCCTTGGATCACCTCCCAATAAAATACACAACCCAGGCCCTTACCTCAGGATCTGCTCTAAGGTATGGGATAGGTGGTTCTTGAATGTGTCTAGGTGAATTACTTCCTTCACACTCCCAGTTACAACCTCTTAACCAAAGCGAATATCCTTCCCAGGGAGCCTCAGGTGCTTAAGATGAGAATGCTGCTGCTCAGGGTAGTTTGAAGGCTCAAGGCCTCTGTTTCAACATCTGCAGTGATTACAGAGTCTGTAATCTTCAGATTCTGTAACTGACTGCAGCAAGTCTTGAGACCAACTACAAAAATTCACAAATGAGGAATGAGATTTAGGGTGACTCTTGCTCATTTTGTTAAATGTTTTAAATGTACTTTTGGGGGCAGATTATTCCTAAATTGTCCCCAGTTTACATTTGTGCTAATTAATGACTTGTATTCAATTCCTGTGTTTATTCAGTGAATATTATAGAGTGTCACCTAAGTATCAGACACAATGCTAGGCACCCAGGAATCTGGTAAAGACCACACACGTGGACCATATTCTCATATTCTCACGGAACTTAGATTGTCTTAGATACTCAGGCAAGGGGCACCTGGGTAGCTCAGTAAGTTAAGCATCTGCCTTCGGCTCAGGTCATAATCCCAGAGTCCCAGGATTGAGCCCCACGTTGGCCTCCCAGCTCAGTAGGGAATCTGCTTCTCCCTCTCTGTCTGCCCTTCCCTTTGCTTCTTCTCTCTCTCTCTCTCTCTCTCTCTTTCATTCACTCTCTCAAATAAATAAATAAAATCTTAAAAGAGGACCCTTTAAAAAAAAGAAAAAGGAGACACAGGAAATAAGCTACCAATCAGATAATCGACTTTTTAATTGTAATTGTGGTAAGTGCCTTGAAAGAGAATATCTAAATTTGATTGGGCTCCTGGACTTCTGAACACCAAACGCCATGCAGACCAACAAAATACAGAATTACTGCTGCATTCCTAGCCTTTTTGAAGTGGCTACTATACCCTTTTATTTGTATAGTTTGATTTCCCACTTCGTGTAACAGTGGAAGAATATAGCCCTGCATGTTTCTGTTTTGTTACTCTCAACAGCACAATGGCTGTCCATGCTATTAACTGGTTCCACAGAAGCTTTTACTGCTGACCATAGTGGCGGAATGAATTATTGACAGGGTTAATCTTCTCCCAAATAATTTAGCCCTTTTGCAATTTATAGCGGTAAGTTTCGCCAGTGTGTATTTACTACAAAAACCTCTCCCATCGGCTTTCATAAAAGCTGTAGGAGATATTTGTTACCTTGTCCTGTCACCCTATGTAGTGTTAAATATAATAGCAATGGTTTAATGTCATAAAACATAGTGAGGAAGACTGCTGAGGCTCAAATATAATCAATTTACTGCAATTCTACTTTAGGTGAAAATTTATTGCTAAATCGCCTTTTTAAGAGCTGCTTTGGTTATTTAATATTGATCTCAAAATGATTAAGAAGTGAAACGCTATTGATCTTTAAACAACAAAAAAAAAGTCCTTGTAATGAGAGTAAGAATGAACTGCCAAACTTTTAGGTTATAGAAGAAGATTTTAATGGTCTCTATTAGCCCCTAGAGTTAAAATTTGCTATCTATATCGTTCTTCTGCTTAGGTTGGAATTTCTTAGAAGGTGAAAAGTCCAGTTTACTAACTGTGGAATGAAAGACATGCATATAATAATGATATCTTTAAAAAGCATGTAACAGAGCTGGATTTGACTATGACTACCAATGACTGACACCAAAAATTCTAACTCACTACTAAATCTTATAAAACTACTAGGGCGTGGGTAGGGGAGGCATACAATGAGTCCTGAATTATTCCTGAATTATTTTCTGGTCATGCCTTTGTCCTGATATTCCTTGAGCTAGAGTGACTCAGATAGTCTTTCTTGATGCTTTAAAGACCTTTTATATTAAAAAAAAAAGACCTTTTATATTACTTGGGGGAAATGTCAAAGAACTCATGATATTGTGTTGGTTCGTTGTTAAAAAAATAAATTTTCTAGATAACTAAAATTTATTCCATTAATAAAGCAATTAATCCATTTTGGATAAAAACCTTTCTAAAAGTGTTCTTGCCTTTCTTTCCCCAAAGAAGTAGGTTTTTCATAACCATTTCTGGCTCCTCTGCTCTATTTCAAATAAAGGTCCTCTTCATTAGGAGGATGAACATGTTTGTACAACATTTTAAACACCTATATTTGTCTATTTCCCTTATGAAAGCATCTTCATATCATGACTAAAGTTTTTTTTTTAAATTTTTATTTATTTATGATAGTTACAGAGAGAGAGAGAGGCAGAGACACAGGCAGAGGGAGAAGCAGGCTCCATGCACCGGGAGCCCGATGTGGGATTCGATCCCGGGTCTCCAGGATCGCGCCCTGGGCCAAAGGCAGGCGCCAAACCGCTGCGCCACCAGGGATCCCATGACTAAAGTTTTTGAATGGGCTATTGTGTTTTAATTTTACTTTTACCTTGTAGAAATGTTGGGTTCAGTTTTTGGGAACTAACATGTGAATATTTTTCTCTTCTTCATTCTTATCCACAAATGTCCATTCTTCTAGCTGTTATTCAGGGTCATTTTTTTTTTTTTTTATCATCCCAGTGCTAGCCAGGTACAAAAATTCTTATCCTTGACTGGACCTTTAACTCATAACAAATTCCACCACCACCCTCACAGTGAAAATAAAGAAACTTAGACAAATACCAGTTGCATTATTTTATAATTCAATTCTCATTCATTTGCATAACCTCTATAGCACCTGCTGAATTTCCATAGTAAATTTTTTTCAAAGCAGCCATTGTTTTAAGACAAATCTTTCTTTGCCACACTCACCTAGATTTCAATACCAGTACTAAACTGGAAATTTAGTTTAAATTTAAAATTTTCATCTTCCCTGAGTTACTCCATCTCTGTACAGATATATACACACTAATGTGCTGTCTATATTCACCTTGCTTTATGAATTTGGAAGACTATAAACAAGGTAAAGAGGGCAGCTAAGAAAACGAAGTTTCACACTGAAATGGCAAGTTTATAATGTTAATTTTACTCAATTCATACCAAAGATCTGAATTAAAGTTTAACCTTTTGCCTTAGATAACAGTATTTACATTTATGTATTTGAGCCATGTGTTATATTAGCTATAAAGAGTTTGAAGCAGAAAAGGAAAGCAGGTTTACCAGAGGCTTTGTTTCCTCTCTGCAGAGAACTTGGTAATGAAATTGGCCATACTCAATGTTCCAGTTTCAAAGGACATCTGCACTTGCTAATTAACATTTCATCACCAGGCTTTAACATCCTGGCCATCCATCCGTTACCAATTCAAAAGGTGTGCTCTTTGCTTTCTGAAGGATTTGATTCTTAAATTGGAAAGCAAAGTGCATTTGGCTTTATTCAAAAATATCTGAAAAGGAACTTTATTATTTGAGCATTCATACTTTATTGTTATCTATCTTTCTGTTATTTATACTTATTAGCAAATTCCTGCTGCTCTAAATCCCAGCTGTATTCATATGCTCAATATAATTTCATTCACATTATGTTCAATAAATATTAGTTTAAAATCACAATAACAATAATGATGAATACAATTCTATGTGACTGACAATCTAATAGTAAACATTTTACTTCTGCAATATTCCCTTCTTCAGATCTCTTTTTTTTTTCAATACTGTATGCTACAGTATGGACCATTTAAAACCTTTCCAAGTTAGCAGAGCACTACACATTTTATTGAGTGGATTCTGATATAAAGGACATCCTGATAAAGATTGCATATGATAGGAATCATTCACAAAAACAGGAGATTATTTAAATGAATGTCATGATTAGAAAGTACATTGATAAGGACATCAGAATTTGAGAGAGAAGAGATTAACAAAGCCTACTAAATAAATGTCATCCATTTAAAGAGCAGGAAGCTTTATTTTGATGTTAGTGATTACTATAGGGTAAGAATCCAAAGGAGTTGGAAGAGAAGAAACCTAAGAAATCTTCCTCTTCATCCTATTGCTTGTCAAGGGCAGGAGAAATTGGCAGTATTGGAGGCCCACGGTGGGAGGAGGTGACATTCATCATTCTCTTGAAGCTGCTATTCACAAGACCAGTTAACCAGAGGACCTATAGGTCGGCCGACCTCTCTGAGGTGGGCATCACTAAAGCCCTAACCAAGAGGTTTTGCTCCAGATCACTCTCATTCTTGCTGACAGTTCCAGCCTCTTTTCCATAGAATCATTCTTCTTCTGTCTGTATGTATTGCTCAAATAAAATCATTCACTTCACAAGAATATTTGTTGCCTAGGACTTATCATCCATGGGAATGCAGTGATGTCATTGTCTTGGAAACTTCAAACAGGTGGTCTTGAATTCCTGAGAATAATATCCCCCTCTTCTTTGTATGTATGTGTGTATGTGCTTGTGTGCACACGCACGAGCACACACACACACACACACACGTGAGACTCCAATGACCTCAGGACAGATGAGAGGAAGGCAGCTAGAATGTGTGAGAGCAGAAAAGTGTAGAAGAGTGAGAAAAGAAAGCTCCTGAAGTAGATGTTGCTGACGTTCCACTTATTTATATCCCTTCCTGGCTTTTTACTGCTTCATTTCCAACTATCAGCCCCTGATTTCCTTTGCCGAAGAAAGTTCTCAGATCTTCACAGCCTGCTTTGTCCACCTTTGCGACAAACTTTAAGTGCCTTGGAGATCCGCCCACCATCATCGTTGCATGCTACATACAGGCCAATGACTGACAGCAGTTGGCTTCTAGCAACACCAGTTCCTTTATACTTCAGGTGGGATACCTCCAAGCTATCTATTCTACGCTGTCTCCTGAAGTTTTCTAGTAGGCTTCTGCTCCAGGTTTATGAACTTCTTGGTCAATACACACAATAAGATATGCTACCAGGATAACAGGCAAAACTTTCAGAAAAGAAGAGGAAAACTATTATCTGAAGATACACTCCTTACCTAAGAACATCAACTGAAAATCTTTTGAATTAAAGAGTTCCATAAAATGCGAGGATACAGATAAATACACAGAAATAAATCACTTGCATGTATGCCAGAAAATACTGTTGAAGTTAAAAGATTAAATCAATAATAGTATCAAATATCATAAAACCCAAAAGGCACAGTTCTAAAATGAAAATGCAGAATCTCTATGAATAAGACTGAAGAAGAGAGAATATTTGAATAAAAAGAGCAACATACCATACTGCTGAATGAGAAAATAAAATGCTTTAGAGATTGCATTTCTTACCAAGTTCACATAAAGGTTTAACTTAGTCCCAATCAAAACCATAAGAGACACACTTAACTATATGAAATAAACTGAGAGTGTTGGAGGGAAAGTTAGTCAGGGGATGGAGTAACTGAGTGATGGACATTAAGGGGGGACACTTGATGGAATGAGTAATGAGTGTTATATGCCACTGATGAATCATTAAATTCTATCCCTGAAACTAATAATACACTATATGTTAGTTAAATTGAATTTAAATTAAAACATTAAAAAAATTCACAGTTGTACCTAATACAGTTGTTTTAAAATGTGGCCAGAAGATTAAATAGGCAGGATACCTGGGCGGCTCAGTGGTTGAGTGCCTCCCTTCAGCCCAGAGAGTGATCCTGGAGTCCGGGGATCAAGTCCCACATCGGGCTCCCTGCATGGAGCCTACTTCTCTCTCTGCCTATTTCTCTGCCCCTGTGTGTGACTCTCATGAATAAATGAATAAAATCTTTAATAAAAAAGAATATTAAATAGGCAAGAACAAATGAAAAATACAAGTAAATCATAAAAATTTCAAAACTTACCATAAAGCTACCATAATTGAAACAATATGATACTGGTAAAGGGATGGACACATAGATCAATGGAATAGAATGGAAAGCCTAGAAGTAGACCAGAGAAATATAGTCAACTGATTGTTCAATTGAACGTTTTACAGAACTAATTGTAGATCCACATGCAGTTATAGGAAATAATGCAAAAAGATCCAGCTTCTCCCATTGGAAATATTTTACAAAATTATAACAAATATCACAAGAATGTTGATATTAACATGACCTATCAATCTTATTCAGATTTCCCTAGTTTTACTTGTATTCATTTGTGTGTGTTTTGTGTATTTAGTTCTATACAAGCTAATCACTTCTGTAAGTTCATGTATCCACTGTGAGTTAAGATATAGCATAGTTTAGGGGTGCCCAGGAGACTCAGTTGGTAGAACATGTGACTCTTGACCTCAAGGCCATGAGTTCAAGCCCCTGTTGGGTGTAGAACATATTTTTAAAAAACAGATATAGAATAGTTCAATCACCAAAGAATTCACAAAAGTTGTCCTTCTATAACCAGAGAAACATCTCTCATATTGCCACTCTCTACCTCATCCCTAAATCCTGACTGTCACCTAAATCTGTCACCATCACTGGTAGGTAAGAGCAGAAAGCTAAAATAATCCATGGAGTGATGGATTGAAGTCAGAGACAGTGGTATGAATTCATGTGTGGCTTCATATAGATATAGGTGGATAGAGACAGAAACAGTTTGAGTTGTGTGTGTACACATGGATGAGCACACATGGACATAATCTTCCAGCTCTGTCTGATGAGAGGGCCTAGAAGCAATGATACCCCAGTAGCAACAAGCACATCCAGAACTCCTATCTTGGTTTCTAAAGTTCATTTTCCAAGAAAAAGAACCAGGGCTACTTGTAGAAATAGATTCTAGGGCTGTGGCAGGGAGGTACAAAATCAACCTGGAGCATCCTGTAGTACCAGCAAGTCAGGAAGCATTCAAAAACAAATAAAATCATACCAAAGGGATGCAGGAATCAGTCTGGAAGTGCTTCCTATGGCCAGAGCTGGAGCAATTTAAGCAACGGCATCAATAATCTAGTATTGGATCATAACACAAACTACAAAATAAATACATGAGTCCTCACTGATACAAATAAGCAATTAAATAAATACATAAATGGTAAAGAAGAAATAAATCTTCCTTCCAAGAGAATTCCAGCTATTATTATGTAGATGTTCTCTACTCTAGGAGGTGATTCATTCTTATTCCTTCCCTCTGCCTTTACCATTGAGTGTGGCCTGGTCTTACTGACTCGCTTACAAAAAGCAGAGCATGGAAAAGGGAAAAACTATAATTCTAAAGCAAAAGCTACCTTAAACAAGTGAGCTAGATTAACACAATCGGTTATTAGTCATATTGCTAATATTGTGTGCTCCTTGATATGATGTGATGGGAAGAGTACTTTATGTCTGAAATTTTTCCCTCCAAACCCAGAACCCCAGTCTGATTGTCAGGGAGAGCATGAGAAAAACCTCAATTCAGAGACAGTCTACAAAACAACTGACCACTACTGCTTAAAACTCTTAAGGTCATAAAAAAATGAGAGAAGACTGAAACCATCATAGACCAGAGAAGACTAAGGAGACGTGACAGTTATGTAAAACATAGTCTCCTGGATTAGATTCCATAAAAGAGAAAGAACATTCATGGAAAAAGTGATGAGATCTGAGTAAAATCTAGAAAAAAATCATGAAAGTACTAAGTCATAAAATATACCCTTTATCAGCAATATGAACCACCATTAATTTAGCCTCAGTGAATTTTAATCTAATGTTATGAACGCTATTATTGAATATTTACCAATGAAAACTCTGTAATTAGTGTTCTTAAAGGACTTCATATATCAAAGTTATTAACCAAAAATACTACTATTTATATTCCTTGCACTAAATGGAATGTTTCCACTGGCTCCAAAGGAAAATATTCACCTTACTCTCAGGTTGGTATCTCATCTCTATTTTTCATTTTCTCTCTCTCTGGGGGTGTTTCTCATTTTCTTTTCATATACCTCTTGTTTTCTCTTTTTCCTGTTGTGTTTGCTCCCTTGGACACTCTATTCTGCCTTATAACTTCATTTTATTTATTAGATGGATGACTTCCTCTAGAATTATATAAATAGTGTAATCATCAAAGATCTTTCAGTCTCTCATTTGTTGCTGTGAATCCAGAATCACATTATCGAGGACTGCTGAGCACAACGGATGCTATTATCTGCAGGGAAAGCAAAGAGAACCTTTGAAATCACAAAGTCCTATTTCTTTGCATTCCAGGCACTTACAAAGAATGCAAATGGCTGTTTGAAACATGGAAAAATAAATTTGCCATATGTTTAAATTTATTTGCTAGCCACCTGGTAGAGGGAGTAGATGAAACCTTTTCCTACTTGCCTCTTGTCTGCTGTGATCTTCTCCATCCTATTTTTTTCCTTTTGTGAAATCAGCAGTGAGATGATTTTGACAAAGCACCTCTGTTTCTCATCTACACTATATAATGCAATACCTGGTACACGTTTCTTACTATGGTTCCCAGACTCCTATCTATTGTTCCTTAGACATATTCTTAGGGGGACAGAGTAAGAATTTTTTTCAACAAATTGAAAATTTCATTTTGATTGCAGTCTAAAAATATATAAAGAAACTTAATCTTGATCATCTGGATGACTACTTCATCACCCAGTACTGCCAAAGAGTTCCAGAAAGCAAAATTGTTTATCATTATGTTCACAAGTAAAGGCCGACTATATTATTAGTACCTGCTGCATGGAGGGCTTTTTACAGAGGTTCAATGGAGAATTGAGTCATCAAATAGCTCTCAGGGTAAAAAGTCTCATCAAACAAAAGAAGGAAGAGCCATTTCAGTCAGGATTATTTCACGATGCCAATGAATTCACTGCATAGTCGTTTCCTTCTTTCATGTGTTTTTTTTTTAAATTATTCTATTAAAAACAAAAATAGTGAGTAGTAAACCTGCAATAACTGTTTTTAATTTTTCAGTATCATATTTTGGAGTGCAGTATTAAATTGATTATAACATGAAAGTAAAGGATTGGTGATTTAAAATTAGATCAGCGTTAAAATTGAAAGATTGCATTAGTAAAAATAGCAATGAGACATACGATGGCCCATCATTCTCCATATAAAAAGAATCAATTAAACAAAATAATAAAACATTCAAATATATCTATTTTTATCAAAACCAACATCATCAGTTTAATTTTAGGGAAACATCCTTGATCCTATTAATATTTTTTGTTTTATTTATTTTATTTTATGGTTTTGTCTGCATTTATAATTCATTATCATTTAACAAATGAAAGGGCTTCTATTTAGTTTTATGGCTACACAAATTTTAGAAACATTTCCAGTAATGTGATGATGAGTATAAGATGTTTTAGGACCCTGGAGGAGACTAAGGAGCAAGAGTGGTATGAGCAGTGACTTCAGGTGAGAGATGGCATTTAGGACTAGATAGAGGAGATTGAATTCAACAGAGTAAGAAATAAGAAGCCAGTAAGAGAAAATTAATCCATCAGCATTATACAGGAGAGGAGTAGAATAGGGAGAGCATAGAGCCAGGAAAGAATGATGCTACAGAAATTTGGACACAAGGTGATAAACATCTGGGTAAGATGATGACAAAAATAACAGAGAAAAAGACATTTTGAAATAAAATAGAATAGAACATAGTGATTCCACCATGAAGCTACTTGGAATATAAACACAATGACTCTGATTGGATCTTTGGGCTTTTTCTTTTTGGCAGAGCAAGGGAAACTCATCTTGCAGCCAAAGTAAGACCTCAGTACTAAGAGACCCGGGGTTTGGTGCTGGGTCTGACACCTACTTATAGGCATTCATATAGTCTTTGTGATCTCAATTATCATCTACACACAAAATGCATTAGCTGGAAGGGTGGATTTCAAATACCATCCCACTTGTCCCCACTACTGGAAAGTTTTATTCTATGGTACCTGACATCTTTCATAAAAATCAAAAAGTTGAGAAAGATAAAAGCAGCTCAGAAGTTCCTAAAAATGTCTACATACAACTACCATATGACCCAGCCATTCCACTCTCAGGTATCTGCCCAAGAAAAATGAAAGCATATGTCAGTACAAAGACTTGTATAAAAATTTTATAGTGGCTTTATTTGTAAGATCCCCAAACTAGAGACAACCAAAATGTCCACCAACAGATAAATAGATAAATAAATTGTGATAGGTCCATATGATGGGATACTATTCAGCAACAAAAAGGAATTTTATATCAATATACACAACAACCTGGATGAATCACATTATAACTATCCTCAGTGAAAGAAGCCCAACACAAGAGAGTACATCTTATATGATTTCATTTGTAAAACTGCAGAAAATGCAAACTCTTCGATAGGGACAAAAATTAGATGAGTGGTTGCTTTAGGATGGATAGAGAGATGGGAGAGGGAGAATTATAAAGGGGATACCAGGAAACATTTGGGGGTGATGGATGTATTCGCTATCTTGATTGTGGTGATGGTTTTAAGGATGAATATATGTCAACATTGATCAAAGTTTACACTTTAAATATGTGTAGTTTGTGTGTCGATTACATCTCAATAAAGCTTCTCTCCCCAAATAGAGAAGTTTTGACAATTGATGCCTGGTAGCTGGCCTAGTTACTTCCAGTTACAGCATGGTGTTCTTCTACTGGACAGAAACAATATTGAGGACATTAATTTCAGACAAAGACTCCCCATGACGGTGATGGAACAAAATAATAGCAAGACTACTTCATAATGATGCCTGAACAGACCTACTAACAGAGACATTAGGTAGGGACACCTGGATGGCTCAGGCGGTTAAGCATCTGCCTTCAGCTTAGGTCATGATCCCTGGGTCCTGGGATCGAGCCCCATGTGGGGCTCCTTGCTCAGCAGGGAGTCTGCTCCTTCCTCTCCCTCTCCCCCTGCCTGCAACTCAGCTGCTTGTGCTCTCTCTCTCTCTCTGTCAAATAAATAGATTAAGTCTTAAAAAGAAATAAAATATTAAAATAAAAAAAATACCAGAGACATTAGACAATCACAGAATGGCCAAATACTACCCCACCGCCTGCTCCATCAGCATGAGTGACAAGTGCTTCTTCAGTGAATATTCTAGCTCCATTCTTTCCCTCCTACCTCTTAGGTAAAAATTAAGATTTTCCATCATCAAATTGCTCCAGAGTCCTGATAGCAGTCAAATCGTAACAGACTTTGCTTCCTGAACCTTCTTACCAAAACCAAAACAAAACACAATGCAACAACAAAAAAACCTACCATGAACCTCAATCCTCCAATAAGTCACCCCCAACCAACCTCGTCCATTTGCTCCTTTTTAAATATTTTTTAATTGGAGTTTGATTTGCCAACATATAGTATAACACCCAGTGCTCATTCTGACAAGTGCCCCCCTCAGTGCCCATCACCCAGTCACCTCATCCCCCCGCCCACTTCCCTTCCACTACCCCTTGTTCTTTTCCCAAAGTTAGGAGTCTCTCATGTTTTGTCACCCTCTCTAATTTTTCCCACTCATTTTCTCTCCTTTCCCCTATGATCCCTTTCACTATTTCTTATATTCCCCATATGAGTGAAACCATATAATGACTGTCCTTCTCCAATTGACTTACTTCACTCAGCATAATACCCTCCAATTCCACCCATGTTGAAGTAAATGGTGGGTATTCGTCATTTCTAATGGCTGAGTAATATTCCATTGTATACATAGACCACATCTTCTTTATCCATTCTTCTGTCAATGGACACCAAGGCTCTTTCCACAGTTTAGCCATTGTAGACATTGCTGCTATAAACATTGGGGTGCAGGTGTCCTGCTGCTTCACTGCATCTGTATCTTTGGGGTAAATCCCCAGTCGTGCAATTGCTGGGTCATAGGGTAGCTCTATTTTTAACTCTTTGAGGAGCCTCCACAGTTTTCCAGAGTGGCTGCACCAGTTCACATTCCCACCAACAGTGCAAGAGGGTTGTTCCACATCCTCTCCAATATTTGTTGTTTCCCATCTTGTTAATTTTCCCCATTCTCACTGGTGTGAGGTGGTATCTCATTGTGGTTTTGATTTGTATTTCCCTGATGGCAAGTGATGCGGAGCATTTTCTCATTTGCTTGTTGGCCATGTGTATGTCTTCTTTGGTGAAATTTCTGTTCATGTCTTTTGCCCATTTCTTGATTGGATTGTTTGTTTCTTTGCTGTTGAGTTTAATAAGTTCTTCATAGATCTTGGATACTAGCCCTTTATCTGATAGGTCATTTGCAAATACCTTCTCCCATTCTGTAGGTTGTCTTTGAGTTTTGTTGACTGTTTCTTTCGCTGTGCAGAAGCTTTTTATCTTCAGTCCCAATAGTTCATTTTTGCTTTTCTTTCCCTTGCCTTCAGAGAAGTATCTTGCAAAAAGTTGCTGTGCCTAAGTTCAAAAAGGGTGTTGCCTGTATTCTTCTCTAGGATTTTGATGGAATCTTGTCTCACATTTAGATCTTTCATCCATTTTGAGTTTATCTTTGTGTATGGTGTAAAAGAATGGTCCAGTTTCATCTGCATGTGGCTGTTCAATTTTCCCAGCACCATTTATTGAAGAGACTGTCCTTTTTCCAGTGGATAGTCTTTCCAGCTTTGTCGAATATTAGTTGACCATGGAGTTAAGGACCCATTTATGAGTTCTCTATTCTGTTCCATTGGTCTATGTGTCTGTTTTTGGGCCAGTACCACACTGTCTTGATGACCACAGCTTTGTATTATAACTTTAAATATGGCATTGTGATGCCCCTGGGTCTGGTTTTCTTTTTCAATATTCCCCTTGCTCTTTGGGGTCTTTTCTGATTCCACACAAATCTTAAGATTATTTGTTCCAACTCTCTGAAGAAAGTCCATGGTAGTTTGATAAAGATTGTACTGAATGTGTAAATTGCCTGGATAGCACTGACATTTTCACAATGTTAATTCTTCCAATCCATGAGCATGGAATATATTTCCATCTCTTTGTGTCTTTCTCAATTTCTTTCAGAAGTGTTCTGTAGTTTTTAGGGTACAGATCCTTTTTGTCTTTGGTTAGGTTTATTCCTAGGTATCTTATGGTTTTGGGTGCAATTGTAAATGGGATTGACTTCTTAATTTCTCTTTCTTCAGTCTCATCTTTAGTGTATACAAATGCCACTGATGGGATCCCTGGGTGGCGCAGCGGTTTGGCGCCTGCCTTTGGCCCAGGGCGTGATCCTGGAGACCCGGGATCGAATCCCACGTCGGGCTCCCAGTGCATGGAGCCTGCTTCTCCCTCTGCCTGTGTCTCTGCCTCTCTCTCTCTCTCTCTCTATGTGACTATCATAAATAAATAAAATTTAAAAAAAAAAAAAACAAATGCCACTGATTTCTGAGCATTGATTTTGTATCCTGCCACATTGCCAAATTGCTGTATGAGTTCTAGCAATCTTGGGGTGGAGTCTTTGGCGTTTTCTATGTACAGTATCATGCCATCTGCAAAGAGGGAAAGTTTTAATTCTTTTTTGCCAATTTGAATGCATTTTCTTTCTTTTTGTTGTCCAATTGCTGAGGCTAGGACTTCTAGTATGATGTTGAATAGCAGTGGTGAGAGTGGACATCTCTGTCCTATTCCTGATCTTAGGGGAAAGGCTCTCAGTTTTTTCCCATTGAGAATGATATTTGCTGTGGGCTTTTAAGATGCTGAGGAATGTTCCCTCTATCCCTACACTCTGAAGAGTTTTGATCAGGAATGGATGCTCTATTTTGTTAAATGCTTTCTTTGCATCTATTGAGAAGATCATATGGTTCTTGTTTTTTCTCTTGTTGATATGATCTATCATGTTGATTGTTTTACAAGTGTTGAACCAACCTTGCGTCCCGGAAATAAATCCCACTTGGTCATGGTAAATAATCTGCTTAATGTACTATTCCATCCTATTGGCTAGTATCTTGTTGAGAATTTTTGCATCTGTGTTCATCAGGGATATTGGTCTATAATTCTCCTTTTTGGTGGGGTCTGTGTCTGGTTTTGGAATTAAGGTGATGCTGGCCCCATAAAATGGGTTTGGGAGTATTCTGTCCCTTTCTATCTTTCGGAACATCTTTAGTAGAATAGGTATTGTTTCTTCTTTAAACTTTTGATAGAATTCCCCTGGGAAGCCATCTGACCCTGGACTTTTGTGTCCTGGGAGGTTTTGATGACTGCTTCAGTTTCCTCCCTCGTTATTCAGGTTTTCTATTTCTTCCTCTTCCTGTTTTGGTAGTTTGTGGTTTTCCAGAGATGCATCCATTTCTTCTAGGTTGCCTAATTTATTGGTGTATAGCTGCTCATAATGCTTTTAAAATCGTTTGTACTTCCTTGGTATTGGTTGTGATCTTTCCTCTTTCATTCATGATTTTATTAATTTGAGTCTTTCTCTTTTCTTTTTAATAAGGCTGGCTAATGGTTGATCTATCTTATTAATTCTTTCGAAGAATCAAGTCCTAGTTTTGCTGATCTGTTCTACAGTTCTTCTGGTCTCTATTTCATTGAATTCTGTTCAAATTTTTATTATGTCTCTTCTTCTGCTTGGTATAGGTTTTATTTCCTGTTCTTTCTCCAGTTCCTTTAGGTGCGAGGTTAGCTTGTGTATTTGACCTTTTTCCATTTTTTTTTTTGAAGGATGCTTCTATTACGATATATTTCCCTCTTAGGACTGCTTTTGCTGTGTCTGAAAGATTTTGAACGATTGTATCTTTATTTTACTTAGTCTCCATGAATCTTTTTAATTCTTCTTTAATTTTCTGGTTGACTCATTCATCTTTTAGTAGGATGCTCTTTAAGCTCCACGTGTTTGAGTTTCTTCCAAATTTCTTCTTGAGATTGTGTTCTAGTTTCAAAGCATTGTGGTCTGAAAACATGCAAGGGACAATACCAATCTTTAGGAATCAGTTGAGACCTGATTCTTGACCCAGTATGTGGTCTATTCTGGAGAAAGTTGCATGTGCACTTGAGAAGAATGTGTATTCAGTTGCGTTCAGATGCAAAGTTCTTTATATATCTGTGAAATCCATCTGGTCCAGTGTATCATTTAAAGCCCTTGTTTCCTTGGTGATGTTGTGCTTAGAAGATCTGTCATTTGCAGAAAGTGCCATGTTGAAGTGTCCTACTATTAGTGTATTATCTAAGTATGTCTTAACTTTGGTTATTAATTGATTGATATACTTGGCAGCTCCCACATTAGGGGCATAAATATTCATGATTCTTAGGTCCTCTTGTTGGATAGATCCTTTAAGTATGATATAGTGTCCCTCTTCATCTCTTACTACAGTCTTTGGGATAAACTTTCATTTATCTGATATGAGGATAGCCGCCCCAGCTTTCTTTTGAGGATCTTTTGAATGGTAAATGGTTCTCCAACCTTTCATTTTCAGGCTGGAGGTGTCCTTAGGTCTAAAATGAGTCTCTTGTAGACAGCAAATAGATGGGTCTTGCTTTCTTATCCAGTCCAAAACCCTGCATCTTTTGATGGGATCATTTTGCCCATTGACGTTCAAAGTAACTATTGAAAGATATGATTTTAGTGTCCTCGTAATACCTATTCAGTCCCTGTTTTTGTGGATTATTTCTTTGGGCTTCCTCTTTCTTTTACAGGGTCCCCCTTAATATTTCTTGCAGAGCTGGTTTGGTGTCACATAATCTTTCAGTTTTCGCCTATCTTGGAAGCTCTTTGTCTCTCCTTCTATTCTGAATGAGAGCCTTGCTGGATAGAGTATTCTTGGCTGCATGTTCTTCTCATTTAGGACCCTGAATATATTCTTCTAGCCCTTTCTAGCTTTCCAGGTCTCTGTGGAGAGGTCTGCTGTTAATCTAGTAGTTATTCCCATATAAGTTAGGGATCTCTTGTCTCTTGCTGCTTTAATTATTTTCTCTTTATCTTTGGAATTTGCAAGTTTCACTATTAAATGTCGAGGTGTTGAATGTTTTTTATTGATTTTTGGGGGGGGGACGTCTCTATCTCCTGGATCTGAATTCCTGTTTTCCTCCCCAAATTAAGGAAGTTCTCATCTATGATTTGTTCAAATATGCTTTCTGGTCCTCTGGCCATCTCAGCACTCTCTGGAACTCCAATTATACATAGATTCTTCCTTCTGAGGCTATCATTTATTTCCCTTAACCTTTCCTCATGGTCTTTTAATTGTTTTTCTCTTTTTTACCCAGTTTCCTTCCTTGCCATCAACTTGTCTTATATGTCACTCACTCTTTCTTCCACCTTGTTAACCCTGGTCATTAGGACCTCCAGTTTGGATTGCATCTCATTCAATTGATTTTTAATTTTGGCCTGATTAGATCTAAATTCTGCAGTCATGAAGTCTCTTGAATCCTTTATGCTTTTTTTCCAGAGCCACCAGTGGCTTTATAATTGTGCTTCTGAATTGGCTTTCTGACATCGAATTGTAATCCATATTCTGTAACTCTGTGGCAGAGAACTGTTTCTGATTCTTTAGTTTTTTTAAAAAATTATTTTAAAAGATTTTATTTATTTATTCATGAGACACACAGACACAGAAAGAAAGAGGTAGAGACACAGGCAGAGGGAGAAGAAGGTCCCATGCAGGGACCCCAACGTGGGACTGGATACTGGGTCTCCAGGTTCACATCCCAGGCCAAAGGCGGTGCTAAATTGTTGAGCCACCTGGACTGCCCTGATTCATTCTTTTATGGTGAGTTCTTCCTTTTTTTTTTTTTTTTTTTTTTTTTTGGTGAGTTCTTCCTTCTAGTCTTTTTGCTCAGTTCAGAGTGGCTGTATGAGCAGGCTGAGTCAAGAATATTGACCACAACCTAAGTATATTTCACCTTAGATGATTCTGAGGAGGTCAGAGACCAGATATTGAAAACAAAGATCAGAACAAAATAAAACAAAGGGACCACTAAAGTGAAAAACAAATTTTAAATCAAAGTATTAAAAAGTAAAAGGCAAAGAATTCCAAAAATGAAGAAAAAAGAAAAGAAAAAAGAAAAAAAGAAGAAAAAAGAGCAAAAGTAAAGAGAAAAAAAAAGAAAAGAAAAGAAAAAGGAAGAAAAAAAGGAGGGGACTGGGAGATGGTGGTGGTGAAGTTGTAGTGGAGGAAGAATGTAGTCTACCTGAGAAGTCCTAGAGGGTGATCCTCTTGATTCTGAATATATTAAGTTCTGTATGTTAGAAGATACTCAATCCCAAATTTATATAAACCAGTAATACTTGTAGAGAGCGCCAGCATTGTCCATCAAAACATAAACAGATAAAAGAGGGGAGGCAGAATGGGAATGAAGAAAGAATATAATCTTACAGAATGAACCAGCACGGTATACCACTTGGTTCCTGCTGCATGCTGGTCATGTTTTATTTATTTTTATTTTTATTTTTTTGGTCTTGTTTTGGAAGGTATTAAGTTCCACCATTGTAGAACAAAATGAGGCAGAGAAAACAAAACACACAAAACAAAAAAACACATCTTGTACATCTCCCAAAATTAAATTGAATATGTTGAAGGGAATCTAGAAGTGGAAAATATATCTAAGAACTGAAATTGTAGAAATATGAAAGTCAAAAAGGAAGAAACTTAAAAATGAAGAGGTGGTAAAATGTTGCAGTTAAGGTGGGAAAAGAGAAAAAATATTGGAAATTTTTAGTCTGATATAAAAATGAGTTGTACTGGAAAAAAAGAGGGGAGGAGGGGTACCCTCTGGTTCTATATACTGTAAATCCCTCCACTTCCCCTGGAGCTTTCCAACACTGCTTTGTCAAGAACTTGTCCTTCCAGCAGATCTTATGGGGGAGGGGCTGCTGTGCTGACTCTCAGGTGTGTGCACCTGGGGGAGCTGCCCCCCCCCCCGCCAGGTGCATGGCTCAGTGGGAGCTGTAGACCCTGTGAGGCCTCTGTCCACTGGCAGCCTCTCTCTGTCCCAGGCACAGGGTGACACCAGGAGGAACAACAATACTGGCGGCAGCCAGCTCTCCAGCACTGGAGTCAGCTCCCGCAGTAAACTACCGCAGCTCCCAGTCCGCACTGGCCTGGATGCTCCCGGGGGTGGGTGGCACTGATCTGCACAGCTCGGGGGCGCCGGGCAGCAGGAGCGTCCTCGCTGTCTTGGGCCCTCCCTGCCTCCGCCTGTCCCGGGGGGAATGCAGGATCCTGGGCTGTGATGATTCCCAGCACCCTGGGATCCGGGGCCTGCGCTCCTGGAAGTGTGTCCTGGGGCTGCGGCCCCCGAAGGCAGCAGGTGCAGCCCCCTCCACCCGGAACCACCACCTGTCTCCCCGAGGCCCCGCCAGGCACGCGCTCCAGCCCTTTACCGAGCTCTGCCCGCGGGGTGTGGGGCGCTCTCCCCCGGGCGCCCCTCCTCTGTTAGTGACCCCGGGAACCTAGATGCTCCACTGCCCCTCCCGCGATCCTGCCCGAGTTCTCTTCAAGCGCCTCTCCGTCTGGGAAGAATCCGGGGTGAATTGTTAAAGTTCCCGCTTCTCCGGGGCTGGGCTCTCCTGTCCAGGGGCTCTCACTGCCCCCCTTAGTCTGGCTCCTCGTGGGGCCCCTCCCCCACCGGATTCTGTTTTATTTTTTCTGCTTTCCTACCTTGTTAGAAGCACAAACCCTTCTCTCTGTAGCATTCCGGCTGTTCTCTCTTTAAATCTCAGGTCGAATTCGTAGGTGTTCAGGATGGTTTGAAAGTTATCCAGGTAAGTTGGGGGGCCTGGTGAGTTGGGGCCCCTACTCCTCCACCGTCTTGCCCCCTCCTCCATTTCCTCTTGCAGAGAATCTTCACAATGTTTCTCTGTGGTGTGCAGTCCCCTCCTCTCCTCGCCCCTCCTCCTACCCTCGCTGCAGTGATGACAAACCTAAATTTATTAACTAAAAGTGGTTCCTAGTGATCTCTGGTTGGTGGGCAGAGCAGAAAAACCTGGCAGTGGAGTTCTCTCAACCGGGGCATGCGGAAAACGTCTCTCCAATGCCTGCCATTCTCACTGCCCCTGAGGAGCACTTTGGAAGCCCCCGAGGCAGAAAATTTCTAAAAATGACCCAAATCCCTATCTTCATGGTGTTGATGATGATAATCTCAGTCCCTAGAAATAATGACAATCTTTCTTCAGAATCAATTTCTTAGAATCAATGTTTTCTAATTGAGACTGTTTCCTGAAAAGACCTAGAATGTCCGTTTTAACATCACTATTATGTCTGAGAATGGTGACCAATGGGGTTAACACAGAGGCTGTTATTTATATAGAGAAATCATTTTGACGTCTCTTTACAAGTTTAAACTCTGCTTGGTCTGTGGCAGTGGGGAGAGAAATTCCATTTTTGCTGACTTAAAAGAGATTGATCCATGAATGTGCTTTCCTTAGCTTCCTGCTGATAAATGCTTTTCCCCTGCTATTTTCCTGAGTTATTTCTGTCTCTGGATTCTCATCTTGAATAAGCAGACAGGGAATGGAGATGAAGAACAGACTCGAATATTTGGGATGTTTTCCAGAATGCACTGGCCAATGATGGAAAACTGTGATAGGGCAAAGAAAATTTGATTCGTGAGTGGTATTTTTAGAACTTTAAATATACCCAAATGTCAAACTAAACTTTTTTAAAAGGCAAGAGGATGGTATGTATAAACTTCTTTTTCTGTGCTACTAAAATCCTAAAAGGAATTTACTATCTGCCGTCTCATCTATGTTGACACTTTAAAGAGTTCTAGAAAGGAAATTTTACATCATTTTTTGTTTAAATATGTATAACAAGTAGCATGGTGATAGAAGCCAAAGACTAAAAGAATATTGAAGCTGTAAAAGGAGCTTTTGATTTGTGGCTACAATTCTTTGCTTTTAGCATAAAGTGGGGAGGTGACACTGAAATGGTGAGAACAAAAGGGAAAAATCATCTTTCCATATTAAATTCATATGTCCAAGTGTGGCAGTTTTGATGCCCACCTGTATTTTGGGACTGGGGCTCAGCTGGAGAGAGGTGGTGCATAAGGCTGGAAAAACTATAAAATATCCATGTAGTTAGAAACCAGGGCCCTGTAGTCAGGAGGCTAAGATTCTTATCTTTGGAAAGGCACCTGCTAACTATACCAACTTTAGGTAATTCACAAAACCTCTCTAAACCATAATGTCATTTTCTGAAAAATGGTATCTGCTTCAAATGGGGCCTGTCAGAATTACATAAAATAACGGATAAAAAGCTCTTAGCACAGGCCCTGCCACACTATAGGCCCTATATAAAGATTAGCTCCTGCTATTACTTGTGCTACTATTTTCTAGAAAGAACTGTAATTATATTCCAGCACTGAGCACTCTTTTTATTTATACCATGGTAATACACATATCTGAAAAAGTAAAATATTACTAAGAGTTCATAATGAAACAGCCTGACCATTTTGTTCCACATGTGATTCTCTCTCCCCATAGGAAACAATTCAAACCTGGCTGTGATTTTTTCTTGTATTTATGTTCAAATTTCTAAACATACAATGCTGCTATTTATTACTTTTTCCATCTTCGAACACCATATATTAATTCTTGTGATAAAAACTCAGAACTTTATGTTCTTATACGACCCCACAGTAACCTCATCTTTTTTTTAAAAAGATTTTATTTATTCATTCATGACAGACAGAGAGAGGCAGAGACACAGGTAGAGGGAGAAGTAGGCTCCACACAAAGAGCCTAATGTGAGACTGGATTTTGGGACCCTCGAATCACACTCTGAGCCAAAGACAGGCGCTCAACCGCTGAGCCACCCAGGTGTTCCTTAACTTCACCTTCTGTGCCTTTCCCTACTCTGGTAACAGAGTGCTATTCCATTTTTGATAAATTGAATATTCAGAGTTTATATTATCATAACTAAATATGTATTATTCAGAGTTAAGCCACTTGTATATGATAATCACTTTTCCTTTCTTGTACACCTTTGTGTTTCCTGGAAATTAATATAATTGCCACATTTGTTCCTTTGTTTAGCTTTCTATTTACCTATTAGTAATTCTTTGTGCACTCACCAATAAAACAGTGAATTCCTACCAATTCAGTCAAATATATCAGTTCATTTCTCTGAAGGGGTAGTGGGAAAGGGAATCACTTGAAGACCTCTATCTTTTTCATTAAATCCTCGTGTGGTTTTCAGGCATGCTGCATTGCTGTCATCATTAATACACCTCTCCCGATGATCCTGAGAATTTCCTTTGTCTCTCTCAGCTATATCAGCTCCTCTGATACATAGGCCCCAGTTCTTTTCTCTTTCTTGGCTTAATTCCCTTATTTGGTTTAAAGATATATTTATTTATTTGAAAGTAAAAGAAAGAGAGAAAGAGCGAACATGAGCACAAGTGTGGGGAGGGGCAGAAAGAGAGGGAGAGAAAAATATTCAAGCAGACTCCCTGCTGAACACAGAGCCCTACCTGGTACTTGATCCCATGACCCTGAGATCATGACCTGAGTGAAATCAAGAGTCAGATGCTTAACTGACTGAGCCACCCAGGTGCCTCATCCCTCATTGGGTTTAGGCACATTTTCTAAGAGATTTTTTAGAAAGATGCACAGGAACCATTCTGGAGACCTTCCGTGTCCAAAATGGTATTAATTTTATCTTTAATTTTGATTTGTAATTTGGCTGAAACTCCAAGAACCAAGAATCCCAACCTGGAAATCATTTTTCCTCAGATTTTCAAGCAAATTGTTCAATGGCTTTTAGTTTCCACTTTTACTCTGGAGGACTCTAAGGCCATTATGTTTCGGTCCTTTATGTTAGCATACAATCTATTTTTTTTTTCCTCTGAAAGGTTTAAAAGTAGTCTTTGTGCCCACAGTGTCGTGAATTTTAGTAATATTATGTTTTAGGAGAGGTATTTCTCTCTTTTTAAAAATGATTTTATTTATTTATTCATGAGAGCACAGAGAGAAAGAGAGGTAGAGACACAGGCAGAGGGAGAAGCGGGCTCCACACAGGAGCCTGATATGGGACTTAATCCCAGCACTCCAGGATCACGTGCTGAGCCAAAGGCAGATGCTCAACCGCTGAATCACCCAGGCATTCCACGGACAGGTATTTTTCTAATATGAGCATTTAATGGTATCAGTTTCCCTGTAAGCACAGCTGTAGCTGTGTCCCATAAATTTTGATACACTGCATTTTCATATTCATTCAATTCAAATTCTTTTCTATCTTCCCTGAGACTTACTCTTTGATTCCTGGATTATTTGGAAGTATGTTGTTTAATTTCCAAGCATTTTGAGATATTCTTGTTAGCCTTCTGTTATTAATTTTTTATTTAATTATATGATGAACAAAGATCATACCTGGGGATCCCTGGGTGGCTCAATGGTTTAGCTTCTGCCTTTGGCCCAGGGTGTGATCCTAGAGTCCTGGGATCGAGTCCCACATCGGGCTCCCTGCATGGACCCTGCTTCTCCCTCTGCCTGTGTCTCTGCCTCTCTCTCTCGTTGTGTGTCTCTCATGAATAATTAAATAAAATCTTTAAAAAAAAAAGATCATACCTGGTAGGACTTCCATTCTTTGATATTTGTTAAGGTTTGTTTTATGCTCAGATTATGATCTATCTTGTTGAATATTCCATTGTACTTGAAACAAATGTCTATTATATTGTTGAAGGGAGTGTTCTCTAGATTCCAGTCAGATCCAGTTGGTTGATGGTGCTGGTCAATATCTCAGTTGGTTTTCTGTTGACTACTTCTATTATTGAAGAAGAGTATTGAAATTTTCAACTGCAATTGTATGTTTTTTGACTTTTTCTTTTGGATCTGTAAATTTTTACTTCATATATTTTGCAGTTCTGTTTTTAAGTCAATACATGCTTAGGATTGTGTCTTCTTGGCAAATGTACACTTCTAGCAATAGATAATCTCTATTTCTGGCATCTTCTTTCTACTAAAGTCTACTTTATCTAATATTAATGTAATAATTCCAGGTTTTTCTTGACTAATTGTTTGCATGATATATTTTTCCCCATCCTTTTAACTTTTAATCTATTATGTCATATTTGAAATGAGTTTCTTGTAGACAGCATATGGGTCATTTCTTTAAAAATTTATTTTTAAAACGTCTTTGAATGTATATGTTTAGATTATTTACATTTTATCTATTTATCAATATGTTTGGATTTAGGTCTACCTTTTTTTAAAAAAAGATTTTATTTATTTATTTGACAGAGAAAGAGAGAGATAAAGCATGCAGGAGGAGCTGGAGAGGGAGAGGAAGAAGCAGAGTCCTCCATGAGCAGGGAACCCCGCTGTGGGGCTCAATCCCAGGACCCTGTGATCACGACTGAGCTGAAGGCAGACACCCAGGCATCCCTAGGTCTACCATTTTATATTTTTTTCTGTTTGTTCCCTCTGTTTCCTCTTTTCCTACCTGTTTATTTTTTTTAGTTATTTGATCAGTTCTTAGTTATTTGACCAGTTTTTAGTATTCCATTGCAATGTATCCATTGTGATTTTGACTGCATGTCTTTGTATAATTTGTTTAGTGGCTGCTCTAGGGACTACAATATACATAGGTAACTTTTCACAATCTACTTAGAATCAATGTTTTACAACTTTAACAGGAATATAGAAACCTTACTTCCATGTAGGTCTCTTTATCCTCCTCCCTGGGTACTACAGTATATATATTACACCTACATACATTGACAACTCCATTAGACAATGTTATAGTTCTCGCATGCAACCATTAAACATGTTGCAAAGAACTCAAGAAGAAATAGTCTACTGTATTTACCAAAATATTTACCATTTCTGTTGCTCTTCCATCATTCCTAACGTTTCAAGTTTCCTTCAATTCTATCTGTAAAATTTCCTTTAGAAATTATTTCTGGGGGGCATCTGTATACATTCTCTTAATTTTCCTTCATCTGAGAATGTTAATTTCACTTTCATTCCTATTGGGTATTGTTGCTGGATGTGGAATTCTAGGATGGCAGAAAAATGCTGTGCCACTTCCTTCAGTGGTTTCAGATGAGAAATCCACAGATACTTGCATTATTATTCTCCTATAGGTAATGTGTCCTTTTCCTTTGACTGTTTTTTTTTTTTTTTGGAAGATTTTTTTTCTTTGTCTTTAGTTGTCATCACTTTCATTATGTATGTCTAGGTGTGGATTTCATTGAGTTTTTCTATTTTAGGCTCACTTAGCTTCTTGAATATTCAATCTTTGGAAATTCTCCATCATTGCGTGTTTCAAAATTTTTTTGAGTATCTCACTCTTTCTCTTTTTCTTCTGGGATTACAGTGGCATGCAGGTTAGATCTTTTGTTGCCACCTCCACCCCATCCCCCCCACATACCATTTCTGTGGCTCTGTTAGCTATTTTCTACCTTTCTCTTTCTATTGTCTATATTAGGTAATTTCTATTGGTCTCTCTTCATTCATGACTCTTTCTTCTGTCATTTCCATTCTACTATTGCATCTACCCAGATAAGTTTTTCTGTTTTTTGCTTCAGTTATATTTTTCCACTCTAAATTTCCATTTTGTTATTTATATCTTCTCTTTCTTTGCTGATACTTGATATTTTAACTTTTGTTTCAAGAGCTTCCATGATTACTCATACAAACATTTTTAGAATAGATTCTTTAAAACCTTTGTAAGATCATTCCAATATCTATGTCACCTCAATATTGGTATCTGTTGACTACATTTTTCCATGTAAGTTGAGATATTAGTGATTCTTTATATGTCACATAAGTTTGGAATGTGCCCTGGTCATTTTAAATGACCAGGGCAAAACCAGAGGATCATGAGCCTCTGGTTTTGTTTATCTTCTCTGGAGAATATATATATTTGTTTTAGCAGGCACTTGATCTGCTTAGATTGAAGCTGCATCTTCCAACCCATCTTCCGTGGACTCTGGTTTCAAATCAGTTCGGTTTTCAAGGATTTTGCAATACTATTCATATCTGTCCTGTAGGTGCACTACCCAGTGGTTAGCCTGGGATGTGGGCAGAGGTCTATCTGTTAGCTCAATTCTCAGTGTTTTTGCATACTAAATGTAATGAGATCCATTTATCCATAATGAGTGGTAGATGAATGAGAAGTTTATAAACAGTTTTATGGGGAGATTTCAGTATCTTGGGAGATAAATCTTCATCTGAAAGCTGAGTGGCAGAGGCACTGAGGAAAAGATGTTTTATATTTATAAACAAACACAGCAATAGAAAAAAAAACAATACTTGGTGAATTACTAGAACAGAAAATTTACAGAAGATTAAAAATGACATAAATGAATAGGTGCTCAACTTTACATCAAAGAATGTGTGTATTGTCATAAAGAGATACCATTCACTCCAGTATGATTGAAAAAAATTAGAAGTCTGACAGTAGCAAAGATTAATAGTAATGTAGAACAACAGAGACTCATGGAAGTGTCATTATAGCACCACTTGTGGAAAACAACTTGGTAGTAACTAGTAAAATTGAAAAGAAACACACATGACGATGCAACCTAAGTTATTTACACCAGGGAGAGTCTAGTTTATATCTAAAAGGAGAAGTGTATAATATGTTCTTAGCAGAAATATTTGTAATAACCAAAAAATGGGAAACAACCTAAATGCTGACTGAAAGAACAAAATATCTTCTATTTATATAATAGAATACTATACAGCAATGAGAATAAGTGAAATGGAACTACAAATATCAACATGAAAGAATAAAACAAACAAATATAAATAAGAAAAGGAAATTTCAGAAGTATAAATCCAAAATATAGTCTTCCCATGAAGTCTTTTTCATCAAGCTTAAAAATATGTAAACAATCCTTTATATTATATATAGAGCTATAATTACTTATACAAGTATATAAAGAGTTTATATATATATGTGAATGTATATATATATATTCTTCAACTGTATTAATAATGTTTAATTTCTTAGGTTGAATGTGGGTACATTGTTATTGATTTTATTACTGTTTATATATTTTTAAAAATTGTGGCAAAGACATAGAGCATGAAATTTGCATGTGTCTTATCATTTCAGTGAATCCGTTTGTGAGGCAAGGACCAACCAAAGCAGCTCCCAGCCACTGTTTACTGTGGCCCCTCTTACCTTTTCTTTCCACCATGTATCCTCTAGCCACCCACACTGGCATTCCAGGGATTATTCAAATATATATTAGATTTTCCTACATTTCTGCCTTTTCTAGGATTTTCCCTCTGTCTGGAATGCCTCTCCCTATACATATACCAGAATATTATCTTCAAGATATACCTCAGTCCCACTACAAGAAGCTGTCCCTAACACAGGTGTGCTCTGGAGCCACCTTGTACCAGCTGGCAAAAGCCAACTGTTGTATTTTCAGAAATTTTTGAGCCGATTGACATCATATTGGTAGTATGAAATTAGCCATGGTGAAAATATTTATACCATGAAAATTGGCAACTGTTACAAATCAGAACTTTTATCCCCAGAGGGTCAGTTGTTAAGCATTTACCAGTATGCCATTGCCAACATCTCCTGATAGAATTTATTCTTCTTTCTCCTATACTCTCTTGGCATTCTGGAGCACTCATTACTCTTTTCCTTGCATTTTGGTTTTTAATGAATGCATCTGTCTTCCCTGTGTCATTGTTAGCTATTCTAGGACAGAGAAGAAATCTCATTCATCCTTGTATCTCCCACAACACCTAGCAGAGTCTTTTCATTATGACAGGTCCTCAATAATTTGATGAGTTGAATGTTCAAAAAGAAAGAGGCTCAAATTTCCCCCATCCAACCAAGAGTGAATTGGGGATGTACACTGTTCCCAAGTCATATGGCAATGAGTGGAGTTAGATAATACCCTTAATAGGGAAGAAGGAAAACAATTTTTAAAAATAATATGGCATAGGGGCACCTGGGTGGCTCAGTTGGTTAAGCATCTGCCTTCAGCTCAGGTCATGATCCCAAGGTCATGGAATCGAGCCCCACGTTGGGCTCTCTGCTCAAGGGGAGTCTGCTTCTTCCTCTCCCTCTGCCCTTCCTCCTGCTTTTGCTTTCTCTCTCTCTCTCTCTTTCTTTCTTTCTCTCTCTCTCTCTCTCAAATAAATAAAATCTTTTTAAAATATGGCATATAATACTCTCACTACTTATGCTTTTCCCTAATCTTAATAATCACTGAATTTCAATTATCAGGGAAACATTTCTTTATTCTTACTTTTCCACTTGTACAGATCAAATATAAGACTTAGATCATCTTTAATGTTCTACAGTTCAAAACAACAGAAGTTGCTAATATTTTACAAAGTTGCCTGAAAGAAGTAAGGCTTTAAAAAAAATCTAAAACAAAATAGTTACAATTGAGCAAGTTTGAGGATGAAAACATGTGAAAATCACTTTCCTACACAGCAGTATAGCAGGCTACATATCTTAAAAAAAACTATCTCACTAAATATAACTGAAAAACACTGTTTCATGAAACATCTAATTATTTTTCATGTATCAATGAGCTTTCAAATTAGTAACCATCGCTCAGAGCTGAAAATTAAATTAAAGTAGAAACTCAGAGAGGTGAAGGAACCTTTAATGTAGCTTTGATCTTGAGAACATTTGCCAAACCAGGTGAACTTGAACTTCAGATGTCCTGGCCTCATGGACATGGGGTATAGGGTACAAAGCTCTGATCCTACCCAGAGCAGAGAGTTTAACAGAAGATCACTCTTGCATATGGGCATACTACTGGAACTCAATAGACTATACTTTTGAAATAAAAGTAAATTAGACACTTCTTCTAACAAGGAGATAGAAAGAAAAAGTTTATATTAAAATTTGGCAATGAATGGGGGGAAATCTCCCTTGAGAATATATGTAGCAACAGGCTATTTCTCATGTAGATTGCAGTGGGAATTCACATATAAGGATGATTCAATAAAACCTAAGGAGATGTAGTTAAAGTGGTCCTGCTCTAAACATGCCCCTGGTAACTGACAGAAGGCAAATCTCCTTTGGACAAACTGAGTTTCAACCCTACCTCTTAGATAAAGTTCCCAAAAATATGAATTCACAGTCAAAAGGAGTAAAACATCAAACATGGTGAGTGCAAAGCAGCAAAAATAATAGAGCACAGAATCATATCCAGAATGATGCAGATATTGAATTATAAGAAACACCATAGGTTTTCTAAATAGGTTCAATATGTTTAAAGATATAAAAGAAGGATATAAAATATGAATAAAGAATAATACACCTGCAAACAAACAAGCAGATTTGAAAAAAAATAAAGCATTTCAAAGTGGCAGAAATATAATTGAAAATTTAAAACTCAACGAATGGATTTAGCAACAGATTAGAAATAGTAAGGAATACATGAACTAGAATGGAGATGAAATGAAATCATTATCTCATTAAAACTAACCCAGGGAGAAATTGAAAAACCAAATAGTACTATAATCATTAAATTTTTAAAATCAGTAGCTAAAATTTTTATCACAACTTTTTGGTCTGGGTGAAATTTTTTACAAAGTCAATTTCAAACACATATATGTAATATACTTTTTCAAAATTTAGCATGTACTGGCATGTAAATCAAGTCTCAATAAATTCCAAAAGATCTCAGACTATCTTCTCTGACCACAAAACAATTAAGTTAGGAATCAATGTCATAAAGATAATTTTTAAAATCCAAGTGTTATAGACTTAAGAAATACACAATTGGGATCCCTGGGTGGCTCAATGGTTTAGTGCCTGCCTTCGACCCAGGGTATGATCCTGGATTCCCGGGATCAAGTCCCACATCAGGCTCCCTGCATGGAGCCTGCTTCTCCCTCTGCCTGTTTCTCTGCCTCTCTCTCTCTCTCTCTCTCTCTCTCTCTCTGTGTGTGTGTGTGTCTCTCATGAATAAATAAATAAAATCTTTAAAAAAATTTATTTATTTATTTATTTATTTTTTTTTTTAAAGTCATTTGATTTTTTTTTAATTTTTTTTTTAATTTTTTATTTATTTATGATAGTCACACACAGAGAGAGAGAGAGGCAGAGACATAGGCAGAGGGAGAAGCAGGCTCCATGCACCGGGAGCCCGACGTGGGATTCGATCCGGGGTCTCCAGGATCGCGCCCTGGGCCAAAGGCAGGCGCCAAACCGCTGCGCCACCCAGGGATCCCTAAAAAAATTTTTTTAAAGAAATACACAATTAAATGTCACACAGGTCAAAGAAGAAATAGTAATAGCAATTAGAAAATATTTACATCTGAATTATGACAGAACTTTACATAAAATTATGAGGGGTACAGCTAGAGCAGAACATCCAGATTCTAAGCTTTAACTGAAATTGATCTACAGATGCAATGAAATTCCAAACAAATGCCAAAATGAAGGGTTTTTCAAAAAGATTACTTATTTATTTGAGAGAAAGAGTGAGCAAGAGAGAGAGTATGAACGGGAGGAAGGGCAGAGAGAGAAGGAGAATCAGGTTCTCCACTGAGCAGGGAGCCTGATGCAGGGCTGGATCCCAGGACTCCAGGATCATGACGTGAGCCAAAGGCAGATGCTTAACCAGCTGAGCCACCCAAGCACCTCAACAAAAACGTGTTTTTTATAAACTTGACAAACATCCTAAAATACACATGGAATTTTATATTGCTAAGAGTATTCAAGACTTAAGAAGTTGAGGGCCTTGCCTTACCTGAAATAAAGAGTTATTATGAAACTATATTAATAAGACAAAAAGTATTAGCCTAAAGATACCAAATTGACCAATAGATGAAAATAGAGGTCCCAGAAAGCATCTAATGTATATATGGAAACCTCGTATATGACAACTTTTACTGAAAATCTGTGCAAAAGGAGAGATAGTTCAATAAATGGTGATGTGACATTTGGCGATCTATCTAAATGGAAAAAAATTATATAGGACTCCTGTCTCATAGCAAGCACAATTAAATGGGACTTAGGAATGAACTATTTTTTCTTAAAGATTTATTTATTTGAGGGATCCCTGGGTGGCGCAGCGGTTTGGCGCCTGCCTTCGGCCCAGGGCGCGATTCTGGAGACCCGGGATCGAATCCCACATCGGGCTCCCGGTGCATGGAGCCTGCTTCTCCCTCTGCCTGTGTCTCTGCCTCTCTCTCTCTCTGTAACTATCATAAATAAATAAAAATTTAAAAAAAAAAGATTTATTTATTTGAGAGAGAGAAAGAGAGAATAGTGGAAGAGGCAAAAGGAGAGCATCTTCAAACTCTCTACTGAGCCAGACATGGGGCTAGGTCTCATGACCCATGAGCTCTCACCTGAGCTGAAACCAAGAGTCAGATGCTCAACAGACTGAGCCACCCAGGTGCCCCAGGACTTAACTTTGAATAATGACTAATAATACTTTTAGAAGAAAATATAAGAGATTGTATTTTTTAACATTGTTAAGGGGGTAATTTCTTAAAGACCCACAAATATAAATAATAAAGATATATATAAATATTGATAAATTTGACTATGTTATGTTTGAGACCTTCATGAAATAGTTCAAAATAGTGAAAAGTCACAAACGGGGAGAAGATTTTTGAAACAAAATACAAGTAACCCAGAATTCATATCTAGACTATATAAAGAACTCTTATGAATCTATACTTAAAAGACAAATATCCCAATTCTAAAAAGAGAAAGAAAAATTTTAAAGACACACTTCATAGAAGAGAAAAGATAAGTGACAATTAATTACATGAAACAACTATATTTATTAGTAACCAGGGAAAAACTAGTCCAAACTACAAAAAGATAGGCACTATTATATACTGACCAGCTGGCAAAAATTTAAAATGTGGACAATATACACTGCCTGGTGGAGGGGGAGGGGAAATGAAATAAATTTTTACAATTATTTTTTTAAGATTTTATTTATTTATTCATGAGACACACACACACACACAGAGGCAGAGACACAGGCAGAGGGAGAAGCAGGTTCCATGCAGGGAGCCTGAGGTAGGACTCGATCCTGGGTCCAGGATCACGCCCTGGGCTGAAGGCGCTAAACCGCTGGGCCACCAGGGCTGCCCTTACAATTACTTTAGAAACAAATTTATCAGTACTTGAAAAAGTACAATGTACAAAGTACAATGCATACCCTATGGGCCAGAAATTATTTTAAGTGTATGTCCTAGAGAAATTAGGAACATACATCTTGGGACTCATTTACAAAAATGTTCATGTTTGTATTGAGCATGCTTTATAATATTGTAAAACTGGAACCCACCAATACATATAGAGATCAACAGTAGGATGGAAAAATAACACCGTGGCATACCCATGCTATGGAATAGTGCTTAGCAGGATAAATGGATAAAATGTAGTTGCAGGGAACAGTGTGTATGAATCTCTGAAACATAGTGCTCTGCCAAGAAAAGGAAAAGCAGAAAAGAATGTGTACAGTCTGTTCAAAGCATAAAGTTTAAGAAAACATGGAAAATTTAACAATTTTATATTTAGAAATATAAATGTATGTGGTAAACGATTAAAAAAAATCAAGGAGATGGGCAAAATGGGTGAAGGGGAGTGGGAGGTGCAGGATTCCAGTTATGGCATGAATAAGGCATGGGAATGAAAGGTATAGTATAGGGAACAGAGTCGATGATATTGTAAGAGCGTTGTATGGTGACAGATGGTAGCCATCCTCATGGCAAGTATAGCATAATGTATAGACTTGTTGAATCATTATGTTGTACACCTGCAACTAATGTAATCTTGCAAGTCAACTATATTTCAATTAAAAACAAAATCAAGGAGTTGCCTCCAAAAGGGGAGGTAATGGGATTGAGATCAAAATGATTCGCACAGGTCTCATAGATATTATCCTTGTTCTGAAACTTATTGAAGGGGGTGTTCCTTGTATTATTGTTTTACCTTATACATATTTTATAAACATCCTTCTCTATCCACTCAATATTTAATAAGAACAGTTTTGCAACACAGAAGGCATGAGCATGGGTGTGCATTTCTGTTGTTTACCTAGGCAAACGGCTGGAGCCTACATACGTAGAGTGTGAAATATGATTTGGGTATATTACAGCAAAGTCTTCTCAGTGGGTCATATCCAGATTTAAAACTTAAGAATAATATATTTCAAAAAATAAAAAATAATAATATTTTTACTCAAGCATTACTTTCTCTGTTTATTTTATTTTTTTAAATTTATTTATTTATGATAGTCACAGAGAGAGAGGGGCAGAGACACAGGCAGAGGGAGAAGCAGGCTCCATGCACCGGGAGCCCGACGTGGGATTCGATCCCGGGTCTCCAGGATCGGGCCCTGGGCCAAAGGCAGGCGCCAAACCGCTACGCCACCCAGGGATCCCTACTTTCTCTGTGTTTAGAGAATGCAAAAGGCCACAAGGGAGGTAATTTTCGGACTCCTATTAACAAAGTCAAAATGACTTAAAGAAATCAGCATGCATTCAACCTTAATTTTTATTTCTTGAATCATAGATTACTAGATGGTAACTAGAAATTTGTATGTTACTAAGGTTCCACAGCTTTGCAAAAGAAAGTTCTGAAGGTCTAAAGAGAGAAAAGCATTTTTTGGTTGAAAATGTATGAACTACTGAAATGGTTCTCCTCCTTAAGCAGCTACTTTTCTCTCATTTCAGTAGTTTATTCTTATTGTTACTGAATTTCTCATTTTTCTTGTAATCTAACACCAGTTAATATGCTCCTGAAAAAAATGTCGAGAAAGAAACCAATTTGCCTGAATGTTGACAGTATTATAATCAGTAAGAAAAATAGGAATATATGGATTTGGATTTGAATAATTAGTATTTACAAATCCCCTTCTCTATTTTTGTACTGTGCCTTGATATGAAATTCAATTCTTTGCTGCCAAAACTGGCTGTAGAGAGGGAAAAAACTGTATGTTAAATTCATTCCAAATATTGAGACAGAGTAGAATTACTTCTGCCAAATTGAGGTATAATCTGAAGGTTTGGGTTCTTAAATATTAACACATTCTTAAAGTACATATTGAAATATAACATATACTTTATTCAGATTCTGAATCAATATTGACAATTTCAAGTATTTATCAGGTTTATGAATACTCAGGGTAATAAAGAATAGTTAATGTAAATAAAAACAAAGCTTAGTTGTTATTCTTTCACACGACAATTCTACTACAAGAGATGGACAGAGGGTGGTGAGACTGGTGTCTACTGGGAGCAAAAAGAGGAAAAGCTCCCTCTAAAGAAGAATCTACTGGAAACTGAGACTCTACAAATTCAGTTATAGATTTAGATGGGTTGTGTAGCTACAGCAACAGGCCCTTGTCAAAAATTCAATGAGTGGTTATATAATCACCTACTTCCACCCAACAGGAGAAGGGAGGAGAGAAAAATAATATTTTTTAAAACTCAGGGAAGAATTAATGACCTCCAAATTAGTCTCAGCGAAGTGATGATAGATTTACCTGTGACTCCAGCACTGATATTCCTTTTCAGAGGCTTAATCCCGGACTGCTAGAAACAGTAGGAAAGTGGCATCAGCTCTGGAGCCTTGCCATTTCCATGTGATGACTCTACTCCATACTGGCTCTGTTGTTGTTGGCACCTGGCTCTCTTCCACTGTGATTATCCTGTGTAGTGTCCTGTCAACATCGCTTGTAAGCACTGGAAGCAAAAGAAAAGACACTGGTCACACTTAAAGAAAAAAGTTGACTGGGTATTTTGTTTTCCTAAAACTACGTTTCCCATAACTTCCTTGGAAGTTACAAACCAAGAAAATGCAAAGGACACTGCTGGAAGAAGACATACTGTCCCTCTTCCTGACTTTGGGATGGCCTTAGTCCTAAATAGTCCCATTCAACTATTGGAGCCATCCTGGACGGTGTCCCCTTCATTGCATAGTTGGGGAAACATTGCAGGTTGATGGACTTGTTCAAGTGTATCCAGCTAGTGCTTAGCTGTGCTGTCACCAGGTGTCACAAACACTGGGGGATCATCCCCAAATGGTGAGATGGTGGGGGAGGGTAGCGAGGAGGTGCCTATCAGACATAGACTGTTCTCAGCAAAACAGTGTTATTTCTGCAGAGTAAGATGCTGAGGATGAACGCTGACACCTAGTATAATAAAATTGGCTAATATTCACTGTATCTTTACTGGGTATTGTCAAGCCTTGGGCTCTGTGAATTACATACATTATCTCAATTGATTCTTAAAAGAATCCTGCAAGGTAGGTAATCCATCAATATCATGCAGATGACGAGAAAATGTTCAGAGAATTCGTGGCTGAAGGGCAGCCATCTGCCCTCGGAAGGAAGTAGGAGTGGTTACAACCCATGTCCTGAACCTATATTTGTGTTGTTGTCACATATTTTTTACTTAGATTGTTGATTGCAGGAGAATTAAAATATCAGAGTTTTCCAAAGATGCTTTTATCCATTCCCATTTTACAAAAGACGCAGGGAACATACATTTTGCAGTTCCAGTATTATTTGCTTCATGGCATTACATTGGGAAGCTGCAAGAGAAAGTTTTCCCTGGCTCCTTGGCACTGCCACGGGCTGCAGAGAGGCTGGCCTTCAAGGACCAGGCAGTCTGCATCGCTATGCCCTCTGTCCCCCAGGCTCCAAATACTCTACTTTTTCAAATACTAGGGCTTAAAGTACCTGTGGCACACAGAAGAATTTGAAGAAAATGAGAATGGGTTTTCCATAGCATCGCCTCATGGTTTAGTTATCCATAGCTGCACAGTAAGTCATCTAAACTTAGTTGCATCAAAAAACCAACAGCTCTTATTATTATTATCGTTTTTTTCCAAAGACTGTATTTATTTATTTAACAGATGGAGAGAGAGAAAGAGAGGCAGAGGCAGAGACCACAAGCAGGGGAAGGGCAGAGGGAGAAGGACAAGCCGATTTCCCACTCAGCCAAGGAATGGGAGCTGGGGCTTAATCCCAGGGCCTTGGGATAATGACCTGAGCCAAAGGCAGATGTTTAACTGACTGAGCCACCCAGGTGCGCTTATTATTATCATTCTTATCTTTCACACTCCGGGATTGATTGGGCTCTCACTTAGAGTATTTCTTGTGGTTACAGTCAGATGGTGGCTGGAGCTGGAGTTATGTGGAAGGCTTGCTTCCTTACTCAGGTTACTGCCTGTTGATGCTCGCTGTCAGCTGAGACCTCAGTTGGGACTGTCAGCCACATGTCTACATGTCATGTCTCTGTGTGGCCTGAGCTTTCTCGGAGCGTGGCACCGGGTTCTAAGAGCAAAGCTCCCAGGAGAAGCAGTTAGCCAAGGGAAAGACTTCAATGACTTAGTCTGGGAGGCTGTGTACAGCACCACTTTTGTCACATTCTATTCATTAGAAGCAAGTCTCTCCGGTCAGTCCATATTCAAGGAGAGGGAAATTACATGCCATCTCTTAATGGAAAGAGTATCAGAGACTTGGCAAATATGATTCCAAACCACTACTCTTCTCTTGCTGATGAATACAGAAAATCATGTGGTGATCTCATCAATAGGGTTCTAAGGGATTAAAGAAAATATACACCAATGAAGAAACTCAGCTCTGTTGGGCAATGATTGTTTCATTAAACTACACAAAAGTAGTTCACTGGATAACCAACACGGTTCTCCTAACCTTTTCATGAGAACAACTGTTTCTCCTCTGTCCCTGATGCCAGCTCCCAAAGCCATCAGCTGGCCCATGTTGCCATCTTTCCTAGAGAGCAACCTTTATTCAATCCTGCCTTTCTCCCATTACTATATAAATCCCTTGCTGATAAACATCTCACACGCAGCTGTCCTACCTAGCTATCCACTGGAGATGGCACAAGGCCATCTCCCACCCTACCCCCTGAAATCTTAAAACTCAATGGGACACAAGGTTTGTGCAATTCAAAGCTTAGCCCTATGGTGCCCATCTAACGGGGCTCAGGGTATCTAATATGTAGGATATTGTGTTTTCTCTGTGCCTTACTTAACTGCCTGTTGATGCTATTTATAATTGTTATGCATTTATTTTAAAATGTTGAGCAATGTCCTACAACAACACATTGCAAAAATACTCAACAAAATTACCATAAAGATGTCATTACACATTCTCACTTTTCCTGAGGTCTCATGTGCTCCAGAACAGCCAGACTCTCAAATGCTATAGCATTCAGGCCACATGAACTCTGCACTACATTGTTTCCAGGACCAGGACCATTGTGACAGAACCACTAGCCTATGTCCTCCCATACACAGTTAAACTACCTCCCCCAGCCCCCTTGGAGGTTAGGTAGAGTCTATATGACTGAGTTCTAAGACCGATGGAATATGTGCAGAGTGAAGAGGGCCTGGATATGATACTCCCTATCTAGGGACACCTGGGTGGCTCAGTGGTTGAGCATCTGCCTTTGGCTCAGGTCATGATCCTGGGGTCTGGGAATCAAGTCATGCTTCTCCCTCTGCCTATGTTTTTGCCTCTCTCTGCACGTGTCTCTCATGAATAAGTAAACAAATCTTTTTCTTTTTTTTAAAGAAAAAACTCCCTATCTATCCCGTTCTCTTTCCCTTTTCTGGAAATATGGCAGGCCAAGTACTGAATATGATGGAAACACAAAGCATTAAAAGATGAAAGAAACCTAGGGTCATGAAGGGTCATGTCAAGAAAACTTGGCCCCTTAATGACTTTGTTAGACTATGATACCATAACAGAGAGAATTCTGACTTAATTTAGTTAAGCCTTTGGGATTTAAAAAGTTATCTGCACAATATCGCATTTACTGATTACCATCTCTCCTAGTTATTTTGGTAGAATAGGAATTCAGCAGACTCTGGTGTATGGAGTTGAGGTACAGATGTTCTTCCTAAAACCCAGGAATAGCCAACTGGATAAAGAGGAGAGAAATAAATACTAACACTTCTAGTGATGAGCATTACATAAGAAATGTAAAATTGTTGAAGAAAGTATATCACCACTCCAAAGGTAAAGAAAGGGCAACCTACCTCACCGAAGAAAAGCAAGTGAGAAAAAAAAGAAACGTTGTGTCTTGTTAAGGCCCAGAGAAGAGTTTTATGATTGCTTTCCCACAACTGTTGCTGGGTATAAAGGAGGAAGGTGCTCTGTGGAACTGTTCCCAGACCACCACATGTCCAAAGTGGAGAAAGAGAAAGCCCCCTGCACCCTCCACCTCATTCAATGTCCTTGACTTTCTTGTGGGTATATGTACGTTTGGAGGGTGAAAAATGGAGGGAAAAACTGAGCTCCACTAGCGATCAATAACCGAAGAAAAGTCAGCTTCCTTTATCCCTTCCCAAATTGTCAGGGGTCCCATACCCCATCATTTTGTCATCCTGTGGATGAGAATGTAGAAGATACCAAGAAACCAAATATAGGCCAAGTAGTTCTATACATTTGAGTTATGGACTCCAATCTAATTGTTCATAAAGATTCTTTTTGCTCTTCTGAGAACATGTATTCCTTATGTGTTAGACATTTACATCTCTATCAATATATTATCTATGTGTGTGTATATATACATATATATACATATATATACATATATATATACATATATATAGAGAGAGAGAGAGAGCGCGCATAGAGAGAGAGAGAAAGAGAGAGGGAGAGAGGGAGAGAGAGGTCTTGAACATCTAACCAAAAGCAAGAATGGCTACTCTGTTCAACCTTAGAAAGTGCTAGTGCATCCCTTGGAAAATGTTCCTGCCAGTTTCTAGTAGCAGCACTTTCATCACAGGATAAAAGGCTTAATAAGACTAATACATTCTAAATTACATTGCTTTGCAGTTTTTCTGTTTTTCAAGTGAAATAGGACTTCCTACTATTTTCTGAGAATCAGGATAGAATTCTAGTACTCAACAAGCACTCAGTCTACAATTTATTCTTATAGTAATGTTACATGGAATTAATGGACCAGAGTCCATAGTTCAATCATCTAATTTATTTCCTTATTCCCAATGTTTGTTTTAATCTTCTGTGGAGAAAAAAACACAAACGTTCAACAAAAGACTCCAATCGGAAATCACTTATTAGTATTTATATATAATGGGGCAAAAAATCACACTGGAAGTTGGCCTTGCAATGATGTGGTTGTTTGTGTCAACTACAAATCACAAACCATCCATGGGCCTCATACTGTATAATCTACTGGTCCCCTTCCCATTAACTAACTCCTGTAACTATAAGTTTAAATTCTATCATCCCTATAAAATTTGTGAACTATTAGTTCAAATTCTAGACTTTCAGGTCATGTGAGCCCTGAACTATCTTGTTCCCAGGACCAGGAACTAGAAAGGACCATTGTGATAGAGCTACTAGCCTATGTTCATGTCCTCCTATACACAGCTATGCTACATTGTTGCTGAGAAAAATTAATGCTATTTATACTCTACTGGGAGAAGACAACTGGAAGCTTCAGTCCTTCTGCCCAATTGTTGAACCTGAGGTGTTCTTGGGGATCCCAAACTTGAAATTGGTGTCAGATGTGAGGGTGGGTGGGATCTTGAGGATCCCTGAAGTCTACAAACACTGAGCCAAATGTCTCCAGAATAAAGATGTCTTATGAATATTGTGCCATAAATGAGAATAATTATTGGCAAATTCTGGTTAACCCCAGTGTCACTTCTTAGGGTTTTGCTTCCCTAAAAATTCCATGCCCTGTCTGCTACCAAGTCTTCATAGCAGAGTGTCCACAGTCTCACAGAAACATGGTAAAACTAGCTTTCAGATAAAATAGTGACTTGAGGGGCACCCGGGTGACTCAGTGGTTAAGCCTCTGCTTTTGGCTCAGGGCATGATCCCAAGATCCTGGGATCAAGTCCTGTATCAGGTTCCCTGCAAGAAGCAAGTTTCTCCCTCGCTTATATCTCTGTCTCTCTCTCATGAATGAATGAATGAATGAATGAATGAATGAATAAATAAATAAATAAAATATTTTTTGAAAAAAGAAATAATGACTCGAAGTTTTGTTTCTTAGTAGAGGGTTTCATCTTGTAATTGGAGCTGGACTTGTACAAAGAACACTGGCCTCAGGGTATAATGAAATTATGCTTAATTATGCAGCCAGGGACAAATGCATAATGCTAGGTATTAGCTAATGGTGCTGTATTTGCCCTCCTATATTTTCTCCATTGAAATATTCACAAAGAGAAACCATGGAGAGGCATGTAAGGATGCAACAACACTGGAAATTCAGGACTCTTAGACTCTAGAAGTGATTTCTATTAAACCAAAGCAACAGTTTGAGACATTAAATGGGTTCATCAGGTCTAAGTCAAGAAAACAGAAACAGCTCTAGGTTTTCCAAAAGGAGAGATTAAAAGGCGATTGGTTATGTAGTTGATGGAAAAACACAAGAGGGAGGTAACTCAGAAGTTGGCAATAACAAGAAGCTGCTTCCATTCTTAGGAAAGGGCCATCAGGTGAGGGCGGGAATCAGAAAGAGATCAGCAATGTGAGAGTGGGTGGAGCTATTTGTTGAAAGCTGGGATTTTGAAGAGGCTGCAGTGAAGGGACCACAGCCCTTGCCAGAGGCAATGCCTGAGGCAGAGAGAGAGCCAGAGAGCCACAGGAATAGGATACCTGGTTTCTCATTTCCTCCCATATTCCAATCTGCCAGTAGTGCCTCTCTTTGGCAAAACCCAGCCAGAAGCCAGCTGACATGCAAGTGTGGGAAACCCAGCCTGTAAAGGCCTGCCCCTTGTAACATAGAGCAGAGCAAGGAAAGATGAGGAACCAGACCTTAAAAAAACAGTCAAAGGACCAGGATAGTACTGGAGGCTCAGGCACACACTAACTTGTGGATCTGAACACTAAAAATATAAAGGAGAAAGAAAAAAAAATGCCAGTTGTTACTATGTATTCCCCATTCTACCTCAGAGACATGGAACCAACCTCAACCAGGAAACAAGGTAGCAGCCATTACGTACATGCATAGAAGCTGGCTAGCACCATTGTTCCACCCCTCTATAATGCCTCTTTAAGAAAAAAAATCTTTCAAAGAGTTTAAGTCCCTAGAAATGCAACATAACCATTGCTCATATACCAAGATGGTGGTAAACTGTCTTCTGAACTCTTAAGCTGGAAGATGCAACAGGGTTATGTGTGCAAGAGTCTATGGAGTTTTACATATTTAGTGAAATACACAAATTAAATAAATCAATACACACATTGAAAAAAAGAACCACACAATCCCGGAATGCTTCTACTTATCCAGGGATCCATTTGTCCTTACAATGTAAATTCAAAGGAGCAGGAGAAAAATCCCTTCTTGGTTAGGAGAGGTATAATGGATTAATGGTAGCAGGATCCCAGATATTTGTTAGGACCTATGTATATCAGTTGTCATTCAGCCAGGTATCACAAAGGAGGGTGCTTTTAGCATTCTGTTGGACAGGGGGGCCAATCAGGGGAATCGACACAGCCTGGATTGAGCCTCATCATTTAGCAACAATTGAAAATTCACCAAACTAAAAAGCGAGTACTAACAAAAAGATTTGATTATATCAGGAAAGGGAAATATTAGCTTGAAGGTACAGGAGTTAATCATACTTTCTTGAACTTGTGCTACATGTTATAAAGGCAAGTTTGACAAATAAAGCATTGGTTGTTCTCAAGAGAAAGAAAGAAAGTATAGACTGTGACTAGAAGGAAAATGGCGAAATGGTAGCAAAATCAGCTGAGATGATAAAAGACTGCATGAGATACAGGCTCATATGGAGAAAGACACAGCTAAGTGAGAGAAATACATCAAGAGATCTAGAAATGTAATAATGAAATTTAAATTCACAGCCTTATGAGGAAAGAACAGATTTAACACTGCAGGAAAGTAAATCAGGGATGAAGAGGACAGATTTGTGAAGCATTCACTGAAGATAGGAAAAAATAGACAAAAGATGATACCAAAGAAAAAGAAGGTAGATATGAAGACAAGAGCATGGAAACGTACATTCATGAAGAAAATTAGTGTTCCTAAAGAAGAAACAAAAGAAATAGTGCAGTAATTGGTGATACAACAGAAGAAAACGGTTTTCAATTGCTGAGTACAAAGCCCGATTAACGAATAGACACACTCGTGTCTGACATATTCTGATGTAAGGTTTGAATTTTGAGAAAAAAGGAAAAATGTGTCTGGATCGACAAAACAGGCTACCTAGAAAAGAATAAGAATCTGATCAGCCTCATATTTTTCCCTGTACCATTAAATTCCAGAAAGCAAGTAATGGCATCCATGCAATTTTGAGGGGAGAAAGTTGGGAAGTTAAAAAAAAAAAAAACTCTACTTCAAGGTGGGGGGAGATGGGCATAATGGGTGAAGGGAGTGGGAGACACAGGCCTCCAGTCACGGAATGAATAAATCATGGGAATAAAAGGCACAGCATAGGGAATATAGCCAATGATAATGTAAAAGTGTTGTATGGTGACAGATGGTAGCTACACTTGTGGTGAGATGACATAATGTATACAGAAGTTGAATCACTATGTTGTACACCTGCAACTAATGTAACGTTGTGTGTCAACTATATTGAAATAATTTTTTTTTAAATACACATCCTTTGCAGCCTGGCTGGCTCAGTTGGCAGAGCATGTGACTTTTGATCTTGGGCTTGTAAGTTCGAACCCTACATTGGATGTAGAGATCACTTAAAAATAAACTTGTTTAAAAAATAGACAGTCTTTGAACTCAGATAAATTTTTAAAAATTGTATTTCAGGTAAAGTTGCTATTTCTAGTAGATGCTGTAGATCTCCCACTTCAGGAAAGATATACTTATTCTCCCAACGCCAGGAGTGCTGGCGGCTGAGGGCTCAGAGCTGATGCTTTCTCTACAAATTGTCTTCAGCAGATAGGAACCCAAGATTACAATCCTCCAGAAGGCAGACTACATATAATCACTGCTCCATTTGGAAGTACAAAGTTCTAGCCCCCTTGCTCCAAACTTAGGGGCAACTCTGAAGGGCCATCCTATCTCCAGAACTTTCCTTGGATTTCGCTGAAACCTTTGTTGCAATTGCCTTGACAGTTCTTTCCCTGTCCATCCTGCTTCCCTCACTCTCTCATAACTGTTATTACCAAGTTCACTCCCTTGTCGACCTCCAGCATTTATATCTCTGTCTCAGAGTCTGTCCCTAGGGAACCTACCCTAAGATAATATCCATTTTGCAAAATGGAAAGACCTATTTGAGTACCAATCGAGGGGTGAAAACAGATAGCTTAAGAAAGATACGTAGTGAGGGATGCCCGGGTGGCTCAGCAGTTGAACGTCTGCCTTTGGCTGAGGGCGTGATCCCTGGGTCCTGGGATCGAGTCCCACATCGGGCTCCCTGTGAGGAGCCTGCTTCTCCCTCTGCCTTTGTCTCTGCCTCTCTCTGTGTCTCTCATGAACAAACAAAATCTTAAAAAAAAAAACAAGAAAGAAAGAAAAGAAGAGGTATAATACTTTGAATTTAAGCACTGAAACTAGTTAACATAGTTATTGTTAGAAATAGGCTTACAAAAGGGAATGAAAATATACAAGATAATTTTTGAAAGAGATGAGATATAAGTTAAATATATATTTAGTAACAATTGTCTGGCTCTAACATTCCAGATTACATGTTCTAAGATTAGGAAGTACAGAAGGAAGGACTAGGGAAACAAAAGAGTTATATATTTCTTATTTTACACAGGCAGCTGTTGAGGTTGAAGGAGTCAGAGGATACTATATATGGCCTGAATTGAATAAGTAGATAACTATAAGACTACTCTAAACTCAAATATGAATCAGACATACTTAGAAGCACAAAAGTGGCACAAATTAAAACATCTAGTTCTGTTGAAGATGACAAAGCATATTTATTATCATATACTATCAGGAGAGATACATATCAATAGAGACTCTCTGGAGATATACATATTTCGCTTTCAGTTACGTGGAAATCTTTATATGCAAACAATTACCCTGGAGCATAAAGATGCATGTAAAATTATTGGAGCATTTTTATCCAAGTGAAAAATTGGAAATAACATATCTTATCAGTATGAAAGTTATGAATTAAATTATTATTTATACAATAGTATACTATGAAGCTATTAAAAAAGAATCAGTTCGATTTAAAGGCACTGCTATATATGGATCTCTATAATCAGTGAACAAAAAGCAGTTGTAATACAATATATACTATATGAATGTATCTATTATAAACTCCCCGTTTAACAAAACTATATATTTGAAATGTTCTTATATGCACCTAAATGCATAGAATGGAACTGGAAGGATAAGCAGTGAACTGATAAAATTTCTTCTGAGGGAAACTTGAAATTGACAAGCCATATGAGACTAAATGGGGCAATTTTCTTTATCTACATTCTTGGAATTATTCACAGTGGTGATGCATTCATGCATCACTTACATATTTCAAAATGTGTAAAGTGAACAAAATTTTCTTCATAATCAGGAAAGGTTTTATTATTCAATAGCTAATGTTAATAATATTGGCCACTTTGGAATAATGCATAGAACTTCCCCTCACAAAAAAAAAATGTCAAAATAAAGTATTCATGGATTAAAGTTAACTGTAAATATAATGCAATCCTGAAAAAAATAAAATCTTAAAACAATTACAAAAACATGTATAATTGTAAAAAAAAAAAAAGAAAAAAGGGTAACACTTAGCAAAGAAAAAAATCAGGAAAAAAACGGCCTTCAAAACAAACGCTTATCTTTTTTTTTTAATTTGTTACAGTTTACTTTTTTTTTAAGATTTTTAAAAAGTATTTATTCATGAGAGACAGAGAGAGAGAGAGAGAGAGAGAGAGAGAGGCAGAGACACAGGCAGAGGGAGAAACAGGCTCTATGCAGGAAGCCTAACATGAGACTCGATCCCAGGACTCCAGGATCACACCCTGGACTGAAGGTGGCATTAAACTGCTGAGCCACCTGGGCTGCCCAACAGATGCTTATCTTAAGAGAAGCAAACGTATGCCCACTTACAATGACTAAGAACAAGACTACTTTTGTAATTGCATTACAACTTTGGCTCTGGGCAACCTGGTAGCCAAAAGAAACAATCAAAAACAGAACAACAATGGCAACAACAAAAACAACAGAATGATGGAATTAGTTTTAGAGTTCCCATTCTTGAGGAGTTAAAAAGCCAACAGTACCTTAGGGGAAATGAAACATTTACTCTAAAATATATTTCTGAGATAGGAGACACTGGGAGATATTGACAAGAAGATTTCTCTCATGATGCAGAATAGACTCTCATAAAACCACTCAATGAAATCTGAGGATGCAACACCAAGACACAACTTAATGTAAATAGCTTTATAGCAGGGGGCAAGAGAGTTCAGTATGACTGTGTAGCCTTAATGGTGTAACTTGAATCAGACGTAAGTTTTAGGCTATTTTAGCAGAATAGATGGCCCAGTTGTCCTTTCAACAATCCTCCATAAAGACCAATTCTTTCAACTGGCCTTTCAATAAAATTTGTGAAGTGAGCTCTTTATATCATACTCTGGAAATATAAACCATACACATAAGTATCACATGGATAGAACTAATAATCAGAAAAAGTAGTTCAGAGGAGGGAGAAGTCACCTTCCATTGGAGTAACAAGAGTAAACTATATGAAAGAGGTTATGCTTTGAGTTAGGCTTTAGAGAATTAGTAAGGTTTTCAGGGGTTGAGTTTGGGGGAATGGGAGTGAGCAATGCACATACAAGAGTGGAATAGCTATACTGAAAAATACACTACAGCTGAAGTTAAGAGAGCTGAGTGCTAAACCCATATTCTATGATAGGCATGAATGAAATAGCTGAGCTGAGAAAGCATAAGAAAAGCTTTATGGAACACTAAATACATACCCTGGATTGAAGCAGAGAATTGGGAAAAGAAAAGTTGAGAGTGGGTTGGACTATGAGGTGATAACAATCAATATGCTATCTTCTACTCTATTTCCAGATTCCACCCAAGGTTTCTGAGAAATGGAGAACAGCATATTCTTTGTAAATAGCATTAAAGAAGCTTAAAAAATCATTTAGTCTACTCCTTGCTTTCATGGAAGACGAATCTGAGGTCCACAGAAGTAAAGCAAATCATCGTTCAAGTGGATGACGTTGAAAGCAAAGCCAGGATTAGAATCCAGCAGTCCTAATTATTTCTTTATTCATAGGTTATTTTCCTTTAAAGATTTACTTATTCATTTGAGAGAGAGAGAGAGAGAACACAAGTGAGGGGGGCAGAGGGAGAGAGAATCTTAAGTAGACTCTGTGCTGATCGCAGATGTGGGCTTTGATCCCACAACCCTGAGATTTTGGTTTGAGCAGGGTGCCCCTGGTAGGTTATTGATAAGCCTTGTATATTGAGGATTTTCCTCTTTGAATGTTTCCTTTTTGAATCCAGAAGCATGTTGGAAAGATACTAGACTACTGGATGATGAGAAAGATCCTGGATGTTTCCAATCCAGGTAAGCTCTGAGTAGAAATCATTGTACGATTTTGGTCATTAAATTTTGAGGTTGTTTATTACACAGAAATATTATCTGTAACAATGGAGAGAGGTGACTAGCATATTTTCTAGGCTTCTTTTCCAGCAAGAACCTGTTCTGTCTCATCTCTGTATCTCCACTTGTCCCAGTAAGCTTCTGCCCCGAGTGGTTGATTGTCTCATTTCTACTTGTCTTCCCCAGAGCATTTTCTACTTCTCTACCTCACTATCTCAATTGCACCTTCACTAGCTCCTCCTCACCTAGGTTACACATTGTATAAAAATGGAAACATGACAAGTAGATGCTATCTCTCACTAATAAGAGCACAGCAGGAAAACGATTGGCCCTGCTCCATCTCATTACCACAATCATTAGCCAGCACACAGGTGAGTAATTACCAGATGTTGGCTATTCCTCAGACTTCTCTTCTCAGAATGTAGGGAGCGGATGCTCAGCCATGGGTCACTGACAATCCTCAGCAAGTGACCCTTCTGATCTTTCCTCCTCGGTCTCCCTCCTTATCCCTTTCCTCCCATCCATAGTGGTCTGTCAGGATAGACCCTTGATTACACCAAATGCTGCAGGCAGAACTAGTGCTCACATGGCCAATGCTGTCATTATTACTTCACCCTAGAAGAATTTGTCAAAGGTTCCCTCAGGGTCACATCACAGGTGGATTTGGAGGAGAGAGAGGATGGGAAGGCAAAAGAGTTCACACTTCCTTCTTTTCCATGTTAGAATTCTTCTACAAATAAAACATCTGAAGCCTACAACCCTGAATTTCAGTTCCCCAAAGCCCTCAAAGATATGAACAAAGCCAAATTTTAGAGGGAAATCAGTCTTTGCCAGAGAGCTGCCCACAGTGCCATGGATGCTGGGGCAACCCAACTTGATCAAGGGTTCAACTTGAACAAAGGAATTTTTTTGGAGATTTTATTTATTCATTTGAGAAAGAGAAAGAGAAAGAGAAAGAGAAAGAGAAAGAGAAAGAGAAAGAGAAAGAGAAAGAAAAAGAGAATGAGCTGGGGGAGAGGCAGATGGATAGGGAGAGGCAGACTGCCTGCTGAGCAGAGAGTCTGATGCAGGGCTCGATCCCAGGACCCCAGGATCACGACCAGAGCTGAAGGCAGATGCTTAACTGAATGAGTCACCTGAACAGGTGCCCCTGAACAAAGGAATATTGTCTCACAGTGGCCAGTTGATGACTTACTCTCCTTCACCTGAGATGGCTTTATATCCTGATTTTTGTTTTCTGAAAAGCTGATTCTGTAAGATATCAGCAGGTTTAAATAGCATTATCTCACAGGTAATATCAATTCAAAAATAGCAGCAGTGTCTCCGGTTTCACACTCACTGAAAGAAGTTTATATGTTCACAGGGAAACTTCAGTGAGCATATTAGGTGGCATTTGACTACTGTTGTTTGTTCCTAGGGAACTTACATCATTCGAAGGTAGAACTTAATGTGAAGAGCATCTGAGATCCTGAGTTAACTTTACAGACAAATTGAAATAACAGAGTTAGGAGCAAATTAGTTACATTCCCATCAGCAACAAAATTCCACACTCAACAGAGTGTGCTTAATGCTGCCGATCAACTATACCCTGTAATGAGTTGGCTCCTTCACCACTTCTGTACTTCATATATGAAAGCTGACTTGATGAAACAGGATTTTGCCTTGGGTGATTTTGGTCGGGTGTTCATATAATTTATATACAGATTGGAGTAATTTTGGGAGTGAAAGCACTTTCCTTCAATAATTACTCCATGCTAACAGGCATAAAATGAGATTGTCCTGGGCCAATCTGAATGCCCAGTCTCCATAAACCTGGGGAATATAAGAAAGATCTCAGTACTAAAAAACATCCCCACAACCTTTTGTCATACTATTCACCACAGGAGTGCCATTACAGGGACTCCTCTTAATATGCAACATCTTCAAGGAGAATAGCACTTGTTGTTATCAGTAACTCCTTAATGTAAATAAGAATATGATTTTTTTCCTTTTTGACAGGTGACAAGAATCAAAGTACTGAATTAAGAAGAATCTTAAAAAGGGAAGGACAAGAGATGGAACAACATCACTAGATCCCATTTTAGGAGGACTTGACCAGTAGGGCGCCCTTATTGGAAAATCACAATAGAGCTTTGTTTCTGACTCCAGAGAATCTAAAAAGGGATATGAGAGGTCCAGAAAGAAAACTCCGTTTAGGGTACAAACTTTTCTCAAGCTATCTCAGGCCATCCTTCCTACATTAAGGTTTATGTACTGCATGTACATTGCTGACAGACAAAAAGAGTCTTGAAATGGAAAACCTAGGGGAAAAGCAACAGAAGTTTATGGGATTTGATAGTTTGCTTGCACTGGATAAAGCAGACTTAGAAAAGCTGAAACATAAAAAATAATAATACAAATTAAAATGATTAAATTCATATGGTCAGAAGTGAAAATCTAGTTAATTAACCTGCAGTGATACCAATTTCTTGAAGAGGTCCTTTCTAGTGGTATTTCTTTGAGTTAATATTGCTGCTCAGTTTCTGAGGGTGGGGGGCAGGGAGAAGGGGTGAGTGGGAAAGAGGGTGAAGGAGAAGAGTGTCCTGGAGCTTACTATAGAAGCTACAAAACCCCCTCTGACCACACATATACCAACCTCAGTTATGGAAAATGACGCAGACTAATTTATAATTCAACATATAGGACTCAAATGGGGTAATTCAGTAGATATTTACATATAGGCAAAGGTCTGGTGTCCATATTTAGTTTCTACCTTCTTCCCCCAGGCAACTGGTATGGCATGATTTGAATTGGCCTTAGTTCATTCTTTTTCTTTTTTAAAGATTTATTTATTTATTTGAGAGAGAGAGAGAGAGAGAGAGAGCATGAGCAGGAAGGGAAGAGGGAGAGGGGGAGACAGAATCTCAAGCATATTTCACACTAAGCGTGGAGCCCGAGGTGGGGCTCAATCCCATGACCCTGAGATCACAATCCGAACTGAAACCAAGAGTTGGACACTCAACTGACTGAGCCACCCAGGCACCCTGGCTTAAGTTCATTCTGTTAAATAAAACATTTTATTTTGAAATACTTTCAGATTTATAGAAAATTGCGAAGACAGTACAGAGGCTTTCTATATACCCCACAGCCTGTTTCCCTTATTATTAACTTAAATTACTATGGTATGGTTGTCACAATTAATTAACCAATATTTATACATTTTTATTAAGGTCCATACTTCATTCAAATTTCTGTGTTTCTTTTTCTTTTCTTTCTTTCTTTTTTCTTTTCTTTTCTTTTCTTTTCTTTCTTTCTTTTTTAACCTCATGTCCCTCTTCTGTTTAGGATCCCATCCAGGGCACCCTGTGACATGTCATCATGCCTCCTCAGACTCCTCTTAGCTGTAATAATTTCTCAGACTTTGCTTGTTTCTGATGACCTTGACAGTTTTGAAGGAGACTGCTCAGGTATTTTGTAGAATGTGTCTCAATCGTCTGATATTTTCCTCCTGATTGGACTAGGGTTATGGGTTTTGAAGAGGAAGACCACAGAGGTGAAGTGCCATTTCATCACATTGCATCACATCAAGGGCAGATAGTACCAACATGACTGATCACTGTTTATGTTGACCTTGATCATCTGGCTGACATCTGCTTGTCAGGTTTCTCCACTGTAAAGCTACTCTTTAATTTTTCTCCTCTCTTTCCATACTATACCCTTGGAAGCGAGTCACTAGGTATAGCCTATACTTAAAAAGTGAAGAGTTATATTCCATCTCCTGGAGGTGGAATAGCCACAGAAATTACGTGGAATTCTTCTGCATAGATTTGTCTCTTCTCCCTCATTTATTTGCTTGTTTATTCATTCAGTCATTTGTATCAGTATGGACTCATGGATATTTACTTGATACTATGGATTCTTTTTTTTTAAGATTTTATTTATTTATTCATGAGAGACACAAAAAGAGGCAGAGACATAGGCAGAGGGGGAAGCAGGCTCCATGCAGGGAGCCCAATGCGGGACTCAATCCCGGGACTCCAGGATCATGCCCAGAGCCAAAGGCAGACGCTCAACCACTGAGCCACCCAGGAGTCCCTTGATGCTGTGGATGCTAACAAATGCCTCTTGATTTTGTTGTCTAAATTTTTCTAACTTTGGCCTTTGGGAACTCTTTCAGCTCATTCCGGTACTCCTTTGACACACCCCATCACTGCGGTTAGTTCTGTTTGTTTGAGCACTTCCTTATAGTCTGGTACCTATAAGATGCCCCAGGTTCATCTTGTTATATTTCCTGCCCCAGTCCTATAAACAGTCTTTTCTCCAAAAAGCCCTGGTTTCTTTTATTGGAAAATAGTATTGGAAACTTAGATCTGATTTTCTAAATTTGTTTGGAAGAAAATGTTAAATAAGTCTTTTCAGGTTGACATATTACTAGCAGCATTTATGTTGCCTTGACATTTTTATATTTATTAAAGAAATACATTTTTAGGATGAGTGGTAAAGCTGGAAAATAAGTCTTTGGATACTAAAAAATAAAATGTTACTAAGGATTTAAAGTGAATGTCTTAATTTCATTTTCATATATCCAAACGAGGATTTGAGAAGTCAAGTAAGTGTTGAGAAGAAGGGAAAAAGAAGGTATCTGAGAAATAGCAGGTATTAAAATAGCATAGTATTATTGATTGACTGATGGGTTTTACTAATACGTTGTTGGCCTGGGAAGTATTTGAAAGAAAGATTGAAATACATTTCTTTAGATTTTTTTCTAAGTAAGCTCTATTTACACCCTGTGTGGGGCTCAAACTTGCAACCCCGAGATTAAAAGTTGCATGTTCCAGGGATGCCTGGGTAGCTCAGTGGTTAAGCATCTGCCTTCGGCCTAGGGTATGATCCCGGGGTCCTGGGATTGAGTCCCAAATTGGACTCCCCCACAGGGAGCCTGTGTCTCTGCCTCTCTCTGTGTGTGTCTCATGAATAAATAAATAAAATCTTTTTTTAAAAAAAGCTGCATGTTCCATGAAGCCAGCCAGGCACCCCTGAAACACATTTCTTCAGAACCTCCCACAGGGTGAGGAAGTGATGTTTCAATTCCTAAATTCTAGTGCTTCAATGGCAGCACTGAGATTTTTATAGGTTAGACCAAAAGAAGAGTCCCAAGCTGGATGGAAAAGGGATAGGAGACATTTCTTTGACTGAGAAGACATTAATTTGTGTTTATCATAGATATGAGCAGGGGCCTTATGAGTCAGTTTAATCCTTTTACTGGTTATATAAACAAGTTATTTGGCCTCTCTAGACTCATGTCCTCATCTGTAGAAATATAGGAACAAAAATATCTATCTCTGTGAGGATTAAAAACAAAAAAAATGTATGACAAGTTTGTCAAAATACATAGCATGAAATAAGTGCTAATAGAAGTGTTTGGGTTATCTTTCAATGAATGAAGAAAGGCCTTTGGTCCCAATGGCCTCCAGGTATATCAGAGCACCATAGAAGCATCTATTGCCCTTGAGCATCATTGGTAGACTTGAGCATAATTGAGATGAACCTCAACCCCCTAATTTAATCCATTAATGAAGTCCCTTTTAGATGGAGGGAGAGTGGGGCTAGGGGAAATGCATCTTAGAAAAATCACATTCAGTAATGTGGTGAAAGCATTTCTAAAATCAGGAATCTGACTTAAAGTCTGGGTATTAACGTAGTGCCCTTTTTTTCTTCCCCTTCAGAGGTAGAACAGATTCCCAAGATAAGTTAATTGCTTTCACTTGCCTAATACAATACCCCTAGAGACACATTTTCACAGTCTGGAAGCAGACCCATTACTGCACTGCAGTGGGGGGTGGAGAGGTGTGGAAGGAAGGAGGAAGGCTCTTTGTCACTAACTGCCTGATTGATTCCAAATGACCATGGTGTACTGCTTTTAGGGTTCCAGGGTGTGTTTATTTAGAAGATGATTATGTTCTGTATGACAAAGGTAATTTTAGCTTGAATTTTACAATAAAGCATTTATGCAATCCCATCCCTCCTCAAAACCACCTTAGCTGAGAAGTCTTACTGTGTTAAGAACCACAAGACTGGCGAAGAAACAAGGTCTTTAATATTTAATAATAGGCAGGCTGTAGCTTTTAAGCACACACTGTCATCCTTTCTAAACGCAGGCACTATAACCCAGGAGACCAAATAACACATGGCTGCCAATTTCTCTCCTTTTCTTTGTAAAGTATTTCTGTGAAAGTGTCCCTAATCATAAGCCTCTAAGACACTACCCAGAAATAAGGTGGAGTGGAAGGAGCATGGCCTAGGAGTAATAGAGCTAATCTGTATTCTAGTGATACTCTAGCCTTGCAATTTGGGTAAATTACTTCTCTTGATATGGTTTTCTAATTCTGAAAGACTATACTTGAGACTAGAACCCCAAACTAATAACTGCTAACCCCAAATCTACTCCTCTTTTCAACATACCACCCTGCCACTATTTTGTAACTGCTTAAATTTCTTGCTCCTTCACCCAAAATACCGCATTTCCCCCCTCCATTATAGCTCTAGTCATGCACACACAGTACTATATAGTTATTTATATATGACAAGGACATTCTTTACCTCCCATGATATTTCTACCATCTTGTATAGTACCTAATATATTGTTAAGCGGCCCATTTTTGCTTATTGGATTGATGACCCTTATGCTTTTAACTTTTTTCTCAAATTTTTAAAGTAAAGATTTGTGTTTACTCACACCAAGAATGTAGTACGCATTGTGGTTCTCCATACACACGCTTGATGCTCTATCGCTGATCTTTTGGCAATTAAAATGTATTGCTTGAGTAACCCTTGTTTCTCCAGGTCACAGTATGGGAATCTGGAGAGGATGTGTAGTCATTTGCATAAGAGTAGCAATTATTATGACAATACTCACGGGATGGGAGTACCCCACCAGAAGGGTTGCTTGGACCTCAATCCATCCTCTCCCCAAGTGCCCTCTTTTCCCTGGCTGAATCAGTCTAGGCTCACGACTTCTTGTTGGCCATTACAATTTCCCAGTTGCATCTGTTGGTGCCACACCTTTCTGGTTTAACGGGGCTTTAATGATCAGTTATTGCATTGAAGTTTCTTATCACCTTCACTGCCAGTATAGGCCCAATGTCAGTTGGCCCTTTGCTGCTCTGTGCCCCCCATCTGAACACACAGATACATAGACACACACACACACACACACAATGTCCTCAATTGGGAGGACACTCTATCACCAATATTATGGCTTTTTTTAATTAAGAGCTTACTTTCCCAATTTTATGCATACCTCATCCTTCTGACAGACACATAGGTCATCTCTCTCAGGACAAGTTAGGACCTTTGTGGATGCCATCTGATACTTCACTCAAAGCTGGTATCCCCTGCCAGTACCCAAGCTTGGAACCTGGGTGCAACCATTATTCCCTACTTCTGACTAGGCATGAACAAATTCTAGAGCCAGGGGTGTAGATCTGTTCCTCAACCCCACACTCTCCAAAACATTCTTTGCAAGTTGTTCACCTTCCCTAAATCACCTGACAAAAGAACCGCACAATACACATTTTCAAAACTCAAGCTCAGATTTACATAGTTACATTTCCTTCAGAGAATATTTTAAAAGGTTTTAAGCTGGGATCCCTGGGTGGCGCAGCGGTTTGGCGCCTGCCTTTGGCCCAGGGCGCGATCCTGGAGACCCAGGATCGAATCCCGCGTCGGGCTCCCGGTGCATGGAGCCTGCTTCTCCCTCTGCCTGTGTCTCTGCCTCTCTCTCTCTCTCTCACTGTGTGCCTATCATAAAAAAAAAAAGGGTTTTAAGCTATTTAGATACAACCTGAAATGCCAAAATTTCTTCCATGCTTTTAAAAAATACAATTTTCATCTCAATTCTAAAATCAGAATCCTTGTGCTGGGTAACGTTAAAGATATACAGGCTATTTCTGCCATTTTCTCTGAAGCAAATTCCACTCCTCTTTTCACCCTCCCCAATCATCTAGTCCTTGATCTTGGTCCATTTCTGAATCAGAGATTTCAATGACCTTCTTCCAAAAGTCAGGAAAACCGCTGAGAAGTCAAAGAAATCTGAATGGGGAACATGTACCATGTTATTACAATTAAGGCTTCTTGCTAATGCTGGAAGAAAACCTCAGTCAGATATGAAAAACTAGTCAGTTAAGTACAGATCCCACTACTGCTCTCACTCTGGTCTTACAAGCACACTTTGGGAGATGTTCTCTGCTTTCTGTTCCTCTCCTTCTATTTTCAGTGACACACAAAAGCATAGGTCCTGACCCTGACCAACCGTGCTGTACAACAAATATTGCAGTCCCTATTTCTGCCTCACTAGGCATGAAGAAAGGAAGAGATGGCTGGTATAGCAAATGACTCTTCGATGCATCTGAACCACCTCCATAGAGGTGGAGAGAGGAAAATTAATATGGGCACTAGACCTTTAACTATATACAAATATTTATTGATGCAATAGACATCTCTGCCACTCCTGGAAAGCAAACTCACCCCTTCCCAAGAGGCTGATTGCAATGTTTTTCAATGTTGAGAATTTACCAGCTTCTCTGATGTTTCTTTTTCTTGACTTTGGGCTCAACTGCATAGATTATATATGGTTATATACAGGCAAATCTGATTATTCACAGTAATTATGTCCTATTAAGTTGCCATGAACTCTGAAGTAGTGAATACTGAACCACTGCTCCTAGGGGAAAGACAGGATTAGGTTCCTGCAAGCCTTTGGTCACAAGATTTATTTTATTTTATTTTTTATTTATTTTTTATTGGTGTTCAATTTGCCAACATACAGAATAACACCCAGTGCTCATCCCGTCAAGTGCCCCCCTCAGTGCCCGCCACCCAGTCACCCCCACTCCCCACCCTCCTCCCCTTCCACCACCCCTAGTTTGTTTCCCAGAGTTAGGAGTCTTCCATGTTCTGTCTCCCTTTCTGATATTCCTTACCCATTTCTTCTCCCTTCCCCTCTATTCCCTTTCACTATTATTTATATTCTCCAAATGAATGAGACCATATAATGTTTGTCTTTCTCCGATTGACTTATTTCACTCAGCATAATACCCTCCAGTACTATCCACGACGATGCAAATGGTGGGTATTTGTCGTTTCTAATGACTGAGGAATATTCCATTGTATGGTATTCCATTCCATACATAAACCACATCTTCTTTATCCATTCATCTTTCGATGGACACCGAGGCTCCTTCCACAGTTTGGCTACTGTGGACATTGCTGCTAGAAACATCGGGGTGCAGGTGTCCTGGCGTTTCATTGCATCTGTATCTTTGGGGTAAATCCCCAACAGTGAAATTGCTGGGTCGTAGGGCAGATCTATTTTTAACTCTTTGAGGAACCTCCACACAGTTTTCCAGAGTGGCTGCACCAGTTCACATTCCCACCAACAGTGTAAGAGGGTTCCCTTTTCTCCACATCCTCTCCAACATTTGTGGTTTCCTTCCTTGTTAATTTTCCCCATTCTCACTGGTGTGAGGTGGTATCTCATTGTGGTTTTGCTTTGTATTTCCCTGATGGCAAGTGATGCGGAGCATTTTCTTATGTGCATGTTGGCCATGTCTATGTCTTCCTCTGTGAGATTTCTCTTCATGTCTTTTGCCCATTTCTTGATTGGATTGTTTGTTTCTTTGCTGTTGGGTTTAATAAGTTCATATCACCTTCACTGCCAGTATAGGACCAATGTCAGTTGGCCTATAATAAGTTCTTTACAGATCTTGGAAACTAGCCCTTTATCTGATAAGTCATTTGCAAATATCTTCTCCCATTCTGTAGGTTGTCTTTGAGTTTTGTTGAATGTATCTTTTGCTGTGCAAAAGCTTCTTATCTTGATGAAGTCCCAATAGTTCATTTTTGCTTTTATTTCTCTTGCCTTCATGGATGTATCTTGCAAGAAGTTACTGTGGCCAAGTTCAAAAAGGGTGTTGCCTGTGTTCTCCTCTAGGATTTTGATGGAATGTTGTCTCACATTTAGATCTTTTATCCATTTTGAGTTTATCTTTGTGTACGGTGTACGGTCTAATTTCATTCTTCTGCATGTGGATGTCCAATTTTCCCAGCACCATTTATTGAAGAGACTGTCTTTTTTCCAAGGGATAGTCTTTCCTCCTTTATCGAATATTAGTTGACCATAAAGTTGAGGGTCCACTTCTGGATTCTCTATTCTGTTCCACTGATCTATGCGTCTGTTTTTGTGCCAGTACCACACTGTCTTGATGACCACAGCTTTGTAGTACAACCTGAAATCTGGCATTGTGATGCCCCCAGCTATGGTTTTCTTTTTTAAAATTCCCCTGGCTATTTGGGGTCTTTTCTGATTCCACACAAATCTTAAAATAATTTGTTCCAATTCTCTGAAGAAAGTCCATGGTATTTTGATAGGGATTGCATTAAACGTGTAAATTGCCCTGGGTAACATTGACATTTTCACAATATTAATTCTTCCAATCCATGCCGTGGAATATTTTTCCATCTCTTGGTCACAACATTTATTTAAGTAATCCCTACACCACCCAATGTGGAGCTTGAACTCAGGATCCTGAGATCAAGGGATTCATGCTCTACTGATAGTGCAAACCAGGAGCCCCTGGTCACAACTTTTTTGTCAATTAATGAGTACAGAACGTTGTTTTATGTGTGTTCAGTTTAAAAGCATTTATTTTATATATACTGTTGATCTGTTAGTGTTGAGCTTACAGCCAGCAGCACTATAACCCATAACTGAGGTCTAAGCAAAGCTTCTCTTAGCTCTCTGTAAGGCACAGCACAGCTTTCTTGCACTTAAGAGCACTAAACAGCACTGAAGTATTATGCTTGAGGGCCATTTCAAAAAGCAAAATCACCAAAAAAAGCACAAAAAGATGAAGAACATGGCACTAAATAAATTGCAAAAAGGAGACTTGTTTACAGCACATGAGCTGAAACAAGGCTGAAAGTCATTTTGTTTGACCTCGCCTGAGATGTGAGCTTCAGGTGGCTCAAATTGTTCACAACACTACGCACGTGTCCATGAATGACCACGAAAGTGTTGCAAGTATCAATTTGGGAGTCAAAAATAAATTTTAGTGAGTGGGCAAATTTGCAAATATGGAATCCACAAGAAAGGAGGATTAGCTATATATTAATATTTAAGTGTGAGCTTACAATTTTCAACCACCTACATCCAAGGATGTGGTATCTCTTGCAGTGCTCTTTGGAGCTGAGAGACTGTGAGCAAACAAAAGCCAGCTAGCTCATGAGAACACATCTATAGTTTTATTGCTATCAACAGCAAAGGAAGAAAAAGCTAGACCCACAATGATTAATAATAAAGGTTTGTATTTAAATTCAAACTTCAAACACTTAAAACTTAGCCTATTCATTAATTTCCCCAATCTGCAAAATATGGGTGAACTAAAGCGGCCATTAAAAGATGAGTGGTCTCTAATATATCATAATAATGATAATATCTATCATTTAACGGTTGCTTATTATATGCCAAGAATTATTATGCTAATCACTGTAATCATTTAATTTGTGCAACTTGTGCAACTTGTCCTGTGAGACAAGTATTACCACTCCCATTCTACATTAGAGGAGTCTGCTCCGTAGAGACACAACAAAAATTTTATGAGCCCATACCATTAGTAAACAAAATATTCAGGATTCAAACAGAGATGTTTCTGATGCTAAAAAAAAAATTACACTTTTTGGGTTTTTCTCCTTTTTAAAGGTTTTACTTTTATTCCAGTTATCATATGGTTTAATATTAGTCTTAGGTGTGCAATATAGTGATTCAACAGTTAAATAAAACATCAGGTGCTCATCAGAAGTGCCCTCCTTAATCCCCATCACCTATGTCACCCATTCCCCACTCACCTTCCCTCTCTATAGTTAAGAGTCTGTTTTATAGTTTGCCTGTTTCTCTCTTTTTATCCCTTTGCTCATTAGTATTGCTTCTTCAATTCCATATATGAGTGAAATCATATGGTATTTGTGTTTCTCTAGACTGGCTTATCTCACTTAGCATCATACTCTCTAGCCCCAGTCATTGCAAATGCCAAAATTTCATACTTTTTAAAGGCTGTGTAATACACCATTGTATATATACCACATGTACCTTTTTTGTTTTTTCCCCTCACATCTAGGGTTAAGGTTCGGGATAGGACTAGGGAAAGGGTTTGGGTTAGGATTTGGACCAGGGTGAGGGTATGTGCCTTGTATACTGTAGATCTGAGACCTTTCCATAGGGTTTTCGTTAGGGTTTGGGAGGGAGGGTTAGGAGTAGTGTTAGGGTTTGTATTAGGGTTATGTTATGAGCCTGGTATCTTGCAGTTCAGAGACTTCTTTAGAGAATAAAACCCTCGACTTCAGCTTGGGTGTGTCTAGACATGGCACCCATCCAGCAAGCTGAAGCAAGGAGGGGATTGAGAGCTCTAATACTCTTTAAAGAGACGTTCAATTGTTCCTTCTGTTTTTATCTCTACCTTCACATCAATTTTCAAAAATATTACCAGTTCTTCAAGGTTTGGGATCTTCTCCAGAATAACTCAGCTGCTTCTTAGCTTTTCTTACCGTGTGTTCAGGAATCCACTTTCTCAAATCTAGTGTTAGGGTTAATATTACAGTAAAGGTTAAGTTTAGGGGGACGGTATGTGCTGGTATTCTGTAGTACAGAGACCTCACCACAGGGGTAGTTTTATGGTTAGGGTTAGGGAAAGGGTTACACTTAGGTGTTCTCTTTATGGGTTAATGGTAGGATTAGGGTTTGTGTCAGGGTGAGAGTTAGGGCTACTGTATGTGCAAGGTATCCTATAATTCAGAGACCTTTCCAGAGAAGAAAATCCCAGATTTCTGCATGAGTGAGAATAGACATGGTTGATATTCATTGAGCTGAAGTATAGAAGCAACTGGGTGCTTAAATACTCTTTAAATAGATATTCAATTGATCCTTCTACTTTTTCCAAAACTTATACTTTAGGGGTGCTGGGTGGCACAGTTAAGCCTTTAACTCTTGGTCTCAGCTCAAGTCCTGATCTCAGGGTGGTAGGATTGAGCCCCACACTGGGCTCCATGCTTAGCTTGGAGTCTGCTTGAGATTCTCTTTCCCTCTCCCTCTGCCCCTTTACCCCTCTTTCTCTCTCTCTAAAATAAATAAATAAATCTTTATTTGTATTTATTTATTTATTTTAAAGACTTTATTTATTTATTAGAGAGAAAGAGGGGAGGGGTTGAGGAAGAGCGAGAAGCAGACTCCCTGCTGAGCAGGGAGCCCAGTGCGGAACTCCATCCCAGGACCTGGAGATTATGAACTGAGCTAAAGGCAGACACTTAACCAACTGAGCCACCAAGGTGCCCCAATAAATAAGTCTTTTTAAAAAAACGCTTATATTTTAAACCAGTGTTCTCAAAGTCAACATCATCTGGGAGCATGTTAGAAATGCATGCAATTTATCAGGTACAACTGTGAACCTACTGAATTAGAACCTCTGGATGTGAGGCCCAGAAACCCTTGTTTTAAAAATCCCACAAGGAGGGATGCCTGGGTGGCTCAGCAATTAAGCATCTGCCTTCAGCTCAGGGCATGATCCCAGGATCTGGGATTGAGTTCCACATGGGGCTTCCTTCGAGGATCCTGCTTCTCCCTCTGCCCCTGCCTCTGTCTCTTTCTCTCTGTGTGTTTCTCATGAATAAATAAATAAATCTTTAAAAAAAAAAAATCCCACAAAGAGATTCCAATACATGCTAAAGTTTGAGAACCAGTAGTTTTAACCACTATTTAATTATATACATTGAATTACACTAATTACCTAAAATTAGCATATATGATTAAAACTAAGTTTAAAATATAGAATAAGAATGGGTACAATACATTTTAACAGATCTATTGAAGTGCAATTAGCATATGATAAACTGAACATATTTAACATGCATAATTTGAAGAGTTTTGACATGCATATAATACCCATGAAAATGCTACCACAATCAAGACAGTGTATTTATCCATCACTCACAAACTTTCCTTATGTTTCTTGGTGATCTCACCTTCTACAGGTGTCCCACCTCCCTCTCCCCAAGCAACCATTCATCTGCTTTCTGTCATTATAGGTTAGTTTGCATCAGCATGCACTTGCATGTTTTATTCCTTTTATTGCAGAGCAGTATTTTATTTCCCAGTTTTTTATCTATTCACCTGTTGATGGACATTCTGGTTGTCTCTATTTTTTGGCTATTACAAGTGACACTGGTATAAACATGTGTGTACAAGTCTAGGTATAAATGTCTGCTTTCTTTTCTCTTGGCTAGACCCATGGTAGGTAGATGTTTAACTTTGCAAGAAACTGTCAAATGGTAGTACTGTTTTACATTCCTATCAGCAGTTACAAGAATTCCAGTTGCTCTACATTCTTACCAATATTCAATATGGTTAGTTGTGTTTTGTTTTTCAAATTTTAACCATTCTAACATGTTTGTACCAGTATCTCACTGTAATATTAAGTCATGCTTCCCTAATGAGTAATGACAATGATCATCTTTTCATTTACCTACTGGCACCAGCATATTTTCTTTGGTGAAATGTTAGTTCAAAACTACGCTCACTCTTATAAGACTTTTTATTTTGAAATAATCTTCAACTTACAGAAGAGTTGTAAAGATAGTACAGAGTCCATATATCCATTTCACTCAGCTTTCTCTAATGGAAATCGTTGACTTTTAGATTTCACTAGTTCTTCCACTAATGTCTTTTTGGTTTTCCAGAATTGAACCCAAGATACGTCACTGCAGTTAGTTGGCATACCTCCTTAGTGTCCTCTGACCAGTATCTGTTTCTCAATCTTTCCTGGATTTTCATGACCATGGCGCTTTTGAAGAGAACAGGTCATGTATTTTGTAGAATGTTCCTTGATTAAAGTTTGTCTGATATTTTCTCATTATTAGATTAGGGTTGCAGGTTTGAGGAAAGAATACTAGTGATACAGAACACCCTTCTCATCACATCATGTCAGGAATATCTGACATCAATACGAGTAATCACTGGTGTTAACCTAGACTACTTGACTCAGGTGTTGTCTGCAAGTTTTCTGTTCTGTCAAGTTACTACTTTTTTCCTTTTTTATACTTTGTCAGTTAGAATCAAGTTACTAGGTCCAGCCCACACTCACACTGAGGGGGACTGAGCTCCATCTCGTGAAGATTGGCATAGCTAAGAATGTGTGTGGACGGGGCACCTGGGTGGCTCACTACGTTAAGCATCTGACTTCAGCTCAGGTCATGATCTCAGGCTCCTGGGATCGAGTCCTGGGTCTACCTCCCTGCTCGGCGGGGAGTCTGCTTGTCCCTCCATCCCTCTGCCTGCTCATGTGTGGGCATGTGTGCTCTCATTTTCTCAAATAAATAAATAAAATCTTTTAAAAAAAATAATGTGTGTGGCCATACGTTAAAACCACTATGATAATCAGTAAATATAATTAATTTTATGCAATTTATATATAATAATAAATAATAAATATTAGAGGGGAGATATGTGAAGCTACTTGAATATTTTATTTCTCTTCAAAGACTTACCCACTAACCTTAGCCTTCATTAGGGGCTCTTCTTGCATCAATTTTTACTAATGGTGATTTTCTGTTTTCCTCATTCTTTCTATGTTTATTATTCAGAATTCTTTAGTAATGAAGATTTGTCTCTTCTCCTCCATTTATTTACTTTTTCTATCATTAATTTATATCACTGAAGTCATGTACATTTACTCTTTAGGTTATAATGCAATGCTACATTATTTATTTTGTCACTCCAATTTTTCCGGATTTGGCTGTTAGGGGATCTTTCAGGTTGGCTCTTGTGTCTCTTCGATATTTTGTTTTGTGAGTACCCCTTTCTTTTCTTTTTTTTAAAGATTTATTTATTTATTTATTCATGAGACACACACGGGGCGGGGGCAGAGACATAGGCAGAGGGAGAAGCAGGCTTCTCCCAGAGAGCCTGATGCGGGACTCAATCCCAAATCCTGGGATCACCACCTGGGCTGAAGGCAGGTGCTCAACGGCTGAGCCACCCAGGTGTCCCACCTTTATTTTCTGACACAAGATTAGCTCCAACCTTAGCTCATATTTTTCCTGTCCCAACCTTAACATCATCAATTTATCCAAGGTGTCTTGGTTTCTTTTAATGAGATAATGTTATATAGAAACGAAGATTGGAGCACTGTTATACTCATTCTATTACTGGAGTATCATTGCTACTAGGGTTTTTTCAGTAGATAGAGCAAGAAAATGTATGTATGTATGTATGTATGTATGCTGGCCCATTGTACCACATGTAATTATTTCTATATTTAAATTTATATGTGAGTATAAAAATATGAGTTCATACTGTTATCTCCAGCTCTAATCTAGAACTGCAAGGTTCATTCTCGCTTTCTACTTTTGCCTATTTGTAGCTTCTCTGACAGTGAGAAACTTAGCTCCCATCAACTACAATTTATTTACTTGTTAGTTTAACCCAACATAGCTTCAAAATAGCACACTCCAATGTGAAACACATTTATCATGAGAGTACAGTATTTCTGTACAGTTCTTTTTAGTTTTAGCCTTACAATAACCAATCAGAACAATCCTGGCTGATATTTTAGTCCTGACATATAGTAGTGTTCACTCTTCGTGTTGCACATTTCTTTGGGGTTTGACACATACAGAGTCATATCCACTACCACAGTACCATATAGAACAGTTACATCTCCCTAAAAATTCTCTTGTGCTTACTTGGTTTTAATTGCTTTTTTTGTTTTCTTATTACGGTGCTTTGAGAGTATATTTTGGATTCAAGTCCTTTAATGATATATGCCTTGAATACATTTTCTCCCAATCTGTCATCTGCCTTTTCATTCTCTTAACAGTGTCTTTCTAAAAGTAGATTTTAATTTGGATGGAGTTCAAAGTAGCAATTGTTTCTTTTATAGGTCATGCTTTTGATATACTATTTAAGAAATCTTTGCCTAAACCAAGGTCACAAAGATTTTCTCCAATGTTTATTCTAGATGTTTCACAGTTTTGGGTTTTACATTTAGGTCTATGATCCATTTGAAATTAATTTTTGAATGTGGCATAAAATACAGACAGACTTTCTTTAGCATAACTATAAGACTATCCCATTTCTTCAGCACCATTTGTTCAAAGAGTACCTTTTTGTCACTGAATTACCTCTGTATCTTTTTCAGAAATCAGTTGTCCAAACAGGTTTGGGTCTTATTTATGAATTCACTATTCTCTTCCACTGATCTAATTGTGTATCTTGACACCACTACCACACCATCTTGACTACCATAGCTTTACAATAAATCTTGGAATGAAGTAGTGTTAGTTCTCTCATTTTCTTCTTCCTTTTCAGAGTAGTTGTCTATTCTAAATCCTTTGCATTTCCATATACATTTTAGGATTAGCTTGAAAATGTCTCCAAAAACAGCCCACTAGGATTTTGATAGGTTTCACACTGAACCTAAAGATTTTTTTGGAGAGAGTTGAAATATTACTATGGAGTCTTTCAAGATATAAACAAGCTATATTTATCCATTTATTTAGGTCTCATTTTATTTCTCTCAGCAACATTTTGTAGTTTTGAATGTATAGGTCTTGTGCAACATTGGCAGGTTTACTCCTAAGTATTTAATACTTTCTGCTATTAGAAATGATATTATTTTTAAAATTCTAAATTCTGACTATTCGTTGCTAGTATAGAAATACAATGGATTCATATATATTGATTTTGCAGTCTGAAAACCTGCTAAATTCACTTATTACTTCTAGTAGCTTTTTTGTAGATTCCATTGGATTTTCTACATAGATGATAACGTCTTCCGTAAATACAGTTTCAGTTCTTTTATATATATATATATATATATATATATACACACATATATATGCCTTTTATTTCTGTTTCCCGCTTAACTGAACAGCCTAGATACTTCAATGTAGTTTTAAATAAAATGGCAAGAGAAAACACTCTGTCTTTTGCCTGATGGTAAGAAAATAATTCAATATTTCACATTAAGTATGATGTTAGCTCTAGGTTTTCCATAGATGCCTTTTATCAGGTCAAATGTCCTTCCTATTCCTAATTTTCTGAGATTTTAACAGGAATGGACATTCGATTCTGTTACATGCTCGTACTATGTCTATCTACATGCCTTTTAATTTCTCACCTTATTAATATACAGATTATTTTGATTAACTGTTAAATAATAAATCACTTTGCATTTTTAGGAGACAGCTAACTTGGTCAAAATGTCTATCATTTTTATATATTACTGAATTCTGTTTACTAAATTTTATTTAGAAGTTTTACATCTATGTCTATGAAGACTATTGATCTGTTGCTTTTGTTGGTTTTGTTTTTGTTTTTCCTGCTATGTCTGATTGGTTTGGGTATCACAGTAGCAGTGGAAACATACAATGAGTTGGGAAGCATGCTTTCCTCTGAAATATCCTGAAAGAGTTTGTGTATGATTGACTTTATTTCTTCATTACATATTTGATAGATTTGGCAGTGAAGCAATCCTGGCCTTAAGTTTTCTTTGTGGTAAGGTTTTGAACCACAAATTCAATTTCTTAAATAGATATAGAGCTCTTCAGGTTATATTTTTCTTCTTGAATGAGCTTTAGTAATTTGTTTCTTTCAGGGAATTTTTCCATTTCATCTAAATTATCAAAATTACAGGCATAAAGTTGTTCACAATGTTCTCTTCTCACTCTTTTAAAATCCGTAGGTTATATAGTGATCTAACCTCTCTCATTTCTGACATTGGTAATTTGTGTCTTCATTTTTTTTTTCCGGAGCAGGCTTTATCAATTTTGGTTGATCTCAAAAAACACCTTTTGGTTTCATTGATTTTCTCTATTATTTATCTGCTTTCTAGTTCATTGATTTCTGTTCTAATATTAATGTTTCTTTTCTTCTATTTATGTTGAGTTTTTTGCCCTTTTCTAGCATTTTAAGATGGAGAGTGAAATCACATATTGAACCTATTCTGTTCTTTTCACACAAGCAGATAGTACTATAAATGTTCTTTAGAAGTATGTTATTTTGTTTTCAAATATTTAGGGTTATTTCAGAGATCTTTCTGATAGTGACTTCTAATTGAGTTCCCTTGTGATCAGAAAGTATGCTTCATATGAATTAAAACTTTTTAATTAACTGAGACTTGTTGTATGGCCCAGAAAATGGTTCATCTTGATAAATGTTCTATGTGTACTTGAAAAGGATATTGCTTGGAAACAATTTGATCTTTTGAGTCTTGTTTTTGTGATGTGTAATGCAACTCCAGAGCAGTGAACAGTCTAAGGCTAATTATTCCCCATCACTGTGTCGAGATCTTCCTGAGCACTTTACCTAATGTTCCATGAATTACAAGTTTCCCAGGCTGACTGATGGTAACAGGTACGATCCTTGGCACTGTGTGAATATCAAGCACTGGTCTCCAATTCTTTCAGAGGGTCCTTCCCCAGTCTTGGGGAGTTTCCTCACACACAGTTGCTCCTAAGTACTCTGCTGAGTAACTGAGGTTGGCCCTCTCCAGATCTCTGAAGTTTGTCTCTAGATAGTTGGGTTCATCTCTGCAACTCAGAGATTCTCCAGGCTCTATCCCAGTTTCACTTCTCTCTACCATGGCCTGGAAACTCTCTCAAGACAGTAAACTGAGGGAATTTTTTTAAAAGATCTATTTATTTATTCATGAGACACAGAGTGAAAGAGAGAGGCAGAGACACAGGCAGAGGGAGAAGCAGGCTACTCGCAGGGAGCCCGATGTGGGACTCAATCTCGGGACTCCGGGATCACGCCCTGAGCCAAAGGCAGATGCTCAACCGCTGAGCCACCCAGGTGTCCAATAAACTGAGAAGGCTTACCTTGCCTGTTTTCTGTCTCTCAAGGATCACTATGCTTCACCACCTGCTGTCTGGTGTCTTGAAAAGTCTTGCTTCTTTTGTTTTTTTTTTCCTGGCTTTTGGGTTGTTTCAGGTAAGAGAGTAAATACTGTCCCTGTAACTCCATCTGGCCTGAAAGCATTAGTTCTACCTTCTACAGTCTGAACCTTTGGTTTTCAATATACAGTTCAGTTTTCTGAACTGTATATTGAAGTTTCAACTCATATAAAGCATACATTCATGGTCCCTGTCACCATGTTGACTACGTGCCAGGTAATCTATTACATTCCTGTCAGCATCCAGTCTGAACAAAAATATCACAATTCTTACATCAAGAGGACAATCTAAACAAAATCAAATGATTTAACATGCTGCTAATCACCTCTCCTATAGGATTGAGAAGAACTTGTCTTAAAGCCCTTTCCAAGATTCAGTCATCTTCTGTAGATTCAGATTAATAGAATAAAATTACTCATTCAGATGGACCATTTGCTTGAGTTGGGTGAGATCATATGTCTATATTTAGCTGAAATTTAGTTGCTGCTTGCAAGCAAGGATAAATCTTCCTGACTAGAGATACTGGCATCTGTCTGCCCTATTCAGCTCTTGTCATAGTGTAATTTATACCCCATACCTTCACACACACACACACACACACACACACACACACACACGATAAAGAGCTCCCTTCTCAGCTCAGTATTTTTCAGAAACATAATCACAGTTCTAGAGCCTCTCCTCCCTTCATGGAAACTCAAGAACCACAGAAAATGTTTTGCTCAAAACAAGCATCTCTATCAACTGTTAGGGACTAATTGCCAGACCCCGAAACTTTACTTGTTGAAGCCCTAACCCCCAATGCGGTGGTATTTGCAGGTAGGGACTTTGGGAGGCAATTAAGTTGAGGTTAATTAGGTCATGAGAGTGTTAGCCTAATGATGGGATTAGTGCCCTTCTAAAAAGAGGCACTCCCTCCACCAGCGCATGCTGAGAAGAGGCTACTTGCTACTTGAGGACACAGGTGCTATCTGCAACACAGAAACAGGGCTTTCACCAGATACGGACTCTGCCACCACCTTAGTCTTGGAGTTCTCAGCCTCCAGAACTGTGAGAAATATGTGTTTGTTTTTTAAGTCATCTTGTCTATGATATTTTGTTACAGCAGCCCAAGCAGACTAAGAGACGCACACAATATAAATGCAAGGAATTTTAATTTCAGAGCTGTCTGGAATTTTGATGGGCTAATTAAATACTCAGCCTATAACTCAATTTTTGGTCAGCAGTATTAGGACAGCAATATTGGACTAACTTAGAGAGATGTTAGAGTAATCTATAAAACACTTGCATAAAGCAAGCATAAGCAAGAATGTTTTAAAATTGGGTTACTGATATTTTCCAAAAGATTTGGCACAAAACCTCAATTCCAGACCCAGGACTTCATACACAATTCTTAGTAATGCTGTATTTCTCTTTATTCCTCCACAAGAATGAGGAGAACATTCTATTTACAGAGAGGCCATGTTGCCATGTTGACTAAGTGCCAGGTAATCTATTATATTCGTGTCAGTGTCTAAGTTGAACAAAAATACCACAGTTCTTATTCTCCCCTTCAGGAATTTTGGCCAAGTGATTGAGGTGGAAATCCTTAGCAAAAACACTTCATTTTTGTTTTCAGAAATGAAAGAAAGCATAGTATCTAGAAGGGAACATTCTACCTAGTTGTTATGAGAGATTCACAGGCCTACAGTTGGAAATGATAGCACCTGGATTTTGAAGCAGCTGTCTTTTTCACAGCCTCTTTCATTTTGCATTTGAGGTTTGAAATGTCCACTGGCCATGCCAAGTAGAGATTTGAGGCAACTGTCAAAATGATTTGGGGGGAAATGCATGCAACAACAATATATCACAGAAATGCAGCCAAACATTGCATTAAAAACAGTGAGCTATGGCTTTGCTTTTGCCTGAATTAGTTAGATAATTTCTTCATTTTTTCCTCTCTGATTTTCTAGTAGAGGCACGGCAAGAGAATATTCATTTCAACAATGACTCTTGTGTCACAAAGAAATATAACTGGTGTGAAAACAATTATCTCCAGTAAGGAGATAAAATCATTCATTTGGAAGAATTTCTTTTGACCGAGAGCATTGGTCAACTTATTTTATGTCACCTTAAAATTGTATTCCTAGTTATTTCAGAATTTAAATTCTAAAATTATGTAAAGGTAACCTGACTTCACCTATTTTCATGCTGACACAGTTGTCTTAACTGTCATTGTAACTAGAAATAATTGTCAGTAGTGGTGATCAGGATCTCTGTCTAGGCATACCCAAACATGTGCAATAACTGGTGGCTGTCAGAGATTAAATTTGCTTACATAACCTTAAAATTATTGACTAGAGAACCATATAGTTTAGAAATATATAAGTTTTCTTTGGATCATGAAAATTGAAACAATAGAATAAATGCAAAGAGCACAAGAAATGAAATAATAAACCTATGAATAACAATTAGCAAAATGGAAAAACTAAACAGAATCATCAAACTAAGCTATTTTTGGAAAGATTAAAGAAATAGATATATGTCTGCCTAGGTTGATGTGGGGGATAAAACAGAAAAAAAAACAACCCAGTATCACAAAATGGGTCACTATGAAAGATATAAATACAAACTTGAACATTGAAAGAAAAGCGCAGATTTCCTAAATATAATAAAGTAATACAAAGCAGAAAAGATCAACAAAAAGACTATAAGAAATATAACAAAATAAAGCAAAAGTCACAACATATATTAATAGAGTTGAAAGATGTTGGTCATATCAATATACAGACTAAAGTTACCTGTTAAAAGAAAATATTTTCAAGTTGACACATTAAAGCAAATCTAACTCTATTTTGTATATAAATATAAAAAATGCAGGAATTTTGTGGGCACCTGTGTTGGCTCAGTTGGTTAAGCAACTGATTCTTGATTTTGGCTCAGGTCATGATTTCAGAGTTGTGAGATGGAGCCCCATATCAGGCTCCATGCTCAGTGTGGAGCCTACTTAAGATTCTCTCTCTCCCTCCCCTTCTGCCCCTCCACCCCTGCTGGTCCTCTCTCTAAAATAAAGAGATGATAGATGATAGATAGATAGATAGATAGATAGATAGATAGATATCTGTTTCAAAAAATGCAAGAACTCCAAAAGTCTAAATATAAAAAGATGGAGAAAAATTGACCATAGAGATAAAAAAAAAATAAGAAAACCGAAAGTTAACAATCCTTTTACCAAATTAGAATTCAGGTGCCAAAGCAATAAATGAAACAAAGAAAGATTCACTATAATGCTAAAAGCCATAATGTAAGCTGAAAATACAAGTTATAGATATGTATCAAATAATATAATAATTACTCATATAACTATAGGAAGTGCAAGAAGAATAGAAATGCATAATTAGGAGGAGACTAAAACACCATTCTCAGTACAAAACAGGTAAAGTAGACCATGAATGAATGAATGATCTAGGAGATAAACAGAAAAAGCAATTAGATATACTGAGCATCATACCCCAATAATAGAAAATATAATTTCTTCTTAAGCAGACATGGCACTTTTTAAAAAATTGATGATATATTAGGACATCCTTTCAGAAGATCAGTTTGTTTCATAAAGAAAAAATATTATAAATAACACTGTATGATCATGGTATAATAAAACTAGAAATTAAAACACAAGCCACAAACAAGGCAAAACAAAAATGACCCTTTTGCCTGGAAACATATAGGATTTCTATGAAATCTTGGTAAAAAGTAAATACATACAAAACAACTACAGAATCTTTGAAAAACAATGGTAATTAATGCAGTACCTATTGGTATCTATGAGATACACTTAAAGCAATAATCAGAAGAAAATGTAGAATACTAACCATTCGCATCAACAAAAATTTAAAAATGAAAAATGCACGAATTATATTCTTGACTCAAAAAGGTAAGAGAAACAAAGTAAACCAAAAGAAAGCCGAATAAGGAAATACTAAAGATTAAACTAGAAATTAGTGAGGTGGATAATAGGAAGATAGTAGGTTAAATTACTAAATCAAGATCCCGTGTTTTTGAAAAAAATCCAAAAATTAGATAAATCGCTAGCTAATTTAATCAAAAAGGGCGAAAAGCATATAAATACGAAGTAAGAGGGAAGTAGCTATTGATGCAGAGGAAATATAGTGTAAGAATCTATTTCATACTTATCTTTGCAAATAAATTTGAGAAACAGAGATTAAATGGATACTCTCGTAGGAAAATATAGTTTACAAAAATTGACCCAGTAGAGACAGAGAGCTTAAACAATCCAATTTCCATAATTGAAATAGAAAAAGTTATCAGGAAACTGCTTCTCATAAAAGCAACCTAGCTCAGATGATTTCATAGAGCAATTTTCCTGAACTTTCAGAGGCCAGATAGTCCTAATGAGACAGGCATTTAAAGTGAAGGAAAATTTCCAAATCATTTTTATGAAGCAAGTATAGCACTGGTCCCATAAAAAATTATGGGGCCAATATCACTTATGAATATTGATGCAAAAACTCTAAATAAAACATTAGCAAATAGACCGTAAAACCACAGTATATTAAAAAAAATGATATGCCATGGCCAACTAGTGTTTATACCACGAAAGCATTGTACTTTCATATTATTTATTCTGCATCCTGCAATGTGTTTGACAAGTGCTGTATCGTGGAAGAGGACTAGGGAGCTCAGCTTGCTCTCAGATGATTTGCCTGTAGTTATTCTTTTCTTGAATTTTAGTTACTGGGGCCTACTCAGAGGTCCAAATTTTCTTCCAAATCTCAGCATGACTCACAATTAAAATTAAATCATTTCCTGACTACTGCCCTGAGATGCAAATCTTTAAAATTTGGCAACAGTAGTATTTCTCAAAAGGCATCACTTTTAGTAACTATCAGAAAATTGAGTCCATCCATTTCAGGGCAATTTTCTAAAGATACCCAGGCGGAAGAAAGATTGGGAATAACTGGGTGGCTACGTGGTTTTGAGTTTTACCTTCTATCATAAATATTGGACTATTATGGAAAATCTTAGAAGAAAAATATACCTGTATTCAGTATAGTCCTTGGATTGCTTATTTGAAAAATCATCTAAGTCTTTGGAGCTAAAAGAATCAGTAAATGAAACTAACAAGATTCTGAATAAACATCAGCTTACTTACATACCTTAGTAATTGATGGTAACTTTGAGCCTTTAATTGTCCTTCCTTTAGGGGGTAGAATACAAATCTGTCCATTGGTTTTTGAGAGCTGTATGTATGATATGGCAAATCAGAGCAAATGTGCCCAAATCCCAGTTTGGGGCCGTTCCTATTGCTGTTGGTTGAGCAATAACTTAGGAAATGGAGCTAGTAGGAGAGAAGACGATTCCTCCTGGTGACATTCAATAAGATAGAAGATTTGTACACGCAGTTAGTTACCCTACCTGTCAGCGAGCTTTCTACAAATCAAAGCACACTTCAGAGGACTTTTTCCATTTCTACATGAACCCATTAGGATGCTTGTTGGTGACCTAACTTCCCTTCGAGGTTGTTCTTGATCTTGATGTACTTTTATCTGTACAGTACAATCTCCCACTGGGGACGGAGGGAAATGGAATGACCACTGTAATTAGCCCAAAGGCCATCACCCCTGAAGAATGGTTCTGGAACCACCACTCACATAAAATTAGGTCTAAATGCTAACTTCTGCTGCAAGTTTCAACGGCCAACTTGGAAACAAGGATAACATGTGGATTAATCTGAATCACCCTTATTAGTGATCCATCAAATTGTGTATAAAATAATGCAAACTGATAGAAAGTGATGCCACACAATATTCATTTGTCTCGGTGAATAAATTTTTGGTTGCTACTTTAAAATAAAAACAACATATGGTTTTTGAGCGACCACAAACTGACAGCTATAATCCCTGATGGGATGTGGGGGCGGGGGGCAAGCTTTATTCCTTGGGTTGCAAAACGTTCACTTATGTTACGATGTCTCCTGCAGTAGGCATGTTGCTCCTCCCACATTCCCTCAATCCTTTTGATCATTCTGGGCAGCCCTCCCTCAGCTCTGAGATCCTTTTGCTTCCAATATTTGACACCTGAGACACCTTGGAGTACTGCCCTTGGGTTACTGAAATCGCTCCATTTCCACATTGTTCTATTACCTGGGAATTTACTTCCCTATCCATCTCCCCAGGGGTGGGTCCTTGGCCAATAACTGGCTTGTGAAAAAGTATGAAAGCCCAGACCCCTTATTCCTGTAGGGACAACCTCTGAGGTGTAGCACACTCCTCAGAGTCCCCCTTTGTGATATGGCTGCTCAGCTGCTCTCGATGGGACTTTGCCTGAAATCTGAAATTCTGCCCTTAAGAGCCCTCTTCACGCTCCCTGCCCTGCTTCCTCCAGTTCCTCACAGGGTTCTTCTGGCAGCACATCCTTAATTAATCACTTGCGCATAAATCCTTATCTCATAACCTGCTCCGGAGAAACTCAACCTGAAATACTACCCCCTGCCAAATTTAAGAACTTAAAAATGTACAAAGCCCCACTCATTTCCTAGAAACAGGCAACATTTCCTTAAAAACCCTTTCGCAAAGCAGGCAATTACACTTTCCTTGAATAGCTAATTGTGGGAGATGAAATGAGGCTTTGGGTTGTGATGTCCATCAAGGAAGGATTTTCTCAATATGATATCATTCTTTCTGCACATAAGTATGTGTGGGCGTCAGACAATGGAAAAATATACCAGGTTTTATCAAGGGCAGAAGCAGGAGTGGAAAGAAGGTGAAAATGTACAGAAAGGCCTCTTTAATAGCTTTTTAAAAAAATCTAACAAGAAAAATATGAGAAGGAAGCTGAGAAAAATAAAATCATTTTCATTCCCTCCAGACTTGCCATTATCTTTTTTCCCCCACTCCATTTTAGGAGAGGCATCTTTTTTATAGTGTTTATATGGTATAAATCTGGAGAGTGAAAAAGAGAAGTACATTGGCACTTTATAAGAACTTGCAAATATTGAAGAGAAGCCAAAAGAAGTAGATCCAATGATATACTTTAATTAATCTACTAAGTGGGGAGGTCAGCTTTCACCCCTGGAGATACTGGAAAGAGGTAACAAAGCCTAAGTGTATAAAAAGGAAGGAGCCACGGAAATACAAAAGTTAAACATGGACAGTCACTATTTAGAAGCATAGACATCACTGGGATGCATGGGGTCTACAGCCCTGCTTGAATGAAAGCTTTATTAGGGCAAGGAATGGGTCTGTTTTGCTCACCACTGGAACACTGGAAACTAGCTATACCTAGTGTTCAGTGGATTATCTTATGAATTAAATATATTTAAAATATTCTGGTTTGTTGATTTACAAAGGTTATATATCCTGTGATATGGCACAGAGCAGGTACTCAAAAATATGTGTTGAATAAGTCTAAATACCAGAAACAGAACACATGGTCTGCCAAGTATTATTTCACTCCTCAGAATGATGGGAACAAATGTTTTGAGTCATGACTTTCCTGGAAAATTTGAGATGTATGGATCCAATTGGCCAAACTTGGCCAAAATGGAATACCTCATTTCTCTCAAAGCCTGCAGAAAGGAAGTACTCTGGGGGCGCCTGGCTGGCTCAGTCAGTAGAGTATGTGACTCTTGATCTCAGGGTGGTGAGTTCAAGCACCACTTTGGGGGTGGAGCTTGCTTTTAAAACTAAAAAGTACTATGGATTTAATCTTAGGCCTGAAAGAGGCCTAAGGTTGATTTTCCAGCTTCCCATTTAGCCTAGATGGCAGGGTGGTTACTATAGCCCAAGTTACATAGATACTGGGAAATTTTAAAGGATTTTTAAAAGATGATAAAGCTGATATAATTTCATAGATATCTTTGAGACTAAGTGGAATGGGGCTTATTAGAATATGGCAAAGGAATAGAACAATGCAAAAAAGAGCTTTTTTATGTATGATATCTAAGATTGTCTGTACATAACATCTAGCATGATGAAAAGGTGTATTAGGCATTAAATAACATTATAGAACAGCATTAAGAGTGAAGGTACATGCTTAAAACTTTTAAAGGAATCATATGCACTAAATTGGTCTATGAGATTTAAAATGTATTTCTTTCATTTCCTTCCATGTCCTTATATGCTGCCACCTACTTCCTAATTTCCGCTGGCAGGTTCCAGATCTAAGCTTTGGTTCATAATTTTGATGCTTTTTACTGGCTAGGTGAGCTCGCAATAACAGCGCACATGTCATCCCAATCAGAAGACAGTTTGACAGTCAATTAACTAACTCACTAACAGAACAGTAACATTTTATTTGTGTGATGTGGTATAAGTCTATTGAATAAAATTAAATCTCAGTGGATATCCATTCAAGCCCAGTAAGAAATATTATAAAGATTGAGTACTCTATCATCTATCTATCTATCTATCTATCTATCTATCTATCTATCCATTATCTATCTATTATCTATCTATCATCTATCATCTATCTATTCACTCATCCATCCATCCCCATTTTTAATAAGGAAATTGGACTATAATTATATTAAGTAATTTGCTCACACAGATTGTTTCAAATCAATCCTGGAAGAAAGCTCCCGTCTTCATAGTAAAGATGGGAAACCTGACTCTCAAAGAGGATGTGACTTTTTTTGTATTTTCCTAGGGTTTATGATTTTGTGCTTCAGCTTGAATACGTTGGCCATGTCAGATGGTATTTAAAAAAAAAAGGCTGTAGTGTAAAAGCTTTATTGAAAAAAATATCTTATTAAATTTTTCTTCTCCATAAATAAGCAAATCGTCCCTTCTTGTTTAATGAAAATTGTTACTAGAACTAATGAATTCCTTCTTGGAGAGTTCAGTTAATATGCTTGACTTCTTTTAGAGAATTATCATTCTCAATGCTGGCTTTCTGCCAGCAAGTAGAAAACAGAAAAGAAAAAGAACTGGGTAAAAGGAAAGAAAACAAAAAGAAACAAATAATATATCCAGGGCACACCTAAAGGCGAGGTATACCATTAAACTCAATTGCCTGTAGGATCAGGTTGGACTTTTTCTCCACAGAGGCAGAAGCCATTTAGAAATCCTCTCTTGAGAGGTGTTTGCAAGGACCAAGGAAACAAGTTAGCTGTATCTCAGCATTTAGGTATTTTATTTCTTCTCTAATAGGACAAAAACACCCTTGCCCTTAAGAAATGCTTTATTATACATGCCAATTGGATGAACATTAGGTCTCAGACTAAAATAAGCGCAGTACTACTGAAATCTTGACTGTATTTCCCAAATCTAATTAATACTAAACACGTATGTCACTTACGGCAAAACATGGACATCAATCATGCCAAATTTAATTTTTAAATGTATTTAGGAAAACCATTTAAAATTAAAATTAAAAATAAATAAAAATGTATTTAGAAAAAAAAATTCTAGCTTGTGAGGTCAGCCTTCTTCAGCTCAACCTAAATTACTACCTCTTGACTCTCAGATGTATTAATCTTGTGAGTGAGAAAGGAAGGGTGTGTGTTACTGCCTTGTTACTGTTGCAAAAGAAAAGTTTTCTTTAAAGAGGAAGAATGAGGGACGCTTGAGTGGCTCAGTGGTTGAGTGTCTGTCTTCAGCTCAGGTGGTGATCCCAGGGTTCTGGGATTGAGTCCTACATCGGGCTCCTGGTGGGGAGCCTGCTTCTCCCTCTGCCTCTCTCTGTGTCTCGCATGAATAAATAAATAAAACTCTTTTAAAAAATAAATAAAAGAGAAAGAATAGAAAGGAGGATCTTCCCTCTCCCTGCAAACAAACAAAACAAAAACCATACCAAACCAAACACCTATCAGCATAACCATAAAATACTCAAGTGGTTCACAAAGGTGATCCTTTAACAAGTATGTATATTGAGTCCTGGCACAGCAGCCTGTGACTGAGTCCTTTTATAGATTTCTCAGTAGAGGAAGGAGAGATTTAGTGTCATCTGAGAAGATTTACATGTGGTGCAATCATGTCGAGGAACACCAGACAAATCTCAAACTAGCAGATAAATGAATTTCTAACCGTGACATCACACTAGCCATTACAGAGAAGACTGCTCCTACTCCTGAACTGCGATTATACATTTGGTCCTTGGGATTCAAATGCCCACCTCTCATATTGCTTTACTCATCAATAAGATTCTAGAGAAAGCAGATGAAATAGTCATTAAAAGCATAAAGCCACTGGAAAATAGTTGATTCCATTGACATTTAACTTGTGGGGTTTTTTTTTCCTGCCACTCCCCATACATAGGATTGATTTGGGTAATTCACTTTTGAAAATGTGGTTAATAACCCAAAGCCAGTACACTTGTGGCAATGACAGAACACTAACCGATGACCAGAAGGACAATTCAGTCTTGATAAACCAGAAGCCAATGCTATGATTTTTTTTTTTACGTTTAATGTGACTCTTAGATCCCTTAAAAGTTACCAGTACATTAGTTTCTGTCAGAGAACATGAAAGTCCAGCATATATCATTTACCTAATGAGCCAGTGATTTTTCATAACATTTTTATGTTCTTTCCCTCTTTTAACTGAAAGGCATTTGGGAGAAAAGTAAAGTCGATGATTTCACTGTGTTCATTAAAAGGAAAACTAAGGGTTTTTTTTAGAGGATTTATCGTTGTTTTTCATATTCCCTTTGCTGCTTATTTTGGATTTGTAACAAAAGAGATACTGAGATTTGTTATTGATAATGCAAAGCGCCCACCCCTCAAAATGCTGATCTTTTACTTTCTAAATGATAAATTGCCCCAATTTTTTAAAGTCCATTATCTCCTTCACTTCATCCTATGCTCTTTTTCTTCCTCCTGCTCGTACCATTTCCTTACAAAAAAAGAAAAAAAATCAAAAGACCTCATTAGATAGATCCAGAGCTCAACCGTTTATTTGAGCGCTTTCATACACATAACCCTTGTTCACGGTCATAAGAGATTAGTTCGTTAATTATCATAAGAGATCTAGGTAGCAAGGCGAACCTCTTCTTCAACAGCTCCTTTGTATTCTTCGGGCTCCTGCTTTCTCCAGCTGTACAGAGCCCGCCATCAGTTTTTGCACACCTCGTTCTGTATTCCAGCCTAGTCTGCACTTGGAGGGCAGCAGAGAGTGGCTAGGTGCATGACCAAGCACTGCCGTGTGGAAATATTTCTATTTATGTGGGCCCCTTCTTTGAGTTGAGCTCATTATCATGCAATCTGAAGGACAAGAACCTGGCAGGACTGTGGCTCGACGGCTGTGGAAATTCTGTCATCCTTAACAGGCCACTTTCTGCTTCATTCTCCCCATCGACTCCAACATGTCATGGAAGTTGACCCCTTACTGAGTGACTTGAGGCAAGTGCCTACACTACTCCAAGACTTCTTTTTCTCATAGATACACAAGCACGGCAACAGAGCTCACTCCTCAGATTTATTTTTTTAATTTATTTTTAGTTTCGGGGTTTTAAAAAAATGTTGTATTTTCAAAAATTTTTAGAGATTTCAGTATAGTTGACACAAAATGTTAACATTCGTTTCAGGTGTACAACACAGCAATTGGACAGGTCTCTATGTTATGCTGTGCTCCCCACAAGGGTGGTTATCATCTGGCACCATACAGCACTATTATAATCACTGACTATATACCTTATGTTGTACCTTTCATTCCCATGATTTATTCATTCCATGACTGGAAGCCTGTATCTCCCACTCTTCTTTATACTTATTTTTTATTAATTAAAATTTTAGGGGTGCCTGGGTGGCTCAGTCGGTTAAGTGACTGCCTTCGGCTCAGGTCATGATCCTAGGGTCCTGGGATTCAGGCCCAAGTCGGGCTCCCCACTCAGTGGGGAGGCTGCTTATCCCTCCCCCCAAATCGTGCTCTCTTGCTCTCTCTCAAATAAAATAAATAAAATCTTAAAAAAAAATTAAATTTTTATTTAAATTTCACATACACTATAATATTAGTTTCAGGTGTACAATAGAGTGATTCAGCACTTCCATACAACACCTGGTGCTCATCACAAGTGCCCTCCTTAATGCCCATCATCTATTTAACCCAACCCCCTGCCCACCTGCCTTCTGATAATCATAAGTTTGTTATTTATAGTTAAGTCTGTTTCTTTTTTTCCCTTCCCTTCCCTTCCCTTCCCTTCCCTTCCCTTCCCTTCCCTTCCCTTCCCTTCCCTTCCCTTCCCTTCCCTTCCCTTCCCTTCCCTTCCCTTCCCTTCCCTTCCCTTCCCTTTTCTTTTTTTCTTTTCTTTCTTTTCTTTTTTTTTCTTTTTTTCTTTTCTTTTGTTTTCTTTTTTCTTTTCTTTTTTTCTTTCCCTTCTTCTTCTTCTTTCTTCTTTCTTCTTTCTTCTTTCTTCTTTCTTCTTTCTTCTTTCTTCTTCCTGTAATCTGTACACCCAATGTGGGGTTTGAACTCACAGCCCTGAGATCAAGACTTACGTGCTCTTCTGACTGAGCCAGCCAGGTGTCCCAAGAGTTTCTGTTTCTTGGTTTGTCTCTCTCTTTTTTCCCCTCCTTTGCTGGTTTTGTTTCTTAAATTCTACATGTGAGTGAAATCATATGGTATTTGTCTTTCTGTGCCTGACTTATTTCATTAAGCATAATACTCTCTAGTTCCATCCACATTGTTGGTAATGGCAAGATTTTATTATTTTGATGGCTGAGTAATATTCTACTCTGTGTGTATATATGTGCATGTATACCACTCTTCTTTATCCATTCATCAGTTGATGGACATGGGCTGTTTCCATAATTTGGCTATTGTACATAATGCTGCAATAACCATCAAGGCACAGGTACCTCTCTGAATTATTTTTTAAATTTTGTCTTGAAATTAATTCAAAATTACAAAAAAGTTATCAGAACAGTGCAAAGAACTCCTGTATCCCCTTTACCTAGGTTTCTAATGGTTAACGTGTTACTCCATTTGCTTGCATGCTCTCTCTCTCTCTCTCTCTCTCTCATTATCATTAGTCTTTTCTAAACTCTTGGACAACCACCTGCCAATGCAATGCTTCATCACATTGTTCAATGTGTTCAATTGTATTTCCCCAAAACAATGACATTCTCCTACATTACCAGTCTAAATCCCTCAATATGGGGACTCAACATTGATATAACACTAACATCCAACCCAGGGACTCCAATTCAAATTAAAATTTGGGAGTAAATCACTAGTGACTCGATTCCCTGCCCATCCTACTGCTCCCCATTCCATATTCCCTGGGGGTAACAGAGTTAATTGATAAATTATTCAAGGCTAATCCCACACCCGAACAGGTAGATTATGAGAAGTTTGAGTACAGTAACTTGAGAATTTGTCTTGAGTCCAGCTTTCAGCTCAATGCCATTTAAAGTTCTCACGCTGTGACCAAGCCCTGCCATTCCCCGCCCCTACTTTTAGAACTTAGAGCTTTATGTCTTTTTCTTTTTGCTTAAGGACCTGTCCTTAGGGTTGAAGTCAGGGAGAGTTTTCAATAATTGTGTTTAGTAGTAAAACCTTTCAAATGAAATTCCATTGAACCAGTATGTACATAGAGACAGCTGGATTAGAAATCTGATTCTTCCATTTTTAGCCTTCTGGAATGATTTCACCTAGTTGGGTTGCCATTTCTTCATCTGTGAAATGGAATATTAGGTGAGGCTGAGCACTGAGGTCACATGGGAGGATATATGAAAGTAACTTTTTGTTAGTGCCCTGATAAACTATTTCAAGAAAACCAATTCTCAATATGCAGTAGAATAAAATCTGATATATAAATAAGAATGCAAATTTATTGCATATGACACAATAGCCAAGGAGACCACATCCAACTTTGTCAAGATATCCTATTCTTTATAAGAAACATACTCAGGAAGCCAAATTATAATAGCAGATTGCTTAGTTGGCAGGGGGCCAGTATTATCACACTAGCCATCTTGATCTCCTTACCATAACGATTAATATAATTTATCTTCTCTGTAAGACTAGCTTCCAAGTTGCCAGATACCTGTTGAGGTTGTTAAAAAAAATCCCTTCTCCTGGCTTGACAAATTTTTTAACTTATGGGCCTCAGTTTCAAGAATTTATTGTTTATTTTTTCCTTGACAGATTATCATACTGATTTCCTCAACATAAATTATATTATGATGTACTTCCCCCAGCAACCTTGTTGGTGTCCTGTTAGGTAGTTCAATATATTCAGGAAATCTTATTGGCAATAGAGAAATCAAGACATTTGGAAGGATCATCAGAAATTTGTTGTCATAGTCAAGGTCATGCAACATAAAGCAATATAATCAATTTCTCAGAGCTGAATAAAACCATGTATACCCAATTGTGGTAAACAGAGTCAAGAGTAATCCCCATGATCTCTGCCTATTGTATGCATGTCTTTGTGTCAACCCATTCTCTTAAGTGTGACCAGGACCTGTGATCTTTTTGTAACCAAGAAACACAGCAACTGTGATGAAATGTGTGATTATGTGCACATGATTTTGTTACATAGATTGTAACTCCCATTTGCTGAGACACTCTCCTGTGCTGACTTTGATGCTGCCAGCTGACTTGGTAGGAGCTGGCATAGGGAGAAGGCCATATGGTAAGCAATTGAGGGTACCCTATGGCCAAGAGCATCAAGAAATGCAAGCCCCTAGTCCAACAGCCTAACAAGAAACTGAGCGCTACCATCAGCCCTCAGAGCTTGGAATTTGAACCTTCCCCAGGTGAGCCTCAGATGAGACTACAACCCTACATTACATCTTTATTGTAGCCTTATGAGACTTTGGAGCAGAAAATCTAGCTAAATCATTCCTGGACTTCTCAGCAATAGAAAATGTGAGAAAATCAATGTGTGTTGTTTCAAGCCACTGAGTTTATGGTTATTTGTTTCACAGGCATAGAAAACTAATACCCCAATAGACCTTTTCCTTTTTAATGTTGCATGAGTCAAGTATTTCCTCAAGTCATGACACTCTCACTAGATCTTATAGTAGATATTTCCACAGGAAAACCCTCTTCTATGCACGATCAACTGTCCCATATTTCAATTTATGTGGAGGTCCCAAGGAGTGCAAGAGAGTGTATTCATGTATTTAAAATTCTAAGAACTAATTCCATGACATACTTCTCTCCTGCCCCAATATGAGCCCTATCATTATATTAACAATATCATCTCTTGTCATCTTTACTTCTTCCTTTGGTTGGCCATCTTCTCATCATGCCAGGAATTTACAACTTTGCCTCAACCAGAAGACAAAAGAAAAGAAAAGGAGAATTATACCCATAGCTGATTAACTGTCCCTTCTGAGATGAGTCTTGATCATTTCTCTTCCAGATAGCAATCATTTTCAAAGGTCTGCCCTCAAAGTGAATGCATAAGAATTCAACCAAGTGAAGAAAGGGAAGGAGAATGTTCAAAGAACAGGTTCAGAGTGCACAAATCCCCATGGTGGGAGAGCACACAATGTGAAAGAAGGCAGAAGATGTACACGAAAAGCCTGGGTAGCTGAGATGGAGTCAGATCATGCAAAATCTTCATAAAGTATGTTAAAGATTTAGCTTTTTAACCTAAGAACAAAGCGAAGCTGCCAAAAGGTTTCAGGAGTGTGGGAGAGGTCGCATGATCAAAGTATCTTTTGGAAAGGGTGCTTGGTGCTGGGGATTTACGCCAAAGATACAGATGCAGTGAAATGCCAGGACACCTGCACCCCAATGTTTATAGCAGCAATGTCTACAATAGCCAAACTGTGGAAGGAGCCTCGGTGTCTGTCAAAAGATGAATGGATAAAGAAGATGTGGTCTATGTATAAAATGGAATATTACTCAGCCATTAGAAATGACAAATATCCACTATTTGCTTCGACATGGAGGGACCTGGAGGGTATTATGCTGAGTGAAATAGGTCAATTGGAAAAGGACAAAAATTATATGGTCTCATTCATTTGGGGAATATAAAAACTAGTGAAAGGGAATAAAGGGAAAGGAGAGAAAATGAGTGAAAATATCAGAGAGGATGACAAAACATGAGAGACACCTAACTCTGGGAAATGAACAAGGGGTAGTGGAAGGGGAAGTGCGCGGGGGGTTGGAGTGACTGGGTGATGGGCACTGAGGGGGGCACTTGGCGGGATGAGCACTGGGGTTACGCTATATGTTGGCAAATTGAACTCCAATAAAAAAATTTAAAAAAAAAAAGGGGGGGAAAGAGTGCTTAGTCAGCTTAGTTGGTAGAAAATGAAGACTCTTGATCTTGGGGTCATGGAGCCCATGGTAGGCATAGAGTTTACATTAAAAAACAATTAAGTAATACCAAAGTACTCTCTGGAAAATATTTAGTCTGGCCAAAATGAAGGCGAATATAGTGAAAACATGGAGAATGGAAGGTGACTGAAGAAGCAACCTAGTGAAAGATTATAATAGCCTAGATTAGTGAGATAGGAATGAAAATGGAGATGAACTGGAGATAATTGGACAGAGGGACCTAAAGTTTTTACTCACTATTGTTTCTTAGACATTTCATTTCTCTAATCTTGAAAAGTTTTCTGGCTTAATTTTAATTTGCCCAGAGAATTTCCTGTCTTTCTAGAAAGGATGCATAGTTAACATACATTTGGGCCCTTGCATGTGTGAAGCTGTGCCAACATTGCCTTCATAAGTAAATGAGGGCATCAGCTGCTATCTTTTTCTCTCAAAATTTTATAAATGAGCTACTGTATCCTCTAGTTTTATATAGCAGAAAAGAAATCTGTTTCCCTTTGATTATCTTCTTTTTTGTTCATACTTTTTTTCTGTCTGAAAGTTTCTGAGATACTTTATCCTAGAATTTCACCAGATGTGTCTAGGACTGTATCTTTAATCCTGTTGGGTGCCCAATGAACACTTTGGATCTGAAAACTTGATTATGTTTGAAGCTCAGATAGGATAAGCTCAGATAAGCTCTAAAATTTCTTCAATCATGATTTTTTTTCCTTCATTTATCTTCTCTCCTGGAAATTCTATTCTTGGCATAAATCTCGAGGCTTGTTCTATTACATGTTTTCTTCTTTTACTCATGATTTTTATTTCCTCTTGTTTTGTTTTGTTTTTTTTTAGAACGTTTCTGTATTTGAACTTTCAAGTCACTTATTCAGTTTTCAGCAGCATTGATTCCATTGTAAAACTTCTTTGGAATCTTTAAATTCATAAATTCCACTTTTTAATTTTTAATTTTTTTAAGATTTTAAAATTATTTTTAATTTCTATGCCCGGCATGGGGCTCAAACTCACAGCTTCAAGATCAAGGTTTCATGCTCCACCAACTGAACCAGCCGGGCACCCCCACAAATTCCCCTCTTCAAAATTTCCAAAATCATTTTGCTATCTCATAATTTCTGTTTTGCATTTCCCTTTATTTTTGATAGGAATTGTCATCATAGATTTTTTGTTTTCCTCTAATACTGTAACTCTTCTCCTTGGAACTAAGTCGTCAACTGATCTGTCCACTTACTGCAGAAAGAGTAGAAATCTCTCCAAAATCCTTTGCAGATAAGGTTGGGGAAGCCTGTTAGGCCATGCTGGCTTTGCAGAAGGATGAGGTCAGAAGTTTTTCATGTTAAACCACTGGTGAAATAACGGCACTCTTGGTGTTGAGGATTCCATTATTTTAGTCTTCTCCGTGTGTGAGCTTTGAGTGGCTGTTGTTTTCGGCCCATTGGAAGGGAAACTGTTCAAAGCAGCAGTCCCACTCAACAATGGCAATGTCCATAGAATCAGCAGAGTCTCAGGCATTCAGTGGTGAGCAGGAAGGAAGGGTTGATCTCCATAGGTTCAGGCAATTTCTACACTCTGCTGTCTGCCCTCTCAGAAAGCCTTGGAATCAGAGCTCCCAACTCCATGCTAGATCACAAAGAATAGTTTCCTCCTTCCTGGTAATTGAAATCATGCTGCAGAGAGGGCAATTTCTCCCAGTCTGGTTTCTGCAAGGTCATCTGGGAAGCCCAAAGATCCTAGATGTGTGCGATCCCCTCCAGGTTCCTACAGTGAAACGTGGTCATCTCTATACCACCTCCCCCACCCCTCCTACCCAAAGACACACATATACAGAAGCTTTAACTTACACATTGATTCACCCCAGCAGAAAATTGAGGGAAATCAGGAGCAAAAGTCATGTGCTCAGGTTGCCATCTTCCCAGAATCCTTCCTCTGGGTGGGTGTATATATAATTTTTATATATTTATATATTATTGATGTATTTTTATTTCCTTTCATCTATACTAAACTCTCATTGAAGGCAGGAATGTCAGGTAGCTTATGGTTTGTTTGTTTGTTTTAAGACAAATTGTGTAATGAAGATAGTGTGACCCAATTTCAATAGATATTCCTTAATAATACCAATGGCATTCTAGGCATGCTTCATAATTGGTAAGAGGGTGAGCCAAGCAAAAACACATGCCTTGGACTAACAACTAAGAAATAGGGTCACGGCAGCCCAGGTGGGTCAACAGTTTAGCGCCACCTTCAGTCCAAGGCATGATCCTGGAGGCCCCGTATTGAGTCCTGCGTGGGGCTCCCTGCAGGGAGCCTGCTTCTCCCTCTGCCTGTGTCTCTGCCTCTCTCTCTATGTCTCAAATAAATAAATAAATAGATAGATAGATGATAGATAGATAGATAATCTTTAAAAAAAAGAAGAAATATGGTCGCATTAGCCATCAGAAATTGATCTTTTTCTCATGCTGGTTGCCAATTTTTTATCGATTAGTTGTTGCCCTTGAAAATCAAGATGCTATTGATCTGCATCAAGTACTTAAAGGGTTCTCAAGAAATATTTGTGGATATTGATGCATTACAAAAGAAAATAAGACTATGGTAGACTAGTCCATGCAACTTTCATTGTTTGTATTTCTTTTTTTTAAGATTTATTTATTCATGAGAGACACACAGAGAGAGAGAGAGAGAGAGAGAGAGGCAGAGACCCAGGCAGAGGGAGAAGCAGGCTCCATGCAGGAAGCCCAACGTGGGATTTGATCCTGGGTCTCCAGAATCAGACCCTGGGCTGAAGGCAGCCCTAAACCGCTGATCCACCTGGGCTGCCCCTCACTGTTTACGTTTCTTAAATAACTCTGTGTATCTTTCTTTACTTAGTAATTAATACAACTAGTTAGAGAAACTTTTCTGGTTCCCCGGTCACTTCGAAGGCTTTGTGAAGTGGTTTTGTAATAGTTTCATGATAAGGCACCTTAGGAGATGCTTGACCTGCCTTAAACTCTTGAATGTCCTAATTCTCAGTTGATCAATAGAAATACTCTCAAAGATGTATTGTTGAAAATATAAAGTATGTAAGCCCATAATTTTCTTCTGCTGTGAATGTAATTGGTTCCCATTTTAAGCAAAAGCACTTTGAGAATGTCAGAAAACTGAACCCTGCCTCTATCTGGCTATAGAAATAAGGAGTGAGGATACTCTAAATGAAGTCAGAATGACAGGGTGGTTGAAATAATGATGAAATTAGGACAAGAGGTATTTTCAAGATAAACTGGTTCACTACTCCTGTTGCTAAAAGCATATAGAATATCATGAAATGTTAAGCAAAGAAGATTACCAAACCACCCTTCAAAGAAGCAGCCTGTGGAAGAGTCAAAGGTCTATGAAAATGAACAGAAAGAATCTACTTTCCCCTCTTCTAGTTCAAATAAAATGGAGGTTTTCTTTTTCTAAGTTTGAATGAGACCAAAGAGGCTCAGGTGGCCCTGAGAGCCTTGGAATAGAGATTATTATGTAGAGATGACAACTAGAGAAGTCTCAACCTGGGGTTCAATTTAATTGGTTTCTGTCTACAGGACCCCATATTATTTATCCCAATATGGTTCCAAAATTCTCTGCTTCCCTGCAAAGTAGATGTTCCCGAAGATTACCTCCTGCCTACCAGACTGAACTTCTATTAGTTGAAGTGTTTTGTAATAGTTGTTGCTTCCATTTTAGCTCAGCTGGACTCAGGAAATGAAAGGGGGGTAGCTAGGGTGTATTTAGGGAACACAGGGCTGCAGCTCATTGGCATGAGGTTTAGGAAATGTTATTTCATGGCTTCCACTTCTGATTATAGATTTCTGCCACCACACTGGACACTAGTGCCCTACTCGCAACACGGCAGGAGAGACCCCGACCTGGAACTCTAATCTTAGAGTCCCATTCTGGCCCTCCTCAAATGGCACCCTCCTCCAAAAGATGAGGAGTCCATAGGGCCAAGGGGTCTGAGAATTCTGATTTGAACCAGGATTTCCATATTTTTATGGAAGTCTATTTGTCAAGCTAGGAGGATAAAACATATTTTATTTGATTTATAACAAATGGCTAGCTTGATTTCTAACATATTTTTAAATAAATAATGTGTGGGCCTTCATTTGTACTCTCAAGCTGGTCTCCACAAATGGTAGAAATGGGCCTTGGCACTACTCCCTCTGGGCCGCAGAAGACACTACCTAATCAATTCGTGGGCCACCTCCAGTGCTGACTCTTTCTCCTCTCACAACAAGACTGTAACTAGTGTGGGGTCCTGGCCGTCCTGTTAATTAACATGTTATTTCCTCTGAATTTTCCTGTCTATAGAACAACCAGGTTAGACAAGATGAGCTGAAGATTCCTTCCAGTTCTTTGACCTGTAAGTGTGGCAAAGAGCCGATAGCTGTTTTTGGCTTCTCAGCATTTACTGGGGTCTTTAAGTCACTTTGAGCCAAGGTTTCTGTGGGTAAAGCAGAGTGGGACCTCAGCCATATTTCTGTCCTACGTACGCAGTGGAGTTTCACTGGGTCTTACCAGCTTGTGCATATGAAAATGACCTTGATAACAGTGATAACTTCAGTTCCACGAGTTTCTACCCACATGTTCTGGGTGAGAGCCTCTGTCCTCCTCAAAATTTCACTCAACTATTGATGGGCATCTCCAGGATTTTTTAACAGTTCTTAGGTTTCTCCAGCTTAAAGCACCATGTTAGTGTCTCCTGAAGAAAGCCTTGCTTCTTAACCCTCCACACTGCACATGTGGCCCATGTTGGGTGACAGAGAGCATTACCAGAGGTCCTAGGGCACCAGTTCCTCATGCCTCCAAGGCTACAGTCCCACAAAACAAGCTGCAGCCATGGTCTGTGCCACAGATGGAGAAGCAAGGCCCCTCTGCCCTTCTCTCCATTTTATTCCCTACTTTGTCCATGGCATGGATACAAAGCAGAAGTGAGCCTGCTCCCCTCTCTCACACTGTCATGTGAAAGCAGAGTTTCTCTTGAAAGGATGCAGACACAGATCCAAGGCCCCCAGGACAAACCCTGACACTGGTTTTGACATCTCTGAATCTCCCCGGGGTCGAATGCTCTCTGGTCCCTTCCCCATGTGAATATTAATCAGGCAGGTGTCCATGGATTACTGGCCCACTAACCTTTTGGATATACCAGATATGTGAACACAACTGGAACACAATAAATCAGTGAACGGATGACTCACTGAGATAACTAAAGCCAAAGAAAACGATGGAGTACAGTGATACGAGCCTCACTCTCTAAACATTTCAGAAATTTATTCAGATTCACAGTGTTTATGATTATTAACTGAATATTTTAGGCCTTGGTGAATGATTCTTGCATTTTTGGCAATAGAGAAAGCTAATCATTAATATTCGCTGGGTAACAAAGTGAGGGTTGCTGGAGACGAGGCGGGTGAGGGGACAGGGTTACTGGGTGATGGGCATTAAGGAGGGCATGTGATGTGATGGGCACTGGGTGTTATATGCAACTGATGAATTATTGAACACTACATCTGAAACTAATGAGGTACTATATGTTGGCTAATTGAATTTAAATTTTAAAAAAATTCACTGGATACCTATGATATGCTGGGAACCAGGTTATACATTTATATGCATTATCTTATGTACTCTTTTAAGTCAGGTGATGGGAAACTTTTTCTGTGAATAGCCTGATAGTAAATTATTTTCAATGTCGTGAGCCATAATCATAACATCTCTGTTGTACTATTAGCTCTGAAAGCCAAAGTGTCAACCAATGAATGTGGCTGTGTTCCAATAAAGCTTAATATAAAAAATAAAAATAAAATAGGTTGCAGGCCGCATTTGGCCCACAAGCAAATTAGATTGGCTGACCCCTGCTTTATGGAATTCATGGATATGGTATTGTTTGCATCCTCATCAAAGTAACAAGGAGACTGAAGCATCAAGAGTCTACACAACTGGCCCAAGATCTCAGATATGAAGGAATAGAACTGGGATTTGAACCTAAGCAGCCTAACTCCAGAGCACACACTTCAGCACAGGGCCATTTAGGACACATGATAGTAAGTTACAGATTACCGTTGGTGGGAAACTTAGGGGCTGGGACCTGCCTTTGAACCTGCATTGTATGTGTGCTTCATGTTTTCTTCCTCAGTCATCATCGCCAACAGAGAGCTTGATATACAGGTTTCCCCTACAAACACTTTCATAAGTCGAAATGGCTTAAAGTAAAGAAGCAATTACTATTCATTTATGTGAAAAAAAAATGAGTATTTCCAAACCCCCCAAATCACCTCTCTTCAGCTTTTCTGATACCTTAGGACACATCTTGTGAACACATGCACAAAATAAATCAAGATAAAGCACAGATGCTCACAGACACGGTTCAGAGCTCTGGCAGCTTGATGCTGAGATGTTGAGTGTAGTTTCTGGGGAAGGAGCTTGGCAGGGCCACTCTCACTGTTTGGGGGGCCCGCTGCCTCTATAATGACTGGCTGCAAAACAAACACTGAATGCTCTTTTTGCTTTTTGCAAAATCCTCTTTGGATTTCTTTTGGTTAGCGGAAACAGGTGCTAACGTAGGTCCTTCCTAAAAGCAAAGTGGCCCAATGCGAACTTTTGAAACACAGAGTATACCTGCATACTCATGATCCATTAAAGGGAAAAAAGCCAGTAATAAATGAAAGGTCACTTTCTTGCTTTGAAGTATCAGGAAAGGGTGGTGTATGCCCCATCTAACAACCCTTAATTAGAGAATTGCAGTATTCATGACTTCTTAATTGCTCTAATGATATGATCTCACTTACTACTCATTAATTTCCTCTCCAACATGGCCCCTCAAGCCAGCTCCACCTTTCATAAGGAAGCATGAGTCAGTAATAATGATAATAATAGTGATAATGATGATAATTCCATTAACAACAATGCATTTGTATAGTACTACTCGAAGCCACTCTTTCTTTTTTTTTTAGGGCCCCTCAATGCAATGCCCCCAGACGACTTCCAAACATGTGGCCTCAACCCTCCCCACCACTCAGGCCTCGACCCTAGATTCTGTCCCAGCCCAGAATCATCTGGGTCTTCTGCTCTTTCTCTGTACTGGGGACCCCTGCCTCCAGTCTCTTGATCACACAGCACTGGGGTAAGTGGATGGCCTAGATTCAGATCCCAGCCCTGCCCCTTTGCCCATGGTCACACTACCTGAGCTTGCCTTGGCACCTTCCTCATCTACAATGTGGGCATGAAAATAACTGTAAAGGGCTTTGGGGAGGATTTCAATGAGCTTATATTTAAAGTGCTGAGAACAGTGCTGGGCGCACAGTAAACTGTCTGTGTGGCAGCTGGTATCATTTGCCGCATACCAATTACTGTAAAATGTTGTGTGTCATTTACTTGGTGCCATTGTTCTCACTCCTGCTAGAGTATAAGGTTTGTGAAGCCACAGGCTTTGTTTAGGTCACTGCTATATCTTCTGTACCTAGAACAGTGCTTGATGAAGTGGGGGTGGAGGGGAATGGTAGGCTGCCTAAAGAGGAAAAACAGGGGCATTTATAATTTAAGTTTTTATTTTAATTCCAGTTAGTAAATGTACAGTGTTACATTGCCACTCATTCTTCTAAGCACTTTGTATATATCAATTCATTTAATCTTCACAGCGAAAACCATTTTACAGATGAGGAAACTAAGACCTAGGTGTTAAGTGGCTTGGCCAAGGGTGAAATTCCAGGTAAGTGGCTCAGCCGGACTTTGAATTCAGGCACACTGGATCCAGATCCCATCACTTTAAGTATTAAGCCTGACAACCTCTCAAGGAGGATTTGTAAATATAGCAAAAACTAAAATTTGTCATTTTGGTAAGTCACCTCAGTGTAGGTAGAATATGGATTGTGTTTTGTGGTTTATTATGGAATAGTATACTATATTCTTCTTTTTTGTATATTTTTTATTGGAGTTCAATTTGCCAACATATAGCATAACACCCAGTGCTCATCCCATCAAGTGCCACCCTCAGTGCCTGTCACCCAGTCACCCCATCACTATATTCTTCCTTATTAAGGAGGTTGTAACTTCCTTTGCATGTGAAGGCATGGGGAAGCCCCCATCAATGGTCTCTTCCTACTCTTGACATTGATAATCTCTGCCGATGCCAATGCCCATCCCCCTGAGACAATTTCAAGACGCTATCATTTGAGTGTGTGGGAGGCACCTCAGGAATGCCCAGGAAAATGGATAGAGGCAGATGGACACTTTGAAATAGATGCATTTCCTTTCCCATCTTTCTACTTTTCTATCTGGGATTTTCTCTCTTGAAACTTGTACTTCCTTCGGAGATGCAGCAGATAGTGTTACTGGGCCACCCACATCTCCTTGGAATTGACCATTATTTTCCCTACATGTAGTTCATTTCCTTACTGCCAGCACCTGAGCCTCTTTGCCTGCAAACTCTCCTTGGCCTCTAAATCCTGCTGCATGATCATTTGAGTGTGGGGGCACCCACACACTCAAATGTGTGACACGGTGAAAGTGCCAGAGAACTAATCAATGATTGACAAGAATTGGTGTATAAATACCCCAGCACCATCACTCCTCAGCACGTGTGCTGCACTGGCCCTTAGTGTTCCCCAGATGGTTAAGCTCAGTTGTCTACAGTGGAAATTGGCTTGGAATTGTATCAGTCAGGATTCCACTGGGGTGAGGGGGGAGACAGTATGAGATATGTATGATAAATAGATTGATCGATTGCAAGGAATTGGCCTGTGCAATTGTGGGGTCCTGCAAGTCCAAAATTCATAGGGTGGGCCTTCAGGAAAGGCAAGCTGGAACTCTAGGGCAGAGGCTCATGCTATTTGTACTTTAAGAATCCAGGTGTTGCAGGACGCCTGGGTGGCTCAGTGGTTGAGCATCTGCCTTTGGCTCAAGTTGTGATCCTGGGGTCCTGGGATCGAGTCCTGCATTAGGCTCCCCAGAGGGAGCCTGATTCCAACTCTGCCTCTCTCTCTCTGTGTCTCTCATGAATAAATAAATAAAACTTAAATTAAAAAAAAGAATCCAGGTGTCACGCCATTTGGGAAGGAAGCCTTTCCTCACCATCTTTCAATATCTGTCTCATAGATGTGTGACAGCACCTGTATTACCATTGTCTGTCTCCTGCTTAAAGATAACCACTATTATTTATTGGTGCCTACTTCCCTCCTGGTTCAGTTCCTAATACAAGGTGGTCAACAAATGTTTGAAATGAATTAAATGAAACCTCTCAGTCCCTGGAATCACAATATGTGCTTACTTTGAACTAAAGGGACCTAGAATATATTTGTATTTTAAGTGCCATAATTTTCATGGCGTGTCTATTATTCCCCTATTCTAGGTCAACTTTTTCTTCTGGGTATCTACATTGTTTGGAGCAATTTGATAAGTGGAAGGCATTTTTTTCTACATGTTGCCATCTTCCGTATCACCCTCCTGGCTGCACTCCCAAGAATACCCAACAAGTTAATTATATTTGTAGACTTGCAAAGTAGCTTTCATGAGTAAGAGTGTCATTCATCTATGAGAGAACCCAGCAGAGTTTGCCGGCGGCAACTTGCCAGAGATGCTAAGTGCTTGCTAGCTCATTGAACCATCCACTGGAGCTCTCCATTTTGAATAGTAATAATTGCTTTAAAAAATTGTTTTTTAATTTATCGACTTTCAAATGAAACCAGAAACCTTTCAAGGCACTGCCTGTGCACATGTGACCCACCTGTCTTTTTCTGGCTCCCACAGGTATCCCCTTCCCAGGAGAGAGATTCACTTTCGCCCTCCCTTGTAAGCTCACCTTATCCCAGGCTTCCAGCCCTACCCCTGTGTGTGCTGTGTCAATGTAAGGAAGAGAGGCAGGATGAAGCTCCACCTGCCACAAAGTCCACAACCTTCATATTCAACTAATGAGAGGGGGAAATGTGGCCTGGTCTTCACATAAATGATAGTTCAGTGTTGACTGCTCCAGCAGAGCTAGTAACAGTAATAGTGGCCGTTACTCTGCATCAAGCACAATTTGCCAGACCAAATTGGCCACATTTGCCCAATGGAGATGTTTACATACATGACAGCATCAGATCTTCACAATAAGCTTATGTGGTTGATTTGATGAACCCCATTTTACAGCTGAAGAAACTGTGGTCACATAGGTCAATTTTTACTGTAGAAAAGTGAAAATTTGAGTTAGTTCTTAGAAACTACAATTTAAATCAGACTTACTGTGAGTCCAGTTCTGGTCTTTTACTTTACCTCTGACCCTGAGTCTCTGTCTTGATAAACATGTCAGTAAAAAACAAAAACAAAAACAAAACACATCAATGAAGATGATGTCTCCAATTGGAGTTTATGGAAGCCCTACTACATGCTTTGTGCTGTGTGTTTAACCAAGTGATGGGGCCAGGTTTCAACCCCAAGGCAATCTGCATCAGAGCCTGGGGTCTTCCCACTGTCCCTTCAAGGATGAGGCTTGGTCTTGCTTTCCTCAGTTGTGCTGGTAATCTCGGTCTTGCCTTGGGACTCCATCCACGTGACTGAGGGCTGTCTCTTATTCCAATCCACTACATGGTAAGCCAGAGAGATGGGATCAGGACTTGCTGGTGCTTCCCATCTAGAAGTGGTTAACTAACTAACAGGAAACCAATGAAAACATAATCACAAACTTGGAGAAACACAATGGAAGATACAGCTTATGAGCTGTGTGCATACTAGGGAGCCTGACCCAGTTTGAGGAAAGTGATCAGAAAAGGGTTTTTTTTATTTTTTTTATTTTTTATTTATTTTTTATTTATTTTATTTTATTTTTTTTTTAAGAAAAGGGTTTTCTGAGGAACTGATTTTTTAAAAAATCATCCTTGAGGTATAATTTGCATACACTAACATCAATCCATATTAAGTATACATGTGATGACTTTTGGCAGATGTATATGCCCATGAAACCACTACCACAATCAAAGTGGAACATTCACATCACCCCAAAAGCTCCCTTGCGCCCCTCTGTAACCAGTAAGACACCTCACTTGCAGCCCCAGGCAACAACTGGCTTGCCATCTGTCATGATAGGTCACATCTGTTTTTTTGTTTTGTTTTGTTTTGTTTTTTGAGTTTGATATAATTCCATACTATATGTGTACATTTCTGTCTGGTTTTGCTCCAAATAAAGTTTTTGAGATGCATTAAAAATGAATCTCAGGCCACCTTTTGTCCCAGATCTGCTGTCACAGATCTTCTGACACCCTTGACTGCCTGTCTACTGAGTATCCCATTGCCATCTCCCTGCCCCAACCAACTGGCTTCACTACCTCCTACCATCCAACCTCAGGCTCCCCTGACTGCTTGGCCTCCACTCTCATATATGTCTGGACTTACCAATAAGCACCTGACCCACTTTCCGTGGGGGACGTCTCATCTCTCAAGGCAAAGCCTTAGCTTTCCTGGCCCGGCCCTAGCTTTTGAAGCCTGAGAATCCATGGTAAAGAACTAGGAGCAGCCTTAATCTCTAAGACCCATACATTAATGAATGACAAATCAAGAAATGAAGACTTTCTTCAAGATCTGACTCAAATATCACTTTGGAAGTGATTGGACTCTCAAGGTACTTTATGTTTACCTCTCTTGAGCACACAACAATTTCTGCCATATTTAAGCGTGTGTGTGTGTGTGTGTGTGTGTGTGTATACATGTTTATCTCTCCATTTAGACCATATGCTCCATTAGAGCAAGAATGAGGTTAATTCACATTTGTGATGCTCAAGGAAATAGCAAAGTGGGGGAAAATTAGGTGCCTCGAAATGTAGTCTCCTCAATGACTCAAATAATTTTCCTTCCAGTTACTGAATTCACAAATTTAGAATTTGTCAAGGCAAAGCACTTTTCTCATACATAAAATATTGTTAATAATGAAAATTTTAAGTACACTAAAATTTTAAATACACTAAAATTAACTCATAGAGAGGAACAGAGCATATGCTAAAGAGTGACATGAAGGAGTAGATATGTTTTTCTAAGATTTATAAAACCTTTGACATTATAAACTGAAACACAGTCAAACTGTGAGGTCTAGTCTATTAAAAGCATGTACTCTATATTGAAAATGCTCACAATTCAGTACCAACAGTGAATGAATATTAAAACTCAGGGTGAAATCTGAGTCAACTCTAGTCAGTTTAACGGAGTACACAATGGTCAAGGAGACATTTCACTGTTATGTATTGATCTGTTTTACCTGAGTCATTTATTTGGGATAAAAAGAAATTCTGCCCTTTTATCCATAAGGTTAATCAAACACAGTCACCCACCACACTGTCCATCTCCATTTGATTATTTAAAAAAAAATGGCCCTCCCTTCTACCATCCCCATAAGTGGGCTTATGCTCTAAGCATAACCACCTGAAGTCTTTATAATTTAAAGGCATAATTTTCTGCCCTCATTTCCATAAAGACTTTTATAGCAGGCACAATCCACTCCAGTGGGTAAGCAATGTATCAAACTCTTGGTACATGCAAAGATTACTTCATTAATTACAAAGAAAAACTATAAAAGAGGCCATCTATTTTCACAGAAAATGCCATAGGTGGGCATTTCAAAGTATTTGGGTGTACATAAAATTATCTTAAGGATTTGTATCCAGTTTTACATGTACAATGTTTTAAAAGACAAACATTACTATAAGGCTTATAAGGAAGAGAACAGGTCCTTTTCTCACAAGCTGACTGGTACTCTGAGGAAACCACTTCTACTTTGGTGCTTTCGATTTCAATATATAACCCCCTACTGCTATTTCTTGATTTTTTTCTTTTGTTTTCAATATTATCTATTGGCTTCCTACTGTGGAAGTGTTCAGCCCTCGCAGGTACTCCTCGGCTACATCTTTCAAACACGCGTCTCCCAATGAAAACTTTCCCCTTCCCCTTATTTACTGGAAAGATCAACATTCTGTTTTGCCTTATTATTACAAGCTCAGCATAATCCCAGATTCAGCTACATAGTCTCCATGCTTGTATTTAATTTCTTTTAAAACTTTAAAAAAATATTTCCTGCAAAGTATATTCTCTCCTCTCTCCTCAATTAGTTTTTCTGTGCCTGTGTTCTCAAAGTTTAGTTGGAAAAGAAAATGAAAGGGGAGTTTCTCATGGTTCAGAGGTTCAGATTTTTCCTTTGCCCTCTCTCTGAGCTTGTGACCAATCCTCCACAATGGCTGGGGTACCTGAGGTCAGACTCTCTCCGGTTTGAATTCTCTGCAGGGTAAAATCTCTGCTCTTCCACACACACCAGGGAGCAGATGCAATTCATTTAAGTGCTGCTTATACACAGCCTATCAACCAAATATCTTTCCATCAGAGGCAATTCTTGCTTTCTGCACCTTTCTGGGGTTCTCTTGTGAACTCATCCGCCTCTCTGCTTCTTCCCCTAGGACATCAGCTTTCTCTGGCCTGTTAGAGCAGCTTCCACTTGCCCAATTTGCTCTCCAGCTTGCCTTTTTTTTTTAACTTCAATTTCCTCTCTTAGTGTCTTAGTCTTTTTACAAAATAATTCATGTTCCCTCTGTGGTCAGCTTAGTGGCTTTGGAGAAAAAAAAAATGGCAGTAATGGCATTTGTTGGATTTACCAGGTATCACCAGAATTCCTCATACAAATAAGGTTTAATTTTCCCAAACTTACATATATAAATCTGAAATCTGTCACAGAGCTCAGTAGGCTGAGCATCTAACTCTTGGTTTCAGCTCAGGTCATGATCTCAGGGTCCTGGGATGGAGCCCTCCATTCAGTGGGAAGTCTGCTTGAGATTCTCTCTCTGCCTTTTTCTCTGCCACTCCCCACTCCTGTGCACATGCGTTCTCTCTCTCTCTCTCTCTCAAATAAATAAGGAGTGCCTGGTTGGCTCAGTAGGTTAAGTGTCCGCCTTCAGCTCAGGTCATGAGCCCAGGGTCCTGCAATCAAGCCCCACCATGGGCTTCCTGCTCAGTGGAGAGTCCACTTGTCCCTCACCTTCTGTCCTTCTCCCACCCCGCCACTCATGTCCCCTCGCATGCTATCGCTCTCTCTCTCTCAAATAAATAAATAAATAAATATTAAAAAAATAAAAATCTGTCACCTAAGTTCTCTCAGATTCAGATTCAGGAGTTTTAAAGAAAAAGGATAATGGTCCTTCATTTTCGCCTACGTAGTTTTGGGGTCCCAACTCTAAAAAGCAAAAATAGTAATTATAATAACAGGCAAGCAAACCAACCCACTCATATTACAGTGAGAAATAAACTAGGTGAATGGTTCAATAACACAACTAAATGGAGAGACAAAATGATTCATCAAGACATGGTATTTAAAGTGGCTTATTATACCCTATTGCTAAGAGGTTTATAGCCAAAATAATACATATTCTTGTCATGTAAGAAAACAGAAAAGCAAAAGTCTCTGCAGAGTGGCTTCTCCTTTACATCGAAGAGCCATCTTTAATTTGTTGATTTCATGTCTTCTATGCAACTGTCATTATCCTGCTGGCAATGCCCTCCAAGGGCCCAAGGTGACTTCCTACCTGCTAATAGCAATAGCCTGTTTTGGGGGGCTCTCCAAAGCATCTGACTCTGAGAACCCTCCTACTTTTCTGGAGCCCTACTCATTTTGGTTCTCTGCTCTCCACTCCCTCATAATTGATTTCTAAAATCCCCCTGCTCACTTTTCTTCCCTTGCTGCTGAGCTTGGATTCCTCATTTCTTTCTTTCTCTTTCTTTCTTTCTTTCTTTCTTTCTTTCTTTCTTTCTTTCTTTTTTCTTTCTTTCTTTCTTTCTTTCTTTCTTTCTTTCTTTCTTTCTTTCTTTCTTCTTTCCTTCTTTCCATTAAAGATTTATTTATTTGTCTTAAGGGAGAGAGAAAGAGTGTATGTGTGTGAGCCTGGGGTGGGGAGTGGTGAGAAGCAGAGGGAGACGGAGAGAGAAACTTAAGCAGACTCCATGCTGAGCTTGGAGCCTGTCTCAGGGCTTGATCTCATGACCCTGAGATCATGACCAGAGCCTAAACCGAGAGTCACATGCTTGACTGAGTGAACCACCCAGGTGCTCCTTGGGTTCCTAATTTCTGAAAATACTGCAGAAAGGCTGGTTAAGGCCAATTTCAATTCTCCCTGACCTCTCAAAATGCTTTGATCACATTAAGCAGTTATATCAGGTGCTTCATAAAAAGGTTGGGGAGGGGGGCAATGCTATGGTGGATATTACGGGGCACTATCTGAATTCACCAACATTCCCCCTCTCAGAGCTGAGGTACTCATTCTCCCAGCTGTTGGGGGCATTGGCAGCTGAAGGCTCTCTGGTAAGACGACCCTGCCCAGGGTCAGGCCCCATCTCCTGGACCCATCAATGACTTCCTTCATACCCCACAAGTACAGATCCCAAAGACCCTCCCCTGTGAACGCTCTACAGGCTAATCTCCATCTTAGAGTTTATTTTCAGGAATTGAACCAAACAGATGCACACTAATTTGAGTAGCTGGGGCAAAAGTAAAGTAGTGCCATCACAAATCTCATTGTCTCAGGGTAGAGCATTTTAAGGACTGGGTATTATGGAGTCAGTTTAAAACACTGCTAAAACAATGCTCTCTGGGATCAGACTGTGCAGGTTTGCAACTTGGATTTATGGCTTACCAGCTCTGGGGACCTGCCCAATTTCTGTTCAGTGTAACCATGTCTTCTTTCCTCACCTATGCAAGGGCAATGACAGTATTGCCCATGCCAACATAGCGCAGGGCTTCTCAAACCTTAGCCTGTAACAAAATCATAGAGGGCTTATTAAAACACAGATAAGAGGTGGCTCAGCAGTTGAGCATCTGCCTTCAGCTCAGGTCATGATCCAGGGGTCCTGGGACCAAGGCCCACATAGGCAGATTCTCCCTCTGCCTATGTCTCTGCCTCTCTCTCTCTCTCTCTTTCTCTCTCTCTCTCTAGTGAATAAATAAATAAAGTCTTAAAAAAAAACACAGATGGCTGGTCCCCAATTCCAAAGTGTCTGAGTCAGTAGGTCTGGGGTGGGACCTGAGAATTAACATTTCTTTTTTTAAAAGATATATTTATTATTTGAGAGAGAGAGAATGAGTGCAGTGAGGAAGGGAAAAGGGAGAGAGAGAATCCCAAGTAGACTCCCCACTGAGTGTGGAGCCCAACACGAGGTTCAACACGGGGCTTGATCGTACGACCCTGAGATCATGATGTGAGCCAAAATCAAGAATCAGATGCTGAACCAACTGAGCAACTCCAGCACTCCAAGAATTAGCATTTCTAGCAGGTTCCCAGGTAATGCTGCTGCTGCTGCTGGTCTAAGGACCATACTTTGAGATCCACTGCCACAGGGTCTTGTGAAGATTAAATGAGAGAATACAGTAGTCCTTACTTTATCTGTGGGAGATATTTTCCAAGACCCCCAGTGAATGCCTGAAACTGCAGATAGTACTGAACCCTATTTTACTGTTTTTTTGTATACATATATACCTATGATAAAGTTTAATTTATAAATTAGGCAGAGATTAACAATACCTAATAATAAAATAGAACAATTGTAACAAGATACTAAAAGTTATGTGAATGTGATCTATCTCTCAGAATACCTTAATGTACTATATTCACCCTCCTTCTTGTGATAATGTGAAATGATAGATGAAGTGAAGTGAAAGATGTAGGCATTTTAACATAGTGGTAGGCGCCTAAGGACCTGATAATAGGTAAGGTTAAGGATCATCTGCTCTTAGACCACAGCTGACCCTGGGTAACTGAAACTGTGGAAAGCAGAACCACAGATAATGGGGGACTACTATATTTGCAATGTACTGAGCTTGGGACATGCTCAAAAATCTTAGTTGTCTGACTAGGTGCCTGGGCTTGTGCAGTGTACCATCAACATTTCTACCTAATTCATACTTTTTGCTTCTTTAATTTTGAACCTATCAAAGCAGAGCTTTGGAGAGCAGGTGGAGCATAGTCTAAATATGAATAGCTCAAGTGCTTTAGCCCATTGAGAAAAACCAACTTAATAAATAACAGTATTCTATCAGGTAAACTTTTTTCCAGTCATTACAAATACTACTTCCTATTCATGACAAGTGGGATAATTCCATTCAGGCAATTAACTACATGCCCATTTAGAGATTCTGTTTCCTCAACTCTACCTAAAAGGTGATTCCATGAAGCCTACGACCAAGATCATAGATAATGTCTGTGCATTGAGACCACATCAGGAAAGAGTAACTTGGAAAAGCAGGAATTCGTTAGCAAGGATTTTAGATTCTTTTCTACATGTCTCTGTAACTCAGATCAAACAAGACTTAGATTCAAATCTAACCAACATTTTTGAAAAGGTTTAATTTATTTATTTTAAAGAGAGAGAGAGTGTGTGCATGAATGGGGGGCAGGGCAGAGGGAAAGGGAGAGAATCTCAGGAAGGCTCCATGCTGAGCGCTGAGCCTGATGTAGGGCTTGATCTCATCACCCTGACACCATGACCTAAGCCGAAATCAAGCATCAGACATATAACTGACTGAGCCATGTAGGTGTCCCTAGCCAACATTTTCTGAGCACCTACAAATGTGTCAGGCCTTGTGTTGGATGCTTATCCAAATGTATTTTGTTTAATCCCCACAACAATGAGCAAATCTAATCTGTATTAAGGTGATAGAGGCTTAGTATTATTGTATAATGGAGTAAAGTCTGCAGGAACTGTGAAAGTACCAGAAATATCCACCCACCTCTTATTCATAGTGAGCGATTTGATGTTTATTTTAAAGAAAGGTTGGTTTGAATGTCAGAATGTGCACACTGACTTTCATTTTGCTCCTTTAGTATAGCTCAGCAGCTTGCAAACTCTTGTGTGCCTAACAATTAATATGAAAGATTGTACATTCAAAACCAGATGTACCATACCTTCTAGTTGATTTAAGGGTCTTTCAAGGATATTTTAGACTGTAGGGGATTTTTATCTTAAAGGCTGACTTTCAAAACTCATTCTTACATAAAATAAGACTTTTATGAACATTTTAAGCCAAAATTTTTTGGCTATCTAAATCCTCAACATATCAATATAATGTTTAATTCTCTTTCATCTAGTATAAGAATGAACCTCAATGAGGAATAAAGCCTAGGGGGATGGTTCTGAACCTCAGGGGATGGTCCTAAAGAAGTGGCACATGCTTTACTCAGACTTAAAGATAACCTTCAGGATTATATTGGAGTTACTTTCATCAATATTTTTCAACAAATATTTATTTGGCTTTGAATGCATGGCAGGTACTATTCTACGTACAACAGTAATAATGCACAAATTGCTGCTCTCAGAGAGTTTACATTTTAGAATCAGAAGAGACAGATGAGTAACATAAATATGGATGTAATATGTACATTATTATGTCAATATTTCATGATGTGAAGTAGTTTAAAGGGATAGAAAGCTACAGTGGGTGGTGGTGGTGGTGGTGTTAGTTTATCTAACACCATCAGAGAAGGACAAGAACCCAGAGAATGGTGTCCCAGCAATAAAGTGAAGTACAGTATTTTTGGAAGAAGAGGGTAATCAGCTGTGTTGCATGCAGAAGTAAATCCAATAAGATGAAAACTGAGAAATGATCATTGGTTTTGGCAACATAGAAGTCACTGACCTGGACAAGGAAACTGTGGTAGACTAATGGGCATGGAAGCCTGATCAGAGTGGGCTCAAGACAAAATAAGAGAGGGGAAGATAGTAAGCAAGAAACAGCTACTGGGGAGCTTTGTTCAAATAGCAACAGAGAAATGGTAGAGTTGTCAGAGAGGAGTGTGCAATGATGAGAGAGAAACATTATTGTATGTTTGCACACTAAGAGGACTGATCCAGTACAGAGGGGGAAAGTTAATGATATAAAGGAGAGAGGTGGACAGGTCCTTGAGGGATGTCCTTGAGTGAGAATTCAAGAATGGGATCACATGTCCAAGGAGAGGATTTGACCTTCTATAAGTAGTCTAAAAGCTCACTTGTCAAGATTCAAGGGAAGATGTACAATAAAGGAAAGATACAGAAGATGGAAGATGACTTTGGTGGGAAGCTATTAGTGTTCCTTTTTTAATGCTTCAATCTTCTCAGTGAAATCAGAAACAAGACCACCCATTGAGAATGAGCAAGGGCAAGAGGTATTGGTGGTTTGCAGAAAGAGGAAAAAAGCATGAAAAGAATCCTCTAAAAGAATGGGAGAAAGGATAGGCCTGGAATAAACAGTGGGATTTCCCAACAGCTCTAAGGGCTCACATGTAGGCAGTGTACATGTGGATTGCATCTGGTGAGCTGGCTGGTCCGGAGGCCATCTCTAGAGTGGCAGGCAGGATGGAAGGCCTAGGATGTCATATCTTTATCTGAGGACATGCTGCATTATTTCCTGCCTCATGTAACCATCCTCATAAATTTCTATGACCTTTGCCATTAAAGAAAGTTGACATCCTCTAGCAGGGACCGTTTGCATCTTTGCATCAATCACGATGCTGTCCATTGTGACAAGCAAGCAAGGAGAGAACAGCATAGCATTATTCTTCAGGCACCTTGCCAATACAATGAAGTCAAAGACCCTCCTTATTCATTCTTCAGGAATACAACAAACAGCTCTGCCTGCTAGAAACAGAAAGCATTTTTACTAGGGCCTCAAAGCCAGTATCTCTAAACCCATACTGGTTTTTCCCCTACCCCAGTCAGGTTTCCCCCCAATTCATGGCCTGATTATCCACTTAATACCCTGAATACTATTAGACTCATCTACATATGAAAAAATATAATTACTTTGCTTCTAAACCTTTGATGACTCCTCATTTCCTAAATTAAGTTTAAAACTCATGAGCCCAACGTGGGATGCCCTTCTAGTACGTCCTTCTCACAAGATCTTCACCCATCCATCTTTGGCCCAGACCTACCTTACCATGTTCCATACCTACCTCAGGAGGTAATTTAGGCTCCCAAGAGAAAAAAAAATAACTGAGATACTTTTGATAGGGAAAGCTTTAGTCAATTTCTATTAAGATCGTGACCTTGGATTAACTAAGAGAAGAACTTTCCATCATATGTCCCAGGAGAGCCTCTCAAACTCATTTCCCACATAGTAATATGGCTTTTAAGGTCTCTTTATTTTAGAATATAGCCTAAATTAAGAGAATGCCTAAAGTTGAATCTCCATTGCCAACATCTCAACTGTGGATCTGGGGAATTATGGTTCAGTTTATTTCAACTATGATAACATTTTCTTTAAAAAAATTTTTTTTATTAGAGTTCAATTTGCCAACATACCACATAACACCCAGTGTTCATCCTGCTAAGTGCCCCCCTCAGTGCCCATCACCCAGTCACCCCAAACCCCTGCCCACCTCCCCTTCTACTACCCCTTGTTCGTTTCCCAGAGTTAGTTGTCTCTCATGTTTTGTCACCCTCTCTGATATTTTCACTCATTTCCCTTTATTCCCTTTCACTAATTTTTATATTCCCCAAATGAATGAGAACATATACTGTTTGTCCTTTTCCGATTGATTTATTTCACTCAGCATAATACCCTCCAGGTCCATCCACGTGGAAGCAAATGGTGGGTATTTGTCATTTCTAACGGCTGAGTAATATTCCATTAAATATAAACCACATCTTCTTTATCCATTCATCTTTTGATGGACACTGAGGCTCCTTCCACAGTTTGGTTATTGTGGCCATTGCTGCTATAAACATTGGGGTGCAGGTGTCCCGGCGTTTCGCTGCATCTGTATCTTTGGGGTAAATCCCCAGCAGTGCAATTGCTGGGTCGTAGGGCAGGTCTATTTTTAACTCTTTGAGGAACCTCCACACAGTTTTCCAGAGTGGCTATACCAGTTCACATTCCCTTCAACAGTGCAAGAGGGTTCCCCTTTCTCCTCCACATTTTCTCCAACATTTGTGATTTCCTGTCTTGTTAATTTGCCCCATTCTCACTGGTGTGAGGTGGTATCTCATTGTGGTTTTGATTTGTATTTCCCTGATGGCAAGTGATGCGGAGCATTTTCTCATGTGCTTGTTGGCCATGTCTATGTCTTCCTCTGTGAGATTTCTGTTCATGTCTTTTGCCCATTTCATAATTGTATTGTTTGTTTCTTGGGTGTTGAGTTTAATAAGTTCTTTATAGATCTTGGAAACTAGCCCTTTCTCTGATACGTCATTTGCAAATATCTTCTCCCATTCTGTAGGTTGTCTTTTAGCTTTGTTGACTGTTTCTTTTGCTGTGCAGAAGCTTCTTATCTTGATGAAGTCCCAATAATTAATTTTTGCTTTTGTTTCTCTTGCCTTCATAGATATTTTCTTTAATTTAGTTTCAGCATTGTATTAGTTCAGCATTAGATCCTCCAGAAAACAAGCATCAAGATGGATGTAGAAGCACAAGAGCTTTACTGGGGGAAAATGCCTGCAGTAGATAATGGGGGAGGTAGCAGGAGAAGGGAGAGGCAAGGAGAGTCTTCAGACTGCAGTGTAGGTCTGACAACTGTGAAAGAAAGGACAAAGGAAGGAAGATCAGGCAGGAAGAATCTCAGGCTGTGGCTGAGGTCTGTGGCCCCAGAGCAAAGACTGCCCACCAGAGAAATCCATACCAGGCCCAAATCTCAGCTCTGTTATTATGAGTCACTGGATAGGAACAGCCTAAAGGGAGTGTGGCTTAGGAGGAATGATGCGGCCAATCCCAAAGGCACAGCAGCTTGGGACTGTCAGCTAATGGTACTCTTTCTAGAACATTCTCTCTTATGGGGCAATCTGTGCATTCACCTCCATGGCTGCCATCATCTTCATTATCTTTATTCCCAATCCTAATTCTCTGTTTTTACAATCATTACCAACAGGTAAAGTTACCATCTTCTGAATTTCTACAAACATTTATACATCAGGATATTTACTGACACTGTTCCCTCCCTCTGCCTTTCCTTTTCTTCTCTGCCTGGTTACCTGCTACTCAATCTTGAAGAATCAGTCAAATTAATTCTTCCTTTATGATGTTGTCCATACCTCAACTCCTTTTATGTCCCCCAAAGATGTTGGCAATACTTCAGTAAAGCATTTATAATACTTTAGTAAGTTATTTGTTTGCATTTATAATGCTAAACTTGAAAACTCCTTTAGTGAACAAACCATCTTTTATTTATTTTTGATCCACTAACTCCATAATTCCCAAAGTGCATCCCCTAGTGCCCCAGAGGGGTGCAGGGAAGTCACAAGGGCTGTCATGGGAGTAATTAAAATTTGTGAAGAAAGCAGAATGACACAGCATGAACTATAACCAGTTAGCTGCTTGGCTCCAACTCTTCATAAGTGGAACTGTTAGGGTATTTTTTTCTTTTGGCCTAGGACTGCTGTGAAAAATTGACCAAGGCACTAAAGGCTCTGTGAACTGAGAAAGTTTCAGAAACTCAGCTCTAACTCCCAATAAGCACAGTATTTGGCATATAACATCTGTTTGGTAAATAACTCAACTATTGATTTTAGAGAATTTATCTTACTTGGAAACATTTCCTCAGCACATCCTTTCTCTGTGCCAACCATGTACTATATACTTTAAATGGGTTATGCCATTTATCCTCCCAACAGCCCTGTGAAGTCATTATCATTGTGATCTCCATTCTAAAGATTGGGAAACTCTGACATGGAGTCACAGAGTCACCTTCAGGAGGCCACACAACTAAAAAGTCATGGAGCTGAGATGCCCAAGCCCATTCTATTAACCACTATAATCTACATACCAATTCCCAAAAGATTTTCAAAATAACAAGCAGTGAACTTGATGGAAAATAAAAGAATCACGTTAATTCCTTGCGTTATATATAGAAAGTGACCTTTTGAGAGTTAAGGAGATGTGTTCTTAATAAATAGGAAACACTTCTTCAACAACTATTATTGAGTGTCAGGTGCCTGGGTGGCTCAGTCCGTTAAGGGCCTGCCTTCATCTCAGGTCACAATAATCTCAGGGTCCTGGGATCAAGCCCTGCTTTGGGCTCTCTGCTCAGCAGGGAGTTGGTTTCTCCCTCTGCGCCCCCCCCCCCACTGTGCTTGCTCATTCTCTCTCTCTCTGCTGTGTCAAATAAATAAATAAAGTCTTAACAAAAACTATTATTGAGTGTAGGCTGTGTGCAAACTGCTACAAGGATACAAAGACAAATAAGAAATTGCTCTGAAACTGACAATTTTGAAACAGACAAAGTCGTTTTCACAACAGTTTCCTATCTTCAAGATACTTTGCTATTCTGATAGTCTGCCAGTGAACTTTTTCTCTTCTATCTATATTTTGCAGAGACACTCCTAGAGATTTCATTTTGTTCATTCAATTAACTTCTTCCTACTAGAGTTGAAATCTTTACTGTCTACACAAGCCACTGCACTTGCCCTACCTAAGTTTCAGCGGCTTCCGGAAACTGAAAGAATCTCCCATTCCCTCTTTCCTCTCCTTTCCAATTTAAGAGGGGTTCCTAGTTGATAAATGAACGGCAGCAAAGGACCGATGCACTTTAGAAGTTGGCAGAGCACACCAGGTAGCTTACAAAAGTGCTGAATCACTATACTGTACACCTGAAACTAATATGACACCGTATGCTAACTAACTGGAATTTAAACAACAACAACAAAAAAACTGGTTGGGCAGCCCGAGTGGCTCAGTGGTTTAGCGCCGCCTTCAGCCCAGGGTGTGATCCTGGAGACTGGGGTCGAGTCCCACATCGGGCTCCCTGCATGGAGCCTGCGTCTCCTTCTGCCTGTGTCTCTGCCTCTGTGTGTGTGTGTGTGTGTGTGTGTGTGTGTCTCATGAATAAATAAATAAAATCTTTAAAAAACATAACTGATTAAGCAGCAGGTAGGGGCAAGGGTTCTGCTGCCCTCGGTTGGCCAGGGAGTACCAGAAGGACAAGAGTCACCATACACAGGTGATTCCTCAGGTCACCAGCATTGGAATCACCAGAGGTTTTTTTTGTTTTTTGTTTTTTTTTTTCACCAGAGGTTTTTTGAAATGAAGTCTGAGACTCCACTATTGACTCCTGAAATCTGCTTCTTATGGAAATGTCCCTCCCACCCCCGCACACCCTCTGTGAGTTGCACACTCCCTAAAATTAAACTAGGCCAGATTCAGTATATTTGTAGAAAACATTCAGATTGAGCTATGTTTATAGTCAGCAATTCGTTAAGGTACAACTGTGGGCTACAAGTCTTACATTGTTCTGACAGATGGGAGATCTGGTATCTAGTTAGGATTCTGATGCTGACTCTATAGAACCTTTAGTAAGTCACTTAAACAGTCTGAGTCAGAGATTTTATTTGATCTCTGGTTTTACAATCTTGAAGCTCTATGATTGTATTCTACTGAGCACAGTCACAAAATAATTTAAGAGGCTATTACTGGACTCTTAAAAAGCAGAAAAAAGTGTTACAGATAATGAATATAAAATAAGATAAACATAAAACCCTAAAAATATAAAAGAAAACTTTAGAAGGCACTATTTCAGCCATGCACAAGCACATCACAGCTTTCCAGAAATCTGTATGAATAAATGTAAAATAAGGGATTTGGTTTTACCTGGATGATTATAATACCAGCAACAGTGGACTAGACTGAGTTAGTATCTGGAGAAATTGATGAGTTTTACATTGTCCAATGTGACAGATGTAAGGTTATTAATGTCAGTGAAGACATAAGTTAAATTGAGGAATACAGAAAATAATTTTATCATTGTGTTATCATATTATATTGTTTGATTAAATTGCAAATATACTTAATTTTTTAGATGTAACCATGCAAGTTTAACTTGTTACCACAAACAGCAATGCAGTATTGGTAATGAGTTGAGAAGTTCCAAAACTCTGGCTTTTCATATCTGACATTCCTTCCCTTAGAATATTCAAACCACCAGGAAACAAAGAACTAGCTTAGAATGGTAATATATATCCCTGGTTGAGATTTCCAAGTGGAAACTAAGTTGTATAATTTTCTTTCTACATTTATGTGTTAAAAGAGGTTGAGATAGAAGCCAAGAGGTTGATCAAAGTAAGCTTTTTCAGAATCTACATTCTTAAAACAGAAGGTTTTTTTTTTTTTTTAGATATGGTTGTGGAAACACATCTCTGAGAGTTTTTTTTTTATATTCTGAAAGTAGAAAAATACAGACAAAAATCTCTCATGAATTTAGAAGCACAAAGTCACAAATTTCTAACAAATTTAGAGGCAAAAATCCTTAACAATATACTAACAAACTGAACCCACCAATATATATAAAAAGAATTATACTTCACAGACAAGTGAGACTTATTCCAGGAATGCAATGCTATTTGAAACTTAATAAATAGAATCTACCAAATCAACAGAGTAAGAAAAAAATCACATGATCTTATCAATCAAAACACAGAAAAATATCTGATTCAAAACCCATTCATAATTAAAAACTCTTAGTAAATTAAAAATAGAGGCAGACTTCCTCAGGTTGATAAAGAAAATCTATCAAAAAAGAAATCTATAGCTAACATTATACTTAAAGGTAAAAGATAATGTTTTCCCCCAAGATAGGTAACAAAGCAAAGATGTCCACTCTCATCGCTTATATTCAATCCAGTGCAGAAAGGCAATGGCTAGCCATTGCAATAGGGCAAAAAAAGGAAACAAAGGAATGCAGATTGGAAAAAAAGAAATAGAACTCTTCTATTTTCAGATGACACTACTGTCTATGTAGAAAACACCAAGGAGCCTATCAATAAGCTGCTAGAAGTAACAAATTTAGCCATTAGGGAGATGGACACTAAAACCACAATGAAATATCACTACATACCTTTTAAAAAGCTAAAATAAAAATCAGTGATAATGCCAAATGTTGGCAAAGATATGATGAAACCAGCTCTCATACACTACTGGTGGGAATGTCAAATGGTACAACCACTCTAAAAAACAGTTTAGCAGTTTCCTACAAAACTAAACATGCACTTACATGATCCAGCAATCACATTATGGGGCATGATCTCAGAGGAATGAAAATATATGTTCACCAAGACACTTGTAAATGAATATTCATACTGGCTTTGGTCACAATAGAAAAATACCAGAACAACCCAAATGCCCTTCAACAGGTGAATGGTTGAAAAAACTCTGGTACATATATACAATGCAATATTGCTCAGTAATAAAAATGAACTAATGATATATTCAACAACCTGGTTGGACCTCAAGGGCAGTGTACTTAATAAAAAATGTCTCAGAGCACCTGGGGGGCTCAGTCAGTTAAGCAACAGACTCTTGATTTTGGCTCAGGTCATGATTTAAGAGTTCCAGTATCAAGCCCCACATGAGGTTCCTCACTCAGTGGGAAGTCTGCTGGAGATTCTTTTCCTCTCCTTCTCCCTCTGCCCCTCCGTCCCTGCTCATGTATTATAAATAAATACATAAATAAAGAAAATCTTTGAAAAATGTATCAAAGGTTACAAATATATGATTCCACTTATATAGCATCCTTGAAATGACAAAGCTATAGAAATTACAAATAGATTAGTGGTTTCCAGAGGACAAGAGTAGGGTAGTGAGTGGGTATGAATTTAGAAGTAATATGAGAGAGTTCTTTTGTGGTAATTGAATAGTTCTGTATCTTGATTGTAGTGATGGTTATTACAATCTATCCGTAGGATAAAATTATATGGAAATATACATGTACACACATATACATAAATTTAGGTTAAAAATGATGAAAAATGAAAAAGGTCTGTATTCTCATTAATAGTAATATACCGATGTCAATTTCTGAGTTTGCTATTGCATAATCTAGAAGCTCTACAAGGTGCCAATATTGGGGAAAGCCAGCTGAAGAATACATGAGAACTTTTATAACTATTTTGCAATTTCCTAGGAGCCTATAATTATTTCAAAAGAAAAAATTTTTATATAGATGTAATGAAATGGACTGTATGCACACAAATATGCATAACTGGTATGTTTCTGAGGCCCCAGGGTTATTCACTCCCTAGAAAAATTGAAGAACAGGCTCAGATCCCAGCTGGTATTGGATGATCAAAAGATTCTCCATTATAATAAGCACTTCTGGCTTCTGTGCAAAATCAGCAAGTCCATGTGGCAAAATAAGATGATGATTTAATATCAGGGCCTTCATAACCATTTCTTAGTCTACCTTTCCAACCTCATCTCCATCCATCCACACAAAGAACATGACATGCATGACATGTAGATGTAGTGGACTACTTTTTTTTATTTCCCTTGGGCAGAATGCATCACAGATCTGAGTCTTTTTCCTGCTTCCTATTTCCACTTCCTATTTCCTTCCCTCATTCTCCACTGATGAAACTCATCTATACCCCTCTCAAATACCTTTCCTTGTTATAAGATTCCACCCTACCCAGGCAAAATTATTTGCTTCCTCTTTACTGAAGAACTTATCACATTGTAATACAGAGTTTTTGATCAGTTTAAACCTGCCCCTGAGATAATAAGTTACTAGTGGAAAGAAACCATGTCTTACTTATCCCTTGGAGAGTGTCTGGCATTCATGCTCAACAGATTTTTTGATGACATTAATTTAATGTAATTAAAATGAATATTGAGAAATTGTTGACTTTACCAGCCAGAACATGAGTATTCTATGTGAATAAAAAGATTTAGAGATAATAAGGTTAGAAAAATGGATCCTTTCCCTCCGTACAGATAAGCCAAAAGTTAATAGAAATCAGAGACCCATTAATGGCCTGGATTAGACAAGACTCGGCACAAAAACAAGAAAAGAAGAAGACCTTTGTAAAGAGAAAAATGGAGGTTAGTCTCATTCAATTTAAAGGGTTCATAATGTGTAGGTAGAAGGAAAATGGCATCTCCAAGACAATAGGACACATGGTATTATTTTCTCACTTGAAAAAATTGTCAATTCACCATTGATTATTGTTCTGTGATAAAAAGACCAGTTATGTGCTACACTTAGATTCTGAAACTACCAATCGGACCAGCTGATTACCAAAATCCTCAGGAGTGAGTTGTATTGTAAAGAATTAGAATACTTATTAAGGAAGAATAACAGAAGAGAAGATGGCTATAATGTTTTCAACTTATGCATCCCTAACTTTGACATATACCCAGAATAAAGCCAGTTCTCATTACAACCAGTTACTTTCCTGATTCAACCTGTCATTATACCTCACCTGGACCATGGAAGCAGTTTTATGTTTACTCTGTTTTCAGCTCAGGGGCCTGAGCTACTAAAATATAGTCAATTCCTATCACTACTGCACTCAAACCTTTCAAATGCTTCTCATGTCCCTTAGAGAAAAAGTAAAGAATCTTCTATGATTCACAAGACTTGGAAGACCTGTTTCATTCTGTTATTACCTGCTAACCTTATCTCCTAGGGCTCCCCCTCTTACTTTGCTCCAGCCACATTCCTCCCTTGCTACGCCTCAAACAGTCTAAGTGCACTCCTTTTTGGGGGCCTTTGTCCTTTCTTTCCCCCTTCCTGAAAAGTTATTTCCCCACACAGCTCTTCCACTAACCTCTAGTTTCTTGTGTTAACTCAACAATCATCTGCACTCTAAAATTCCAACTCACTACCCTGCCACTTGACACTAATTTATGTTTTCCCCTAGCATATATCCCTGTCTAATATATCACATATATTATTCACTTGTTTTCTACTCTCACTGAGATACACATCATTATGTTCATCAAAATAAGAACTGCTACTTCACTTGGTGCCAGACACTGGGATGAGGCCTTTGCATGTGTTACCTCAATGCATTTCCACAATTTCCCTGTGAGTAGAGCAATACTACTCCTATTTTTCAAATCAGGAAATAGGCTTACATCAGTGGCCTTCCTAGAATATTTGAAATCTGCAGTGGATCCTTTTTTTTTCTTTTTACTCCCTTCTTCCATATGGCCAAATTGATCTCAGTGAAAGTCATAGAATAATCAATAATCATTTTCTCGATTCATTCTCTAGTTGTAAAACAAAAAACAATTTAAAAAGAAGAAATTTCAATTCAAAAAAACCAAGTGAAATAACTCAAACTCTGATGTGTGTGTGTGTGTGTGTGTGTGTGTGTGCTTTTACAATCACTTTACCATCATTGTTTATTTCAAATCTACTGATTAAATACAGGAATGTGGAGTATCTCAGGGACTGGAGATGTGAACAGCACATAAAGTGGGCTCGAGTAATTCTGACCCTCTACTTAGTCTCTCTATAGTCTGTACAAATGCATATAGCTGAGTCTGTGTGTGTTAGAACAACTAAGGGTTTTCAAATTTATCATGTTGATGTTTCACGCTCAATGTTTCTTAAAGGATCAATAAGAAAAATGTGCTTACGTAACACAAATATAGACATAAAGAGTCATGGAAGCTGGAAACAAAAAGCTCTCAGACTTCAAAGAGAGGGAAAAAAATGTCCTCATGAATGAAAGTCATCACAGATAAGGAGTTTGAGATCAGTCTTCAAATATAAATAAGTCTGAGAGTTGGTGAAGCAGGGAGGGCTTTTCCAGCATAAGGTACCATAGCGACAGAGGCAAAGAGGCAGAGAAGCTCAGCAAACTTTAAGCCTAATGGGGAGGACTCTGGTTTTACTGATACCTTGGGTGGGGAGTAGAGTTGTGGAATAAGAGAAGTCATGCAATACATGAGTTAGAAGAACTTTTGCAGATTAAACCCAACCCTCTCATCTTATACCTGGGACAAGCTATTCTGCAAGCTGTTCACAAGTCTTCAACCTACTCCCTTCCTCATACAGGACAATCTCTGTTATCCCTCAACAGAGCCAATCAAAGGCTTTTAATATAGGACTAGGAGAGGCTCTGAGAGAGGTACCAGCAAATGACTATCCTAACTCAATTTACAACACTGCCCAAGGACTGTGCCTTCCCCACCACTTTCTGGTGGAGCAGAAATAGCAGGAGCAAGGCAATAATTAGCTAGCCATACTGATTTGTGTATGTGATCAGGGACTGGGTCAAAAGAGAAGAAAAATAGGCTTCCATTTTTATTATCCCAGAATTTTCCAAACGCTCAGTTTTACATATTTACAGAATAGCACCCCTTCTTATTTCTTTGCTTCCCCCTTTGGATTCCACCCATTTTTCCATTCATTATCTACTAGTCCCACTAGGGATATATCTTGAGCCACCTCCTGGAAAGTCCCACAGTGCTTCCACCTCCAGGGCTCAAACCAGGCTTGACCACACTGGCTACCTGCTTTATCACCTGTACTCTCCTTCCTTATGCTTCATAACACAGGTCTGTTTTTTTCCACATATGCCCAAGCTTTATCATGCTTCTGTGATGCATATTGTGTAAAAAAAGTAGACATCTGCTTTCCATACCACCCTGTAGCTGGTGTGAAACTGACCTAATATCTTCTCTGTCATTATACTTTGCCATTTGAGGGACGACTACTCTGTAACAAACCCAAAGCAAACACAACTTGTGTCTGAAATACTATTTGATTTTGAAGACATGAATATATTTTGTGGTCAGTTTTCTCCCCTGTCATTTACTCCCCCACACGGTAACAAATAATTTTGTCATTCAGATACAGGCTTACGATATATATCATAAGATATAACATTTTTAAAGTAGAGACCGTTGCTATTTGGGTTCTGAAATAGGCTGCACAATGTGGCATTATCTTCAATTCTACAAGAAATCAAAAACAATGCTCCTTCTCAGGGCAGCTCTGCCATATTAGTACATCCCAGCAGCCAGAGGAGGATGAGAGCTCAACAAATGAGCAGGAAAAAAAAAAAAAAAGCTTGGATTTTTTATGATTCGAGTGGAAATAATGTCCCTTACAAATGTATGCTTGACTCAAATACTTTATGTCAAAATGTGAACAAATTAAGGGCATGAAAACATCAGGGTATTTTGAGACTTCAATATTAAGTGATTTGAAAAAATAGAAAATGTTAATTATGGAATTTAGATACCTGGTCTCATATCCACGGGACCAATCACCAGTAAACGTTAACATTGTTTCTGCTGTTTTCCTGGATGTTTGGGGGGCTATTTCATTATGTATTATAAAATTTTTTATATTAGTTTGAAATGCTACAACACATTTCACGGCAAATATGACTAATAATTAGATTATTTAAAATGGCGAAAGACTGGCAAAAAATAAATATCTAACTGGATGAGGTCAGCAAATTATGACATATCTACCTAATAATTCAGCTAAACTCTACTCAGGTAATAAAAATAAATAAGTTAGGTGAACTTGCCCTAACCATGTTCTACTCTTCATTTATTCAAGAAAGACTTACTAACAATCCATTTTGCACCAAAAATCTGTGCTAGGAATCACTAGTAAGCAAAACATACCTAGTTCCTGTTCTTTTTTTTTAAGATTTTATTTATTCATGAGACACAGAGAGAGAGGCAGAGACACAGGCAGAGGGAGAAGCAGGCTCCATGCAGGGAGCCTGGTGTGGGACTCGATCCCGGGGCTCCAGGATCACACCCTGGGCTGAAGGCAGCGCTAAACCGCTGAATCACCCAGGCCGCCCACCCAGTTCCTGTTCTTATGCAAATTTTCTCTTAATTGACCAATAAATCATATAATCCAAATATATGACAAATCAGTACCATGAAAGGACAATATAGAATGATCTAAGAAAAGATACCAGGAGTACCTGATATCAACAGAGATAGAAAAGGGTTTTCAAAACTAAACTGTAGGTTATAATAATTTTTTTACATTTGTACATTTCAAAGTATTTTTATATTTTATGTTTTAGTCATTTTTGCTTTGTTTTGTTTTCACTGTGTTATCTAAAAGGCTCTATGGAAACAAATAACAATACAGAAACCAGAAAACTAGAGAAGATGTGTTGTTATCTTCTATGTGTTATCTGTGTGTTTAGCTTAAATATTGCAAAACTGAGCCTTAAACTTTATGAAATTGATTTTAGGATCTATCTGAAATATAGCTGAATAATTACAGAACTTCCTGTGAACATTACAGCCCAATAAAAGTTAGAAGGTTTGAAGTATACCTTTAATGTTCAAAACGAGCACTTTAATATGAGACATCAAATCTCACAGCCAAGAGTGCTCGATCGAGATTAATCTGGACAATTTCTTCAGGAGATCATGTTATTTATCAGTAGTATGTATAATTCAGTGTATTACACAATCTGCACAACAGTAGCAATTTCATATAGAAGGGCATCAACACCAGCTGAGAGCATTTAGAAGACATACTAATTTGCAACCATTGCACTTAACAGCAACTTGCTAAACATGAAAACTACAAAACAACCTTTCTTTTTAATTAAAAGGAAACCTAGAGAAGTTAATTGACCATTCATTCACTCAGTGAGTATTTATGGAGTGGGTATAGAAGACACTGTACTAAATCATCAATCATCAACCCACATTGCAGCTTTTTTGAAGAACACCACTGTCTACATTAGGAGGATATTACTGGGAAGCTGCTATGACATAGCCTGCCCTTCATATGCAGTGGCCCATTATAAAGTTCTGTACTGTTATAGACGTCAGTAAATACAGGCATCTGGGATTTTCAGGGGCGGGGATGGGGACTCTCAGGTGAAGTGCGAAGTCATTACTCTGAAATATTGTGAATTTAGAAGGAGCCATTGACAAACTATTTTGCTACTGTGTGTGCTCGTAAGACGAGGTATCATTAGGAAAAGCCACATAAAGCCATTGCAGCTGTGTTATATAAAAAGTGGGGACAATTTAATAGAAAATGTCATCCTTTGCAGAATGCTGATTGCCTATTTTTTTCCATAAAGCCTTCTCATCAGAGGGACTCCAGCAGCTGCGAGAAGGCATCCTGTCACTGATGTTCCCAGACGTCCCAGCGTACAAAACTCTCCCTGTGCTGTTTGGCATCTAAAACATTCTGCTTTCTTTTTCTCGCCACCCCCCCTCCTTCGTACTCCATTATGGAATTTGGAATATTGTCTTCTGGGGAGGATGAAGCAAGGATTGGCTTTTTGACACTGGAATTCCAGTGTAAACAAACAAACAAACAAACAAACAAACAGAAAAACCATCTGCTGAAGCCATGAGGTGCTATTTTTCTGTGTTCTGGATTAAGAAACCCTAAAGCTATAACATTTGATAATTCTATAATGTTAAGGATTTCTTCTTAACAGATGGCAGTCATTACAAGTTACTGTAGAGCATAACTCTTCAGAGGCTAAGATAAAAATTTGTGCCCACACAAAAGAGAAAAGAGATTTGATGGAGAAGAGGCAGGGTCAAGTGCTTTTTTAATCACGTTACAATCCTCTGACTTGAAAGTTCTATTTTCTCATAATTAGTTTTAGAAAGGTGACTTGGTCGTAAAATTTACATCATAAAAATCACTGGGCTTCAGAAATTTAATAGCTACATGTCTTCACTGAGTTCAAAATAATCCCATAATTCTTGTCAACTGCTTTACATTCAATAATTCAGCATTTATTGTCACTAAGAGGATAAAGGTTTATGCTATTTGAGAATACGAAATGATGCAAAGTAAATATGTCATGCACTACCACAGCTGAAAACAATCGTCAGTGCCATGCACACAGTGGGGATTCACTTGCTCATCAACTCATTCTTCCCACAAATAGGTAATGAGCATCTCCTTTCTGGGATATTGGTCTAGGTGCCAGAGCTGTAACTGTGAACAAGAGAGACAAAAATCTCTTTTCTTATGGAGCTTATCACTACTGGACACACACACACACACACACACACACACAAACACACACATCTATGTTAAGTTAAAGAGTGACATACCTTAGTTACCAATTGTATAGTTTGGTAGTCAAACTTTACTATGCCTTCTAGGATTCCTGCCTCCTGGTATTGACACCAGAGAATGGTGGAATGTGACATCCTAAAATAGCCTTCTTTGCCATAAGGATTATTTTGAGTGGATTATTTTGAGAAACAGGAAACACAGGAGAAGCTCTGAAGAGTAGAAGTATTCTTTTGTATGGGACAGTTACATGTATAAAGAAATCTCCATTTCTTTTTTTAAAAATATTTTATTTCTTTATTTGAAAGAGAGGGAGAGAGCCTGAGCGAGGGGAGGGGCAGAGGGAGAAGGAGAGGGAAACCCAACTGGACTCTGTGCTGAGCACCATGCCCAACTTGGGGCTTTATCCTATGACCCTGAGATCATGACCTGAGCTGAAATCAAGAGTCAGATACCCATCATTTGCTTCAACGTGGATGGAACTGGAGGGTATTATGCTGAGTGAAGTAAGCCAGTCGGAGAAGGACAAACATTATATGTTCTCATTCATTTGGGGAATATAAATAATAGTGAAAGGGAATATAAGGGAAGGGAGAAGAAATGTGGGGGAAATATCAGAAAGGGAGACAGAACGTAAAGACTGCTAACTCTGGGAAACGAACTAGGGGTGGTAGAAGGGGAGGAGGGCGGGGGGTGGGAGTGAATGGGTGACGGGCACTGGGGGTTATTCTGTATGTTAGTAAATTGAACACCAATAAAAAATAAATTAAAAAAAAAAGAGTCAGACACTTAACGAACTGAGCCACCCAGGCACCCCTGGAAATCTCCATTTCTAAAGGTGTTTTCTTCACTCTATCAGGAAGGGAAGGATGACTATAAATCACAAGAGATTCTTATCAATGGAGAAGGCACTGAATTAAATCTGTATAACAAACCTTATTTGGTTGACCTTACTTTTCCAGGTCACCCGCTCATAAATGGACTCCTCCTTCCCGCCCCCCCTTTTTTTGTTGTTGTTGTTTTTACCTAAAGATAGTATTTAAGCTGAAATTCTAAACCACCTCTGAGAGTTACTCATTTTCCCCTGGTTATTGAGACAGGGAAACTTGAAGGGACCCCATAAAAAAAAACAGTTTTTCACTTTGTTCCTTTTCCTGCTTCTGTTCTTGCTAGGACCTGTACCTCTGTCTTACACATGTCTTAATGTATGTCTTCCTTGTAAAGGTCAAGGATTTAATGATTTCTTTGGAGCCTTCCAACACCATAGATAACATCTAAGGAGTGACCAGACAGGGTCATCATGTGTGTTTTCTAAGACCATGGAGTCCAGGCACCTTGTTGCCGAGACCCTTGGGCATAAGTGACTTATGGAGGACACCTGAGCACTCACTCATTTGACCAGTTTCAGAATGTCTGAGAGTACATATACACCAGATCACCATCCTAAATAAAAACTCCAGAATCCAAGCAAAGATAAGACTCATTCCACTTTTCCATTCTGAGTCTCCCAGACACTCCATCTGTATCTGCGCTCTCTGTATCTTCAATAAATTCTGCTCTCACTTCCTGCTGACTTGCATTTGATGTCCATCCTGTGCAAAACCAAGCACCCTCTTGGCTGGTCTTGCAGGACTCCTCTGGATCCTCAGACCCAGCCTGCCTACATTAGTATCTTCCATGTATATAAAAGATATACATGTTAAGTTATTTTTGTTTGTTTTTCTCTTGTTAAGCTGTCTTCCTGCTACAGGAACTTCAGCCAAGACAAGTGTTATACACTTATGTGATCATGTGTGCAGGATGACCTACATCCCATCATGTCTGCCACCCTGGATTGGTTAAAAGCAAGCCACAGACCCTTTGTGTAATCCTTTCCCATTGAGTATATGGGCAGGATCCATGGTTTACTTTTAACCAATCCAATGTGGCAGGTGTGATGGAATGTAGGTCATGTTGTGTATATGATTACATAAGTGTATAACACCTGTCTTGTTAGAGTTCTGTGCCCTCTCTCTTTCCCTCTCTCTGACTACTACTGGTTTTGAAGAATCAAGCTGTTAATGGGGTTCAAGACAAGCTATGCCAAAATATGGCACCTTGGCATACTGAGTAGTTTAAACTGAAGGAGTTTGGAAAAACAGCAGGTATAGGAAAGTTACTCTGACCTTCCTCCTGTCCTTCTCCCCTAAAGCAGGTCCCACATCCCTTGTGTGAGAGGCATCCTGCCTATACTCAGAGGAAAGAAGCATCCTTATTTCCAAAGATTAGGGAACCCTAAGAAGAATGTGAACCAACAGGCCTTGTTGAGCTTCCCCCAGCTCACAACACTTACCTCATATTCCTTGATCTATCATATTCCTCCATGCTCACCTACTCTTCATCAAACCTAGAGTAAAAATACTCAGGCCTAACTGTTTTCCTTGGGTCTTCATTTCGTTATGAAGGCTCCTTATCATGTAAAACTTATATCAAATAAATGTATATGCTTTTCTCCTGTTCATCTGCTTTTGTCAGTTTAATTTTCAGATTCAGCCAGGGATCCTAAAAGTCAAGAAAACTTTTCCTCCCCTACACTGCCTTGAATCCCATAGCTTCAAGGAAAATAATTGTTTCAACAACCTGAGGGAGTTTGGAAGGAAATCCCTCCCCAGCTAAACCTCTGATGGGAACCCAGTCCTGATCAGCACCTCCACTGCAGTTTTGTGAGACACAAAGCAGAGGACCCATCTAAACTCTGCCTGGACTTGCAACTCACAGAAACTTTGGTATAAGAAACATTGTAATTTTTTTTAACAAGGCAGAGAAGATTAACACAAAAATGGAATTGTGATCTTGCTTTTAGATCACAGAGATATCTTGATTAAGTCCCAATAGTTCATTTTTGCTTTTGTTTCCCTTGCCTTCATAGATGTATCTTGCAAGAAGTTGCTATGGCCCGGTTCAAAAGGGGTGTTGCCTGAGTTCTCCTCTAGGATTTTGATGGATTCTTGTCTCACATTTAGATCTTTCATCCATTTTGAGTTTATCTTTGTGTATGGTGTAAGAGAATGGTCTAGTTTCACTCTTCTGCATGTGGCTGTCCAATTTTCCCAGCACCATTTATTGAAAGACTGTCCTTTTTCCGGTGGATAGTCTCTCCTGCTTTGTCGAATATTAGTTGACCTTAGAGTTGAGAGCCCATTTCTGGGTTCTCTATTCTTTTCCATTGATCTATGTGTCTGTTTTTGTGTCAGTACCATACTGTCTTGATGGTCGCCAGCTTTATAGTACAACCTGAAATCTGGCATTGTGATGCTCCCAGCTCCGGTTTTCTTTTTCAATATTCCCCCTGGTTATTTGGGGTCTTTTCTGATTCCACACAAATCTTAAGATTATTTGTTCCAACTCTCTGAAGAAAGTCTATGGTATTTTGATAGGGATTGCATTGAACATGTATATTGCCCTGGGTAGCACTGACATTTTCACAATATTAATTCTTCCAATCCATGAGCATGGAGTAGTTTTTCATCCCTTTGTGTCTTCCTCAATTTCTTTCAGAAGTTTTCTGTAGGTTTTAGGATATAGATCCTTTACCTCTTTGGTTAGGTTTATTACTAGGTATCTTATGCTTTTAGGTGCAACTGTAAATGGGTTTGACTCCTTAATTTCTCTTTCTTCAGTTTCATTGTTAGTGTATAGAAATGCCACTGACTTCTGGGCATTGATTTTATATCCGACCACATTGTCGAATTGCTGTATGAGTTCTAGTAATCTTGGGGTGGAGTCTTCTGCACAGCAAAAGAAACAGTCAACAAACCTAAAGGATGGGATGCCTGGCTGGCTCAGTGGTTGAGCTTCTGCCTTCAGCTGAGGGCATGATCCTGGGGTCTGGGATCAAGTCCCACATCGGGCTTCCTGCATGGAGCCTACTTCTCCCTCTGCCTATGTCTCTGTTCAGTCTCTCTCTCTCTCTCGAATAAATAAAATCTTTAAAAAAAAAAACACTAAAAGACAACCTACAGAATGGGAGAGGATATTTGCAAATGACATATCAGATAAAGGGCTAGTATCCAAGATCTATAAAGAACTTATTAAACTCAACACCCAAGAAACAAACAATACAATTATGAAATGGGCAAAAGACATGAACAGAAATCTCACAGAGGAAGACATAGACATGGCCAACAAGCACATGAGAAAATGCTCCGCATCACTTGCCATCAGGGAAATACAAATCAAAACTACAATGAGATACCACCTCACACCAGTGAGAATGGGGAAAAATTAACAAGACAGGAAACCACAAATGTTGGAGAGATGTGGAGAAAGGGGAACCCTCTTGCACTGTTGGTGGAAATGTGAACTGGTATAGCCACTCTGGAAAACTGTGTGGAGGTTCCTCAAAGAATTAAAAATAGATCTACCCTATGACCCAGCAATTGTACTACTGGGTATTTACTCCAAAGATACAGATGCAGATGCAGTGAAATGCCGGGACACCTGCACCCCAATGTTTATAGCAGCAATGTCTACAATAGCCAACTTGTGGTAGGAGCCTTGGTATCCATCGAAAGATGAATGAATAAAGAGGTGTCTATATATACAATGGAATATTATTCAGCCTTTAGAAAGGAAAAATACCCACCATTTGCTTCAACATGGGTAGAACTGAAGGCTAGTATGCTGAGTGAATTAAGTCAATTGGAGAAGGACAAACATTATAATGTTTATATATATGGTTTCACTCATATAGGGAATATAAGAAACAGTGAAAGGAATCATAGGGAAAGGAGAGAAAATGAGTGGGAAAAATTAGCGTGACAAAACATGAGAGACTCCTAACTCTGGGAAATGAACAAGGGGTAGTGGGAGGGGAGGTGGGCATGGGGGGATGGGATACTGGGTGACAGGCACTGAGGAGGGCACTTGACGGGATGAGCACTGGGTGTTCTATATGTTAACAAATCAAACTCCAATAAAAAAACAGATCACAGAGATAACCATCACTCATCACAATAAAATACTTCAAAGTCATTTTTGGATAATTCGGTTATATCTTCTGTGAAGGAACATTTTCAAAAGTATGGCATCGTTGGGTCAAATAATTGTTTTGTGTCAATGTTTGTCAGACAAGTCCTAATGGCCTATGCTAATCTGATGGAACGAGTCAACCACATAGGATCGGCTTTGTCTTTACTGAATGAACTAATTTATAAACAAACTCATGAAGGTCCCATTTCTCAATGAGCCAAGACAGTGGGTCCATCTAAATAGCTTATGTATAACTGTGCTTAATGATATAGACCAATTTATCAAGAGCTTTTACTAACTGCATCTCTCCTAGTCCTAAGTCTGCAAGAGAAGAATGTCCCCCAGGTTTACAACAAGGGACCTGAGGCTGAGGGAAATGACAAACTAAAATCATATCATTAGTAAGTGGCAGAGGGGGGACTCAAGCCACCCAATGTCATTAGAAAGATAATGCCTTTGCTTATTTCCCTCTCCCACAGCAAACTGCATAGGAAATTGACTGTTCTGTCCCTGTAGTCTGCCCTGAGACAACAGAACCTTTCAAAACAGACTCTGAGCTGAGGCAGCTCCCCACCTCACCACCCTCCTTCACAGGAAGCTTAAGCCAGAATCAATGCTCTCCTTTCAATTAGAGATAGCTACAAGCTACATATGAACCAGTGGGAAAGAACAAAAGGGAATATCTCTTCCTTTGAGTAACTGATTTAGTCACAACCAGTCACTCACTACTACTACCACCACCAGGAGCTTTTAGTCTGGGAGATAGAGACTTACATTATTTCAATTTGATGTGTTGAGTCTTAAGGGTGGGCACTAATTGCAAGGGTACTATGAGACCACAGTGGACCAATGAATTTACCCATGGCTTTTAGGGAAGTCTTCTGACAGAAGAAGGAACCTTAGTCAAGTTCTACAAAGGCAGGTAAAATTCCAATGAGATGTTCCAGGCAAAGAAAGTCATAGGCAAATTACAGAAGCAGAAAGCAACTTGAAGTGTACAGAAACACTCAGAAGTTGAGTGTTAATAATAAATGAAGCATAAGACATGAAGTTGTCAGAGAGTTGGCTATAAAAATCATAGCCTAAATTGCTTATGTGCCTACCATATGTGAGGCTCTGTGGCAAGAAGCATACTTACAGACAGCAACTGAATTCTAACAACAGCTGAGGTAAGCACCACTACTATGTCCATTTTTCAGATGAAAAAAACTGAGGCCCAGCTAGGTCGAATAACTCACCCAAGTTCCCACAGCTAATAACTGGCAGAGTAAACATTACATTTCAGAGTAAACCTACCTGATTCCAAAATCTTAGCCAAATCCCACACTGCTTTTCTAAGTAGGAGACAGGTCTAAAGAACACTAGACTTCATCTTAGCCCATAGCAAAGGTCATAAAACTGTTTTTATTTTTTTAAGATTTATTTATTTTAGAGAAAGAGCTGGGAGAGGGGCAGAGGGAGGGAGAGAATCCTGAAGCAGACTCCCCACTGAGCACAGAGCCTGATGTAGGACTCAATCCCAGGACCCATGAGATCATGACCTGTACTGAAATCAAGAGTCGACCACTTAACTGACTGAGCCACCCTGGCGCCCCATAAAACTTTTTTTAATAGAGGATTGTATTATAAATATTTTAGGCCTTGTGGGCCATATGCCTCTGTGTTAACTTCTCAACTCTGCTGTTGGAGCAGGAAAGCAGCCATAGACAATAAATGAATGAGTATGGCTCTGTTCCAATAAAACTTTATTTACAAAAACAAGCATTGCAATGGATTTGGCCCATGGGCTGTAGTTTGCCAACTCCTGATGAGTAGGAAACCATTTAAGGGTTATAAGCAAGAAATGGACATGATCAGTTTTGGACAGCATGACTCTAATTGTCTGATTCGTGCCAGAAACATCCTCAAGCCATTCCAGTCTAGATGAAATGGCTGTTCATAAAAGTATCAGTAACTGAGACTCAGTCCTCTTATACTTTCACTTCTCATTCATTTTATCCCTTTATTTCAAAAATATTTATTGAGGAACCACTATGATCCAGGTACTGTTTAGGCATTAGGGATATAAGAACACATAAAAATACAGTTGCTTCTCTCATGATGCTTACTTTCTAGCAGGAGAATGACATACATGCACACACACACAAATAAGTATAATAGGTTATGATAAAGCACTCTGGAGGAAAGTAAACCAGGGCCAGCCAGCACTGGGCAGGTGAATTTTGTATGAAGTAGTTAGGAAAATCACTCTGATAATGGAACTTTTGAACAAAGTCTTGAAGGACTGTGTCAGATGGGTGTATGTAGGAGAGAACAAATTTAAAACCCAATAGTGGGAATATACCTTGAGAAACAGCAAGGGTGTTGATGGTGGATGGCACTGAGTGAAGATGAGTGGGATATAATATATGAAGAGGTCAGAGAGGGATCAAGGGTCAGATCAGAATAAGGAGGGAAAAAGAGGGATATTTCAGGAGTTTGGGGTGTAGTTTGTTTTTTAGAAAGTATGAGTTGAGGGAGGAGCAGAGGGAGAGGAGAGAAAGAATCTCAAGCAGACTCCTCATTCAACACAAATCCTGATGTGGGGCTCAATCTCACAACCCCAATATCACTATGTGAGCCAAAATCAAGAGTTGGATGCTTAACCAGCTAAGCCAACCAGGCACCCCAGGGTCTAGTTTAAAGTGTGACTTTCGTGGGCAGCCCAGGTGGCTCAGAGGTTTAGCGCTGCCTTCAGTCCAGGGCCTGATCCTGGAGACCCGGGATCGAGTCCCACATCGGGCTCCCTGCATGGAGACTGCTTCTCCCTCTGCCTGTGTCTCTGCCTCTCTCTTTGTGTGTGTGTGTGTCTCTCATGAATAAATAAGTAAAATCTTTTTAAAAAGTGTGACTTTCGTAGTGGCCTAATTGGGCAAAGTTTTTAACATAATATCTTAGTATTTATTGGTAGACATATGGTCTCGGAACAAGCCTTGGCAAGTACCCTGTTGTTTGGTAAGTGAATGGTTTCCCAGGAGAGTAAAATAAACCATTATCTCAGGTAAACTAACTTATAGGAATTCCCTGAAGCAAATAGGGAAGCTATATATTGTTTTATAGTCTTATCTTTATTGGGTGAGATTTTTCTGGAACAAATAACTAAGTCATGTTGAAACAGGTAATCTCAATTCTTAGTCCCATTTGCTCTGTGATTTTTTTTAAAGATTTTATTTATTTATTCAGGAGAGATACAAAGAGAGGCAGAGACACAGGCTGAGGGACAAGCGGTTCCTCACAGGGAGCCTGATGTGGGACTCAATCTTCAGATGGGGATCATGCTCTGAGCAAAAGGCAGACGCTCAACCACTGAGCCACCCAGGCATCCCTGATGTGTGATGTTGATGTAAATGGACATATGTCTCACATGCTTAAAAAAATTATACCAGGCCACCTGGGTGGCTTAGTCAGTTAAGTGTCCGACTTGTGATTTCAGCTCAGGTCATGATCTCATGGCCCATGAGATCAATTCCCAGGTCAAGCTCTTCCCTCAGTGTGGAGTCTGCTTCAGATTCTCTCCCTCCCTCTCCCTCTGCCCCTCCTCCCCACTCGTGTGCACTCTCTCTCATTCTTTATCCTTCTAAAATAAATAAATCTTTTAAAATATATCTCATGTAACCCTCACTTTCACCCAGTGAGGGGGAAAATTATTGTTGTCCCCACTTCCCAGGTGACGAAGTGGAGGCATTGAGCTTTTAGGTACCTCATCTTGGTCACCTAGCTACCAAAAACCTCAAAAGGAGGTCTGCCCAGGCTCTGTGCTGTGCCTCTCAACCATTAGGCCAGGTATGCCTTGACTCTAGACATGAGATCTGGAAAAAAAATCACCAGAAATGGAGGCTTTTCTCATAGACAGTCAACAAGTTCAAATACACAGCTGCACTGCTGCATTTTAGCCTCCAAAAGCATGTTACCACAGGAGCCACACCAGCAGTCTGCACCCTACATTTCAAGTACAGTTGGAAGGTTCTTCCACCAAGAGATTTTTTTAAGGTTTTATTTATTTATTTGAGAGAGAGAGGGTGTGTGAGAGAGCACAAGTGGGAGGCAGAGGCAGAGGGAGACGGAAAAGCAGACTCCCCACTGAGCAGGGAGCCCAACATGTGGCTCAATCCCAGGATCCCAGGATCAGGACCGAAGCCAAAGGCAGATGCTTAACCAACTGAGCCACCCAGGCACCCCTCACCAGGTTTTTAAATATAAATCAAGGAAGAAAAAGAAGCTGGGATGAGCCACAAAATTTAATTTAGTAACAGGGCCCCAAAAGGAGGCCTTTGCAACCTTGTGGAGTTTCCTTGCAGGTATCTGCAAATAAGGAAGGAGATCTGGAAAAGATGTGTGCAATGGAAATGACCCCAGCTCAAGGCTTAGGAAGACATTCTAATGGGATACATTTCCTCCTACAGTGCCAGAGGGACTAAGAAAAATAGCAAACATTCACTGAGCATTTATGGCATGTCAGGCACCTTTGGGGTTCTCATTGCTTTACATACATTATCTGATTTGGTCCACAGAACACCTCACTGAGGCACAGTGGAGAAATCAGGCCTACTTTACACAGTCAATGGAGAAACATAATATAATTTAAAGGGAAGTTCATGGAGAGCACTACTGCTCTATTTACATAAAATAAAATTAAGAAAATAAAGATAAATATCTATTGCCTATAGATTTCTGTAACTTTGTGTAATTGCTGGAGAAAGGGATTTTGACATTTACCCAAATTGAATTGTACCTGTTATTTTCCAGCTATTTATTTAAAGGCAATCGTATTACATCCTCCACCCATCAAATTGGATAGCATGTCTATCAGATAAAATGGTTAAGGATTTTTAAGGTAACAAAACACAAGTGTAAACAACAACGATTCATCTTTCAATGGACACTGAGGCTCCTTCCACAGTTTGGCTATTGTGGACATTGCTGCTATAAACATTGGAGTGCAGGTGTCCCGGCGTTTCACTGCATCTGTACCTTTGGGGTAAATCCCCAACAGTGCAATTGCTGGGTCGTAGGGCAGATCTATTTTTAACTCTTTGAGGAACCTCCACACAGTTTTCCAGAGTGGCTGCACCAGTTCACATTCCCACCAACAGTGTAAGAGGGTTCCCCTTTCTCCACATCCTCTCCAACATTTGTGGTTTCCTGCCTTGTTAATTTTCCCCATTCTCACTGGTGTGAGGTGGTATCTCATTGTGGGTTTTGATTTGTATTTTCCTGATGGCAAGTGATGCAGAGCATTTTCTCATGTGCTTGTTGGCCATGTCTATGTCTTCCTCTGTGAGATTTCTCTTCATGTCTTTTGCCCATTTCATGATTGGATTGTTTGTTTCTTTGGTGTTGAGTTTAATAAGTTCTTTATAGATCTTGGAAACTAGCCCTTTCTCTGATACGTCATTTGCAAATATCTTCCCTCATCCTGTAGGTTGTCTTTGAGTTTTGTTGACTGTATCCTTTGCTGTGCAAAAGCTTCTTATCTTGATCAAGTCCCAATAGTTCATTTTTGCTTTTGTTTCTTTTGCCTTCGTGGATGTATCTTGCAAGAAGTTACTGCGGCTGAGTTCAAAAAGGGTGTTGCCTGTGTTCTCCTCTAGGATTTTGATGGAATCTTGTCTTACATTTAGATATGGTTTATGTATACAATGGAATATTACTCAGCCATTAGAAATGACAAATACCCACCATTTGCTTCAACGTGGATGGAACTGGAGGGTATTATGCTGAGTGAAGTAAGTCAATCGGAGAAGGACAAACATTATATGTTCTCATTCTTTTGGGGAATATAAATAATAGTGAAGGGGAATATAAGAGAAAGGAGAAGAAATGTGTGGGAGGTGTCAGAAGGGGAGACAGGACATGAAGACTCCTAACTCTGGGAAGCGAACTAGGGGTGGTGGACTCCTAACTCTGGGAAGCGAACTAGGGGTAGTAGAAGGGGAGGAGGGTGGGCGGTGGGGGTGAATGGGTGACAGGCACTGAGGGGGGTACTTGACGGGATGAGCACTGGATGTTGTTCTGTATGTTGGCAAAATGACCACCAATAAAAAATAAATTTATTATAAAAAAAACAACAACGACAAAACAAACGTATCGGAATTTTTTCTGGGTAGATAAATGTTCTTTACAATATCTAAATGAATATCAAATACAATTGAAACCCAAGAAAGAATATTTTAACTATAGAAATGATCAAGGATACATTACATATGTATAGAATAACCTCCTTATTTTATATTTAAAAACCACAAAGTGGTATTTCTTCCCATATGAAAGCAACCCCCAGGGCACCTGGGTGGCTCAGTGGTTGAGCATCTGCCTTTGGCTGAGTCATGATCCCAGGGTCCTAGAATCAAGTCTCACATCAGGCTCCTCACAGGGAGCTTGCTTCTCCCTCTGCCTGTGTCTCTGCTTCTCTCTCTGTGTCTCATGAATAAATAAAAAATAAAAATCTAAAAAAAAGAAAGAAAGCAATCCTCACCATCACCCAAAGAAAACATAAAATGTAAGGAAATTCCATTTCAAACAAAATCAAGAAAAGCCATGGCAAATTATAACCTAAAAAACCATCTACCAAATGCAGTGTAATTCGAACCTAAACAGAGGTAAAGGCCAAGACAAATCTAAAATTTTGCAGATGCTGGGGAGTAATTGGTCATAACCACTGAGGACATGCTACATTCCAAGAAGTGTTCGAAGCATTAATTAATTTAATCTTACCAGCCCTGTCAAGTACTTTTATTATCCCCATTTACAAACAATGAAATAGAGAGGCACAGATAAAGTAACTCACTCAAGATCACTGTTGGCGAGCAAGAATTCCTGTCCCCTTCAAGGTCCTTCTAGCTAGACTAAGAATCAAATTGATATGAGACACATTAACAGGAAGAAATCCAATTTAACAGTGTACACATGGGAATCCACACAGACATGGAAACTCCAAAGACAGGCAAAATGCAGTGTATAAGTCATCCTGAAGTAAGAAGAGGATGGGAGACTGGGACTTCAAAAGGAAAAAGCACATTTCTGAAGAAGAATGAAAAAGAGTCTATATTTAGTAAACAAATATTTACTGGATCACTCAAAGAGTGGGACACAGAGAGAACTTCGGTCAAACAGGCCTTGCCAGATTCCTTCCAGTCCACCCTGAATAGCTTATATCATAAAGTAGTGATCTATAGTGATAGCTCTCTTCCCAGGGCAGATCCTCTACTTAAATTCTTTTTTTTAATATTTTATTTATTTATTTATGAGAGACACAGAGACAGAGGCAGAGACATAGAGAAGGATAAGCAGACACCCCACAGGGAGCCCAATGCAGGGCCTGATCCTAGAACCCCAGGATCATGCCCTGAGCAGAAGGCAGATGCTCAACCACTGAGCCACCCAGGTATCCCATCTCTACCTAAAATTTTTTACACAGTTGTGGGGGAAATAAAGAGGTGAAGGGGAGAAGAAAAATTCTTGTCTACCTTCAAGGTCTCCCAGCTGGTCTAAGAAGTCAATTTACATAAAACAGATTAACAGAGGGAACAGTTTTATTACATGTGCATAGATGCCCAATTATAGAATGGATACCTAAAAAATTACCCAGGTAAGCAGTTTTTATATTTTTTAGACAAAGAGATAACCAATCTATGGAGAATTGGCAGGACAAAAATACCTGAAGTTTGGGAGCTTCAATTAGAATTTAGACTAGGGTAATAAATTAGTAAAGTTACAAGGGTTGTTCACATAGCCTTCTGGGCTCTACATTTCCTATCTCTGGTGATAAGGATTTTTCTTTACATTCTGATACAAGGAAGGTACCTTTCACATGGGAGATTTATTTCTTGCTTTCAAAGGGACAGAGGAGGGTCTGAGTGCCTTTGCTACATATGCTGTCTCTTAAGTGACTTTTATTTAAAATAATCAATATGCCAAAGTAGCACATTTTGAGGTAGCTTGCCCTTGGCCCCTACAGAGCTCTTCCTGGATCTGCTGGGTTGTGATTGCTTTTTGACCCTAAATAATATTTGTGCCAAAGTGGTGCATCTTGGGGCAGCCTGCTCTTGGCCCCTAATTATCACACAGCTACTAATTATCAGAATTAGAGTGTGAACTCTGGAGTTTGAGTAGAGCACAAAGCTTTTCAAAAATAAGTAGCACACGAATCTCTTGCTTAACAGAGCAAGTTCTAGTGCAGGGCTGGGATGAGGTAGGGGATAATGAAGGATAATCAAAAGAAAGATAGGCAAGGGCAAGGCACCCCCATCCTAAGAGAAAACTACACTTAAAAGGGAAAAGACCGGGCACCTGGGTGGCTTAATCCATTAAGTGTCTGTCTTTGGCTTGAGTCATGATCCGAGTCCAGAGATTGAGTGCCACATCTGGCTTCCTGCTCAGCGGGGAGTCTGCTTCTCCCTCTGCCTCTCCTCCACTCGTACTCTCTAGCTTGCTCACTGTCTTACTCTCTCTCTCTCAAATAAATAAATAAAATCTTAAAAAAAAAACAATGGAAAAAAGACCCCATCCTCTTATTCTACACCACTCCAGAAGAACCCCTCCACCCAATCCTTCCCCATGCAAACAACTACCTGATAGGTAGATGAACATGTGGATGAAAAGCTGATTGGGTAACGCACAGGGAGGGCTAATCAGATTAAAACAGCCTGCCAACAATCTCATAAAAACCTCTGGATTTAAACCCCAAAATAGCAACCTTCTTCGGTCCCCTTCTTCTTCGGGAGCTTTGTACTATCACTCAATAAATGTTGCTTTGCTGCCTACCACTCTTCATCTGGTCTACCTCTTCATTCTTCAACATGGTGTGACCAAGAACTGAGGACACCAAAGGAAAAGAAATCCTGAAACAGAAAGACTCCTTAAACTACTCTCTGACACAGTCACAGAATGGCAGCGTAGGTCACAAAGTGGCAGCGTAGGCAACCCCAATTAAACCATCTTTTAGAAACACATGGTCAGTGTGGCAGCGAGGCAAGGCGAAGGGAGAAGAGGAAATGTAGCAGTGGAAAAGTTTTTCCTTCTTCCCTTCAAGGTTCTTTGGCTGGTCTAATAATTAAATTGACATAAGACAGACATATAGGAGAAAAATAAACAGACATTTAAGAAACCTGTATGCCTCCTGTATGCATGGAAGAAACCCAGGAAACTGGAGTAACTCCCTGACATGGCCCTAAATACCATTTTCAGCAAAAGACAAAGAAGAAGCTGGGGGTGGGGTATCCCTTATGAGAGATTACCAGGCCAAGCACAGTAAATAAGAGTACGGTTGTCATACAGATTTAGGTCTTTGCCTTCTCCATTGGTAAGAGTTCCTAAAGACTTAGCCATCCCTCCCTTGCTAGTACAGCAAGAGAGATGGACTTACAAAGGGAGATTTCTCTTATACATTACAAATGTTTCTTACAAAAGGGTAATTTCTCGCTTTTCAGAATTTCACCTATGTCTGCGGTTTCTTAAAAATAATGAGCTTCAAAAATCAATATGCCAAAGAGGCATATTTCAGGATGGTATATTTTAACTCTCCTTCAGGAGGCAACCAACTTGTAGCTAATCTTTAGCAGGACAAGACTGTCAAATGCCAAGTTGTCACTCTCAAGAAGCCTGTGGTACAGGGGGTTTTACTCTAAGACTGCCAGGTCAATCTTATCAGCCTGAGCTTCACAATCCACTTAAACCCATTCTGACATTCTGGATTTGAACCCAAGCAGGCTGTGTGTCACACACAGTTCTTCAGCCAACAGTCTATAACACATGTCCCGCAGCATATTTTGAAGATAGTTTTATATCACTGGGCTCAAGATGGATTATTCACAGCACAGGTTGGTCACTGGAAAATAAACTGGGGGAGGAAATGGAGGGAGCCCTCCTTTACTCCATTAGCCCAAATAAACTCTAAAGACTTGAAATGTTTAAACATAACAAAATGAAACATTTAAAACCCAAGAAGAGGGAATCCTGGTTGGCTCAGTCAGAAGAGCATGTGACTCTTGATCTCATGGTAGTGAGTTTGAGCCCCATGCCTACTATCAGAGACAGTGGTTCATCACACCACAAAATGTATTTCTAGGGGTACCTGGGTGGCTCAGTCAGTTGTGCATCTGACTCTTGATTTCAGCTCAGATAGTAATCTCGGAGTCTTGAGATCAAGCCCTGAGATGGGCTCTGGGCTTCTGGCTCAGTGAGGAGTCTGCTTGAGATTCCCTCTCTCCCTCTCCCTCTGTTCACCCCCTCCCGGTTTGTGCTCTCTAAAATAAATAAATCTTTAAAAAAATAAAATGTATTTCTATATACATCTATATAGAACATAAATTTAATCCTTACAACAACCTCATGAGGCACATGTTCAGAAATCAGCCCTACCTTTAGAAAGTCAATGTGTAATAATAATGATAAACTATAAACAATGGTTCAAGTCATATTATATGTTATGTACATGAACTCTGTTAATGTTTAAGAGATTCTGGCAAAGAGTCTGTTCTTGACCAAACTCTAATAGAGCTCCTCTAAATTGTCTTTTCAACTAGGGCTTGACTTTTGGGCTTCTTAGCAAGAATCCCGCTAAGCCAGTTTAGCCAGAATCACCAGTCCTTGATATCTAATCAGTTTCAAGCTTTAATTGCATTCTTTGTCCTCCACCATCCCCTCAGTGATGTCCAATCGACCTCGCCTGTCTTCAGGAAGAATTCTGTTAGGTCACTGTAGCCAAAATCCCTCATACCTCTGATGTTTCCTTTCACTAATTTTTCCATCAACTGACTTCCACTCTGCTCCTTGGCTAAAAATTCCCATTTTTCATTTATGTATTTGGAGTTGAGTCCTCTGTCCCTCACTGCAAAACCCTATCATGGTGGTTCTGAATAAAGTCTACCTTCCTTTTCTTTCACAAGTGTTGTGAATAACTTTTTCTTTAACAAATCCTAGGTTGAGGTAAACCTCTCTTTACAATTCTAGGCATAAATCCATGTTTTAAGCCAGTGGCTGCCATTGATGATAGACACCTGCCATTATGGTCTCAGTAATGGAGAGGATACCCTAACTTTCTCTGTGTTGCTGAGTTACTTTCTCTGGTCTTAAAGTCTTGAGTGTGGGTGCACAACCTCATGATGGAATCTGGTTATGGTTCTCTGCCTGGCTCCCCTGGGGCAGAGACAAAAAGAATAATTTCATGTTCCTGGATGGAAGGCAGGGCTCTGTGTGAAATGTGGGATTCCCAACGTTCTCTGCTTTCACAAGGAGAAGCAGAATATAACATCCCCAAATACGCCTCTTTGGCATTAGGATTATCTTGAACTGGTTATTTTTTTAAGAAACAACAAATACAAGAGAGGCTCTAAAAACTGGCTAGAAGGTACCCTTTTGTAAAAGGAACTCCCTTTGTGAGGGTGTCTTCTTCTCATAGTCTAAATCCCTAAAACTCGAATCAATGGAAAAGGCAATAATTTAAATCTGCATAACTATCTTACCCTGGTTTAGGGTGCCTTGCTTTATAACCTTTCATAACTGACTCCCAACACTCACACACACACACACACACACACACACACACCCTCTTTCTCTTTAGCTGGAGATAGTATAGAAGGTGGTGGTTTGAGCCATTTTAGAGAACTAAACAGCTCCTGGGTGTCTCCCATGTATACAGGAGGCATACATATTAGTAAATTTTTGTTTTTCTCCTTTTAATCTTTTATTATTGGGGGGGGGTCTCAGCCAAGAACTCAGAAGGACAGAAGAAAAATTAATTCTCTTCTCCTTATACCAGCAATAGGAAGAGGCTCAATACTTGACAGCTGTGACAAGGAAAATTGTCCATGAGAGGGTAACTTAGCAATCCATAGTGGCTGAAAATATGGGCACTACAGTCATCAGACTGGGATCCAATACTGGATCCAACATTTGCCGACCCTGTGACCTGACTTCTCTCTCATTTTCTTTTTGGTTGAGGTATAATTGATTTACAACATTATATTAGTTCCAGGTGTGCAACATAATGATGGATATTCGTGTATATTGCAACATGATTATCACAATAGGACTTCTCTTTTTAATGGTTTCCTACCAGAGAATTAAGCTCTAATGCCCCAAAGCAATCACTGGATGCAACACACAAATTTCTCTCCTATGGACCTAGAATGGTGCTAGCTATTTGCTCTCTTCATAAGAAACGAGAAAACACTCACTCAAATCTTTTTTTTCTAGGGCTTAATTCTCACACTGAACCCCTAATGAGAGTAGTTGCAGGCTAAATAAATCACTTCTCTTTTCCATGCCTATTTTTTTCATTCTAACTTCTAAAGTGTGGGTACAAATTGTACCTTGTTCATATTTTTTAATGAGAATTTAATGAGCTAAGACATGTAAAGCACTTAAAACAGTGCCAAGAACAAAAATATATGTCACTGTTATCAATATCACATTCATATTTGTATTTTCCGCTTCTTCTTGAAATATGGGTGCTCAGTAAATAGTTGAGAAATGAACAGGTGTGTGCGTGCATAAAGATAAACAGTAGTACTGTGCAGAATAAATTAGGACAGATGGGAGGCAGAAAGACTCCTTGAAACCCGCTGGAATAATAACAACTATATATATATATATATATATATATATATATATATATATATATATATTTGAAGAGGTTTTGAAACAGGGGAACAGTAGTGAAAATGGTGAGGATGCAGGTTTCTGAAATGTTGCAGAGATGACTCCACAGAACTTAGGATCTGACAGGATATGGGCAGTGGAGATAACTCATAGCTGTTAGCTTGGGTAACTGAATGAATGAATAATGTCATCCAGAGAAAGGAAAAAAAATTCCAAGGAGGAATTGATGAGCTGAGTTTGAGACATTTGGGTAATTAATCTTATAAGAAATCTTTTTCAAAGATTTAATTATTTATGAGAGAGAGAGAGAGATTGAGAGAGAGAGAGAGAGAGAGAGAGAAAGCATGAGCGGGAAGGGCAGAGACATAGAGAGAATCCCAAGCAGACTCCATGCTGAGTGGGAGTCCGACATGGGACTGGATCCCAGGACGCTGAGATCATGACCTGAGTCCAAACCAAGAGTCAGAAGCTCAACCGAATGCACCACCCACATACCCCTAATCTTACAAGACATCTTTTTTTCTGTAAAGATTTATTTATTTATTTATTTATTTATTTATTTATTTATTTATGAGAGAGAGAGAGAGAGAGAGAGAGAGAGTGAGGCAGAGACACAGGCAGAGGGAGAAGCAGGCTCCATGCGGGGAGCCTGACGTGGGACTTGATCCTGGGTCTCCAGGATCACACCCGGGGCTGAAGACCGCGCTAAACCGCTGAGCCACCCGGGCTGCCCTGATCAATCTTATAAGACTGGGTATATATTCCAAAAGTTCTCCTGTTAAACCCAAAGAATCCTCCAATCAGGATTGCATTCAAAACATTTCTAGAAGAGAACCATATTTGGTGGCTTGGTTGTATGCTTACAAGTCACAAAAACAACTATAACGATCTTAGGAAGAAGCAGCAGAAGGGTGCAGGAATTTATTGCTGTAATACAGGAGAATATGGTGGAATTAATTGGGAAGAATATAGCAAAGCCTCAGAAAGAGTTATAGTTGGGAAGGAGAGCCAGCACGTATCAGGAAGGGCTCTGTCTCAGAGTCTTCTTTCTTGGGTTGGCTTCCTTATTCTCTCCCTGGAGACCAGCCTTTTACTCAGGTCATCTGCTTGGAAGTGGCCATGACACCTGTAGCCAATGTCAGTATTCCCCCCAGACCTCCACCAATCCTTTTTTGTGGATCCCTTAGCTTTGGTATACTTTCCCTTCTGACGGTTAGCATCTGCGACCTGTTTAGAGGAGAGAACTGAGGGGGATCCTGGAGTCATTTGCTGGATGTGGCAGAAATGGAAGTGCCTGAGAATTTACATTCCTCCACCTCTAGGGTAGGCCCTAGACAATGATAATGTCTGAAGGCTTCTGAATGCCTGTTTCCTTGCCTCTTGGGGAAAACCTATATTCACAGGTTTTACAGTGGAATAAGACTGAGTTGGGGATCCCTGGGTGGATCAGCGGTTCAGCACCTGCCTTTGGCCCAGGGCGTGATCCTAGAATCCCTGGATCGAGTCCCGCGTCAGGCTCCCAGCATTGAGCCTGCTTCTCCCTCTGCCTGTGTCTCTGACTCTCTTTCTCTCTCTCTCTATCATGAATAAATAAAATCTTTAAAAAAAAGGGACTGAGTTCCCCCACCCTCTGTGGGACTTTTGCTTTTCCCTTTTCCTACCCTGTTTCCATCAGTCCCTGACTGATTTTTCTCGTGAACATTTACTTAATGATTTATTTGCAGATATATCGTCATCTCAGGGTCTGCTTTGGGGGAACCCAACTAGATGCATTAAAAGGTGTCTCCCCACGAAGATATTGGACATAAGATCACTATAGATGTAATTAGTTAAGATGAGGTCATTAGAGTGATCAGTATCCACAGAAAAGGGGGACATGTGGACACAGATGGACATGCATAGAGGGAAGACCCAGGGAGAAGATGGCCACATGGCTTGATTGAGGTAGCTACCAGCCAAAAAACGCTAAAAGTTTCATCGAACGCAAGAAACTAGAAGAGGCAAAGAAGAATTGTCCCCTAGAGCTGCCAAGGAGAACATGATTTCAGACTTCTGGCTCCAGAATATGAAAGACTACATTTATGTTGTTTAAACTACTCAATTTGGGATATTTTATGATGGCAGCCCTAGGAAACCAATACACTCATCAAGAGTAAATCTGCTCCCAAGTTTTACATCTCTTCTGGCTAAGAGATCATCAGAGATGGACACCAGATTGTCTACGCTCCTATTCTAAGCACAGATCTTGATTGGAGAACACAGGTCCTTCAGTGCTATGTAGGGGGTAGACTAACAGAGTATAAACATCAATATTGTGATTAAGAGGAAACAGTTCCCATAGCAAAGGGGAGCGCTCTTGAGCCCATGGATGGAGAAACACTCCCAAAATAGCCACTGGCAAGAGATTTTCTCAGGATGGAATTTCCCTGTCCTTTGTACAGTCCTAAGTATCCAACAAAAACTGATGGAGGAGTTTGGTTACTTTTTCAAATTCAGAAGATGTTCCAAATTTATAGGGATCCCAAAACATGAGATTTGAAAAATCCTCCAAGTTGATTAGTGTTGCCATTTTGATTCCTTGATTTGGCTTCTCAATGGCAACAATGCACGCTCCAGAATAACATTAATTCGGAATGAACAACAAATCCTGCTGTGCATTGAAACATGAAGTCAATTTATGTCAAATGTTGTTTCACAGAGCTTGAAACATAATAAACAGAAATGATACCAGTAAAATCTACGAATTTATTTAGCAGCAGCATAGTACTTTGGATTTTAAGCCAACTCTAAAAGAGAGGAGAAAAGAAATAAAGTTAAGGAAAGGGTTTTTGTTTTTGTTTTTTTCCTTATGAATCAAACTGGAAGCAGAACATTTTGCACACTGGCTCAGACATTGAATCTCATTCCCACCATTTCAGCAGTAGCCAATTCGAATCTGATTCAAAGCTGATGGTTTTCAAGCAGTTACTAGTATACATGTGTCTATTAATGGACAGGCACTGAGTCCCATTTCTCTTCTACTTCCTCTACTAATCAAGTTATGAAATGTGATTTTCAGTAACTCTGAACATATGTGCGATGAAATGAAATATAATTTGTTTATTTCAACATCCATCCAACTTTTCCTTTTGAATAACATTTATTTTCTCTTTTAGAGCAGAGGAATTTCAAAAAAAGGAAACTGGCTCCTTGAAGTTTCTTCTTGAGTGGAAGTAGTAGCTTTCTAATAAACTGGCTATTTTTTAATAAATTTATTTTTTATTGGTGTTCAATTTACGAACATACAGAATAACACCCAGTGCTCATCCCGTCAAGTGCCCCCCTCAGTGCCCATCACCCATTCACCCCCACCCCCCGCCCTCCTCCCCTTCCACCACCCCTAGTTTGTTTCCCAGAGTTAGGAGTCTTTATGTTCTGTCTCCCTCTCTGATATTTCCCACACATTTTCTCTCCTTTCCCCTTTATTCCCTTTCACTATTTTTTATACTCCCCGAATGAATGAGACGATATAATGTTTGTCCTTCTCCTATTGACTTACTTCACTCAGCATAATACCCTCCAGTTCCATCCACGTTGAAGCAAATGGTGGGTATTTGTTTTTTCTAATGGCTGAGTAATATTCCATTACATACATAGACCACATCTTCTTTATCCATTCATCTTTCGATGGACACCAAGGCTCCTTCCACAGTTTGGCTATTGTGGCCATTGCTGCTATAAACATCGGGGTGCAGTTGTCCCGGCGTTTCATTGCATCTGTATCTTTGGGGTAAATCCCCAACAGGGCAATTGCTGGGTCGTAGGGCAGGTCTATTTTTAACTCTTTGAGGAACCTCCACACAGTTTTCCAGAGTGGCTGCACCAGTTCACATTCCCACCAACAGTGTAAGAGGGTTCCCTTTTCTCCGCATCCTCTCCAACACTTGTGGTTTCCTGACTTGTTAATTTTCCCCATTCTCACTGGTGTGAGGTGGTATCTCATTGTGGTTTTGATTTGTATTTCCCTGATGGCAAGTGATGCAGAGCATTTTCTAATAAACTGGCTAACTGTTGGCTATCACCATGGATTACCCAAAACCACACCCTGCAGTAAAGATTCTGATACAAGTGTTTTAATGATGGATGGGTTTCTAGGGAAGCCTGGCCAAAGGGGAGGAAAAAGAAAGCAAGCAAACATGTCTTAGGCCAGATCTTCACCTCTATGCGATCCTGAGGAAGTTACACCTCAGATGTTGTGCTGTTTCTAGTGTAATAGCTGGGAGTTCTTACTTCTGCACCCATCGGTCATTGGATAATGGTCACCCAGTGCTCTGGTCTCAATGTTTGTGTCCCTCAGACTTTTACATGTCAAAAACCTAATCTCCAAGGTGGTGGTTTCAGGACCTTGTGTGTGTGTGTAGGGGGGAGTCTTTGAATGGTGACTAGATTATAAAGGTAGAGCCCTCATGAATGGGATTAGTGCCCCAACAAAAGCGACCCCACAGAGCTCCTTCGCCCCTTCTACCATGTAAAAACACAAGAAGTCTACAAGGCCATCATTTGATCATGCTGGTCTCAGACTTCCAGCCTCCAGAACTGTGATAAATAAATTCCTGTTGTTTATTAGCCACCCAGTCTGTGGTGTTTTGGTATTTTGTTACAGCAGTCCAAACAGACAAAAATGGGTTGTGGGCTAGGAGAAGGCATGTGAACTCCCTGGCAATTCCAACTTTATGATGTTGTGACAGAGCAGACCCAGTAGCCCCAAAGGCAAGCCTCCAAAGACAGCACCAGGTGTGCGCTGCTGAAAGTAAAACACACAGGACTTGAAGAATAGCGCTTAGAAATTGCAAAAGGAAAACACATATTAAAAAAAGGAAAACACACACATACACACATGACAACAAAAAAAAATTGAAGGTGATGGATATGTTTAGAATCTTGATTGTGGTGATGGTCTCACAGGTGTATGCTTATATCCAAACTCACCAAAATGTATACATTAAATATATGTGCATGTATTATATATCAGTTATGCCTCAATAAAGCTAAAAAAGCAAAAGTTAAAAGAAAGAGATCATTAGTATACTTGATAATCTCATTTATAATGATCTCATTAGGATAGAAAGTACAATTTTTGGTTCAGCTTCTCCCCAAAATTAGATGGCCCACTTTGGCCTTCTGTATTATAACCTCCATGCTAAACCTAGATTCCAGGGTCACAGTATGTCAGCTTGGATGTCAATGTCTTCAGTCCCCACTAATGTCACAATATGGATCTAACATAGACTCATACTTTTGCCTTCTCTTTTTTTTCCTTTCTCCAAATTTTTATTTAAATTCCAGTTGGGTCCATTCATGGACTAGCCTGACTTGTTTGAGTAATGCCACTGTCTTTCAATGACTATATGACATTAATGAATTTAGAATAAGATAGGGACACCTAGGTGGCTCAGTGGTTGAGCATCTGCCTTTGGTGCTCCATGAGTCCCCCATTGGGCTCCTGGCAGGGAGCCTGCTTCTCCCTCTGCCTATGTCTCTGTGTCTCTCATGAATAAATACATAAAATCTTTAAAAAATAAAAATAAAAAGTAAAAAAAAAATAAATTCCAGTTGGTTGGGACGCCTGAGTGGCTCAGTGGTTGAGCATCTGCCTTCGGCCCAAGGCGTGATCCCGGGGTCCAGGGATCGAGTCCTACATCGGACTCCCTGCATTGAGCCTGCTTCTCCCTCTGCCTGTGTCTTTGCCTCTCTCTCTGTGTCTCTTGTGAATAAATAAAAAAACCTTTAAAAAATAAAAATAAATTCCAGTTGGTTAACATACAGAGTAATATTAGTTTCAAGTGTAGAATTTAGTGGCTTGTCAATTACAAACAACAGCCAGTGCTCATCTCAAGTGCTCTCCTTGATCTCCATCACTTATCTAACTGAACCCCACTTCCTACTCATCTCCTGTCCAGTTTGTTCACCCTCAGTTTGTTCTCTATAGTTAAGAGCCTCTTTCCTCATTTGCCTCTCTTTTTTCCTCCATGTTCATCTGTTTTGTTTCTTAAGTTCACATATGACTGAAATCATATGGTATTTATCTTTCTCTGACTGACTTATTTTACTTAGCATAATATTCTCTGGGTCCATTTATGTTGCTGCAAATGGGAAGATTTCATTCTTTTTGATGGGGACCCACTGGGACATCTGGGCTCTTTCCATATTTTGGCTATTATTAATAATGCTGCTATAAACATCAGGATATATATATCCCTTCAGATCAGTATTTTTTTATCCTTTGGTTAAATATCTAAATAGTGTGATTCCTGGATCATAGGGCAGTCCTATTTTTAACTTTTGGGGGAACCTCCATACTGTTTTCCTAGAGTGATTGCACCAGTTTACATTCCCACCAACAGTATAAGAGAGTTCCCCTTTCTCTGCTCCTTGCCAACACTTCTTGTTGCCTTCTTCAATTTGAAATCTGATTGGCTTGTGACATAGGCTTCATTGAAGGCAAAACCATATCTTTCACAAGACTATAAAACTGCAGTTGCTGAAATCATTATTTTAGACAATATAATATTTTAAACATCAGGAGAAATTTTAAGTCTATTTATTAAGCTTTCACTATGTATTCAGGAAAGCCAATTAAAAATACCATAATTATACATGTCTTCCTGCCATGATCACTATATATTGACTCATTCCTGACAAAATCTGAAGAAGAAATAAGATTCCTTTTCCACAGCAATCTTCCCATGGCCTGCTATATTGGGAAGAATAAGCCAGAAGGGCTACAAATACTGTAACTAATCATTGCAGTGTCCAGGTAAAACTGCTATAACTTGGCAACGTGAGCCCAGACTTTGTCCTCAACTTCTTTCTTTGGAGAATTTCTACATGTTTGGGTCTCTCTGAAATCCTGAGGAGGCAGTTAGAGATATCTACTTATGTGAGAGGTTGATTTGCCTTTGGGAAGGACATTCCATACGCAAGAAGAATCATAAGGGCAGTTTGGTCAAAGACAGTAGCCAGTATCTGAGGGAGAAGAGAAATTTTGGAAAACAAAACAAAAAAAGAATGAGTCCCTTTAGTTGTCACTCATTTCTCCAGTCCATATCCAACAACTTCATGCCTAAGCCCCAACAGGAGGAGGCTCTAATAAATGAATGAATGAAAAGTTAATGTCTAAGGCCATTTGTATGATAAGACATCAGCCATGTCAGTTTTGGTACCTTTGCTGGTAATGGCAAATGGCATGGCATTACTGGCTCATTTCTTCCATGTATCCTAGATGCTCTTTTCTTCTGTTTTAATGTAGAATCTGATTATCTAAAGCTATCTCATTCATCTTGGGAGGTCAAATACATCATGTTCAGAAAATTTTCTCCAAATCTCAATCCAAGGCAGTGTGACCTCAGAAGGCACCATTAGAGCAGGGCTCAGTGATACTGGAAATGAGGGCTGGACATGGCCACCTCTGCACAAACTCTGTGGGCACAGCAGTAGCAGGAGAAACAGCAGGCCTATTGGTAGGTATTACCCCAAGATACCACCTTGGGAATAAGCAGTAAAGGAAGAAGTGATCACTTAATTTAACTGTTTGGAAGAAAAATGATGGGAGATGGAATTAAGGGTATATAAAAGCCATGCACAGAGACTAGCCTTTCACTATGCGAGGATGCAAAATGAAAACAGTGAACCAGGAAGATGACCTCACTGGACACTGAATCAGCTGGTGCCTTGATCTTGGAATCGCTAACCTCTAGAATTGGAGGAAAATGAAAAGAAAAAGGAACAGATAAAATCTCTTCAAAAACAGCTACTCAATGTCAAAAAGGGGTGGGGGAGGGCAGGCACCTGGGTGGCTCAGTGGTTGAACATCTGTCTTTAGCTCAAGTCATGGTTCTGGGATCTTGGGATCAAGTCCCGCATCAGGTACCCAACAGGGAGCCTGCTTCTCCCTCTGCCTATGTCTCTGCCTCTTTCTGTGACTCTCATGATTAAATAAATAAGATCTTTAAAAAAAAAAAAAGGCAAGTTGAAGTACAGAGTCAGAATGAATGTATTGCTCACCTGAAGGACCAGGTGCAAGAGATAAAGGCCAAAACCAGCACGGAAAAGTGCTACATGAAAAGAAATACTGAGTTGTAAATTTCCCAGACCCAGAAAAAAGGTAAGAACACAGAGGAACTCTTGCAGGAATGAGACTGAGAAAGTAAGGTTGAAAACCACGACACGGGATGCCTGGGTGGCTCAGTCGGTTAAGCCATCTGCCTTCAGCTCAGGTCATGATCTCAGGGTCCTGGGATCAAGCCCCACATCAGGCTCCCTGCTCAGTGGGGCGCCTGCTTCCTCCTCTTCCTCTGCCTGCCCTTCCCCCTCGCTTGTGCTGTCAAATAAATAAATAAAACCTAAAAAAAAGAGAAAAGAAAACCAGAGACGAGAACCGGATTCATATGGAGACTGAAATGTTCCTTAGACAGGAGCTGCAGAAACTGGCAGAGAAGCGAGGGTTTTGGAAGGAGAAATTCGATCCGGACACAGATATGAAACAGAATGAACCAGATGCTCTCAAAGCTGCAAAGGCCTTTGACTTAACATACCTTCAAGAGCTTGCAATGATGCTAGGAGAATATGAGTAGACCACGATTAAAGATCATATAGAATATGAGAAGACCAGAAAGAAGTCAAACGGGATAACTTGGAATTACACAGCATTATAAAGTTCCAGGCCTGGCAGCGAAGTGCTGTGGTATGGGATGAAATTGATGGTTTCAAAATGCCTGAAAGGGGAGCTCCTGGCTCAGGCATTGAGCATCTGCTTTTGGCTCAGGTCATGATCCTGGGATCCTGGGATCCTGGGATCAAGTCCCACATCAGGCTCCCTGCAGGGAGCCAGCTTCTCCCTCTGCCCATGTCTCTGCCTCTCTCTCTCTCTGTGTTTCTCATGAATAAATAAATAAAATCTAGAAAAAAAACCCCCCAAAACCAAAAAGCCTAAGAAGGATAAAGATGATATCAAGGATTCAAAAGGAAAAGGCAAAGACAAGTGGCAAGGCAAGAAAAAGTAATGGAGTCATCTGTGTTTTCCTCTGGTATTCTGGAGAGGAAAAGGAAAACTTGAAAGCATAAGAAATATCTTTTGCCATCACAGATAACTCATCTATGGTTGATTCTTATTTGGACATTCTCCCCCTCTTTTCAAATATTTATTTATTTATTTATTTATTTATTTATTTATTTATTTATTTGAGAGAGAGAGAGTATGTGTGGTGGGGAGGGGCAGAAGGAGAGGAAAAATCTTAAGCAAACTCCGCACTGAGTGCAGAGCCCCATTTAGGGCTCAATCTCACAACCTGAGCCAAAATCGAGAATGGGACATTTAACTGACTGCACCACCCAGGCATCCCCTACTTCTTTTCAAGTAAGCTCTACACCCAGAGTGAGGCTTGAACTCACGACTCCAAGATCAAGAGTCACATGCTCTCCTAGGCGGAGCTTGGTTATTTCACTTTGCCCATTATAGTAGTTTACAAAACCTGAATCAGGATTATATCATTGATAGGGCTTCTCGATATTTTGAAACAATTTGGCTGAGTAGAAATATTTCTAGGAACCTTGTGAAGATCCTTCTTTGCTCTTTATCACATGAAAACAAAACACAGTTCATGGGTTTAGTTACAGTATTGCATTAAAGCTTTAAGGATTCCTATAATGTCTCTGATTCTGATTTCATTCAACTCATTTACAGTGAAAAAACTCTTAGGAGCAAAATGAAGTATTCAGAAGAATTATAAGATGATGTTTATAAAATATCTAGCATAATTTATACACAGTAAAATTTAAGTAAAGGATGATTCCTAAAAAACAAATCCAGAGATTAAAAAATTATTTATTAAGCACCTGTGTATAAATAACAGGACCCCTGAGATCTATCATTTTACCACTCTATCATTTTTTTAAAGATTTTATTTATTTATTCATAACACAGAGAGAGGCAGAGACACAGGCAGAGGAAGAAGCAGGCTCCATGCAGGGAGCCCAACGTGGGACTCGATCCCGTGACTCCAGGATCATGCTCTGGGCTGAAGACGTCTCTCAACCGCTGAGCCACCCGGGCTGCCCAACCACTCTCATTATACTGTTAAAAGTAATACAACTATGCCAGCACCTACCAAACCCACTGTGGCCCCTCTTCATATTCTTTTCCCTTTCCTCTAGCAGTAACTATAGTCCTGACATTTGTGATGATGATTTCCTTATTTTTCTTTATAGTTTTTTAACTTAAGTATAGATTCAGATGTAATATAGTTTCTTTTGTCTTGGTTTTGAAAGTGTTTCTGAATAAACCCATGTCATTAGAATTTTTGTGACTGTCTTTTTTTTTTAAAGATTTTATTTATTTATTCATGAGAGACACAGAGAGAGAGGCAGAGACACAGGCAGAGGGAGGAGCAGGCTCCATGCAGGGAGCCCGACTCAGGACCTGATCCCCGGTCGCCAGGATCACACCCCGGGCTTAAGGTGGCGCTAAACCGCTGAGCCACCCAGACTGCCCCTTGTGACTGTCTTCTTTAGCTGAACATTATGTTTATGATAGTTGGATACAGCTGTTTTTCCTTCATTTTCATTTCTGAGTGTATTTTCTGGATACAACAGAATTTATGTAAATATATTTAAATGAGTGTGACTCTTAATCTATCTGTTCATGTGGTAGATTATATAAATTGATTTTCTTTTTTTTAATGTTTTTTTTTAATTATTTATGATAGTCACACACACAGAGAAAGAGAGAGAGAGAGGCAGAGACACAGGCAGAGGGAGAAGCAGGCTCCATGCACCGGGAGCCCGACGTGGGATTCGATCCCGGATCTCCAGGATCGCGCCCTGGGCCAAAGACAGGCCCTAAACCGCTGCGCCACCCAGGGATCCCGATTTTCTTTTTTTTTTAGATTTTATTTATTTATTTGAGAGAGGGGTGAAAGCGAGAGAGACAGAGAGAGAGAAAGAGAACATACACCAGTGCGAGAGGGACAGAGGGAGAGAGAGAGAAGCAGGCTGTCCGCTAAGCAGGAAGCCCAATGTGGGGCTTGATCTTAGGGCCAAAGGCAGATGCTTAGCCAATTGAATCACCCAGGTGCCCCATAAATTGATTTTCTAATATTTTACCATCCTTGCACTACTGGGATACTGCTAATCATCCTTTTAAAACATTGCTGCATTGGGTCTAGTATCTTGTCTAGCAAATTTGCATTTATAATCATGAATGAGATTTACCTTTAATTATCTTTTCTCATACTGTTTTTGAATGGCTTTGAATATTGTTGGGGATGAAAAAATAATTTTCCCTCTACCATTCTAACTTCTCAACTGGAAACCTTGTAATGAAAGGTAAGCAAGACAAAAACAAACAGAAGTTTATTAACATGTCTGCCTCACGTATACAAGGAAGAGACCCAGGAAAAAATGAGTAACTTTCAGAGATGCCTTAGAACTCAGACTTAAATATCATCTTCACTTAAGGACAAAAGAAATATCTGCTTCTTGTGATTTAGTCATCTTTCTCTTCCTGGTACAGAGGAAGATACCCTTACATGTGGAGATTTCCTTTGTACATTTAAGTGTCCTTTACAAAAGAGTAAATTCTACTCTGTTTTCAGAACTTCTCCTGAGTCTGCTGTTTCCCAAAATAATCAGCTCAAAGTAATCCTTATGCCAAGAGGAATATTTTGGGGTGGCCTATTTTACCATCCCTCAATATCAAGGTTATATTAAGGTATGTTCCCTCATTTGATTGGGAAGAATTTGTGTAAGATGAAAATTATTGCTTTGTTAACTATTTGTTACAACTCCCCATTAAAGGCAGCTGGACCTGTATTTTTTTCAAATTTTTAGTCATTTTGGTATTTTACAGATACACAATGTATTTCTTTTTATGTATTTTATTTGGAATTTGCTGGTCTTTTTTATTCTGTGGATTATTGAACTTAAATTATTCTGGAAATTAAGAGTAATATCTCTTCGAATATAAACTCTGCCTAACTCATTATCTCTCTACTCTTTGAATCCTTAATCCTTTAATGTCACTAATCTCTAATCACTAAAAGAGGGAGCTCTTTTAGTCTGTTTCTTTTGTCCTTGCACTTCGTTCTGAAATGTGTCCTTTGACTTCTCTACCATTTCACTAATTCTATGTTCACCTGTGTTAAATTAGTTAATGAATCATCCACTTAGATTTAATATTCAATTATTATATTTTCATTAAATACACTTGTCCATTTTGTATAGGTTTCCATACCTTGCAAATCATTTCAAGGTTGTCTTTTATTAAACATCTTCTATATAGTGTTTTTTAAATTTGTTTTTTGATGATTTCAATATCTGAAGTCATGCTTCACAGGAAGCATAAATTTCTGTGGTCTATTTTTTTTTTTACTGATACTTAGTCATTATAATTTGTTTCTTTGTGTGCTTGGCTATTATCTATCTCTGTACTTACTACAAGCTGCCTACTTTTTGAAAAATTGTTTACATGAACTCTTTGATGTCTAACATGAATATGATTAATAAAAAAAGGATTTGCATCTACTTTGGCTTAATAGTTGATGACATTATCCATCCTCAATCATGTTTATCTAAATTCTTAGCTTGAAGCTTTTTTGACCAACCAGATGATGTAGGTTGTAAACCATCAAAGGTCTGACTTGTGCTTACAACTTTTGAGAAATGTTTTATGTACTTCTTTACTTAGTGCCAGTACTCCAAAGTCAAGGGGCTGGGACAAATATACTTCTCATTTAGCCTTTATTACATGTGATGGTATAGCTTGTGAGGTTACTAATTTAAGGAACAGAGGTCTCTTATCATGCTTTTACACTTGGGCAGATCCTGGGATTTTCTTTCCTCAAGCCCTACAAAAATATATAATGACCTCAAAGCATCAGGAACTTCAGTGCTCTCCTATCCCTCTGATTTTTTTTTTCACTTAGATTTGGCTTCACAATTTCCTACATGTCAGTTCTTTCTTACTTTTAAAGACTTTTGGGGATCTCTGGGTGGCTCAGCGGTTTAGCGCCTGCTTTTGGCCCAAGGCGTGGTCCTGGAGTCCCGGGATCGAGTCCCGCGTCAGACTCCCTGCATGGAGCCTGCTTCTCCCTCTGCCTGTGTCTCTGCCTCTCTCTCATTCTCTCTCTCTCTCTCTATCATGAATAAATAAAATCTTTAAAAAAGATTCCTTAAAGACTTTTAACTTTATTTAGATTTTTGTTTTTAATGACAGAGTGAATCTGAATTCCTGACCTGCTCTATTATTTGATCACCTATTTATACTAAGGATGGTTTGGCTTGGGAATGCTGAGTTTTATTACAATGATTACTTTTGACAACATTTCTAGATAAAGTATAATTTTGAGGCTTTTTCACCTCTTTCTAATATTTGGGAGGATGGAAAAGTGGTGAGGTATTTGGCTTAATGATGTGTTTATTAATGACAGTAATATATTTATACATTTGGCCCAAAGAAAGAGAATTCTCTTGACTATATTCATGCTGATAAAATGTGTTGAAATGAAATATTTCATATTAGTATTATATGTACTTTTCAATTTAAGATTGTGGAATTGGATGATGAGGTTCACAACATGCTACTTCAGAATACAGCACCTGGGCAGACTGAATATTTTAAGCTGAGTTCGAGAAAGCAGCAGAAGCAGGAAGCTCAATATGAACCTCCAGCATATTTCTTCCCTGAAACAGGTCAGAAAATCTTCACATGAGAGATGCCCTCCCCATACCCAGAGGAAAGAAACATCTTTATTACTGAAGACAAAGGGATGCCAAGAAAAATCCTAATAAACCAACCTTGCTAAATATCCTGCTAATTCTTGATATGATTACTGCATATGCTTTAATCTCTCACAGTACTCCATGACTGTCTACTTTTCATCAAACCAGCAAAAAAATACACAGGTCTGTTTCTTTGAGTCTTCATTACCTTATGGAAGGTTTGCCTGTCACGTAAAAGTTCTATTAAGTAAACATATATGATATTCTCCTTTTAATCTTTGTCAGTTTAATTTTCAGACACAGCCAGGGACCCTAAGAGGCTTGAGGAAAACTTATTCCTCCATACAGGTCATAAATCTTTCAAGGGCAGAGACTAGGTCTATTTTGTTACTTGATTCCACATAGCAGCTAACACAGAGTAGAAATCAACAGATATTTATTCAATGAGTAAATTAATAAAATTGGTAAAGAAATCCATTGTGCATTTGCTGTTACCTCTACTGGATACCATTAAGATTTTTCTTTTTCTCTTTTTCTGTAGAAGTAACCCCCCCAAACAAAATAATCTGTGTAAAAAAAAACTCTACTGACTTCTGATATAATCTAAGTATTGGTGAGGGGATGGGTAGAGGAAGACTATAAGCAGTTAAAACACCTCAGGAGAACAGAGCAAAGAGTAAAAACTTTGTAGGTGTTCTTTGAAATTCTGATTAGCCAAGGAACTCCTGCAAGGAGATCTGGCCTCTGAAAGCAGAGTTCCAGGTCCCTACCTCCCACTGAATAGGTAAACATACGTGAAAAGCATATATTAAAAAGGAGAGCATAATCATAGGAAATGTTTTAATGTTCCTTCTGTGATGAGCCACACAGATATATACTATCTCCACTATTTATGCAAAATGCATTCATTCAGCAAATGAACAGCATTTTCCTTCCCTGCAGATATGTCCAAGAATTAATTTGTCTTCCAGGGGGCTCACATACGCATGGGAGGGATTTCTGTACATGAAAAAAATCAAAGTAGAGAGGTTTAGAGAAGAGAAAAAAATTTCTGCTTGGGAGTGAGTTCATGGGAGAAGTGGAGAGATGACAGATATATGGTCATGTTGATATATTAAGTTTTTCATTCTATTGCACATATTTTCTCTTCCTTGACTGTCTTTTTCCCATATCTCCATTGTTTGGAAAAATATGTAGTTTATAAGCATGCATAAAAGTTCCACATGTTTCTTTCTGAAAGATTCTAAGAAAACAAATTCAAAGATTTATCTCTACTTAAGGATATTTGTAGGGGAGTAAGGAGGAACTAGGTAATCTCTAGAATTAAAGATCAATAGGATACAACAAAAGAATAAGCACATAAATAATACAGAACCTCCCTCTGGTTAATATCTTTACCATATTGACCAATGGACTGATTTGGAAGGGTAAGGAATGTTGAAGCAGGTATGAATTTCATTTAGGTCTATTGGAAAATTGCCCAAGCACTTTATTAGAGGTAGTAATGATGTTCCAGATTTTTGAAATATATTATGTAAAAATATTCATTCTTAGAGTAGGCTTAGTTCAATTTTTCTTTTTCAGATTCTGCTTTTCCCATGAACAATCTTTAAAGATCTGCTTTTGAGGGGTACCTGGATGGCTAAGTTGGTTAAGCTCTTGAATTTCAGCTCAAGTCATGATCTCAGGATGGTGAGGTCCAGCCTCGGCGGGCTCTGCACTCTGTGGATTCTCTCTCTCCCTCTTCCTTTATTTCTGCCCCTCCTCCTGCTCATGCCCAAGCTCTCTCTCTCAAATAAATAAACAAATCATTAAAAAAAGATCTGCTTTTAAAAAAAGTCTAAAAGTATTTTTGAGCTTAGTTTGATAATTGAATTGTTTAGCTTAGTCTAATGTATTTTACATTTAGTATAAATAGTAGGAATGAGAGCTAGGATCACTTAAAACAATGGGCAGAGAGCTAGGAAAATATATGTAGATGTACTAACCCATGCATACACACATATCTACCATTCTATTTATATGTTTATTAGAGTAAACAGAGGTCATAGCAATGACTCTTGACTCTAATCTAGCACCACAAGGTTTATTCTAGTCTTCCCCCTTTACTGATTTATATAACTTCTTTTTCCAACACTGAGAAACCTGGACCTCATTATCTACTACAAGGGTCAATAAATGTTTACTATAAGGGGCCAGATAGTAAATATGTTAGGATTTGTGGGCCACACTTCCTCTGTCATATCTCTTCAGCTTTGAATTTCTTTTTTTAAAAAAGATTTTATTTATTTATTCATGAGAGACACAGAGAGAGAGAGGCAGAGACACAGGCAGAGGGAGAAGCTGTCTCCATACAGGGAGCCCGATGTGGGACTCAATCCCAGGACTCCAGGTAGGATCACACCCTGGGCCTAAGGCAGGTGCTAAACCACTGAGTCACCCAGGGATCCCCCAGCTTTGAATTTCATATAATTTTTTAAAGTAATCTCTAGGCCCAGCATGGGGCTAGAACTCACGACCCAAGATTAAGAGTTACATATTCTGGGACACCTGGGTGGCTCAGTGGTTGAATGTCTGCCTTCGACTCAGGTCGTGATCCCGGGGTCCTGGGATTGAGTCCCACATTGGGCTCCCCACGGAGAGACTGCTTCTCCCTCTGGCTATGTCTCTGCCTCTCTCTCTGTGTCTCTCATGAATAAATAAATAAAATATATTTTTAAAAAGAGTTACATATTCTATTGGCTGAGCCAGCCAGGTGCCCCCTCATGTATCATGAAGTACTATTTTTCCTTTGATTTTTTTTTAGCCCTTTCAAACTGAAAAAGAAGTACTTTGTGGGCCATTCAAAAATGAGCTAGATTTGGCCCATGGGCCCTAGTAAGCTGATCCCTATTCTATAATACAATTATGTGTTCAATCGTGGTGTTCACAAAGTTTCAGAATTGCTAACCTATACCTCTGAGATAAAAAAAATTATCAGTTAGAGCAGGGTTTGTATAGAGTTCTTTTAGTCTTTGTCCTTACAGTCAACATGTTATTTCCAAAGCTTTTACATCACCTCCTTTCTTCTCCACTCCCATCAGTGTGATAATGTCATTCTTGGAAGTACGGTTATTTTCCTTTGTCATGGTCTGCATTTCAAACTGGGATTCCACGGCATCTTGTGTGTGTGTGTGTGTGTGTGTGTGTGTGTGTGTGTGTGTTTTAATTGCATACATGAAAAATCACACCTTGTGGTGTGGACTTCTACATGTTTTGGCAAATGCACAGAGATGTATCTGCCAGTATGGTACCATGGAGAACAGTGACATTACCTGAAAATATTTCTCTACCTTTCTGTTAATGATGAGCCCTTTCCTCAACAGCTATTCTATGGAAATTATTAATCAGTAACTTTATGGTCAACCTCCCCTCTAAAACTCTCAAACCCTGGCAAATACTGATCTGTTTTGTTTTCCTATAGTTTTGTCTTTTCCAGAAGGTCATAAATGGAATCATGCATGTAGCCTTTGGCGTTAAATTCTTTTATTTAGCCTAATTATTTAGGATCATTATGCCTTTATGAAGAATTGACCTTTAGCGGTGCCTGGATAGCTCAGTCGGTTAAGTGTCTGCCTTTGGCTCAGGTCATGATCTCAGGGTCCTGAGATCAAATCCAGCATCGGGCTCTCTGCTCAGCAAGGAGTCTGCTTCTCTCTCTCTCCCTGTGCCCCTCCCTCACACTTGTGTGCTCTCTGTCACTCTCAATAAATAAAATCTTAAAAAAAATTAACTCCTTTGTCATTATAAAATGACATCTCTATTACTGCTAATATTATTTGCTGTGAAATCTGCTTTATCTGATATTAATAAAGGCTCATTGGCTTTCTTTTGATTGGTATTGCCATTAATTTTCTTTCTATCCTTTTACTTTAAACTTACTAATAGACAGCATATACTTGGGTCTTGTATTTTTATCCAATCTGGCAATCTCTTCCTTTTAATCAGGATATTTAAACTATTTACATTTAATGTCATTAATGATGTGTAGGTTTAAATCTATGATCTTGTTACTTCATTTCTATTTGCCCCAACTGGTGTCTTTCCCCTTTCCAACTATCTTTTGATTTAATTCATTCTGGGAGGAGTCATATTTTGTCATTCAATCTGCCAATGTCTTTTAATTGGTGTATTTAGACCTTAACATTTAATGTAATTATGGATATATTAAGGCTTAAATTTGACATTTAATTTTAATTTTTGTTTGTTCTCTCTCTCTCTTCTCTCTCTCTCTCTCTCTCTCTCTCTTTCCTTTTTCTGGGCTTTGTGTGGGTTACTTGACTATTTTTTTAATTTCATTTTGATTTATCTACAATACTTTTTAGTGTATCTCTTTGTATACCTTACTTAGTGGTTGCTGTAGATATCACAATATATGTATTCAAGTGGTGTGTTATTTACTCATATTTTTGCTCTTTCTGACTTCTTTTTTCCTTGATAATGTTCCAAGATTCTTTCTCTTATCATTTCCTTTCTGTTTAGAAAAATTTCTTTATCCATTCTTTTGGGGTAGGTCTGCTGACAACAAATTTTCTTAGTTTTACTTCATCTGAGAATGTCTTGATTTCCTTTTCATTTGGAAGGATATTTTCAATAGACTCAGGATTCTGGGTTAACAATTCTTTTCTTTCAACACTGGAAAAGCATCATGCCACTTCCTCCTGGCCTCCATGATATCATGAAAACCCTGCTTTCCTTTGAATTGGGAAGGTATTGTTTCTCTCTTACAGATTCCAAGATGTTTTTCTTTGTCTCCGTTTTCATAAGTTTGACTATTATGTGTCTTTATGCAGATTTCTCGGGGTTTCATTCAGCTTCTTGAATCCATATGTTTACATCTTTTGCATTAGGGAATCATCAGCCATTATTTCTTTGAATACCTTTGCAAACTCACTCTATTTCTCCTTTCATTTTAGGATTCCAGAGACATGAATGTTAGATCATTTAGTATATATCTAGATGTTAGATCATATTCTATATCTTTCTGTCCCTTATGATCTCTTTATATTTTTTATTCAACTTTCTCTCTGTTCTTCAGATTCTATAATTTCTCTTGTTTTATCTTGAAGTTTGCTGATTCTTTCCTATGTCCTCTTCATTCTGCTGGTGAATGCATCCATTGAGTTTTCTATTTTGGTTACTGTATAGTTTAGTTCCAAAATTTCTCTTGGGTTCCTATTTATATCTTCTATTTCTTTGTGAAGACTTCTTGGGTTTTTTTGCTAAGGTCTTCTATTTTTTTCATTTGTTTTAAGTCTGTGATTGCTCATTAAAATACTTTTATGATGGCCACTTAAATATTCTTGTCAGATAATTCTAACATCTATGTTATCTCAATGTCAGTATATGTTGATTATCTTTTCTTGCTCAGTTTGGTATCTTGGTTCTTGGTATGGCAAGTGATTTTCAGTTGAAGCCTGGATATTTGCAGATTATAAGATCCTGGATCTTTTTAAAAATCTTGTGTGATTGTTTTAAAAGATTTATTTATTTATTTTAGAGAGTGAGAGAGCATGAGCAGGGGAAAGGGCAGAGGGAGAGAAAAAGAGAAAATCCTCAAGGAGATTTCCCACTAGGCATGGAGCCCGACATGGGAGCTCAATCCCAGGACCCTGAGACCATTACCTGAGGCAAAATCAAGAGTTGGCTGCTTAACCAACTGGACCACCCAGTGCCCCTAAAATCTTGTGTTTTATCATGCGTCTTGTTACACTACTGATGAGAGTGAGAAAAGTGCCATCTTGTTACTGCCAGGTTCTCTTCTCAACCTCTGGTCATACCTGGGGAGGAGGCTCTTTATACTGTTAGGCAGGAGTAGGAATTCAGGCTTCCCATTTTGCCTTCTCTGATATCACTATGGCTACTAACGGGACGTTCACAACATGGTCTTCACTGACACCACAAGAGGTGGTGGACTCATTACCAGTGAATTGTTGTGAAAGTTCTGGTTCTCCACTAGGTCTCTCTTTTTTTTTTTTTTTTTTTAACAAGGCCCAGAGAAGTAAAAGATGAAGCCACCTGTTCAGCCGAGGTTAGAGTTGTTCATTGGGGCAAATTTACACAATAGCCAACCACCCAAGGAGGAGCTCCCGTTACAGGCCACGTTGAGCGCCCAGTCGGGCCCACTTAGCGTGCACTGTTCGGCATTTTATGGGTGGGGAAAATAGGCTCGCTCAAGAAAAGGCTCAATCTGTAGGCTTCAAAGTTCGGGCTCCTAATTTCTGCACGATTGCTTCCCCGAATTAACTTTACCCAGGAAAGCCAGACTTTTAGTTTTACTTTGTCCCGAATCCCCCCAAGAGCTTTTATGAGAGATCCTAACGGGTCCAATACAGTAGCTGGCACAGGAAGGCCTGCCCGGGGCCGGGAGCACTAAGTGGTGGTAAAAGTCATGACTCTCCACTAGGCCTCCTCTGGCACCATGCCCTTGGGAGGGGTAGGAGATGTCTAGTTACTTCCAGGTGGAGATAGAGACACAGGCTTTTCACATGGCCTCCAATGACACCACAACATGTGGTGGACTCATTACCAGTGAATTGTTGTGAAAGTTCTGGTTCTCCACTAGGTCTCCTCTAACATTATCCCAAGAGCAAGGGGTTGGGATGCTTTGTTACCACTAGGTGGATGTAGAAATCTAGGTTTACTATGCAGTTTCCACTCATGTCATGTGTAGAGGAAGGAAGGACTGGGGAACCTCATTAGTACCCTGTGGAAATGAGAGTACTGGCTCCCAATTTAGCCTTTTCTGATCCCACTTGTGATGTTGGGATTACTTTTCATAGGCTGGTAACTATTGTTTCATTATATTTCGTCCATGTTTTGGTTATTTCTGACAAGAGGATGAATCTGGTCCCTGTTACTCCAATTTGGCTAAAAGAATAACTTCCTATTTTCCTATTTTTTTCAGGTTTCAGTTTAAACAGTATGTCAATCACTATATGATTAAAAATATTTTCAGGCAGGTTCAGTAGGCATTTAATCATGAGTATTAAACTACAGACTAACCTACAGTTTGAACAATGAAAGCCTGTGAAATTAAAATTTAGAGATAGAGGGGAAAAAGGAAGAAAATAGTTTCATTACATACCAAGAAAAGTAGATTATTAAAAACAATACCACAATGTTCCAAGAAAATAATCACTATCGGATTTTTGTCAAAGGTTTTACTATATTCTACATAATTAAATCTTGTTCCAATGATATTATTCAACAGTCTGGTTTCATAAAGTCATCTCCTTCTAGAAAAAAACTAATCTGGAAATTATGCTTCCTGAGTTCCCTATAGGTTGAGAAGACTTCACCTATAGGGTTGTGGACTAGTGTTGAACTAGTCCAGCTAGTCTAACAAGTCCAGTGTTGGACAACAGTAGTAATATAAGCATATATCCATGAGCTCATTCCCTCAAACCCAGTTACATTAAAGCAGCCCAGAGTCTTGCTAAAGGCTAGAGGGTTCTGTTTGTTTTGGTTTTGTTTTGTTTTGTGTTTTGTTTTGTTTTGTTTTGTTTTGTTTTGTTTTAGAGGCTCCATACCCTATGTGGGGCTTGAACTCACATTCCTGAGATCAAGAGTTGGATGCTCTACTGACCGAACCAGCCAGCCACCCCTCTGCTAAAGGTTGTTTTTACCAAATCTCTTATGTTATCTTTGACATTTCCTTCCAAACTATTTGCCAATCTGTAACTTATGGCTCTGGCATTAAGTAAATGGGAAGTGAGAGCAGAAGTTTCTGATTGAGAAGATTATCACTTTATTCCAGGAACTCTGAGCGAAGAATGTAGTACCTTATTGAGATATAGTTCTGAAGCATGTAAACCTCCCTATAACATTTCATACCACTCTAATTGAGTATTACAAAGTACTGATGAGCAGAGGAATCGCTGAATCTAAAGTACCTTAGAATCTCTCCTATGAAATGTATATCACAGTCACTAACACCTGATAAGAGGTTTTTATATCTGGGCATAAATGTTTTTGAGAAGTCAGTCTATTGATCATGTGTCACCCCTTGCATAGGAATATAAGTGGAAATCTACACATATTATAAAGAGTAACCAGTATTACAAATATCTTTGTATTATAGCACGTGTCCTGCACAAAATTAACCTAGGAAAGATTGAGTTTCTTCTTTGATTTGACAGTTTTCTTCAGATTTTTCACCCTAGTAAAGAACAACCTTACCATTCTGTTGAGCCAATTAAGAAGATAATGAGCATACCAAGCAAAGCTAATTATTTCTAACATTTCTTCTTGCTCAAAAGTGCCAATTTATCAGTTATAAGATGAGGAAAAATCCTTTGGTGCTATCTAGCAGCTGTCTTGGGAGCAGTGAATATGGTTGGGGTGCCAATAAAACCTTTTCATTTGTATTACTCTGCTTTTGAGGCCTGAGCTCAGAGGAAAGCACCATTATATGAGTTTTCAGATGCAAATGTAATTATTTGAGGACAAAAAAGGGCCAGAGAGTAGCAATACCATATAACAACTATAATAGAATCATTCTATAATAAACATCAGAAAAGCAGTTTTTTATGACAGTGTCTTACAGTTGTCTATAGTGATGGAATTCCCAAAAGCATAAACTAGCATAAAAATTAACAGACTTTTTTGAGAATGCACAGTCAGATTGTGTGAGGCAAAAATCATCTGCCACCAAGGTAGATAGAATATACTGAAAACAGATAAGTATTTATTGCCTCATATTCAGAGCAAACAATACTCTTTTTTTTAAGATCTTATTTATTTATTCATGAGAGACCCAGAGAGAGAGGCAGAGACACAAGCAGAGGGAGAAGCAGGCTGCCTGTGGGGAGCCCGACGTGGGACTCAATCCCAGGACCCTAGGATCACTGCCTGACCTAAAGGCAGGTGCTCAACCAATGAGCCACCCAGGTGCCCCAGAGCAGACAATACTCTAATGACTAAAAATACTCATTTTATTTTGTCTTCTGAGCTACCAGTATTTCCTCTCACTTAAACATAAAATTTCTTAATAAAAAAGTAAACAAAATAAAAATTTATACAAGCATACTAAAAAATGAAAGATTATATTATTTGAAAATTTAAGATTTAGCTTTTACCCATTATAAAAATCAGTACTTTTTCTACATTGACAAGGATGTTTACATATAGTTGAGGATACATAAATTAAAGCTATTATAAGTGATTAATTACCTTTGCTTTTATTTATCTCTATTTACTTTGATTTCTTTAAAAAATTTCCAAGTAACCTAAGATTAGTAATTAATCACGTCAATAGTTTATAGAATATCTTAAATTATGATTGCAAGATTCTGAATAAGCTGTAAATTAATGAACAATGCATTCACAGTTGATATTAAAAAAATAACTTCTCGGGGAAGCCGGGTGGCTCAGCGTTTTAGCGCTGCCTTCAGCCCAGGGCTGATCCTGGGAACCCGAGATTGAGTCCCACGTCAGGCTCCCTGCATGGGGCCTGCTTCTCCCCCTTCCTGTGTCTCTGCCTCTCTCTCTGTGTGTGTCTCTTGTGAATAAATAGATAAAATCTGAAAAAAGTAACATCTCAGAAAATTATAACAATGAAATTTTACATAGTATAAGTGGACTAAGGTTTACATATGTTAAAATATTGGCTGGCATTCACAAGAATAAAAATAAATCAGAAGGATATCAGTTATTATAATTCAATTTAGTTGAGCATCTATGTTTAGATTTACATGTTCCTAAAATTTTTGTGTCGGTAATGATCACTTTCGTCACCTATACGACAAGTATAAGAGAGTCCCTAGTACTTTGATTATTTTATATGAAAATAAAATCACATATTGCATATACTTTATACAGAAAGAACACATATATCTTTTACTAATTAATTATTTTAAATTAGGATTTGTTCCTTGTAGAGCACTTTAAGGTTCACAGCAAAATGGAGAGGAAAATACTGATCTTCCCGGCCCCCACAAATGTATAGAATGCCCCATCATCAACACTCCTCACCAAAGTAGTACATTTATTACAACCAGTGAACATAAATTGGCACATCATAATCCACAAGGTCAATAATTTACATATTAGTTCAATCTTGGTGTTGTACATTCTATGGGTTTGGACAAACATATGATATATATCCATCATTTTATGGCATCACAAAGAGTATTTCCACTGACCTAAAAGTCCTCCGTGTTTTGCCTATTTTTCCCCTCAGCAACCTCTGGCAAGCACTGATCCTTTTATTCTGTCCATAGTTTTGTCTATCCCAGAATGCCATAGAGTTGGAGTCATACAATATGTAGACTTTGAAGATCGCCTTCTTTGACTTAGTTATATGCATTTATGTAACCTCCATGTCTTAAATGGCTTGATAGCTCATTTCTTTCTAGTGCCGAATAAGATTCCATGTCTAGAAAAATTCCATTGCCTAGATGGATCCCAGCTTATCCCTTCACTTACTGAAGGGCATCTTGGTTGCTTCTAAGTTTTGACAATTATGAATAAAGCTGCTATAAACATCCATGTACAGGTTTTGTGTAGACATAAGTTTTTGATCCCTTTGAATAAATAGCAAGGAGCACAGCCATAGGATCTATAGTTAGAGCATGTTTAGTTTTGTAAGATATCTCCAAGCTGTCTTCCAAAGTGTCTATACTGTTTTGCCTTCCCAATCAGCAATAAATGAGAATTCCTATTGCTTCACTGGCATTTGGTGTTCTCAGGGTTCTGGATTTGGCCTTTCTAATAGGTGTGTAGTGGTATCTCATTGTTGTTTTAACTTGCATTTCCCTGGTGGCATATGATGGGGAGCATATTTTCATATACTTATTTGTCATCTACGTATCTCTGATGAGGTGTCTGTGAAGATACTTGGCCCATGTTTCAATGACATGGTTTGTTTTTTTGCTGTTCAGTTTTAACAATTCTCTGTGTGTGTATAATTAAATTTTTATTCAATTTATTTAAATTTTAAAAATAAGTTTACCACCTTCTCTTATCCTCTACCCCTGCCTCTTGCAACCACCAATCTCTTCTGTGAGCATGTTTTGTCATTGTTATTGTTAAGATTCCACATATAACAGATCATACAGTTTTTGCCTTTCTCTGTCTGACTTAATTCACTTAGCATAATGCTCTCAAGGTCCATTCATGCTCTTGAAAATGGCAGGATCTCATTCATTTTCATGGCTGAACAGTACTCCTGTGTGTGTGTGTGTGTGTGTGTGTGTGTATGTGTGTGTGTGTGTGTCCCATATCTTCTTTCTCCATTCATCCACTGATGAACACTTAGGCTATTTCCATGTCTTGGCTATTATACAATAATGTTGCAATGAACATGGGAGTGCATGTATCTTTTCAAATTAATGTCTGTATTTCCTTCAGGTAAATTTCCAGAGTGGAATTGCTGAATCACAAGGTAGTTCTATTTTTTATTTTTTTTTAAGAACACTCATACTATTTTCCATAGTGGTGGAACCAATTTACATTCCCATCAACAGTGAAAAGGGTTTCCTTTTCTCCACATCCTTGCCAACACTTGTTATTTCTTGCTTTTTTCTTTTCAATAAAGCCATTCTAATGGATCTGAGGTGATATATCATTGTGGTTTTGATCTGCATTTCCCCAGTGATTAATGTTGTTTTGGTTAACAGTCCTTTATCAGATGTGTCTTTTGCAAATATTTTCTCCCAGCCTCTGGCTTGTCTTCTCATTCTCTTGACATTGTCTTTAAAAGAGCAGAAGATTTTAATCTTAATAAAAGTATAGCATATCAGTTCTTTCTCTCATGGACTGTGCGTTGGTATTGTATCTAAAAAGTCACTGTCATACCCATGGTCACCTAGAATTTTTCCTATGTTATCGTCTATGAGCTTTATAGTTTTGTGTTTTACATTTGGGTCTGTAATCCATTTTGAGCTAATTTTGTGCAAGGTATGTGTCTAATTTCATTTTCTTGCATGTGGATTTCCAGTTGTTATAACACTACTTATAGAAAAACTATCTTTATTGTATTATCTTTGCTTCTTTGTCAAAGGTCAGTTGACCATATTTATGTAAGTCTATTTATGAGCTCTCTGTTCTGTTCCATTGATCTGTTTGTTGTTCACCAATACCACAATGTCTTGATTCCTGTAGCCCCTTATAGGAAGTCTTGAAATGAGGTAGTGTCAGTTCTCCAATCTTGTTCTTCAATATTATATTGGCTATTTTGGGTCTTTTGCCTCTTTATATAAACTGTAGAATCAGTTTGTCAAGAACCACAAAATAACTTGCTGAGACTTTGATCTTAATTCCAGGAGAACCCAAATTGCAACAGTAAGTACATAAGTAAATAGGTTGCGTTTGATAATACTATTTGTATGTATAGAGACAGTTCTAGCTCTTAGTCTATTCCAGCCAGTCCCTGAAGTCACTATGCCCAACATAATAAGTTATATTTTTCTTGAATATCACAGAATAAGACAGTGTATTCTTGGGCAGCCCCAGTGGCTCAGCGGTTTAGCGCCTCCTTCAGATCAGGGTGTGATCCTGGAGACCCGGAATCGAGTCCCACATCAGACTCCCTGCATGGAGCCTGCTTCTCCCTCTGCCTGTGTCTCTGCCTCTCTCTCTCTCTCTCTCTCTCTCTCTCTCTCTGCCTCTCATGAATAAATAAATAAAATCTTTAGAAAAAAAGGCAGTGTATTCTTGTGATATTAGCTGAAAAGAATTTCTGTTCCTTCTTCATCTCAAGATGGATCCCTCTATTTGGATGAGATGTTCTCATGGTGCATACAAATGACCAATTACCTATAATTTTTCAAATGTATTTTACACAAACAGGCAGCTCTATATCTAGGAACTGAATCTATACGTCAAATTGGGAAGAACTGACCTTGAAAATATTGAGTCTTCCTATCCATAAATATGGAATGCCTATTTATTTAGTTCTTTGATTTCATTCACCACAGTTTTATAGTCTTCCTCATATAGATCTTGTGCATATATTTTTAGATTTATACCTAAGTATTTCATTTGGGGGTACCAATGTAAATGATATTGTGTTTCTAATTTCATATTCCACTTTTTTTTTTCTGTGGGTATATAGGAAAGTGATGGACTTTTGTCTCCTGCTAAAATCATTTATTAATTCCAGAGGTTTTGTTTGTGAATTCCTTTGGATTTTCTACAGAGACATTCATATCATATACAAAGACAGTTTTACTTCTTCCAATCTGTATACTTTGTATTTCCTTTTCTTGCCTTATTGCATTAGTTAGAACTTCTCTATGATTAGTAATGAGAAGGAATATTCTTGCCTTGTACATGATCTTAGTGGGAAAAATTTAAGTGTCTCATCATTAAGTATGATGTTAGTTGCAGTTATTTTTGTTTATGTTCTCTATAAAATTTAGGATGCTATAACTATCTTTTTAAACAAATATAACAAAATAGTTCAACTTGTATATGATTTATGATAATCAAAAGTCATAAACATTCATAATTATCTCATGTATTTGTTACATAATATTTAAACTATTCTAATTTTGCTTGAAAGTCTTCATTTAGAACATTTTCTTAAAATTGGCATTGATAACAACGTCCACTCCTGTTTATCTTAGTAATCTAAAGGTCAGCCATTCTGTAAAACTTAATTGTTCCCTTTTGAGCACATTTTCCCTTTTTTATTTTTCCTTTTTAGTGTATAAGTACTTGAGACCATTTATTCTAAATATACATAAGCTAAGTCCCTAGACTATTTAAATATGTGTTCCACTAAATATGATAACTTTAACAAGCTTGTTAATTTCCCTCTAGATTAAGCTATTTAGTTTCACAAAACTACATGACTGAGGAGGTGGACCCCTTTATGCTCCACCGGGATTCCCTCTCATTGAGAGACATGCCCCAGCTTCTGGGGGTGATGTAAACAGGAAGCCTTCATTTGTCAGTGATATCTCAGTCACGAAGTTAACCACTATCATGATCCATGTGGACACTGAATGTGTGGCCATCCTGACACAACTGGAAACAATTCTCAAGGACTATTTTAACTCCAAAGTGCCCTCGTAGGGTTGTCCAAGGCATCTATAGGGCCTGCATTACAGTTTGGACTTCTCCATGTGTGCATATGTGTTTTATCCCCCTCCCTTTCAGAGGTGTTGATCTCTTCATACCTGCCTGCTAAACCCTACCTCTGGATCTACTTCCAGGAGAACTTAACTTGCAACAGTAAGTAGGTAAGTAAATAGTTTGCATTTGATAATACTATTTATATCTATAAAGATAGTTCCAGCTAGTCCCTGAAGTCACTATGCCCCACACAAGAAACTATCGTTTTCTTTAACATCACAGTATGTTACTATACTTTTTATATTACTATATTTTTTATATTAGTTGAAAAGAATTTCTGTTCCTTCTTCTCAAGATGGATCTCTCTGTTTGGACTAGATGATCTCATGGTGCATACAAATGACCAAGTCCTACAACCAATTACCTATAACTTCAAAAGTATTTTACACAAATAGGCAGCTCTATATCTAAAATCTTTCTGTTTACAAACACAAAGAATTACAAATGACTATCTAAAGACATATACCATAATGCAAAAAATAGCCAGGCCAATTATACAATTTTAGGTAAAAGAAAAATGAAAATAAGTCACAAAGTCCTTGCCTTCAGTGTTTCACTGGAAACAGAATAACTTCCTGCAACCAACTTAATAAATGAGTGCTTTCACACCCTGTCTTTGCTAGGGGCTTCAGTCATCCCTTAGTAGCATAATATCATACACTGACCAAAAGAGTAGAACATCAAACTCAACTCACCTTTTCTTCAGTCCTCTGACGTCCTTCTGACATCAAGTAACTTCCGGGAACTTATAGGAGGAGAGAAGATGGTCCCATTCACTGTAATTGCCCAAATCATGGGGACATCCAATACTTTGGCTCCAAACTCCCTCTCCAAGTTTTCAATGTCATTCTTAGTGTGCTATTCCTTGTTTCAGGGCTGTTTTCTTCTTCATTATCGTAGGTTCTCATGAGTTGAGCCGTCTTGGTAGGACCTCCAAATTCTTAAGAAAAACAAATATGGCAAATTTATTACATTAAAGTTTTATTTAAGTTTCATTGAAGAGACTAGGCCTCTAAACCTGCCATGTAAAATATATATTTTTTAAGATTTTTATTCATTCATGAGAGACACACAGAGAGAGGCAGAGACACAGGCAGAGGGAGAAGCCGGCTCCCAATAGGGAGCCCGATGTGGGATCCAGGACCCCAGGATCACGCCCTGAGCTGAAGGCAGACGCTCAACCACTGGGCCACCCAGGCATCCCCATGTAAAAGATTTTACTCTTGGTAGAGACACAGAAAAAAACTGATTAGGAAATCATTGTTAGACTAGATACACGATGAAAAAGAATATTTAAAGATATTTAGACTGCTACACGATATTTCAGAGGAAAGAGGTAAAGAGGTTTCTGTTCTTCTCAGGGCCCTGTTACTCAGCTGTCCTGTCCCCCACCTACACAGGTAATGGAAGAATGGCTTTTTTTTTTTTTATCATAAAGCTCTTGTTTCTCAGTCATCTGCTACCATTCAGTTTTTTTAAAAGATTTTATTTATTTATTCATGAGAGACAGAGAAAGAGATGTGGCAGAGACACAGGCAGAGGGAGAAGCAGGCTCCATGCAGGGAGCCCAACGTGGGACTCGATCCCGGGGTTCCAGGATCAGGCCCTGGACTGAAGGCGGCACTAAACCGCTGAGCCACCTGGGCTGCCCATCTGCTATCATTCATAAGAAAAGTTCATTCAGTGATCCAAAACTCTGCTAATAACCGATAGTAAATAATTTCCCTAGCCAAAAAATAAAAATAAAAATAAAAATAAATAAAAAAAAATTCCCGTTTTGTCAGTTTCTCTGATAAAAGATGGCCGTTTCACCTGTTTTCAGCCCCACATATCCCAGTACCCTTCCCCAGAGCAGGGCTAAATAAATAAGAATTTGGTTTCATGCCTGAGACACTCAGACACTTCAAAAGGTGGCATAACCTCTCACCTGGACTGCAGGGTCTGGCTCTAGTTCACAGTGCTCTTTTTCCTCACTGTATCCAGGTTCCCTACCAGAGGAGCCACCAGTTCTCTTGGGTGGCACTCAATTTCTTCTCTCCAGCTGACTAAACTTTTTTCCTGTACCAGTTAATTTTTCCAACTACTAATAGAATAAAGGCAGTTTTCTAAAAAAAAAAAAAAAAAAAAAAAAAGCAGTCCCCAAGTATATTATCATATTATTAGTAATAATCATAACTTTTCTAAAAGAGTCTTGGAATTACATCACACCAGGTTCAAGTCAGTTTTTCTTACTCCTCTCTAATTCAAATTCTCCCATCCATCAAGATCCAACTCAATAGTTCCTTAGGAGAAGAAAATGGCATTCCAGGCTGTAGGTTTGGGATGAGTGGAGAGATGAGATTTAGAGGGTGCATGTAAATATGTCAAAGAAGGAGGCAGTATGGTAATGCAGAAATCAAGATGAGACCTACCTGCGTCAGGTGGGTATTGCTGAATCCTAAGAACAGGATTCCAAAGATAAAAAAAAAAGTTACATGGAGCTGCCACACTTTCTCAAATAGGAGAACTAATGCTCTTTTCTCCCCCATTCATATTAACGTGGTTATCGACTGTGCAGGAGCACTTTGTTCATGTACCTTCCAGGCCAGGGTAAGCTAGGAAACATTTATAGCCTCATGTTTTTGTACCAGAAAGGGGCAGCTATTTGGGTAAGTGTGGGTCTCTGGTATATTTGTGATGACTGACAGTAAAGGTTTTCTGATGTACCAAAATTGATGTACTAAAACTCCACTGAAGTGGAGAGTAAGTGGAGTTCTTTTACTCTTTACAGTTCAGCAGAGTGCACCTTTTGCATGATCTCTTGTTCCAAAGGGAGAAGTAAATGACAGAGTATGTTTAAAGGTTCCAATTGATTATAGGAAAAAATATGAATGACAATGGAAAAAAACACAGACTAATGAACCCACTACTAAATTTTGTCTACCTTCTAGTTTCTTTAGAGAATATGGTAACCACTAGTCATAGGTGGCTACTTGAATTTACATTTTTTCTCATTTAAATTTTACTTAGTGAATATAAGTTGAATTTAAATTTTAACTAGTTAAAGTTGAAGAAACCTTTTTTATTGCTCAGTCACACTAGCCACATTTCAAGTTCAGGATAAATACACATGGCTAGTGTCTACTATACTGGGCAGCAAAAATTTATAGAACATTTTTATCATTGCAGTAAGTTCTATTGGAAAATGCTGCTCTAAATGATAAAGCATCTCAAAAAAAATCCAAACTAGTATTCTCACCACTAAATGTCTTATGTTTATATATAAATATATCCATATAGAAGATATACATATATGTACATACACATACAAATTCTATATATAACACTGTTTTAATGAAAAACAAATGACTGACTCCAAATTATGATAATTCAATGTTTTAATATTTTTCCTTCAACTTGCATATGTAATTATATGCTCTCATATTTTTATATGTCATTTTGTATTCTTCTGATTTTATATAACATTATGTCAAACATTTTTTATGTTTCTACATAATTTTAATGATCATTTTAATGCCTGCATAATATTCCATCATTTGATATGCTGTAATTAAACCATTTCTCTAATGTTAGACATTCTCTTACTGCTTATTCTTTTCTTTATCCTGATTAAGGTTACAAGGCATTTTCTGTGTGTAAATGTCTCCGCTGTTCTCTTGTATTTCATAACTCCTTTATTCACATAGGCTTTACAAGAGACAACCCATTTAGAGCCTCTATAGTGCTCACAATATAAAACTGTCTTTCACTAATATAATACAACATTCAAAACAAATAGTTTATGGAAAGCAGTGGATTTAATATTTAGAATGCCTTTGGCATGGGATCCCTGGGTGGCTCAGTGGTTTGGCGCCTGCCTTTGGCCCAGGGCGCGATCCTGGAGACCCGGGATCGAATCTCACGTCGGGCTCCCGGTGCATGGAGCCTGCTTCTCCCTCTGCCTATGTCTCTGTCTCTCTCTCTCTTTCTCTGTGTGTGACTATCATAAATAAATAAATAAATAAATAAATAAATAAATAAATAAATAAATTTAAAAAAAGAGTGCCTTTGGCAGATGACCTTGATTTCATTGTCTTATTTCCATTATGTTGTAGCTTTTACTCACTTATATTCTGTAATGCTTTTGGCCTTAGAGAGAGTCTCTAGAAGAAGTCATGTGAACCAGCAGAAAAAACTGTCAAGACCCATTTTAATTTCACCTGCAGTCTCAATTACCCCCACCCTTCAAACAGAGCTGTACTCTTGACAGGGGTAGGGAATCTGGGATCTGATGGCCCAGGAGTATCTATTCTATGCCTATGCTACTTCCCAATTTTCCTCTATTTACACTTAGAGCCAAGATCCAGCATGCCACAGGCATCTTTATGGCCTCTTATCCAGGCGTTCAGTCTGCCTTAAAGCCCAACAAAGATTGGGGTCCCTACTGCTTTTCCATTTTCCTTTCAATTTATGGTTTCTAGAACTAGTGCTTGCTCTATGTTTTAAGGTGAATTTTAATTAGGGCTCAAGGTCTCAGCCTTGAATCTAGGGTTTGTCGGTATAATAATCACACAAGCTCAAAAGAACCTGAAAGGACTTACAGCACTTCACACAAAAAGCTTTAATAAAAGTAAATACAGTAGCAGAAGGTTTGATATGTCCAGGAGTCCCTCTAAGAGTCCTTTTTAAGTTGCTGAGGATGTGCTGTACACTCAGATTATGTACCACTAGGATATGGTTCAAGGTTCCTTGGCTTCAAGGAGACCAAGACACAAGTTTACTGAGAAGTCTTTAATACTCCACTGGTCACAACTAAAACCAGATTGTGTAGACTGTGAAATCAGGTGCAAACCACCAACCTGTAGATCCCTAGCCAATGTAGATGTCAGTAAAGGGTACCTCTGAGGGAATTTTGAGCTTTAAAGAGCATATTATAAATCATTATTTAGCACGTTTCATCTTTCTCTCAGCCAAGGGACAGTACTGGACTTCCAGGCATCCCTAGAGATGAGCATAGAGCTATCTCAGTCCAGGTGCAAGTTAACTCTATCCTCACACAGAGAGATAAGCTAAATACAGATCCTAAGTACATAGGCTTCTTCTTTCTACTTCTATTCTTTAGGGCAACAAGTATTTCTGTGTGATGTAAAGTTTGTTGAGAGACACATATCACGTCTCACAAAAGTTGCTTAAGCTTACTGCCTTTCTTTGGGTTGAGGGTCTCCAGGTTGAGAAATCCTTTGAAATTGAACTAATTTATTGAATAGGTAGAAGAAGTCAGAATAAGAAAAAGATCTGGGAGCTATGTATCAAAAGGACTCTCAGTTGCCACTGGAAAAACCTGGAGGGCATACTACTACATAAGGGTAAGTAGTATTTCAGCTTACAGTCTCATCCAACTTTGAAAGGGAAAAATTATAGAGAAATCTTTCCAGCAGCTTCTATCTGTTTTTTTTTCTTCAAGTGACCACAAGAAAACAAAATGTGCTGAACTACGTTCCCATAATGGTATTTGGCTGGAAACCTTGTGCTGTGGCTTTTGTTCTTTCTGGCTCTGTATTAGTTTGCTAGGGATGCTGAAACAAAGTACCACAAGTCTGGTGGCTTATATAACAGAAATTTATTGTCTCAGAGATCTGAAAGCTAAAAGTCCAAAATCAAGGTGTTGGCAGGGTTAATTCATTCTAAGGGGTTGTGAGGGAGAATTTGTTCTAAGCCTCTCTCTTGGCTTGTAGATGGCTGTCCTCACATCTATGATGTGTCTTCACATCATCTTCCTTCTCTGTGGGTCTGTCTCTGTCCAAATTTCTTCTTTTCATAAGGACACCAGTCATACTGGATTGGCCCACATTAATGATATTGCTTTATTCAGTTAGCTCTGTAAAGATTCTATTTCCAAGTGAGGTCACATTCTGAAGTACTAGGGGTTAGGGCTTCAATATATGAATTTGGAGGAGACACAGTTGAAACTATAAGAAGCACATATTGAAAATCAGGCTGCTTCTCAAAGCCTCTACAGTATCCTTTTCTTTGTATTCCTCTTCCTCTTGACAGTAATTGTCTTCAGGAGAGGCTGTGGCTGATGCTGCCTTCTGTCATGAAAGAATTCGTTTCTCTTTTTTCTTGAGATTTTATTTATTTATTCGAGAGAGAGAGAGAGAGAGAAAGAGAGGCAGAGACATAGGCAGAGGGAGAAAAAGCTCTCTGTGGGGAACCCAATGCGGCACTCGATCCCAGGACCCCAGGATCACAACCTAAGCCAAAGCAGACGCTCAGCCACTGAGCCACCCAGGCATCCCGAAAGAATTCATTTCTGATAGTCAAAATAACAAGACACATATATAGGGAGGTAGACATAACAGCCTTCTGGACAGGAATCAACTGTGACATAATTAGAAACCTACGTGTGTTTTCAAAACATAGAAACCAAGATAGCTTGGTTGCTGTGAGTGACCATTCAATGCCAAAATGGCAATGAAATCCGTTAGCTCCTAAAATGATCAGGAAGCCTGCTTAACTGTACTTAGATGAAGGTCATTAAACAATGTTTTGCTGCAATTTGATAAAAATTGTTTACTAACAATTATTTACTAATTTCTTACTGTTTACTAAAAATTGTTTTATAGTTTTTTGGTGTAATTGTCAAAAATAACATAATAACAATAATTACTCTGACAAACATACAGTTTTGTGAAACATATTGGAGCCCAAAAAAAGTTTTAAGTATCCTCTTTAATAGTACAACAAAAATATATTACGTAAAATTAAGTTTCTTTCAGAAAAGGATATTTGAAGAGGATAAAATAGTGATGTTTACAATCACATTCAGTATCCACTTTATGGCTTTAAACAGTATTTGTACCCAGGTGATAGTCATATGCTATGGTCAGAGGTCCTGGTTGGAAGCATAGGCTACTGGCATGTTCTATAGAAAAAACACATCTGGGGCTCATATCTTGCCTCTATCATTTAACTAGAAATGTTCTATTATTTGGTTTCTAAGCATAAGCTCTTTGAAGTAGCCAAATAAATATCATTACCCCTGGAAAATGTTTTAAAATAAATTTTATTATTGTATGTCTAGAGAATGACTTGGTTACTTTCTCACATATTCTTAACTATCTCCTTTTCTTTAATAATTCATGTGGGAAAAAATACAGATGAATAACTCTCCAAGATAGACCAGATCCTGGGTCCTAAAACAAACCTTAACAAGCTTAAAAGAATTGACATCTTCAAAGAGTATAATGGAATTAGGGTAGAAATCAATAAGAAAAAGATAACAGTAAAATCTTTAAACACCTAAAAATTAAACAAAAAAACTTCTAAGTAATCCAGAGGTCAAAGAGGAAGTCTTAAACAATATTTTTAACTGCATAAAAATACAGCATATCAAAACTGGTGGAATGCAGTTAGAGCATATCTTATAAGTTTTATAGCAATATGTGCTTATGTTAGAAATTAAGTAAAACCTGAAATCAATAATCTAAGTTCTTATTTCAAGAAACTAGTGAAAAAAGCAAAATAAATGGAAAGCAAGAAGAAGGAAGGAAATAATAAAGAGAAGAAGTTGAAGAAATTGAAACAGAAAAAAAGAACAAAACAATGGACCACAGAGTTAGCTCTTGAAAATATTTTTTAAAATTGATAAACTTCTACTAAAACTTAAAAGAAAAAAGACAGAAAACACAAATGGCCAATATTAAGAATGAAAGAGGGAACATAGCTAAAGATAACAGAGATCTTAAAAGGATAATAAGGGATACTTTAATCAACTATTCATATAAATTTGACAATTTAGATTAAATGGATCAATTTCTTGAAAACCACAGACTACTAAAACTCACACTCAAGATTAAATATATATCTGGAATTGTGTAACTATTAAAGAGATTTAATCCTTAGGTAAAATCTTCCAAAAATGAATATTCCAGGTCTATGTGGTTTCATTGCTGAATTCTACCAAACACTAAAATAAAAAAGTATGGGGCACCTGGGTGGCTTAGTCAATTAAGCGTTTGCTTTCAGCTCAGATCATGATCCTGGGATCCTGGAATTCTGGAATCCTGGGATCCTGAGATCATGGGATCCTGGGATCCTGGGATCGAGCCCCAGGTCGGGCTCTCTACTCAGCATGGCATGGAATCTGCTTCTCCCTTTCCTTTTCTTTCTGTCCCTCCACTCCCCACACCCCTGTTCCTGTGTGATCTCTTTCTCTCAAATAAAGATATAATTTAAAAAAAAAAGTAACAAGAGGGATCCCTGGGTGGCTCAGTGGTTTAGCACCTGCCTTCGACCCAGGGCGTGATCCTGGAGTCCCAGAATTGGGTCCCACATCGGGCTCCCTGCGTGGGGCCTGCTTCTCCCTCTGCCTATGTCTCTACCTCTTTCTTTCTCTGTGTGTGTCTCTCATGAATAAATAAATAAAATCTTTTTTAAAAAAGTAACAAGAATTCTACAAAATCTATTCCAGAAAATAGAAGAGGAAACATGTCGTAAATTATTTTTTTATTTTTTTATTTTTTTTTAATTTATTTTTTATTGGTGTTCAATTTACTAACATACAGAATAACACCCAGTTTCGTAAATTTTATGATACGTGCATTACTCTAAAGCAAAACCAGGTAAAGACAGTATAAAACAGAGAACTATAATCCAATGTTGCTCATGACTGCAGATGTAAAAACCCTCAGAAAATTAGCAAACTGAGTCAAGCAATATATAAAAAGAATAATATACCATGATCAAGTGGAATTCATCATGAAAATGCAGGGCTAGTTCCAATATTCAAAAAGAAATCAATGCAATCCACTATATGTACGGTTGAAAGTTGAAAGACACAATCATATCAACTGATACAGAAGGGGACTGAGGAAAAGTATAAACCCCATTCATGGCAAAAATCCTCAGCAAGCTAGTAACAGGGAAATTTTACAATGTGATTAAGGGTATATGAAAAAACATTTGGCTAATACTACACTTAATCATGAAAGTACTTCCACTTAAGATCAAGACAAGGCAATGACTGCCCTCTAACTGTTACTATTCAAAATCATACCTGAGTTCTTAGCCACTGTACAAGTTAAGAAGATAACAAAAGCCCACAAATTGGGAAGGGAGAAATAAGATTGTCCTTACTCACAAGGAACATTATTGTCTACCTATATAATCCTAAGAATCTATAAAAATATCCCACTAGAACTAGTAAATTGAGTTTATCAGATTGCAAGATACAAGGTTAACACACAAAAATCAATCACATTTACATATAGTGACAATGCACCATTGAAAACAGAAAATTTTTCAACAGTACAATTTATAATAGTTTCAAAGCATGAAATAATTAGATATAAATCTAAAAAGTACACCATCTCTAAACTGAAAATTACAAAATGTCAATGAAAGAAATGCAAGGAGACCTAAATAAAAAGAATGAATCTTTCACTTGATGGGATCAGCACGGGGTGTTATACTATATGTTGGCAAATTGAATTTAAATAAAAAAATTTTTAAAAAGCAAAAAAGCAAATAAAAAACAAATAAAAGTCTATGTTCATGGGTTAGAAGATTCAACATAGTAAAGACCAATTGTCCCCAAATTGTCCTACTAATTCAATGCAATTTCAATCAAGATCCTAGAATATTTCTATAGATACAGACGCTAGTCCTAAAATCCATATGGAAGGGCAAAAAAACTAGAATGACAATTTAGAAAAAGAAGAAGAAACTGAGATGAATTACATCACCTGATTTTAAGGCTTATTACATAGTTCTAGTAATTAAGAAAGTGTAGTGTTGGCATACAGACACATAGAGCAATGTAATAGAACAGAGAGTTCAAAGCTAGACCTACATGTGGGAATATGGAGTACACATGCTTTTTTCTACCCACAAAGTACAACTAAGTCCCTGAATATTATGTCTATAACAAACATGAGATTCTGAAAGGTGGAGAGAAAAATGCAGATCAGTTAAAAACCTTAGGACCCAAAGAGAGACATAGTGATAAGTTCCCTGGATTTTCTTTGTGCCTCATATATCTCAGACTGGGTGCTAGAAAAGCCAGCAACTAGGAAATGCCAATGGGCACAGTTAAAAGAGAAAACAAAAAAGCATGCTCTCTAGCTTAGGAGTTAGGTAAGAGGCAACCTAGCAAGAGATAAAACTTTTAGAAAATTACCTTTCTAATACAGTCAAACATCACTGGGAAAAAATTGTGGCCTGATCTCTGCCCATGCCAGCAATGGCTAAGTAAGGAGCCTAGACTTCCAACTTCACCAGGTTCTGAGGCATTCCAAACTCCATGCAAGTGTGGTATCAGAGAAGGTCAAGAAAGAAGCTGGTACTTTTATCCACATCAAGCAAAACAAGTGCCACCCCACCCACACCCCAAGTCATGGAGTCGATAGAAACCATGTGGGGAGCCTGGACTTCCTCCCACCACCTGGTAGTAATAAAGAACCACTCATCATCACTGAAATGATACCGAAGGGCCTAAGTAGAGAATTGAGATTTATAGTACTGCCCAGTGGTAACAAAGTGGCCTACCCCATGGAGTCACTGGAGATCATGTTAGGAGTACTCATGAGGCACTCCTACCAATCACAGCCAGGGAAATATCAAAGGAGGCCTAATGGGAAGTTGAAACTCCCACCCTTGCTCAGCAATAATGAGTTCCCTCCACTTCAGTGTCAAGCAAGGCTGAGTAAAGAAACTAGTCTTCTGCCTGCAACCAGCAGTAATGAGACAGTACTCTCCCTTCCACACTGAAGTGTCAGAGGAATCTCGCTAAAACAAAAGGTTTATATACAACACAGAGTCTCATATGATATACAAAGTGTCCAGGTTACAATATAAAAAAAAATCACATATACCAAGAGCTAGGAAGACCTCAAACTGAATGAAAAAAAATATATAATTGATACCATTCCCTGCAAAAATGATAGATGTGTTAGAATTATCAAAGATTTTAAAACAGCCATCAGAAAATTGCTTGAGTAAGAAATTATAAACACACTCAAAACACATTCATGAACACACATAAAAAAAAAATATAAAGCCTCAGCAAAGGAATTGAAAACCACAGCAAAGAAATGGAAGCTATAAAAAAGAACCAGATATAAACTTCAGGAGTTATACATACAAAAACTCAATGGATGGGATCAAGAGCAGAATGGAAGGCAAGTAGAGAAGAACTACTGAATTTGAAGATAGAACAACAGAAGTTATACAATCTGAACAACAGAAAGAAAGCAGACTTAAAAGAAGGAAAAGACTCTCAGAGGGAAAAAAGGTATGACATTTATGTCATCGAAGTCTCAGAAAGTGAGGAGACATAAGGTGGGGCTGAAAAAAATTCTTGATGAAATAATTGCTGAAGACTTCCCAAACTTGGCAAAAGGCATAAACCTAGAGATTCAAGACACTGAAAGAACCACAAAGAAAGCCACATAAAGGCACAAGTCAAACTTCTGAAAACCAAAGACAAATAAGCAATCTTGAAATCAGTGATAGAGAAACAACTACCCAATAGTGGGATTCAAATGACAAAGGATGTCTCATCAAAGCACATGGAGGCCAGAAGAACATTGTACTACATTTCTCCAGTGCTAAAAGAAAAGTGTAAAGCTACAATCCTCTATCCAGTGAAAATATCCTTCAGGAATAAAAGGGAAATAACATCATTCACAGACAAAGGAAAACTAAGAGTATTTGTCACTAGCAGACCTACCCTGAAAAAAAATGGCTAAAGAGAAAAGAAATGATTAAAGAAGGAATTTTGGGTCACCAAAAAGAAGAAAGAACACAGGATCAGAAAATATAGGTAAATGCACTGACTTTAGTTCTCTTGAGGCTCAAGTAAAATTATAACAATGCCTGTTATGGCTCTAAATATCTATATAAGAAATGTTTAAGATAATCCTATTAAAGGGGGGCAAGTTTTCTACACTTCAAACACTTCACTTAAACCAGTAAAATGTCAACATCAGTAGACTGATAAGTTATGTGTTTATAATGATACTTAGACCAACAATTACAAATGCTGTGCAAAAGGATACATTCAAAATCACTGTAAAAAATCAAAATGGATTATAAAATAAGTTCAAGTAGGGGCACCTGGGTGGCTCAGTTGCTTAAAAGTCTAACTCTTGATTTCCGCTCAGGTCATGACCTCAGGGTCATGAGATGGAACCCCACATTGGACTCCATTCTGGATGTGGAGCCCGCTTGAGATTCTCAATCTCTCCCTGTCCCTCTGCCCCTTCCCCCAGCTCCTACTTACTCTTTCTCTTTCTCTTTCTCTCTATCTCTAAAAAAAAACCAACCCAAAAATAGGTTCAAGTAATCCACAAGAAGATAAGAAAAAGAAAGTAGAATTAAAACAGAGAGAATAAGCAGGAAAAAAATAAAACAGCTGACTTGAACCTTAATATCTCAATAATTGCATTAGATGTAAATAATCTAAAAATAATAAAGACAAAGATTATCAGAATAGATTAAAACTGTGGCCCACCTATATATGCTCTCCATAAAAAACTCTTCAAATATGATATAAACAGATCAATATATCATGAACATAAATCAAAAGAAAGCAGAGTGGCTACATTAATTTCAGATAAAATAAACTTCAGAGCAAAGATAACTACCAGAAACAGTAAGTGTCATTATGTAATCATAAGAATTCAATTCACTAAGAAGATAAAATAAAATATGTACGCATCAAACAACACAGTAGCAAAGTATATAAGGAAAAAACTTAATGGAACTGAAAGGAATAATAGGCACAAGCAAAATTAAAGTTGGAGTTATCAACATCCTTCTCTCAACAACTGTTAGAACAATTAGAAAATCAGCAAGCATATAGAAAAACTCAAAAGCACCATCATCTAAGAGATCTAATTAACACTGAACATTCCACCCAACAATAGCAGAATCTACATTCTTTTCAAGAGCCAGTGGCACATAAAACAAGATAGACCAACTGAACAAATTTAAAAATATTGAAATCATATGGTATATTCTCTGACCACAAAATCAAACTATAAATCAATAAAAAAGATAACAGAAAAATTCCAAATACTTAAAAACTAAAAACTACATTCCAAAATAACTCCTTGCTCAAAGGTAAGTCTCAAAGAAAATTTTTGAAAAATACTTTGCACTGAATAAAAACGAAAATGCAACTTATCAAAATTTGTGGGACATAGCAAAAGCAGTGATAGGACATAAATTTACAACACTAAATATGTACATTAGAAAAGAGGATAAGTCTCCAATCAATAATCCAAGTCCTTACCTAGAAAATGTAGAGAAAAATAAACCCACAAATGTGATGGAAGGAAATAAGAAAGATTAAAGCAAAAATCAATGAAATTGGAAACAGAATAATAATAAAGAAAAATTAAGGAAACACAGAGCTGGTACTTTGAAAAGATCAATATAATTGACAAACCTCTAGAAAGACCTGGCAAAGGAAAAATAGAAAAGACATAAATAACCAAATTAGGAACGAAAGAATGATTATCATTACAGACCCTGCAGACATCAAAATGATAAAAATGACATACTTGAAATAGCTCTACACATATATATTTGACAATTTAAATGAAATGAATCAATTCTTTTAAAAAATGCAAACTACATGAGCTCATTGAATATTAAACACTTAATTTGAATTGTCCTATAACTTGAGGCACCTCAGGTGGCTAAGCATCTGATTCTTTTTAAAAAATTTTTTTATTTATTTATTAATGAGAGAGAGAGAAAGAGAGAGAGGCAGAGACACAGGCAGAGGGGGAAGCAGGCTTCATGCAGGGAGCCTGAAGTGGGACTCGATCCCAGGTCCCCAGGATCAGGCCCTGGGCTAAAAGTGGTGCTAAACCTTTGAGCCACCCGGGCTGCCCTAAGCATCTGATTCTTGATTTCACTCAGGTCATGATCTCAGGGTCCTGAGATCAAGCTCTGTGTCGGGCTCAGCACTTAGCATAGAGTCTGCTTGGGATTCTCTCCCTCTCCCTCTGCTCTTACCCCTGTTCATGTGTGTTCTCTCTCTCTCTCTCTCTCTCTCTAAATAAACAAATAAATAAATAATACATAAGTAAAATATTGAATTGCCCTATAACTATTAAAGGAAATTGAATTTTTAATTTTGAAACTCTCAAAATATCTACATCTATATGGTTTCACTGCAAAATTCTCCCTAATGTTTAAAAGATTTACCACCAATTTTACACAATCTCTTGCAGAAAACATAAGAGATAGGAACACTTTCCAATTCATTTTATGAAACTATTAGGACTTTGATACCAGAGCTAGACAAAGAATGTACCAAAAAAATAAAACTATAGATCAATATCTCTCATGAGCTTTGATTCAAAAATCCTCAACAAAATATTACAAATTAAAATGTAACAATATACAGAAAGAATGATGCACCATGACTAACTGGAGATAATTCCACTGATGCAAGTTTGGTTCAATATTTTTTAATAAAACAGCATTGTACTCAACCATATTAACAGGCTAAAGAAGAGAAAGCACATGATCTTACTTATCAACTAATGCAGAAAAAAGCATTTGATGAATTTCAACATCTATTCATTATAAAATTCACAGTAAAACAGAAACAGAACAACTTCCTTAAGGAAACTTGATAAACAGCATCTGCAAAAATTCTATGGCTAACATTATACTTAATGATGAAAAAATGAATGTTTTCCTCATGTGATCAGAAACAAAATAAGGATGTCTGCCTTACTGATATTATTCAACATAATGATGGAAGTTTTAGTCAATTCAATAAGGCAAGATAAAAAAATAAAAAGCATGCAGATCAGAAAAGAAGAAAAAAAGAAATATTTAAAAATCCTACAACTCATCAGTGAGTTCTTTAGAGTCAAAGGATATAAGATGAACACACAAAAACAAATTACATATCTATATACTAAGAAGAACATGCAGAAACCAAACTTTAAAACACCATAATACTAGAATTGTTAAAAAGCAATGAAAAGAAGGATACCTGGGTGGCTCAGTGGTTGAGTGTCTGCCTTTGGCTCAGGTCATGATCCCAGGGTCCTGGGATCAAGTCCCAAAACAGGGTCCCTGCAGGGAGCCTGCTTCTCCCTCTGCCTATGTTCCTGCCTCTCTCTCTGTGACTCTCATGAATAAATAAAGAAAATAGGATGTATATGTTGAAAATTTTTAAATACCAATGAAAGTAATCAAAGAAGACTTAATGCATGGAGACATATACCATGTTCATGAATTTGAAGACTCAAGAGAGTAAAAATGTTAATTCTCTATTAATTGATATACTGGGTTAAGAAAATTCCTATCAAAATTCATGCAAGGTTTTTTTTTTTTAGACAGAGACAATCTTATTCTAAGTTTATTCTAAAATTCATAGGGAAAAGCACACTCCCTAGAATAGTTGAAATAATCCTGATAAAAAAGAATAAACTGGGAAGATTCACTCTAGCTAATATTAAGGCTTACTATATGGCCCCAGTAAGCAAGATAGTCTGTGGTGTTGGAGAGATAGCTACCTACATTAATGGATCATAATAGAGAACGCAGATAAAAGCTCCTACACAAGTATAATCAAGAAATTTTTGACAAAGGTACAGATGCAGTTCAACAAAGGAAGAGCAGCCTTTTCAAGAAATGTGGGACTGGGGCACCTGGCTGGATAAGTCAGAAGAGTATGCAACTCTTAATTTGGGGGCATGAGTTGTAGCCCCACATTGGGCCTAGAGTTTACTTTAAAAAATTAAAAGTAAGTAAATAAGGGTGCTTGGCTGGCTCAGTTGGTTAAGCATCTGACTCTTGGTTTCAGCTCAGGTCATAATCTCATGGGTCATGGGATCAGGCCCCTAGTCAGGCCCTCTCCCCACTCACACATACACTTGTACAATGCACAAGTGTATTCCCTCTCTCTTTCATAAATAAATAAATAAATAAATAAATAAATAAATAAATAAATGGAAAAGAAAAAAAGAAATGAAATGAAATGGGAGCAATTTGCCTTCCACATATTATGCTGAGTGAAATAAGGCAATTGGAGAAGGACAAACATTATATGGTCTCATTCATTTGGGGAATATAAAAAATAGTGTCAGGGAATAAAGGAGAAAGGAGAAAAAATGAGTGGGAAATATCAGAAAGGGAGACAGAACATGAGAGACTCCTAACTCTGGGAAACGAACTAGGGGTGGGGGAAGGGGAGGTGGGCAGGGGGTGGGGGTGACTGGGTGACGGGCACTTTAGGGGGCACTTGATGGGATGAGCACTGGGTGTTATTCTATATGTTGGCAAATTGAACACCATAAAAAATAAATTTACAAAAAAAATTTGCCCTCCACAAACAAAAAATGAACCTTTCCCTTTTAAGTAAATCATTGCATCAAATGGACAATGGACTTAAATGTTAAACTATAAAAAATTTTAGAGGAACACAAAAGGAGAAAAGTATCTTTCCACATTATTTGTTACAACTGCATGTGAATTTACAATTATTTCAATAAAAATTCCAAAAAATTTTTGCCAACTACTGGAACATACACTTCACCAAAGAAGGAATAAGGATGGCAAATGCATGTAAAGATACTTAACATCTTTAACCATTAGGGAAATGTCAACTAAATCCATGAGGAGATACCATTACATACCTATTACAATGGCTTAAAAACTACGGGTATCAGTTGCTGGCAATAGTATCGGTGCTGGCGAAGGTGTGGAGCAACTAGAACCCTCGTACGTTGCTACTAGGAATACATAATTGTACAGTCACTCTGGAAAATGGTTTAGCAGTTTCTTATAAAGTTAAACACATACTTATTATGCAACTCACCTCTCTTACTCCTTCATATTTACCCTAGAGAAATGAAAACTTACCTTTATGCCAAACCAGTATATGAATGTCTGTGACAGCTCTATTTGTAATTGCCCCAAACTGTAAACAGCCCATGTGTTCTTCGAATGGTGAATGGTTTAAACAAACGCGTACACCCATTCGATGGAATACTATTCACCAATGCAAAGAAACAAAGTCTTGATAAATGGAACAACATTAATGAATCTCAAAGGCATTATGTTAAGCGAACGAAGCAAGTCTGTAAAGCTTACTACTGCATGATTTCAATTGTAAGACATTCTGGAAAGACAAAAAAAAATCAGCGGATGCCAGAATTTGGGAAGGACAGAAGGGTATGACTATAAAAAGGTAACATGAGGTCATTTTTTGGGGGGGATAATAGAACTGTTCTATACCCTACCCTGATGGGGTGGTGGATACATGAATCCATGACCAATGTATGCCAAAAGGATAGTGGGGAGCAAAAAGGAATCTATAGGAAACTTTTGATAATCCATAGACTTTTCCAGCAATCTTAATTCTTTAGATGGCTCAAGGTAGTTATTAAAAGATTTAAGATTCAGTGACTTGTTAGGTATATACTGTGTCTTGATCTCAAGTCTCTTCTGTCTGCCCAGGCTGTTTGAGAACAGGGAAATTAGAGATGAGGTTTCCATTTCCTTTTCAAACTTCTGGTACCTTTCTTTACACAAGATATGCAAACAAAATCATATGATTCTCTTTTCACACAGCACAAGTCCCATTTCTCATGACTTTTTCTTCTTATCTGAAAATTGTACACTTGCATTCACTGCTCCTTAGTTTTCCTCTCACATAAGCAGTTTGCCTTCCTTAAATGAAATTTTATGCCCGTTGAATTTCACAGAAGGTTTGTAACTAGAGAAGCTTTACTATTAGAAAAATCTTATTGTCACAAGTAGTGACTTAAAGTCATATTTTAAGGCAGCTGAAAAAAAAACAGCTTTTTCCTAAAGAGTTTGAATCCATAAACAAAATGAGATTTTTTTTTTTTTACCTACAATTTAGGTTAATTTAATTAAAACACTAGTGTCATTGTTTCCTCCTTATTTCCAAGCCATTTGCTTGTTATAGGAGGTTTGATGTTATATATTCATTTTGAAATAAATCTGCACAGCAGGAATAGTCAAGGATTTAGGAGTATTACCAAGAGCAGAACATTTGTTGAAAACCACATCAGAATTAAAGATTCTCTTTCTTCTCAGTCTTCTCCAATTGCCTTATTTCACTCACCATTTCAACCTTGAAATAAGAGAATCTCTGGAATAGTTTGCCTTATTCTGTGTTTACCTGCCACACATTGGACCCTAAGGAACGCTTTATTGAGCTCAGGAAGTCGCGGGGGTTCACGGTCACTTGCAGTGCCATTTTATCTCATCATACCAGTTCCGCCTGTCATCACTATTTTTAAAACCCCCAATACTCAATAAAGCCCTCAAGGATTAATTGCTTGAGTAAACAAGTTTCCCATTATCGTGCTCAACATAAAATATACCTCGACTCTCCACTCACTAGTTCCCATATAAATTCAGTAACACTTTACTTCTACATAATGCAAACACCTGAACATTATGCTTATTCATTCACACGTTTATTATTCAATTACCTGTGTGTCATAAATATATTCCATCTATCATGGTGGTGCATTGAAGGAAATTAACCATATTCCGGAGAAAGTTATGATCTGCCTGTGCCTGCCAAGCATGGCTCCATTCATAAATCAATACTTAATAAATGCTTTTGATGGCTGATAAGGATGACTTTATATAACTGAAGAGGGAAATACATTTTATCCCCCTTTTATGGCTGTGACAAGAGATACAGAGCAAATAAGAAATTATATCTCTAATAAGACAGTGAACCATTATCAGATCCAAATCTAATACCAATATCCAAATTTCCAGTCTTTAACGCATTGAAGATTCTGATAGAAGAAAGCATTTTTATATGCTTTGATTACCCCAAGATCATAGTAGCTTCAGGATACTGGTTGGTTTTAGGGGAGGGCCAGCACCAGGAAATGATAAGGGTCTTTGAAATATGGTTTGCATGATTTCTGAATGCAATCTTAACTTCCCAGAAAGAACTAGAAAATGGCTATGAGAAACCAATTGCAATAGATCTTGATCAAACTTGGCATTTACTTCAAAACAGATACTCTGGTCCATAAACAGCAACACCTAACTTGTGCATTGAATAGGGCATATTGGAAAGCATTCGATATGAAAGACATTGTCAAAATGTAAAGCAATTTAAGAGATGAAAACAAATCAGTCATCATTTAAATCCTTATAGCCCTATGTGAAATGAAGTGTTTCTGACCGTTGGAGATAAGTTCCTCATTTAGAAGTATCAGGGGCATCTGGATGGCTCAGTCAGTTAAGGATCTGACTCTTGGTTTGGGCTCAGGTCATGATCTCAGGGTTGTGACATGGAGCCCCACATTGAGCCCTGCATCACGCTCCATGCTCAGCAAGGAGTCTGTTTGTCCCTCTCCCTTTGCTCCTCCTCCCAGTTTGTGCGTGCGCTCTCTCTCTCTCTCTCCCCCTCTCCCTCCCTCCCTCTCTCTCTCTCTCATAAATAAATAAATAAATAAATAAATAAATAAATAAATAAATAAAATCAATCTTAAAAAAAAAAACCCACCCAATATCAGCTCTGTATATTGGAGATTCACAGAAGAAGGGGCAGATAGCTTTCATAATTTTATCACATTTACTACAAAACATGTGCAAATATTGGACATTAGTTTTCATTTGATTTGCTTCTCTGAACTTCCCTTACCTCAGTAAGCACAGATTTTATAATAACAGAAAATATTTTTCTCAGAAGTTTCTCAAATTTAGAAGAGTGGCCATGTACGCACATAGTACTCAAGATCTCATAACCCGGGAAAGCAAATTTCTCTTTATTCTCCAGAACTGATTTCAGGCTTAGAGCACAGAAAACCCTCTGAGCTGCTACCATGTCTGAAAAGACAACTAAGGCAGTGATCACCTGGTAGGCATGTTTAAATAAATCACTCTGCTTTGCTTTTTGCTTTTTTAAGATTATCACATCTTCCAGAAGAAAGATTGATTGAAGGAAATGATGGAGACAGACTCTTTATTCATTCAATAAAAAGATCTCCAAAGGATTCAATCTTTAACTTGGATTTGAGAAATGTTAACAGGGAAAACTAATCTTTCATGGTCAGGCTCTAACAGTGGTTCCTAGGAATGTGATTTTTGTGTATTCTTTACAGCACCGAATATTGATTTATAAGCTTTTAAAGAAATCTTTTTAAAGAAATCTCTCAACTCTTAGAGGGCTCCTGGTTTCTGCCTACGAACTTGGCATAAGTTCTTTTATCTTATTTTATTTCAAATAAGAAGGCGGAAACCAGCCTATGTCCTAAATATGCTTTGTCTAACTTTGACCCCCTCTAAAGGCAGACTCCGAGATGAGGATGTGAGTACACATACTTTATCTGAGTACTGAGGAAGTAACAAAAGAAGAGAGGAAAGCCAAGAAAGTGTGTGATCTTAAGCAGGTTACCACCTCGGGCAACTGCACCTTAATCTTGCTGGGAATCTCTGAAAACCCATGGGGAACAGACCTCCCAAGGATGGGATTGGGGAGTGGGAAGAGGATGGAGCATTTTTTTTCACAGGTCCTATCCTTCATTGGCTGAGTTTGTCTCAGGGGCATGAACTCCATCTGGAGAGGGCTTTGTAAAAGCAATGAGAGGAGGTATGATTTTAATCATTAAACCTGACCATAAAGAAGCTGGTGGTTGCTAAATGAGCCCTGGTCTTAGTAATAAAGCATCAATGTTGTAAGAAGTTGCTGGAGATGATCTGACCAGTGTTTTATCCTTACCAATGAAGTTCCATTTATGTCAGTACCTGTGGTGAGAACTCGATCCAAGTTGACAGTATGCCTGTGACTGTCCTTCCTCTGTTTCTCCTTTCCCGGATAGCCACTGATGCTATTTAGCAAGAGGAAGGTACTAAGTGGAGGAACTGTGATGCTTGCATCATTGCTCTCAAGCTGGACCTTTTCCTCTACTGCATCTAAGACAGAAGTGATCTGCAGAAAATTGTCATGTACATTGCTCAATACTCCTACTTAGAAACATGTATGAAAAACTTGTCCATAATTAAAAGTTTGTTTCCTCTTGACATCAAATACGTGGTGTCTTTTCCACTACCATTTCTCTGATTCTCCAAAACTAACTGGATATTCGACAATTCAACCCAGTTGCGACAGCAACTCTCCAGAGTTAGCACAGACCCCATATAGGTAAAGGGCTCAGTCCCTACTTTGGTCACCAATGTCTAGTCCCAAATGGTCACCCATACTTCTGACTGGCTGGCTATAAATTTGATAGCCAAATTCAGATTCAGTAATATGCTAGAATGACTCAAAACTCAGGAATGTACTTTACTTACCAATACCAGCTTATTATAAAGGATACAATGCAGAATGGCCAGAGGATAGGACAAGATACTGTGGTAGAAGGGGTGCAGAGCTTCCATGCTCTCCCTGGGGGGATGAACTACCTTCAGGGCACATCAATGTGTTCACCAACCTGGGAATGCCCCAGACCCTGTCATTTAGGGTTTTCATGAGAGTTTTATTAGGTAGGCATGATTGATTAAATCATTGGCCATTGGTGATTGAACCCAATCTCCTGGAGGAGGGAAGAGAGGCTGAAAGTTCTGACCCTCTAACCATGGCTTGGTCTTTCTGGTGACCAGGCCCCTGAAGCAGTCTAGGGGCCCTAAACCACTTCATTAGCATAAACAAGACACTCTGATCACTCAGAAGATCTCAAAGGTTTTAGAAGCCCTGTGCCAGGAAAGAGGGACAAAGACCAAATATTTATTTCATATTATACCACAATACTTTCATACCAGGTAAAATGTTGATGTGCCAGGGTAGCTGAAATTTCTCCTCCTCTGTGAACAAGGGAACTGCTGTAACTGAGCACACTGCCATTTTTACTTTGGCCATTAAGAACCTTGGAGTCTGAGCACCTGGGTGGCTCAGTCAGTTAAGTGTCTACCTATGGCTCAGGCTATGATCTCCAGGTCCTGGGATCAAGCCCCACACTGGGCTTCCTGCTCAGCATGGAGTCTGCTTCTCCCTCTCCCTCTGCTGCTCCCCGACCCCCAGCTTGTATTCTCACACGGGCTCTCTCTCACTCTCTCTCTCTCTCACATAAATGAATAAAATCTTTTAAAAAAAAGGAACCTTGGAGTCAAATTTGTAAATCATATGGGCTACTTATTTATATTCTAAATCTTTTTCCTCCCCACGAATTGAACGTTTTACAAATTCACTAGCCAAACACAAATATAGTCTTATGATAATAAATGTGTACACTGAGAGTCAAGGGAATTAAAATGATTATTCCATTTATTGTGCCTCTAACACTCAACAGTCTCTCCCACCTAAAAGTAATTAAACTTAACAGCTAGATATATATCTGTTTAGTCCTTTTTCTATGTGTTTATATAGAATCATATGCATATATTTGTATATGTTTATGAACATGAATAGAAGTATGCTATTAAGGTTCACAAACATATAGGTGCATATATTTCTGTATCTAGAACTTGTTAACATAAAGTCTTACTAGATACCATTCCTTAACGACACACACAGAACTTTCTCAATCTTTTTATTTTTACATAGCATACCAAAGTAAGAATTTTTCATAATTTAATTAAACATCTCTCCAATGATGGGTATTTAGATCGTTTCTAATTATTTATGAATACAAATGATTTTGTAATTCCTCATGAGGCAGGCATGAAGTACAACATTTAAAGTTAATATTTTACATGGTTGCACAGAACTTTTTAGACACCTTTGAAATGTCTGGAGAATTCGAATCTTATCTCTCCAAGACAGAACCCAGGCAACTCACCTTCACAAGTTCTTTCAGCTCGAGCACAGCCATGCAACTTAGATATACTAGTTCTAAACTTTGATTTGGTAGTGAGCAGCTTCCATGCTTAATCCACTTCCCAGGGTAGAGTCCTAGCAGAAGCACCTAGATGTCAAGCGACACAGTAGCAGGAGAGTTGAGCTCCAGGTGAGAAGTGACTTGGGCCCTGAGAGCAGTAGCTACTTTAGTCAAGTCTCATACATAGTAGCTGTTCAAGGTGAAGCATCTAGGCTTTGGCAGCAGCAGAGAAAGCAGCCTCATGGTTAAAAAAAATCCTTCTACCTCAATGTTTACTTCCTCTGTCAATTTTTATTTTGCATATTTGTGATTTTTCCCCTTTGTTCTTAATTAGGTTAGTGGTTTGTCTATTTTGTTGACTTTTGCAGGGCCGCATTTGGATTTATTATTCCTGCTGTTTTTCTGGTTTTTGTTTCATTCATACCTCTTGTTACCTCTATTGATTCGTTCAGTCTGATTTCTTCTGAATTATGATGCTGTTACTATTACAGATTTGAGTTCATTTATATGCATTCTTTTATTTTTATTGCTCAGATTTAAGGCAATGTATTCTTTGAACTGATCACTACTTTGTTTCCCACATATTCTAATATATGTTTTCATTATTATTACATTTAAGAAATTCTACAGGTTTGATTTATATTTCTTATTTTACAATAGGGTGATTCATAGAGTTTTAAAACTCTCAAGTGAAAGGGCCTATTTGTTATCTGATTTTCTTATTGCACTGTGGAAATTTTGTGATATTCTTTCTACCATATGAAACATATTGAGGGATTTTTGTGACATAACATATTTATTTTTATGAATTTTCACGTGTGGTGGAAAAAGACATATTCTCTAACATTTGAGTGAAAAATCTGAAGTAAGTCCACATGACCTAACTTGATGATGTTTTCAGGATCTTCCACATCTTTATCGATTTTTTTTGGCCCCTGTGATTCATCTTGGGGTGTGATTGGTATGTTAAATTTATCTATTATTATTGTATTTCTATTTCCCCTTGCATACTTTGGTATGAGGATTGAAACACCTCTTTTACTGGTTTGTTTGTATATTTTTGCTATACTTGTTCCTGTTTCAATCTTTGTGAATCACTTTGTTTTATTACATGTGTGTATGTAGCACAAGCAAAATAATTTTTGAAAATCAAGTGGAAAATTCTTTTCTTTTAAAAGGTGGTTTAAATGGAATATTCCTCAGCCATTAGAAACGACAAATACCTACCATTTGCGTCGACGTGGATGGACCTGGAGGGTATTATGCTGAGTAAAATAAGTCAATCGGAAAAGGATAAAATGATATGGTCTCGTTCATTTGGGGAATATAAAAAATTAGTGAAAGGGAAAGGAGAGAAAATGAGTGAAAATATCAGGGTGACAAAACAAGAGAGATACCTAGTTCTGGGAAATGAACAAGGGGTAGTGGAAGAGGAGGTGGGCAGGGGGTTGGGGAGACCGGGTGATGGGCACTGAGGGGGGCACTTGGCGGGATGAGCACTGGGTGTTATGCTATATGTTGGCAAATTGAACTCCAATTAAAAAAATTTTTTTAGGGCAGCCCCGGTGGCGCAGCGGTTTAGCGCCGCCTGCAGCCCAGGGTGTGATCCTGGAGACCTGGGATCGAGTCCCACATCAGGCTCCTTGCATGGAGCCTGCTTCTCCCTCTGCCTGTGTCTCTGCCTCTGCCTCCGTGTGTGTGTGTGTGTGTGTGTGTGTGTGATGAATAAGTAAATAAAATCTTAAAAAATTTGTTTTTAAATAAAAATAAATTTAAAAAAATAAAAGGTGGTTTAAGCTCATTTACGTATATTGATATGACTAATAGATATGATCTCAACTCTAATTTTATTTTTCCTGTGGTATGATCCTATATTTACCATGTTTCTTTATGTGGTCTGTTTTTATTATGTTTAAAATTCTTTTAATATTTAATGAATTTGTATTTTTTTCGTTCCACTGGTTTTCATTACACTATTTCCTTTGATATTGCTGTTAGCCCCATTTTGCTTTACATAGGCTTCTACTATTTATTTTATCAGGTTTGAATGATATCCATTGACCACCACTTATTACACTTATTACCACTTATTATTTCTTTCTTGCTTGCTTCTTTACTAATTTATTATATTTGTTTTGTCGTTGTTGTTTAAGTTTTTATTTAAATTCCAGTTAGTTAACATACAGTGTAATATTAGTTTCAGGTATACAACATAGCAATTCAACACTTCCATATAACACCCATGCTTATCATGATAAGTATGCTCCTTAATCTCCATCATCTATTTCACCCATCCCCCCCCACTGACCTCCCCTCTGGTAACCATTGGTTTGTTCTGTATAATTAAAAAATGGGATGAGTAAATTTGAACTTGCAAAGGGAGGTAGAAGTCTAGATCATAAAATACTGCCCAGATGCCCCCACTAAAATGTTCAGACTTAAAAGGACTGGCAATACTGAGTTTTGTGAGAATGGAGACGAGAAATCTCATACATAATGGGAGTGCAAAATCATACAACCAGTTTGAAACTGTTTGGTAGTTTCTAGTAAAGCTAAAAACATCCTATAACTTTTACGTGAACAATTCTATAACTGAGTATATACCCAAGAGAAATGAGTGCTTATGTTCACCAAACACATGTTCAGGAATGTTCAATGCAGGGTTATTTGTAACAGGTAAACATAAACATGAGAAAACCCAAATATCAATCAAATAGAACTGAGCAATAAATTGATATATACACACATACAATAACTATTCACAACAATGGAAAAGCTGAAACCTCGGCCACAAGTCATACACAGATCTCACAGTCAAATTATTAAACAAAAGAAGTTAGTCATAAAAGAGCACATGCTATATAATTCCACTTACAAAAACTTCAAAAACAGACAAGATAATCAACAATAATTGAAGTCAAAATGGTGGTCACCTTTGCAGGATAGTAGCTGGGAAAGGACACAAGAGAGCTCTCTGGGAAGCTGTTAATGTTCTCTAAATATGAGGAGGTGTATACACATGTAAAATTTCATTAAGCTGTACATTTAAGATTAATGCATTTTATGTAGTTATATATTATTGAAGATTTTATTTTTAAGTAATCTCTCCACCCAATATGGGGTTCGAACTTAGAACCCTGAGATCAATAGTCGCATGCTCCACCAAATGTGACAGCCAGGCTCCCCACTATGTAATTACATTTGAATACACATAAACACACATGTATGTGAACACACACACACACACATATACACGCCACTTCCAGAGCAGGAAATCACAATAGAGAGTAGAAGTACTTGAAAGCAATTCCTGAGGGGCAGGAAATGTGGAAGGGCTGGGAAGGCCCCCAGGGTGAGTGAATAGAGAACTAGTCATCAGTTTTTTTTTTTTAAGTTTTACTAAGGGTCACCCCCATCCAACTAGTCTTCAGTTGTGTGGAATCTCACTCCAGGAAATATGTATAATCCCAGGTATTATCTGGCTTGGTCCACTGTGACTGTCACAGTTAATGATAGTAATGATAGCATGTTGTTTTCTTAGGTCACCCAGAGCTGGCACAAGAGTGTGGTGAGCAGCCTGGTGCTACCCTTTGAGCTGTCACTAGTGACAGTATCTGTGAGAGAGCACCCCCCCCCACATTCCACTTTTAGCCAAAGCATGGGGACCAGAGCACTTTCATGTCTGTCTGACTCATCTGTCTCACCAGATAAGCCTGTAAGTTGACTGACCACCTTGGTGAATGGATATTGCTTTTGTGGTCACTTGGCGTCCCCTCTCTAGCACTTGACACACACTAGGAAGAACTCTGCATTACCATGTGCTCCTCAAGCTTGTTGAAATTCACTACCACTTCTCTGGTGGCCAACTTACTTACATATCTCAGGATTTGGGGTTTGTTAGACTGAGGAGGAAAAGATCACATAACCAATAAAATAACCACATTCTGCCTGTTGGCTTAGGGTAAGGCAGTTGAAAGAGTCCGCAAAAGTAAATGAGATTTTGGTGGTCACGCAAGTATTCATCCATCAAAGCTCTCTGCTGCACTGGTAGCTCAACTAAATGCTCTCTAACATCCTGTGTTGAACTCTCAGAAAGGAGCCTTGAAGGTTTGTTCCCTCTTTTGGGTTTGTGCCTCCTTTTTATTTTTTTAATCTTTCTTAAAGATTTTATTTATTTATTTTAGAGAGAAAGAGCACGGAGGGATAGTGAGAAGGAGAAGCAGTCTCCTCATTAAGCAGGAACCCCCATGAGAGGCTCAATCCCAGGACCTCGAGATCACAATCTGAGCCGAAGGCAGACACTCAACAGACTGAGCCACCCAGGAGACCCTGGGCTTCCTTTCTGTGACTTTCCATTATCTCCTTCTTTGCATCACTCAGCCCACCTCCAACCCACCCTGATATTCACTGCTACCCTTTGCCATTGTGCATCTATTAACATAACAAATATTTGTTGATGCTCTGGGATTTGTGCACAGCACTGAATGTAAGAAGATGTGTAAGACATGGTATTGAAAGTGGGGGTTTCAAAAAAGGTGGCTCTGAGATGAAGATAAGCATCCGTAACTTTATTAGACTAATCTTGGGATTCACCACCTGTAAAAGATAAGAAGGAAGCAAGATTGGACAACAGGCAACGTTAGGCTGTGATAAAGTGACAAGAAGGGCCTGAGACAAATTAATGGGGAACTTTGAAGCTGAAATGGCCCTATCAAGTTGTCCCCAATTGGGGCAAGAGGCTGGGCTTTTTATACCCTGAAACCAACCAGCCAATGGATGCTGGCTTTCCCCAGAAGGAAGGTATAATATTGGATGAGGCATCTAGCTTATACCAATGACAAGTCTGGGGAAGAGGGCTGACCGCTGAGAATTCTCTGCTAGTTGTACTCCCAACTGCTGGGAGAATACGTACTTCAGTCCTGAAGAGGGCATTTAGGCAGTACATCCCAGCATCCACAACAGGCCCTTTCCAAAAGGGACAGGGGATTGGTGGTGATATAGTCACAAAAGTGAATAATAAATCTTTATTGCTGCCCAGTCTGATCTGGTCAATGCTTACTGAGCTGTTTTTCCTCACACTTCTGACACCAAATGTGTGGAGGTTTTCCACATCAACAACCAGTTCTCCAATTGTGGAGATTGGACACACAAACTGTGTATCCTTCACTTCAATTCAATTCTGATGCTAACTACCCAGAATTAGTGTCACACTCCATAGTTTTAAGGGCACAGCTCCACAAGCCAACCCTCACTTTTGTGTCCAGTCACCAGTATTGTGTTCCCAGGATAAACACAGTTCTATCTGACTTGGCTCTAAAGACAGGGTTGCTACAACCCCCTGCAGGTTTGATCATTTGCTAGAATGACTCACAGGACTCAGGAAGATGCTTTGTTTAATATCACCAGCTTGGGATCCCTGGGTGGCGCAGCGGTTTAGTGCCTGCCTTTGGCCCAGGGCGAGATCCTGGAGACCCAGGATCAAATCCCACGTCGGGCTCCCGGTGCATGGAGGCTGCTTCTCCCTCTGCCTATGTCTCTGCCTCTCTCTCTCTCTCTGTATCATAAATAAATAAATAAATAAAAAGACTAAAAAAAAAGAAATTCTTAAAAAAAATATATCACCAGCTTATTGGGGTGCCTGAGGTTGCAGTCAGTTAAGTATCCAACTCTCGGTTATGGCTCAGATCGTGATCTCAGGGTCATGAGATTGAGCCTTGTGTCGGGCTCTGCACTCAGTGTGGAGTCTGCCTAAGAGTCTCTCTCCCTCTGTTCCTCCCCGCTGTGCTCTCTCTCTCTTCCTAAAACAAATCATTAAATCTTTAAAAAACATCACCAGTTTATTTTAAAGGACACAAGTGAATTATGATCAAGGATATGCTTCAACATCTAGAGGAAGAAGTACATAGGGTGAGATCCAGAAGTGTTCTGAGCACAGGAACATCTGTTCCCATGGAGTTGGGATGCACTATCCTCCCAGCACATGGATGTGTTCACCAACTCTGAAGCTCTCCAAACTCTATCACTTAGGGGTTTTATGGAGCCTTCATTTCATAGGCATGATTGATTAAATCATTGCACTTTGGTAACTAACTCCATCCCCAGTCCCTCTCCCCTCCTCAGAGGTCCAGGGGTGTGCCTGAAAGTTGAGACACGCTAATCACATGGCAACCAGGCCCATTCTGAAGCTCTCTAGAGGCCCACCAAGGGTAACCTCATTAGTGTAAACTCAAGTATGGTTGAAAGGATATTTGGGGACTAACAGAAGATGTGTGAATTACACCTCAGGAAATTCTAAGGTTGTTGAACTCTGTTCAGAAACTGAGGACAAAAGCCAAATACAGATATCTTATTATGTCACACCTACCTTTCAGCCTTCAAACGTCCCTCTCTCACACACTCTGAACACACTGGTCTTATTTCTGTTTCTGTAACAAGCAAACATCTTTCCCCTCTCAGGGCCTCTTACTTACTTTTCTATTTGTCTGTTATCATGACTTTCTGTGACATTGTCAGAGTGGTCTCTATCTCATCATTCAGTTTGAATAATGAGGTGATTGATGTCACCTTCTCAACAAGGTCTTCCCTGACCACCCTGCTTTCTGCCCTATAACAATAATCCTAACTGCTAACGCTTTCTTAGAACTATGTGCCAAGCACTCTCAAATCACCAAAAACAAACAAACAAACAAACAAACAAAAAAAACAACCCAAGTTACCTAATTTACTCTTTATAACAACTTCGTAAATTAGTTACTGTGATTATGATTTTATAGATGAGGAAACTATAAGATGAGTCACAAAGGCTTTGTCTCTGGTTTTAGCAAGCAAAGGTGGTGCCAGGACTGGACTTCAACCAGTCTGCAGAGTCCATGTTCTTGACCATGACATCATGCTGCCTCTCTCAGTCACAACCATCCTTTAAAATTTTTTCATTAATAGCACTGGTCCTTCTCATTAGTTATATTGTTCTATATTTATACACTTATTTCTGACTTCCCCAAATATGGAGTAATATCCAGGATGGCACAGACCTTGTCTGTCTTGTTCATTGCCCAACATCATGCCCCATTTTCAGAGGAATAACCAAATCCGATGACTAGTTATTGCAAAACAAGTGAAGTGCAGCCCTGTTGTTCCATTCAGGACAACTCTAAAGGGCTGTCCCAGCTCTGGAGCTTCCTGTGGCATCAGTTGAGGCCTTTGTTGTGACTGTATCATGGTTCAACCTCTTCCCCTGTCAAATATGATTCTTTAAGTAAGTAATTAATTCATTGGCTAATTAATTAACTTCCAGTATAACTGACATACAGTACTATGGTAGTTTCAGGTATATAATATAGTAATTCAATAATTCTATAGGAATATTGCTCAGCCATAAAAAAAATGATATCTTGCCATTGGCAAATCTGCTTCTTAATTGTCTAACTAATGCTGAGCTCCAGAGTATTCCTCAACAAACTGTCAGCATGCACATCTCCATTGGTCTGTCTCTGGGGAAACCCACACAATCTTCTCGAAGCCATCTATACATAAAATCTCTAAAGGGATTTAACAAAATTTTCAGGTCCCTCACACACATCAGACCAATTAAACCAGACAATCTGAGGGTGGGGCCTATGCATCTATAGTTTTAAAACTTACAAGGTGATTCCAATGTACAATGAGGGTTGAAAACCACTATAATATATGATACTCACAGAAGCAATAAGGATCTCCACTCACTTCCCTGACCAACTCAAAATAAATAGAATAAAATTATTCAGAATACAATTAAGGGATGGGGGACTGAGGTTCTGCTGGAGAAAACATAGAATCCTCTGTCTATATGTGTATAACCTCTCACTGTAAATGTGAATGAGCAGCACTGTGTGCAGATGAGTGTGATGTGGATGCAGTGACCATATGACTTCAATCTCAGCATCATCAAGGCCAGAACATCTACCTCTAGTTTAACTCTAGCAAGTTATACAGAGCCTGGCTTTTCCAAGATCAGTTTCTAAGTGGAAGAAGAGGCTGTTCTTCAGCACACTATCTTTGCATTTTCCTCTCTCCTGAGCTTTGGGAGCACCAAGGGAGCTATCCATATACAAAGAATACATTTGTTAGTAGTTAATATATTGGGAATTATTCCAAGACGATCGTCACTTGCAAGTAAATTCTGTGCTTGAAGAATTAGAGCTGCCTGTAATGTTGTTATGCAAGGGGAATAGAAACGTGAAGGAAGGATGTGCCACATAGATAATGCTATTTCATTTGGAGTATATAGCATTTCAGGTGAAAGTCAACTTCCTTCTGGTGTGTGTGTGTGTGTGTGTGTGTGTGTGTGTGTGTCACAGGGGAGAGGGCATATATGCAGCTATAAACAACCACATGTATATCAAAGAGGAGTAGCTATGCTATGCCCCAGTAACAAACAGCTCTCAAATCTCAATGGCTTAAAACAACAAAGGCTCTTATTCACATTGAGTGTTCGTTGTAGGTCAGCAGAGGACTCTGATCGGTGTTCTCAGTAATCCAGGCTGAGAGAGACTCCAGCTCTATGCCTGCACACTTGCTGAGGCAAAACCAGAGTATAGTCATGCACTGGCTCTTAAAGCTTCTACACAGAAGCGACACACATTCCTTCTGCTCACATTTCATTGGTCAGAGCAAATCTTATGTCTCCACCTAACTTGAAAGGATCAGGGAAATTTGCTTCAACAGTATGCCCAGGACAACTAGAAGTCTTTGGTAACTGAACTAATGATGATCACAACTTGTACTGCATTGGTAATACAGAGAGTTAATACCAACAGCACTGGCCTGGTAACTAGGAAGTATGGTTTCTATTTTTGGTTTTACTACTCATAAGGAGCTTGACAATCTCTCTGTGTTTTCCCCTTTGAAATATAATATTTAATGAGTGGGAAATATCAGTGAGGGTGACAGAACATGAGACTCCTAACTCTGGGAAACAAACAAGGGGTAGTGGAAAGGGAGGTAGGCGGGGAGATGGGGTGACTGGGTGACGGGCACTGAGGGGGGCACTTGATGGGATGAGCACTGGGTATTATGCTATATGTTGGCAAATAGAACTCCAATAAAAATATACAAAAATTAAAAAAAGAAATATAATATTTAGACTTTTTATTTTTCCATTATTTTTACACTTCATTATTTTTACAGGTCAATGTCTCTCAAGTGCCTGAATGCTGGTCCATGATAAGGCATTCATCAGGACCCAGAGAATTGAAAAATTAAGTTAAAAGGGAAGTGTAATGATCCCATCTTTATTGTTAGATCTCATTTTATGTGTGTTAAACCTCCTTTTATCTGTAACAGAATGTGGGTGATAACCACCATGTACTATTATTTAAAACTTTTAATAATAGTTATAGTCAAATGTATACAGTGCTTTCTAGGTGTCAATCAGTGGTCTAAATACATTATATAATTAGCTCATTTAATCTTTACACCAATCTTATGAAGTAGGTTTTATTATCATCCCTAATTTATAGATGAGGCAGAGGTAAACTAAATCATTTCTAAAGGTCATACTGCTAGTAAAGAGTGGAGTCTGAATTCAAATCCAGATAATATACCTCCAGAATCTTCTCTTATCATGATATCACACTACCCTAGCTTGCAAAAATAAAATCTGGAAACCAACTGTTGTTACCTTAATTTTGGGTTTTAATTTTTTTATTCAAAGTTCTTTTACAGTCCTACTCTAAGACATTAAGAAAAATATTGAGAAGTCAGTATGTCTCAGAGAATCACTAGGTTACAGTATTTATTAAGATAAAATTGGAGATCCTGAGAAGTCACACACTCATATTTTGAAGCTTCTTACACATTATGAAAATCAATTTTACCCCACATTTCCATAATATTCTGTTTATTGCAACAGAGAAACAAGCAGAACTAAATATAATTTTACATTTATTTGGGAGTATAAAATTCCAATGAAATAAGGAAATATTTGGACCAATTCTCCTTAAAATTATACTGGAATTATCTGCACTTTTCTTTTTCCTATATTATAGCATTTCATTTTGCTTCCTGATGTGATTGTGTGTATTTTTCCCAATAGACAGCTTCTTAGAGAGAAAAATTGTTTCATCTTTTCGGCTGGGGCTCTAAATAAACCTTACACAGTGCTCTACCCACCCTGGGCACCTAATTCAAATTTGCTTGACTAATTGAACAAATACATTTCTGTGTCTTTTGATGTGACTCCAGCACGTGTCACAGAGAATAGAATGGGGGTAAAGGCAGTCTTTTGGTGAGTAAAATAGTTTAACTCTTATCTATGGTGAATAGCCCAATGGGGCACCTACATTGCCTAGACTTCAAGGAACTAGACCAGGTTCCTACCTATTGAGTACCAGCTCTGGGGCATGTGTATCAGGCAAGGAACTCTACTGTGTTGGCAGAAGATAGCACAGGGCCAGCATGGTGCATGAAATAGAGATTAGGATGTATAGATGGAGCCAGGGCTTAGAACCTGAACACACCAGCAGTGATCCAGCCAGTAGAGAGAGGATCTGCAGAAGAGGATTGGAAAAATAACACTTCTTAGTACATAAACTGCTGTCAACTGGAGGTAAGACTTCTATCCTGCTTTCTGAGACCAGAAATACAGCTGACCCTTGAACAATGGGATGGGTTAGGAGGGATGATCCCACATACACTTGAAAATCCCTATATACACTGGGTGTTATACTATGTATTGGCAAATCAAACTCCAATAAAAAAAGTATACAAAAAAAGAAGAAAATTCCTATATAGGGGGCACCTGTCTGGCTCAGTCGGGAAAGCATTTGATTCTTGATCTTGGGGTTATGAGTTCGAGCCCCAATGTTAGGTGTAGAGATTACTAAAAATATATATATAAACCTAAAAAAAATTATTTATTTGAGAGACAGAGCATGCATGTGAGCACATGAGGTGGCAGGGGAGAAGCAAACTCTCTGTGGGGGAGAGCCCTATGTGGGGCTGCATCCCAGGATCCTGAGATCATGACCTGAGCTGAAGTCAGACACTTAACCAACTGAGCCACCCAGGCACCCCTTAAAAAATATTTAAAAAAAAAGAAAATCCCTGTATAATTTTTGACACGCCCAAAACTTAACTAGTAATACTAGTAATACTAGCCTACTGTTGACAGGAAGTCTTCCCAATAACATAGTTAATTAATATATTTTGTACATTATATGTATTACATACTGTATTCTTACAATAAAGTAAGCAAGAGAAAAGCAAATATTATTAAGAAAATCATAACAAAGAGAAAATACATGCACAGTACCGTTAAAAAATTCTGCATATAAGTGGACCTGTCCAGTTCAAACCCATGTTGTTCAAGAGTCAAGCGTACCCTCAAGTTAATGACCTTCAGACAAACACACAACAGGAACACATCTATAGTTGAACAAGTTGGATTTTATTACTCCTTGTTGTGAAAGAGAACACAGATCTTGGGGAACCATAAGATATCTCAGTAAGATGATGATAAAAAGAACTTATACAATTTGGGTTGAGTTATTGGAGGGAGGGACTGAAGAACCAAGGTTCACTTTTCTTTTTTTAAGTAGGTGCCACACCTTGTGTGAAGCCCGACATGGGGCTTGAACTCATGACCCTGAGATCAAGACCTGAGCCAAGATCAAGAGCCAGATGAATAACCGACTGAGCTACCCAGGTGCCCCAGCAAGGGTTCACTTTAAATTGGATTCTGAAAGAAAGTGGGGACAATACTATGATTAGGTGTTTTGTGGGAGGCACAGTAACTCTGATTCTCTCTGTGTTTAGATAAAATTATAAAATGACCTCGTTTTTTTTTCATCTTATCATGCTCTCAGAGTAATCTTGTCCATGGTTGGTATTCTGTAAGATTGTGTCCAAGAAAAGAACAAAACAGCTCAGCGTCAGACCAGTTTCTAAATAATATTAAGGTCTAACTGTGAATGTCAAATCAGTTCTGGATGTAGCAGGTCACTTTTTTCCTTCTGACTCATTAGGATAATAGAGCCTGAAAATAAGGTTGGGAACAAGTTGGTAACTGTAACTGAGTTCAGATGTGAGAGAATGAAAACTAAGGTGGTTCCTGACACTAAGCCCTAAGCATAAGTAGCTTCTAGAAATCTCCATTTTTTAAAAATAAAGACCAAGGCAAGGGTTTCTGGCTGGCTCAGTTAGTGGAGCATGCAATTCTTGATTTCTGGTTGTGATTTTGAGCCCCATGCTGAGGTAGAGATCACTTAAAAGTACAAGTTAAAAGAAAAAAAAAGACCAAGACAACAGCCACAAAGTCCCACACCCCTGTCAATTTATCTGCAGGTAAAGTTGACAAGAATCAAGTAATCCTACTATGAAATGAATTGTGCCCCCCTCGATTCATATGTTGAAGCCCTATGCTCCCCCACCAAAGTCATGGTATTTGAAGCTGGGGTCTTTGGAAGGTAATTTGGGTTAGATGGAGCCATAAGAGCAGGGCCCTCAAAATAGAACTAGTATCCTTATAAGAAGAGACACCAGAAAAAAAAAAGAAGAAGAGACATCAGAGAGCTTGCAAATTCTCCCTTGTGAGTGGACAAAGAGGTCAACACACAGAGACATCATGCCTGTCCACCAGCCAGAAAGTGCACTTTCACTAGAAATTGACCGTGTTGGCACCCTGACCTTGAACTACCAGCCTTCAAAACTTTAAGAAAAACTTCTGTTGTTTAAACCACCCAGTACATGGTGTTCTGTTACGACAGCCTGAGCAGACTAAGTCGCAGCTATAGGTACTGGGTCATTTAATTAAAAGAAGAGGCCTGTTTTGTCCATGTGAGCGAGCCTCCAGGCTCACCAAGTGGTGAGCTGGACCAGTAACCTATGAACAAGTTAGAAATGCAAATGTTCAGGTCCCACCCCACCCCATACCTACGCAGTTTTGTAGCTTTCCCACATGAGAACTGAGGTTAAGTTGATGATAAATAATAATCAGTGTGACACTGGAAACCTAAATTTAAAAAATCAGATACTCTTGAAAGTATCTGAATGGACACTATCATCTCTTCATGGTTGCAGAAATGGGGCTGATCTTGAGCTAGGAGAGGCCCAGTGTTTTACTAGGCTTCACAGCAATTCCCCATATCAGCTGGATGCCTACAGAACATTGTTTTCCTATAAGATTTCTCTGGGACCGGGAGAGTCATTTTCTCCTCCCACATTCATCTCTCATTCCCTTTAAACACAAAATGACTTCAAACGACTGAGTTTAAACCATTTTATTTTGCTCTAAAACACAAAACAAAATCTGTTTATTTCTTAGCTCCTCAGGCAAAGTGAGTCTTTTGTGTTTCCTGACTTTATATTAACTGGCAGTGCAACTCACAGATAATCTACGACTTTAAGGATGGACAAAAGCAACGGAGTCCTGACAACCTGAAGGAAGGATATCTGTGGAGAACTTTAACTCCCAATCTTGGCAAACTCGGGAGTCTTTGAGAACTGGGTGGTGCAATTGTTATTGGAGGACCATTTCTCCTTCTCAGCTGGACTTCGGCTTCTGGATGCCTTCCCTGGTTCATTCTGTCTCAATTGCCTTCCATCTGATCATTTTCTTGATTGAGTTCACCATGTGGCAATCTACCAAAATGGTGCCTGGGTACCCACAATTTACCCTTCCTGCCTCAACACACATGCGGCACAGAGTCATAGTCACACATCAGGAATAAAATGCCTTCACCTTTTCTCTCTTCTAAATCTAGCAAATATGGCCTTGACTCACTTCAAGAATCAGTTTTGAAGCTTTTCCCAATCTTTACCTTCAAGCGTCCTTCCTACAGTTAGGGACGGCTCATGCATTCTGACAAAAACTTTCACAGGATAGCTTGTCTTTTAATTACATAGGTGATATGAATGAATATAAGAAGAAGATCACAGTATATTAGGAAGGTTATTTTTTGGGGCACATGGGTGGTTCAGTGGCTGAGCATCTGCCTTCGGATCAGGTCGTGATCCTGGGGTCCTGGGATGAAGTCCCGCATCGGGGTCCTCGCAGGGAGCCTGCTTCTTCTCCTTCTGCCTATGTCTCTGCCTCTATCTCTGTATATCTCATGAATAAATTAAAAAAATCTTTTTAAAAAAAGAAAACGTATCTTTTATAATAACTATAATGTGCCTCTATTGCTTAGAAGAATGATAGGCATAAAGAAGGTACTCAATAAATATTGATTGAATGAATGAACAAAACCATGAGTTTTATAGTTGAAGAATCTATGATCCATTGATATAGCAAATGTCTTCATCTGGCAAGTTAGCATATGACCAGTGTTTTAAACTCACACAAATATTTGTAATGTTTAGTGAAGGGTCTAAAATCCCTTAGAGAAACATAAAACAGTTTATTTTTTTTGCAATTTCATTTTTTTTAATTTATTGAACTATAACTCACAAAGTTGTAATATTTAAAATGTACAATGTGTTGAAAAAATAATATGTATAATGCGAAGATCTGATACGTGTATACATTGTGAAAGGACCCCCACCATCAAATTACTTAAGACATCTATCACCTTATAAATTCCCCCACTTTTTGGGGTGAGAATCCTCAAGTTCTACTACCTTGGCAAATTTCAATTATAAAGTACAATATTATTAACTATAGCCACCATGGTATATACCAGATCTTCAGACTATATTCATCTTATAATTGAAAGTTTATACCTTTTTATCAATCTCAACATATTTTACTCACTCTCCCTTGGCAATTTTACCTGACAAACACCATTCTATTCTGTTCTATGAATTTTACTTTGTTTTTTTTTTTTTTAAGATTCCACATATAACTGTTATCATGCAATGTTTATCTTTTTCTATCTGGCTTATTTCACTTAGCATAATGCCCTCCAGGTTCAACAATGTCATTGCAAATGACAGGATTTCCTTTTTTTTTAAGGCTAAATAATACTCCATTGTGTATATAGCACATTGTCTTTGTCCATTCATCCATCACTGAGTTGCTTCCACACAATGGCTATTGTGAATAAGGCTACTATTGGCTATTGTGAATTTGGCTGCTTTGCCTATTGTGAATATTGACTACTTTGGCTATTGTGAATAATGCTATTATGAACACATGAATACAGGTATTTCTTTATGATAATGATTTATTTCTTTGGGATATATACCCAGAAGTGGGATTGCTGGATCCTTTGGTAGTGCTATTTTTAATTTCTTGAGGATCCTCCACACTGTTTTCCAGAGTGGCTGCACCAATTTATATTCCCACCAACAGTGTACAAGGGTCCCTTTTTTCCACATCCTTGCAAACACTTGTTATCTCTTATTTTTTTGATAATAGACATTCTAACAAGTGTGAAGTGATAACTTACCGTGATTTTGATTTGCATTTCCCTGATGATTAGTGATGTTGAGCTCCTTTACCTGATGGCCATTTGTATGTCTTCTTTGGAAAAATATCTATTTAAATCCTTTGCCTATTTTTTCATTGGGTTATTTGTGGGGTTCTTTTGCTATTGAGTTGTAGGGGTTCCGTGTGTATTTTGGATATTAACACTTTTTCAGATATGTGGTTTACATATATTTTGTCCCATTCCATTCATTGCCTTTTCATTTTGTTGATAGTTGGTTTCCTTTGCTGTGCAGAAGCTTTTAACCTTGATATAGTCCCGTTTATTTATTTTTTGCTCTTGTTATCTTTGCTTTTAGTGCAACATCAAAGAAAAAAGTCATCGACAAGACCAGTATCAAGGAGCTTATTCCCTCCATTTTCCTCTAGAAGGTTTATGGTTTTGAGTCTTACATTCAGGTCTTTAATTCACTTTAAGTTGATTTCTGTGTATAGTGTAAGATAGAGGCCCAGTTTTGTTCTTTTGTATATAGCTGTTCAGTTTTCCTAATATCATTTGTTAAAGAGACTATACTTTATCCACTGTATATTCTTAGCTCCTTTGTCAAAAATTAATTAACAATATATGCATGGCACTATTCTGCTCTATTTATCTCTGTGCCTGTTTCTATTCCAATGACATATTATTTTGATTACTCAAGCTATGTAATATATATTGAAATCAGGAAGTGTGATGCCTCCTCTAGCTTCATTCTTTCTCAAGATTGTTCTGGTTCCTTGGAGGCTTTACTGATTCCATATGAATTTTAGGACTTTTTTTTCTATTTCTGTGAAAAAAGCCATTGGAATTTGATAGGAATTTCACTGAATCTGTAGATTGCTTTGGGTAGTATAGACATTTTAACAATATTAATTATTTAAACCTGAGTACGGAACATCTTTCCATTTATTTGTGTCATCTTTAATTTCTTTCATCATTATTTTGTAGTTTTCAGTGTACAGATCTTTCAACTCCTTGGTTAAATTTACTTCTAAGTATTTTATGCTTTATTGTGCTATTTTAAATAGAATTTTCTTAATTTCTCTTAATTTCTAACAGTTTCTTATTAGTGTATAGAAATGCAACCGATTTTTGTGGATTGACTGTATCCCGCAACTTTACTGAATTTGTTTATTAGTTCTAACAGGTTTTTGGTATAATCCTCAGGGTTTTCTACATAAAATATCGTGTGATCTGCAAACAGAGACAATTTCACTTCTTTCCTTTCTAATTAGGATGCTTTAATTTCTTTTTCTTGCATATCACTCTGGCTAGGACTTCCAGTACTGGGTTGAATAAAAGTGTCAAAAGTAGGCATCCTTGTCTTCCTGATCTTGCTTTTTCATATATTGCCTTTATTTTGTTGAAGGACATTCTTTCTATATCCACTTTATTGGGAGTTTTTATTATGAAAGGATGTTGAATTTTGTCAAATGCTTTTTCTACACCAAGTGAAATAATTAGATGATTTTCATCCTTCCTTTTGCTAATGATATGCCTCACATTTACAGATTTGTTTATGTTGAGCCAACCTTGTATCCCTGGAATAAATCCCACTTGATCATGGTGTAATATCCTTTAAATATAATGTTGAATTTGGGTTGCTAATATTTTGTTGAGGATTTGTGCATCTATGTTCATCAGGGTTATTGGCCTGTAATTTCCTTTTCTGGTAGTATCCTTGTCAGTCTCTGGCATCAGAGTAATGCTGGCCTTATAAAATGAGTTTGTATTGTTCCCTTCTCTTACATTTTTTAAAAAAGTTTGAGAAGAATTGGTAATTTTTTGTATATTTTTATTGGAATTCAATTTGCCAACATATAGCATAATACCCGGTGCTCATCCCGTCAAGTGCCCCCCTTAGTGCCCATCACCCAGTCACCCCGTCCCCCCGCCCACCTCCCCTTCCACTACCCCTTGTTCATTTCCCAGAGTTAGGAGTCTCTCATGCTCTCTCACACTCACTGATATTTCCCACTCATTTTCTCTCCTTTCCCTTATATTCCCTTTCACTAATTTTTATATTCCCCAAATGAATGAGACCATATAATGTTTGTCCTTCTCCGATTGACTTACTTCACTCAGCATAGTACCCTCCAGTTCTATCCACGTTGAAGCAAATGGTGGGTATTTGTTGTTTCTAATGGTTGAGTAATACTCCATTGTATACATAGACCACATCTTCTTTATCCATTCATCTTTCGATGGACACGAGGCTCCTTCCACAGTTTGGCTATTGTGGACATCGCTGCTATAAACCCTGGGGTGCAGGTGTCCTGCCGTTTCACTGCATCTGTATCTTTGGGGTAAATTCCCAGCAGTGCAATTGCTGGGTCATAGGGCAGTTCTATTTTTAACACTTTGAGGAAGCTCCACACAGTTTTCCAGAGTGGCTGTACCAGTTCACATTCCCAACAGTACAAGAGGGTTCCCCTTTCTCCACATCCTCTCCAACATTTGTTGTTTCCTGTCTTGTTAATTTTCCCCATTCTCACTGGTGTGAGGTGGTATCTCATTGTGGGTTTTGATTTGTATTTCCCTGATGGCAAGTGATGCAGAGCATTTTCTCATGTGCTTGTTGGCCATGTGTATGTCTTCTTTGGTGAAATTTCTATTCATGTCTTTTGCCCATTTCATGATTGGATTATTTGTATCTTTGGTGTTGAGTTTAATAAGTTCTTATTAGATCTTGGATACTAGCCCTTTATCTGATATGTCATTTGTGAAAATGTCAATGCTAACCAGGACAATTTACACATTTAATGCAATACTTATCAAAATACCATGGACCTTCTTTTTTTTTTTAAAGATTTTATTCATTTATTCATAGACACAGAAAGAGAGAGGCAGAGGGAGAAGCAGGCTTCACACAGGGAGCCCGATGCGGGACTCGATCCCGGGTCTCCAGGATCACACCCCAGGCGGCGCCAAACCGCTGCGCCACCGGGGCTGCCCTACCATGGACTTTCTTCAGACAGTTGGAACAAATCATCTTAAGATTTGTGTGGAATCAGAAAAGACCCCGAATAACCAGGGGAATATTGAAAAAGAAAACCAGAGCTGGGAGCATCACAGGTTGTACTACAGGTTGTACTACAAAGCTGGTGATCATCAAGACAGTATGGTACTGGCACAAAAACAGACACATAGATCAATGGAACAGAAGAGAGAATCCAGAAATGGGCCCTCAACTCTATGGTCAACTAATATTCGACAAAGCAGAAGAGACTATCCACCGGAAAAAGGACAGTCTTTCAATAAATGGTGCTGGGAAAATTGGACAGCCACATGCAGAAGAGTGAAACTAGACCATTCTCTTACACCATACACAAAGATAAACTCAAAATGGATGAAAGATCTAAATGTGAGACAAGAATCCATCAAAACCCTAGGGGAGAACACAGGCAACACCCTTTTTGAACTTGGCCATAGCAACTTCTTGCAAGATACATCTATGAAGGCAAGGGAAACAAAAGCAAAAATGAATTATTGGGACTTCATCAAGATAAAAAGCTTCTGCACAGCAAAAGAAAGACAACAAAACTAAAAGACAACCTACAGAATGGGAGGAGAAGAATTGGTATTAAATTCTTTAAGAAGTTGGTAGAATTCATCAGTGAGGCTGTATCATCCTGAACTTTACTTTCTTGTGATTTATATTACTGATACAATCTCCTTACAAGTAATTGGTCTGTTTTGATTTTCTATTTCTTCATGGTTCAGTATTAGTAGGTTGTAGGTTTCTGGGAATTAACCCATTTATTCTAGGTTGTCCAACATGCCAACATGGTTAACATATAAATTTCATTGTGTTGGATACCTTGAATCAACCAACCAATCTATCTATCTCACATATATATGTAGCATACATAAGCATAATACACAAATACATAAGGAATATATGTTTATCAATGTTTTAGTATTGTATGTATAGCATATGCAAGTATAAAGACACATATGCATATATTCACCCAATCATATATAGACATGTTTCATACACATATATACACACGTGTGTGTATATTTATATATGTATATATTCAATGAGTTCTGTATGAGAATGGGAGAAACATGGAATTTTGCTGATTTATGTGTATTACGTGGTTCCCTTTTCTCCAGTTTCCTCTATTTATTTAATGTGATCTTAATTTTCTTTAAGTAAGAGAGTTCTGAGATTAATGTTAATCAAAAGAAAATGTCAGACAAAATCTTGTTTTTAATAATGAAAGAATTAGAGAGTATTAAGAGACAGACAAAGCAAAGAACCCTTGATGTGGAAGTAAAAAAAATGATGAATGGTAACAATGAAGGAAAAAAAAAAAAACACCACAGAAAGACCTGAGTGAGATGAATGGTAAAAGTGAGATAAGAGAGAGGGGCTAGCTATTCTAGGAAAAAAAATTTTTTAGAGAGATAAAGAGAGAAAGAGAGAGATAGCTCACATGCATGCAGTGGGGGGGATGGCAGAGGGAGAGGTATAGCATCTTAAGTAGGCTCTATGCTCAGTGCACAGCCTGTCATGGGGCTCGATCTCACAACCCTGGGATCAGACCTGAGCTGAAATCAAGAGTCAGACACTTAACTGACTCAGCCACCCAGATACCCCACTGGGACAAATGTTTATAAAGCTCCTGTACCAGATTCTGGAAAGTATGAGGGACAGATGAAAACTGTTATATAATTCCAAAATTATCTTATCTTTTGCAATAAGGGTAAAATGGCAAAAATTAAGAGTGTAACAAATGAATGAAGGAGGGAAGGTAGATCAAAGAGAACTCTTAAACGTTGCTACCATGCAATAAATTATACAACTTCTTGGAAAATAATTGGGCATAATCTTACAAAGTTGAACACACGTACATCTTGCATTTTAACAATCCTACCTGTAAGTACTTAGGACTCTCAAAATTATGCTCCAGAATACACGTAAGATTCTTCATGGCAGCAATATTTGTAAAAACAAAGACACCAAAGCTCAGGACAACCCAATTGTCCATTTATAGGAAAATGAATAAAATAGATTGTGGTATATTTATAAAAGGATTATCATATATCAATAAAAATGACTGAGCTAAATTATAGCAGATACTGATTAACTGATCACTGTACCTGTTTCCTCTTCTTTCGGGGCATACATCTAGACTACATTTTCTAGCCTCCCTTATAGTTATGTGTGATCATGTGTGTCACTTGGAATCCTCTGGGAAGACAAAACAATGATGGAATTAGGCATACAAAATAGTGAGCTGTGTGAACAAGAAATGGCAGACAGCAAAAGTAGGTAAGGAGAGACTTCAAATCATGATGCAGATCAGATCAAAGAGAGAGGAAGAAGGGATTGTGAATAATAAGATTGCAGTAAGGCCTAGAGAAAGTTTTGGGCAGCCCAATGTGAAGTTCCAGCACCAAGACTGCCCACAGATAAATTCTGTACTGGGCAACAACGTCCAGGTCCTTGTACACTTGCTGTGCTGAGTCACTGGCTGGGAACTGCCTGGGAAGGCTGGCTTAGCTCAAATGATGTGATAGATAATAAAGGCACTGAGGCTAGAGGACATCAGCTCACTGAATCCTTCCAGCAGTTTCTGTGTTGGAGGGAGATATGAGAAGCCCATCTCCATGGCTGCCACACCACATGACTGTGTTTTCACGAATGGAACATGAGAGGAAGTGATATGCATCATTTCCAGACATAATCTATAGTAATGTCCTACATGTTTTTCCTCCCTTAATAGCTTGGGAGAGGATAAGTATGGCAACCCAGGAAACTGTATGTTGAGGATAGCACAGGGTAAGATGGAGGAATTCTAAGCTCCTGATTCACCACTTGGATGAGAGCCATCCACTATTAAAGCATGTGCTTTTCAGACTCTACGCAGGCAAGAACTTCTATTGTGTTACAATATTGAGATTTCAGGGTTTGTCTATTATGACAGCTAATTATACCTTAAATCATGCCTTTAGTGACTCATTAAATCATGGATGAATCTTGGAAACCTAATTTTGAGAGAAAAAAGCAGATCCCCAAAGACAAAATACAGTAAGCTACCATTTTATGGACTCAAAACAAGTAAATCTAATAATATATTGCTTATGAATCACATTTCAAAACCATAAAATGATGAAAAATAGTGCTAGTGGTTAATTATGAAGGGAGATGGGGAAAGTGAGCAGTGAGATTAATCATAACTTCTTAGGTAATAATTATATCGTCCTCTGTAATCCTTTGCATGGAAAGGCTTGTTAAAAGCAGAGGATTCCTGCTAAATGGAAAACCGCTATGGTTTCCTAGAGACTGACAAGTGATCCTATCAAAGACCTCCTGTTCTTTGTAAGAACAACTGATCTTTCAAAATAAAGATTTTTCTCTAAAAGGTATTGTGAAATCATCCAACTGGAGAGATAACAAACTGAAAATTCAAAATATTTTTGCATGCTGAAATATCAGCAACAGATTATCAAATTAAATTTGAAAGTGTGTTCAGTTAGAAATTGTGTTTCACTGCAAGCACCCCGATTGCAAGGTAGTGCTTTCAAGTACATCAAGCTTTATTCTCTTACACTAAAGAAGTCTGCAGTTTGGAAATCCAGAGTTGGTATGGAAATCCTTGGTGTCCTCAGATGCATTCTTGCATCTGGAAACTTTGCAGCCTTCCAAAAAGTCCCAACCAACATTTATGCTTTCATGTTAGCCAGGGGGCTGAGAATAAGTCCTCTATTCTTTGTGGTAATATACTCAGCTAAAAATGAAGGTTCTCCTAAAAGAAAGGGGGAATGTCAATTGGGAAACAACTGGAAGCCTCTGTCATTGAGTGAAAAAAAATTAAAATAGGCCTAGAAAGAAAAGACACCTTAAATAAAACTGGACACAAAATCTCCTAAGCCAGACCTTCTACTCCTGTATAAAAGCTTAGGAAAATTCTTGCAAACACACCAGAAAGCATATCCAAGAAGATTCATAACAGCAATGTTCATAATATAAAAAAAAAACCACTAGAAACAACCAAATACCATTAATAGTAAATAAATGAATTGGAGGTATATTCATGCAATAAAATCCAAAGCTGCTGTGGAAATCAATCATGTATTTCAAAGGAATAATTAAAGCAAGTTCTAGTGGAATACTGTAATGATTCCATTGACAGAAAGTTCAAATACTGGCAAAACTAAGTACTATTTATGTATATATACATAGGCGGTCCTCTAGACTGAATGTGTCCCCCCAAATTCACACATTGATATCTTATTCCTCAATGTGATGGTCTTAAAAGTGGAGCCTTTGAGAGATAAATAGGATTAGATGAGGTTATAAGGGTGGAGCCCTCGCCCTCGTGACTGGGAATAATGCCTTCACCAGAGTCACAAGAGAGCTCCCTTCCTTTGCTCAGCTCTCCACCATGCAAGGATACAATAAGAAATGGCAGTGTACAAGCCAGAAGAGAACTCTTAGCAGAACCCAACCATGTTGGAACCCTTGATCTCAGACTTCCAGCCTCCAGTACTGTGAGAAATTTCTGCTGTTTGTAAACCACCCAGTTCATGGCATTTTGTTATAGTAGCCTACATTAAGACAAGTGAGATTTATGTGTGTGTGTGTGTGTGTGTGTGTATATATATATATATATCATACAATATATATACTTTATATATATAATATACTATATATTTAGTATATATATAAATAGTATATAGTATAAATATAGTATAGTATAGTATAGTATAGAAAAGTAAAACAAGGCCATTGTATTAGTCTGGGTTCTCTAGAGAAACAGAACCAATAGGATATATATAGCTATATGAGAGGAAATTTATTACAAGAATTGGCTCACAGGATTGTGTAAGTTGAGAAGTCCCACAATCTGCCATCTATAAGCTGAAGAGTGAAGAAGGCTGGTAGCACAATTCAGTCCAAGACCAAAGGCTTCATGGTCCAATCACAGCCCCATCCAAGTCCAAAAGCCTGAGAACCAATTGTACCAATGTCCAAGGACAAGTGAAGATGGAAGTGGCAGTTCCAGCAAAGAGTGAATTCACCTTTTCTCTACCTTTTTCTTCTACTCAGGCCCTTAACAAATTAGATGATGCCCATTCACTTTAGGGAGGGTCACCTGCTTTGCTCAGACAGTTCACCAATTAAAACAGTAATTTCCTCAAGAAATGCCCTTAAAAACACACCTAAAAATATGTTTTACCAGCTATGAGTACATCCCATAGCCCAGTAAAATTGACACATAAATTAACCATCACAATTCCATCCCTTGTCAATTTAACATCTATACACATCTCCTTAAACCATGCTTACATTTCCAAATAAAGACAATAACCAGGTCATAATTCTTCCCAACACAATACAACTACCCTGGGTGCAACCAAAAATACTCTTAACCCCTTCCTCCTAAGAGGAGGTAAACTTTCTGAACGATGATTTTTCTTTCAATATCCTGCAATTTGAATACTATGACGTATAATTAACAATAGTTAAATACTGATACAAAGTCGATACATCTTATGCTACATGATAAGGGAATAAGAGTAAATAAAACAAAGGTATTTGCTTCATATATGTGTATATATACATAATGTATCCATAACAAGATAAGGAAATATTTGTGACAATTATAATCCCTGTTTCTGTATCTGATCACATGGTCACAGCTGGCATTTATAACTATCTTCTTCCACTACCCATTATATATTACCTTTGCCTTCAGCAAGCACCTCAGTTGACCATGCTGCTTTTCCCTGCTGGCATGACCTAAACCTTCATTCCTGAAGGGTCTAGGCCATTGGCAGTCCTCCCTGGATTGGGTTATTATAGCTTTCCATTGACCTAATCACAAGGCTTGGTAATGCTAAGAGATTGTCTGTAATTTTTAAAATTTTATTGAGAGAGAGAGAGAGAGAATGAGCAGGAGAGGCAGAGGGGCAGAGGGACAGAGAATCTTGAGCCCAACTGAGGTCTAGATCTCATGACCTAAGCTGAAACCAAGAATCTAACACTTAACCAACTGCACCACTTAGGCACCCCAGGATTGCCTGTATTTTAGACATACTCTTCCTTGCCCCTGCTATGGAGCAGTAGTCCAATTTTCTCCCTTGATAATCCTGATCAATCTTGGCCCATTGACTCAAAGGCAATGAGGACCATCTGTCTGAGCTGCTGTAACAAAATACCAAAGATGGTGGGGAGGGGAGGGCTTTTAAAAAATAGAACTCTATTTCTCAGTTTTAGAGGATGGAGGTTGCAATCGTGGCACTAGCATACTAAGTGTCTGCTGAAAGCCTGCCTGTACTTTTCAATGTGTCCTCACATGGCCACCTTTATAAAGGCACCAATCCACTTCCCAAAGGTCCGACTCACTAATCACCTCTCAGTGGTCCTGCCTTCTCCTTTTACCATCACCTTAGAGATTAAGTTTCAACATATGAATCTGGGGAGGGACACATACTTTCACACCCTAACAAGTACAATCAACACAAAAGTCAGTGTTGTGGATGGGTTCAATTATGTCCACTCAAAATTCTTATGTTGAAAGTTAACCCCCAGTACCTCAGAATGTGACTGTATTTGGAGAGAGGGCCATTAAAGCAGTAATTACGTTAAAATGGGATCATTAAGGAGGGACTTAATCCAATCTGACTGGTGTCTTTATAAGATTAGGACACAAAGACACCAGACATGTTTGTACAGAAAAATGACTATGTGAATGCACTCTGAGAAAGTGACTGTCTGCTAGCCAAGAAGAAAAGTCTATGAAGAAACCAAACCTGGTGCTACCTTGATCTTGTACTTCTAGGCCTCAAGAACTATGAGAGCATAAATTTCTCTTGTTTGAGTCACCCAGTCTTTGGCATTTTGTTTTGTCAGCCTAAGCTAACTAATACAGTCGAGACTATGGATCTATCCGAGGGTGAGGCAGAAGGATGAAATCAGGAAGGACCATAGATTATCTTCTAAGGTAGTGATAATATTCTATAATTTTAATGTGGATGACAGTTATGTGGATATGTTAGTATTATTACTTTAACTACAAATATATTTTATATGCTGTCTTATTTGTATAGTATGTCTTATCATTTAAATATGGAGAAAAAGAAAGATGTAAAGACCAGCATTTAAGTAGAGGAAAAAGATAATGATGAGAGATATCTGAACAAAGAACTGTATTATGTAAGTAAGAGAAAGATATACTTTATATTTAGGACCACAGCATTAAAGCTTTAGGAGTCCAGTTTCTCCAAAGCTTAAAATGTATTTTATTCAAGGAGAAAGTTGAGTGTTAAAAGTGTCAATTTAATTTGTTAGTGTGAAAACTAATTATCATTTGTTAGCAGTTTATTATACCTACTGCTGTGACTACTTTATTGAATAAGAATTATCATCATTGATAAATTTAGAATAGAAGTAAAGATAGAGATAGAGAGAAAGATAAAATTAGAGTAAGAAGAGATTATCCACGTATGTGCATAATACAGAAAGACAACTTTAAAAGCAACTTATTATTTTAGTCAAACTACTTTCCCTTCATGACTGTTATAATTATTGTGTTATATGACTAGCTTAATGGAAGGTAGACTAAACCAGGAGTCAGGAGGATACATTCTAATTCTAATCTTAAACTCTCTAAGACTTAATTCCTTCATCTGTACACAAAGGGAATAGATATACCTGCCTACCTACCTAATGGTTCAACTTGAACATCACAGCAAATTAAGAGCTAAAAGGCCAATTAAACATTTTATGGTTTAGCTCATTTCTTCTAAACATGACTAAACTGAGATTTAGGGGGAAAAAACAAGGTAATTAATTTGAATATTGGGTCTAGAACTCAAGTCTCTTGAAGTAATCTCCCAGATATTAGGAGGAAAAAAAATGAAAACTGAAATGAAAATGAATAAATTGGGCAAACTGTAGAATTACAATACCTACAGAATAAGAGTTATGTAAAGATAGGAGAGAGAAAAATGGAAGAGAGGAAAATCATCCATGAAATAATTCAACAAATTCGATCAACCTGAAGGAAATATACTTCCATATTGAAAAGGCCCACCAAGTGTCCATCACAATAGGTGTAACTCTACCTTGGTATGGATTCAATATTGTGAAATTCAAGAATGTTGGGAATGGAAAGATTTTTCAAGCTCCTGGAGATAGGGGACAGATAACACTGGAGAATCAATGAAAAATTCTCAATTTAACAACAGATATTTCATTAGTTGTTCTCTTTCATTACAAACACTGAAATCTAGAAGAAAATGAATTGGTATTTTCAAATGCTGAAGGAAGAAGATTTCCCACCTTGAATCCCATACTAAACCCAATTCTTAATGAAATGTGAAGGTAGAATAAAGTCACAGATGAGGTAAACTATAAGGAAAAGCAGTCATGATAGCGGCTATCTCCAGGGATGTGGAGGAAGATGCAGTCAATCTAGGAAGAACAAAGAAGGGAATTCTAAAGGTGTGGTCATGATCATATCTTAACCTGGGTAGTCTATTTATTTTATTCTTCAATGAGAACAAATTCGTTATTATATTATCCATTAATAAGAATATAAAATATAAAATACAAAAAGAAAGAATGAAATTTAAAAAATGCCAAAATGGTAAATTGAAAAATGATTATCAATGGAGAAGTTGCATGGCAGTGGGGTTAAGAGGACTCAAGTGGGGTGAGATTTCTCATGGGTGACTTTTTATATAATCTTGAATCAAGTAAATATATTGTCGAAGTTTTAAATTAAAAATTGAAAAGAGAAACACAGTATCCTAAGGGTAAGGAGAAGTTGTGAATTATTAATCAAAGCTACATTTTCATAAAAGCATAGTATCTCCAAAATGGATGAAGAATTTCAATAAGCACTTCATAGAGGGGGAACCTTGAAAGGTCAATAAACATTTGAAAAAAGTAACCACTCTCACCAGTAATCATGGAAGTACTCATTGAAATAATAATAAAATACAGTTTTATATTTTGTATTTTTAAATTTATTTATTTATTTGACAGAGAGAGAGACAGAGAACATAAGTACGAGGGACAGAAGGAGAGGGAGAGGGAGAGAGAGAATCTCAAGCAGACTCCATGCTGAGCACAGAGCCCAACTCCAGCTGGATCTCAGAACCCTGAGATCAAGAACTGAGCTGAAACCAAGAGTCAAAGTCACTCAACTGACTGAGCCACCCAGGCGCCTCATAAAATACATTTTTATACCTATCATTGGTTTTATATTACCTTGGTTTGGCTAGGATACAGAGAAATGAAGATTCTCACATGCTAGTGGTAGCATGTAAATTGGTGCAATCTGTCAATATCTAGGAAGTAGATGACATGTATACCCTTTTACCTAAACATTCTTTTTTGGGATATATCTTACAGAAACTTACACATTTGCACAAAGAAGCATACACGAATATTGGGCAGCATTCACTTGTAATCTTGAAACATTGGAAACAACATAAACGGCCATCAACACAAGAACAGGTAAATAAATGGTTGAAACATATCATTAAAATGAGTGAACTTGGGCTAATCCACATGTACCAATCTAGTAAGTTTTGAGAGACAATATCGACTGGAGGAAAAAAATCAATTTGCAAAATGATTCAGAAGCAATGTAGAGTCACCTAGATATTGTTAAAAGATGGTAGATTCAGGTGTTTACATCATATACCCCCCAGCAAATGTAAAATACATGGAAGAAATTTTTATTTTGCAAAGTCTCTCTGTGGGGTTTCTCTCTTTGGTATTTCTCACACTTAGTGCTCACCTTTGCTACTACCATCCTCAGACCTACAGAAGAAGAGCACCTGCCCCTGGGGCAAAATACATACATAAAAATGCATAAAAGAGCTTATGAGCACCCCTTGAACTCAGGCCCTGATGCTCAGTGCTTCACACACTATCCACTCTGCTAAGCATCCGCTTTTAAACCTGAGGCCAGGGACACCTGGGTGGTTCGGCGGTTGAGCGTCTGCCTTTGGCTCAGGGCATGATCCTGGAATCTGGGATCGAGTCCCACATTGGGCTCCTTGCAAGGGGCCTGCTTCTCCCACTGCCTGTGTCTCTGCCATTTTCTCTCTCTCTCTCTCTCTCTCATGAATAAATAGATAAAAATCTTAAAAAAAAAAACCTGAGGCCATTTCAGACCCCCTAAAAGGAAGTCCACAAAACCAAAGACAATCATATCTCAGCGCTCAGAAGGTTTGTGATATATGCCACTGCCAACACTGGAAACAGACTCTAAGATAATCAGAAAGGCAGAGATACTAAAAAGAGAAAAAGGCTAACTTTTGAAATCTTTGTCAGATAATCAAGAACACAATAGATTTCTGCATACTGCAATATTTCCCAATAATGCTGAGTGTTCATTTTCTTGATCTTCTTTGGAAATCATTACAAATTAGCACGGTGTTTGCAATGTGGCATCTGAAGGAAATTCTGCAAAACTAAATCATTTATGGAACTCTTAAACTTGATTATGTATAGGCTCAGACATGATTTGTGCAGTATGGTACCAGTTCTTTCCATTTTCAACTAAATGAGCATTGAATGCCAAAATTATTTTAAGTTTTAATTTTGATAAAAATATTTGGGGAAAAAAATTGGGGGAGATTTCATTACCTTTTTACAAATTAAAAAATTTCTAGCTTTAGTTATAAACCTTTAACTAGGGGGTCTCTGGGTGGCTCAGTCAGTTGAGTGTCCAGCTCTTGACTTCATCTCAGGTCATGATCTCGGGGTCATGGGATTGAGCCCCGCAACAGGCTCTGCACTCAGCATGGAATCTGCTTGTCCCTCTCCCTCTGCTCTTCCCCCTGCCTGCATGCTCTCTCTTTCTCCCTCTCAAATAAATAAATAAATGTTTTAAAAATATTTTTACTAAAAAAGATTATTTACTAATTATACTTTTGTCTTTGGCTTTTAATCTTAATTTTGGCTTAGATTAGTGTGAACAATGCAACTAAATGTTCAGAAATTATATGAAAACACTGTAATAATTAGATATTTTGCTGAAATGAAGACATGAAAAGAATTTCATGAGAAATACATATAATAACTAATGTTATATTCCCCTTATTACTTACCTAAACATCATTAGCCTATCAACAGAACTAGATATGCACAATAATAATTAATTTTAGTGGTTTAGGTTTTAAACATATAAAGTTTTAAATTTTGTTACTTTAAAGGTATATTTGTCAAGATACAAGGATAGCATATGTCAATGTGTATTTTAGGTTCACCAATTTTGTTAGCTTGATTTGTAACTTCTGACCATTCAGACCTATCACACATGGACGGACCTCAGAGAAACAAAGAGAGTTGCAACTAAGAAGACCTAGTCTCCTTATAACAGGCTAGCATAGTTTTTAGCACTTGCACCTAAGAACATTTTAGACAAGGAACAATACTCTTTAATGGGCTGATCAGGCATTGCTGGGCCTTATTTTTCCATCTTCTTGTTCTCTCAGAGAATTCTCTAATTCACATTCCCTAACATCTTTTTGTAGCTGAGTTTGAGACCTCAGCCAGTGGTATTTGCACTTAAAAAACTGTCTGCCATCATAGGCGATGTTTTAATGTAAGAATTCTCTAGGTTTGGGTTAACAGACATTACTGGGGTGGAGGGGACGTTTTTGGACAAGGATACTTTGTGTTTAAAGAACATATACATAAAATATTACGATTTCACCGTTGGAATTGTGGATACTATTGCCATTCACGAAGAAGTACAGAGAATATTTTTATCTGTGTATTTATTTATTTTACCAAAAGAGAGTCACATCCCCAATTACAAGGCCATTCCTAGGAAGCTTCTGAAGCAAATGTTAATCTCACTTCCATCTTTCAAGATTCTCTGGCCTTAAGAGAAATGGCTGCTCTAAATTTTCTTTAAAGTACTGATTCAACCTTTCAACCACCAAACATCACATATTTATTACTTCCTTCCCCCATGGAGTTCATGATCTGAGAGACAGTGTCTAGAAAACAAACTTCATTTGTAAAGTCATAATTTGTTTTTCTGTTTTTAATGAATCAGAAACACCGATAACTACCAAACACAGCTTCTGAACAGCAGTAAGGAACTGTGATCCTACCCTGAAATGATGTGATTACAACAGAAGCAAGATAAGGCATCTTTCTAATTATTCTGGACATCTTTATTGAAATGAATATGCTTTTTTGGTTAGGCCTTTTAAAAATTTTGCAAACAGCCTGCAGATCTGACTTGTTTCTACTGGCTATGAATTTCCTTTACTTGTTTAAAATCTTTTAATTATTGACATAAAATAATAAAAATGCTGATTGAGGCTGGACTTCTGACTTTTGCCAGGTGACGATACAAGTGAATCCTCTCCCCAAATAAGAACTACAAAGCCGTACAAAATTGACAAAACAACCATGCCAGTGCTCTGTAAATTGACCAAAGGCATATAATAACCTGAGGGGCACTTATATGCGCAGGGGGCACAAAATTTAGCACCACAAAATATGCCTGTTTGATATGTGGATTATTTTAGGCTGATTGTTTTTTAAAAACATAAGGCCTAGAAAGAAACTTTAACCTTTCCCCTAACTGCCTAAAAGAATTTAGATAGAAGACTTGCTCCAAAAGAAGGGATCAATTAATCTATGGATCTCTCTCTCTCTCTCTCTCTCTCTTTCTCTCCAATATAACATGAACTAAGTGTAGTAGACAGGGAGGAACAAGTAGCAAAGTTGGTTAAAGTGATTCTCTGTGTGTGGCTTAGCAGAAATTTGTTTACCAAACACACTCTTTCACTTTCCTGTAAGGGATTTTCCTTCCCTTTGAAATATCAAACCCCTACCTCTCACCTCCTTAGCCTTAGATGACGCATAAAACTCAATTGCTTAACTGCCTACAGTCTTCAAATTCTTATTGGAGCCCTTGTATGTACGTAATTAAATATGATTTTCTCTTGTTAATTTGCCTCATGTCAATTTAATTTTTGGACCACTCAAAACAATCTTTTTTTTTTTTTCACTCAAAACAATCTTGAGGGGGACGCCTGGGTGGCTCAGCGGTTAAGCACCTGCCTTTGGCTCAGGGTGTGATCTCACCGTCCCAGGATCGAGTCCCACGTCAGGCTCCCTGCATGGAGCCTGCTTCTCCCTCTGCCTACGTCTCTGCCTCTCTCTCTGTGTCTCTCATGAATAAATAAATAGAATCTTTAAAAAATTAAAATTAAAAAATTAAAAAATAAACAATCTTGAAGGGTAGAGGAAATTCCTCCTGCCCAACATATGCTGGAAAAACTGCTACATTTTGGGAAGGACCTATTGGAGTCTATAGTTCTTGCCTGTGGCTGTTTCCATGGACATCCTCCAACACCAACCATGTCACCACTAGTCCCAGCTCAGTTAGTGTAGAAGTTCTGTCAGCTTTTCTGCTGCAGCTGAAGTGGATTCATTCAACTTGGGAGTGTTGGGTGATGCTCATGCCCATCAGTATTGTCAAGGGAAGTGATCTCTGGGGTCCAAATCAGGGCTAAGACTAGTATAAGACAAGTGTGGCCCTTGCCACAAAATTTAAGGAGGCACCAAAAAAAATATCAATCAAGACAAATATTTTAATGCAATATTTTTTAAAAATCAAAAATAAGGCAAAACATCCCATGATGAACAAAATATCAAAATTTTAAATGACAACAAGACTCAGCCCTCGCAATAGAGCCACTACAGTTGTGGTTGGGGCAAGCATATTCCTGGCTGAGGCAGGAATGCATACTGTTAATTTTGTGGGTATGATCATGACATTGTGGTTTTTTAAAGAAAATGTCCCTAACTTTTAGAAATGTGTATCTGGGATTTGTTTTAAATAATTTCGGTAAAGATAAAAGCAAAAAACAGTAAGGTAAGTATGGCAAATCTTGGTAATTGTTTAACTTAAGTGAACGGAGTATAGGGACTTATTGTGTTATTCTATCTACTTTTATGAAAGTTTGAAATTTTTCATTGTAGATCCTTTTGAAATAATCAAAAGAAAAGATTGTTTCAGGCCAGGTCACCTTTTGGTGAGAAGGGAACTGCAGAGTTTTTTATCACACAGACTATCTCACCAGTGCAAATCAGGAAATTTCACATTGCCTGCTTAAAGTCACATTCCTAAAAGAGGTTAAAATAGTAATTAAGTCTTGGTTTACTGTCATGGGGGGCAAATGACTCCAATTTGGGCCTGTTGCTTCTTTTCCAACAATATTAAATCAAATGAGGTCCAAAGCTATCTCAGAGGTCAAGATTCCCTCCTGGTTAAGCACCATTTATAAACCAGATGGCAGTTAATTATATGAAACAATTTTAGTGAAAAACAATACTTCACAGAATAATCTCCTTTTCATAAAATTATTTCTGTTCACCCATCTATCTATTTGATGATCCATCTTTATACAGTGGGGTTTTGATGACTTTCCAGCATTTATTTAACATTAATTATGAAAATTTTTGACTTTGGGGTTTGGGGCATTTTTTCTTTTTTTACTTTCTTCTCAAATACTGTATTATAGCCATAATGAGTGGAGTCATTACTGTTTTTAAAATTGCTAGTTGTGATCCATTAAGGTGATTTTGTAATCCACTAATGGGACACAACCCACTAATTGAAAAACACTGCCTCAGAGGACCTGAAAATATACTTAATTCTTGAAATGATGAAGTGAATAATCTAATTGGAAATATAAATATTTAATTTAGGATGCACATTACAAGAGACATGCAATTTAGGGTAAAGAAATATTCTAGATTAATGTCACAAGACATCAGAGAAGGGCAAAAAGTCACTGTAAATGACTAGTCAGCAATAGCTGAATGCTGTAGAAAAGTCAAGTGATATGGGTGACATACATGAGCAGAAAGAGAGGGAGAGTATTCCCAGTAGGGTTCTAAAGGGCACTGCATGAGAAGGAATGGAGAGGTGTAAATGATGTGTATTTGGAAAATGAGATGAACCTGTGTGGTCTGGAGGCACACCAGAGATAATAAAGGAAGAATCTTTTATTATCAAGGAGTATTTAGATTAGACACAGGATTCCTAGACTTGTCAAGCTCCTACAATTGGCTTAAATTAGGATTTTATTTATTCTCCAAACCCTAATAACAATAATGATAACCTTCTACTAGCTTTCCTGGAATATACTTCTGATCAAAAGAAAAGACCATCTTTACATATATGAAGGCCCTTCAGACTTTTTCACCATTGACTTCCTGTAAAATTCAGATACCTTGTTCTTCTTCAGCCCCATATCTTTCTTAACAGAAGCTTTAAAGGAGACTATAGGTGTTGTACACACTGCTCATAAACTGACTTGATTCACACTGGTACTTTTTAATAACCTTTATCCTAGGAGGATGGCCCTGTGTCCCCAGTGGAAACACCAGAGGCCTCAAAATTTATTTCTAACAATAATAGTGTAGCTGGGATTTTTATACTTGAAAATGCATCTTGTGTAAAAACAAAAAATATTTTTTCCTTAAAGCACTCACCCCCTGAAAGGAGCCAAGAGGTGTCTAACATAAATAAGGCAAATTTAACCCTTATGCATTTCAAGTGAGTATTAAAAGGGGTAATTGCTTTTGAAAAAAATTTAATATACTCTTTTTCCCCTTCTTTTATTGAATTAAATACTAATCTCTATGCAAATTTAGATCCCAGGAAGAAATTCATGGGGCCTTGGAGTACTTTCTGATATATATATATACACACACACATGTATGTATGTTCTGGATATATATTTTTTTTATTTTTTTAAGATTTTATTCATTTATTAGAAAGAGAGAGAGAGCATGAGCAGGGAGAGGGGCAGAGGGAGAGAGAGAAGGAGAAGTAGACTCCCTGCTCAGCGGGGATCCTGACCCTGGCCTCTATGTCAGGACCTTGAGATCATGACCTGAGCCGAAGGCAGATGCTTAATCCACCGAGCCACCCAGGTGCCCCTATATATATCCTTTAACCTAGAGGACACATCTTCTGTAATACAGGGAAATGTTGAGATTAGAGATGTCAGAGAAGGCAGTTAAAATAATACACCAACAGAACTGCTGTACATATTTTAAAACGTTCCCTACATAAAACTGCAAAAGTAGAATTCCTTCCTCATCTAGTATTGTATGAATTAAATGAAGAGGATGTTCTAATGATAAAGGCAGATTAAGATCTTAATTTTGGAAAGCAAATGATCAACAAAAACTAACATTTGTAGTTTGGGGACTTAAGAAATGACTTTAAAATAATTGATAGAAATCAATCAATAGAAATAAAATTTTGATGGACATACAGGGAAAAGAAAAAGGTTATTTTTCCCTTCCCCAAATAAAAATTATGGATTATATTGCAGATTATATTCTCTTAATTTGCCACTGATTGAGAATTTCTCAACTACTGTTACAAAGTAGAATATGCCAGATTTATTCTTATGTTTAGAGTGATAAAAATATCTTCTTCTACTTTCTTTATTTCTTGTGAAATAGGTTAGAATTAAAAATCAGGACAAAGAAAACTCATAGCCATTTTTTGGTTCACCAATAATTTACTAACCACCAGCCTTCAAGAAGCAGTCTAGAAAAGGAGACCAAGGTGTCAACAAGCCCTCCTAACCCCATGTGATGTAAGTGCTCATGTGAAATAAGGTTTAAACACAGGTTATTCCCTCTAATAGGATCAAGACACCTCTTTAGTACACAAGAAAATACCAGGGAAAATTCATGTATTCCCTCTAGTTATTCTTCTGATCCATGAACACAGCATACCTCTCTACTTATTTGTCTTTTTAAACTTCACTTGGTAATGTTTTCCAGAGATAATGCAATACTCGAACATATTTTTTTGATATTATTCCTAAGTATTTATTTTTGATGTCATTTTAGATTCATTTTAAAACATCATTTTATGATCGTCCCTTCTCAATATATGGAAATATAATTGACTTAGGGCACTGTCCTTGTATTCATATTTCTTGCTAAAGTCGTTCATTTTCTACTGCGTTTTTTTGGGTAGATACTCTGGTATTTTCATTGCAGATGGCCATGTCACATAAGAATAAAAAGAATTTCTTTATTTCTTCTTTTCCAACCTCTGCACATTTCATTTCTTTTTCCTGCCCTATTATACTGGCTAGACTCTTGAGTACAATACTGAACACATGGAGAGCTCACATACTTGCCTCATTCCTAATCATTACACTATGAAACTGTTTAGGCATTCATAATTCATTATTATGTTAGCTGCATATTAAAGATGCTCCTCATCAGGTTGAGTGAAGTTCCTTTGTATTTTCAGTTTGCTAAGATTTTTTAAATCTTTTTTTTAATTATTTATTTACTCATTCATGAGAGACAGAGAGAGAGAGAGGCAGAGACACTGGCAGAAGGAGAAGCAGGCTCCATGCAGGGAGCCTCATGTGGGACTCGATCCCGGAACCCCGGGATCACACCCTGGGCCAAACCAGATGCTCAACCGCTGAGCCACCCAGGCGTCCCAAAGATTTTTTTTAACATGAATAGATGTTGAATTTTTGCCAAAAGGATCATTTGTACCTATTAAGATGAGCACATGTATATTTCCTTTTATACTACTAATACGATGAATTATATTGATTTTTAATGTTAACAAATTTGTGTTGCTAGTATATGACCCAGTTGGTCATGATTATCCCTTTAAAATTTTACTGATTTGATTTTCTAATGCTTCTATAAGAAATTTGTCATCCATATTTATGAGGGACAGTCATCTATAGTTTGATTTTATTGTAATACCTTTGTCTGCATTTGGTATCAGAGTAAATGGTAAACTTATCATCTGAGAAGTATTTCCTCCACTTCTATTTTCTTTTTTCTTTTTTTTAAATTTATTTTTTATTGGTGTTCAATTTACTAACATACAGAGTAACCCCCAGTGCCTGTCACCCATTCACTCCCACCCCCCGCCCTTCTCCCCTTCTACCACCCCTAGTTCGTTTCCCAGAGTTAGCAGTCTTTAATATGGAGCTGGTACTTTTTCACCTTTTAACATATGATGGAATTCAAAAGTGAAACCATAGAGGTCTGGCTTTTTACAAGAACCATTCATTCATTCATTTTCTCTATATATCTCTTTCCTCTTTCTTTCTTTCTTTCTGGAGAAGGTATTTCACTACAAATTCAGTCTCCTTTATATATAGAGAGAGTTAATCAGGTTATCCATTTCTTCCTGAGGTTTGATATTATGTATCTTTCAAGGAATTTGCACATTTCATCTACATCATCAAATTCATTACCATAGTTATTAACAATATTTCCAATAAGGGAATATTTATTTAATATCTATATGATCTATAGTGATGTCTCTCTGGTCTTTCCTGATACTAGCAATTTGTGTACTGGTTTTCTTGATAAATTTAAGTATTTATCAATTCTAATGACATTTTCAAAGAACAAATTTTTTGGTTTCATTGATTTCTGGATTTTTTGTTGTGTTTTACTTTATTAATTTCTGCTCTTATTAATTCTTTCCTTCTGCTTGCTTTGGGCTCAATGTGTTCTTCCACTTCTAAGTATTTAAATTGGAAACATACAGAGCTTTAGCTAGGAACCAGAAATTTTGATGTTATTTGAATTATTTGAATAAAAAATATTTACTAAACTTTCCTTGAGATTTCTGCTTTAAGCTGTTTAATTTCCAAATATTTTAGAATCTTCCAAATACTTTTCTCTTACTTTTCAATGTAATTCCATGTGGAAACAATATTTTTTAATGCCTTAAAAAACATAAATTATTAAGATTTATTTTATGGCCCAGAATATGATCTAACTTGTGAATGTTCCATGTACTCTTGGAAAGAATGTGTATTCATTCCACTGTTGGGTGAAGAGTTCTATGATCATTGATTAGAGGAAGTTGGTTTACAGTGTTGTTCAGGTCTTCTGCACTGTTGCTGATTTTCTGTCTATCTTTTCTATCAATTAATGAAAGATAGGTGTTGAAAACTGAAACTAAAATTGTGCTGTGTCTATTTCTTATGTCAGTTCTATTAGTTTTTGCCTTCTGTATGTGATGCCTTGTTGCATACACATTTGGGATTGCCATGATGTCTTAAATAACCAATCCATTTATATAACATCCTTCTTTATCACTAGGAATATGTTTTATTATGAAACCTACTTTTTGTGACATTATTATGTTTTTCCCCCTTATTTATAACCTATCAATGTCTTTATATTTGAGGTAGGTTTCTGATAGTATAGAGTTGGATTTTACTTTTTTAAACCAACCTGAAATCCTTTGTCTTAAGTAGAATGTTTAGAATACTTTAATTTCACCTAACTATTTTTATGGCTATTATAATCTTTCCCCTTTTTTTCTATTACTTCCATATTTCTTGGTCCTTTTTTTCCCTCTTTCTATCCCTACCTTTGAATTAATTGAAAGTTTTTGTTTTTGTTGTACCTGCATGTTTACTATTTCTAGAACTCTATTTCTTTAGGTACAGCCAAATTTCCATCTGGCATCCAGTACCTTCTTTCCTGAAAAATGTACTCTTTTGCTTATTGCATACCAGATCTGTTGGCATTAGATTTTCTTTCTTTTTGCCTGAAAACTTTTTCAGTTACCCTCATTTATGATGTCCACATTCAGTCAGCCTCAGTCTTGAGCTACAAATACCTGGAAATATGGAATGAGGATTTCTCATCATTCCTGTCCTTTCTACTGCTATGCCAACCAAATTTTCTCTTGTATCTATAGAGGATCTGGGATAGGAGATCCTATCCCTCTGCCAGGGGTAGAAGGTTTTTGATTTGACTCTTCCCTCAAGACAAGCATATTTTTCTTGAGAACAATGGTAAGATGGTTTCCAATACTTTCCACAATTGGTAGATTGTCATTTCTGGATACTTAGTGCAAAGCAAATGATGCGGTTATAAGCAGGTTTCCTGTACATCCCATAATAGTAGTATACTTTTTGCTTGTGACTTGGGAAAGGAAGGTTTCCTATTTCTTTCCCAGGGATAAATGGCTTTTGCAACTACTCCAACCCGTAAAGGACTGAATCTTTGCCTGGATTGCAGGAGAGTTGTCTACCATTTCCATGCTCTCAGGCAATCAGAAGCAATGGATCTTTGCCTATATGTGACAAAAGATTTCCTGGCCTTATGGGTTTTGCTTTGTTTGAGAAAGGGTGTAGCAATTTGGTGGTGCTTCATGCCTGTGCGCTCAGGTCTCCTGCCCTCCTCCAAATCTTTCTCATGAATACCTGGCAGAAAGCCAAGTAAAAGAGCTCAGGAAGGAATGTGACTCTGAGATAGTATACACTGTCACACTATCCCATCCTTGGTCTTCAGGAATTTCTAAAATTTTAACTGTCTTCTTCTCAGTTGACTTTATGTAAGATAACTCTTCTTATGCTCTGCCAGAGGGAAACAGCTTGTATCTCTTTCCTTGATGGGGCCTGTTACTCTTTGGAATTCACTTTACATTGTTGCCTTGAGACCTTCATCTGTACCATAAGATCAGGAAAAGTTATGTATATTAGCTTGTTTCCTGTATTGCAGTGGGAGAGATTAACTTGGAACTTTCTAGACCCTTAGCATTATTACGGCATCTCAAGAAGATGATACAAAATGAGAAGACAAGGCTTGTACATCATAAACACCATTTGCCCTCAAATATCCCCCTAAAGTCTATTTGGATTAGGAGTAGTAATCACTGAAGTTAAAAAATGGAATGAAAATACCACTAAAATACTTGGTAATATTCTCTTCATATCTTGGGAGCAGAAATAAACAAATAGGATGAGAATTAGGTAGTTTTCATCATGCAGAAAGCAAACTTTGTGCAAACAGATCCTTAGGACTTAAAATCGGTATATTGGGGTTGGGAGAAATCTAGGGTATAAGGAGATAAAATGGAAACCCGTTGGGTAGCACTTACTAAATTGGTTAGCAGAAGGGAAGGGAATGTTTTTTGAGGCAGAGTGATGGAATATGGCATTTTTCATTCTGCCTTGGCTCTTCATTGTTCCCAAACTTCCATAATTACTTTAAGTGCAAAAGCAACTTGAGTAAACACAAAAAAGAAGGACTTACAAGTGCTGATTGAAGGTCTTGCCCCCAGAACATTCTTGCCGCCACAGTAGAGTAAATCAGAACCCAGTTGCAGAATTGATGTTCCCTGTGAAACAGAATATTATGTTCTAAGCCAAGGAATGTATAGGATATAGGGATCCTGCATTATTCTAAGCTGTAGGACATTTATTCTTTTCTGATATCAATTTTCCCTAGGGAACAGAGGATTATTTATATCCATTAAATGTTGTCTGTGAAAAAGCCCTTTCTCAGCATTTGAGCTATTTGTCTAATGGTGTAATTGGGAAGGCAGGGGAAGCAAAATAGTGGCAAGAAATTACTGGGCTATGAGGGAATAGTAAAAGAAAAGCTTTTCATGATGGATGTTTTGACAAATGAGTCCAATGTGCTTACTAAAAAATACTAAAAACAAAACAAAAAACTAGACAAAACCTAAATATGAAAGGGGCAATATTTGCCACCACAAAATGTATCTCTTTAGCATGTAAATTGTTATGGCTTCTTGGTCTTTCAGCTAATATGAAGTGTGGCATGGAAATTGTTTTCAGCTGATTTTTTTTAAGATTTTTATTTATTTATTCAAAGAGAGAACACGAGTCGGAGGAAGGACAGAGAGAGAGAGAATCTGGAGAAGACTCCACAACAAGCATGGAGCCCAACGCAGGGCTCAATCCAACCACACGGAGGTCATGCCCTGAGTGGAAACCAAGCTCAACCGACTACCCAGGTGCTGCTCAGCTGATTTTTTTTTAAAGATTTGATTTATTTATTTGAGAGAGTGAGAGAGCACAAGCAGGGTGAGCAGGAGGGGGAGAAGCAGGCTCTCTGCTGAGCAGGGTGCTGGATGCGGGACTCGATCCCAGGACCCTGGGATCATGACCTGAGCCAAAGGCAGATGCTTAACAGACTGAGCCCCCCAGGTGCTCCTGATTATTTTTAACAAAGAGAAGATTCAAGAAATTTTCATTTTGCCTCTCCCCTTAACTGCCTAAAAGAATTAAATAGAGGACCTGCTCCAGGAAGGGAGTTATCATGATAGATAATGATAATATACTATGAACTCCATATGATAGACAAGGAAGAACCTAGCAATACCTGTTTAATCAAATTCTTCTATCTCATTGCTTCCCAGAAAATACTTGTTTGCCAAACATTTACTCTTTCCATTCTTCCTGTGAATTTCCTTCCTATCCTTTGAAGCCCCAGAACTTTAGCCCTTCTCCTTAGTCCAGGATAACATTTTGCCTGCTTCTGGAATCTCTCATGTTTATGTGGACTCCCCGTATAAATGTAATTACATTTGATTTTTCTCCTGTTAATCTGCCTCATGTCAATGTAATTCTTAGACCAGCCAGAACAACTTGAATGGTAAGTAAGTTGTTTCCTCCCCAGCAGTTAACATACTCATCAGGATAAACTTTAACTGGCTAAACAGTACTCACCCAGGGTTCCACTGCACTCAAGAAACTGTGGGACATCTCACCAAAGGTGACAGAAGGTCAGAATTCTTACCATGTCAGTCTCCCAGATTCCTAGCTACAGGCTTTAATGGAAATAAAAGTGGTAAGAGTCTCTTTTCTCTCTTTCAAAACTTAGATTAGTAGGAAAAAGTATTTGTGGAATTAGGTCCTTCAGATTAGCAACTGTGGTAAATTTGGTAATAAGTACTGGTCATTTTACTGATCCACTTCTTCCCAGAGACAGCTCTTGTCTTTGTCTTTTTTGCCCTTTGTCTTAAGAAGGAAAAAACCATGGGGTAAGAAAACAGGCACGGGCTACTTGAGCTGGCCTCAAAAACTGGCAAGTTCATAGTTCTCATCAGATTGGCATTTGTTTATTTCTCATGCCAGACTGGCATCTGTTTAGACAAAATCTGCAATGGGTTAATATGCACCTGAGTTAAAGCTACTGCTAAGGGACATCTTAGAAGCTAAGGTTACAAAATTGGTGGGGCAGAAGTCAAGTACTTAGAGCTATTGGAAGGCTCACCACATAACCCAAAGATACCTGTGCTGGGATACATTCTTCATGGAATGGTTTAAATTGACCCTAGGGCACCTGCCAAACTCACAAAACTTTCCATACGAGGTATACTGTAAAAGAAAACACAATCCCCAACCCTGCAGCCCATCCCTCCTGGGTATTAGTTTGGCTCCAAGACACCTAGGGTTTAGCTAAGGCTCTTCATGTGTATATTAAGAAAAACTGGACAAGGTTTCCCATTCATCTTATTGTATGTCTTGAAAGCTTGAATTCATGACCAGTAAGAATATTTTCTCTGGTCTCTGTCAACTGTTGTGTGCATGTACCAGCACACATCTGATGGACAGCTAACAACTGGCATGGACCAAATAGAGCATGGACCCAATAAGGCAGCTGGGCAGAATAGCTAACAACATGGGCTCACAACTGGCATCTCAGCAAATCTTTGTCCAGCTATGCCAGCTCTCCCGGGACTTTGTCCTAAGGGTCCCAGGCCATAAAGAGTCTTTGTCTTAACATTTGTTGCTTTGCTGCTGCCAGAAAAATCCTATTCCAGTAGTTCTTGCCAGGTATCACAGATAAGCAGGTCTGTGAGGTATCTTCCATTTTGTGGGAAGCCAGAAACACTGTTTTCACTCCCCAATCCTTACCACCTATACAATGATTCTTACCATCTATACAACGAAAGCCTTTGCTTTCTTAGGCTAACTTAGAGAGGTGAACCTTCTGGATCCTGTGAAAGCTACGTTTTTGCACTCTCCTTTGGGGATGCCTCTTGAATCCCTGATTAGGCCATAAAAATGCTATTGGTTTGAGTAGTCATTGAGATTAATAGAGCCTACCCATCAATACCTTAGACAATGGATCGTTTACATTGGCCATGTTTGAAAGAAAAAAGTCTTTTTAGAGTGCTCTCAATTGTCTTATTAGTATAACAACTAGCCTTAGGGACTCTCATAATAAAATGGAAAAACAAATTAGACTAAGAACAAAAATCAAGGTGTGCTCAGGTCTTTTTACCTTCAGACATTTGCAGACATTGCATATTGTAAAAAAAAAAATCAGAACAATGGAAAAACAAATTTTGTCTGCTCAAAAAATATTGAAAGTAACTGCCCATACCTTACAAATCCTTGAAAAAAGAAAAAAATGAGGCTCTAGGGGCAATCCAAAGTCCATCTCTTCTTTTTTTATGAATCCTAAAACCTTCCTTATTTAACACAAAAGGCTAGTAAATTATTGACTTTAGGAAACCAAAGTCTTTTCTGAAGGAACTTGCATTCTTCCTCTATCCTTTGAAGATACAAATCTTACTATGTCTTTGGAATGTAAACACCCCAGGAGGTATATTAAAAAGTGCCCACACTCATTTAAGACCTAAGAAAGGAAAAAATAGACACCTTAAAAAAATAACAAATGCATAAAAAGATCTCTAGCTCAAACCCTAGACCATAACCTCCTTACAATTATTTCCAGGGAAAAATACAAATCTTAAAAGTCTTCTCCATAAATAGTAAGGGACTAGCAATCTGAGGAAGAGTACTTAAATCATTCCAACTGTTATTTATAAAAGAGTATCACATTTTAAAACAGTAAGCTATCTATAGGTTTACATCTGTCTATTAGAGAGTGTGGCATTTTTTCTACTTCTGGACAGTATTGCCAAAATTAATTTGTAAAGACCTCTACTTATTTGGATTAAAATGCAATGCTTATAAACTAAGCATTTCTTTTTAAAAAATATTTTATCCATTTAATTGAGAGAGAGAGCACAAGTGGGGGTAGGGGCAGAGGGAGAAGCAGACTCCCCGCTGAGCAGGGAGCCCAACATAGGACTACATCCTACAACTCTGGGATCATGACCTGAGCCAAAGGCTGATGCTTAACCAACTGAGCCACCTAGGTGCCCAAATTAAACCTTCCTAAATCTGAGACATATAATAGAAATGAGTTCAAGTGAATCATGTGATCAAGGATAATTTTTGATAAATAAAAGCTAGTTTAAGTTTGTTGGCTTAACGAATACGCCTATCTAAGGCTTATCGACACTGAATATGATGCAGACACAAAATCTATTTTACCTGGGTTTATTAGTCACATAAGTACATGTTATCTCCGTTTTAGTATTTGTCACCAAAAAAAATAATAACAGTATGATGGCTGATTTTGTCTAATGTCTCATGAAGTTTTTATGGGTTAATCTAACCATTTTTGTTGGGAGCAAATGATTTAGACAGATAAAAGTAAGATACGAGTTTTTATGTAAACTTCTTAGCAAAAATTACATGTTATGGTATGTGTACTTAAAAATAGCCTCCAAAATCTTTTTGGTAACGTGAAATTTTAGAATTTTGCTAAGTTAATTGAAATGATGAAATTCCTTTACTATCTAGATCATTTCCAAATAAGTTAAATAATGAAAATTGAAGACTGAACATAGGTTTCTCTACTACTGGCTTCCTTATTACAAGAAAACTAAAGACAAATGTGGGCTTGTTGGTAAACATGTTTTGTGCTTCATTTAAAGACTGTACTATGAAGAAACATGTTTCTAGAGATTATGAAATGTATTCACAAATTTGCCAACTTAAAGAATGCTGATCTAACAGACAACTCACAACTATATACTGCTAGTTTTCACTAGAAATTAGTTTCTTAAGGGTTAAGAATTCTACTTAACATATTTGGTTAAACCTACTAGAAATAATACAGGAAACATCTCCAAATGCAAGAAAGGTAGCATGTGAGCTTTTAGTAAATGAAGGTATAAGGAATAGAAATGCATTTTTGTTAAAAGTAATTTTATCCTAAAACAGACACATAGATCAATGGAACAGAATAGAAAACCCAGAAATAAGCCCACAATTATATGGTCAATTAATCTTGAGCAATGCAGGAAAGAATACGCAACGGGAAAAAGACAGTCTTTTCAACAAACGGTGTTGGAAAAACTGGACAGCGACATGCAGAATGAAATTGGACTGCTTTCTTACACCATACACAAAAATAAACTCAAAATGGATTAAAGCCCTAAATGTGAGACCTAAAACCATAAAAATCCTAGAACAGAACACATGCAGTAATTTCTCTTTCATCAGCAACAGCAACATTTTTCTAGATATGTCTCCTGAGGCAAGGGAAATAGAAGCAAAAAGAAACTATTGGGACTCCAGAAACTATTGGGACTTCATCAAAATAAAAAGCTTCTGCATAGAGAAGGAAACAATCAACAAAACTACAAGGCAACCTATGGAATGGGAGAAGTTATTTCCAAATGATATAACTGATAAAGGGTTAGTATCCAAAATATATAAAGAACTTATATAACTCAACACTCAAAAAACCAAATAATCCAATTAAACAATGGGCAGAAGACATGTATAGAAACTTCTCCAAAGAGGACAGCTGGATGGCCAAGAGACACATGCAAGATGCTCAACATCACTCATCAACAGGAAAATGCAAGTCAAACCACAATGACATATCCCCTCACACCTCTCAGAATGGCTAAAATCAAAAACATAAGAAGCAACAAGTGCTGGGGACAATGTGGACAAAAAGGAACCCTCTTGCACTGTTGGTGGGAATGTAAACTGGTGCAGCTACTGAGGAAAACAGTATGGATAGTCTCAAAAAATTAAAAAGAGAATGACCCTACGATTCAGCAATTGTACCACTGGGTATTTACCCAAGAAACACAGAAACACTAATTCAAGGGGATATATGCACTCCGATGTTTATAGCAGCATCGTTTACAATAGCCATATTATAGACATAGCCCAAATGTCTGTTGATAGATGAATTGATAAATCAAATATTATTCAGCTATGAATAACAGCTATTCAGATGTGAAAAAAGAATGAAATCTTGCCATTTGCACCAATATGGTTGGATCTAGAGAGGATAATGCTAAGCAAAATAAGCCAGAGAAAGGCAAATACTGTATGATTTCACTCATATGTGAGATTTAAAAAACAAAACAAATTAGCAAAGAGGAAAAAAAGAGAAAGAGAGAGACAAATAAAGAAACAGACTCTTAACTATAGAGAACAAACTGATGGTTACCAGAGGTGAGGTTGAGGGGAATGGAGGGAATAGATGATGGGGATTAAGCAATGCACTTGTCATGATGAACAGTGAGTGATGTAAGGAAGTGTTGAATCACTATATTGTACACCTGAAACTAATATAGTACCGTATGTTGATTATACTGGAATTAAAATAAAAACCTAATAAATTTTTTAAAACTTATTACAGACATTTTGACTTAAAAAAGTAATTGGGGTGCCTTGCTGAATCAATCGGTAGAGCTTGTGGCTCTTGGTCTTGGGGTCAGGAGTTCAAGGACATGGAACTTACTTTTTTTAAAAAGTAATTTGTCCTAAAGTGAGCCTGTTTATTTAGAAAGAGGAAAGTTAGAGCAACATCTGAATGTTAAAATGAAAGTTTAGCAGGATTTTGGAAAAGGAATCTTTGAAAACGAATTTTAACATTCTGTTAAGGTGGCTAAGAATAAAATGAATTTATTTAAAAATGAGTTTTAATATCAGAAATACACTGGTACAAAATTGTAATTTGGTTTTTCTCTCTGTTAAGAGGACAAACTTTTCTTAGATTACTGGTCTAGTCTTCATACTAAATTGTAAAAAAGGTTTTTCGTTACTTTTCATGTAATCCACCTAGAAAACAAACATTTTATGTTTTGTTATCAGATCTTTGATTTCTTCTACTTAGAAGTAATCTCTGATTACTTGGAAGAAAATAATCTTTGATTATTTGGAAGAAAAAAACAGTCTTTTCAGTATTAAATGAGGTAAGGCTTCTTACAACTATTTAACTTTGTATATTTGTCTGCAAAATCTTTGTCATGTTGCTTAAATGTATAACTAAGTGTTGTTTCAGTGACCTATGATCCTGTTTGACCAAGTGCTTTAAACTTTTTTGTTATTTTGTACAAACTTCCCCCAAATCAAATCCTAAATGAAGCCTTTTTAATGCCAAAATAACAGACTTTTCAGAGGGCCCCTGAAAACATGCAAAAGATTTGTTCTCTTTCCTTATAAAAGATAGATGTTAAACTAATTAGGCTTACTTGATATGTTAAATTACATGCAAGCATTGTCAAATAAGTGACAATAAAGATTCGTATATCAGATTTATGGTTAAGTACTATTAATGTGTTCTAGAAATGGTATAAAATTCCTAAAATTCTGATTACGCCCTGGTATACTGTAATCAGTTGTAATTTTAGTTATTACCTTAAAATGTTCTATATTACACAAATACCAAATTTTCTTGCTAATTGCATTGCAATGAACTCAATCAGACCTTTACCCATGGCCATTTTTAAGTCTTCTATCATTTACAGCTATTCTTTTACTCAGATGGCTTTTACGAAAATGTGCCCACAAAAATGCTTCATCGTCAAGGAGATTCATGGAAATGACTCTAGAATACAGGTTTCTGATAACTTTAAGATCATAAAAACCCAACTAGGCAGAAGTTTCCAGAACTAGTGGAAAAACTGGATTCAAGCAGAACAATAATTACATGGGACTAAGAGAACTCAAGAGGAGGTTTATAATTTTTAGAACATTTTCTTTGAAATATTGCTGGTTCTTTAATCTTCTGTCTTCCAGATATAAGGAAACCTTTCTTCTTAAGCTAAACATGACTTGCAGAAATTTGGTAAATTCTACATTTGTACGCAGAATTGAAACATTTACCTTTGTCTCCCTACCTGATCCCTCCAGAATTCAAAACTTTCATTAAGTATTCTCATTTTGTGGCAAGATAGTTATTTGCATAATATCAGTTAAGTATCTGTTCTCCTTGTAACGGGACATAATTGGAAACATTGGTCATATTACCAAGATGTTGACTGGAATGTCACATTTGAGGGAGACCTGCATAGACTCAGATATGACCAGACAGATTTAAGGAACTAAGGTTGACATAAAAGAGCCAGTAATAACCCTTCGAAATACGAACCTGGCCTCTTGCTTATAGCGTTCCCCAGTAGCAATGCCAGCTCGAGTACATAAGGTTCTATTCTGGCAGGTGCAGGACCCTTAGGAGATTTTCGGGACTTCGAGAAGAGAGGAATTAGCCCAAATCTATAGGCATTGCAGGCAAAGTCTAATGGCAAGTATTTGGCTTGGCTTCTGGCCTCAAGAGGGTTTTAAAAGTTCAAACTGAGATTCTTCATAAACAGCTCCAGCAAAGGAGATTTAAAAGAGCCTGTAGGATCAAACACTATTCTTGCTGCACTATGCAAATAATCAGGGCAAGTTTATTGAAATGAAACTTCTTTGGCAAACAAATTAGTCTTAATTTGTCTATCTTTGATAGAAATGAGGTTGATTATAGAGAGAAAAATTATGTTTCAAGAGCACGTTTTTGAATATTAGATTCTAATACTGTTTATTATAAACTGGACTAGGTCCTGAATTCGTTTCATTTCCTGCAATGCCTGGCTACAACTCTACAAATGAACATTTTCCATTTTTCCCTCACCCTCCCAACTTAGAATCATTGAGAACTAAAACTGACCTTTTCCAGAAAGCCTTGCAAACTGAATATGAATGATTTGATTTAAACTTCAGAGAAATTGCAACAATAACTCATGTAGAGGCAATCATTATGCCTGCTGCTATATGGGCCACTCAGAATGTTTACGTGAACACCTGGTGACATCGTGAGAGGCATTCAAACTGCAAAAGATGCATTTAGAAATTTCTTCTTCTCTTGACTGGCTACCTCCTAGACTCAGAAACCGGTTTATAATTTGCTCCAATCATTAACCATTGTCTTTCTTTTTGAGTCCAGAAAAATGCCTTATTAAATACTTGATTGCTTGCATAATGTAGGCCTAAGTTTGTGACCATAACTGCATCTGGGTCTCCTGAAATGAGTTTATGTGAATTGACCTAGTGTCAGAACTAAGAGACTGATTCAATGACATAAAAACCATCTACCAATTCAACTTCTAGAATGAGAAACTTCTTGGAAATATTTCAAAGGTAGGACTGCAGGGGAGCAAAATTAGACACCCCAAAATGTGTCTCTAGTATTTGGATTATTTTAGACTGATTATATTAAGAAATAGAAGACTCAAAGTTTTTCTTTTTGCCTTCTTCTGTATAACTGCTTAGAAGAATTTAGATAAAGGACCTGCTCCAGGCAAGATGATATCACCGTAGATAACTGAAGCATAACATGAACTAAAGGTGGCTGACAGGGAGGAACCTAGCAAGGCCTGTTTGATCAAAGTCCTTTCTATGTCCCATTGATTCGGGGTGGTCCTGCAAACATTTGTTTACCAAACGTTTACTCTTTCCATTCTTCCTGTGAATAGCCTTCCTTTCTTTTTGAAGACACCAACCCCTACTCACTTTTCTGAGTCCAGAATGACACACATACTTCATCTTACCTATCATTGGAGTCTCTAATTTATGTAGATTCCCTGTACAAATGTAATCACATTTGATTTTCTCCTGTCAGTCAGTCTCAGGTCAATTTAATTCTTAGACCAGTCAGAAGAAACTTGAAAGGAAGAGGAAAAGTTTCCATCCCCAATACGAGCAGGCAACAAATATCATTGAAGGAGCATAGACGCACTAACAAGATAATAAAAAGTTACTAAGCCAAGAACTGAGATAGCACTAGAAATCAGAGGTGTCCCAACAATTCCACTCTTTGGAGCTTACCCTACAGAGATGTGTGCCTTATGTGCATGAGGACACACCTACAAGAAAGTTAATAAGCTAGCTGTTTATAAAGGCAGAAAACTGGAAACAACTTTACTGTTCATTGCCAAAAGAACAGATAAATAGTGGTATGGTTCTATAATTTACAAACGTACATCAATTGAATTGACTTCACTACAGCTAAGTACGCTGGTGTACTAGTTAATGTAACAACTGGCTCTCTGAAAGAAAAAGCTCTGATCTGGTACATTTGCTAATTTTCGTGGTGTAAATGCTCTTGCCTCAGCCAATTTCAAGTTACCAATGTAATGTCATTGAATATAGGGCTGAGAAGAGCTACGTACAATTAGCTCCACTGCACCACTGGCTAATTGCAACAATATGGATGATACTGGCAAATTTCAAGGTTGACCATAAAATCAAGAAAGAAAAAAATACATATAATTCTAATATGAAATTCAAAAACCAGGCAAAACTAAAGGATAAATCTGCTTCTTTTAAAAAAAGAAAACAAGATATAAGTGATATAACTATGAAGGAAGGGACTAGGAAAACATTAACAAAATCACGGTAAACCTGTGGGTGGAGGGGTGGCATGGAAGTGGACGACTGGATGATCTACAGGCAGCATACAGGAAGCTTCTGGCAAGTTTCTATTTCTTGATCTGCGGAGTGTTGCACAGTGTTTGCTTTACAGCGCATTGTTAAACCATATATTTAGGTTTTATGCAATTTTCTCTCTGTTATATTGTACACTATTTTTAAATGATGAAAGGGATTCTTTTGTCACAGGGGTGCTATAAAGGTTCAAGGAGCTTTTCTAAACACTACCAGGAGAGCTAGAAACTGACTCTCATAATTTAAGTCACTTACAGGATTCTCTCAACTACATTTCCTCAGATTCCCACAAGGTACATGAAAAATGCCAGAGTTAATGGTAAATTTCTTATAAAACAAAAAGAAACAGAAAACAAAAGTCAAAACATCATATTTATTTCCAGAGTCAGACATTTTAACCTAGATACATTTTTACTCTATATTTTCGTCTCAGCTACAGGGGAAAAGAAAACACCCTTTCCATCATCATCCAAAACAGATTTTTATGCCTTTTTTTCATAATTAAAAGGAAAAGTTTTTACAGTTCACAACAACCCAAATAATACAAAATGTTCTAAAAGTAAAAATTGAAATTTATCCCCTCCAGCCTTACCCCATCACTGTCTATCCCATCATTTTCTTTTAAGCTTATTAAAGAACTTAATACAATCTCAAATGATCTTATTTGGGTTCCTGTCTAGTGTTTATCTTGCTCATGCCTTGAGGGCTGGGGGTTGGTCAGCTCCTTCACCACCAAATCTTCCAGGGTTTAGAATAGAGTACTGGTAGCTCACATTTGGTCTTCAATAAACTCTTCTAGAAGGAACACAAGAATGTCTGGAAAATTCATCTAAGAGATCATTCCACGTCAGCACCTACACCTACACCTACACCTCAGTCTTCTTAATAGCTGGCAAGTATTCTGGCTTGTGTTGGATCATTAACATTACTTTCAGACTTTTCCTTTTAGAATTCATGCTGTCCTTATCATCCTCAGGATAGTTTTTTTTTTTTTAAGATTTTATTAATTCATGAGAGAAAGGCAGAGACATAGGTAGAGGGAGAAGCAGGCTCCTTGTGGGGAGCCTGATGTGGGACTTGACCCCAGGACCACATCCTGAGCCAAAGGCAGATGCTCAACCACTGAGCCACCCAGGTGCCCTAGAGTTCTTCACTCTGACCAAGAAAGAATTAGTTTTTAACTTGTGGTTCTGTATGGATCCAACTCTCCATCAGCTGTCATTTTATTTTTGATGATTGCTGAGGTCCCCCAAGCAGAAGTAACTCTTTGATGATGGTAGGAGTAGCAGAATTAGGCAATAACACCCTAATTACCTAATTAATTAGGGGCACCCTATGTGATTGGCTGTGGGGACACGTTTGGCTTTTTCTGGTTCATCCTAGGTGAAAGTGAGGATAGGGGCAAACATACATGCAAACATGCTACATTTCTGTAGCATAAATCTGGTGCTGGAATTGGTGAATCAAAAGATCAATGCATTCAAAAGATCAAACATTTGAACTGTTGATCAACATTGTTCAAGTGCCCTAAGAAGTTACACCAGCAAATGATAAGAATGAAGCTTTCCAGGCATTTGAGGTGGAGAAAAATCTAGTGTTGGCTGCCCAATAAATAAAAGTTGTTTTGTTTTGTTCTTTTTAATATAAGAGTGAGATTGAATGTCCGTTCGTATGTTGATTAGTCATTTGCAGTTCTTTCACCATCAAATGCCTCTTTACATTCTTTGCTCCTTTTTCTAATTATTAGAACTTCTTAGGGGTTAATGAAGTAGGTCTTTCATCTATTACATATACAACTCCTCCCTGGTTATCTTATTTATTTCACACTAAGGATTTATTGCAACAGAACAATCAGAAATGCTAGTAAAGATTCATGCAGAAATAAGACCAGATTAAAAATCCACCAACAGATACATGCTGTAACTCTGACATAGCCACATAGATAATTCCGTGAAACCACTAAAAAATTATCTTAAAGATTCAATTATTTGCTTTCATTTTTATTTGACTTTAATTTCCAAAGCAAAGTATTTTTATGTAGTCATGGTTATCCATCTTTTACTTTGTCTTTTGTGTGTATATGGAAGGGGCAAGGGTTGTCATGCTCAGAAGAGTATTCCCAGATCACTTATATTTTCTTCTAGTGCTTTAATTTTAAAAATTGCATGCATACAAAATGTGATACATCAGAGATTAATATTTTTCTAAGACATGAGGTAGGGATCCAATTTTATGCTTTTTGAAATGGATATCCAAATTAACCACCACCACCACTTCTTGAATAATATACTATTCCTCTCACAGAGTTGAAGTGCCATCAATCTCAGCTACTAATACTCATATTTATTGAGATCTATTTCCAGGCTCTTTATTCTATTCTTCAGAAAGTTGTCTATTCTTTTTGAAAGTTTTAATTATAGTACCTTTATGTTATGTTTTGACATCTGCTGCATTTTATCCCCTCTTGTTATTCCTATTCATCCTGTTTTGTTCACTGGTATTTCATGTTTATATTTCCAGACTATTAAGAATTTCATTTGATCTCATTCTCCCAAAAATAATGTTGGAATTATAACTAGGATTGTACTAAATTTATAGATTTTCTTTCCAGTCAGGAATGATGTATGCCTTTCCATTTGAACAAATGATTCTGTAAGTCCCTCTGTAGAATTTCCAAATTTTTCTTTAAAAAAAAAAATTTTATTTTTAAGTAATTTCTACACCCAACATAGGGCTCGAACTCATAACCCTGAAATCAAGAGTCACACATTCCACCGACTGAGCCAGCCAAGTGCCCCTCTTAATTTTCTTTATACAGGTCTTATATATTTTTTTTATTTGGCTTCTTCTTGGTAATACAATCGTTTTGTTCTTGTATACGGAACCTTCCCTTATATACTCTAGTTTTCGTAGTAAGAATATCATTATGTTCGGTAATCAGTTTTGCGACCATCTTTTGTTAAGTAGAAGTCTGAGTTACAAGAAACTAATGACTTAATTTATTAAAACAGTCTGCAGAAATTGGATCCTAAAGATAATTACCAGCTATTAACAAGCCACTCTGTTTAGAAACGGTGAAGGTACATTACCACACTAGATCACAAAGACTAATTCAGCTACCATTTCTGCCCTTCAGGATGAGGATGACTATGATGTGAGAACTAAAAAAACAAAACAAAATAAATGAATGAAAAAGACGTAAAATAGGAAAAGAGATTATAAGTAATCTGACCCTACCTCCCAACTCTTCAAAGGATTCACCATCAACTTCATCCCTAAAATAAATAGCCATCCCGTTTCTACCTGAGCACTTCTTGACATGGAGAATGCACCACCTTCTGAAGAGCTCCTTGGCAGATGGATTTGGTTTAACAAAATTAGAAAGTGGGGCACCTGGGTGGCTCAGTAGTCAAGCGTCTGCCTTTGGCTCAGGGCATCATCCCTGGGTCCTGGGATCGATTCCAGTATTGGGCTCCCTGCAGGTAGTCTGTTTCTCCCTTTGCCTATGTTTCTGCCTCTCTCTCTCTCTCTCTGGTGTCTCTCATGAATAAATAAATAAAATCTTTAAGAACAAAAACAAAATTAGAAAGCGCTGAAATATGGTATCTTTACTCCCTTGGTTCTGGTTCTGTTTTCTGGGCACACACAGAGAAAGCGTACCTCCCTCTTCAACTGTAGCCCTTGAAACATTTAAAGAACGTTATCATGCTTGACCTCAGGCCTCATGGGGAAACCTGCCCAGTTTCTTCACCCATGCCCCAACTGACAGCATTTTCAGACCTTTTGAATTTTTTGCCCCTTCCACAGAAACTTGAATTTATACCACCTGGCAGAGAAATTGTCCTGACATTATCTCAGCAGACACTAGAACAGTAGCTTTTTTAGTACCTAGGGACTACAAAAAGCTACATTTCCATGCTAATTCAAATCTTAAGGCTCCAATAACCTCTAATTTTGCAGTGAATATTCATAAACATTTGCACTGTGTTCAGTATAATGCAATGAGAATTTAAAATTCATTTTTATTCTCCAGTGGGAAGCAAGGCCAGAAATTTAGGAACTAGTCCACCAGAGTGGACACGATTTATGAGAATGGTCCTAAATTGCTTGGATGTTTGTCATGTCTGAGTTGAAAAATGCAAATGAACATGTTGCTAGTTCCATAAATCCGGTACAGAAATATTTTATATTTGCATTGAGAAAAGCATCTTTTACTTAAAAGAAAAATAAGTCAGCACAGAATAAGACTAGATATCTGCTCTAGGAGAAAACAAGGAAACAACAACAAAAACCTCCACAGTTTACTACTTTTCATATATTTTTATTGGTAATTAGCTATTGAAAGTGAACAGGTATGACTGCTAATCTTCAGAGAGATAAAAAAATAATTACGCTTTTTGTGCAAATATGCATCTCCAGATAAAATCTATGAAGTCACTAACACATCATTACCAATCTTTAGGTATTTACTGCAGAGTCACTATTCAACAAACACTAAGGTAGGGCAAATCTTACACATATTCTGAAGGAAATATGAAGTGGTATTTTTGAAACTTTACTTCTAGGAATGTGTTAGTGAAAATATGCAAAAATCAGTGGGTGGTCTTTGATCCCAGAAGGAAAAACAAAAGCCAAATTCAATGCTGATATGAAATGACATTTACACTGGTTTTTAGGTAATGCATAGGTGATTAAGAAGAGAGGAAATGCCAAAGTCCTCATCTCTTTTATACTTTCAAATCATTTTCATTAGTACCACATGCACTTATCTAAATAGAAAAGCGACTCATTCTTTCTTGAATGGCAAAATAGGTTTTTTCTCTGTCATTAAATCCACCTGCATATCTACCTTTCTTCAGGCTGCCTCTGTGTGTAACTACAAAATGGACTGGATCACTGGTTTCAGATTCTGTGAACATTCCTGCTGATATGTTTGCCATTTTCTCATAAAATGGGATGTCAGAGCAACGTATTTTACCTATGCCATTATGTCTGCTAAGAAAAGATAATAACTTTTTGGTTTTTTCATAAGTCTTTACAGTTTACCTACCACTTGTTTTCACTTGTATTTGGATGGAAGCATGGCAAGTAGAGTCTCCTATAAAGGATGAACATCACCGGTGTCAGTCATGAGAGGAAGGGGAGGGTCCAGGTCGACAGGGGGTTTGAGAAATAAAAAGGGGCCTCCCAGTGGGCACATTTTTCAGACACCTCCGGGCCTTAGAAGACCTTGCAAAGCAGGAGAAAGCACCTGACCCGAGAAGTCACTTGTCCGAATAAGGGGGGACAAAGATTATGATGAATAAGACCTACTGTTTAAGCAAATTGTCCATTGTGTATGTTTCTCCCAGAGATTGCCTCCCCATGCTCATGTCTTGGAGGAGGAGAAAGCACTACTTAAAGACAGACCCTGGGAGCACCTGGATGGCTCAGTCAGTTAAGCCTCTGCCTACAGCTCAGGTCATGGTTCTGAGGTCCTGGGATCGAGCCCTGCATCAGGCTCCCTGCTCAGCTGGGGGCCTGTTTCTCCTTCTCCCTCTGCCTGTCACTCTCCCTGCTTGTGCTCTCTTTCTCTCTGTCAAATAAATGAATAAAATCTTAAAAAAAAAAAAAGACAGAGCCTGGACTCACACTGCTTGGGCTGGGATCCTGGCTTAGCCCTTCCTAGCTGGCTAAACTGAGGCAAGTCCCTCCAACATTCTGTGCCTCAGTTTCTTCACAATTATAGTACCTACCCCACAGACTGATGTGAGGATTCAATGAGTCGATATGCCTAAAGTCCTTATATTAATACTTACCATGTGCTGGGCATTATTCTAAAGGCGAGCTAGTAACTATTTCATCTTAACTGCAAGTGTGATTTGCAGCATTTGGGGAAGAACCATGAGGTCACTTCTGGGAGAACACTTTCTTTCGCCACACATTGGCAATAAGCGTTAGTGGAAGCCCAAGGGGAAGGTGAAGGGTAAAGGCAAATGTTGGCACTGCAAAGTTATCTTCCTCTTTCCAGGTGGAGACGGTCTCTCCATTGCTCAACCCAAAAGAACAGGGATCGAACGACAAGCAGTTAGTTCAGTACATATGTACCAAGTACCTGCTATATGCTGGACGGTATGCCTGGTGCCAGAGACACACACAACATGTTAATTGTGTGCATTTAATCGAATGGCAAGCTTCTGGAAGGCAGAAACTAAGTTTTATTCTCTTGTATTTTGCACAGTACTTTACTCATAAAAGGAGCACAATTAATATTTTGATAGTTTAACACATCAGGTAGATAGAAATGGACAAGTGTAGGAGCTCTGTTTATGGGCATTAATTACTTACACTAACATTCTAGGGCTATATGAGCCTGTGACTCAATTGGAAAAATATGATGGCTGATAAAATTCAGCCCTTCAAAGATGTCAAGAGTCTTTTTTAGTGACAAATATGAGGCTCTGCTAGAACTCGATGTTTCAGCATCCCCAGTACCTCCCCTCACTGCCTGTCGCCCTCCTATGTACTACCAACTGACACCCACCTGCAGGCTTAGATCAATACTAACATGGGTTTGGAACTGATTGAGTCACTCTAGTCCTACATCAAATGGAGTCTGCCATCAGGCAAAATTCAATAACCATGGATCCCTACAGTGTTCCCTAGGTTCGTGAGCTCCATTTGAGAATTGGGCTTCCTCGTTGGTTTGGGTCCAGCAATCTCTTTAGAATCCTGATATTCTCTTGAGCTTGAGACCCTGCTTTATACTTGCAATCCCCCCACCCCCTTTTGAGTCAAGCTAATTCCAAACCTTAACACGGAAACCTCTGGCTCCCAATTTCTAATGGTCAACTTATCTCTCTGTCTGACCTTACAAGCACTGCCAAGATTCACTGGCATGCTGTTCTCCTTGCTTCCTGAACTGCTTCTCACCATAACCTTTCACTCAGGCTCCAACAGCTTATACCCATCATCACCAACCATGTATTGAGACAGAGATTGTCACCTGAACACCAGAGTTGCCGCCAGGTGTGAGAGGATGCTGTCAATGCCAGCCCCAGCCCATGATATCCATTTTGATGGGCAACCCACAATGCCTCCAGCAAATAACAACATACGACAACACACAGGATTTTTCCTTTGAAAGTGGGTATCTTTGTGCCCTGCCGGAATTCTTATTTCTTTAGGCAAAAAAATAAAGAGAACATTGATCAATGAAGGATGGAAAATGGGAGACAGTCACATTAGCTTCCCATGCTCTGGAAAATCAGGTCTGAAGCATGTTTCACGAGTGCCTTAGAGAGCACTCAGTGAGATTAAAGCTCTAGTTGCTCACAAATCTGAGTCCCTCAATAATGCACTCTCACTCTGCACTTCCAGAGATCAACTCCCAAATAAAGTGCCTGCACCCAAGTCCTTGTCTCAGGATGCCTTTAAAGGAGCCCAAACTAAGTTGCCTCTCAAACTGTGTCAAAAAATTACCTTGTTTCATTTCTTAAGATAATATATCTGAAGAGACCTTTGTGAGGACAAAATTTCTTGGCAAAACACAAACAAATCCACTTTCAGGATGACTGAAACTATTCAAAATTCAAACACACTGCCCCAGCCAGGTTGTTCATCACAAATAATAAAAATGGATTGGACTGTTTTTTTTAAAGATTTTATTTATTTATTTGTGAGACACACACACACACACAGAGAGAGGGAGAGAGAGAGAGAGAGGCAGAGACATAGACAGAGGGAGAAGCAGGCTCCATGCGGGGAACCCAATGCAGGACCCAATCCCGGGACTCCAGGATCACACCCTGAGCTGAAGGCAGATGCTGAACCACTGAGTCACCCAGGAGTCCCTGGATTGGACTCTTTTGTCCATCATTAACAGCAAAATACATTTACTATAAGAGTACCAAGAGACTAAACAGTAAGTATGTTGAAGAATGGGCCTCAGCCAATACACAAGGAATCAAGGTCCTATCATAGGAATGCTCTACCCAGATCTTCAACACTGGTGCCTGCGAACTAGACACACATCACCATACCAGTGGAATGCCACAGATCGGGTTCACCAGAGGCATCCACTGAGATGGGAACTGGTGTGAAAGATGTTTATTAGAAATTAAAAACTGGGGGCACCTGGGTGGCTCAGCAGTTGAGCATCTGTCTTTGACTCAGGGCGTGATCTAGGGGTCCTAGGATTGAGTCTCACATAGGGCTCCTTGCAAGGAGCCTGCTTCTCCCTCTGCCTATGTCTCTGCCTCCCTTGCTGTGTCTTTCATGAATAAAAAAATAAAATCTTAAAAAAAAAGAAATTAAAAACTGTAAAGAGAAAGAAAGAAAGCAGAATTGGGCAGAATAAGCATTGTGATACAGAGCCAGGAAAGCTTTGACCAACATGGAGCAGCTCAGGAGGAAATAAGGCCCATGAGATGGTCTTGCATGGGGTCAAAAAGGCTGCCTTGGTACAATCACTCTGATTAGTCACCAGACGCAGACTGCCAAGGAAAGAGTCCAACCTTCACCGAGGTAGCTCTCTGCAACTGCAACAGACTCTGAAGTTGATGGCAACTGGAGGTTGTCTGCTGACCACAATCTCTACAGCCCAGTGGCAGGTCTCACCTTCTGCCACACCCTCCAGGATAGACTACAAATGACTTACACCACTATACTTCCCTTCAAGAATCAACGTTTTAGGAGGGAATAGTTGGCGGACTGTGTTTCTGTAATGGACCAGAGTATATCTTCCAGAAGAGAGGAAAGAAACTCCTTTCCCTTTCTAGGTTTTGATAGTGGGAGCTGGGGTCTTATCAACTCTCTTTTGGATTCATCCTAAACAGGAAGGGAGTTCGGAATCTGGGCCATCAAAATTACAATGACCCTCCATGGTTCCCACTTGTGGCTGTCTAATATCTCCATCCTCATATACCCTTTCCTCCCTCCCTCCCTCCCTCCCTTCCTTCCTTCCTTCCTTCCTTCCTTCCTTCCTTCCTTCCTTCCTTCCTTCCTTCCTTCCTTCTCCATATTTTTACCACCAAGGGAAAAAAATCCTCACCTAACACCACATGCTAAGGGGCTCCTGGCTGACTCAGTCAGGAATGCATGCAACTCTTGATCTCGGGGTTGTGAGTTCAAGCCCCATGTTGGCCATAGAGTTTACTTTAAAAATACAATGTGTGCTGCTTCTCTTCCAACTAAAAATGTATTTCCTTCAGTTACTGCTTCCAACTCCTCATCCAGATGTCTAGTGATGTGCATGTTTTGGTATCCTCAATTATAAATTCCCAAAGTAACCAGCAACAAACTCTCTACAACAGAGAAGGTAAGGGAAAAAAAGGGAATTTAGTTAAAGTATTTAAATTTATACAACAAAAAAGAAAGATGAGTAGATGTTATAATCCTTACTCCTATATGTTGTCATGAAATCATGACTGATATTTGTGATTTACTTTCTCTACCAATCGTTTCCTCATCGTCAGCCACTCTAGCTACTCTTTTCCAATGCAAGATCTTATTCAAGTCCATGATGTCAAAGAGCACTATTTCGATACTCTTAAATCTCAGTCTCCAACTTAAGACCCTCCCTTTTTCCTTTGGCCCGCATTTCTATTTCCCTATCAGAGAATGTCACATGAAGGCTAAACATTCACCAGACACCCAAAATGCAGCTTGTCCAAAACTAGTCAATCCTCTGTCCAAGCCACAACCCCTAAAATATTCTTCAGTATTCCTTGACCAAACCATATGACTTAGAAGCTTCTGGCATTCCCTTTCTACCCATTTTCCACAACAATATCCTTTTGGTGACCAATCTGTAAATACTACTTCTTAGATATTTCCCCAACATTACCCATTTACCCTTCAGCTCTCAACCTTTCTCAGTATGGCAGTTATAACAACTTCGAAAAAGACTATTCTGCCCAAGAGTCATTCTCTTTCATGATTTTTCTCTTCTTTTTGTGTAACTTTGTAAAATGGAAAGTATCAGGCCTCTAGTGGCTCCCCATCGCCCTCAGGATTAGGTCCAAGCTCTCTTTCTCTTCTGATTCCTAAGACATGCTTAGGAGTTCTACAGAATTGGAAATCTTTATTCTTCACTCCTGTAAGTCCTTAGGCACCTCTTGGAGTAGCCTAGACCATAATGTGAACGGCGCCCCCTGGAATACATCACTGTACTCTGGGAATGGTGCCCTTGAGCTTACGCAAAAGTATGAAAATGCATTTTACCTTCATGGTTCCCATTGCTTTTAACTCCTTAAATTATCTTCATTATGTATTCTCATTTTAGGTCAAATACCTTCTCTTGAAGTTGTCTGTATTTACTCTGCCTTCCCTAGTCTAAATAGACTGGGCTGAGATAACATTTTTCTACTTCAAAACATTTACATCTTCATTTTTTCAGAATTTACAACATTATTTCACAAATACCTTAAAACTTTTCAAGTCACCATCTCTCTAGTAACTTTTCAATTTGTTAGAATCCTAGTAATTCTGGGTGGCTTGCTTTAAAATTTGCATGCCTTTGTTTTATTGATATCTTGCTAGTTCTGGAATTTCCATCAGCAAATGAAATGTTTTTAACACAAAATAGAGCATGTAATGTATCCAATGAATTATTTATAGAATATACAACATGCATCCAGGAATAGCTTATATTATCCACAGTTTCAGTAAATACAGTAACCAAAAGACAAAGTACAAAATGGAGGGCAAAATCCCAGACTGTCAGAGACTGGCTTTTATGTGTGATGAGCTAAGGTCAAGAGGAGGGGAGCAGGACCAAATCACAATTTTTGGGCTCCAAAGAAGAGGAGTAAACATAATGGTAAACAGGAAACTCAAGGAATGAACACACACACACACACACACGAATGCACTATAAGTGTGCACATGGGCATGTGACTTTTTTAAAGGAGGGCTTCCGTCTTCTTCCTAGTAATTGGGCAACGATCAGAGATACAATTGCCTCCCCCCCGGGATCCCTGGGTGGCTCAGTGGTTTAGCGCCTGCCTTTGGCCCAGGGCGTGATCCTGGAGTCCCGGGATCGAGTCCCACATCAGGCTCCCCGCACGGAGCCTGCTTCTCCCTCTGTCTGGGTCTCTGCTTCTCTCTCTCTCTCTGTATCTCTCATGAATAAATAAAAAAAAAATCTTAAAAAAAACCAATTGCCTCCCCCCAAAACACAAGCTTGTTTTCATGTAATTTCCACATAACATTTTTCCATTTCTACAGTTTTTTGTTTTGTTGTCTTTTTGTGGATCTTGTTTTGTCTTTTTGGTGTGTGGTTTTTTGGGGGTTTTACCAAACTACTATTGACCTTGAAAGAGGTTCCATGGAGGTTCAGAGGAAAACAAGACTTAAGAACCATCTCTAGTGCTCTCTGCAGTCCTATTAGGTATTGCTACCTAATTCTTTATGCTTTTACTCTCCTCAACCTCTCTCAGGATACTGGCCTTTCCAGCTTCTTTCTTATAGAATATTTGTGTTTCAGATTACTTTTCTTAGGCAGAGCAGCTTCTATTTTCCTCTGGTTGAATTTCATTTTATTTCCTGCCCTGACTCTAACCTTCCCAAGTCCAACAGAATGATTTCTCAGTCCTCACTGGTCAAGGCAACACCTCCCAATTTAGTGTCTCCTGTGCATTTCATTATCTCTCTGTTTACACGGCAAGATATCTCTTCAATTCAATAAGCTGCTGTTTGTCATTCCCTTTGTGTTAGTTTTTTCTCCCTGCCCTTTACATTCATTTTAGTCTCTATAACAGAATTTAATTAATTTTCAAGGACTATTTCTCGATGCAGTATCCATAACTGTGATTAGCAGGGAGCTGGACTGCAATGGCATTTGTCAAAGTTACAGACTCACAACTAACTCTGCTTCACTTTGACAGTTTTCCCCATCACTGATTGATAATAAGAGTGCTTATGAAAAACCTTGGCATTCTGGAACAATAAACGGAAAGTTTTGATGAAAGGAAGTAAGACCACACAGTGCAAATTAAACCACAATGTGTAATTGGCCTCGTAGCCTCAAAATGAATACAGTAAAAATTCCACTCCCACCTTAGACTGAAATGAAACTAGACAGTAAATAGAAAGAAATATAAGAATAAAAGGTAAGGTAAATTAAGTGAACCAGTAAATCTCAGTATGGCCTACTGGTTTGCAAGATTACTTTAGTGTCTTCTTTTAAACTTATTATGGAAGTACAATTTGCATATAGAAAAACATACTGGCTCAGTGAACTTCCCCTACTTAATCCGCCCATGTAATTCACCCCAAGATCAAGAAACAGAATTTAACAATAAGCCAGAAGCTTCTGCCTCACGATCTCTTCTAATCACCCCACTACCCAAGGGAAACCACTATGTTGACTTCTAATAATAAGATTAGCTGTGTCTGCCTAGGGATTTTATATAAATGTGATCATATGGTTATATATTTTGTGCTCTGGTTCCTTTCATGTAACATTTTGTTTGTGTAATTCATCCATGCTGATGCATTAGGTTGTAAATTTTTCATTCTTATTATTGCATAGATTCAATTCAATCTTGTGAGTATATCACAGTTTATTTATTTATTTCCCTTGGGGCACCTGGGTGGCTCAGTCAGTTGAGCATCCTACTCTTGGTGTCAGCTCAGGTCATGCTCTCAGGGTCCTGAGATTACCCAGGAGTAGGGTTCTGTGCTCAGCAGGGGGAGACTGCTTGAGATTCTCTTTCTCCCTCTGCCCTTCCCCCTGCTATCTCTCTTTCTCTCTCTCAAATTAGTAAAATAAATAAATCTTCATGTTTTCACATCCCTGCTAATGGGCACATGCGTACTTTCCATTGTTTGGTTATTCTTTTACATTTTTTTAAGATTTTATTTATTTATTTGAGAGAGAGAACAGGAGCAGAGGGAGAGGGAGAAGCAGACTCCCTGCTGAGCAGGAAACCCAATGCGGGGCTTGATCCTGGGGCTCTGGGATCACAACCTGAGCTGAAGGCAGATGCTTAACCAATAGAGCCACTCAGATGCCCCTATTCTATTTTTTTTAGATTTATTTATTTATCTGAGAGAGACAACACGCAAGCAGGGCAATGGGAAGAGGGAAAGAATCTCAAGCAGGCTCCATGCCCAGCACAGAATCTGACCCAGGGCTCAATCTCATGACCCTGAGATCATGTCCTGAGCCAAAATCAAGAGTCAGACACTCAGCAGACTGAGTCACCCAGGTGCCCCTTTAGCTATTCTTTTTTTTTTAAGATTTTTATTTTATTTATTCATTCATGAGAGAGAGAGAGAATGGCAGAGACACAGGCAGAGGGAGAAGCAGGCTCTATGCAGGGAGCCCGATGTGGGACTCGATCCTGGGTCTCCAGGATCATGCCCTGGGCCAAAGGCCGCACTAAACCACTGAGCCACCTGGGCCGCCCCCCTTTAGCTATTCTTAATAGTGGTGCTATGAGAATCCCAGAATAGGCCTTTGATAAATATATGTGTGCATTTTTGTTGGGTATAGAAATAAGAGTTGAATTACTGGTTTATAGGATTTATGTATGTTTCATTTTATAAAAAATAGCAAAAAAAATTCCAACATAATTGTATCAATGTACTTACATCAGCAATGTAGTGTCTTATTTACATATCTTTTCATTACTCTCCTCACTTTACCAATTTTTTAAAGAAAAGCAAGCATGACATTCAATCCTGTTCTTTAACCAATAGATCCAATGACAGTCATAAAAAGCAGATAGAAACTTTCTGTCTATATAATTCTCTTCTGCTCTTCAAGGGAATAAGAGCCGATTCTTTAGGTTGCAAAGTGAAATGTGACAGGATCCCTGATGCAACAGGTGCTCAGAAATATTTGTTCAATCAATGAAGTCAGAAGAGAAGAATCAAGAAGATTATTCATTTTATGACTCCATGGTTAACATTTATTTAAATATACAGATAAGTCTAATTAAAACCACATATAAGTTAATAATTACATATACTTTTGTTACTTTTTTTTCTTCGGTTTTTAAAGGCCTAACATTTGCCGGGAAGGCAACAGGTGATGATAGTGCAATAGATTTGTTAATACAGTCAGAGAAGGAAAAGATCCAGACTAAAAGTGACTAATTTGATGTTGATATCACTGTTGACAATAAAATAATACTATGACAAATAGTTTTTAAAAGGTGACCAGCAGGTCAATGTGAGTCTCTGCAGGACAAGTCGGTGCCACATTCAATTTTTTGTTCCCTGTAGGGCTCACTGCTAGTAGATACAATGTCATTATTTGCGAAATGAATGAAAAATCTAACCCAACAAAACAAACACCCAGGAAACTCTCAGCCATGTATTGCATCTAATTAGTTCCTTTATTTAAAGTACCCAGAGTGACTGTCATGGGAACGAACAGAACAGCATGTTCAGAGAAAAAAACAGGAGTTGAGGAGAACAGAGATGATTATATGATGAGAAAAAAACCTGTCTGCACGGTGTGTTTTGGGTAATAGTTCACTTTTAACCCTTCAAGTCCTGCCATTCCCAAAATAGTTCCCTGGGCATCAACAATTAAACCAAATGGAATATTTTGATTTCTAATCATTTCTTCTGTGAGAAATTAGGGACTTTTATACACTGGGGCACCCAGTCTTATTTTTAAATGTTTTTCGAGAGCTTGTTATTTCTTCTGAGTATTGTTCTGAAGATCTAGATTAAGTTATGCTAAATTATGCTAAATTCAGCTAAATTTTAAAATAGTTCAATAACTAGGACATTTTGCTAAATTCTAATCTCAGAGAATAGATCTGTACCTTTTACTTTCTGATGATAACCAATATCCAACTCCCTTTAAGGAAGAAACTGTTGCCCTACTGTTTCAACTCAATGGTCCAGGTAAAATAATAGTTGCAGCAAATTTAGACACTCTGCATGGGCTGTGACAATAAGCAAGAAAAAAGATGAAATGCTAACATTCTCTCTTCGATTTACCTTTAATGCCTTCAAAGCAGAAATGGACATTTTTACATTTGAGTGCTAGGATTTGCTTTAGAATCTACTACACTTTGCTACTTAGCCATCGAGAAGATATGGGTCTGGGGAGGGGGAGGTGTTCTTTTCTTTTTCCTTCCTAAATTCAAAATGTACCTAAAATTTTCTGGATGCCAGATATGCTGATGAGTCATGAAATTAGCAAAATTCAGAGATGCAATTTAATGAGGGGATTCCAAATCGAACCTCTGCTCCAAGAAATACATGATTACGTTTCCTCAAAGGGAAATTACACAGCCAATTTCTAATTACAAAAGAATTCACCGACTAGTCAGTAGATTGACTAGAGCACTTGTTTTTCTTTTACCTTCCTGTCTTCTAACCTTGGGACATTTCCTTATTTCATATCAGCTCCAAAGAGTATGAAGGAAAAGACAAGGAATATGCAGCTCTAATAAATTTTTCCTTATGCAGAATTATCAAACTAGGTTAGGAAGGTTAACATATGTAGGAAAAGAAAAATATTGTCAACTTTAGTATAATTTTTCATATTATCTATGGGTTTTAAATATTCTTGGCATAATAAAGTGATCAATGGTATGAGAAAATAACTCCGATTTTTGGAAATGTTTGAAATTGAATTATTTTGCAATTGTGATTTAGTTGGAGGAACTGGAACACCTCCATCCACAACTGTTTTGGGAAAAGGTTAATTCCTCTGTGCTGGCCAAGAGCTATTTCAGGGCTCAGCGATGGAGATTTTGTAATTTGGCCAATTAGGAATAAAGGTGTAAACCAGGGAGTGGATTGTACTGGAAACGATAAGGAGGACAATACAGAAAGAAGAAACATAAAGAGGAAATTGGTGGGGTTTATGCAAAACTTAGGCTTCCCAGGCTTCTGTTTCAGGAATCTTAGTTCCAGGTTCCATATTTACTGTGAAACCTTGAGAAAGGCACTTATTTTGTTAAGCCACGATTTTCTTGCCTTTCAAATAAGGATAATGTTTTTCATATATAATATATATCTTTTGTAATAAAGAAGAGAGGAAATGCACCTGGGTAGCTCAGTCAGTTGAGGGTCTGCCTTCGGCTCCCCACATCTGGCTCCCCACTCAGTGGGCAACCTGCTTCTCCCTCTCCCTTTGCTGCTCCTCTTGCTTGTGCTCTCTCACTGTTTCTCAAATAAATAAATAAAATCTTTTTTTAATAAAAGGAGTTATTTATTTATTTATTTTTAATTTTTATTTATTTATGATAGTCACAGAATGAGAGAGAGAGAGGCAGAGACACAGGCAGAGAGAGAAGCAGGTTCCATGCACCGGGACCCTGATGTGGGATTCGATCCTGGGTCTCCAGGATCGCGCCCTGGGCCAAAGGCAGGCGCCAAACCGCTGCGCCACCCAGGGATCCCTAAAAGGAGTTATTTATAAAAACTTTTTGAAATACTACTTTTAGAATGTATAAATTGAACAAAGGTCCTTTCAGAGGATGAGTTACAATGCTCGTTCTAGAAGATTAGTTGAATTGTTCCATCTTGAGATTTCTGTGAGACCAGAGCAGGCATCCAGGTGAATTTGCATTTTGTAGCACTTTAAAGGAGAAATGTAAATGGAAAGTGGGGAGAGAAGAGGAAAGCTCTAACATATATTGAATATTTGCTAGGTACTAGGCACGTTACATTTATTATGCCATGTAATCTATCACCAACTCTGTGAAATGCCTAGTATTCTCCCTACTTCACAACAGAGTCTCAGAGGAGTTAAGAAATTTCTCCAGGTTCACAGGGCTAGTATGAGCACGAGACAAACCTTGAACAAGGATGCACTTGGCCTTACACCTAAGCTTACAGGCCCACCAGAGCATCTAAGTTGTCCACTGAAGAGTCCTTCAACAATGTCATAGGAGAAGAAAAAGAAAGCCCAAAGAATTCAGTTTGTTTTGAATTCAGTTTTCGAGAAGCCAACTACAAGTCCCAAGGGTAATAGAAACCTTGTGGGTTTTTTATCTTTAAAATTGGAGTAAATGGGGCAGCCCAGGTGGCTCAGCGGTTGAGCGCCGCCTTCAGCCCAGGGTGTGATCCTGGAGACCCGGGATTGAATCCCACGTCGGGCTCCCTGCATGAAGCCTACTTCTCCCTCTGCCTGTGTCTCTGCCTCCCTCTCTCTCTCTCTGTGTCTCTCATGAATAAATAAATAAAATCTTTAAAAAAATAAAATAAAAATAAAATAAAATTGGAGTAAATGTTGCAAACTACTCCATAATCTTTTTGTTTAAAATAGCAAATAATGTCTTTAATTATTCTCCATTAACTAAAACTAAGATTCTAAAACAATGAGTTCTATTTATTTCAGGATTTTTTAGATGTCCCTTGCTGAGTTGTCAGGTACCCACTAAAGATGGTCTGCTCAAGGATTAGTACTCTGAAAAAAAGAGGGAAATAAGGATATTTCCAGTGTTTACAGGCTGCAGATTTTCAACCTAATGCCTAGACTTTGTCTTAGAATAGTGTTTTTATTATCATCATCATCATCATCATCATCTAGTGTCAAATGGAAGATTCTTGGAGTCTGAAACTGTATCCACTAAAAATGTATTTTCTTCATTTTCTCATATGTGCAAAAGCCTAAACAGCTTGGGATCTGTTTGTATTTTAGGGTCAAGGAGCAGGTTAGCTTAGAGAGAGCACTCTGGATTTTGTAGTAAAACTGATTTATTTCAAAGCCCCTCTCTGCCACTAATTAATTTGAATCTCAGTTTCTATGCCTGAACTAACATGAAGGGTTATTGTGATAATCATTTGCTAATTATGTAAAATGCCTGGTATTCAATCAGCAATGAATAAATGGAGAACATTTTTATTTTAATTCCATTTTGCTGTTTTGGAGGAGAATTATACCTAATACTAATGGTCTTACAATTTTCATGCCTCTATGCAAGGAAATATTCTACATTGTGGCCAATTGCAAGACAGCTAACACTCTTGAAAGAATAAATTAGCAGTATTCTCAAAGTTTATTCAATCCAGTCTACACATCTGATTTTTTAAAAGATTTTATTTATTCATGAGAGACACAGAAAGAGGCAGAGACACAAAGGGAGAAGCAGGCTCCCTGCGGGGAGCCCTATGTGGGACTCAATCCCCAGACCCCAGGATCACCCTCCCACCCCCCAGCTGAAGGCAGATGCTCAACCTGTCAACCACTGAGCCACTCAGGCGTATACATATAAGTAAGTATATGTATACATGCTAAGTATGTCTAAGTATACATATAGCTTTTGTTTTCTCTGTTTTAAATATGATTCCACTGTTTTACAACTTCTAATGTTGCAGAGAAGTCAAAAGTTATCCTTATTTCATATACTTTGTAGGTGATCTAGTTGGGGTTTTTTTTCTGTACTAATTTAGGATCCTCTTCTTTATTTCTAGACTCCTGAGGTTCCAAATAAAATACACTGCAATAGACCTTTTTTTTTTTTTTTTTCATTCATCATGCTGGGCTCTTGTGGGGCTCTTGCAGTTTGGAGACTCAATTCTGGGTAATGTTCTTGCATTATTTCTTATGTAACGCAGGAAAAAATTATTCTGGGAAGAAAATGATCACTTTCAGAAGCCCTTATTTGCCTGTTCTACTTTTTACTTTGTAAAAAATCTTTTGTCTTTATTGTAAACAATTTCATTTTTTAATTTCAATTTCTAGGATATTTCAATGACTGAATATTCCAATCTTTCAATCAAATTTCTTATTTTTAATCATATTTTCACTTCCAAGAACTCATTCTTTTAATTTTTATTTTTTTAAGTAGGCTCCACACCCAACATGAGGATTGAAGTCACAGCCCTGAGATCAAGTCACATGCTCTACCAACTGAGCCAACCAGGCACCTCTCCAGAAACTTATTCTTAATCCATGATGATACAAGTTAAGTTCTTCTATTCTCTGCATTATCTCAATTTCTTTGGTCTCTTTTGCTGTGCCCATATCATCCTCCAAACATTTGGTGATTCTAGGTAGCCCATTCATATTTAAAGCTGAGATAACAAAAAGCTGATCAGAAGTTCTTTTCTCCATGGGTAGGCTTTGTCTGCCAATGGAATTCACAATTACATAATCAAATGGCCAAACAAATGTTTCACTGAATACCCTGCAGATGTCAGTATTTGTGGATCTTCTCTATAGAGAAGTTCAGTCTTAGCAAATAATCTTTGAATCGCTGCCAGGGGAGTCTGAGGCTGGTGGTCTTCGTTCTGGTGATGGGAGGATTGGAGTTTCACCTTCACTATGCAATCTTTCACTCAATCCCTTTTATGATCTCTCCAAAGTGCAATAATGTTTTCCAGTGCCCATAGATAATGGGCATAGTGCTCACAGGCCTTACCAGGTGCTCCTTCTCCAAAAAGCAGCTGGCTTTATGTAGGGTGCAGTGGACTGCTAAAGCTTCAATTATAGCACCAGCTGAGGGAAAACACCTCAGCACCTGTCAATATATGGTGCTCTCTCCCTCATATTTGAAGGAGTCCAGAAACCAATGGGCATAAATATGCATGACCCCTCTAACTAACTATTGTATCTAATAACTGGAATTATTATTGTTCCAATTACTACAAACTTGAGTTCAGTGAAAGTGGATATCCTAGCAGCCTAAAGAGAAACCCCTGCATCAGAGAAGAGAGGTACAGTCCCAGGTGTGGAAGCTGACACTGATACCTGGCCATTTGGGGCTTCTTGTGCCACTGAACCAACAGCCATGGAAGAGGATCACTGTACTGGGTAAGTGATTTATTCTGATTACCAGGGAGAAATTTGGCTGTTACTACACAATAAAGGCTAAAAGGACCATCCATGTTGAAACTCGGGGCATTCACTATGGCACATTTTAGCTGACCATACTCAATAGTCCTGATCCATGAAAAATTACATCATGGCAGTAAAAATTAGACATCAAAGACTCAAATCCTTTAGGGATAAAATTTTGAATAACCCCCAGGAAAGATTACCATCCAGCTGACACACCAGCAAAGGAGAAGACCACATGTAATGTGTTGTAGAAGAAGGAAGCTATGATAATCAACCTAGCCCGCATAACCATTTAAAGAAGTGGAATCGAATACAGCTATGTTTTGTGTAACTAATCTCTTTTGCCACACTATATTATGTGAACTCTGGAATTACCTAATGTTTTATACGTTAGGTAAGAATATCAAGAAATTTTTTATCATCCTGCCATGATACAACAACTAATGGGACTTCGTATAATTCCTCTGTTAGGAAAATGAAGATTTTATTCCAATGAAATACAAAAGTGGATATTGCAAACCAAAAGGAGTGGACTGTTGGAGATGCTTCTGTTTGGCACCCTTTCCATACCATTTTCCACTATTTTTTACCTTTTCTCATTCCCCACTGTCCCCCCCACCACCACCATAAGACTCTCATAATTACAAGCTGGCCTACATGGACCATCCCAAAGGGCTCCTGTTGGGTTACACCAGTGGGGAGCCCTGGCATTAGAATGCAGGGAAGGGAGGGGGGTGTGAGACTGGGGATTTATTCCCTTGGTTTTCTCCCTGAAAGGTTGCCTGGAGCTGGCTATTTTCCTCATCCAAAGGTCACTCATGACTGCTTTTAAGATCAACTAACTCTTGGGGCATGTGGGTGACTCAATCAGTTAAGCATCTGACTCTGAATTTCTGCTCAGGTCTTGATCTCAGGGCTGTTCAATTGAGCCCCACAAAGGGATCCATGCTGGGCATGGAGCCTGCTTGAGATTCTCTCTCTCCCTGGACCCCTCTTCCCTTCCCTCACTTAAAAAAAAAAAAAGAATGACTTCTTTAAAAATAAAAAAAGCAACCAACTCTACACAACATTTTTTTCCCTTTCTCTTATGCTTTCAAGGTTAAAATAATAATATCTTGTCTGCTACTAGCCTTATGTTCCTGCATGTAAATAAACCCTTCGAATTATCCTATTTCAAGTGTACCATCTCTGTTTCCTATGGGAACTAGGTCTGATTCCATATATATATTACAATAGTTTTTATATAAATAGGTTTAAACAAATTTCTGTTCTGTGTTATTTAGTCTCCTTCCATATACACACATGCATACATACTATAAACATTTTGTCATCAGTAACACTGAAAATATTATACTTTGGCTATATCCCAGTGGACATTTGTCTTAATTTCCTGAAGATCCATTAAAGAAGTGAAGTTGATGGCTCATGCACTGTGAATATTTTTAAGTATCTTAACACAAATTTTCATATTGCCCTCCGGTAAACTTGTGTCAACTTATACTAATTTATATCGGGCCCATATGAGGCAATTTAATGCATTCAACTTTAGTTAAAGCTGGGTGTTAATATTTTATAATTTGCAAATTTATGGATGAAACAATTTCATTGTTTAATTTGCATTTCTTTTATTATCTCTTAAATTGAACATTTTCATATGCTCACTTTCCATTTAAAAGATTTTATTTATTTATTTGAGAGAGAGAGAGAGAACAAGTGGGCAGAGGAGCAGAGGAAAACAGACAAGCAAACTCTATGCTGAGCATGGAGCCCCACTGGGGCTTGATCTTACGACCCTGAGATCATGCCCTGAACCAAAATCAAGAGTTGGATAGTTAACCAATTGAGCCATCCAGATGCTCCTCACTTTCCACTTATATATCTTTTTTTGTAAATCGACTATTCCATCCTTTGCCTTTTTGTCTATGAGATTTCATCTCTTTTTCTTATGTCAAAATACTTACCCTTTGTCAATATTTATCCTTGATGACAAAAAGAGTAAAAACAAGAAATAAGGGGCACAATTGAATTTTTTTCAGGGTAGGATTACTGAAGGATTGAATCAGAGATATTTTTCAGAGTTATTTTTAGGGTAAATTGTATTCTATTCTTGAAAATACACAATGATTATCATTAACATCACCAGGAACTGCATGAATAAGTTATCAACAGAAAAAAAGGAGTCTCTTTGAGTAGATATCAAAACTTACAATATAGTGTTATTTAAAATGCTAGCCTAGAAAATAAGAGTTTCTCCATGAAAAGAGACTGGCATGGCCCAGTTTCATGGAGGAATAGAACTGTGAAATAGGTCTTGAAAGACAAGAAGGAAGAAAAATAATGATATAGAAGTATGAACACCTGCCCCTCAATTCATATCAGACTGTCAACCATCCAGTTTGTATGACAGAGAGTTGTGATAAGGACCAAATGACACAGTATATTGTTTCTGAAACTTAGGTAAGCCAGTTGATAGAGGCTGCCACTATGCATTTCTTCACACTCATCTTCAATTCCTTCTCCATAGCACATTTCCTAGAAAGGCTACACTCACTTCTTGTCTCTCTTCCAAGAGGGGTACCCATGTGCTATAACTGGTTATAAACAAAGAGCTTAATAGGGGCACTTCTTTTTCCTTCCTGTTAAGTGACAGATGCACTTTCCATTTCTGGTTGCCATAGTGAAAGGAGCTACCACCATGTCCACTTACCTGCAATGGATGGTCCCTGCAGAACTGCTCCAGCTTCCTGATGAAGAGGAACAAACAGACATTCAGCATCGACCCAAATAACCTGAAGGTTCTCAACTCCTTCTGTAACAATGGGCTGATACAAAGCTAGATTGTGGGCATGGGGCCTGGGACTGACAGTGGTGCTCATGAAACTGAGATCCCACCACCTCCTAATTGCAGACCACCATGAACCAGAATGCCCAGGCCACTCTAAGCAGCATCAGGCCCATGATCCACAAGAACATTTACCCCCAGATCTGCACGTGGTTGCCATTCGCACAACCAGAGCCATACTGCACAGCCAGAAGCCTGTGATGGTAAAGAAGTGGCCTGACCTACCAAGAGTTCCTGAGCACCTGCCTCCCACTTCCAAAGCAATAAAGATGTCAACTGCCTGAAAAAGAGAGAGAGAGAAAGATGCAGATGGGGCAGCCATCTTGAAATGAAGAAGCAACCCCCAACACACTAGTTTTGACAAAATAGAAAGAATTTTTTAAGCTGTGTTCTTGAGATGTTGCTCAATCCCAGCCTGCTCAACTTTGTACTGTCTCCCACCATACTTCTGATTATGTGAAAATCTATACCATTATCTGTCATCTACTGTGATCTGTACAGGCCATCATATCCTAACTGTTGGAAACATTGAAATTGGATGCTCACCTTCCCCAATTTCTAGACTCTTACTTTTTATGCCCTTCAGGACCCCACGAGAAGGAATTTAAATTAGGTTCTCAGTTGGGATTCATACAACTTGACTGATATTCTGGAGCTCTTCCAAAGTAAACCAAAAGAAAAGAAAACACAGTGGAATCTTTACAAGAAAGTATATATGAATGTTGTACAAAGGCATGAGTGATGCTGACGTCATTGTTGGGACCAGATGTGAGAATTAGTAGAATTTCCGGGTAGAGAGTGAGATGGTACAGCCCTCTGTGAATTTCAAGAATCAAATAGCTGTGATATAAAGAACAAAACACTATTCCAGTATTCTCAGAGGTCAAACAACTCTGCTGAGAAAGCCCCCTGAAAGAGGTTATGAGAAAAAAAGGGAAGGATTTTTATACAGGTTGGAGAGGAAGAAGATGGTAAGAAGATGCTTTAATTTTTTTTAAGATTTTATTCATTTATTTATTCATTTGACAGAGACAGAGACAGAGTGGGGGAGGAGCAGAGCAAGAAGGACAAGCAGATTCTATGCTGAGTGCAGAGCCCAATGTGGGGCTCGATCTCAGGACCCCAAGACCATGACCTGAGCCAAAATCAAGTCAGACACTTAACTGACTGAGCCACCCAGGTGCCCCAAGATGTTGATTTTTAAAAAGACTAGTAAGACTTCTGGTTTCAGCTCTGACATATAAAAAGCTTGGAAGTCATCACATCACTCCTTACAACAAAAAGCAAACTAAGCACACCAAAAAGCAATGGCTTTTCTTGGAAAGGCAGAACCACACAATTGGTCTACTTTAAATACTCAGACTGTGATACTTTAAAGAAAAGAAGAAAAATAGTACATTACACTAAAACTAATACAAGAAAGCTGTGGTAGCCATGTTGATTTGACACAAAGTAGACTTCAGAGCAAGGAAATTTGTGAGGCATAAAAGAGGAATACATAGGGGAACCTGGGTTGCTCAGTTGGTTCAGTGTCTGCTTTCAGCTCAGGTCATGATCCCAGGGTCCTGGGATCAAGCCCCACATTAGTCGCCCGACTCAACAAGGAGCCTGCTTCTCCCTCTCCCTCTGTTGCTCCCCCTGCTCATGTTCTCTTGCTTTCTCTCTCTCTCTCTCTCAAATAAATAAATAAAATCTTTTTTTAAATGAGGAAGACAGGGCAACCCGGGTGGCTCAGCGGTTTAGTGTCGCCTTTGGCCCAGGGTGTGGTCCTGAAGGCCCGGGATCAAGTCCCATGTCGGGTTCCCTGCATGGAGCCTGTTTCTCCCTCTGCCTGTGTCTCTGCCTCTCTCTCTCTCTACTCTCTGTGTTTCTCATGAATAAATAAATAAAAATCTAAAATACAATAAATAAAAATAAATAAAAAGAGAAGACATAATAACAAAGGAGTCAGTTCTCCAAAAGACAGAACAATCCTAAGTATATATGAACATAACAACAGAGCACCATCCAAAATGTAGGAGGCCAAAACTTATTAAAGTGACAGGAGAAACAGACAAATCCAGTATTAAAGTTGGAGACCAATACCTCTATAACTACTTGATAGGTCAAGGAGGTAGGAGATCAAAAGGATATAGGTGACTTGAAGAGCAGTAGCAATCAACTTGATCTAACTGTTATTAATAGAATATGCTCTTCAACATCAGTGGAATATACATTCTTGTCAAGCCTGCAAGGAACATCCCCCAAGATAGCTCACATTCTTAACCATAAGATATACCTTAACAAACTAAAAAAAGAAAGAAAGAAAGAAAGAAAGAAAGAAAGAAAGAAGGAAGGAAGGAAGGAAGGAAGGAAGGAAGAAAGAAAGAAAGAAAGAAAGAAAGAAAGAAAGAAAGAAAGAAAGAAAGAAAGAAAGAAAGAAATCCTACAAAGTATGTTCTCAGACCACAATGTAATTTAAAAGAGAAAACAACAGAAGAGGACACCTGGAAAAATCTCAAAGTATTTGGATGTTAAAAAACACCTTTTTTTGGTATATTTTTATTGGAGTTCAGTTTGCCAACATATAGCATAAAACCCAGTGCTCATCCTGTCAAGTGCCCCCCTCAGTGCCCGTCACCCAGTCACCCCGTTCCTTCGCCCACCTCCCTTTCCACCATCCCTTGATCGCTTCCTAGAGTTAGGAGTCTCTCATGTCCTCTCACCCTCACTGATATTTCTCACTCATTTTCTCTCCTTTCCCCTTTATTCCCTTTCACTAGTTTTTATATTTCCCGAATGAATGAGACCATGTAATGTCTGTCCTTCTCCAACTAACTTATTTCACTCAGCATAATACCCTCCGTTCTATCCAAGTTGAAGCAAATGGTGGGTATTTGTCGTTTCTAATGGCTGAGGAATATTCCATTGTAAACAGAGACCACATCTCCTTTATCCACTCATCTGTCGATGGACACGAGGCTCCTTCTACAGTTTGGCTATTGTGGACATTGTTGCTATAAACACTGGGGTGCAAAAAAAACATTGGGGTGCAGGTGTACCTGCGTTTCACTGCATCTATATCTTTGGGGGAAAACCCTAGCAGTGCAATTGCTGGGTCGTAGGGCAGGTCTATTTTTAACTCTTTGAGGAAACTCCACACACTTGTCCAGAGTGGCTGCACCAGTTCACATTCCCACCAACAGGGCAAGAGGATTCCACTTTCTCCACATCCTCTCCAACATTTGTTGTTTTCTGTCTTGTTAATTTTCCCCATTCTCACTGGTGTGAGGTGGTATCTCATTGTGGTTTTGATTTGTATTTCCCTGATGGCAAGTGATGCGGAGCATTTTCTCATGTGCTTGTTGGCCATGTCTATGTCTTCCTCTGTGAGATTTCTGTTCATGTCTTTTACCCATTTCTTGATTGGACTGTTTGTTTCTTTGCTGTTGAGTTTAATAAGATCTTTGTATATCTTGGATACTAGCCCTTTATCTGATATGTCATTTGCAAATACCATCTCCCATTCTGTAGGTTGTCTTTTAGTTTTGTTGACTGTTTCTTTTGCTGTGCAGAAGCTTTTTATCTTGATGACGTCCCAATAATTCATTTTTGCTTTTATTTCCCTTGCCTTCATAGACGTATCTTCCAAGAAGTTGCTGTGGCCAAGTTCAAAAGGGGGGTTGCCTTTGTTCTCCTCTAGGATTTTGATGGAATCTTTTCTCACATTTAGATCTTTCATCCATTTTGAGTTTATCTTTATGTATGGTGTCAGAGAATGGTCTAGTTTCATTCTTCTGCATGTGGCTGTCCAATTTTCCCAGCACCATTTATTGAAGAGACTGTCCTTTTTCCAGTGGATAGTCTTTCCTGCTGTGTCGAATATTAGTTGACCATAGAGTTGAGGGCCCATTTCTGGGTTCTTTATTCTGTTGCATTGATCTATGTGTCTGTTTTTGTGCCAGTACCACACTGTCTTGATGACCACAGCTTTGTAGTACAACCTGAAATCTGGCATTGTGATGCCCCCAGCTATGGTTTTCTTTTTCAATATTTCCCTGGTTATTCAGGGTCTTTTCTGATTCCACACAAATCTTAAGATGATTTGTTCCAATTCTCTGAAGAAAGTCCATGGTATTTTGGTAAGTATTGCATTAAATGTGTAAATTGCCCTGGGTCACATTTACAGTTTCACAATATTAATTCTTCCAATTCATGAGCATGGAATATTTTTCCATCTCTTTGTGTCTTCCTCAATTTCTTTCAGAAGTGTTCTGTAGTTTTTAGGGTATAGATCCTTTACCTCTTTGGTTAGGTTTATTCCTCGGTATCTTATGCTTCCGGGTGCAATTATAAATGGGATTGACTCCTTAATTTCTCTTTCTTCAGTTTCATTGTTAGTATATAGAAATACCACTTATTTCTGGGCATTGATTTTGTATCCTGCCACACTGCCGAATTGCTGTATGAGTTCTAGCAATCTTGGGGTGGAGTCTTTTGGGTTTTCTATGTAGAGTATCATGTCATCGGCGAAGAGGGAGAGTTTGACTTCTTCTTTGCCAATTTGAATGCCTTTTACTTCTTTTTGTTGCCTGACTGCTGAGGCTAAGACTTCTAGTACCATGTTGAATAGCAGTGGTGAGGGTGGACATCCCTGTCTTGCTCCTGATCTTAGGGGAAAGGCTCCCAGTGTTTCCCATTGAGAATGATATTTGCTTTGGGCTCTTTGTAGATGGCTTTTAAGATGCTGACGAATGTTCCCTCTATTCCTACACTCTGAAAAGTTTTGATCAGGAATGGACACTATATTTTGTCAAATGCTTTCTCTGCATCTATTGAGAGGATCATATGGTTCTTGTTTTTTCTCTTGTTGATATGATCTATCATGTTAATTGCTTTACCAGTGTTGAACCAGCCTTGTATCCTGGGGATAAATCCCACTTGGTCACAGTGAATAATCTTCTTAATGTACTGTTGGATCCTATTGGCTAGTATCTCATGGAGAATTTTTGAATCTGTGTTCATCAGGGATATTGGTCTGTAATTCTCCTTTTTGGTAGGGTCTTTGTCTGGTTTTGGAATTAAGGTGATGCTGGCCTCATAAAACGGGTTTGGAAGTACTCCATCCCTTTATATCTTTTGGAACATCTTTAGTAGAATAGGTATTGTTTCTTCTTTAAACATTTGATAGAATTCCTCTGGGAAGCCATCTGGCCCTGGACTTCTGTGTCTTGGGAGGTTTTTGATGACTGCTTCAATTTCCTCCCTGGTTATCGGCCTGTTCAGGTTTTCTATTTCTTCCTGTTCCAGTTTTGGTAGTTTGTGGTTTTCCAGAAATGCGTCCATTTCTTCTAGATTGCCTAATTTATTGGCATATAGCTGCTTATAATATGTTTTTAAAACCGTTTGTATTTCCCTGGCATTGGTTGTGATCTCTCTTTTTTAATTCATGATTTTTTAAATTAGAGTCTTTTTTCTTTTTAATAAGGCTGGCTAATGGTTTATCTGATTAATTCTTTCAAAGAACCAAATCCTGGGTTGTTTATCTGTTCTACAGTTCTTCTGGTCTCTATTTCATTGAGTTCTGCTTGAATCTTTATTAACTCTCTTCCTCTGCTTCGTGTAAGTTTTATTTGCTGTTCTTTCTCCAGTTCCTTTAGGTGCAAGGTTAGCTTGTGTATTTGAGTTTTTTCCAATTTTTTGAAGGATGCTTGTATTGCGATATATTTCTCCCTCAGGACTGCTTTTGCTGTATCCCAAAGATTTTGAACGGTTTTATCTTCATTCTCATTAGTTTTCATGAATCTTTTAAGTCTTCTCTAATTTCATGGTTGACCCTTTTGTCTTTTAGCAGGATGCTCTTTAACCTCCACATGTTTGAATTTCTTCCAAATTTCTTCTTGTGATTGAGTTCAAGTTTCAAAGCATTATGGTCTGAAAATATGCAGGGGACAATCCCAATCTTTTGTTATCAGTGAAGACCTGATTTGTGACTCAGCATGTGGTCTATTCTGGAGAAAGTTCCATGTGCACTTGAGAAGAATGTATTCAGTTGTATTTGGATGTAAAGTTCTGTAAATATCTGTGAAATCCATCTGGTCCAGTGTATTATTTAAAGCTCCTGTTTCTTTGGAGATGTTGTGCTTAGAAGATCTGTCATTTGCAGAAAGCGCCGTGTTGAAGTCTCCTACTATTAGTGTATTATTATCTAAGTATGTCCTAACTTTGGTTATTAATTGATTGATGTACTTGGCAGCTCCCACATTAGGGGCATATTCATGATTCTTAGGTCCTCTTGTTGGATAGATCCTTTAAGTATGATATAGTGTCCCTCTTCATCTCTTACTACAGTCTTTGGGATAAATTTTAATTTATCTGATATGAGGATTGCTACCCCTGCTTTCTTTTGAGGATCTTTTGAATGGTAAATGGTTCTCCAACCTTTCATTTTCAGGCTGTAGGTGTCCTTAGGTCTAAAATGAGTCTCTTGTAGACAGGACATAGATGGGTCTTGCTTTTTTATCCAGTCTGAAACCCTGCGTCTTTTGATGGGATCATTAAGCCCATTCACGTTCAGAGTTACTATTGAAAGATATGAATTTAGTGTGATCATAATACCTATTCAGTCCCTGTTTTTGTGGATTATTTCTTTTGGCTTCCTCTTTCTTTTACAGAGTCCCTCTTAATATTTCTTGCAGAGCTGGTTTGGTGGTCACATATTCCTCCAGTTTCTGCCTATCTTGGAAGCTCTTTATCTCTCCTTCTATTCTGAATGAAAGCATTGCTGGATAGAGTACTCTTGGCTGCATGTTCTTCTCATTTAGGACCCTGAATATATCCTTCCAGCCCTTTCTAGCCTGCCAGTTCTCTGTGGAGAGGTCTGCTCTTAATCTAATACTTCTCCCCATGTAAGTTAGGGATCTCTTGTCTCTTGCTGCTTTAAGAATTTTCTTTTTATTTTTGGAATTTGCAAGTTTCACTATTAAATGTCAAGGTGTTGAATGGTTTTTATTGATTTTAGGGGGGCAATCTCTCTATCTCCTGGATCTGAGTGCCTGTTTCCCTCCCTAAGTTAGGGAAGTTCTCAGCTATGATTTGTTCAAATACACTTTCTGGTCCTCTGTCCCTTTCAGCGCCCTCTGGAATCCCAATTAAACGTAGATTTTTCCTTCTGAGGATGTCATTTATTTCCCTTAACCTTTCCTCATGATCTTTTCATTGTTTTTCTCTTTTTTCCTCAGCTTCCTTCCTTGCCATCAACTTGTCTTCTATGTCACTCAGTCTTTCCTCTACCTCATTAATTCTCGTCGTTATGACCTCCAGTTTGGATTGCATCTCATTCAATTGATTTTTAATTTCAGCCTGATTAGATCTAAATTTGCAGGCTTCATGAAGTCTCTTAAATCCTTTATGCTTTTTTCCAGGGCCACCAGTAGCTTTATAATTGTGCTTCTGAAATGGTTTTCTGACATCAAAGTGTAATCTAAATTTTGTAACTCTGTGGCAGAGAGAACTGTTTCTGATTCTTTTGTGGTGAGTTCTCTTTCTAGTCATTTTGCTCACTGCAGAGTGGCTAAAAACAAGTTGTACTGGAAAAAGGAAGAAAAAACAAAAACAAAAACAAAAAATAAAGAGGGGTATCCTCTGGTTCTATGTACTCTAAATCCCTCGACTTCCCTTGGAGCTTTCCAGCACTGTTCAGTGAAGAACTTGCTCTTTCCCAGTCCTTCTAACTGGTCTTCTGGGGGAGGGGCCTCCTGTGCTGATTCTCAGGTGTGTGCACCTGGGGGCACTGCCCCGCCCCCTGCCAGGCACGGCTCAGTGGGAGTTGTTTATCCTGTATGGCCCCTGTTCCCTGGTGCCCCGCTCTGTCCTAGGCACAGGGTGATACCAGGAGGAACAACCACACTGGCGGCGGCCAGCCTTCCAGCTCTGGAGTCAGCTCCCGCAGTAACTACAGGAGCTCCCAGTCCGCACTGGCCTGGGTGCTCCCGGGGCCGCGGGGGGCACTGACCTGCACAGCTCGGGGGTGCCCGGCAGCAGGAGAGTCATCACTGTCTTGTGCCCTCCCAGCCTCCGCCTGTCCCGGGGGGAGTGCAGGATCCTGGGCTGTGTCTGCTTGGCGCCCTGGCATCTGGAGCCTGTGCTGCTTGGAATTGCACTTCTGGGGCCACAGTTCCACCTGAGGTTTAAGCAGCTGAGTGGAGAGCGACCCACCATTCGGACCCCCAAAACCTGAGTCCACTCTGACCACAAAGCATGGAGCTCAGAGTCTTCTTGGAGAAATGCTTGAAGAGAAAACAATCATGTAACACACTGATTGAGTCCCTATGCTGTGCAGACTTGTCTCCAGTCCTCAAGAGCTTCTGTTCTAGCCAGGAAGCCCCCTCCCTAAGTAAACCCATGAATATATATGAATTTTAGATCATGAGGGGGAAAATGAAAGACAGCAGGGCACAGCCCCCTCTGCCCAGAGCTGCCTGACCAACCAGCTTCTCCACAGGCCCCGCTGGGCACACGCTCCAGCCCTTTACTGAGTTTGGTCCACGGTGTGTGGGGCTCTGTCCCCCAGGCGCCCCTCCTCTGTTAGTGACCCTGGGAGACTGGAGGCTCCATTGCCCCTCCTGCGGTTCTGCCCTAGTTCCCTGGTGAGCACCTCTCCGTCCGGGAAGAATCTGGGGTGGATTGTTAAATTCCTCCTTCTCCAGGACTGGGCTTTCCTGTCCAGGGAGGCTCTCGCCGCCCAGCCTTAGCCAGGCTTCTCGCGGTGGCCCCTCCCTAACTTGATTCTTTTTTATTTTATTTTTCCATCTTCCTACCTTCTTAGAAACACAAACTCTTCTGTCTGTAGCATTCCAGCTGTTCTCTCTTTAAATCTCAGGTAAAATTCATAGGTTTTCAGGATGCTTTGAAAGTTATCTAGGTAAGTTGGTGGGGAGAAGTGAGTGGGGGATCACTCCTCCTCCATCTTGCCCCGCCCCCCCTTAAACAACACTTTTGTAATAACAGATGGGTCAAAGAAAAAGTCTCAAGAACGTAATATCAAAATATGTTGAATTAAATGATAATGAAAATACAACTTCTCAAAATTTATGAGAAGCAGTGAAAGCAGAGCTTAGAGGGAAATTTATAGCATTAAATACACATTAGAAAGGAGGAAAGATATAAAATAAATTAGCTTAAGCCTTAGAGAAAAGGGCACCTGGGTGGCTCAGTGGTTGAGTGTCTGCCTTCGGCTCAGGTTGTGATCCCGGGGTTCTGGGATTGAGTCCCGCATCGGGCTCCCTGTGGAGAGCCTGCTCCTCCTTTGGCCAATGTCTCTGCTTCTCTCTCTGTGTCTCTCATGAATAAATAAATTAAAATCTTTTTTAAAAGCCTTAGAAAACAAGACAAAGTAAAGCAATTTAAGCCTCAAGCCTGTGGTAGGAAAAAAAAATAAAATTAGAGTAGAAATCTGGGAAACTGAAAATAGAAAACCAATAGAGACAAATCAGTGAAACCAAAAGATCAACAAGATTAATAAACCCATAGGGAGGTTAACCAATGAAAAAAGAGAGAAGACCCAAATTACCAATATGAAAAATGAAAGAGGTTTCCTCACCACTAATCACATAGGCATTCAAATGATAATAAAGGAACACTAAGGACATTTCTTTGCACACAAGGTTGATAACTAGCCATGGACTAATTCTTTCAAAGACACAAGCTGCCAAAACTCACAGAAGGAGAAATAGTTGATGTGCAAAGCCTTATATCTATTAATGAGATTGAAATAATAATAACTAATTCCCAAAAAACAAAGCACTAGACCCAGGTGATTTCAAAGGGGAAATGCACCAAATACAGAGAAAATGATAGCAAGTTAATCCAATTTCATCCAGAAAGCAGAAATAGAAAGAACACTTCTCACTCACTCTAAAAACACATCATGCTTCAGCTTTTCAACCCTCAAATCCCTTTTCCCAAGTTCCTGGATACCACTGATGTTTTTACTGTCTCTACAGTTACGCATTTTCCAGAACATATGACCCTGTAATGGTCAAAATAATATATTAAGCATTTGTCAAAACTCATAGGGCTTAACAGTACAGACTAAGCCTAATGTGTGCAAATTAAAACAACAACAAAAACACACACAACAAACAAACAAAAACCTCTAAGAAGCCAAGAGATCTCAGGTTGGAATGCAGAATATGACAAAAGAATCTCAATGTTTTCCAAAAGTTTGGAACCACCTCACTTCAGGTAGTGGATGAAAAGTTACTGATGTAATAAGTTAACTTGAAAATGAGCAGAGTTTGTAAGACTAAAAAGCAAAAGAACCTATATTTAACTACTGAGCTAGAGTTCATAAAACTGTTTCCCCAGGGGGTAGAGGTTAGCAATTCTGAAAACACCACACATTCAGACTGGAATTGAACAGTTAATTAAATGGATGGCAGACAATGAGAATCAGATCTCACTGCTGGAGTGGGAGGACACAGGGAAGGAAGCCAGAATGAGTCATGGAATGGTGTAGAGTTGGAGACCTTAGTATGAACCAGTTTCAGCTTAATAAATATACAGATCTTTACATATGGAAATATATGTCAATATGCATTAATGCCAGATGGTAATAACAGTGGTGATGATGCAGTATATATGGGAACTTTCTACACTATCTACATGGTAATTCTGCAAATCTAAAACCTCTGTAAGATAAAAATACAAAGTTCAGGGGCACCTGGATGGCTCAGTCTGTTAAGCATCTGACTCTTGATTTTGGCTGAAGTCATGATCTCAGGGTCCTGAGATGCAGCCCTGCATCAGGGTCTGTCGGGAGTCGGCTTGAGACTCCCTTCCTCTTCCTCTCCCTCTGCCCTTCACCTCGCACGCACACACTCTCTCTCAAATAAATAAAATCTTTTTAAAAAATAATTAAAATAAAATAAAATACAAAATTTATTAAACATGTATTAGCAATAGAGAGGATAACTTCACATGTTATAAGGATAGTGGTTAATTGATTAAATGGTAGAGAAAATCAACTGATTTTTTCCCATCTTTGCTCAAATCTCCATGTGCTCTATGATGTTAGGCACAAAGCCTAGAGATACATTGTAGAATTGTGAAAACTAGCCTATACTGTAAGTTTGAAAACAGAGAGGTAATGCAAACCTAGTTGCTTGCCAGCTATGGAGCCTTGTAAAATCTGTCTTTCCCTTTATTTTTTTTAAGATTTTATTTGACAGAGAGAGAGAGAAAGAGAAAGCGTATGCACAAACATGAGCAGGGGGAGGGGGCGAGGGGAGAGGAAGAGAGAGAATCCCAAGCAGACTCCCTGCAGACTGTGGAGCCAATGTGGGGCTCATCACCATCCTGAGGTCATGACCAAGCTGAAACCAAGAGTTGGGCACTTAACTAAGCCACCCAGGCACCCTGTCCTTCCCTTTAAAATGAGGGTACTGGACCTCATGACTTTTGAACCCTGTCCAGCTCAGGCATTCCATCACTCTTCATCCTTTAATCTAGAAGGCAAATCAAGCTTCTCGCATGCTCGTAAGTCTGATGCCCCCTTTGGGGCATGGCTATGTATCTGCAGATAGGTTGAGGGAGCCCATCCCCAGCAGCCACTTAGAGTCAAGGAGCTCTACAAGGTCCAAGGGAGGCTACAACCTGCCAGCCAGGGGGTATAAGGTTACAGTGGCCTCCCTTCCCCATTGTCACTTGTGTTGAAATTACTGCTGGGTCCCTGCCCAGATGCCCTTCAGCAGGCTACTGTGATAGGAGTACTAGGTCACCTGTCTCTCGAAAACTGGGCTATGTTACCAGGGACTGCTTTGGGCAAGAAGGCCTAGAACACTACACAGACCCCCCTTCTGGGCACGGGCACATAACTAATGAGTAATATTCATTAATGTATTAAGGCCCCACCCCCAGGCCCCTAGGTGGGACGATTCCATGGCATTCTTCACATTACACAGCTCTCCATGAGACCAAAACTGAGCCTAGATTTTCCCTGAACCCACATCTTGGCCTGGCTTTGTCTGCCTTTTCCTGACTGCCTCGCTCATCAGAGATTTCACCGGGGAAATCTCCCTCACTAAACTACTTGCACAAGCATCCCTGCTTCAGGCTCTGCTTTCTGGATCTTACCGCAAGAGAGCGTGGGGTAAGTTGTAGTGTGCTTCTAATGTCCTGAGGACATCACTGGTGTGGCTACTCCCATGCACAAGTCTCTAAAGCAGGACTCAGCAAGCTGCTTCTGTTAAGCACTAGAGAGCAGGAATTCTAGGCTTTGTGGGACAAGTACGGTTTCTGCCACATATCCTATTTCTCCTTTCTTTAAAACCCTTAAACAATGTAAACAGCATTCTTAGCTCTTAATCCATATAAAAACGAACAGTAGGCACGATGTGGTCCAAGGACTGTGGTTTGCTGACCTCTGCTCTAAGGCATGGAGGTTAAATAAAGTGGGCAGGGTCACCTCATTGCAGAGTGGAGGTTCAGGAGGACTCAGCTATACTTCCGTCTTCTCTGGGGAGAGTTAAAGCAAAAGCCCATCTGACAGAGATGCAGCAGGAATTCACTAATGAGCTTTAAAGGCTCCCAAAACATAATGGGCTCGACAAAACGAAGTATTCATGGATTTATCATTAAATATTCATCTCCTGTTTAATCAGTTGTCTTCTAGTTATGGTTATTATGAGAAAATCTTATAACAAAATCACTTAATTTAGAGGACCTAAAGATCTCTCAAGAAGCAAAACACTTCCTAGTGAACATTTGTACATGACTGAGCAAGAAAAAAAAAAGAGCAAGAGACAGAAGATATACAAGAGACACAGACACTAAGAAAGACGCTGAAGCAGAGATAGAGAGGTGGAGACCACACCTTGATATGAAAGAGAAAGAGAGATAGAGAACAGGCTGAGGGAGATAAGCAGGACAAGAAGTGGGGAAGAGACAGCAGGCAAGAAAATAAACATATGCAGAGAGGAAAGTGAAAACCAGATAAAGACCAAATGACACAGAGACAGGGATGAAGAGTCAGAAACAGCAAGAGAGAGAAAGAAATAAAGAAACAGAGGCAGAGAGAGAGAATCAAAGAGAGAGAAATGCTTTTAACACGCAGTATTTTTGGCCATGACCAAAAGCTTAATCTCAGTAAGAGAAGCTCTCAGTTAATGGTTCAATCCTTGCTTCATTTGGGCCTCTACCTTCACAAGGCAACAGCTAGGGCAAGAGAGCAAGCAGACGTGTGTTGTTTGATTTCAAGAGAATATTTTATATATTTTTTTAAATTTTTACAAGATTTTATTTATTTATTTGAGAGAGCAGAGAGAGAGAGAGCATGAGCAGGGGGAGGGGCAGAGGAAGAGGGAGAAGCAGACTCCCTGCTGAGCAGGAAGCCCGATGCAGAACTTGAATCCAGGACCCTGAGATCATGACCGGAGCCCAAGCAGATGCTTAACCGACTAAGCCACCCAGGCCTCCCAATATATTTCAAAATCTTGGACTAGATTTGCTGGCTTATCTACTAAGGAGGGTACAGATGATGTTGCAATACACCCCATGATGTCTGAGAACAAATTCTGAGTAAGAGAGAAAACAGGAGAAATGGAAATATGGAGGAGGAATCATGGAATGGATTGCACAATGGAAAAAACTACCGCTCTCACGGTAAAACTGCCCGGGTTCCAGTCCATAGCCGACAACTTAATAACCTTGGGAAAGTTATGTAATGCATCTGAGCTTGCTTGTATATTTTCAATTTTGCTCTGAGCAACTAAGGAATTTGGTCAAGAATTGAACAAAGCCATCAGCAATGAAGAAAATGAAGCTGACAACCCTCACCTTCTAACAGGGTTGTATGGATTTTGTGGGGTCGTGTATGTAAACTACTTTTTCAGTGATTAAGTGCCATATGTTTTGATTCTGTTTGGACTAGTTTTAGGCCAATAAAAGCAAGAATTAATTTGGCTTCACTGAAACTCCCGGTTCATTCAAAACAGTGAGACCTTTTACATATGGTAACTCAGATCTTTTATCTCCAATGGCACGGGCACAATCTAGTTCTCAATCTAGTTCTCGTGCTTCAGGGAAATAAGAAGGCCAAGACTGTGAGTTGTTCAAGATGAGAAAAGGAGTCATAAAGTAATCTTAATTTCTGGTCATTTTCTTTTCAAAGAACAGCATCAAAACTTCCTCTAGCCAGGAACTAGAATTGCAATGGTCTCTGAAGAACCGGAAAGTATTTTGTTAGTTTATATTTACATTCCAGCAATGTGATTTCCTGTTACTGTGTTCCTTCTTCTCATCTATAGTCAATACTGAGATGAGCCTCTGACCAGATCCCTCCTCAATGAAAGATGTGTTGCTCCAGCTGTTGGGCCTGCTGCAGAGACAGCCTCCAGCTGTCAGCCTTTTCAGGATCAGCCTCAGATGCAGAGAGCAGCCTGGCCAAGGTCTTGCTCACTTTCCTGGGTGGTCTATACCCAATGTCTTAACCATGTGGGAGCCTAACATGCCAGGCCATGTGGGCCCAACCAGGGAAAAAACTCTGAAGGGCTTTCCTTAATCCGCCACTCTTTATAGGATCACTAGAGGCTGTCACAGGGCCTACATCACAGCTGAATGTCTCCTTCTGCCTAGTCTTGCTTCCTTCCCTGCCCCTTCCACAGGAGTTGAATCTAAAGACACTCCTGAATAAACATCCTGCATGCTTAAAAACTGTGTCATGATCTCCTTCTCAGACAACCACACTGCGACACTTTCTCAGTCTCCCTTTCTCCTTTGTCATATCACACTGTGTAGCACAGCTTCATAAAATGATAGGCCAGGAAAGAATGGTTCCCTATCCTGAGTGGTTGGTGATAAGCTGAGAGAGGGCCCTACCAGGATTCCTTGGATCCAGCATACCCATCTGATATGCTCCAATCTACAAGAATAAACATGGCAGCTACAAGGGGCTAGGGGTCCATAAAAAAAAAAAAAAAGAACTAATATTAACAGAGCCCTTATGTTATGTCAAGCATTGTGCTAGACACTTTTATACCTACTCCTTCATCTAATCCTCATTAAGAAGCAGGTGTCATAGGTAATGTTCTCCTAGCTTACAAATAAGAGTCGAGGGTCGGAGATCCCTGGGTGGCTCAGTGGTTTAGTGCCTGCCTTCGGCCCAGGGCGTGATCCTGGAGTCCCGGGTTTGGGTCCCACATCAGGCTCCCTGCATGGAGCCTGCTTCTTCCTCTGCCTGTGTCTCTGCCTCTCATTAGTAAAATCTTAAAAAAAAAAAAAGAGTCGAGGCTCAATGTGTCCGTGGACTAAGACACAAGGTCAAGGTCATCTAACTCCAACTTAGAGTCTACACTGTAACTCACTTCTGATCTGAATCCAGAGCCTAAAAGTATTCCTTCCTGCCACCTCTACGAGATAGGGATTGAGTTTGGTTGAATATAACAAAACCCAAACAACAAGAACTTAAACATGATGTGTTTCCTTTCATTCATTCATGAAAGTCCTAAGTTGATTGGTGGCTGACATTGGCTCAGGAACCCAAGGATGTTAGAGCTCAGGTTCCAAAATCTGTTGGGTTTCTCCCCCTGGGGTCCCCTTCCAGCATTAAAAATACTTTTTAGAAAGAAAGAAAAGAAAGGGTGAAGAAGGGCCGAAGGATGGGTATCAGCTATTTGGCACCTTTACAAATTAGTGACTTCTGCTTACATCTCATTGGCCAGAGCTGTATCACATGGCCCTCCTGCCTATAATGATGTCTGGGAAATATATTTTGGAATGTAATCTAGGCCCACTGACAGCCTAAATTGAAGTTCACTTTCTGAGAAAGAAGGAAAGAATGGCTATTGACAAGACAACTAGCTTCTATACCTGAAGATTCATCTCAGGGATTTCTAAAGGTTTTATAGGTAGAAAGGTTGGGTTCCCTGGGAAATCGACTCCAAGATGAAGATTTGTGCACAGCTTTTCGAGGGACTGCTTTTGTGAACAACGTGCATAAAGGAGAATGGGAGAAAGTGAACAATAATATAACTGCAACAGAGACCAGTCGGCTTCGTGGAGAGCTTTGAAGCCGGGGTGACCTCCAGAGATGTTCCAAATTGAAGCAAGGGGATCAGCCTTGTAGCCTATATCACCCAGTTATTGAATGCTGTGTGCCCCTTGGAAAAGGGTATAACCTTGGAAGACACAGCCATTTCAGCCAAGGGCAATTCCTGGGAACAGGCTCAGCTCTGAACTGCCAGCAAGCAACACTCCAGGGAAATAAGTGTTTCAGACCTGAAGAGGAAATTTGGACACCACATCTCAGGATCCACAGCACCAGGCTAATAATAAGTTGACCCTCACATGTTGAAATACAGACTCTCCATGCTGATCTCACAGAATGTGTTAGACACAGTAGCAAGGGAGGCATATAATGAGAACAAAACTTTCCCTAGTACTCGTTTTGATGCAAATGCTACACCATTGCTTTTTGCAAAACTCCCAAAGCTAATGATTGCTATTACTCTAAATAATCATATAGTTCCAGTATATATAAACTGGACTCTTATGAATGTATGCTCTCTCATAACGTGACTTCCTAAACAGAAAAACAAGTGGCTAATCACCCCTACCCCTCAAGATTTTCAGGAACTTAGTCTACAAAATTTTTGATATAGAGAAATGCATTTGGATAATATATTTACAATTTATGTAGATCATCTTTTAGAAATACAACTAGTCCCTATGGCGACCTCGTACAAATTAGAAACCATCACCCTCTTTGGGGAGATGTAGCCCTGAGTTAAGGTGATCAGTTTGGCAAATTCAGACTTTGGCAGACTCCTTTGTCCACCATTTGTACAACCATATGTGAGTGTGACAAAAGCATTCCACACTCTTGATGTCAATTGATCCCCAAAAGTTATGATAGAGGATATTGTCATCCTATTTCTCAAATGAGGTGGTTTGGATTGTTTAAATGACTTGAAGCTACATGACCAGGAATTGTCAAAGCCTTGACACAAACCCCAAAATTCTGTCAGTCCCTGAGCTTCTTCCAGGATGCTATGTTACCAACCACAGCAGGACTGTGTAAAACGGTGATTAAAATAATAGCAATGACACACAAAACTGAAGGAAGAAATGAACCTACAGAGAAACTGGTAGGAAAAATAGCTTTGTGTGCTAAAACTGCCAACACATTGTAGAACAAATACACTGTATAAAGAATACATGCATTGTATAAATAAGGGATGATTTCACAGATAAATATTTCAAAATCTCAAAAACCATGAGTTATGTTGTGCTTACCTTTAACGTGTGTGCGCATCTGTGTGCATATACAGATATATTCATGCCTCAGGGGTTTTACTGTTCTAAAAGGGATTGGAGATGCTTTAGAAGGATATGTAAGTTACAAGAAAACACAATACATTGAAGATACAAGTGAAAAATGAAAATTAGAAGGGATAGAAAGTCACTAAGAAAAAGGCAAAAGAGTGCATATCATGAAAATCCGTTCGGTTGTTAAGGATACAAAACACAAATTTGGCTCTTAGCGCTGTAGAAGTCAAAATTAGAAGAAGGGAAACTTGGTCCTTTATATAATTATCCAAGTTAAACAGTTTAAAAAGGCTAGTTTGTAAGGAATAATACTATTAAATTTCTTCAAAAGTAGAACCTTCATGTAAATAAGCCACCTCACCCAACAGATGTAACTACAACTTACAAATTATTTATCAAATTAGTCTTAACACATGCCTGATCTTTTTTCTCAGGTTGCAAAAGAAATGTGTTGACTCCAAAAATGTTTAAAATACATAAAAATTTTTAAAAAGATTATCCAACATGCAGAGATAACCACTTTTAATTCTAGTGTATAATATATCTACATGTATGTTTGTGTACATTTAGACATATGTTTGTGTCTTACAGAATATATGTAACATGTAAAAATATACATATATTACATAATTTAGAATATGTATTGCAATATATGATAGAACAAAATTGGTCTCTCACGTTGGTCATTAGGATGCTTTAAAAACTTCCTCATGCTGTATATTCATTTATAGTATATGAAATATTATGCAGTCATTGCAAATCACATAAAAATTTACTTAACCAAACATATATGGCTAGATATATATGCATATCTTTTCTCTATTATGAATAATACTGTATATAATCACTTTGTGGAATTCTGATTACTTCCTTCTAATCAGCTACTCAAGAAAGAACCAGCTAGGTAAAAAGGCATCAACTTCTTAAAATAATTTATATTAAAATTCATAATCTCCCCTTTGGGAAACTAATACCAATTTCCACTTATTTAAAAATGTATGAGGGTTTGAGTCAACTTCCAAAGTGGCAGAGGGAGAACCCTGATGAAAGTGTACCCCCGTTAATATATGGGAAACACTGCCAAAGCAATCCAAGGCAACCATTTATTAACTCTGAAAATTAACCAAAGGTACAGGATACGCTGGAAAGAGTTTATTCAAGAAAAATAACTCTATCTTGGTAAGAACCGTGGGGTCTATGACACTTTCATTTGAGTCTTCTCCCACGCCCTCACCTCAAACTCATTGGCATGGAAGCCATAAAAAGCTGATGGTCTTATGGTCAAAAGAGAGAAGTGACCTCCTTTTAAAGTCTATCCCCAGGGATACCTGGGTGGCTCAGTGGTTGAGCATCTGCCTTGGGCTCAGGGCCCGATCCTGGAGTACTGGGATCAAGTCCCATACCAGGATCCCCCTGGGGGTACCCTGCTTCTCCTTCCTATGTCTCTGCCTCTCTCTTTATCTCTCATGAATAAATAAAATCTAAATAAATAAATAAATAAATAAATAAATAAATAAATGCCTATCCTCAGAGGATGGTCAACATTTTGACCACACCTACAGCTCTCTGTAAAAGCTCCAATTCCAGGGAATTGTTGCTACTTGGGCTAACTCAGAGCTCAACTATGTGAGACAAAACCTATCCCCAGGGTGTGACTGAAAACAATAGCAATCGGCTGGAATTATTAATATCACAGCTGTCCAAGACTGCGATATCAGTTGGGGAAAACAAGACCCTGGCCAAAAATATCAAAGATAGACCTGGAGGTGTAGGCACCCCTAAGAGACTTTGAAAAGCTTTGAGATATTTCTGTAGCCCTAGAGGGCTCTGTGCACATGCGGAGTGAGCTGATGCTTAGGAAAAAACTGAGAAAGAAGAGAGCCCAAGTCACTCACTTTTGGTTGAACATGAGGTCCTGTACAATCAGAAAGTGAAAGCTGAGGCTGACTTTGAAACAGCCTGATATTTAAAGGGATGCCTATACCCAGAGATCCATCTGACAAAGGATGGAAGGCATACTTCTCTTAGTATATTTAAGGAACTTTTATGACTGATCATTGGCTGACTATTACACTGTGCTGCTCCAGAGGTAACCCATAAGAAGCCAGACTTAGTTTTTTTTTTAATTTTAAGTTTTTTTTAAATTTAAGGTTTTTTTTTTTATTGTAAGTCACCACACACAGCAGGGAATATGAAGTCTATACAAATAAATAGTCCAGGAATGGCACTAAGCAAACAAGCAGGATCCAGAAAAATCAACCAGAGATACAACAACAAATCCAAAGTGTGATGGGGAGCTCTAACTCCAAAGTTGCCACAATATGTTATCAAAAATGATCAGTTTAAAGAGAATTATGAAATGTGCAACATACCAGAAAACTATGGACCCCACACAGGAAAAGGGTGAGCAATAGAAAATGTCTGCTGGGGCCAAGATTTTAAGTTAGACAAAGACTTTAAATAAGCCACATTAAGTATGTTCAAAGAAATAAAGGAAACTAGGATTCAAGAATGAAAGTATGCCAACCATGCCTTACCAAATGGAGAATATCAACAGAGCAAAATAAAAAAACAAGTACCAAAAAAGAAGAGGAAGAAGAAGAAGAAGCAAAAAAATGCTGGGGATTTAAATTATAATAAGTAAAATAAAAAATCCACTACAGGGGCAATAGACAGAACAAACTTGAAAAGAGATCAATTAAGATGATCTAGTCTGGGGATGCCTGGGTGGCTCAGTGGTTGAGCGTCTGCCTTTGGCTCAAGTCATGATCCTGGGGTCCTGGGATTGAGTCCCACACCAGAAGCAGGAGCCTGCTTTTCCTTCTGCCTCTGTCTCTGCCTCTCTCTTATGTCTCTTGTGAATAAATAAATAAAATATTTAAAAATATATATTATCCCAGTCTGAAGAACAGAAAGAAAAACAGAATGAAGAAAAAATGAACCAAATCTCAGAAACCTGTGTGATACTCTGAAGCTTATCAACATACACATAATGAGGGTCCCAGAATAAGAAGAGAAAGAAGAAAAGGCAGGAAGAAAAATAATTTGAAAAGATAAATCTAAATTTAAAAAATAAAAATAAAAACTTCACAATTTTGATGAAGAACATTAATTTACATATCCATGAGCCCATCAAACTCCAAAGCAGGAAAAACTAAAAAAAAATCTCTAAGTACACACACTGCAGTCATAATGTCAAAAGTAAAAAACAATGAGAAAATATTAAAAACAGCAAGGGCAAATCTCTTCACATATAAGGAATCCTCAGTGAGATGAATAACTTATTTCAATCAGAAAGCATGAAGGCCGGGACATAGTTGGATGACATATTCCAAGTACTAAAATAAAAGAAGATTCAAACAAGACATATATTCAGCAAAACTATCCCTCAAAAGTAAAAATAAATTAAAATATCCCCAGAGAAACACAATCAGATAATTTGCCACCAGTACACCTGCCCTATAAGAAATATGAAAGAAAGTCTTTCCGGCCAAAGGGGAAAAAAAAGTCAGATAATAATTTGGATCTCCATTAAAAAAAAAGAAGACTGTGAAAATAATTAAAAGGGTAAAAATTTTTTAAAGGGCAGCCCTGGTAGTCCAGCAGTTTAGCACTGCCTTCGGCCCAGGGCCTGATCCTGGAGACCCAGGATCGAGTCCCATGTCGGGCTCCCTGCATGGAGCCTGCTTCTCCCTCTGCCTGTGTCTCTGCCTCTCTCTCTGAGTCTGTGTCTGTCATGAATAAATAAATAAATTAATTAATTAATCTTTTTAAAAAAGACAAGATTTTATTTATTTGTTTGAGAGAAAGAGGGAGCAGGACAGGGGGCAGAGTAGGAGGGAGAGAGACAAGCAAACTTTGTGCTGAGTACAGAGCCCAATACAGCACTCAATTTCAGGACCCTGAGATCATGGCCTAAGCAAAAACGCTTGACTGAGCCACCCAGGCACCCCAAAAGGGTAAATTTTTTAATTGTATAAACATTTTTCACTCCTTTCTTCTCCTAACCAATTAAAAAGAAAACTGCATAAAACAATCATAACAAAACTGTATTTATAAAGTTAATGCAAAATTTAAAAATGTAATTTGTATATTAAGTAAGAATACAAAGGAAGAGGGGCTCCTGGCTGGCTCAGTCAGTTGAGTATGTGACTCTTGATCTCAGGGTTGTGAATATGAGCTCCATATATGGTATAGAGATTACCTAAAAATAAGATCCTGGGGAAAAAAAAGAATACAAAGTAAGATAACAGAAGGGAACTGTGTGAAAGCAAAGTTTTTGCATACTATTGAAATTTAGTTGGTATGATTTCAAACTGATTATTTTCAAAGTTCAGATGTTATTTATAATATCAAAGACAACTATGAGAATAACAGAAAATACAAAAGAAAAGCTAATAAAAAATTTAACTGATATGCTAGAAAATATCCATTTAACATAAAGAAATAATGAAGACAAAGAGAAGAGCCAAAGGATATAAGACTCATAGTAAACAAAAAGCAAAATAGCAAATTTTGTAAATCTTACCATAATAATTACAGTAAATATTAATGGGTTAAATGGCCCCATACAAAAGTAAGAGGTTATAAGACTACATAAAAAGAAAGAGAATCCAACTATATACTATCTACAAGAGACATAGTTAAAGAAACAAATAGATTGAAAAGAAAAAGATGGAAAGAGAGAATGCAGATAATAACTAAAAGAGAGCTGGATGTTAAAATAGACAAAATAGAGGGGCACTTGGTTGGCTCAGTCAGTTAAGCGTCTGATGCCTGATTTTGGCAGGTGGAGATCTCAGGATCATGGGATCTAGCCCCACATCAGGCACTGTACGGCACAGAGTCTACTTGTCCTTCTCCCTCTGCTCCTCCTCCTGCTCCTGATTTCTCTTTCTCTCTAAAATAGATAAATAAATAAAATCTTTAAAAAGTAGACATTAAGATAAAACGTTACTAAAGACAAAAAGAGAGATTATATTTTTATTTTAAAAAGTATCAATTCAGCAGGAAGATATAGCAGTTTTAAATATATATTCACCTAACACTGCCCCAAAATACATGAAACGAAAACTGACATAATTAAAGAAAGAAAGAAACAATTCATCAATTATAGCTGGAGATCTCAAACTGCACTCTTAATAACTGATGCAACAATTAGAAAGAAAATAGAAGATTTGAGCAACTCTACCAACCAAATTGACTGAACAAATGTCTATAGGAAACTCCACCCAATTGCACAATGCAAATTATTTTCAAGCACACATGGAACATTCTCCACAAGGACCACATAAGAGCCCAAAACACAAGTATGAATAAATTTAAAAGGACTGAAATGAAACAAAATATACCCTTCAATCACAATAGAATTAAATTGAAAACTGAAAATATAAGGAATTTGGGACCTCCACAAATATGGGGCAATTAAGTACTACATTTCTAAATAACACATTTCTAAATGAGTCAAAAAAGAAACTACAAAGGTATTAGAATTTATTTTGATATGAAAGAAAATGAAAAGAGAATATAGCATAATCTTTGGTAAGCAGTGATTAGATAGAAATTTACAGCTTTAAATGACTATATTAGAAAAGAAGAATGAACTTAAACCAATAATCAAAGCTTGTATCTTTAATGAGCTCAAAAAAAGAAGAGCAAACTAAACACAAGGCAAAGAGAAAGAATGAAACAGATTAGGTTGGAAATCAATGAAATAGAAAATGGAAAAATTAAAATACAAGCAAAAACAAAAGTTTATTTTTAAAAAATATCAACTAAATTGATAAACCATCAGCTATATTAACCAAGAAAACAAAAGATAGGACACAGAATGCCAAAATTAGCAAGAGAAAAGGGGACATTACTACTGACCCTTCTAAAAGCAAAAGGATAATTAAGGAATAATAGTATGAGCAATGTTACATCAACAAACTCAACAACTTAGATGAAAATTACAAATTTTAAAAACACTAACCTGAGTCAAGAACAAATAGAAAAACTGTGTATACCTATAATACTTATAATATGTAAAGAAATTGAACTTATGAATTACATATAGCCCCACTAATCAAATCTCAGGCCCAAATTGCTTTACTAGTAAATTCTATCAAACATTTTAAGAAAAAGTAATACAAATAAAAAACCCCAAGAAATACAAAAAAAAAAAACATTAGACCTAGTATGAGATCACGGAATATAAGATTAATATACAGAAAAAATTGTATTTTTATATACAATGAACAATCTGAAAATGAAATTAAGAATACAATTATTTTCTAAATCACATCAAAAAGTAAATCCTCATGAATAAATTTAACTAAAGAAGTATAAGATGGCACAGTGAAAATTACAAAACATCTTTGAGAGAAATTAAAAATATCTAAATACTCAGAGAGTCATTCCATGTTCATGGGGTGGAAGGCTCAGTAGTTAAGATGACAAGTTTATCTTTATTTATTTATGGATTCAATGAAATCTCTATAAAATTTCACAAGGCTCTTTTTTTTTTGCAGAAATTTAAACATTGATCTTAAAAATCACAGGGAAAAGCAAAGACCCATAACATCCAAGACAATTTTGAAAAGAGAAGAAAGATTGAGGTACTTTTACTTTCTAATTTCAAAACTTAATATAAAGCTATTATTTATGAAGACTGTGTGGTACTAGCATAAAAATAGGCATATATATCAATGGAATAGAGTTGATAACCAAAAATAAACCCTTTTATTTATAGTCAATTGACTGTTTCAACAAAACTTTTTATTCAAAGAGATAGACTTGGACACTTACCTCACAGCATATACAAAAATTATGCCTATACACAAAAATTGGTAATAGATATAAATGAAAGAACTATAACAATAAACCTTTTAGAAAACGTAAGAGAAAAATCTTTGAGTCGTTGACATTGACATTTTTCATTATACGACCAAACAGATAAAGAATTGATTAAAACATCTATATCATAATACAAATCTTGGATTTTGACAGGGTTCCCATCATTTCCTAACTGAAAAAAGTGTTCACTGTGCCAAAACATCGTCTATTCTAAACACCTGCTTTCATTCTGGGACCCTGGAATTTGGGTTCCTGTAAAGCTGGATATTTATGTGACCAGTCTCCAATAAAACCTTAGACACTGAGTTTCTAATGAGATTCCCTGAAAGACAGCATTTCACACATGTTATCACAATTTATTATCGGAAGAGTTAACTGTGTCCTGCGTGACTCCACTGGGAGAGGACTCTTGGAAGTTCATAGCTGGTTTCCCCAGGATTTCACCCCATGTACTTTTTCCCTTTGCTGATTTCACTTTGTATCCTTTTGGTATAATAAATCAGTCATTCGTGGTGAGCACTGAGTGATGTGTAGAATTATTGAATCATTATGCTCTATAACTGAAACTAATAAACCATGTTTTGTTAATTATATTTCAATGAAAAAATAAAATTAATCATAGTCTTGAATATGACTGTATACTGAGTCCTGTGAGTCCTCCTAGCAAATCAGAAAATCTCCTGGTGGTCTTATGGACCCAACATGTTGCCTCAACAAACTTGTCAAAACTGTATGAGAATATTCATTTTCCAGTACACTCATCAACAACAAATACAAAATCTTAATGAATTCAAAAGCAATTAATGATATTATCTTATATTTTCTTCAACTATTGAGTTTGAACTTTTGTTCCTATGCTAATTGGTCTTTTGTATTAGATATTCTGTAAATTACCTATTCATGTTCTTGACTTGTTTTTTCTTTAGGATACACACACACACACACACACACACACACATTTCTTTAATGAGCAGACTCCCTGCCACGGCTGGGTCATTTGAAGCTGCTGGTCCCTCAACCTGAGAGGTACTTCCAGCCCCTCTTTAACAGCTACTTCCTATTCAGATCTCAACTCAAGTGTCATCTCCTGGAGAAGCATTCTTTGATTTTCCTCAAGTGGTCAAATTTCCCTTTATACGTGTACTCAAAGTGCCTCTACTACCTCATTAGCCACAGGGAATTTTTGTTTTCATTTGTGAGATTATTTGATTAATTACTACCTCCTCCCCATCAGAGGATAAATTCTTTGAGAGCAAAGACTAGGTTTCTTTTTTTTTTTAAGGATTTATTTATTTATTTATTTATTTATTTATTTATTTATTTATTTATTTTAGAGAGAGCTGGAGTGTGAGAGAGTGCAGGGGGCAGGGGCAAAGCAAGAGAGTCCCAAGCAGACTCTGTGCTCAGTGCAGAGCATGACATGGGGCTCCATCCCTGACCCTGGGATCATGACCTGAGCTGAAACCAAGAAGAGTCCAACACCTAACTGACTGTGCCACACTGGCACCCCTAGGTTTCTTTTGTTCATTATTGTAATCCTAATCCTAGTACAGTGTCAGGCACCAAATAGGTGCTCAGATAATATTTGCTCAGTGGATTAGAGAGAATCCTCTTCTGTGAATGGATACATCTCCTAAGGCCAATAAACTGCACCTTAGAAAATATTTTTAAATGATACTTGATAGCGGCAAATAGTTTTCTAACTAGTATTGCATTTATTCATCACAAAATCTCTGTCAGGTGTTGTTTGCCCAGTTTTACAAAGGAAGATACCAAGGTTCCAAGTAATTGAATGACCTTCTGGGTCCATTTGTTTCCCACAGAAGGGTCTCCATTCACAAGCCCAATTATCCTCTCACAACTGCGATGTAACTGCTAAGGGATCAGTATTGTCCTAATATGTTATCTGGTTTCTCACTTCAACCCTGAGAACTGCCTTTTGCTTTTTAGTTTTGCCGAAATCAAAATTTAGTATCTGAACTGCTTGTTGGATAAATAAAAGATATTGATTTTATTTATTTTTTTAAGATTTTATTTATTCATGAGAGACACACAGACATAGGCAGAGGTAGAAGCAGGCTCCCCACAGGGAGCCTGATGTGGGACTTGGTCCCAGAACCCTGGGATAAAGACCTGAGCTGAAGGCCAATGCTCAACCACTGAACCACCCAGGTGCCCCAGATTTATTGATTTTAAAAGAAAAGATCAAATATTAAAACAGAGATGCTGCATGTTCCAGGCAGAATTGTGGCCCCAGCCATGATGGATCATGCATCTAAAGCTTCTCTTCTGGGATCCCTGGATGGCGCAGCGGTTTGGCGCCTGCCTTTGGCCCAGGGCGCGATCCTGGAGACCCGGGATCGAATCCCACGTCGGGCTCCCAGTGCATGGAGCCTGCTTCTCCCTCTGCCTGTGTCTCTGCCTCTCTCTCTCTCTCTCTGTGACTATCACAAATAAATAAAAATGTAAAAAAAAAAAATTAAAAAAAATAAATAAATAAAGCTTCTCTTCTATTGTGTAGTTACATCATCTGGGGCCCAGGCCCAGAGTGATGCTCAGATGCTATGCCTTGTTAAGGTGATATGAGATCACCTGTCCCCCATCCCCAGCAATTTCAAAGAGAGACCTGAGTCAGCTCTGGGGTTTCTGCACAAGGAAAACTCTCCCTCAAAAGGGTCTTGTATTAGTTATCTATTGTTGCATAACAAATTACCTACCCCCAAAATGTAGCAATTTAAAACAATAAATATTTATTGTCTCATAGTTTCAGTGGATCAAGAATCCAAGAATGGTTTAACTTAGTATTTGAAGCTCACAGTCCCTCATGAAGTTGCTGTGAGCCATAGCTGCATCTTCCAAGGTTAGAGAATCTGCTTCCAAGCTCACTTACATGGTTGTTGGTAGAACTCAGTTCCTCACTGGCCATTTGCTAGATACTCGCACTCCCTTGTCATATGGACCTCTCCATAGGCTTCTTGCTTGTACTCACAACATGGTCATTGGCTTTCTTGAGAGTAAGTGATTCAAGAAGAATAGAAGAAGAACCCAAGATAGAAGAACCCAAGATAGAAGATTCAATTCATAATTGAATCTCAGAAGTGATGTGCCATAATGTCTGTTGTATCTATTGGTTATGCCAAATAAACTTACTACAGTATTGGGAGGGGACTACCTAAGGGTGGTAGGAATGAATACTAGGAATAGTGGACATTTTGGAGGCTGGTTACAGGACCCTTCTCATTTTGATCAGATAGTGGAGTTGTTTCTCTGGACTCCCATCATCAAGATGAGAAGGAATGGTAAAATTAGCTAATGAGAAACCTTTGGCATCCAGTAGAGTCTAAAGTTAGTGACTCGATCATTGAAAACTTAGTCAACATTTCTGTGATATGATTGATAATACATGTGATACACAAAATGAGAGATGTTTAAGTGACAAGCTGTGGTATTATATCCAAAAATATAATGGGCAATTGCTTGATTAATATTTCTGATGACAAAAGGAGGCTTACATTGTCAGAGAAATGGATGGACATGCAAAGGGTAAAAGGCAGAGTTCTATATGTATATGCACCCGTCAACATACATGCATGTGTGTGAGTACTGCCATGCTGAACAATTGAAACATATCTCATGGGATACTTGGCTTAAAAATGACATCTGAACTAAGGTTTTCTCTACCTAAAGACACTGATATAAAATTGCTACGCTGTTTTATGAGTACTTGTATTAACATCCAGCTCAATGAAGCCTAGCTGGAAATGACCACATAAGTTATACAACCAGATACCAATTTAGACACTTGAGCCAACTTCTAGACCTCTTTTCATGCTTTTTCCTGTTTGAAATTCCATCCCCACTCCCAACCCAAAGATGCTCTTTCTCTCTGTTGAAATATTTTTCATATCACCTTTGATTTTCCAGATTTCCCTAAAATCAAAACCAATTATCAGTGCTTCTCAGTACTTATTTACTCATCCATTATAGTACTTATGCAGCTAAATATAACACAGACTCCCATAAATGGAGTGTCTGGGAAAAGCAGGCAGTGTCCTTTATTCCTAGTCATGGCTCTGAGCATGGAGCAGACCTTTGGAATACAGCAAATTCCTAGAGGACAAAAAAGATGGATTCTGAGAGTCTGTTGATTCACAAGGCTCCCTGCAAGGAAGAGAATGCATGCAGGGTGGCATAAATACCCAATTACATGTGATCTGTTAGAAAAAAAATATTCTATATATTTTGCACATAGAATAACCAAATATGCAATGAATTCACAATAATCAGTCAAATGACACAAATCATACCTGTTTCACATTGGTAAATATCAGGAAATTATTCTTTAACAACAACAACAAAAGCATTAAGTGCAGTAATCTTCATACCCAAAAGGAAGAGGAAAACTCAGGATTTGCCCTCAATGTTCCATATATCCGAGATCTGCCAACTCACTGGAAAACGTTTAAATAATGTAAGAATGGAAATTGGTTGTCCTATAGTGCATGGTAATAAAACAGAGAGCTGCATTTCAAATCTTTTGTCAGGACAGAAGAACTCTACGGAATGAAATGTTTTTCCAGATTTGCAATATGATAAAAGGCAACATATTTCCTTCATATTACTTAAATATAAACAAAATATTTTTCTACTCCCTATCATGTCTTCTCTGGCTGGCTACCACAAGCAGGAGCAGAAATCCTGAATTTCTACAAGTAGTAGAACAATACAATAGGAAGGTAGGATTTTTAGCACTTTAGATAACTAACCCTGGCAATGTTTACCTACTTGGGTTATCTAGAGGATTGTTATTTACAGTTCCTGCTGTTTTGCAAAAGAAGAAGGAAAAATTAAGCTCTCCCCCTCCCGGGGCTCTGGAAACAATGGAGTTGTGTTTTCATAACAGTCAGGGATTTGGCAGCAGTAACGGGGACTCTCTTAAGTTGGCATATGGCCCCCCAAGCAGCCATAGGTTTCCAAATGTTTGTGCTATGGGTTTTAGCCTAAATCAGAAGAGTCTCAGCATGAGTGGTATTTGCACTTTACAGAAAGGAACCAAAAAAAGCTGAGAAACAAAACAGGGAATTGGGGATTAAACTAATAAATTGGGCCCAAGATGAAGCCAGTGAATACCAGGCTCTGAACCATATGTTTAGCAAAAGAGCTAGAGTCCTTACATCTACTTGAGAAGGAATTTAACAGATGAGAAACAGACATGAAACAAATACTTTGGAAATTATTCCCTAAAAAAACAAACTCATAAAGGAGCTACAGATCCACCAGGTTGTACAATGAACAAAACTACTGTCCCAAGAGAGAGAAGACTGGACTCAAAACCAAGAAATATCAGTCTGGCATGACTTTGAAAGCATTTCTTGCATAGACTTCATAATTCCTTAAACGTTGAAAAGAGCTAATCCTGAACTAATATGGCCTCTACAGGAACTAAAATTCTTGAAGAATTTAAATCCAGAAGTTGTGAGTTGATGGCAGTTATAAGCAATGTTGAAAGTTTACCAGAAGATGTAACTGAAGAGTGCTGCTGAATTGTACTGAAGGGGACCATACTATGCTACCCCATAAATATGCCACTTTGGTATAAGGGTTATTTTGAGCTGAAGGAACTCCAGGAAACAGCAGGTGCAAGAAAAGCTCTAAAAACAGGGCACTGGAGGGGCACCTGGGTGGCTCAGTGGCTGAGTGTCTGCCTTTGGCTCAGGTCTTGATCCTGGGGTTCTAGGATCAAGTCCCGTATCAGGCTCCCAGTATAGAACATACTTCTCCTTCTCCTTCTGCCTATGTCTCTGCCTCTCTCTGTGTCTCTCATGAGTAAATAAATAAATGTTAAAAAAAATAAAAACAGGGTGGTTAAGAGTCCAACTCTTGGTATGCTTGGGTGGCTCAGCAGTTGAGCGTCTGCCTTTGGCCCAGGGTGTGATCCTGGAGTCCTGAGATCGAGTCCCACATTGGGCTTCTGCATGGAGCCTGCTTCTTCTCCCTCTACCTGTGTCTCTGCCTCTCATTCTCTCTCTCTGTCTCTCTCTCTTTCATGAATAAATTTTAAAAAATCTTAAAAAATTAAAAAGAGTCCAACTCTTGATTTCAGCTCAGGTAATAATCTCAGGGTCCTGAGATCAAGCCCCATGATGGGCTCTGCACTGAGGATGAAACCTGCTAAGATTTTCTCTCTCTCTCCCTCCTCTTCTGCCCCACCTCTCTGTCTCAATAGATAAATAAATAAATATCCATTAAGAAAAACAGGGCATCAATTTTCCTTTGGTAAAGGAAAATATCCATTTGTAATTTGTAATCCTTTCCTCAGCACTCTAAAGACAAATCTTTTTTTTTAAGATTTTATTTATTTATTTGAGAGAGAGACAGAGAGAGCACAAGCAGGGGGAGGGGCAGAAGCAGGCTCCCTGCTGGGGAACTTGACTCAGAGCTCAATCCCAGGACCCAGGGCTCAATTCCAGGACCCAGGATCATGACCTGAGCCAAAAGCAGGTGCTTAACCTACTGAGCCACCCAGGTGCCCCCAACGACAATTCCTATCACTTGAGGATGTGAATCTGCATAACAAACCTTACTAAATCACCTGTATTTAGCATATATTTCCTAATTAACTTCCCTTCACCTCTCCCTCCCCAAAAGCCCAAACCCCTTTCTGCAGACTCCCTTAAAATGTTATATAACCCCTGCAAATGCCCCCTCTTCTTTGAAGCTCCAGGTACCTAGAGGTCATAACCCTTTCTTCTCCTATTAATCAATACTTTGTCAATTTCATTTGTTGGGACCCATAACAGAATCAAAGAAAATAGAAGAAAAATTTTCTTCCTCTTCTACTTTGGGGAGAACCATTAAAAGACACAATTAAAGTAAGGTGAAATTAAAATTTACCAGTGTTATCTCACTGAAAATAGCACTGCCATAGCTGACCACCTCAAAAGACATTTTAAATCCCCAAGAACCCAACACAATTCAAAGAGCATGTATAAATCACAAAATGTTTCCATCAAAGGTTACTATGACCATGGGGAGCCATTGTAAAATCCCAATTACAAAATCCCATCCTCTTCAATACTGGCTGGTCCCTAACATGTTCTTCTGGCCTATGGCCTGGCCTCCCATTTAATTTTTTCTTTTTTTGAGTATAGTTGACACACAACATTACATTAGTTTCAGGCGTATGACACAGTGATTTGACACGTCTATACATTATGCTGTACGCCCCACAAATGTAGCTACCGTCTGTCACCATACAGTGCTGTTAAAATACCACATTGACTATATTCCTTATGCTGTGCCTTTCATCCCCATTCCTTATTCATTCTGTAACTGGCAACCAACAGTTTGTTCTCTATATTTATGGGGCTGATTCTGCTTTGTTTATTCATTTGTTTTTTCAAATTCCACATGACTGAAATCATACGGTATTTGTTTTTCTTAGTCTGACTTATTTCATTTAGCGTAATATCTGCTAAGTCCAACTGTGTTGTCCTAGTGGCATGATCCCAATTTCTTCATCTTTGAACCACTGGTACTGCTTGATCTTCTACTCTTTTTACTTTTTTTGTTTAAATTTATTTAAATTCAATTAATTAACATATAGTACATTATTAGTTTCAGAGGCAGCGTTCAGTGATTCATCAGTTTTATATAACATTCAGTGCTCATTCCATCACGTGCCCTTCTTAATGCCCATCACCCAGTTACCCCATACGCCCCTCCCCTCCAGCTCCTCTACTTTTACGCCATCCATTTCACCTGTTAATCTGCAGCCCCACTCACCCTTTGCAGGACTCTACCATTCCCTTACTTGCACCACCTTGAATAAAATTCCAGTGCATCCTTATATTTTTGGCCAATATCCATTAACTGAAAATCACAGCCCCCAAGCAGATAACTCCCTGATAAGCCACCTCATCTCTCATGGCAAAGAGCTATCAACAAATAAATTTATTTCTTTCTATTGTCTTTCACTCTTGCTTGATAATCCTATCTCCACTGAAACACATCTTGTTTCATATTAGCTTCCTCCCATCTACACCTGTAGTTTGTGAGCTTCTAGGTATCTCGTGCTGATGAGTTCATCACTAAAATCAGCTAAGATGATCCATATGGATGTTTAACACCTTAACTTCACTGTCCCCTAAGCTCTATAATTCTAATAACTCTCAGAAGTTAGTCCATCTAAAACTTCATTCTTTTCATATCTTGACACATCTGTATCCTAAGCATATAACCTCAACTCCTCCTCAAGTGGAATTAAAAGAAATCACATTTTTCTTTCCTTCACTCACAAAAGATGAAGTATTCCATAGCTTGCTTTTATACATTTCCCATTTACATGTACTCACAACTCCACACCTTAGATTTGCTTATCATAGATACCCTTGTCCTCACTTACATCGTTAATCTCTCCTTTGCTTGATCTTAAAAATCTTTCTACCTTCACACTCACATAAACTTAAAATTTCTCTAAAACTTTCCTGAGATTTGCTATCCCGCTAAGTTTTTGATCCTTCTTTCTTCTTTTATTGCTAAATTCCTTTCAAAAAATCGAATTCTTCCACTTCCGCAATGCCTTCTTATTCTTTAATCTCTCACAATCTAAGTATTACTTCTATCTTCTCTAAAACTACTCAATAAATTGTCAAAAGTGTCCTCCTAGATATGAAATTCAATGATCCCTTCTGACTCTTCTTTCTCTTTCAATTCTGCAAAATTTGATTGATTTGGTTATGTTCTTCTTGAATCTTTCTTTGTGAAATTGTACATCTCCAGTTACCTTCCTATTTTAGTGACCTTTTCTTTTTCTCACTTTACTGCCTTACATTCCTTTTTTTTGTATAGCCTTTTTAACGATCTCATTCCCTTGCTGTTCCAAGCTTTCAAAAATCTTATGCATGTTGATGACAGTGAAATCTACAATGCTAGCTACCATTTGTTTCTAAATCCTAAAATCCAATTTACAGACTACTGTCATATAAGGCCTCCTGAATAATCCTCCAGTTTCTAGCCATAAAGGATTAGCTGTGAACAGACTAAATCTCGCAATGAGAAAAAGGGTAAAATCTATTGCAATACAAAAATAATTGTCTGAAGGCATTAAAGAGTCAAAAGTCAAAGGACCAAGATCCCAGAGAGAAGGAAATACTTTGAGATGCACCTGACATCATGCATGCCATCCTCCCTTGAGGCAATTTGAAAACACATGAAGCATGATTCTTGGGGAACAAAGAAGAAAGAACTGCTAAGAGGGTGAAATCCGGAGGTCAAGGCCCACCATGGAAAAGACGCCTTAGTAAACAATCCAGATTTTTTGTTGATGCTGCGGAATGACCATACTCTTAAAAAATAAAAGCAGTATGAAAACAGAGCATTTTCAGCTCCAACAAGGTGATTCCTCTAACTTCAACTTATACTGGAAGACAATTACATCTTCTCTGAAGGAAAACACTATCCTGAGCCTCTCTAAATTGTTATAAATGAAATCTCATATTTACTTGAAAATTAAAAGCATGGCAAGAAGGAGAACCAAACAACTAAAAATCAAGAGAAAGAAATAAGGAACTTGAACCTACAGATGATTCAGAAATTACCAAACATGGACTTTAAAATTTTATAAACACAACTAAGTCATTCAAGAAAATAGATTTTTAAAAACAGAAATTTCTCCCTAGAGAACTGGAATCTATCTTTAAAAAGAACGAGAGAGTAATTCCAGAATGAAAAGCATAATAACATGAAATTAAACACTGAATATAATCAACGGCATAGCACAACAAAAGAATGCAGTAGTGAATAGTAAGTTGGTGGGAAATACACACAATGAAACACAGAGAGAAAATATAAGAAATGAGAGAAGAATGTAAGAGACATATGGGACGTGCAAAAGGTCTATGATATATTTAATTTATATTTCTGGGGAGACTGAAAGAAAGATGGGGTAGAAGTAATCTTTGAAAAGATACAAGCCTGCAATTTTCTCAAACAACATTATCAAGAAGCTTCATGAGTCTCAACTATATAATTACAAAGAAAATCACATATAGGCTTAAAATCATTAAAATTATGACCAAAAACAGAAAAAAAAATTAAGGATACACAGTGACCTATTACGTCCTAAGGACAATATGATCAGCATTCAAATTTTCGACATATACAATACACAGAAAAGACTACAATGATTTATTTGAAATGCTAAAATACAAGAATTACCAACTTAGAATTGAAGGAAAATGTCCTTTAAAATAAAGAGAAAATCGATAGATTTTTAAGCAAACAAATAGAACCTGATTGGATTCATTAAAGAAATACTATAGGAAGAGTGAAGAAGAAACAAGGAAAATTATCTGAACTGGAATCATAGTAATAATGCAAAATGCAGAAAGAGCCACTAGAAAGGATATTTAGATAAATTCACTGTTTGAAACAATATTAGTATTAATCTATGAATTTTTAATATAGAAAGAATTAAAATACATAAAAATAAGCTGAAAGCAGAATAGGAGTAGATGGAGTCAAAATGTTGTGAGATTCCTGTATTGCCTAGAAAGTGGTAAAAGATCATGCTTAGCTTAGAATCAAGTAAGTTAAGAATGCATTCATAATCTCTAGAGTAAAAATTAAGAGTAATTACAATGAAAATGGAATATTCCAACTACTTGATTAATCAAAAAAAAAGAAGAAAAAATGTCAAGATTAAGGAACATAAGAGGAGAGATGGAAAACAGGAAATAGTATTTTTTTTGAAAATAGTTTATTTAAATATAAATATATCACTACTTATATGAAATTAGACTAAATACTTTAAGTAAAAAGCTAAGATAAACTAAAAACACATATACTCACAAAAACTCTGCTGCTTATAAGAAACATGCCTAAGTCATATTCATTAAAATTATTTTTTAAAAAGGATAACACAATTTATCTTGGAATATTACTAAAGATAAAGAAGAAGATTCAAATTTGGAAAAGTCAGCTCAATAGGATAACAATCAAAATTTATATGTGCCTAGTAACGAAGCCCCAAAATACACAAAACACACACTGATAGACCAAAAAGGAATAATAAGCAATACAAAAACAATAGTTGGATATTTCAGCACATCTACTTCAGTGGGTAGAGCCAGCAAACTAAAATCATTAAGATTATAAGTGTTTTGAACAATACAATTCAAAAGCTGAGCTTAAGTGACATATGTAAGTATAGGGCATCTACCAAAAATCTACAGCAAACATCACACTTACTGGTGAAAGGTTGACAGCTTTCTCCTTAAGATCATGAACAAGGGACACCTGGGTGGCTCATCGGTTAGCATCTGCCTTCAGCTCAGGGTGTGATCCTGGAGTTCCGGGATCAAGTGCCACATTGGGCTCCCTGCAGGGAGCCTGCTTCTCCCTCTGCTTGTGTCTCTGCCTTCTCTCTAGGTCTTTCATGAATAAATAAATCAAAATCTTAAAAAAAAAAAAAGATCGTGAACAAAACAAGGATATACCTTCCTACCATTTCTATTCAAAATTGTACTGGAGATTCTAGCCAGGACAATTAGTCAAGAAAAAGAAAATCACCCAGATTGGAAAGGGCGAAGTTAACATACCTACCCACTAATAACATGATCTTGTATATACAGAATCATAAAAAAGCAACAAAAAACCTATTAAAGGTTATAAGTTCAGCAAGGTTACAGGGTACAATACCCACATATAAAAATCAATCATTTGTATATACTAGCAATGAATATATAATAATTGAATAATTGAAAAATGAAATAAAACAGTTCTATTTACAACAGCATTAAAAAGAATAAAATATTTGGGAATAAATCTAACAAAAGAAGTACAAGTCTTGTACATTGAACAATACAAAATGTCATCTGAAAAAATTAAGACCTTAAAAAATGGAAAATAACCCCATGCTCATGGATCAGAAGACTTAATTGTTAATGTGACAATACTTTCTTGTTAATTGTTAAGATGACAATACTCCCCAAAATAGTCTATTTAGTCAGTGCATTATCAAAATCCCAGTGGCCTTTTTTTGCAGTAAATGACAAGTTGATCCTAAAGGTGTATGGAAACTCAAGGGAGTCTACACAGCCAAAAAAATCTTGAAAAGAGGAGCAAAGTTGGAGAACTCTGGCCCCCCAATTTTAAAGTTTCCTACAAAGTTATAGTGTTGTGGGCAGCCCGGGTGGCTCAGAGGTTTAGTGCCACCTTCAGCCCAGGGCCTGATCCTGGAGACCCGGGATTGAGTCCCATGTCGGGCTCCCTGCATGGAGCCTGCTTCTCCCTCTGCCTGTGTCTTGCCTCTCTCTCTCTCTCTCTCCCTCCCTCTCTGTGTCTCTCATGAATAAATAAATAAAATCTTTAAAAAAAAAAACCCAAAGTTACAGTGTTGAAAAAGGAAAGACCTGTAGATCAGTAGAATAGAACAAAGAAATAAACTCTCACAATTATGGCCAATTAATCTCTGACTATGATATCAAGACAATTCAGTGGGGAAAAAATAGTCCTTTCTATTAGTGCTTCTGGGACAACAGGATATCCACATGCAAAAGAATGAATTTAGACTCTTCACACCATAAAGAAAAATAATCTCAAAATATGTGAAGGTTTCATTATAGGAACTAATACCATAATACTCTTAGAAGAAACTAAAAGTGTAAATTTCCATGACTCTAGATTAAGCAATGGTTTCTCATACAGGTCAGCAAAAGCACAAGCAACAACAGCAACAAAAATAAATTGTATTTATTTAAAATAACTTTGATATTTTGAGTGATACTAACAAGAAACTGAAAATGAGAGAGAATGAGGGAAAATCTTTTCCAATCAAATATCTGGTAAAGACTTGTATGTGGCATATATAAAGAACAATTCCTACTAAAAAATAAAAAGATAGGGGCACCTGGGTGGCTCAGTGGTTTAGCGTCTGCCTTTGGTTCAGGTCATGATCCTGGAGTCCTGGGATTGAGTCCCGCATCAGGATCCCCTTGAGGAGCCTGCTTCTCCCTCTGCCTATGTTTCTCTCTCTCTCTGTGTCTCTCATGAATAACAGATAAAATCTTTTTTTAAAAAATTTTAAAAATATAAAAAGATAAGTAATCCAATTTTAAAATTGGCAAAATATTTGAATAGATAGTTCTCCAAAGAAGATACACAGATACCTAATATGTACATGAAAAGATGTTTGACATTTTTAGTTAATATAGAAATGCAAATCAAAACAATAAGATACTATTTCACATATACCAAGATGGCTCTAATCAAAGATGATTTGATATGATAGACAATAACATGTATTGAGGATGTGGAGAAAATGAACTCTCACACATTGCTACTCAGAATGTACCATGGTAGAGCTGCTTTGGGATTAATGATGTATGTTCACACAAAACTTTGTACATGAATATTCATAGCAGCATCACTCATAATACCCAAAAACTATCCATTAGTTGATGGGCAGATAAACAAAATGTGGTTTATCTATACATTATTGTCCAACCATAAAAAGAAATGAAGTACTGATACACAATGAAGCATAATATGAACCCTGAAAACATTATTCTAAGTGAAGTCAGACAAAAGCTACATGTTGTATAATTCCACTTACATAAAATGTATGTAATAGGTAAATCCATAGAGACAGAAACTAAGCTGCATTTTTCCAGGAGCTGGAGGAAGGAGGAATAAGGGGTACATATTAATGAATTCAGGATTTCTTTGTGTGGTGATGAAAATATTCAGGAATTAGTGGTGATAGGTGCATCACTTTGGGAACATACTAAAAACCAATGCGTTTTATCACTTCAGGGGGATGATTTATGGTATGTTAATTACATCTAAATCTTATGAAAAAAATATAGCCCTATTTCTTGCAAAGAACGTGAATTCATAATGTGTAAAGTTTCCAATAGCCCAGCTGGCTTGTCCAGTAAATTACCTCCAACATTTAAGGGAAAAATTATAGTAATTTTAAGAGAACAGAAAAGTCCTCTTGCAGAAACTAAAGGAAACAGACACCTCCGAGAAGTTTTGTGAGGTCAGGATAACCTTGATACAAAATAGGTAGGTACATTATTTAAAGGCTTAATTACAGATAAAACTCTATTATGAATATTTTTTTAAAAACCAAAAAGGAACATTTTCAAATCATATCCATTCAATGTATAAAAAGGATAAAATGGCACAATAATTTTAGGAATGTACAGTTCCTTTAACATTCAAAAATCAATCAGGGCAAATCACTGCATTAACAGTAAATAAAGAAAAAAGTCTATAGAACTATCTCAATGGATGATTAAAGATTATTTGTAAAATTGAATATCCATAGAAACCAATAAGAACTTCCTCAATCTGTTATAGGGTTATTACACAAAACCGACCAAAGAAAAAACAGTGCTTATCAAATGTCATAATTAATGATAAATTACTGGACACTTTCCCCCTGACATAGGAAATGAGGCATGGTCACCCACCAAGACTAATTTTAACATGGATTAGAGGTTCTTCCTAGTGAAATAAGGAAAATTAAAGAGAAAAGAAACATATCAGGGTTATATAAAAAGAAACAAAAAACAACTAACTGGAATTTAAATAAAAACTTTAAAAACACACACACAACACAAATATAACACATACACCACACCACACCTACACATACACCACACAATCACCATATACACACTGCAAATACACACGACTCACCTCACACATACACACACATAGAAAAGAAACAAAATTGTCATTACGCACAGACAACATGATTGTGCCATAGTAGTGCACTAGGGAAAGAAAGGTTTGAATCTTTTGTATATATATGGTCAACAACTCAGTCCCCTACCTCACAGCATAGACAAGAGTTAATTTTGTATATATGCTACATTGAAGTGTGAAAAGTTAAAAAGAAAAATAGAAGAAAACAAAATGATAGTATCTTCAATGCTTGTAAGGTAGGAAAACTTTTTTAAAAAGATTTATTTATTTATCTGAGAGAGTGAGAGTGAGAGAGAGTAGGGAGAGGGGCAGAGGGAGAGCTACTTCAAGCAGACTCCCTGCTGAGCAGGGAGCCCAACACAGGGCTCCTTCCCTTGACCCATGAGATTACAACCTGAGCTGAAACCAAGAGTGGGACACTGAACCAATTGAGCTACCCAGATGCCCCGAGTAGGAAAATATCTTTTAACAGGATACCAAACAGTACAAACTATACAGGGCTACTAACTTGGATTTTATTAAAATTAAAAATTTCTGTTCATCAGAAGAGACCACACTTAGAGATGGAGGAATCAAGCCACAGGAGATTTACCTACTCAACAAAGAACTCTTATTCAGAAATCTGTAAGAAAATGCAGAGAGCCCAATGAAAAACAAATGGACAAAAGGCTTCACAGGCACTTCACAAAAGATGATATTCAAATGGCCAATGCCCAATCTTATAGCTCATGAGGGAAATACAAACAAAAGCTACAATTAGGTACTACTACATAATCTCTAGAATAGCTAAATTAATAGATTGACAATACCAAGTTTTGGCAAGGCTATAGAGCAACTGGAACTCTCAGATAGTGCCAGTGGGAGAGTAAACTGGCACAGCACTTTGAAAGCTGTTTGGCAGTATCTACTAAAGCTGTACACTTTCACACCAATAATTGAACTCCTAAGTATATACCCAATAGAAATGTGAACACATGTGTGCCAAAAGTCATGCAGAAGAGGCTTCCTAGCAGCATTATTTGTAATAGCTAAAAATGAAAACAACCCAATTATCCATGCACTATAGATTGGGTAAACAAATTGGGGTCTAAGAATAAAACATAAATGAACCACTACTACACAGAACATGAATGAATCTTACAAACTTACCTGTAAGCAGTAGATACCAACATGAAAGAGTATATATCATATTATTCCATGTGTATGATGGAGCCTGTTTATACCAGCGGTGAGAACTGATTTGGGTGTATTGCTTCTCAATTCCACCTCATTGATCATCTTCTTGGCAGTTTACAATCACCTGTGGTGAGAGTAGGTACACCACAGAAATTGTCAATAGTTACAAATCAGGGCTCCTCCCTCATCTACCCCTGAGAGCTGGTTGTTAAATATTGACCAGTATACCAATGTATTACCTCAAAACAAGTACAACTGTTCCATTCTGAGATAATTCAGAATAATAACGGAGAGCATCAAGGACGTTTCTGGGTAACATTTTGTTTTATGTGTTGATCCACTTCTTGGTTACAGTGTATTCATTTCATGAAAGTCCTCAAGTACTTAAAATCAGTCCATTTTACCATATGTATATTATTAAAATGTTTTCTCGAAGGAAACATGCTAACATTTTTCAATGCAAATCTCATACTCTGGATTTCTTTTAATCCTTTCACTAGGTTTTTAGTACTTCCAGGATCGAAACCTCCAGAATTTTTTTTATGTGTCATCCTTCCTTTCTTCCATTACCCCACTCCGAAGGATCATTAGCTAAACGTTAGCTAGTTTCATCCCTCTCTCATGATTCACTTTATCACTTCTAAAACACTGGTACAAGCCTGCATAATTTTGTCCATAAACCATTATACTATTGCCAGATCAATCTATCTTCTCAGAATTTTTCTGGTCAATAGAATATGGTGAAAAGGTAAATGATCAGCTATTTTGCATGGTATTCAAGGTTTATTTCTCAATATTCCCTATTGCCCACCCAACTTTCCAGCCAAACTAAAACTGCTGCATTCTCTGAATATAATACTTTGTTTTTCTGTATGTTGAAAAATATTTTTCACTCCATGTGGTACATATTTCTCCCAGTTCTGTCTATAAAAACTCTGGCTAACCTTTAAAGCACAACTAATTTCTTTATCCAACCCAGGACATGGTTGGAGCACCAAGTAAGTGTTCAATAAATACAAAGTTGAATAGCTCACAATAGTAAGACACATGATTCTACTCTCTCCCCTTGGAAAAACGTCACACATGGATCTGGAAAGCTCCCTTGAGTTCAAGGACTCAAGTTACATTTGACAGCTCTGGTAAGGCATGAGATGGAGGACAAGCTTGTGTCATTAGAGACAGTGAAGTAGTTGTATTTCATAGTATATGGGGCAACTCAGAATCACAGCCACATGGCATAAAGATTTTCCATCTGGATAAGGACAGTTATAAGAAGCTAGCAAACTTATGGCATGAGAAAAGATCCATGAAAGCCTTAAGTGATAACACTCCACACTCCCAAATACATGAATCTCAAAGAAACGTAACTCTTAAAAAATGAAGAAATCATTTCCAGCGAATAATATTTACCAGAGAATATCTACAAAGTACACATCAGATGCAACAACTTGAAAAAAGTTCTGACCCACTCACATAACACAATGGCCCAAGATAACAGTATTTAACTTGGAATAATGTTCAAAGACACCTTTGATTTTGTTTAGCGCAAATCATCACTCATCTCCAAGGAGAGAAGCACAGATGTCCAGTCATTAGCATAATAGAAGGATTGTTTTAAGATTCACATAACATTGGCGATCCTTTGAATTCTATTCAGCCTAACATATTTGGAGTTGAAATAGGGCCAGAATATTCCTTGGGAGCATTACATTTTTATTAGCTTACGTTTTACTTTTTAGAATAAAGATTTTCAAACCTACCAAAGAGTCGAAAGATTAATGCAATGAACATTTACATATACTTAACCCAGATTCACCACATATTAATTTTTTGCCACTTTCTGTCATTGGCATTTGACTTGGCTATTAAGTGGAAAACAACAAGAAATATAAATTTAAAATTTGTAAGTAAATTCACTTTGCAGCCCAAAACATGACAATGTCAACAACTCTAAGATTTTCTGAAGATTCATGATCATTGGTGATCCACGGGAGGAAATAGCTTTGGGCCTATCCATTTTTGAAACTATTCTGTAAACTGTCAGGTTTAGAAATACAATGTAGGACAGGTGTGGATTTCTTCCTCCAGCTCAGTAGACTCATACACAATTAATGATGCAGCACAGTGGGATACTAACAAAATGAAAAATAACAACAACAGAAAACACACCCCAATTATTTATTTATACCCCAGATTGCCCCACAAAGGATTTAAGGTTGCTTTCAAAAAGACATGTTGTATAAAAGAATACTAATGAACACTTGCGGGGATTCATATGGTAGGAAAACATCAGAGGTAATACTGGATTTGCAGAGCACAGAGTCCTTTATAGTTACAACAATTTAGTTATGCTTTCTGGTAGCCAAATAAAAAGTAAACATGATAATGAACATGACTCATAGAGTCCATAAGATAGATAAACCTGTTTTTCCTAGGCAACTTGCTTGTTTAGGATGTATAAATCCAAGAACGATTTCTTCTGGGGGTCCTGCAGATGAAGTTACTGACCATGCTCTATAATCACAGGGCCGTGAGTTTCATTGGGTTTCTACCAATTCCCTCAGGCTCAGTCAATGGCTTAGTGCCTAAGTATCATTCAGTAAAAGCAATTCCTTTACAGAATGGTTATTAGGCACTAAATAAAGGAACGGACCCAAATCTCCAGGTCTGATAGTCTCACAGCCTAATTCCAAGGTAACATTTATAAAATCCAGAGCAGAACATTGACCAACATACATGGATGGCTTGGGTTGGAGAGAGAAGGCGGGGGAGATGACAGATTCGTGAATGAGGTGCACAGATTTTCTTGGCAAGAACATTGATTTTATGTCAAATTGCATGTGGAAACATTCTAATTCTCCCAAGAGGAAGAAAGCAAATGCTACCTTATTGAGTCAGGTAACATATAATCTCCACTCTATTCATAATAACACATATAGTAGAATACTTGATAGTAATTTAGGAAAATATACCTTGCAATTACAATTGTTGTATCTATATTCGTATACAATGGGTCAAGCTAGAGTTGCAAATTTTCTAAAGAAAAATGTGACACCCTTATTATTTTGACCTTCATTATTGAATATGATGGCACAAAGAGACCTGGTGCAGAGGTTCCTGACAACCCATGCAGAGCCAAAGAACTACTAAAGCACATTGTTCCACTCCTTCTTGACAATACCCCACACTTAATTAGAAGGTTTAGTCTAGGGATCCCTGGGTGGCTCAGAGGTTTGGCACCTGCCTTCGGCCTTGGGTGTGATCCTGGAGTCCCAGGATCGAGTCCCACATCAGGCTCCCTGCGTGGAGCCTGCTTCTCCCTCTGCCTGTGTCTCTGCCTCTGTGTGTGTGTGTGTGTGTGTGTGTGTGTGTGTGTCTCATAAATAAATAGATACAATCTTTAAAAAAAAAAGAAGATTTAGTCTAAGACTCTATGACCTTTACTGAAATTTGGACATGCCACAGTGCAAAAGCTTTCTCTTATAACACACTACCATGTCAGTTACCATATACATTCATTCATTTCATAAATATTTGTGGAATGCCTACTATGTGCCAGGAACCATTCTAGGCACTGCAGATCAGCAGTGAGCAAGACAGTCAAAATTCCTGCCTTATATACAGGTTACAAAGAAAGACAAAAAAAAGTAAATACATGTCTGGTGATAAATGCTATAAAGAAAACCACAAGAGATAAGAGGGACTGTCAGAGATGAGAGATGGCAGTCAAGCTCCTTCACAGAGAATGTTTGAGGAATGGCTTGCTTAATAAGCACAACTGAGCAGGATCTAAAGAAAGCCATAGGGGGGCATCTGAGTGGTTCATCAGTTGAGCATCTGACTCTTGAGTTCGCTCAGGTCATGATCTTAGGGTCATGAGACTGAACCTCCTCCCCACCCCCATCAGACTCCACACTCAAGCATGGAGCCTGCTTAAGATTCTCTCAGTCCTTCTGCCTCCACCACCACCCCCAATCAATAATGTAAGCCATATGGATTTTTGGAAGAAAAGTGATCCAGGAGAGGGAACAGTAAGAGAAAAGTCCCTGAAATAGAAGAGTGCTTGGTCTGTTCAGGAGATAGCAAGAAGGCAATCATGGCTGGAGCAGAAGGAATGAAGGGTAGAATGGGTGGGAGAAGCTGGAAGCAAGGAGGTACCCAAGGGCAGAGCTTGCAAGGGCCTTGTAGGCCATGGCCAGGACTTTGATCTTATGCTAAGAGAAATAAGACTTTAGCAGTCTTTTCTGTTATTGTTCTGGATGAAGTGTTATATTATGGAGTGGACTTCTGAAAGAGGGTGCACTTGGCTGGTCCAGGGGAGGAGCATCTGCTTAGGAGCACATCTCCATGGTCTGCTGTCTATCCACAACATCAGGGAACTCAGAGAATTCTTGACTTCCATCTGACTGATTGCTGGTGACAGACAGGCTGAAGGCACTTTCTCCCCAGCCCATGCTCCTCGAGGTTGAGTGAGTTTGTGATCAGGCAAGCCAAGTCATACTGGTACACAGTACTGAACAAGGGAGTGGTATGATCTTACTCGTGTTTGTTTTGTTTTGTTTTTTTAGGATCCCTCTGTCTACTGTAAGGATAATACCAGATTGCACAGGGCCAGGATGGAAGCAGGAAACCAGTGAGGAGAAACCTTTAATAATCTAGACAAAGGCTGATAATGGCTTGCACCAAGGTGATAATAGTACAAACATTAATAAATGATCAGATCTTGGAATGTATTTGTAAAATAGACATAACAGGATTTCCTGATTTTATGTAAGGTTTTAGAGGTAAAATTCAAGCCAAGCTGTCTGGCTTGAGCAACTGCAAGAATGGAGTTGTCATTTACCAATATGGAGAAAGAGGGTGTGTGTGGATGGGTTGGGGACATGTTACATTTGAGGTAGCAGACAGGATTCTGGAAGGAAACAGATGGGACAGTCAAATTAGGTTAATTTGAGGGAAGTATAATAAAGGAACTATTTATAAAGTTATACAGATAGGAAAAGCACAAAAGTTAGTAGGTTAGTAGAATAACCCCAGGCTGTAATGTGCTGGACTTCTTATAACCCTTCCAACCAGACAAGGTAAGGCAACAGGGGCTATATAGAACTGTGGAAGGAATGAAGATCTTTCTGTAGGATGCAGCCAATACTCAGGCACCAGCAGGAAGGGAATCTGAAGGATAAATACCCCAACCTCTTCTCCTTCCTCCTCATTCTTCTGTTGGTGCCCCCTACTGTCTAAACCCAACAGAGAAGCATGGAACAAGGGAGCCCTTTTAATTAAGCCCATAAACTTCAGATTCCCAGGGCATAGCAGAATAAAGAAGGGGAGAGAACAGACTGGAAGGGGCAAACAGAAGATCTACAATACATGCAAGAGAAGATCAGGTTGAGCTGGCTAATGGTTGAGTAGGTATCTTTTCAAGACAAACATGCCACTCTCAATTCAGTATGATTCTAGTGAAGTCCTGTGCCCTGCGACAGGTCAAACTGATACGTAATTCAGTAGTGAAAGACTTCAGAAATAGTGTCTCTGTCAAATACTATCATGGACTCCAGAACCACTGACATTTATTGTTATATTAAGAAGTAGGTCATGGAATGTTTGGCAGTTATGCTACATCCCGACAGCATGTAGCTGGATTAAAACTAAAACCAGTGTTGTTCTTTAATACAAACAGCTCCTAATGAAAATTTCTTCTTTTGTAAGCTCTTGTGAAAACTTCACTTTTTTTAGTCTGATGACATACTTGCAAAATTTCCTTGCCAAGAGCAACAACAAACAGAGGCAAGAATATGCAATGGGAAAAAGACAGTCTCTTCAACAAATTGTGTTGGGAAAACTGGTCAGCTACATGCAAAAGAATGAAATGGGACCACCTTCTTATACACACACACACACAAACTCAAAATGGTTTAAAGACCTAAATGTGAGACCAGAAATGATAAATATCCTAGAATACTGCTCACCAAGAAAAGTAATCAGTCTCTGTTTAAATACCAGACCGTGTTCTTCTAAGACCTTAATGAATAAACTTTTAAAACCTGAAAAAAAATCCTATAAGAGAACACAAGCTGTTACTTCTTTGACATTGGCCATAGCAACTTCTTTCTAGTATGTCTCCGGGGACAAAGGAAACAAAGGTTAAAATAAACATCAAAATAAAAAGCTTCTGCACAGTGAAGAAAACAGTCAACAAAATTTAAAGGCAACCTGCAGAATGGGAACAGATATTTGCAAATGACATATCTGAGAAAAGGTTAGTGTCCAAAACATATAAAGAACTGATACAACTCAACACCCAGAACAACAAATAATCCAATTAAAAAATGGGCAGAAGACATGTATAGACATCTCTCTGAAGAAGACATCTGGATGGCCAACAGACACATGAAAGATGCTCAACATCACTCACCATCAAGGAAATGCAAATCAAACCCACACTGAGATATCACCTCACACCTTGTCAGAGTGGCTAAAATAAAAAAACACAAGAAACACTAAGTATTGGTGAGAATGCAGAGAAAAAGGAACCCTTGTGCACTGTTGGTAATGCAAACTGGTGCAGGCACTGTGGAAAACAGTATGGGGGAGTTCCTTAAAAAGTTAAAAATAGAACTGTGCTATGGTCCAGGAATAAAACTACTGAGTATTTACCCACAAAATACAGAAACACTAATTCAAAGAGATACATGCAACCCTATGTTTCCTGCAGCATTATTTCCAATACTCAAATTACCGAAGCAACATAAGTGTCCATTGATAGATGAATGGATAAAGAATATGTGGTGTGAAAAAAAAAAAGAATATGTGGTGTGTATATACATATGTGTGTATGGATGCATATTAATGGAATATTATTCAGACATAAAAAATAATGAAATCTTGCCATTTGCAACAATATGGATGAATCTAGGGAGTATAATCCTAAGGGAAATAAGTTAGTCAAAGAAAGACAAATAGCATATGATTTCACTCATGTGGAATTTAAGAAACAAACAAAGGAAAAAAGGAGATAAATAAATCAAGAAACAGAGTCTTAACTATAAAGAACAAACCTACGGTTACCAGAGGGGAGGGGGTGAGGGGATGGGTGAAATAGGTGATGGGGGCCGCCTGGGTGGCTCAGTTGGTTAAGCATCTGACTTCGGCTCAGATCATGAACCCAGGGTCCTGGGATGGAACCCCATGTAGGATTCCCTGCTCAGCAGGGATCTGTTTCTCCCTCTCCCTCCGCCCCTCCCCCTACTTGTTCTCTTTCCCTGTTTCTCTCTCTCAAATAAATAAAATCCTTAAAATAAAAAGGAGTACACTTGTCCACATGTAGTGATGAGCACTGAGTGTTGTCTGGAGGTGTTGAATTACTATACTTTACACCTGAAACGAATGTAACAGTGTATGTTCATTAAACTAGAATTTACACATTTTTTAAACCTTAAAAAAATAGAGATAAAAAAAAAACAACAGCAAAAACCTTGATACTCTATGGACTGACAAAGTGCATTTAGAGCTCTGGCAACCCTCTGGTTATGCTTCTTTGATCAAAAGGAACTTCGTGCTAAACCCTGACTCGTTTTTGTTTTTTTTTTTTTTAAATAAAGTTCAATTTCAGATTTAAAGGGAAAAATTATGAAGATAGTACACAGAGCTCTCATTTGCCCTGCACCCAATGTCTCCCATTTTTAATATCTTACATTACTATGGTATATTTGTTATAATTAACAAACCACTATCTATGCGTTACTATTAACTGAAGTCCAGGGATGCCTGGGTGGCTCAGCAGTTAAGCCTTTGGCTTAGGGCATGATCCCAGGGTCCGGGATCAAGTCCTGCGTCGGGCTCCTTGCAGGGAGCCTGCTTCTTTCTCCCTCTGCCTGTGTCTCTGCCTATCTCTCTGTGTCTCTCATGAATAAATAAATAAAATATTTTTTTAAACTATTAACTGAAGTCCATATTTTATTCAGATTTCCTTAGTTTTTATCTAGTGTCCCTTTTTTTCTTTCACTATACTATCTAGGAACACCACATTTCAGCTAATCATCAGGTCTCTTTGGGTTCCTCTTGGCTATTACATTTTCTCAGATTTTCCTATTTTCCCTGTTTCTTGGTTTTATTATCATTGGAGTTTGATTTGCCAACATATAGTATAACACCCAGTACTCATCCCGTTCAGTGCCCCCGTCAGTGCCCGTCATCCAGTCACCCATCCCCCCGCCCACCTCCCCTTCCACTACCCCTTGTTGGCTTCCCAGAGTTAGGAGTCTCTCATGTTCTCTCACCCTCTCTGATTTTTCCCACTCATTTTCTCTCCTTTCCCCATTAATCCCTTTCACTATTTTTTATATTTTCGCTGCTTCTGATGCCCTTCACAGTTTGGAGGAGTACTGACCAGGTGTTTCATAGAATGTCTCTCAGTTGGGATTTGTTGGAGGTTTCTCATGATTACTCTGGGGTTGTATTTTGAGAAAGGCCACAAATACGAAGTGTCATTCTCATCAAATCATATGAAAGGTATATATTATCAACAACATGACTTCTCACTGTTGGTATGGATCTTGACCACATGGCTCAGGTAATGTTTGTCAAATTTCTCCACCGTTAAGTCACTCTTTAATTCCTTACTTCCAGTACTGAACTCCGAAATGGAGATCATCTTCCACAGTCCACAATTATGGAATGGTGAGTTACGCTCCACCTCCTTTATGGCAGAGTATTACACAAATTCTGGAATTCTTCTGCATACATCTGTCTAGTTTCCTATTTAATTACTCAATCACTTATTATATCACTATGTATATGTGTGGATAAAGTGTGTATATTATATATACATAATAAATATATATATTTATATATGTATATAATATATATATATACTTAACTTTTTGGTGCTATATAATTGGCATTATTTTAATTCCTAATTCCAATTGTTCCTTCCTGGTATACAGAAAAGCAATTGACTTTAAGACATTAACTTTGTGTCCTGTGACCTTACTAGATTCTTTGATTAGTTATAGGATTTTGGAGGGCAATGTGTTAGGGTATTGTTCTACATAGACGATCAAGTCATTTGTTTTTCTTAATTTTTTTTGAGAAGTCATTTGTAAACAGTTTTATTTCTTCCTTTCAAATCTATATACCTTCTCTTTCTTTCTCTCTCTCTCTCTCTTATTCTGTCTTTTCTGTCTTACTGAACAAGCCAGGACTTCCAGTATGATGATGAAGAGGAGTGATGAGAAGACATTTCTACTTAGTTTCTGATCTTAGAGGTAAAGTGTCCCCTTGCCTTCTGTTTTTTCTAAAGAGAGAGGGAAAAAAATCTTAAGCAGGCTTCATGCCTAGTGTGGAGCCGAATACAGGGCTTAATCTCACAACCCTGAGATCATGACCTGAGATGAAATCAAGAGTCAAACGCTTAACCGACTGAGCAACCCAGGTGCCCCAAGCATCCACTTTTTAACCATTAAATATGATGCTATCTGTAGAGTGTTCTTTATAAAGTTGTAAGATGTCCCCTCAATTCCCAGTTTCCAGAGAGGTTTTTTTCATGAATGAGTATTGCATTTAGTCAAATACTTTATCTGCGTCAACTGATATAATCATATGATTTTTCTTTAGCCAATTGATATACTAGATTAGATTCATTGATTTTCACATGTTGAATCAGTCTTCTATACCTGAGATAAATCTCATTCGTTTGTTGAGTATAATTCTATTTTTAATACATTTTTGGTTTTAATTTGCTAATATTTTATCATTTTTGAGTCTATGTTCATAGAAGATATTGGTATGCAGCTTTCTTTTCTTATAGTGCTTTCATCCAGTTTTGGTATGAGGGTAATGCTGTCTTCCTAGAAGGATTTCAGAAGGGCATATTTTGCTTTTATTTTCTGACATTGTGGGGAATTGGTATCATTTCTTCCTTAAATGTTTGGAGGAATTTGCCAGTGAAACCATCTAGGCCCAGCTCTTTTCTGTTAGTGGGGAGGTTATTCATTATTGATTCAAAATTTTTAATAGAGATAAGGCTGTTGAAGTCATCTGTTTCTTCCTTGTGCATTTTGATAGTTTTTGTCTTTCAAGGAATTTTCCATTTAATGGAAATTACCAAACTTAGGGGCTTAGACTTGTTCATAACATTCTTCTATTGTCCTTTCAATATCCACAGGATCAGCGGTGATCATCACACATCCATTGCTAGTATTAGTAATTTATATTTTCCCTTTCTTCATGATTAGCCTGACTGGAGATTTATTAATTTTACTGATTTTTCAAAGAAGCAGCTTTTGATTTTGTTTATTTTCTCATTTGTTTCTGCACGAATTTTTTATTTTTTTCTTTTGCTTCCATTAGGCTTAAATTGCTCTTCTTTGACCAGTTTTGTAAGGCAAAATCGTACACTGTTGGTTTTAGATCATCTTTTACAACACTCATTTAAGACTATCAATTTTCGTCAAACACTGTGTGCACTAGATCTCATACATTTTACTAAACTGTGTTTTCATTTCCATTTAAAAATATTTTTAAATTTCTCAAGACTTTTTGACTCACGTGTTACTTTAAAATGTGCAGTTTATTTTCCAATTTTTTTAAAGATTTTTATTTATTTATTCATGAGAGACAGAGAGAGAGGCAGAGACATAGGCAGAGGGAGGAGAAGCAGGCTCCCTGTAGGGAGCCCGATGTGGGATTCGATCCCAGGACTCCGAGATCACACCCTGAGCCAAAGGCAGAGGCTCAACCACTGAGCCACCGAGGTGTTCCCATTTTACAAATATTTGTGACTATCTAGATATCTTTGTTACTGATTGCTAGTTTAATTTCATTGTGGTCTGAGGCATACATATGATTTTGACCATTTTAAATTTGGTTAAGTGTGTTTTATGATCCACAATATGGTCTATTTAGGTGAATGTTCCACGTGAACTTGAGAAGAATGTGTTTTCTTGTTGGATGGAGTGTCCTACAAATGCCAAATAGATCAAAATGCTACTTAGCATTATTCTTCCTAACCCATATCCTTAGTGATTTTCTGCCCCTCTGATGTATCATTTGTTGCAACTGAAGTGTTAATGATAGAGTTTTATTTTTTTAAGATTTTATTTATTTACTCATGAGAGACACAGAGAGAAAGAGAGAGAGAGAGAGAGAGAGAGAGAGAGAGGCAGAGACACAAGCAGCGAGAGAAGCAGGCTCCATGCAGGGAGCCCGACGTGGGACTCGATCCCGGGTCTCCAGGATCAGGCCCTTGGCTGAAGGCGGCGCTAAACCGCTGAGCCATCCAGGCTGCCCAATGGTAGAGTTTTATATTACTCCTTTTAATTCTACCAGTTTTTGCCTAATGTATTTTGGTATGCTATTGTTAGATGCATACACATTAAGGACTCTTATATGTTCTTGAAGAATAAACCCCTTTACCATATCATTTGTCTCCTGATCCCTGAAAATTCTCCTTGTTCTTAATCTACTTTGAGACTAATACCACTATTCCAGCTGTCCTTTGATTACTGTCAAATATAATATATATAATATAATATAATACATTTTTGTCCAATCCTTTACTTCTAATATGTCTTACTCTTTAAAGTGGAGTTTTTGAGAACCATATATAGTTGGATCTTATTTTTGTATCTATTCTGACGTCTTTTTTTTTGATTGGTGTATTTAGATCATTCTCATTTCAGTGATTATTGAAATGGTTGGTTATCATGTTTGCAACTGTTTTCTCTTTGTTGTTCTTGTTCTTTGGGTTTTCTCCTTTCTTTTTCTGCCTTTCCTAGCTTTAATTGAACATTTTATGTTTTTGTCTCCTGTGTTGTGTTTGGGCTTCCCTAAATATGCCTCTTTACAATAAGTCTGTGTTTTGACAGTCTTTCAGCTAAAATCCTGTGATTATGCTGGAGCCCTGTTGGTGTGGTGATAAACTATGGAGATTTAGGAGAATTCTACAATGTTATACTTAAATCTCTGATTTTAAGTGAGCTGATATCCCTAGGTGTGACCTTCACAAGTGTTTCTTAGTTTTTTTACCCTTCTCAGGTGAGACAAGACAACTAGAGGGGACCAGAGTAGGAACACTACCCTTGCCCCAGTGGGATAAGATGCTGGTAGTCTTTTCTCCTAGAAAGGAGCCCTTTATTATCAAGAATGCTCTGGAAAAATTTCACAATGGTTCATTTCCCCTCCTCTTGCCAGAGCCAAGAGAATACCTTTCTTGCTCTTCATCATGAGAACTTAGTGAGGTTACTAGAGATAAAACCCAGGAAATTGTGGGAACTCCCTAAGAAACTTAGGGAACTCCCTAAGGTCCACAGGTGTTTTCCCTTCTCATGCTAGTACTCTCTCCAGTAATTCATCAAAATTGCTATTTGTGTTCCTACTGTTTTATGGCTCCAGTAGCTCCTGCTCTGAGTTAGGATTATCTTGCCAATTATGCTCTAGAATCACTTATCTCTCCATATTCCACATTGTCTTGTCACCTTAGTTCTTGGATAGGCCCAAGAAAACTCAATGATTTTTTTTTTCAGTTTGCTCAGGTTTTTTTTTTCTTAATTTAAAAATGGGGATGAGGGGTGCCTGGGTGGCTCAGTCAGTTGAGCATTTGACTCTTGGTTTCAGTTCAGAGATGATCTCAGGGTCCTGGGATCGAGCTCCACATCAGGCTCTGCGCTCAGCAGAGAGTCAGCTTCTCTCCCTCTGTCCCTCCCCTTGCTTGTGCACACACTTTCTCTCAAAAGAATAAATAAAATCTTTAAAAACAAACAAAAAAGATCTTACCCATGAGCCACAAGCAGCATAGTTTGCTGATGCTGTCTGCTAGCATGCCAGCTTTTGAGCTGAGGCAGCCCCCAACCAATGACTGAGCATGGCAGGCTAGGCCCTGGCTGTTTGGGGGATTTGTCAGGTTGACAGCAGGCTTGAGGCCTCCCACTTCTTGATCTCCCTCTACCTCTGCCCCTCCTCTCGTTCACTCTCTCAAATAAATAAATAAATCTTTAAAAAAATAAAGATGGGAATAGTTACTTAAGAATTTTTCTATGTCAGAGCTAAAACTGGAAATCTGAATCATTGCTTGATGTTCTGACATTCCTTCCAATAAAGATCTCACCACTCAGGAGGGTGGAAACTTAAGTCTCTACCTGTAAAAGTCCTTAACATCACACACTCTGAACTCTCAAAAGGTTCTGTAAACCCAACATCTTAAAAAACCATTGATCTGGACTATAGGGATGATTGGGCCCATTCTTTTAACAAATACTATCTAAATATGATGTACTTTAGTTGTACGTCTACAGTGTTTTCCTGTGAGATTATTGCTACTATTTATAATCAATAAATATTTTAGAAAAGATACCTCAAGACTGCGCCAGCTCAAATGCATTGGTGGTTGTCTCCAAAATCTAAAAAGGTCAGTCTCCAATGTGAGTTCAAGGTAGTCCGTATTTACATCATAGACATGCCTCACAACAGAGCAATAATCTCTTTGTCTATCCCACCTATCTTTAGAGCAGGATGTGTCTTTCTCTATTTCCCTGGCTTAGCATGTCCTTAGCTTACTGAAGCAACCTTCTAGCTGTATAGGATGATGGACAACTTGATACTCAACCTTAGCAACCAAGTACCACATTTGGGCATGCTGTTCAGATTCATTTGCCAGCTAACCCATAAGGCTGTCAATTTTTAAGGCAAGAAAAAGGCTTTGCAGCAGGCCCAGGCTGTTGGTTTGTAGCTTCTCTCTTACCAAGGCTTTATAAGCCAGCATGCTAAAGACATTGGAAAATGTCTGTGGCAACTAGCGATTGTGTATGGAGCCTTTGAAAATCTCCCTAAGGATGATTGTGAGAATTAAAGAAGTTCATATATTCAATGTGCTTAGAACAAGGACTGGAGCAAACCACCTAGATCAATAAATATTAGCTTTTATTTATTATTATTAAAGTTACTCTTTAAGATCTTGTTGAATGAATGGATGAATCAATGAATCAGAATAGGAAAAAAACAGAAGGCAAAGAAAAATGGGTCTAGCTCTCAGGTGAAGTCTAGTAACTACACTAACTATGTTCACAGGGCTACATAAACTTGAAAACACTGGTTCTTAATTATATATATATAGTGGGGCACCTGTGGGGCTCAGATGGTTAAGTGCCTGCCTTCGGCTCAGGTCATGATCACAGGGTCCTGGGATTGAGCCCCACGTCCAGCTCTCTGCTCAGCAGGGAGCCTTCTTCTCCCTCTCCCTGTGCTGCTCTCTCTGCTTATACTCTCTCTCTCTCTCTCTCTCTGTCAAATAAATAAATAAAATCTTTTTAAAAAATCATATAAATAGTTTGGTTACATATTAGTGACTCCTAACTGGCAACATGTTATAATGCATTAGAAGTAATCTTACACATTTGTGCATAGTAATGATTAGATTACTACTACTATTTTTTAAATTTCAGAAAAAAGAAAAACTGTATTTAATAGTAATGCTTTCTCTTTATTCAAAAGTTGTTTACTCTGACAGAACTAGCTCTACCCCCACTAGTCTCAGAGAACTGCTAGGACAACAGAAGAAGGTCCTTAAGAGTACAAAGACCAGACATGTCTTTAGGAGACATGGTGGTCTCTAAAGTGGGGTACTCACACTCATAGTGGATGCATGATGATTCAATGTGGGATCTGGAATTGGATCCTGAAATAGGAACTAGGAATTTAGTGGAAAAGAGGAAAGGAAAAATATTAGAATTTCTAGTTATATCCATGTGTGAATAAAAAAGGAAGAAAAGAAGCTTTCCCACTACTGACTATGAGGCACCCTTATGTCTACAGTCAGGGAGCACTCGTGGGGACAGTTCCTCCTACAATGGGTTACATAACACAGCACATTCCTGTGGATTCCTGTTTACACCCACACAGCTATTAAGACAAATGGGTCATGTCATCTGGTTTTAACTAAATGAACCCTCTAAGGTGCTTAAGGAGCTAGAAATTATTTCTACCAGAGAGCAAAAGATCATGAAAGTGCATGCATGCTGACTGAAGGTAGCACTAATAACATAAGCTCAAGCAAACAAAAAACAAAAAAAGCAAAGCTAAAATCACTCCCCCAATATGAACTCCTTATAAGACAAAAAATGAGATAAAAAACTATTAATGTGATGTGATAAGCAGTTGACATCAAACTTGCAGAATTAACAATGAGACTATTTGAAGTATGGATTTACATCTAGTATTATTAATGATAAACCTCTTCAAAAGTGTCTATTTTATGCCATAACAGAGAATTGCAACTATGACAGTCTTTAAAATCAAAGACATAGATGAGCTAATTCCTGAGCTAGGTTGTAAATCACTGTATTATAATGTCAAACTGAAATTTCAAAATTACACAAATTTCTCATGAATTTCCTTAACTCTAGGAGTGACTGGAGAAACACACAATATTATGTAGACACTTAAAAGTACAGTCCTGGGGCACCTGGGTTGCTCAGTGGGTTGTGCGCTCAATTCTTGGTTTTGGCTCCAGTCATGATCTCAGGGTCAGAGATGGAGAACGGTGTCAGGCTTGTGTTCAGCGTGGAGTCTGCTTGAGATTCCACCTCTGCTCTCCCTACTCACATGCTCTCCAATAAATAAGTAAAATCTTTGCAAAATAAATAAAACCACAGTCCTAACATCTATGTATCTATGTGGAAATATGCTTAAACACTTGTAAACAAGCACATTTTTCACTGTATATATATTAAAATTAGAATGAAAAAATGACTTACAGGGGCTCCTGGGTGGCTCAATGGTTGAGCATCTGTCTTTGGCTCAGGTCATGATCCTGGGTTTCTGGGATCGAGTCCCACATCAGGTTCCCCACAGTAAGCCTGCTTCTCCCTCTACTAATATCTCTGCCTCTCTCTGTGTGTCTCTCATGAATAAAAAAGTAAAATCTTAAACTACTTACAGAATCTTGAAAGCAAATAAAACTTTAAAATAGCTTATTTGTAAAGTAAAAGATTATGGATGATTTCCTTTATTACTACTATTGCTATTACTATTATTCCTACTATCGTCATTATGGTGATTCACATATGGGGTGTGATTTAGGACAGAATAAAAACAACATTGAAAGAAAAATTGAACCATATAATGGACTTAAATCTGTAGGTTTTATAAAATGTGCCATGGCTGAAAATATAGCATTTTCAACAATTACAGTGTTCTAAAAATGTATATATTTTCTCTTCAGTTGCTAATTTCTCAAGGGCAGCTTCTCTCTTAAAGAGTTTTTCACAGATCCATCTTTTCTTCTCAAGTGGAAGTGAACCATTTACTGGATTACTCTCAACTCCTTAGTCTTCCCAATGGGAAACTTCCGGGACTATTCTTGATTTTTCTCCTGCCCTCTGGTTGCTCCTTCTCGGTCTCTCAGTCTCTGCAGCTGTTCCTCTGTCTGTCTCTTAAAATCCCCACTCTCTGGGGTTCTGCCCTTGAACATTTCTCTTTTCACTCTATTCCCATTCTAAAAAATTCATCAATTTCTGTGGATTCATTCAGCACATGATTATATACTGATAATTCTGAAATCTGTTACTGTAGATCTCTCCCCATATTTTCAATCTCATTGCCTCACAGGTGACTTAAGTGGAAAGCCTAAACCTTCTCACTATTCCTACTTCCTCTTCCTCTCTCCCTCCATCCTCCGTATTGTCTGTTTCTGTGAAAGGTAATCTTGTCCCTGTCCCCAGCCAAACTTAGATTTGGTTTAAATTCTCAAATCTAATCAGTCACTAAGACCAAGTGATTGCCAGGGAACCTGGGTGGTTCAGTCGGTTGGCTGACATCAGCTCATGTCATGATCTCAGTGTCCTGGATCAAGCCCCACTTCAGACTCTGAGCTCAGTGCAGAGTCTGCTTGTCCCTCTCTCTCTGCTCCCTCCTGCTCTCTCTCTCTCTCTCTCGCTCTCTCTAATAAACAAATACATTAATTCTTAAAAAAAAAAAGACCAGATGATTGCCCCACTAGGATAGATACCCAATCCATCCTCATGTCTACACACTCACCACCCCTACCTGTATTACTGTTGTAATAGTATGATGCATTATCTCTGTTAGAGTGAACAATCTCATAACCAGTGTCTCTACCTTGATACCTTTCCCACCTTAAACAATATGCCAAACTTTAGCCAGAGTCATTTTTGTGACATGTAAATCATTATGTATTATATTTAAGCATACAATGCATAAGCAACACCATAACCAATAGGAAAGAGTTTAAACAGCTCAGCCCAAGTTTTATGATTCAACCCCTACCCACTTTTTCAATCTTCAAGTCCTGTCCACCATTCCTTGTTGTATTGCAGGCTTATCCATTTCACAAGAAGAAAAAGCCCCATGCACTTACCTGATACTGGGCAGCACATTTTCTTATATCCAGATGTCCTTCTTTACAACCCTTTACCTGGGAGACTCCTACTCAACTCCACAGCTCCCTCATCTCATTGTTAATTTCCCAGTTTGGGTTGGCTGCCTCTCCTCTGTGGTCCCAAAGCATTCTGGTTGTACTTTTGTCCTCATGTTTAATACACTAAACATGCCCGTTTACTTGCCTGGGTTTCCTTACTGGAGAAGTTCCTGGAGAGTGAAGAGTGTGTCCTCTCTCATTTGCAGTGCATCCCAGAACCCAGCTTAGAGTCTGACACATAAATAGAAACTGACAAACAAAGGACTTTCTCCTTTCTCTGAGGTTTTCTGAGGCATGGGTAGGTTTTCCACACTCTGGACTCTTTCCTAGTGAGCCGGCAAGCAGGGCTACCATGAGCAAACTTGAGAAGTAACTTTTCAGACCCTACATACCTTCCATAATCCTTTCTCCTGTCCTAGGCACCAGATCCTGAATGATCTATGCAACCTCCAGCTCACTATGACCTATTCTAGACTGCTATCACATTGGAAAACATGATAGAGAATCAATGATATATGGATGAAATATTCACTTCCAAGATAATTTGTCTTCTGATGGTTAACAATGTTTGACTTAAAGGAATGAATCCCAAAAAGCAGTATTTCAAAATGTTTGACAAGATATGTACTAGGGATGGGGTGGCAGGGGCAGTAGTTTAAAAACACTACTCTAAATTCTTTATCAACTCTCCCATTGACAGGTGAGGTCCTCCCCATGAATCTGGATACACTTGTGAATGTTTCAACCAGTAAAATATGGCTGAAGGGACACCATGTGACTTCTAAGCCTGGCTCATAAAGAGCCATAAAGCTTCCACCAAGTTCTCCTTAAACACCCAATGTCTGGACATCCCTCTGGGGATGCTGGTGTTTGAAGCCAGCCTCCATACTCTAAGAAGCTCAGCCACATGTAGAGGTCACATGGACTGCAGCAGCTGATAACTGCAGAGGACTTAGGCCTTTGAGTAATGTTAGCTTCAGTGCTAGGCATGTGAGCAAAAAAGCTTCCAGATGATTCCAGCCTCAGCCACTGAATTCACCCCTAGTCATTTTTATCTTTCCAAAAGAGCCCCAGACATGATATGGCAGAGACAAACCATCCCATATGTTCTGTATGAACCCTGACACACAGCATCTCTAAGCATAACAAATTTTATTAACACCACTTAGTTCGGGGTGGTTTGCTACGTAGAAATAATCATAATACTGGAGATGGAAATTTGGAGAGCAGGGGGCACATATATATGCCTCTCATATCACACTAACAACATCAAATCTGACCCCATAAACACTGGACTTTAAAGACTACACAGAGTACCATGGGAAAAAATGTATTTCAAAGGCTATAGAGATGAGTTCTGGCTGACACTGAGAAATGGGCCCTCCAGCAAGCCATGGGGTGGGAGAGAAGGACTAATGTGTAAGCTTTGCCAATTTTCATGGTGTAAGTACTCTACCCTAACCTATTCCAAATTACCAACATTTGCAAAATTCCAGAAAATTTGAAAATCAGCTTTCGTAAGCCAAAACAGAGAATGATACAACACTGGGATCATGACGCTCTGGTGACTTGATTGCCTCCTCTCGTACACCTCAGCTCATTCTCAACAATGCCATGAGATTTCAATGGAACTATACTGGATCTTTGGGATGCCTGGAAATTTTGGGCTCTCTACAATAGTAAGAAACCAGAAATCAGAAGGGATAAGACGCAATGGGTTAGATTCAGGCTCATTTTCTTGATAACCATGTCACCATCTTAATTTAACAAATTCTATTCCATGGAATTCTGGAAATTCATCCTTAAAATCTTTATTAAAAAGTACTCCCAGGGCGCCTGGGTGGCTCAGTCGGTTAAGCGTCTGATTTTGGCTCAGGTCATGATCCGGTAGTCCCCAGATAGAGCCTTGTCGGGCTCCCTGCTCAGCAAGAAATCTGCTTCTCCCTCTGTCCCTCCGCGCTTGTCTTCTCTCTCTTGCTTGCTCCCTCACTCTTCAAATAAATAAATAAATAAATAGTCTTTTTTTAATAGTACTCCATTGGCAGAGGCCCCTCACTGTAGCTATAAATCAGTCTCTAGCTGTTTGAAGCAGTCAACAGATACATTATGAAAGTTTGAGAAGGTTCAAAATTTCCAGGAAGATCAGGGAAATAATCTGGATGCTACAAATAAGAAATAATAATAACCATGAGACAAACCTAATCAGATCACAGGATTTCTCTATCAGAAACTTCACTAGCATCCTTGCCTACCACAACATCATCTGACACCAGAGCCACCAAAAGAACCAAATGCCTTCAGCTCAGCCAAAACCGAGGTCAAACCCTGACAAGTATACTTACTAGCACTATGAATTTAAATGACTTATAAAACCTATTGTCTCTCTTCTATTCATCAGATGGGTGCAATCCCCTCTCAGACTTATCTTTTGTACTTCCTCAACTTTGTTCCTGTTCACTCCTCTCTTGATCTCAACTACTGCCTTCACTCCCACCACCTTTGTGGCCAATTGGGTCACCCAGGCAGATTCACTGCTCTTACCTCCCTTCAAAAAAGATCTTGCCTGGGACGCCTGGGTGGCTCAGTGGCTGAGCGTCTGTCCTTGGCTCAGGGCATGATCCCAGAGTCCCAGGATCAAGTCCCACATCGGGCTCCCTGCGTGGAGCCTGCTTCTTCTCCCTCTGCCTGTGTCTCTGCTTCTCTCTCTCTCTCCCTCTCATGAATAAATAAATAAATAAAATCTTTAAAAAAAAAGATCTTGCCCTTGGGGCACCTGGGTGGCTCAGTCAATTAAGCATCTGCGTTTGGCTCAGGTCCTGATCTCCAACTCCCGGGTTCAAGCTCTGCATCAGTCTCTGTGCTCAGTGGTGGGGGGGGGGGTCTGCTTCTCCCTCTGCCCTTCCCGTTGCTTGTGCACGTGCTTTCTCTCTCAAGTGAATAAATAAAATCTTTAAAAACAAACAAAACATTTTAAAAAGATCTTGCCTGTCAGCTCCAAGCAGCACAGTTTGCTGATGCTCTCTGCTAGCATGTCAACTTTTGAGTTGTGGCAGCCCCCAACCAATGGCTGAGCCTGGCAGGTTAGGCTTGGCTGTTTGGGGGGAGGGGGTTGTCAGGTTGACAGCAGGCTTGAGGCCTCCACCTTCTTTTTTTAAGATATTTTAAAATATTTTATTTATTAATGAGAGACACAGAGAGAGAGGCAGAGACACAGGCAGAGGGAGAAGCAGGCTCCCTGCAGGAAGCCTGACATGGGACTTGATCCCGGGTCTCCAGGATCAGGCCCTGGGCTGAAGGCAGCGCTAAATCACTGAGCCACCTGGGCTGCCCTAAGGTTTTATTTATTTATTCATTAGAGACAAACAGAGAGAGGCAGAGACATAGGCAGAGGGAGAAGCAGGCTCCATGCAGGGAGCCCGATGCAGGACTGGATCCCAGGACCCTGGGATCACGCCCTGAGCTAAAGGCAGATGCTCAACTGCCACCCAGGTATCCCAAGGCCTCTCGCTCCTTGATCACTCTTCTTCCTCCTTCATCTTTCACAGGCATGTACCTCTTCACCCCTACTTCCATTGCAACATCTGCTTCCCAGGGGACCCCACTGATAACACTGATCAACTCTATGCAGGCTGGTGTGGTTCTGCTGTGTGAAGACGAGAAGCCAGAGGCTGGTAGTCTCTTGACTCCTTCGACCAATTCTGTACTCCAGTGAAATGCCACACCACAAGGAGTAGAATCTGGTTTCCGGAACAGCTGCTATAGCGCTTGATAAGAACGGCCTAAAGGGGGTGCTTCGGTGGCTCAGTTGGTTAAGCGTCTGCCTTGGGCGCACATCATGATCTAAGGGGTCCTGGGACTGAGCACCTGCTTTGGGCTCTCTGCAGAGCGGTGGAGTCTGCTTCTCCCTCTCCCTCTGCCCTTCCCCCCTGCTTGAGTGCTCTTGCTCTCGCTCTATCTCTCTTGCTCTCTTTCAAATAAATAAAATCTTAAAAAAGAAAAAGTCAGGCCAGTAAGTTTCCTCTCCTTTTCTACCTGTGATGGAATGTTCCAAAACATGGTTTCTCCACCCAGCCTGTTCAAGGACACCCCATGCATGTGCCTGGGTGGACCTCCTGAGCAATCATCGGTGGCTCTTCAAGCCTTGTGGTCAATCGGTGGCTAGTACAGTAATCAATATCTTGGCTTTGTTTCCGAGCCTGTCCTACCAATTTTCCTCTTCCCCTCACTCTCCCTGCTGTGAGAATGCCTCTCCTAGAGAAAGCACGTTAACACTTAATCCTTGCCCAAGGCTCTGTTTCCAAGGGAAACCCAGATAATAAAAATACTATTTGCCTTACAAAGCTGCCAAGAAGGTTAAACTAGATAATGCACTGAGGACAGGCTGGGCATGCAAGAGGCAACGGAGCTTAATCCTCACTTGGCCGTGTCTCAGTCAGCAGGGCAGGAACTTCAAGTGGGAGGACCGGAGTTCCAGAGTCCACAGAGAATGCCCAAGTGCTGATTCCAGCTGCCCTCGTCCCTGTCTGCTCTGAAATCCTGTGGCTGGCGTCACTGCATGGTAAACCAAAGCCCAGCACAGTGTGAAAACAAGACCTCTCCATGCAGGGACCCTGTGACAGGGCACACAGAGTCACCTGAAAGTATTAGAAGGCAGGAGAGTTTTCCTTCCGAGCCAGGAAACTGGCTTCCCTATTGATTGCCTTGTGCAGTTGGAGGGGAATCCTTTTCTATATGGAAACGCTCCATGCATCCCCATGCTGAGTCGGTAAACCATACACAGCTTGTGAGATAGCACATATACTTTTAGAGAGATGATCTAAAATTAACATTTCTGCTAGTTCAAACACTAGGAAACCAGAGATTACTGTGCTTTGTAGAACAGAAGGCTTGTACACTCAGGGCATATGCCGTTTGCATCTGTTCCTAATTGGCATTTCTGGTTCAGGTGCAGGAGGGTAGACGGTTAAGGAAAGAGTGGAGCAGTTTTACCAGGCCCGGGATGCTGGCGCTTTGCCCCCTCTGGGAGGAAATTGTGATCCTGTCTCAGGACCATGGAGCACTCAGTCAGAGGTGGCTGCGGAAAGGGGAGGCTCAAACACCAAGGGATTGGACCATTACATTATCTGTGCATTTGTGGAGCAATTATAGCAGCAAGATAAGTAGGGGGCCACACTTTTAATTAGTCTTTCCCCCCAGCAATCTAGATAGAAGGCAACTATTAAAAAAAAGAATTAAACAGTCCCTAATGTCAATCCCACTAGAAGGACAGCCACTCAGTGTTTTTCAAGATGAAATCCATGGACCCCCTGCATTAGAATCCCTGGGGTTGCCCAGACGATTCCTTTTAAACAAGCACTTTGGGTGATTCCGATGAACACTAAATTTTAAAACCTCTGATTTAATTGAACTAAATTATTATCCAGTCCAACTTTTCACATGCAGTTCCCGGGAGAACAACACTGAATAAGAAATCTCGTGATAGACAGCATTCTCTTTCTTTTCCTAGGGAGGTAAATGGAGCAGAGGTCCCCGCCATGACTCCCTCCAGAACAACATGGAGTTGGCCTTTTCTGAACTTCAGACAGGCTGGACTCCAGGCTCCAGGCAGCCAGAGCTTCAGAAATATAAGGGTGTATCTCTGCGCAAACACCCATTTCACAATGGAGAAGCCATGTGGCTTGCATTTCCTTTTATGGTTGATTCACAAATCTCTTTATGAAAGTCATGATGGTGCTAACAAAGATCCCCTGGACTTGGAACATTCCCATTCAGCTTTGGTTCTCCGAAGTCAAAGCCCTGGGATCAGGGAGGGTTTAGCACTATAGCTTTTTCTGTCTGGATTTCACATCCCTGACCCCTGAGCACTCTGGTCAAAATCTGGGTCTTCCTTCAAGGCTACAGCATTTCTCGTATACAGTAGTACTATCTGCTGTACTGCAACACCCCCCTTTGTTCACGCATGACTGATTAACAGGGGAACGATACCAGCATAACATGGAAAGCAGAAACAGATTTACTGTGAGGTTGATGAAGCTAAGATTTATGGACCTTCAATTACATGGGCCCCTTTCAAGAGGCCCTAGGAAGAACCCTACCAGTGTATTCACATGGGAATATTCGTAGAACTGGCAAGGAGATATGAATACATGCCCATCAGTCCACAAGGCATTAAAATGCCTCTGCCTATGTCTCTGCCCCTCTGTGTGTCTCTCATGAATAAATAAATAAAATGGTTTTTTTTTTAAAAAAAAAAGATACAGAACTGTGCCAACTCCTGAAAGACCTCCCTGGTGCTCCATCTTTAGATTCACTCCCAGCGCCTTTGCCCGTACCATCCCTAATCCCTGACAGCTACTAGTTTGTCCTCCATCTCTAAAACTGTCACTTCGAGGATTTCATTCAGCCACATTACATTAGGTCAACATGTTTCCTTAGGCAACTCTTGACCATGAAGTTCCTCAGAATCTGTTTTTGATCACCACAACAGTTTTGGGTACTAGAGAACGTCTTTCAATTGAGATTTGTCTGAGGTTTTTCTGATGATTAGACAAAAGTTGTGACAGCTTCCCGGCCTTTTGGCTAAGATCAAGTGTAGACAGGGGTCAGGAATTTTTGAGAGAAAGACCACAGAAATGGAATGCCATTCTCACCACATCGTATCAAGATTCCATACTATCGACATGACTTATCACTGATGATGTTAACCTGCATCGCTTGGCTGAGGTGGTGTTTGTCAGGTTCCTCCATTGTAGAGTTACCTCATTTTCCCTGTTTGCATAACGTTTTCCTTGGAAAGAAGTGTCTATACACAGCCCATGCCTAAGGAGTGGGGAGTTACAACTACATGATTGAGGACAGGGTACGTACAAACATTATTTGAATTTTTCTGCATAGACTTATCAATTCTCCCCCTTTTATTTATTTATGCAATCTTGTATTTGTATCAGTATGGACTTGGGGGTATTTCTTTTATACTCTCAGCTGTAATACTATTTTACTTACTTTGTGGTTCTTTTTTTAAATTTTATTTATTTACTTATTCATTAGAGACAGAGAGAGAGAGGCAGAGACATAGGCAGAGGCAGAAGCAGGCTCCTTGTGGGGAACCTGATGCAGGACTCAATCCCAGGACTCGGGGATCACATCCCCAGCCAAAGGCAGATGCTCAACCACTGAGCCACCCAGGGGTCCCTTACTTGGTGGCTCTAAGTTGTTCCAGCTTTGCTCCCTGAGAGGACCTTCACTTTTTCCTGAGTCCCTTTGACAATCACCCCCTAACTGTGTGTGTGTGTGTGGGGGGGGGTGTCTGTATTGGAGCACTTTCTTCCTCTCTGTCACAGCAAGATGCTCTATGCTAACCTTGTATATTTCCTACTCCAGGTCTAGAATAATTTCTCAGAGGAGCCTCAATTCCTATTATTGAGAATGATCTGAAAACCCAAGATTTTTTCTAAGTGTACTTGTCAATGCTACACCTATAATCTCTGCACAGAGTAAGAAAACACATGTGGCAATACTTGTATAATATTTCTATATGTAGCCCTCTGTATCTATATTAAGGTAAATAGGAGGTCAAATGGATGTTCCAACTCAAATCCATTACTGCATGGATCATTCTGGCTTCCTCCCCTTCATTATCTGTTATCATCCCATTCCAACAGAAATTTGGCTCCTAACAGAGGTCATCCATTTACATAATTGTTCACTTCTAGTATACAGGTATCACACTTTCAGAATGATTTCTGGAATAAGAAACAGCGTCATCAACTAGAGTAGTGTTTGTGTATAGTTCCTTCTGCTTTTTGTCTTACAGACTCTATTCCCTTCCAGAGTCACTTACTTTTTTCCTAATGCTAATTTCATATAAAATTTGATATTCTTCTTGAAGGGAAGCCCCCTACATCATAGGAACTTCAGGATTCACAAAACAGGTAGCTGTCCCACGTGGAAGTCATGGTTTATATATGCTTTTTTCCATACCTAATGGTTCAAGGCACCTGGAAACAAGTGTTTTCACACGAAAGGGGAAAGACCTAGCAATATGTGAAGACCTTAAGGAAACACCTGAGGGGCACCTGGATGGCTGAGTGATTGAGCGTCTGCTTTTGGCTCAGGTCATGATCCTGGGGTCCCAGGATCAAGTCCCGTACTGGGCTCCCCATCGCAATCCTGCTTCTCCCTCTGCCTATGTCTCTGCCTCTCTCTCTGTGTCTCTCATGAATAAATAAATAAAATCTTTAAAAAAAGAAAGAAAAAACCTGAAAATCCTACAGAAGGGAATTCCTCTAGTGCAAGTGGCTCTAAATGTCCAAGAGTTGCAACTATCCAAAGTAGTTCCAAAGGTAGGCACGGATGCTGCAAAGGCACTTATTTCCCTTTAAGTTGACAGGAAATGATTATGAAGGCTGCATCCTGGTTGAAAGGTTTAATTTTGAGTTATGAGAATCTTCAGTGAAACCGTTCTCCAAGACCTAACTTAGAGGAGAAAAGAAAAACGCCAGTGTTTCAGGGAGCAAAAGACCGACAAGGCTGTAATGCTGGGTCCATGTTATCAGGGCAGATTTCTCTGTGCCAGCACATTACTAGGCTCGCATGCTTATTTTTGATAGTTCTTTGGTTAAGGCTTGCCATAAGTTTTGAGTGGTAGGCCTCAAGTCTTTTTTTTTCCCCATAAACCACTTCTTTCAAAATGCAGTTTAAGCCTGTGGTGTTGTGTAAGAAATTGCATGTGTGTTTACTTCTCTGATGCTCAATCACTAGATCGTGAACATGTCCTTCCTGGGCAGATATTTTTATAGCATTCATTTTTATAAACTCAGCAGGGAGCACAGTGACTGCTGAATAGTTAAATCTACATTATAACATAGTTTAACACCTCTGCCTGATTTCATTTGCTTCTCACTGAGTTCTTTGCATGTATCTCCTCTCTGCCTTTTTTTTTGTGGGCCAACCACTCACCTTCACATCCTGGTGAGGTAAGGTGGTCTTCTACCTTGACATCCTTGATATCCACCACCAGTAATTCAAAAGCAAACATTTCATCCATACCTGCCAATTAATAATGGATTGGTCTCAATATTTTTTTAAAGATTTTATTTACTTATTCATGAGACACAGAGAGAGAGGCAGAGACACAGGCAGAGGGAGAAGCAAGCTCCATGCAGGGAGCCCGATGTGGGACTCAATCCTGGGACTCCAGGATCACGCCCTGAGCCAAAGGCAGACACTCAACCGCTGAGCCACCCAGGTTTTCCTGGTCTCAATATTTTCATGGCAAGCCCTCCTTCTGTATTCTGTTTGCTGTCAGGATCAGTGATGGCTGCAGGATGCCTACTTTATGGTATCAGCCTGCTTGAAATTGTTTCATTTGGAGATAAAATTCCTTTCAGCCTGAACAACCAGCTGCAATAAAAACGGCTTGCATTCGTAAAGCAGAGAAGTTTCCACAGCGCCTCCTCCAATACCTGCCGTGACAGCAAGTGACAGATGGGGCAATCACCATCTTTGTCTTGATACAAGGTCCAGAGTAGTTAAGCCACACCGGAAACCAGGACTTCTCTCACCACATCTACTCCTATTTCTAACTCTCCAACTCTCCTGGTTTTCAATGCAGCAGTAGTATAGTGCACATAATGGACTATGGCATGAATTTGTTTCTCATTAAAAAAACTCATTCTCAAAAGGAAGGAACAATTTTCTTGAGTACAAAGTAAAACTAGTTTTCAAGTAAAAGAATGGAGTGTTTTTAGAAGGTAGTTGACAATTTTGAGACATTCTCTATGAAGCATCTTGATTTTAGAAATCGTTCACAGTGAGGGTCAGATTTTCTAGAAAGCAAACCTGTGGTTTATTGATCAAAGCTCATGACCTGCCTAATATGACATTTAACCCAGAGTTAGAAATGTCCTCAAGGTAGCATTTGCAAACTCTGACTGAGAACTGAGGGTAGCTGATATAGCTGATACAGAGCTTGTAACCCAGGACTCAGTAGAATGTTACTGTGGAGCCTGCAGAGAGCAGAGCTATTTGGCCTCCTAGCATTCATCTTTGGAGATTGAGAATAAAAAAATTCTGAGTAGCTTTGACTGCATCTCTGGGCCAACAGAATGATGAACAGAACAATGCCAACAGGTTCTTGCTTGAAGATAGGGAAATTGCTAAAACATAAAATTTCTCATAAGCTGAGATAGATTCTTGCTGAGGCTTGACTTTAAACCAGATCTCCTTGGGTGCCTGTCTTGATGGGATTACTTGAGGAATACCTTCATTTGCAGTCTTTAAGGCACCAGCTACCAGGACCCTCTGACTGGGTCCCTCAGATACTGTTGATTATCAGATATATTAAACATTTAATGAGGGGAGCCTGGATGACTCAGTTGGTTAAGCGTCTGCCTCCAGTTCAGATCATAATCTCAGAGTCCTGGGATCAAGCCCCATGTCGGACTCCCCGCCCAGCCGGGAGTCTGCTTCTCCCTCTGCCTCTCCCTCTGCTCATGTTCTTTCTCCATCCACCTCGCTAAAAATAAAATCCTAAAAAAAAAGTTAATGATATATCGGGAAAAAAAAATAAGAAATACTCCATTACAGATACACATTAGTTTTAAAATATAAACTGATTTACAAACTTTAAAAGATAAAAAATACCTACCTAGAAGTGAAAAATGTTTTTTCAAATCTCAGTACTTGTTGGATGAATGGCTGAAATAATATTACTTAGGATGCCTAAAGCCTCAAAGAGCTCTGATCCTGGTCTCCTTTCTATTGGTTAATCAACAGGAAACTTGCCCTCTACAACCATCCTCCCACTTGAAAGAGTGAAAGGAATTGGTGACATTTTAGAACTCAGGAAACACTGGAGCCAGGGAGCTGTGAGGGCCTCGGCAGCAAGAACTGAATCCCAGCTCCAGCTTCATAACTCAGTTCTGCACACCTCCCCTCCTTGTGTCATAGATCTCCAGTTGCAAGTCCAAGGACAGCCCAATTTACCCAGCTTGGCCCATGAGTGTATCCCTAGGGTGGGGGCACTTGAGCCAGCACCACGTAAAATCCCACCAGCCCCGTGACTCATGGGTGCGAGGAGAAAGCAGTTTCCAAAGGAAAAGTAAGGTGGTGCTATTACCAAAAGAAAATAGAAATTGGGTCACAGTGCAAATTGGAAAAAGGTGCCCTTCTAGGCAAATATAGTAGAAAAAGACACCCTTTCCCCACCCAAGAGGCAGAGAATTCAGCCCCACTGAGCCTTTTTGGGGGCCACCATCATGCAATGCACGAATTGCACAGATGTAAAAAATGGCCAGAAGAGAAAACAACATCAGATACCACTACTTATGGATGCTCCATCAAAGTAACTCTGGTCAAGTCATCTGATGCTCCCTAAGTAGTAGTTGTCTCAAATATTGTCTCGCTCATTCACAGAATCTACTCAAGTTTCTAGTCATTTGTATGGGACACTTTTCTTTTTTCTTTCTTTTTTTATTTTATTTTTTTAAATATTTTTTTATTTATTCATGACAGACACACACACACACACACATACACAGAGAGAGAGAGAGAAGCGGCTCCATGCAGGGAGCCCGACGTGGGACTCGATCCTGGGTCTCCAGGATCAGGCCCTGGGCTGAAGGCAGCGCTAAACCGCTGAGCCACCCGGGCTGCCCCTTTCTTTTTTTTAAAGATTTTATTGATTTATTCATGAGAGACACAGAAAGAGACAGAGACACAGGCAGAGGGAGAAGCAGGCTCCCTGCGGGGAGCCAGATGCAGGACTCGACCCCAGGACCCCAGGATCACGACCTGAGCCAAAAGCAGATGCTCAACCACTGAGCCACCCAGGTGCCCCACATGGGACACCTTTCTATGTATCTTGTTCTACTTTGGTCAAATACACGTTCTCCTTTCATCTGGGGATCCAAATCACCATGTCAGTCATACTCCTGGACCATAACTCTGATTAACTTTTTCCAAACCTCAGACCTTTATTCTTTTACTTTTAAATATTTTATTTATTTATTCATGAGACACACACACACACACAGAGAGAGAGAGAGAGAGAGAGAGAGAGAGAGGCAGAGACACAGGCAGAGGGAGAAGCAGGCTCCATGCAGGAAGCCCGATGTGGGACTGGATCCTGGGTCTCCAGGATCAGGCCTTGGGCTGAAGGCGGCGCTATACCGCTGAGCCACCCGGGCTGCCCTCTTTTATCTTTTTAATAGTTTTTATGGCTTTCTCCTGGAGCAAGGATCAGCAAAATGTGTACTTCTGGATAACAAAACAGAGCTTCTCACCACAGTTTTACTCTGGAGCCTGCTTCTCAGCCACACTGTCCCATGTGATCATTTTGACCAGGTAGCCTCGGCATCACTGACCAAAGATGGACAACTGGGGGCGGGGAGGGGTTGGTAAAAGAAAGACCTGTAAAGCCATTCTTCACTCTTAATACAGTGGTCCCTGCCCTTGGGCCCAGTTGGACTGACAGAGCTCCAGAAATGGGTATCTTGTAATGTGCCTGAGCCTTCATTTCCCAGATAATGAATAGTGCTCATCAAAAGAAGACTGTAATAAACACTCAATGAGCTCATGTAAGTGGGCCTGAGGGCTCTCTAATGAAAGTCACAGGTGTCCCCCTTCAACTCCTGCCTGTGTGCTGGAAATTAAATCTCCTTTCTACAATTCCTTCTGTCTACACCATATAGAGTATTTTCTTCTATTAAGGATTTGTTGGGAGCAGTCCGGGTGGCTCAGCGGTTTAGCGCCACCTTCAGCCCAGGTCCTGATCCTGGAGACCCGGGATGGAGTCCCACATGGGGCTCCCTGCGGGGAGCCTGCTTCTCCCTCTGCCTGTGTCTCTGCCTCTCTCTCCGTGTCTCTCATGAATAAACAGAATCTCAAAAAAAATCACTTAAAAAGAAAGGATTTGTTGGAATCCAATGTCACAATTCCACATTCTGTTCCACTAGAACAGTAGAAACTAGAATAGGTTTTTCAGGGGCATCTGGGTGGCTCAGTGGTTGAGCATCAGCCTTTGTCTCAGGTCATGATCTCAGGGTCCTGGGTTCAAGTTCCACTTCAGGCCCCCTTCATGGAGCCTCCTACTCCCTGTGCTTGTGTCTCTGCCTCTCTCTGTCTGTGTCCCTCATGACACATAAATAAAATCTTTTAAAAATAGGTTTTCAAAGAGGATCAAAAGAGCAAAGATAGCCCATAAAGTTTACATACACAAAGAAAGTACTACTCAGCCAGTATATAGGTGCACCCAATGCTATATTTTCTGTCCCTGTTATAGATACATTCAACTGGTGCCAGGAATCTGACCTTCAAAGTGTAACTACAGAAGAGAACAGGACATGACAGATAACAGAGGGCCCTAAAATGTTCAAGATTCAAATTTTGGACAAATTTCCTTTAGATTTTTCATTGTCGGAAATCACTAAAGGAGAAGCCTATGTGGTTTCACTGACTGACAAAGATAGGTAGCACTGCGATGCCAGCATTTTTGTGGGCATCATGAGTTACAGGCTGTAAAATATGATTAAGATTGTTTACAAGTCCAGCTTTAGAAGACATTCCATGTAAAGTTTGAAAATCTGGTTTTCAGTTGAGGTCTCATCACTTCCTTTCGGAGGGATTTTGGATGGATCACACTATCCTCCTCTGAGCATGTTTCCTCATATGTAAAGAGATAATGATTTCAGGGGGCATGTTCATCAAGTGCTTTGACAATAAGATGAAATGGTATGCAAATTATATACATAGATATGTAGATTAGACGCAGATTAGATATATTAGAAGAGGAAGTTTAATTAGTTATTTAATTGATTCCGCAAATATTTATTAGGCACTGGTTACATACCAATATTGTGCTAGGGAAGCCAAAATGAAGAAAATTTGTCTCCCACCATTGAGAAGTTTCAAGTTTAGCAAAGAAATAGATCTGTGAGCAAACAAAAATGCAGTGCTCTATGGGTCCAAAGGACAGGCTAAATAGCTATAAGAAGGAAGATATTCCAGATTTGAACTTTGAAGTAGCCTTGAATTCTGTTGTCATCATGCTGAGAGGAGAAGAGAATTCAAAGTTGAGACAGCACAATGTGTCATATTACTTTGGCATGAAGAGAACATGAGTGATGACAAAACGAAGGGAAGTGTGGCAGCAATGTGGAAGGCAGGATTGATGGGTATCCTAGGTTGAGTTCCCTGAAAGTAAATCCTAGGAGGAGGATTTGTGCTCAAGAAATTTACTAAGTACGTGCTTCCTTGAAAAAGCAGTAAGCACAGTGGAAACAAGACAGAGAAAGCAAATAAGGCAAACAGAGGCTTGGTTTTAGGCAAGGTCCCATTCAGGATAGCTTCAGGCCGGTTTTGCAGGGGAGTTGTAAAAAAATGAGTCATCTCTCAGAACTGTCTGATGCAAAGGCAAAGAAACAGACCATACTTCTGCACATACCAGTCCATTGCTGGAGAGTGACACAGGGGCATGTAAAACTTCAGATATATCTCTCTGTTTCTGTAGGACAGGCAGCTCTACTAGCCTGAGCGAGCAGCCCTCTGAAGCAGAGTTAACGGTGTAAGCTTTTATTTTATTTTAATTTTAAAGATTTTATTTATTTACTTGAGAGAGAGAGAGAGAGAGAGAGAGAGAACATGAGCAGGGAGGAGAGGAAGAAGCAAGCTCCCCAGGAGCCCAATGAGGGGCTCAATCCCAGGACTCCGGGATCATGACCTCAGCCATAGCAGACACTTAACTGGCTGAGCCACCCAGAGGGTGCAAGCTTTTAGACACAAAATACACACCAAACCTGGATAGGTGCCAAGAAATGGTAAGCAGCCCCAAAGAAGATCTTTGTTAGCTATCTCTGGCGTTGATAAAATAATCCAAGTTAGATTTTTGTTTTTAAGATTTTATTAATTTATTAATAATAAATGAGAGAATGAGCAAGAGAGAGAGAGACAGAAAGACAGAGTGAGAGAGAGAATGAGCAGGGGGAAGGGCAGAGAGAGACGGAAAAGCAGATTTCCCCACTGAGCATGGAGCCTTACTCGGGGCTTGATTCCAGAACCCTGGGACCATGACCTGAGCTGAAGGCAGACATGTAACCTACAGCCACCTAGGTGCCCCTAAAATAATCCAGGTTAGATGATAGATCGAATTTATAATCCAATCACCTTCAAAATGTTTTTCTTCACACGGCTGTTTGTAATTTTTTATGATAACACGTACCTCCTTGGGCACTTTCAGTTGGCACCTAAACTTTTTTGAATTAAGATGATACCTAAAATAGGCAAATATTACTCTAATACCCAAGCCAGATAAAGACATTACAGAAAAGGGAAACTATACACCAATATCTCTAATGAATGATGAATATAAAAATATTCATCAAAAATACCAAATCCAGGTGCATGACTGGCTTAGCCAGTGGACCATGTGACTCTTGATCTCAAGGTCATGAATTCCAGTCCCACATTGGGTAGTGATTACTTAAAAAAACAAAAACTTGAAAAAAAATAGTAATACCAAATCAAACTGGGCAATATATAAAAGGGATAATATATCACAACCAATTGTGTGGTTCATACAGGAATCCAAGACTGGTTAATTATTTGAAACGCATTCAATGTAATTTACCACATTAACAAATTAAATAGTAAGAGATACATGATTATATAAATACATGTAGAAAAAGAATTCAAAGGCAGCAAAGGATTGGGGCGTGTCTCTGCCCCAATCTCTCTCTCTCTGACATGAGTAAATAAATAAAATCTTAAAAAAAGAAAAAGAATTCAATAAAATATAACATTAATTCATGATACTACTCTAGCAAACTAGGAAAATAAGGGAAACTCCTTAATCTAATAGTGAATCTACAAAAAATATACCTAATATCATACTTTATAGTGAGAGATTAAATGCAATCCCCTTAAAATCAGAAACAAGGCAAGCATGTTCTCTCTCTCACTACACCTATTCAACTGAATACTAGAAGTCCTAGTTGAAGCAAAGAGACAGAAAAAGGAAACGGAAGACATACAGATTTGAAAGGAAGAACTACAATTATCTTTATTTGAGACAACATTAATTGATGCAGAAAATCCTAAAGAATCTACAAGATAAACTCTCCTACACCCAAGTTAATTTGGCAAGGTTGTAGGATACAGGTTTCATATACAAAAGTAAATTGTATCTTTAAATACCACAAATAAAATGTTGGAATTAAAAATCACACACCATTTGTGATATTTAAAAATGAAATGCTTAAGGATTGTAATAGCTTTTCTGATGTGGCAACTTGCAGAAGTTACAATTCCCAGACACTCAATCTAGTTATTGCTATGGAAGTATTTTAAAGATTTAAATCCTATCATCAGTTGGTTTTAAGTAAGGGAGATTATCTTGGATAATCTGGGTGACCCTGCTTTATGAGCTAGGCTAAGGTTTGAGAGAGATACCAAGAAAGAGGAAGCAGGAAGAGAAAGAAATTCTACTTGTGAACAACAGTTTCTACTCATATATGTGGAATTTCATATTGTTACCGATCTTCTCTTCCTGAGCATCCGTCACATCTACAAGAACCAAATCACTGTAATAAATCTCAGTGGATAGATAGATCCCTCCTACGGATCCTGTTACATGATTAAACACTGACTAATACAGGTGTAAACCTAGAATATTCTATAGGATATGTATGTTGAAAACTAAAAAAAAAAAAACTGAGAGGAATCAAAGAATAAATAAATGGAAAAATACATTGATCATGAGTTGAAAGACTCAATATTGTAAAGGTACCAATTCTCCCCAATTTGATCTATAAATCCAACACATTCTTCATCAAAATACAGAAAGCAGGGGCACCTGGGTGGCTCTGTCAGTTAAACATCTGCCTTCAGCTCAGATTGTGATCTTGAGGTCCTGGGATCGAGCCCCATGTAGGGCTCCCTGCTCAGTGGGGAGTCTGCTTCTCCCTCTCCCTCTTCCTCTGCCTCTCCCTGCTCATTCTCTCACACTCACTCACTCTCCCTCTCTCTCTCGCAAATGAATAAATAAAATCTTTTTTAAAAACACAGAAAGCATTTTTAGATGCCAAAAAGCTGATTCTAACATTTATATGAAAAGAAAAAGTAGAATAGTCCTCAAAAATCTGAAAAATAAAAAGTGAGAGGACACCCATTATCAGATTTCTTTTTTTTCCCGTTATCAGATTTCAATACTTATTACAGATGCTGCTGGAACAATTGGATGTCCATATCCAAAAACACAAGCTACAACACATACCTCACACCATATGCTAAATTTAACTCAAAATGTACCACAGAACTAATTGTAAAATGAAAAAAACTATAAAATTTCTAGAAAAAAAAATCTGTGTGACCTTGGGTTTGGCAATAAATTTTTAGATACAACACCAAAAACCTTACCTATGAAAGAAAAAAATTAATAAATGAAACCTTAAGTAAAATTTTACTTTTTGAAAGACATCGTTAAGATAATTAGAAAATGAAGCAACATACAGACTGGGAGAAAATACTTGGAATATTATCTGATAAAGGGCATATCCAGAACATAAAAATAACTCTTAAAATTTAACAACAAGAAAACAAACAACCTCGTTAAATAAAAACAAAGATTTGAACAGATACTTCATCAAAGAAAATGTAACTGTTATTACAGAAATGACCATTAAAATAATGACATTCCTATATATCTGTTAGACTGGCTAGGAAAACCTGACAATAAAAGTACTGGCAAGGATGGAAAGCAAAATGCCCTCTTACTCATTGCTAATGGGAAATCAAATAGTATGGTCACTTTGGAAGACAGATTACCACTTGCTTATAAAGTCATACATAGATCTGCAATATGATCCCACAATTGTGCTCCTAGACATTGCCAAATGAATCAGAAATTTATGTTCACACAAAAACCTACATATAAGTGTTTTAGAAGATTTTCATAATCTCTAAAACCTGCAAGTGACCAAAAGCCCATCCATGGGAGAATGGATAAGCAAACTGCAGTATATCCATACAACGGAATACTAGTCACTGATGAAAAGGAAGGAATTATTGATTCACACAGCAACAGAGATGAATCATAACTGCAATTGGCTAAGTGAAAGAAGCCAGACCCAAAAGAATACATAGTGTATAATTACATTATAGGACATTCTGGAAAAGGTAAAACTATATAAAAAACAGATCAGGGGGGGATCCCTGGGTGGCGCAGCGGTTTGGCGCCTGCCTTTGCCCCAGGGCGCGATCCCGGAGACCCGGGATCGAATCCCACGTCGGGCTCCCGGTGCATGGAGCCTGCTTCTCCCTCTGCCTGTGTCTCTGCCTCTCTCTGTCTCTCTCTGTGACTATCATAAATAAATAAAAATTAAAAAAAAAAAAACAGATCAGGGTGCCTGGGTGGCTCAGTTGGTTAAGTGTCCAACTCTTGATTTCGGCTTAGGTCAAGATCTCAGGGTCTTGAATTCCAGTCCCACATCAAGCTCCATACTCAGCGGGGAGTCTGCTTGTCTCCCTCTCCCTCAGCCCCTCCCTCCATTCTTGCTGTCACTCTAAAATAAATAAATCTTAAAAAAAAGAAAAAGAAAAACAGATCAATGGTTGCCAGTATTTAAGAAAAAGGGAATAGCTGATTACGAAGGAGGTACACAAGAGAATTTTTAGTGTGATGAAACCATTCTGTATGGTATTAGGTTGGTGGATACATGACTCGGTACATGTGTCAAAACCCTAAGTAGGTCACAAAGACTGAATTTTAAAGTGTGCGAATAAAAAAATCAATGAGAATGCCAAAGGATGTCCAGATGGAATTCAGATTATGACAAATTATTCTAGCTGTATCATAAATATATTACACAACCTCAGTGAAAAGTGTGGGGAAAGATCTGAGAGTAACGTCAGAAAATAGTGTTTCAACCGGAAAAATGTAAGGCTAAAACAAAAAGACTGTAGGTAAATAGTGTGCTCTTGCACGTAAATTTGTTTCTCAAAGGGTATGGGTTAAGAAGAATGAAAATTTTATGTATATACTATGGTTGGATATATGTCAGTAAATGATAGACAACAGAGGCATATTACTCAACAATCAGAGAAAAAAGTTAAAAATAAGCTAGGGAAAGACTAGCATGCATCCTGTGGTACTGCAGTAGAATTTGAGACATGAGTATAAATTCACATTTAGCTTAATATATATACAAATAGAGAAATAATTACAGGTGTGTGTGTACGTTGGTTAGTATGCATACATATATTTGCTAGTTCACTCTCCCGGGAGGGCCTAAAAGTAGTGATAACCCCAGCAGCAATGAAGCACAGCCAGGCAGTGCCCAAATTTTGTTTTTTTTTAATACCATTCCTTAATAAAAGAAACCAGGGCTCCTTAGAGACATAGACAATTCAGGGACTGGGACAGGAAATAAACAGGCTGACCCTAAAGCACTGTGTATTGATAGAAAGAAAGCAAGCGCTCAAAGGAATGAAAGGATGGGCATGTTTATGGGAAACAAGAGTCAAGTTGATAGAGTTCCCAATGGCCAAAGTGGGAACAGTCTGACCAATAAAATAAACAAAATGATACTGGATTAAAACCCAAGTGTAAAATAAATATTGTGGAAATAAATGGAGATCAACCAACTGAGAACATGCAAAGGCAACTGATTCAGAGCTTGCTGGCCCAAAGGAGGCCACCATCACTTGGACTTGTGTTTGTGCACTAGTGTCTTGGCATATACTCAAAGGTAATCAGAAAGGTAGGAAAGCTTTATATGAGAAAGAGGAAGGCTTCAGGTGTGTTCTGATTGGAGGCAGGCTAACTAGAAGCAGGTCCTCTTTTGTGATTGGCTAGGGATTCCTGTTTGGCTTTCTCTGGTTGGTCCTAAGTTAGAAGTAGGGACAACAAATAGGGAAGCTCTGGGTTACTAATCAAGTCCAGGCCATTTGGGACTGATTATTGATGGAGTTGCTATTTAGCTTCCTGAACTATTGCTGGAAATAGCAATCTGATTTCCTACAAGCCTGACTTATAGACAGCAAGCTGGCTTTCTGGGCTGGTTATTATAGATAATGGGTTAGTCTCCAGGACAGATTGCTGCAGGTTGTGGGTCAGAGTTTGTTTTTACTTTATTTTTCATATATATATGGTTTAGCTATTGTTCATTTGTACATTAAGCCTCTTACTATTCATGACTCCAAAATATAAAAATAAGTGATTGAATGAATATGAAGCAGAAATCTTCCTTACAGAATGTATGGAGATGGCCTCACTTCCAGGAAGTGCATATAACTCCTCCATCCTTAAGTGTAGACTGGATTTAGTGACTTGCTTCCAACAAATATGTATTCACAAATGGAACATAGAAAAACAAAACAAAACAAACAAACAAAAAAAACAAATGGAACACAGTAACATCATGGTGGACAAACTTGGAAAGTAATACTTTATCCAGCTGACGGAGGTCAACCTGATCAACAATAAGTTATATTGATTCCTTGTACTTTTGAAGTGATGTTTACAGAAAGGCACTTTATTTCTGTGGTCTTCTTCTCAAAACCCATAACCCCAATCTAATAATAAGAAACACCAGAAAAACCCAAATTGATGGACATTCTACAAAATACCTGACTGATACTCTTCAAAAAAGCAAAAACAAACAAACAAAATGACCAAGGAGTTATCACAGATCAGAGTAGATTAAGTAAACACACTGAATAAATATAACACAGTAATATAGATGGAATCCTGGAATGGAAAAAAAGACATTAGATCTTTAGAAGAAGAAGAAAGAGGGGCACCTAAGTGGCTCAGTTGGTTAAGCACCCTGCCCTTGATTTTGGCTCAGCTCATGATCTCAGAGTCACAAGATTGGGCCCTGCGTCACATTGTGTGTTGGGCGAGTAGCCTGCTTAAGATTCTCTCTCTCCCTCACCCTCTGCCCCTTCCTCTCCACCCCACCAAAGGCTCACACCTTCACATACCTTCTCTCCATCTAGAAAGAAAGAAGAATGAAAGAAAAGGAAGACAAGAAAAAGACTAAGGTAATCTGAAAACAGTATAGAATTTAGTTATTATTTTTGTTAACATTAAATTTTCAGTTTTGACAAATGTATCATGGTTACGTAAATGTTAACATATGCAGAAACTAGGTGAAGGGCAAACAGAAACTCTGCTATCTTTGCATCTTTTCTGTAAATCTGAATATTTCTGAATAAAAAGTTTATTTAAGAAAAATAATACGTGTCTCTTCAGGTACATTTTTGCTTGACATTTAAACTTTTCCATCATAAGTTTAAATATTTGCCAAAGATATAATTTCCAACATATTGTAAATATTGTGATTTTAAATTAAAACTGTCATATCTCTTTTACATGTATTCAATGGACTATAAATACCAAGCAATTTGAACCATGATCTCCAATTTAAAAAATACATGAACAAGCTCTTCCCTTAACTGTCAGAAATATTAAATTACTCCTTATTCTCCTTGAACTCATATTTCCAAATTACTTCTCCTTCATAATTTAATCCTATTGAGATACATTTTGATGCTTTTAAATCCCATTGATTACCCTAACATCCCTCCTCTGCAATAAAATGTGTATATAAATTAAAACTTTAATATTTAAAATTACCCATGACCTTAAGGCTTACATGTTGATTATAATTAGACTTTGATCCAGAAGAAATTTTTATGAGTAATATATGTTTGATCAAAATAGACTATATTACAGACATCTGGAAACTATCAAACCTAAAAAGCAGTTATTTATTGGAAAAACACAACTCAACGAAAACAAGAGAAGTTTACTTTTGTTTTACAAGAACTTTTGACTCCAACATTTGGAATTATTCCTATGTTGGTTAGTCAGGAAGGTAACGCTCACAGAAAGATTCAGAACAGGGTTCTGATTGAGTGAGAAGTATGACTTTCTTTTGTAATATGGAAGAAAGGAGATTGTGAAGTAAAAGGGAAGTGTGGAAATTGAGCTTGATTCCAAGTGCATTTTCACACAGAAAATGTAGAAAAGAGTAAATACGGAAATTTAGAGGGGCACCTGGGTGGCTCAGTCGGTTAGGCATCTAACTCTTGGTTTCTGCTCAGGTCATGATCTCCAGGTCTTGGGATCAAGCTGGAGTCCAGCTCCGCACTCAGTGGGGAAACTGCTTGAAGATTCTCTCCCTCTGCCCCTGCCCTCAACTCACTCGTGAGCATGCCCTCATGCTCTCTCAAATAAATAAAAAATCTTAAAAATATATGGAATTTTAGGACTTATAAAGTGAACCCCTCAAAACCCCTTAAAGCCATTGCCCCCTTGGAAAGACTGCACATATCTCTGGGAGTAAGAATTCTCCAGTATGAAAGCTACCCTCATGAGAATGCTCAAAGGCATGAAGTTTATCCTATGGCCAAAGGAGAACAATAAGAGCTGCCAAGCACAAAAGATTTTAGAAACAAGCCAGGTAATTATTTCCTGGATGCATGAAAGGAAAGAAGAACTGGAAGAGTAGTTGAGTTAGTGTAGTAGAGAAATCTTGCAAGAGTCCCCAAGAGTGAGCACCAGCTCTCTGATCCAAGGCATATTCTGATTACCAGACAATTCAATCCATTAAGTGGTCATCATCCTCCCCAAAGAGCCATGTCCCCTGGTATTTCAGTTCTCTAAGCATCAGGCAATTGTCTTCCCAACAAGATGAACTTATTCAGACAGAACAGAGCATTCCAAAGACTCAGAGTCCCTGTGACTACAACATAGCAAGCTGAGTCCAAAGACCCTTTTTTGTCTCTATGAATCGAGATGGAAACATTTTATCCTTAGCATTTTCGGCAATCTAGTTGACTCTCCATTTAAAGAAACCCTCTGCAGATTGACTCCTGCTTAAATGAATGCAAACAACAAAACCAGGGTCCCGGCAGAGGGGGCCCTTTATATCACAGCAGACAATCTGGATCAGTATCACATTGCTGCCATGAGAAAGCCTGTATTTTCACAGATTCTCCCATCTGTGAATTTCTCTCATTTAGCAGAAAGCTGATTACATAACTGGATATCTTTTGGAAGGACTATTTATGTAGTGGTCAAATTTAGATACCTACAAAATATTAGCTATTTAAAATAAACCATTCCTGGGGTGCCTGGGTGGCTCAGTCCATTAAGTGTCTGCCTTTGGTTCAGATCGTGATCCCAGGGTCCTGGGATCCAAACCCTGCAACAGGCTCTTGGCTCAACAGGAAGTCTGCTTCTCCCTCTGCTCCTCCACCCACTCCTGCTCTCTCTTGCTCGCTCTCAAATAAATAAATAAAACCTTAAAAAATAAAATAAACCATTCCCTTCAAAATATTGTCCTGATTGTGGGTAGATAAGAACGCATTTTCTCTGGGTAACTTAAAAATGTGTTTTGAATGTCTGACCCCCAAGGTTAAAGGAAAATTATGTTGTAGGGGTAAAAAGATATCTTGACTGGTATTATACAATCCAAACCCTGGAAGGCCTTTTAAATGCTTCAATGACTCCTCCTTGACCAAACTTTAGTCAGGCTCCTGAGCATGCTCCTTCTACATGAGGCCTCATCTTTGGCCTGCCATCAGTGTCCTGGAAGGGGATTATGGTTTGCTACGACAAAATACACCACTTTGGCATAAGGATTATTTTTAGCTGAAGGGAACTGAAAAATAGCAGGCACAGAAAAACTCTCTACCCTCCCTTTCTGCTTAAAGGCAAGGCATAAATTTCCATTTGTGAATATGCCCCCCACTCCTGCTCCCATACCAGGAAGAGGAGAACCATTCTTCATCACCATTACCAGGGACACGCTTATCGACCGAGAGGCTGCATGAGATTGAGTCTGCCTAACAACCCTTGTGAAAATAATCCTTATCTTCCACTGGTTTGCCCAACAGATTTTCTTCCTGTATTGAACACCCTTATAAACCCAAACCCCTATTCCTTTTTTTGTATCACTTCTCCAAATTTTATTTTATTTTTCAAATTTTATTTCTCTTTGCTAAAATGGTATATAACCTCCAGGTCTAACCACTTCTTTGGGTCTTCACTTCTTTTTTATGAAGGCCTTCAAATTCATACATAATAAAGCTTCTCTTCTGATAATTTGTCTTCTGTAAAACTCCAGTAAGAAAACTAACAGAAAAAAAAAAACTAACAGGGTAGAGGAAAAGATTTTTTTCTCCTCCCCCACAGCCTACTGTCCTTTGATCTGCCAAGCCCAGTTCAGAAAGAACCCCACCCAACAAGTTGACCAAAGATCCACTTCTCCTTCTGATCCCTACGTTCCTCTTAGTAATTTTCTATTTACTGACACTGCCGCCACTTCCACTCTTTCCATTGGTTATAAATCCACAGCTGCCCATACTGTATTCTTAGTGTTCTCTCATTCCTAGAATAATAGAACTGAATAAAGTCTTCACTGCCTGTCCAGTGCAATTTTTCTTTGTCAGTTTCAGGCACAGTGCTGAGTGTGCTAGTACTAGAGCATGTAAGACCCAGACCCTGCTATTCATGAGCATGCAGCTCACTGGGCTGAGGACTCATTTGAGGGATGCTTAATAGATTCACCCTCACTCTGTTAGGGAAAGTTCATAATACCCTTAAGGAAACAGAACTAGGACTAGACTTCTGAGGCTTTGTCTTTATGCCAACTCACATAGTGAGGAGGATGCATGGAATCTTCTACATGTTTCTTTGGTGAGAAGACAGGGTGCTCTAAGAAACAGGTATATTTACTTGGTGATATTCAGAAAAGTAAGAGGACAGATTATCAAGAGAAGCCAGGGCAACACTGTCAACATATGCCTTCCTTCTAACTATTAGTCTTTTTCTTTTCCCTTGACACTCACAAACTCAGCAGTGTGTTTAATACCAAGAAAGGCTGCAATCCAAAACACTGCTGACCACACTATTCTCAGTCTGAGAGTATCCCAGTTGGGACCTCCAGGAAATAAATGCTGAGACTAAATTAAGAGTATAAGAATGTGGGGAACTAGGGATACCTGGGTGGCTGAGTCAGGTAAGTGTCTGCCTTCATTTTAGGTTGTGATCCCAGGGTCCTGGGATCGAGCCCCATATCAGGCACCATGCACAGCGGGTGAGTCTGCTTCTCCTTCTCCCACCCCCTCTACCCTTGCCCCTCAACTTGTGTGCTCTCTCTCTCTCTCAAATAAATAAATACATAAATACATAAATAAATAAATAAATAATTTTTAAAAGAAAATTTGGGGAACTACCTACCTGAAAGATAAAACGAGGGAAGGAAGATTGTACAAGAATGGTGACTCAGACCTGGCAAAGTGTTAGTCAACCCAACAGGGAGCTCTGCAGCTAAGACTGCCCATGAGAGAATCCTCACATTGGACAGAAATGACCAGGCCCTAGTCAGCCTGATCATGCTTGGTCTTGGGCTGGGGACTATGTAGGAAGAGTGCAACCTCTGCTCAAAGCCTGAGGGGGATTCTGAGGGTGCTGTAGGTGAATGGAAAATTCATTTTTGAAGCAAGATCGGAGTGGCACAGCTCTGTGACTGCCAAAGAGAATGCAGAATAATCAGGAACTTTTCTTAAGTAGCAAACTGCCTTGAAGCATGGCTTTCTTTCGATCTGAGTACTGAGTACAAGAATGGGCAAATAGATCACCACAGCTTTTTTAGTCCTTTAAGAAATTAACACACTGGGGTGGCTCAGTCAGTTAAGCGTCGGACTCTTGATTTCAGCTCAGGTCATGAACTCCTGGTGGTGAGATCAAGCCCTGTGTCTGGTTCCACGCAGAGTCTGCCTGAGATTCTCTCTCTCTCCCTCTGCTCCTCCTCTGGCTTGTGCTTTCCCTCTCTCTAAATAAATAATTAAATAAATAGTTTTTTTAAAAAAATCTTTGAAAAAAAAGAAATCAACACACAGAAAATTGCACAAGACAAACATGCACAACTCAAGTATTTATCACAAAATGAATACCCATGTAACCATGATCAAGATAAATAAAATATTGCCAACATCCCAAAGGCCTTCCCCGTGGTCCTCACCCCAAATACTAGCTGCCATGCCCCCACAAAAGTAACCACTATTCTGATTTTATCATTATGATCCCCTAGATGGCACTCCGATTGCTTGAGGAAATGGCTTAAACCAAGCTTCTGCCCAAACTCAAGAAAACCGAATTTGGGTGGTCAGTAATATTGTTAATAATGCCTTCAAATATAGGCCTTCCTTTCAACCTTAAGATCTTACTAATGGATCACAAAGAAGCTGAAGGATAGAGAGTAAAGGTAAAGCAGTAGAGACCTAAGCAATTCCAGAATCCACTCAAAATCGAAATGGCATATGTAAAGTTAGAAATTATGTAAACAAAGAACATGAGAGTAGATGATTATCTAATTTCTGATTCACCACCAAGTTTGCAGAAACACTTTTGGCACAGATGAAAGTAAACTTATTACCCAGATCATCTTCAAGGCCAGAATGCCCCAAGAGAATATAAGCTTACTTTCCCAAAGTGCCAGAACTTTCCTCCCTCTATTCAGACTATTCTGAAAGTAGTTATCTCCAAATCCAGAACCAGGACTTGACTCCCAAATGCCCTTTATTAATCTTTTCTTTTAAGAGATTTTAAAATCATATATTCTTATAAAATTAAAATTACATAGAGGTGAAAAGGTAAGTTCCTCTCTTAGGTTGAGTAGCCCCAAAGGTAGACCTTGAGTTAAGCATTTAGACACAAGTTCTATTATTTGGAAGGTCAAGGAACATAGTGAGGGAGCTAAGAAATAACACAGAGAAGGGAAGAAAAGTCAATAAATGATGTGTTGATGAGCCGATTCTCACTGGGTACATTTGGGGCCAATTCCCTGTGAATCTCTAATAGATGTTGTAGTCAGAAGTTGTCACACGACAGCCCATGAGTCAAAACTGGCCCACTGGCTATTTTTATAAACAAAGTTTTTTTTCTAAAGGTTTTATTTATTTATTTATTTATGAGACACATAGAGAGAAAGAGGCAGAGACATAGGCAGAGGGAGAAGCAGGCTCCATGCAGGGAGCCCAATGCAAGACTCAATCCCAGGACCCCGGGATCACGACCTGAGCTGAAGGCAGACACTCAACTCCTGAGCCACCCGGGTGCCCCTAAACAAAGTTTTAATGGAATAGAGCTACACCCTCTTTTGTTTACATGTTTTCCTATGAGTTAAAGAATTAGGACAAACAGTATCACTTTCAAATCCTAAATCTTTTGTCTCGCCCTACAGAAAAAGTTTGCCACTCTGTGGTATAGAACATGCCTCAGAGTTGTCCCACCAGAGAGGAAGCTGAAGCATTCATCTGCCACCACTCATTCTTCATTGGCCAAGGACGAGCATGGAGGCACTAACTCCTCAGGCCTTCTGGCTGACTCCATAGGCAGACCAAGAACACTACTGTGTCCAAAGGAAACTGTCCCTTAGAGAGTTGCATGAGTGCTTGCAGTGAGAAATTAGGCATATACGGAAACAACCGAGTGCCCAAGACATAAAAGCAGACAACAGTGGCATCTGGTACTATTCCTAGCACACACAACCATCAACTCCAATCCCCATAGGTAACCATGTTAACAGTTTGTAGAGTATCTTTCCAGATGCTTTTCTATATACACGGAATGCGTTATACACATTTGGGTGCTCTTGCTTCTTTGGGGGCTGATGCCAGGACAGGCGTGAAAGAGTGGGGAAAGAAGGAAGGAGAATACTCTAATAAAAGTTTGTGGTACCATGCTGGTCACAGCTGCTGGCAAGGGGAGCCCCTCTGAATGCCTTAGAATTGTCCCCTTGTTGTTAGCTGAATGTTAATATGTTAAGTTCCCCTTATTATGGAGTTGCCCCCCAGGAAAATTGAATAAGCTTCTCTGGCTCTGGAGAAAGCTCTGAAGCAAAAGAGCTAGGGCAATAAATCAAGCACTTGAGGTAAGATGTGAAGTAAGTCAGTCGGAGAAGGACAAACATTATATGTTCTCATTCATTTGGGGAATATAAATAATAGTGAAAGGGAAAATAAGGGAAGGGAGAAGAAATGTGTGGGAAATATCAGAAGGGGAGACAGAACGTAAAGGCTGCTAACTCTGGGAAACGAACTAGGGGTGGTAGAAGGGGAGGAGGGCGGGGGGTGGGAGTGAATGGGTGACGGGCACTGGGTGTTATTCTGTATGTTAGTAAATTGAACACCAATAAAAAAAAAAAAAAAAAAGATGTTGACAATGCAAATGTAAACTGTCCAAGACAGCTGCATGTGAAATCAGGGGTAGGTCATGGCAGTGGGACTAGGAAACCAGTAGTGTTTACTACAAACCTAAAGCACACTCGCATAATGACTTGGGTGACTCTGATATACCAAGCTGGGTGGGAAATAGTCAGCTGCAGGAGCAATGAGTCATAAGATACTCTGAAATAGCAACTTATCCTTTTATCTGCCTTTGAATAAGAATGCCCTTCAATTATTGTAGCTGACCTGAATAGAAATGTAGAGCTATTAACTTCTCGGTTCAGTTCTCCTTTAGTCATTAGGTCCTAAATGCTATCACGCCTTCCTCACCTAGGACTCAAAACATCATGTACATTTATGGTCTTAATGTGAAAGGAAGTGATCGCCATATTATTCATCCCTCTGTCTAAAAGGAAAACGTGCAGTCTTTGTCGTAAGTGCCTCTTAATGAAGTATATATGTGATCCGCTTTTACAACTATGGACATAAAAGGAGTTGTATTCAACTTGGGTGATTTTGTCTTCTCTGATGATAAACTTCAAGAGGATTTTGCATCCGTATCCTATCGTCTTCTTGGGTCTTAACCCTGAGAGAGGCCTTGGGCTGTCATGCTCTTTACCTAACACAGTGACGTGAGTTTAGCAGTCATTCAACATCTATTGCTGAAACTAAGGATCAGTTCTTTCATTGGGAATTTATAGTATCCAACTGTGACCTGACTAAGCACCATCCCTTATTTTGTGGGTTTTTTATTCCTGCTTATTCCAGGAAACTAAGGAACCCAAGGGGCTGAAAATGAAATCCTTCCATGTAAAGTGGTTGTGGTTGCAGAAAGCAGCGCTGCAAAATAATGCTGAAAACTTGGGATGCCTGAGGTGTCTTAGTGATTGAGGGTCTGCCTTCAGCTCAGGGTATGATCCCGGGATCCGGGATCGAGTTCCGCATCGGGCTCCTTGCCGGAAGCCTGCTTCTCCCTCTGCCTGTGTCTCTGCCTCTCTGTGTGTGTGTGTCTCTCATGAACAAATAAATAAAATCTTTTTTAAAAATGCTGAAAACTTAATTCACTTCACTTGATTTGTGATGTGTGGAACTAGAAGGCAGAACATGCTTATATTTATTTTACCCAATCTATCTGTGGGTACAGATTAGAGTGAAGGCCATATACACAGAACGACAGACCATTTGACCCCCCATCCGGTTCACACACCTGGAACCTCAAACAATAGTCCAGGACAAGAACAGAGGGTGAGGAACTCAGTAGAGGCTGGGTCTGGGAGGGTCTTAAATTAGCCCGGGATCAGACAAGACCCCAGTGAGACCAGCAGCACAGAGATCCGATGATGGAGAATCGTGGCGCAGCTAAGCAACACAGAACATCAAAGACTACTAGGCGCTTTGTCTTGTCTGCAGAGAGGAGCCCGTCCCTACTGTGGAAATCTGGGATAACCACCATTAACTCCAGCCCTTTGCAGAGAGAGAGCTGCTGAGGTTCATTTGGAGGGGAGAAGAGGTTTGGAGAAGGGATTGGTGGATGTCAAGGGAGTTGTTATAATTAGGGCAAGCTTAAATAAAGACTTTTCAATCAAAGATTTCAACGAGTATAGTCCTTGAAGATGGAAAACTCACTTTAAGGGAATCACAGCAATGAAATCTAACGCTGAGACCAAAATGAAAGTGGTATAACACTTCAGCTCCATGGGAGATGTGAAGATGATTTTTAGCCCAGCTGCCTTTAGGCTTCCACAGATTCATAGAAGCCAAATGCGAGTTTTTGGTTTCCCAGGGAGAAATTCTAGAAAAGTGCCCCCTCCATTTTTTTTGTGTGTCAAGTAAGAGGAGGAACTGGACTCTACTCAGTCCATCTCAACTGCATGCTAAATAGAAAAGCCATCGCTAGATGGGCTGATCATCCCAAGTCACAGGTGAGTGTGGCACGAGGTGAATGTTTTCTGACAAAAAAAACACTTCTGGAGGAGGGTGAAAGCTGAGAATTGCATCGTGTGGGCAGCCTTGAGGGAATGAACTTTCATTCACCACCCCCACTACGAAAGCCTGGGGTTGTTTTTAGCATAGACAAGATTTAAACTACAATTAAAAAGCATTTCTAAGACTCATTTATACTGGGATCCCTGTGGAATTGACAAGTCATCTCCCTGACGTCATCAAGGTTGTCATGGGAACAAAGAAACTGGTAGCTTAGAGCATCTACCTAACTCTCTCCAAATAGTCGTCACAAGCAAAACAGGTATAAAATATCCAAGATAAGAGAAATCAGTGTGGGGGGGCGGCAGTAGGGGCATGGCACAAATTCAGACACTTCGGGAAGAATTGAGAGTCTGTGTAGGGAAAAGACACAAGGGAGAAAGAGACCAATAACACTTGCAAGCAAGAAATCAATACTTCGCACACAAAAGTATTAAAAGATCATATGATTACACCTGACCTCTTTGATACAAACCAAAAGAATATCTGTTACCTCTCAACCCGATAATTAAAAACAAGGAAAGAAGTGGTGTAGAATCACTGCAGAAACAAAGAAACAATTAGGAGGGGAATTGTCTTGTGGTCTCAATTAGTGGCAAGGTGACCTAAGAGAGGTTCAGAGAAGAAATACATAATGACTTTTTTAAAAATAAGCTAAGCATATTATTGTAAATGAACCATTGGAAATAAGAAGGAAAAAAAAGGATAGCGTAAGCGAAAATTGAATTGCATGATGGGGTTCCAGTACAAATTACCATTGGTTTATTTTCCAGGCTCTTTTACAGGGAGGTCAGAGAACTCAATACTGTATCAAAATGCAATTTTTATGCCTGTGAGCCTAGTTTTGCTGGTTATGTAATAATCTTCTTGGAAGAGACAGATCAACCTGGCTATGAGCTTCAGAACAATCAATCAATCTTATCTCAAAAAAAAACCTCCGGCCTTCCTGAGGATTCTCTGGCCATTCTCAGTGCCTTTGCCTGCAAAAAGAAAAAGAAGGAAAAAAAGAAGGAAAGAAAGAAAGAAAGAAAGAAAGAAAGAAAGAAAGAAAGAAAGAGAGAGAAAGAAAGAAAGATGAAAGAAGAAAGAAAGAAAGAAAGAAAGAAAGAAAGAAAGAAAGAAAAAAAGAAAGAAAGAAAGAAATTAAGAAAGAAAGAAATTAGTTAACGAAAATACCAATTCCCTGAAAGAATAAAACTGACCGAAAGCTGTTTTCTTTGCTATCAATTCTGGGGATCGCACATTAGAGTTTACAGCTCTGTCTGTGTTGGGATGTATGGGAGAGAAGGGAAAAGAAGGAAGTTAGACGTTATTTTCTTCTCATTTTAAGAATACGGTTAGTGGGTAGATTGACATTTTAATAGTTAGTTTCAACTGGTTGCTTTTTTGGATTAAACAAGTGCCTTTAACTGCCACCTGAGTTTTAAATGAGAGAGAATGTGAGTTCTAGTTTATTTTCAACCCTGCATATTTATTTCTAGGTAATAGAAAGGTGAATTGTAGCTAGCTGTTAAAATGGATGGAAAAATCAAATCAATACACCTCATTATCACAGTGAAGAAAGGGATCGTGTATCTAAGAGTGAGAAACTTATAACAGAAATATTTTTCAATTCAAGGGCATATGAAAGTGTCAATCAAAAACTACTCCATGGAAAACATAGCTAAGAAATGAATCAGAAAACATGTTCGTTGCTGGGGAGGGTCTCTGCCTTTATGAGTTTTCTATTGTCAAAATAACTCCTTGTAATAAAGCCACCTTCAAACTCAGTGGATTAAAACAACAATCATTTCTTTTCACTCACACATCTGTGATTGAGGCTGTGCTTGGCTGGGTAGCTCTGCTTTAATCTGAGACTCCAGCCTGGCTTGTTCCCTTGCTGGAGGGGCACACGTCTGATCTCTGTGCACTTATGTCGTGGAGTCCAGCTGAAGAAACAGAAGCCAGCCAGGACAATGGCAAAGGTCCCAGAAGATGAGCTCAATTACAGGCCAGGGGTTCATGTTTCCATTAGCATCAAGTTTCTACCATACCATTGGCTAACGCAAATCACATGGCCAAGCTAACCTATGAGGGGCAACAAAATAGACTCATTCCACTCTGAGGCCAAAGCAAATCCCAAAGACCATGTTTCAGGGAAATATACTTTTCCCACAAGTATGAAAGGAAGCAAGTAAATATTTTTTTTAACAATAAACTGCAACTGTTCTAACTAGCTGGATGATTTATGGCATATCATTCAATCTCTCTTGTCTAAAAATTCTTCAATAGAAAAAGTGAAAAAGATAGAAATGTAACATGATATCATGGGAAAACATGAACTTTAGAGCTGTATAGACACTGTTAAATCTCAGGTTTGTCAAGGACTAGCTATGGCTCTTGAGCAAATCACTAAATCTGATTCTCAGATGCTTCCTTCTATTGCCCTCCAAGGGAAATATTGTTGTTACCTATTGTAGCAAATACTCCCCAAACTCGGTGCCTTGATAGCAGAAAAGTTTATTTCTCATTTTTGACATGATCTACTGCAGTTTGGACAGCTATCCTGGGCAGCTTTCCACTAAGCCAGGGGTTAACAAAATCTTTTTTTTCCTTTTAAGATTTATTTAGTTATTTGATAAAAAGAGTGACTATGAGGGGGCAGGGGCTGAGGGAGAGAGAGAAGACTCCTCCATTGAGCAGGGAGCCTGACATGGTGCTCAACCCCAGGACCCTGAAATCATGGTCATGGCCTGAGCTGATAGCAGATGCTTAAATGCTTAAGCCATCTAGGTACCCCACAAGATTAAGAAATTCTAATCCATAGGCCATATCTAGCTAACCTCTGCTTTTATAAATAAAGCTTTATTTGGAACACAGCCATATCCATTCATTTATGTATTCCCTATGGCTACAATAACAGATTTGAGTTTTTGCAACAGAGATAGTATGGCCCACATCAAAATTATTTATTATCTGGTTTGTTATAGAAGTTTGTAGAGGTGGGCACCTGGGTGGCTCAGTGGTTGGTCATGGGATCAAGTCCCACATCAGGCTCCCCATAGGGAGCCTGCTTCTCCCTCTTCCTATGTCTCTGCTTCTCTGTGTGTCTCTCATGAGTAAATAAATAAAATCTTTTTTAAAAAAATAAAAGAAGTTTGTAGAGGCACCTGGGTGGCTCAGGCAGTTAAGCATAGGACTCTTGATTTTAGCTTAGATCATCTCAGGGTTGTGAGATCCAACCTTATGGCTCCACACTCAGCATGGAGCCTGCTTAAGATTCTCTCTCTTCCGCTCCCTCTCTCTCCCCCTCCCCCCACTCATGAAGCTCACATGTTTCCTCTCTCCCAATTTCAAATAAATAAAATCTTAAAAAGAAAAAAAACAAGTCAGATGCTTAACTGACTGGAGCCACCAGGACATTCCTGGAATATAGTTTTTAAATTAACATTTTGAGGGTGCATGGGTGGCTCAGTTGGTTAAGTGTCTGCCTTCGGCTCAGGTCCTAATCCCCCGGTCCTGGGATTGAGCCCCACATCAGGCTCCCTACTCTGAGGGGAGCCTGCTTCTCCCTCTGCCTCCCTGTCTCTGTCTTTCTGTCTCTCCTGAATAAATAAATAAAACCTTTTTTAAAAAGTAAAAAATAAAAAGTAAAATCAAATTTTGACTTCAAACCTTGTAAATGAATCATATACACAAAAAATTTGTATGAAAAAGCAAAGAATAAAACCAAGCATGAACAAAAGAGAAACCTAATTACACATAAAGTTGGCAATATTATAAATAATTGTTTCAAGTGATTATTTTGCATAGATATCTGTACATCCTTAGATGTTTACAAAGCACGCACAGAGAGATCTGTTTGTTAAATACTTAAGTAGAACAACAAAAAGATCTTAAACTTCACTCAGTCGTGACAACAGAGGGAATATTTCTATTGCAGTTTTACTATTGTGTATTGTAGAATAAGCAAGGAAATAGTTAATCTTTTTAAAGACCAAAATTTTAAGGTTTTGGAAAAAAGAAAAACAAATCAAAATAAAATACAAAAAAAAATCCTATAGTGTTAAATTTGAATTGGAAATGTATTTTAAACAATTTAGTACATATTAGTATATGCTAGCTCTGTCCCTCAAAGGTATTAGACGCAATGACATCCTAGTGGTTATTGAAGAGATCTAGCATTCAGATCTTGATGTAGAAGAACCACTTCCCACTAGAAGGAATCTACATGGAGACTTAGCCAGAGCCAAGTCTGTAGCAGGAAAAATAAAAGGGAGCCTGAATGATTTTACACTACACAGCAAGGGAATGCTCAAAGAACAATGGGAAAATGCCAGAAGGACAGGAGGCAGCAGGAAAGGGCCCACACTAGCCAAACTGTGGACAGGGTGAGCACAGAAAGGATAGGGACTCCTAACAGATTATAAAACACTCAAAACATGAAAATACTTTGGGGCACCTGGGTCGCTAAGGGGTTGAAATCTGCCTTTGGCTCAGGTCCTGGTCCCAGGATCCTGGAATTGAGTCCCGTGTCGAGCTCCCCGCGGGGAGCCTGCTTCTCCCTCTGCCTATGTCTCTGCCTGCCTCTCTCCGTGTCTCTCATGAATAAATAAGAAGAAAGAAAGGAGAAAGAAAGAAAGAGAAAGAAAAGAAAGAAAGAAAGAAAGAAAGAGAAAGAAAGAAAGAAAGAAAGAAAGAAAGAAAGAAAGAAAGAAAGAAGGAAGGAAGGAAGGAAGGAAGGAAGAAAGAAAGAAAGAAAGAAAGAAAGAAAGAAAGAAAGAAAGAAAGAGAAAGAAAGAAAGAAAGAAAGAAAGAAAGAAAGAAAGAAAGAAAAAGAAAGAAAGAAAAAAGAAAGAAAGAAAGAAAGAAAGAAAGAAAGAGAAAGAAAGAAAGAAAGAAAGAAAGAAAGAAAGAAAGAAAAAGAAAGAAAAAGAAAGAAAGAGAAAGAAAGAAAGAAAGAAAGAAAGAAAAAAGTAAAGAAAAGAAAGAGAAAGAAAGAGAGAAAGAGAGAAAGAAAAGAAAGAAAGAAAGAAAGAAAGAAAGAAAGAAAGAAAGAAAGAAAGAAAGAAAACAGAGGAAAAGGCAGGAATAGGACAGCAAGAGCTAGGCCTGTGAACTGGGTTTGTAAGCAAAGCCGTGCAGCTCAGGTTGGTATGCCTTCTGTCCTATTAGTCCTCACCCAGGCAACCCTGCCATCACATGCTGGAGGAATTGTAGAGCCAGCTAGTGGGAAGTTCAGGGCTCATGAGGACTCATCATGAATCAGGATTCTCCTAAGCAGAAAATTCTAGAAAGGCCTGGTCAGGCTCCCTTTGAGAGTCCTGAAATGCCTTCAGTGGTCACCACTTATTAACTAATGTGTGGCCCTTCTTTTGGGGAAAAAAGATGGTGTAGCACTTTGCTATCAAAATTTACCCCTGGGGCCCTGCAGGATTAGCATCCTCTAGGAGCTTATTAAAACTACAGGTCCCAGGCTCCTCCCCAGACCTACCGCATTGGGCTCTTCATTTGAACAAGATCCCCAGGTGACTCTTAGGTACAGAGGAGGGAAGAAAAGTTTGCCACTGCAAAACATGACTCTTTGGCGTATGGATTGTTTGTAGTCTGCTTATTTTTAAGAAACAGAAGGCGCAGGAAGGCCCTTTGCCCTTCCTCCAACTGCCTAAAAGAATTTAGATGGAGGATCTGCTCCAGGAAGAGAACGATGACCACAGATGAATACAGTATCCTACAAACTAGGTGTGGTAGACGGGGAGAAATCTAGCAAAATCTGTTGCTAAAATTCCTCTAGGTTCCCTTCCCTTATGGCTGCTCAGCAGACCACTTTACCAGATACTTCTGATTTTTCATCTTCCTAGGAAATGTCCTCCTTTACATTCAAGCCCCAGATCCCATCCTCTCCTTTCTCCTTAGCTCTGGATGGCACATAAAGCCTCAACTGCCTGACTACCTGTGGGCCTCATATTCTTAGGGAGCCCCTGTACCTACATAACTAAATTTGGTTTTTCTCCTGCTGATCTGTCTCATGTCAATTTAATTCTTACAGCAGCCAAAAGAGCCTTGAAAGATGGGGAGAAATTCTCGTTCCCATTTAACAGTGAAGCGCAAGAAGCCCTGGTATGGCACACACTTGGGAGCCGAGGGGATGTCACAGAGCCACCACGGAGCATGAATCCCAGCACTTCTCAGCTTCCACTGTCAAAGGTACACCTCACCCTCCCCTTCCATCACCTTCCCCCACCCCACCCCACCACCCCCAGCCCCACAAATCCCTATCACTCACTGGCTTGGCAATAAATAGATGCTTCCCAAGGTGTGCAGATGGGAGAGGAGTCAGGAGGGAGTTTGCAGAGAGGGGAGAGAAGGACAATGTGTCAAGGGAAGAGCTACTGCATTGATGACAGATAAAGGGGATGGTACATATGGTATGAAACAGGGCAGGTCACCTCAACTGAAGTTTCCATTTTCATCCTGGCTTTTCATATGCCAAAGCCCCAATGCAAAGGATCAGCTCTGACATCCTGCCTTGCAAGACTTGAGGAGATGCCACCAAGGATGACCTTAAGCAGGTTATATAAGCTCTCTGTGCACCTCAGTTTCCTCATCTGTGAAGTGGGGATAATAATAGTACCTACCAGGATACATGGGTTGCTCAGTGGTTGAGTGTCTGCCTTTGGCTCAGGTCATGATCCCGGGGTCCTGGGATCGAGTCCCACATCGGGCTGCCGATGGGGAGCCTACTTTTCCCTCTGCCTATGTCTCTGCCTCTCTCTCTGTGTGTCTCATGAGTAAATAAATCTTGAAAAAAAAATAGTACCTACCTCACAGGGCTCTGGTGAAGATTCAATGAGTCAAGCTGCTGTTCAACATCACTCATCTATTTCATAACATTCAGCCATGGTTTGCAGCCACCCTATGGGCTCCAGCATCTGACAGTGGTTCTAGACCACCAAGCTGCATAGCCACTCTGAAAGAAAAGAAGTTGGAGAAGAACTGGAAAACACTCCCTCTCTTCAATCACAGCTTTGAAGAACAATCATTTCCAGATCTTCTCTCCTTGCGATAACTCCTAAGTCTAAGAAGAGCCCACAGGTATTGCAATCCGTGGTGAAAATCTCAACCTCAAGTATTTTTCACTTCAGCCCATCATTGTGGCTACCATATCAGCACAGTGGGGACTTGGACCAGCTGTTCACCAGCGTCTCTGAGCCTGAGTACAAAAGAGCTTTGTCAATAGCCACATCAGGTGACTTGGAGAGATGCTTCCACAAAGGTTAACCATCAAGTGGATCCAGAGGGTATAACACTAAGTGAAATGAGTCAGAGAAAGACAAATACAACACAATTTCACTCAGATGTGGAATCTTAAAAAGTCAATGAAAAAACAAAAAACAGAAACAGACCCATAAACACGGAGAACATACTAGTGGTTGACAGAGGGGAGGGGGGCAGGAGAGAAGGTGAGGCGATGGGCAAAATGGTGAGAAGGGCAGTGGGAGACACAGGCTTCTGGTGAAGGAATAAATAAGTCACAGGAACAAAAGGCAGAGCATAAGGAATACAGGCGATGGTACTGTAATAGTGTTCCATGCTGACAGGTGGTAGCCAAGCTCGTGGTGAACATTGCATAATGTATAGACTTTGAGTCACTGTGTTTTACACCTGAAACTAATGTAACACTGTGTCAACTCTACTTCAATAAAAATATATAATTAAGAAAAAGTTAACCATCATTTCATTCACTGAGTGCACAAGGGAAGTCTCTGGGCTTAGTTTTCCGAACTACAGTCAACTAGCCTCACTTAACTCCAACGTGTATGCCTGTTGCTGAACACCATCATCAAAGCAACACAAGGCAAGGAGGAGACAAAAAAAAGCAATCAATCCATCGTATATATGGTCAGGACAATTCTGAGACAAAAACAGGAAGAAGAGCAGTGCAGTGTGGGAAACAAACAGAGAAGTTTCAAAATCAAACAGACCTAGGTGACAGAGCTGTGTGACCCAGTGAAGTAACTTCATCCCTCTGAGCTTCTATTTCTGCATCTCTAAAGAGGGGATCATGCCATCCACACGTCACAGACAAGTTGTGAGAGCTCCAGGAGACAGGCTAAGGAAAGAAAGCACTTGCCTAGAGGCCTACAGACAGGAGCCCTTCAATCAGTGGTAGCTCGTATCTTTTCAGACATGCAATTTAATAATATCCAGACACTTAAGGAGTATCCATGTATAAGAAATCCATGCAGTCTGGTGCCTCCAGCACCACAATGTAGAGGCTGCCCATAGAGTCAGTGTAGAGGCTTTTATTTAGTGGAAAATATACTTACTAAAAGTGATACTTAGAAATACATGTTGTTTATGCTAGCTGCTCCTTATTTACAGAACAAGTGAAAGGAAAAATGAAGTCTCCACCTGAAGAGCTTCTAGTCAGCCTAGAAAGAATAGTTACACACCTCAGAAAAATTACCTGTGTGCAAAACCAAACACGAAGGAAAGCCCTTCACAAATAGGCTTGAGGTCAAGGATGGGAAGGTAACATCAGCGTGAATTCCAAACTTTACATTATAGACAGTCACACTCCCATTCTTTTGTGATTTCAGATAATACTAATGACTAAACTTAAAATAGGGTCTAGTATGAGGTAAACACCATGGACGTGATATATAGATTATAGACAGATATAGATTTGAGAGAGTGCACACACATGTGCACACATGTGCATGCACGAGTGTGTGTACATGAGCAGGGAAAGGGGTGGAGGGAGAGGGAGAGGGAGAATCCTAAACAATCTCCACACCCAGTGTAGAGCCTGAAGCTCACTACCCTGAGATCATGACCTGAGCCAAAATCAAGGGTTGGACGCTTAACTGACTGAGCCACCCAGGCACCTCTGGAAGTGTTTTAGATTTACTGGCTTATTTAGTACTAGAAAAACCAGGAAAGCAGTCATTTTATTAACTCCATTTTACAGATGAAGATACTGAGGCACAGAGAGGTGTGATAAATTTACCCAGAGTCACACAGCTAGTAAGAGGTAAAGCTGGGATTTAACACAATACAGTCTTCTCCAGCATCCAGGCCTTGGCCTAAGGCCACACTCTATATTAGAGAATGAATCCATTTCCCATCACATGGATAAGTCTATCTGCTTGGATACACAAATGGAGATAAAGGCAAAATTAAGAAAGATGAAGATTGAGGGTTTGGGGTTTTCTTTCTCCCTGTAAAATATAAAGCAATATAACCAATCAACATGGGAACAGTGCTAGGAAGACAGTGGTTCAAAATTCACTCCATTTAATATGTATTTTATTGCTGTCAGGGTTGCTGTCTCAGTTTTCACATGGCCCGTGATAAGTCATAAAGCTTGGACGGATATGCTATTCTGTACTGCCCCTCCGGCCTGGAATAGAAGTTGGCAGGCTCCTCAAGCCTGCCGCAAGTGTAGCTAATCAATTACAGCAGCCAGAAATAGTATATATTCATGAGTACAGCAGTGGCCTTTAACCCACAGAGCACGACCATTCCAGAGGATAGAAAACCAAACCTTGCAGCAAAACCTCAACTTTCACCCCGATTTCCCATCCTGGGCAGGCCCAGAGAAGTCATTTTCAGCTTAGCCTTGCTGATAGTCATCTGCGTCACAAAACCATTACCCACCATGCGCCTTCCTACTTAACTCAATGTGTTCTGAGCCTGATAACCAAGACTGCTGGGGAGCTGGCTCAGGACTGAAGTTAATACGGAGACTCAATTGCATTTCACCCCAGAGGGGGCTGCTTACAGGTCAGTGCCGAGATAATCAGCCAAGCGGCTTAGGCCCCAGACGTCCTGGCTGCGGCTGCCGCCAGTTGTTTCATAAAGTGCAAAAATTCAGGAACATTTATTGACAAATAAAAGCGACAAGTGAAATGCTAGGAGAACCGCCTCCTGATTTTCTTAATCAAGATTGGACACGGCAAGTGACATTTCCCCAGGCATGGTTTTGTTTTTCCTGCCAATTCCTCCTCCCAAATATTTTATGTTAAATCTCAGTCTTCGAGACTGAGAAACCACCGTAAGTCATGAACAGCTTTCCCAGCCAGAAATGCACATGGCTTGAAAGGCAACAAAATACCGGTGACAGAATGACCTCACTGATTCAGAGGAATTCATGCCAGTATACAGTTATATTTTTGTAGGAGTTTTGTTCCAGGTACTATGGTTAACACAAATGTATTAACACAGATGTGTTATGAACTAAGGACTCGAGTAAATAAGACACGATCCCAACATCATCTGCTTTGACCGTCAGCTACATACGTCATCCTCTGATGTTCAGCACACCTAGATCACTGATTATGCACAAAAGGGCTACTATTCTGGGTGCAGATCCCTCAAAGACCAAGAAGAGAGATGTCAAAGCGTCTTTGTCTGATGGAACAAGAAACAAGAAGATAAAATGCTTTTCATTCTAACAGGAGCCCTTAAGCATCAGAAAAAGGAGTTTAGATATAGTATGGTCACGAAAGTTTTTTATGAAAAGAGGAGACTTGATTTCTTAGGTAAGTGTTTCAGAAAATTTAATCTGGAAAATATGCAGAATCAGTGGAGATAAACATTGGAAGCAGAAAGACAAGGTTAAAAAAAAAAAAAGCTATGGATATGGAATGACTAAGCCATAGGGATAAAAGGTCAGGCATAGGGAATATTGTCGATGGTACTATAATTGGGCTGTACGGTGACAGACTAGCTACACATGTGGTGAGCATAAGTACAGACTTGTCAAATCACTATGTTGTACACCCAAAACTCATGTAACATTGTGTGTCAACTATGCTTCAATAAAAAAATTAAATTAAAACTAATATGGAGTTTAGGCAGGGAATGGTCATTCAATGGGGCTGTGAAAAGCTATCCACTTCTGGCCAAAATCCACTTTTGAATAATAGGGCCTCTATTTACCCTCCCACGTGAAACAATTAAGAGAGCAAACAAAATATATACTCTAAGGGTTTTCAGGCATCAGATATCAGGCATAGGACAATGATTCCTATAAAAGGGTAAACAGAGAAGGGAAGCCCTATGATTGGCCGAGCTTACTGTCAAGACAAAGTTTCCAGGCTGCCACACAGCCAGAGGCAACTCAGACAGACCTCAACAGTCTCCCTGAGTTCAGAAGATGGAATGGAGAGGTTTCCAAAGAGGCCACAATGGCTTAAGTTTACAGGGCAGGGCAACACAGGAGACACTTGCCTAGATACAGAGCTCCATAAAGCTGTTGAAGTATAGTTAGTTAAGATGAGTCATGCTGGGGGCACCTGGGTGGCTCAGTCAGCTGGGAGTCTGCCATAGGCTCAGGTCATGATCTCAGGGTCCTGGGAGCCCACATCCGGCTCCACACTCAGTGGGGAGTCTGCTTCTCCCTCTGCCCCTTCCCCCAGCTCATGTTCACAAGCTCTCTCTCTCAAATAAAATCTTCAAAAAAAAAAAAAAAAAGAAAGAAAAGAAAAAGGTCAGGCTGGAGTAGGGGACACCCCTAATCCAATATGACTGATATCCTTAGAGAAAGGGAAATTTGGACACAAATGTACACAGAAAGAATGCCATGTGAGAAAGAAGGCAGAGATGCTTCTACAAGCAAAGTCATACATTGCCATTAAACCATTAGGAGCTAGGGGAGAGGCACAGAACAGGTTATTCCTCATAGCACTCTCCAACCCTGCCGACACCTTGATCTCAGACACCCCGTGTCCAGAACTGTGAGACAATACATTTCTGTTGTGGAAGCTCTCAGTTTGTACGACTTTATCATGGCAACCCTAACAAACTAACACAATGAGCATAAAATAATACACATTTTGGTAAATCTTGTCTTAGGTTTCTCTAAAGAGAAAGACTTTTTTTAATATAAGGAACTGGTTGGCATAATTATGGAGACTGAGAAGTCCCAAGATCTGCAATCAGCAAGCCAGAGACCCAAGAAGAGCCAATGCTGAAGCTCAAGTCCAAAGGTAGAAAATACACCAGTGATCAGGCAGGAAGAGTCTCTCTTACTCAGTCTTTATGTTCTGTTCAGGTCTTTGACTGATTGCATGAGGCCAACCCCCACTGGTGAGGGCAATCTGCTTTCCTGAGTCTACCAATTCAAAGGTTAATCTCATGTTAGAAACACCCCAACAAACATACCCAGAATAATGTTTGGCCAAATGTCTGGGTACTCTGTGGCCTAGTCAGGTTGACATATAAAATTAACCACCAAGAGTGTGTATTTTAGAGCACCTGGGTGGTTCAGTGGTTGAACCTCTGCCTTCGACTCAGGGTGTGATCCTGGGGTCCTGGGATCGAGTCCTGCATCAGGCTCCCCGCAGGGAGCCTGCTTCTCCCTCTGCTTATGTCTTTGCCTCTCTGTGTTCTCATGAATAAATAAAATCTGTTTTAAAAAGTGTATTTTATATTACTCAGCCATTCGAAATGACAAATACCCACCATTTGCTTCAACGTGGATGGAACTGGAGGGTATTATGCTGAGTGAAGTAAGTCAATCGGAGAAGGACAAACATTATATGTTCTCATTCATTTGGGGAATATAAATAATAGTGAAAGGGAATATAAGGGAAGGGAGAAGAAATGTGTGGGAAATATCAGAAAGGGAGACAGAACATAAAGACTCCTAACTCTGGGAAACGAACTAGGGGTGGTGGAAGGGGAGGAGGGCGGGGGTGGGGGTGAATGGGTGACGGGCACTGAGGGGGGCACTTGACGGGATGAGCACTGGGTGTTATTCTGTATGTCGGCAAATTGAACACCAATAAAAAATAAATTTATTCTAAAAAATAAATAAATAAAAAGTGTATTTTAGCAACAAAATTGTGCAATTTTGGTATGTTTAGTGGGTTTTTTTTTTTTTGCTTTTTTTGTGAATTGCTTGTGCATATCCTCGACCCAATTTTTCTAATGGAGGACACACTTAAAAGCTCCATGCTCATTTAAATAAATAAATAGATAAAAATAAAAGCTCAGTGCTCATTTAATTAAAAGGCCATATAGCAATTAATAAGCATGTTGAGCACAGATACAAGGACCCATAATTCAAAACTATTTATATTTTCAGATGTTCCCTTGCAGTTATTTTTCATTATGAAAGCTTATTGTTGCATGATAGCAGACATAATATATAATTTTGTATTATAGTGTCTTGATTTATTTCACATCAAATCTTAAAATATCATTTGATGGCCTATCCTAAACTCAAAGTGGGGAGGAGGAGGCAGTTTGAAAAGAAGGCATTTGTTGAAATATAACCAAAGGTGGAAAGGAAAGCTTATGGTTTCACTGTATTTCTTTTCCCCTCTTACTTCATATGTAACTGATTTTGTCTCTATGACTACTTCACTATACACTCTAGAAATGGCCCAGCACAGTCTAGGATTAAATAACACAGCAAAGCCACCGGCTTTGACTCACTCCTTCAGTAAGTACTCTCTGGAGACAGGGAACTGGTGCATTGGAAAACTATACAGAGGGTCTAACGTTGAGCCCCCGGGAGTACTGACACTTTGTGTGAACTTTGACCAGGTGAGGTAGATCCTCTTCTGAGATATAACCTGGCAAATCTGGCTTACTACAAACTGGTGCTACAAACTCTTAATTTGAATGGAATTAGGCACATAGTAGAAGGTTCTGAAAAATAGTGTTTTTTGTTTTGTTTGTGTTTTTTGTTCAAGTCACATCCAATCAGGTCTGAAAGTCATACATAGCAAAGGACCTTTCAGATATGCTGAGCTAAGCATGTCTGAAAGGCTGTGTTTCTCCAAGGGGTTTAGGTTACTTCCCTTGTACCCTAAGCAGTTATTTCTTGAAAGACACAGCTGGAGACCAGCTTGAGGCAATTTTTCTTCCAGCAAAGCAAGCAAAGCAGCCCAGGGCATTGGAGAAAAGCTGTACTTAGAATTAAGAAGCCCAGAAAACCTGGGAAAGAGAGTGACTCCCTTCAATTTACACCTGTAATGAGTAATGGGACCAAGATTCTAATCTGTTTCCTCATGTGTTCAAAGGAATTATCGGCCCAAATACCCTTTAAATCTAAGGTAATCTCTATTCTACAATTCTAAACCTGTTGGTTAGGAGACTGAGTTTAAATCATGGCTTTGCCTCTTATTAGCTATATAATTTTGTTGAAGTATTTATCTGTGGTTTTTACAGAGAACCACCTCCCTCATAAGCTATAATGTAAGCAGAATATGAAGTCCAATGTCTTGCATATAGCAACCAATTAATAGTAGCAACAGATCATAAAGAAATAATTCCCTTTTCACTAATCTACAGAAACCTTTCGCATTTTACAGAATTATAAAAACGTTTAAAATATATGTTTTTAAAGAACAGTAGATGGGGGCACCTGGGTGGCTCAGTGGTTGAGCGTCTGCCTTCGACTCAAGTCGTGATCCCAGGGTCCTGGGATTGAGTCCCGCATCAGGGTCCCCGAAGGGAGCCTGCTTCTCCCTCTGCCTATGTCTCTGCCTCTCTCTCTGTGTGTCTCTCCTGAATAAATAAATGTTTAAAAATCTTAAAAAAAAAAAAAAGAAAGAACAGTAGCTAAATTTGCGAACCTCACACATAAGAAATCTGAATGGTAGACCTGGTCAAATCACCCAGCTGGTTAGTTGCAGAATGAAGCTTGGAAGCCTAGCACCCTGGCCCTCAGCTCTGCCAGCTACGTCTACTCTTCAGGTTTACTTCCAATCTACCTTATTCCCAGACTAGAAACGCCCAGCAGTCTAGGTGTCCAGGTAGCAATGCCTCTACTTTCCCTCCACCTTTGAAAAGGTTCCACCAGGGAGAAGATGAAGCTCCCTTGGGTCTTCCTTGTGATCCATGCCTATTCCTAGTAAGGTAAGGCTCACCCATCCTGAACCTCAGCTCTCTTACTGACCTAGGCCATACAGGCAACTAACTAGAGCAGCTCTCTGCCCTAGTTCTTTCTTTTCCCAACATCTGTACCCTAGCACAACTGTTGGATGATCCATGTGTCTGGTCACAGGTCTGCTCATCCCCACTTTGATTTCAAAGAACTTATTTTCCCAAAGGCAGAAGCCAATGCCCTATGAAGGAAAAAAGAATACCTCTCTCTCTCCTTGATAAATGTATTTCCCCTCCTTCCTATTGGTAAAATCTAATCAGAGGACTTTTCTGACAACTTGCTTCTCCATTTAGTTCCCAGCTTGGAATTTATATAAATATAGATATTCCCCAATATAGTCTGGGTATACGAAAAGATAGAGAACCATTATTAAGATTCAGAAGCGGTCATAGATCCTCATTTCCGTGTGTCATAGGTAGAGCAACTGAGGGCAAGGGGGGTTCAATGACAGCTTCTTTGATTCAAGAACTATGTGGTGGAGTTTACTGGATCAGACACCAGCAGAATTGGTAAATGAGCCTTAGAAGTTTGAGGTTTCAGAAACCTCTGCAATATTTTTCATTTTTGTCTTTTCTGTATATAAGTGAGGAAATGGAAGGAGACAGGACAGTCTGGCAGTAGAAATGGAAAGGTATGGCAGCAGCACTGGAATAGATGAAAAAGGATTGTTTTCCCCCATCCTCATCTGAGTTTCCAATGTACTATGCGGAAGGGAAACAAAGGCAGCACATTTCAAAGAGGAAGGGTCTGGATCATTGGTTTTAGAAGGGATGACAAGTTGCATTTGCTGAGCTTTCTGGGGAAACTAGAACACATGTGCCTTGAGTAAGTGTCAACTTGCAGGGGCACCTGGGTGGCTCAGCAGGATGAGGGTCCAACTCAGGTCATGATCTCAGGGTAATGGGATCGAGCCCTGGGTTGAGCTCTACACTCAGTGGGGAATCTGCTTGAGTATTCTCTCTCTCTCACACTGCCCCTGCCCTCTCGCTCTCTCACTCTCAAATAAATAAATAAACAAACCCTTTAAAAAAGTATCAGCTTGCATAGTCAAGTTCATCATCAGAGAGTGTGAACTTGCCTTATATATGACCACTGAAACTCATGTCAATAAAGAGAAAAAGTGTCACACACACGTATACACATACATATATACACACATATGTATTTCTTAAAAGATTTTATTTATTTATTCATGAGACACACACACACACACACACAGAGAGAGAGAGAGAGAGAGAGAGAGAGGCAGTGACACAGGCAGAGGGAGAAGCAGGCTCCATACAGGGAGCCCGACGCAGGACTCGATCCCAGGTCTCCAGGATCAGGCCCCGGCTGAAGGTGGCACTAAACCGCTGAGCCACCGGGGCTGCCTGACACATATGTATTTATCAATGCCTTTTTCTTCCTGGTTATTACATTTTTGTGTTTACCATTATTAGAGATGGCAGAATTTAAAAAGTCGTTCTGGGACATGGACTTAACTATTCTGTATGACATATCCTTGAAGGGAAACACCAGATGAAGACAGTTTATATTTCACTGAAACTAGTCATATGTGAGGCTTGCAAGAGAGAGTACTCAGAAATGTTCTAACCAGATATGGGACTATAGATATGGCAGGGCTGAAGCCCAGGCTCAAGTCCATATACAGTTCAAGACACAGAATTCATTTCATTCCTTTTTCATCTGGCTATTCTTCCTCTGTCTTTATGTGGTGGAACTTTTTTTTTGTTGAATATAGTCTACTTAAAGGTTGAAAAATAAAACTTCTACACCAAGTACATTTAATCAAGATCATAACAGAAGTATATAAGAGCGGGTCAAGATAATAGATGAAAAAAATTCACTTCAATAACTTAAAGGCACAAAACCACAAGGATCTGGTGAACAGAAGAGGACATGACAGTAACGACATCTGGAAACTGGAAAGCTAATGGGCAGGCAAGGGTAAAGGATTTTAGGAGACATGAACACTTTATCTTAAGCCAGCAGCAAGGAAACAATGCAAAGTACATCAATTCACACCACAAAATCCTCCATGGCAGCACGAGATACCACTAGAAGTGAAGAGAGACAGGAAAAAGAAAGATCCAAAAATAAGGAAGGTGAGCTTAAAATCTATTTAGGCACCAGTTAGGTCCCCAGATCCATTCCTGTACTCCCTGAAGCTTCTCCCACTCCCTCCAGAACATTATTGGAAATTTATTCTTTAGCAAGGGCAAACGTAGAGTCTGTCTGCCTGGTATCCTCCAACTTAGTCAAGATGCAAAAGATTGAGTATATCAATATTGGATGATGATCTCTCCCCAGATCTCTGCCCTACTCTGTGCCCAGAAATACTGGTCATTATGCCTTTATCTTCAAGGAATGCCACTGAAAAAGCCATTGCTCAGGAATATGACCAGTGAAAGAGGAAAGCCTAAATCAAAATTCCCCCCAAAAAATGGCCCGGCCACATAACCTTGCAGTGATATTCACAGTTGACAACTCCCACTGGTGCTACAAGCTTCCAATTAGTTTTTTAGTGCCCCTCTTGTAAATATAAATGGACAGTCAAGGATCACCAGATATGCAGGAAAAAGGCAATTAGAGGAAACAGATCCTCTGTCTGACAGTTCTTCTCCCTGAACAATGCTCTAGCAACACCTCACTGAGCTGAGAAGATGTAACAATAATGAAAAAAAAAAAAAAACAGGACACAGAGAAACAGAGATTTAAGAGGATTCTTAAATATCAAAAGTATAGGGATGCCTGGCTGGCTCAGCGGTTGAGCATCTGCCTTCAGCTTAGGGTGTGATCCTGGGGTCTGGGATCGAGTCTCATGTCGGGCTCCCTGCAAGGAGCCTGCTTCTCCCTCTGCCTGTGTCTCTGCCTCTTTCTCTGTGTCTCTCATGAATAAATAAATAAAATCTTTTTAAAAAATCAAATGTGTAAGTACATGCATATATTATATGATAATGCATATATATGAAATGCATATATTCAATCATCTCAAATACACACTAGTTTCCCTCTCTCTTGTCCTTGTGAACAAGGACACACACAGTGACTGCTTGAAGATTTAGTTCTTTAAGCACTTCAGAACTAAGATTGTATATACAAAATCCCCAAACCGAACCTGTGTACACCAAATTACTAATTACAGTCCACTAAAATAGTTTTCATGTAACAATTGCTATAATTTACACCATTTACTGAATGGCTATTATGTACTAATAATTAAGCTGGGTGCCTCTTATACATTCTCTTATTTAATCTTCACAGGCAAGGCAATATTACCAGAGAGGTGAAGTAACTGACTGGCATTCAGACAGTAAAAGAGATAAGCCCAAATTTCCCCCAATTCACACCCATTTGGGTAGTATGCAACACGGGTAGCATACATGCAGATATAATCAGTTATACCTTGTAAAATAAATAAGGAAATGGAGTGATGCTTGGAAAAATAATACATTCACCTGTTATTTCAAAACAGAATGGAAGTGTTCAGTATATGTAAATTTTAAGAAAATGCAGAACAAATGGAAGAGATAAAGTGGGAAATCCCAATGTGGGAAGAGGTACTGAACCATCAACAACTTCCTTTTCTACCTTTGTAAATGAGTAAAACCACTGGAAGGCAGGAACCAGTTCTATTCTCCTCTATAAGAGTCGACACTCAGTAAGTGTTGGCTGAGATCATAACAATCTGTGATGCAGAGTTCCTGCTCTTGTAAGACCTAGATTCTTGTTTCAGATTAACAACAGTCCCTCCATCATTTTTGAACCACTCTGGAGACTGGTAAGTCTGTGCTCGCCGCTCTTGGGCACTGTGCTTAGGATAGGAGATAGGATAGGACTTTGAACCCTGGCTTTGGTTTATTCCATCTGCTGGCTACTTATTAGGATAGCCTAGAGTTCATCATATGCCCAGACTACTCCAGTCCAAATGCCTATCTGAATGAATGAAATGTGCATCATTGCATGGGGATTTTCCTTGGGCCTCTGATGTAAAAAAGGTATTCAATATTCTGATGAATCTTTAGAGAATGAACAAAGCAGATGAATAAATACGACACAGAAGACCGTCTGTCACATGAACAACCATTTTTAAGGTGAGGGTAATGTAGACTGGAAAAGGATGACCACCACTTCAGAGAGTACTTTCATATAAATTATAGGAGAGGTGCCTGGTGGCTTAGTTGGTTAAGCATCCAACTCTTGGTTTCAGGTCAGGTCATGAACTCAGAATCATGAGATCGAGCTCTGCATCAGGCTCCATGCTCAGTGAGGAGTCAGCTTGAGATTCTCTCTCTCCTTCTGCCCCTCCCTACCTCCCTCTCTCCCTCTCAAATAATAAATAAATAAATATATTTTAAAAAAGTATATGAAACAGTAGATACCAAAGTACATGCAAATCAAAACCATGGGTAATGAGAAAATAAGAGCCTTAAAATGAAGCCTGCCTGATACAGAGGAGAAAAGAACGGATTCAGAGGATGTGTAGAAAAGTGAAACCACTTTTTTTCCATGGTGGACAAGAGGTAAGGGGAGATAGAAAGAGATATAATGAGAGAGAGGAAAAAGAAGAGAGTTATAATAGAGAACTCAAAGAGTGGCTGCCTGATAGATTTCTAACAACGGAGAAGGATTTCTCATAAGCAGTCGTTTCTAAAGTTCTAACTTAAGTGACTCTCTCTTCCAAATAAACAACTCCTAATAGAGATGGCCGCCATGGAATTTTTGTCTATTTTATTCACACTAGAGCCTGGTGCTAGAGAGGGCTCAGAGAGGCATACCTAAATCTATGAAGTTGAAGGGCTGGCTCAAACAAATAGATGTAATACCCTTGCACTGCACCCTATGTTGAAGGGGTTTCTAACTCATGGGGAAGGTGCACCAAGGTGTCTTCCAGCTGTCCCACCAAATCTGTTCTCCATCCTGTTCTCTGCCTTGAAAGCCTGATCTGTATAAACTCTAGCAATGTCTTCCTTGTCCTTTACTTTCCAGTGGGTTGGCTCATGAAGACCCCTGTCAGAAGATCAGAGAGAAAATTAGGTGAGGTCAGGGTATTTATTTCCATATCTCCCTCCCTGCCAATTTGCCTCAAGCTGGATGGCTTCTTCAACCAAAAGCAACCATCAAGAAACTCTCACCTTCTGGGTCCCAGTAAGTCCTTCTTCATCTCTTTTCAGGCCAAGCAGTAGTAACATCTTCACAGGTACCAGCACCAAAGCCTTTGGTTCCCAAGGTATCTTTTATGGTTCCCCTATATCATACATCCATCTTTATAAATAGTGCCCTTATTAATTCCTCCTTAAATTATCCTAATTCAAGAGCACAATCTGTTTCCTGTTGGGGCACTGACTAATTCAAATTAGCTCATTTCAAAAATAATCCTTCTGAGGCACCTGGGTGGCTCAGTGGTTGAGCATCTGCCTCTGGCTCAGGTCCTGAACCTGGGGTCCCGGGATCAAGTACTGCATCAAGCTCCCTGTGGGCAGCCTGCTTTTCCCTCTGCCTATGTCTCTGCCTCTCTCTGTGCTTCTTATGAATAAATAAATAAAATCTTTCAAAAAATAATCCTTCTAGGGCAGCCCGGGTGGCTCAGCAGTTTAGCGCTGCGTTCAGCCCAGGGTGTGATCCTGGAGACCCGGGATCAAGTCCCATGTCAGGCTCCCTGCATGGAGCCTGCTTCTCCCTCTGCCTGTGTCTCTGTCCGTCTCTCTCTCTCTCTCATGAATAAATAAAAAAAAATAATCCTTCTAATGTGCATCTTAAAATAAATATTAATAAATAAATAATAAATAAAATAAATAATAAATAAAATAATAATAAATAAATAATAAATAATAATAAATAATAACTAAATAAATAATAAAATAATAAATAATAATAATAAATAAATAAATAAAATATTAATAAATAAATAAATAAATAAATAAAAATTACAGTTCATTGAAAACTGACTTTTACTAGAAATCACATAAGGAGTAAAGGAGACAAATATTCATATGAGAAAAAAATACAATTGATCAAAGGAATTCCTCTGTAGATCTATCTGATGGCTACAGAAAAGATAAACACATCTTTTTGCATGCATGATCAGTCTGCCCATAACATGCTATACCAAAAAAGACCACAGACCTACAAACTCGGGAAAGATGTAAAAATCTATAATAATCCAGTTTGTTCTCTGCCTGGAGCAATTGGTAACATTTTGTTTCTTCCTGTTTTGGTAATGAATGTATGGTGTTGGGGAAAGAAGTAAGGGAGCCTGAGAAATAATTCCCCCAGAACTTCTTGGTTTTGTACAAACTGCAATTTGTCTGATTATTTCATAGTCTTCCTTAGATGTATTTTATTTTTAAGTTTTTTAAAAAGATTTTATTTACTTATTCATGAGAGACACACAGAGAGAGGCAGAGACATGGGCAGAGGGAGAAGCAGGCTCCATGCAAGAAGCCTGATGCTGGACTCAATCTCAAGAACCTGGGATCACACCCTGAGCCGAAGGCAGATGCTCAACCACTGAGACACCCAGGCGTCCCCTTAAAGGTATTTTAAATGAAGAGAACCTTAATCTTGGGTTCTATATCCCAAGGAACTAAGATTCTTTGAAAAAACATAAGAGGACTTGCAAGCATGTGAGCTATAAAATTTCCCAGAAAATCTAACAGAACATTGGATTTGCCCTCTGCAAGTGGCAGAGGCTGTTCGATCCAGGTCAAAGAGCAAAGTTTGTTTGACCAGAACTTGAACTCTAACTAGACCCTGAAGCAAGGATAACATTTATCTTGTTCACATCTTTCTGGCAAGTGCCATATAGAAGACAATACATATTTGTTGGATGAATTAATGACAAGTCACCAAAATATCACAGTAATAGGCCATGAGGGAGGGAAAACATGAAAAACATGGGGCGGCTTCCCTTCCCTGGTTCTATTTAAACCAGAAGAGATCTTTGGCTACACCTGAGCCACTGGATTGCTGAAGTCTAATTTAATTTTGTATGTAATTATCTACATACTAGCGTGTCCAGTGCTTAATCACAAAAGAAACCAAAAACAGGGCCTCTGCCTTAACAGAGATTATAGGACTTTTATAGCTCTTCATCTTGGTGTTCACTTTTGTTTTCTTTTAAGGTTCCAAGGTACTTTGAAGAACGATGTGACAAGCATAACAGCCAGGGTTTCCACGGCTTCTATTGCTACCTCAAGCTATCCATTTGTCCAAAATGGGACCTAGAACAGCTGTCAAACTTACCTAATGCTTTCCTTGGTTCTAACAATAGTGTCTTTACTTCTTGGACTCCATTTAAAAAGTGAATGTGTGGTGGTGCCTGGGTGGTTCAGTCAGTTAAGTATCTGACTCTTGATTTCAACTCAGGTCATGGTCTCAGGGTCGTGGGATTGGGCCCCACATTGGACTCCACACTCAGCAGGGAATCTGCTTCTCTCTCTCCCTCTGCCCCTCCCCTCTACTTCTGCTCTCCCTCTCAAATAAATAAAATATGTTTAAAAATCTTTTCAAATGAATAGAGAGAGAAATAGATAAGTAAACAAAAAGTGGATGTGTAGAGGCACCTGGCTGGCTCAGTCAGTGGAAATGTGGGACTCTTGATCTCAGGGTTGCAAGTTCAAGCCCCACACTGGGTGTAGAGACTACTTAAAAATAAAATCTTTTATTTTTAAAGATTTTGTTTGTTTGTTTATTTGACACACAGAGAGAGAGAGAGAGAGAGAACAAGCAGAGGCAGCAGCAGAGGGAGAGGAAGAAGCAGATTCCCCCCACTGAGCAGGGAGCCTGATGTGGGGCTTGATCCCAAGACCCTGGGATCATGACCGGAGCCAAAGGCAGATGCTTAACCAACTGAGCCACCCAGGTGTCCCTAAAAATAAAAACTTAAAAAAAAAAAGAAAAAAGTGAATGTGTGGTGAACACACCTAAAACAGAGAGCAAAAAAGGAGGCATTGGGAAATGTGCATATTCTCCTAGTGGGGAAGAGGAGTTGAAATTGTGTCGATAGCAACAAGGAGAGATGAAGCCTAGCACAAGGAGAGATGAAGCCTAGCACACCAACACTGTGACTGGGTACCAGAGGTGCTTCGATTCTGCCAAGGGCCTTGGTGGCGTTCTTAGCCACAGCGCATATCAAAAGTAATTTCAAAAAACATTTCTAAAGGGCTGGAGCAGTGGCAGACTGCTAGGGACAGTTGAAAGTTGGCTTTAACCTTGATATTTAGCCAAAATTTAATATTCTTTTGCTATCTTAGCCTTTGAAAGGCTGAATAACCAAACACCACATTAAAATCTCTTCTGGCATCCTTGAATAATACCCATCATATAAAAAAGTCATGTTGGTTTTTCAGGTTTATCACTACCATCTCAGTATTTGTTTCTAAATGTATAAATAGCCTATAGCCTTGTTGGAAAAATCTACTTTATGAGATTTAAAATATTGAAGTTCTATCAATCTACTGAAGTATAAATATGTGCTTATTATGAGTTAAATGCAATATAATTTTTAAAAGATTTAATTGCTGTATTTCATTTATTTTTTAAAGATTTTACTTACTTACTTGAAAGAGAGATCACTAGTGAGCGAGAGAGCACAAGTAGGGGGAACAGCAGAGGGAGGAGAAGCAGGCTCCCCGCTGAGCAGGGAGCCCAATGCGAGGCTTGTTCCCAGAACTCTGGGATGGTGACCAGAATGGAAAGTAGACACTTAACCAACTGACCCACCCAGGCGTCCCTAAATCACTGTATTTCACCTAATATTTCAGCATTCATAAAACTGAGCTACCCCCGAACTGGGATATTTCATACAATCATTACTTTTTGCCCATCCACTGTTTTTTCATTAAAAGTCTTAAAAACATAGGAAGAATCATGGATACCTGAAGAAAGTAACACATGTGGACCTGGGGGAAGGACAGATTTCCATAGGTAAGTGCTGAAAGAAATACTGTCACCTGGCCTAGGCCCACTTCGACCAAGATTTCCAACTTGAGGGGGCACCTGACTGGCTTACTCAATAGAGCATGTGACTCTTGATCTGGGGGTTGTAAGTTCAAGCCCCATGTTGGGACTAGAGCTTACTTGAAAAAATAAAAATAGGATCATGTTTATAAATATACCTGGTGCTAAATAAAGATTTATCAAAAAGCAAAAGATTTCCAACTTGAGGAAGAGAAGGCTCAGAGAGCATGAAGTGACAGTACCTGCAGTTATTCTATGATGACCTAGGCTAGTCTCTCCCCCCTTGAGAATAGTCTGATTTGGAATTTTAATGTCCCTTCCCAAATAGACCCAGGGATGGAGAAGTATAACATCTTTCTCTTTTCACACGTGACAGATGCCAGCAAATTATGTAACATTTATTGTCACGGAGCTAAACTAAATCTCTCACTATTGAAGAAATAAGAATGAGATCATTAAATTAGGAGAAACTAAACTCTGATATGCAAATTTCTTTAATTAAAAATATATTTGGGGGATCCCTGGGTGGCGCAGCGGTTTGGCGCCTGCCTTTGGCCCAAGGCACGATCCTGGAGACCCGGGATCGAATCCCACGTCGGGCTCCCGGTGCATGGAGCCTGCTTCTCCCTCTGCCTGTGTCTCTGCCTCTCTCTCTCTCTCTCTCTATCATAAATAAATAAATAAATAATATATCATAAATCATAAATAAAAATTTTTTTAAAAATCATAATTTTTAAGACTATGCAACAATGTGAAAAAATTATTTTATGTGAAAAAATCAGAGTATAAAATAATCTATAACTACAAAATTATTTAAAATATGTATGAGAACAAATATTGAAAGGAAACAGAAAAATAAAAAGAAGTTGCTCCATCAGTATGATGCAATTGAGGGAAAAATATTTTCTACATAAAACATCTTTTAAAGAAAACATCTTTTAACTTTTGATTTAGAGTTAAATGTTTATAAATAATATAATTTTTTAAAGATTTTATTTATTAATTCATGAGAGACACAGAGAGAGAGTCAGAGACACAGGCAGAAGGAGAAGCAAACTCCCTGCAGGGAGCCCAATGTGGGACTCGATCCCAAGATCCAGTGATTATGACCTGAGCCAAAGGCAGACAGACATTCAACCACTGAGCCCCCAGTCGTCCCTAAATATCATAAATTTTAACTTGTTATTTATGGTTATAAATACTGTAACATTTAACTCTACAAGTTACGTTCAAATCAGGATTTGAACTCACAACACTGACTTCACCACACTGTCTTCCCACAGCCTGAAGCTGCACTGCAAAACAGGAAGTGCAGAACTTTTGGGACCATTGATGGGCTTTTTGTCTCTTTTGGGGGGGCGCCCTTCCTTCTAATGTCCCTCACCTCATGTGCATGCCCTGTGCTCTCAAACTGCTAAGGAAAGCATATACCACATGGAGTTATTCCCCACTAAGCATGAAATGTCACACTTCCACTCTTAAGAGGATTCACATTTTCAAAATAATCAGAAAGTGTTAACAGAATACAGCCAAACACAGGTCTCTGCTGGATGCTGGAGGCTTCAAACTACAATTACAAGGAAAAGAACACACAATAGTCATTTCCGAGAGCAAATGTCAAAGATAGCTGGCAGGGCGGCACAGAGAGAGGGTGGGAGAGACTTTCCCAGAGCCCAAGGAATGATGTCACAGAAGCAGCCAGCTTCATCTAGCACTCCTGTTCTGAGGCAGTGTGTCTCACACAGACTCTACACATATGCTATTTTTCTTCCTCCATCCCCCTGTCAGCTCAGGCACCAGCAAATTTGATATCATTCTTCATTCTGAGTTTTTCTCTCTACCAGTCACTTGTTCATAAATTTCCCTCCCTGCATCACTGAAATCTGTAGCAACATTCCTGATAAATTCCTCATGCCCTTACCTCCCATCATCCATAATATTATCTCCTTCATCTAGGAATGCTCTGGATATTCAGCTCCAAAGACTCCAGCCAGTGTTTTCTCACTGTTCATCTTATATATGCAGGGGGCAGAAATTCAGCTCTCCAACTAATTGGATCATCTCCATGCATTTTTAAGAAAGGGGCAAAATGGTCAAGCTTGCTTTCAAGAAGTCTTCAAGGCATCACTGTTTTTCTGAACTCCATTTCTCTGCTCTCTCTCTCTCTCTGCTCTCTCTCTCTCTCTCTCTCTCTCTCTCTCTCATTAGCTCTCATTTCTTCCTCTGCAAAGTTGAAGAGCAAGGATCCAGGAGAGAGGATGTGGGACAGGCTGTTTTGACAAGTGCAATTGCAAAGGAGACGTTCACTGTAGTCATAAACGAGCTGTTTTGGAAGCTTTTCCTCTGAAATAGTTTCCATAACATGGAGAACACTTAATGCAGTCGTATAGCTTACAGTAAATGTGTAACAAGTGTGGACATAAATACTGCTCTTTTTAATCTCTGGCTATGCATAAAATGAGCTTGCACCAGAAGAGAAATAAGAGACCTGACCATCTGAGTGAAGAAATACCTGTTCCACCACAGGATTGGCCAGCATGGAAGCTGGCCAAGTCTATTCTGGTTACCCAAGAGGAGCTGACCATACAATGGAGCATCACATCATCATCGGCACTGTTTCATTCATCCTAACCCCTTCCTTCCTTCTGCTGATCACTTCTATTGGAAGCTGTGATTTGTGTATAATCCACATCCCACTTGAAAAGTAAAAGACTTCTCCAGCTACTTAGAGTACTGATGGTAGCTAGCCCTCTACTTTCAGATACCCTCTGGGGATGGCTTCAGCAAGAAAAAGTCCCCGATCCAAGATCCTCCCCACTACCCGTCCAGTAACTGCTCAACATAGAGGAGTATAAAGGCCTTGTACACTCACACTGTATCTTGGGACAACTCTGAAGGATCACCCCAGCTTCAGGGTTCCAGGTAGGGTTGACGGAGAAGTCGGTTGAGATTGCATTGCCATCCAACTTCTCCCTCTGCCCAAGCCTGCTTTCATCCTCTCCCTTCATATAACAAATCCAGCATCTGCTAATCTCTCTTTTACCTTGATTCTCAGGGAGTTCAACCTGCACCACTGCTGTAGGTGTTTCAAGATGAGGTATTTCATACACGGAATTAAGCCACAAAAGTGTTCAGTAGTCGGAGGAGTCAAGAGGGGAAGGGGACCCTATTCCCCAGATCTATTCCCCAGAGGTCAGGAGGAAGCTTCTCCCACCCAGGTAGATTACAAGCACTATGCTGACTAGTTTAGGGAAGAGATCACATATGGAGCAATCGATGAAATGAATCAACATCCAATTAACTGTGTGATTCTCTACAACCTTTCTCCAAGACTCAGATGGCCTCTGCATAAGACAGTCAAATTAAGGAAGGATGTGACAGGAATCATCCTTCCCACCATCTTTCAAATTTTCATGGTGACACCAACATTTACAGTTGCCCTGGGAAATTAAATACTGTTTTGGGTTTATTCTCCTGGAATTGGGGGTGGGGAGCAGGGGTTTTCACTTGGCCGTGCCTACTATAATGACAGTCAACTCTGTGAATACGGGAGTAGGGGTTCTGGCTAAGTACATCTATCCCAGTCATAGTTCCACAACTTGGGAAATAACCATACTTTCAGCCTAAAACTCCATTCATCACCTAACTTCTGGCTACCATCTGATTGGTAAGGTACAGCAACATTCGACCGCTTCAGGATTAGGTGAGCCTCTAACTGGCAATCCCTAATGAGGCTCTATTTCCCATTCCCCAGTCCACGATCACTGACAAGTGGCTCCGCATACAATGGAGGAAAGTTTTGAGGCAAATTTATAGGATATGCTTAGGACAATGTCACAGGTATCCTCTTTCCAGGGGACCCAATACCTGTTTATTCAAGGAGTTGTGTTTCAGCCACCTGGCTCAGATCTGAGGACAGGGCCAGAGGCTATGATTCTCACCGTGATAATTCAACTAAGGTCTCTTTAACTAGACCTAGATATCCCTCCCCACAATTATACAGATCTTGTAATACTTCAGCAGGTGTTGTGAGTACTTTAATTAGGGCATCCCTCAAAAGCCCACCCCCTACTTTTAAGACCAGAGCATTCATTCCCCCTACTTGCTGAGTGTTGACAGCCAACAGTTCTCAACTGAGTCCCTCTTTGAGGCTTGCCTGGGTGTGAAGAACAGCCTTCTTTAAGATCATGTCCCCTTTTAGGAGCAGCAGATACCTAATGCCTGGCCTCTGTAGAGGCATAAAGGCCCAGGCAACTTTGCTCCAAATCAGAACCCTCTGCAGGTTCTAAAGCTCACTGTAGCATTAGCTGTAGCCTCTATGGTGATCATACCATAGTTCAGCTTCTCCCTCAGCCTCATCCTGCTTCTTTCCACTCCCTGACGGGTGTTAATCCCAACATCAGTCTCCAGTAAAATTTCACAATGCAAATCTTGTCTCAGAATTTGGTCCTAGGAAGCTGAACTGTGACAATAAACTGAAAACTTACTTCAGTCAGGGCCCCTGAAATCAATGAGCCATCCCCAGAGATCCCTACACAACAAAACATCCTAATTGCCACTCTGGCTCTGCTGCCTGTAACCATAACTGGACCCATTTTGTCTCTAGTAGTTCAATGTCTCCCTTTGGCCTTTACCACCCTGAGATTTCATCCTTCTCCGTGAAATGAGGAAGTCCAGCACAATGGTGACCTCTCCCACCATTATCACAAACTTGAAGAAGGTGGCTATGACAGAGTTTTCAAGGCCACATTCCCATGCTTTTCTCAGTGCCTTGAGAAAAAAGGAGTAGGTCATTGGCCATCTGCTAGCAGATACAGTGGGAGAAGTCGAGAATGGGCACATATAATAAATCCACTCCAATGTCCTAATTTTTCTGAGCCCTTGAGTTCCTCCAGGCTACTTCTGGCACCTGAACCCTACAGGCCACTCTTATGTTAGATCTTAGCCAACCATCTCAGCCATTTCAGGGAATACACAGAATCAAATCTGTCTGGACTGTCCAGACTGCTGAGTTTCCACATGAAGCAGAAACTATCAATAGGTGGATTTAGCCAATGTTACATTTCGCCTTCTCTGGTCTAGTACCTCGAGAATTCATTTTCATATAGACTCCCCAGATTATTGCTGGTACAATTTTGCAGGAAACTTGCTCTTTTCACCAATGTTGAAGCTCACTCCTCCCCATTCTGTCTTTGAATTTGTCCCTGACCAAGCATACTATGACAGGACTCCAGTTATGGGTCTGGATTCAATGGAAGGATGGTGGCCATGGGGTTTGATGAAACTTGGCATCCCCTTGTAAGGTAACTTCTTCCAACAAGGTTAACACAGGGTCTTCACACAACAGACGAGCCACATCCACCCTGAGACTAGTGCTCCTGTGTTTCTGCCCAGGTCTCTATTCACAACTTAGTGCTTCTCCCTCTGAATGCAAAGCTGGGTCTCACATTTCTTCTCTCCTGACTGCCCAGATGGTACTCACATGTATTCACACAGCACATTTACTATTTCGTGGAATGTCGCCTTAAACTGGTCATTAGGTACCATCCTTTTTAATCTCTCATTGTCATCTAGATTCACCCAAGGTAAAAAACACAAGAGAAATAACCCTGGATTCTATAGCATGTGAGTTCATCCTGCCATGAGGCAGTGAAAACAGAGGGACCAGAGTATAGGGACAAATGCCAGGCTTTCACATGGACCTTGGGTTGCTTTATTCATCCATGTAAAGAGGGTTTAATTACTGGCATTCATATCTAACTTTCCTAAGTCCTTGTATGTGCACAACTGTGTTTAGAAAAAAAAAGAAGGCAAGAGCTCTCTTCTAGGACTTACAGAGCTGATATATTAGGGTGAATAAGAACACTACATCTTTTGTAAATGGTAATAAAACTCAAAATCCAAGCCCTAAATCCTACTAACTTGCCTGAGGTCACACAATTAGAAGGGCTGGATTCTACACTCAGATTTTCCTCCACCTAACTCCCATTGTCTTCTCCTATCTGGACCAGTGGAGAAGGTACATCATGCTTGCACACAAAACAAAGTTAGATTAAAACAAATTCCAAAACACAGTAACAACAATCAAGGTAGAAATCCCCATTTAGCTTCTGTTTAAAAAGCAGGAATCAGGGGCACCTGGCTGGCTCAGTCGGTAGAGCATGCAATTCTTGATCTCAGGTTTTTTAGTTCAAGCCCCACATCGAGTGTAGAGAGGACTCAAAAATAAAATTTTTAAGGGCACCTGGGTTCGCTCAGTCGTTTAAGTGGCCAACTCTTGAATTGGGCTCAGGTCATGATCTCAGGTCCTAAGATGGAGTCCCATATCAGGCTTTATGCTCAGTGGGGAGTCTGCTTGAGGATTCTCTATCTCCTTCTCCTTCTGTCCTTTCCCCCCACTGTTTACCTGCGCTCTCATTGTCTCTCTCTCTCAAATGAATAAATAAATCTTTAAAATAAAAATAAAATTAAATTTAAAATAAAAAGAACCAGCACTTGGGAAGCAGCATGAAGTGGGAGTTACAGATGACTATTCATTTTCTAAGGGGCACTTAAAATCAAACCACATACATTGGCATCCCAAGATGTGATCATTCAATCCAGTGGGATCTGGTTCCTCATCTGAACAAAAACCTCAGGCCTTCGGAACCCAAGCATATTTACACACAAAGCATCATGCTTTGGGAATTAAGCATATGTTTGCGGTAAAATATTTCTCTGCCATAAACGCTATTTTTCTAAGTAATCAACTTCATCAGATTCACTTATATGATTTTAAAAGAGGCAGAACTTCAACAAAGCATCCATTTCATTATTGCAACTTGCAAAAGGGTAATTCTTGTCCATGCTATTGCTTGGTTAGTTGAGAATTCATTCTTAGTTAGAAATAGGGGAAAAAAATCCCTTAGCCCAATGCAAAACAAAATCATGTAAAAGAAGACAGAGTTCTTTCCTCCCCCAATTCATTTGCAATTCTAATGTTCACTCATATTTTAGGCACTGATGTATGATGAAGCTGCTTATTTTCTGGAGTCAAATGTGGCATGATTATTTTTTTTTTCTCTTCTCTCTTCTTTAGTCTCTTAGGGGCACTTAAAATCAAACAGTCTAGTTCACCAGCAACTTAACTCTAACATTTTCTTTGCAATGATTGCAAGATTTTCTCAAAATTAAAATTTGCCCTAACAGCAAGGCACGTCTCACTGGTTTTTTCCTGTTTTTAATAGTGTTAAGATAGTAACAAGCACAATGAATACAGTGGTTATATTTCAGTCTCATTTGTCGTAAGTATAACAAAAAGGATAAGTTAAGGATAAGTAAAGTCTTGGAAAATCCCAACTCGCAATTTGGATAAATGAAATCTATTAATGTAGGGCTAGTTATTATGGACAATATGTTTAAAGACTGCTTTCCTAGAAAATGTATAGTTGAAGATGCTAAGAGTATCAGACACTCAAAATCCATCAAGGAAATATATGCATTACGAAATTTTTATTGGTGCCTTAGAGATTCCTAATGATGTAGCAAACATTGTGGCCTTGTATTGATAGCATCTTGCCAAGTAATTTTGAAGTGATGAAGCTAATGCTGTTTTGTCTGAAAAGTATTATAAAAGGACTCTCTGCTGCTTCTTTTCGATAATTAGTGAGTAGGTCCCCAGCAACCCTGTGCCCCAGAGGTAGCAGAAATACAATCCAAGTTGAGTCTTCTTGCCTAACCAGTAAGGGAAAGGAAAACGAAAAAAATAATGCATAGCACAGGGGGTGCTCTTTACTGCAATCTCCAGAGATTATATCAGACTGTGCACAAAATGAGCCTTTCATGAGATGAACTAAATAATGTACCTGGGATCCTAAAAAGTTACAGTAAATTTGTATTGCTTATAGATGTAAGAATTGAGAAAATTTGTTCACCTAAATAAGTAGATGAACACAGATAGATTTATTCCAGCAAAATCACTCCAATTCAAGTTCTATACTAAAAGTCAAACAGTGATTATATCATCAGAAAGCATTTTTAGGGGTGCTTGGGTGGCTCAGTCAGTTAAGCACCTGCCTTTGGCTCAGGTTGTGATCCCAGGGTCCTGGGATCAAGCCCTGCATCGGGCTCCCTGCTCAGCAGGGAGTCGGCTTCTCCCTCTACTTCTGCCCCATCCCACACTTGTTCTCTCTCCCATGTTCTCTCCCTCAAATAAATGAAACCTTTAAAAAAAAAAGAAAGCATTTTTAATGATGGATTAGTCGATAATTTAATTAGGTCCTCCTTTAAATAACTTGAAAAGAAGGAGCTGGAAAGCATGTGATTTTTCTTTTTTTAAGTAATCTCTACATCCAATGTGGGGCTTGAACCTACAACCCTGAGATCAAGAGTCATATACTCTACCAACTGAGCCCACCAGGTGCCCCACAAAGCAAGTGATATGCACATGGATTTGTTCTACAGTCAATTCAGTCATTGACTTTCTCATTTTCTGGGAAGCATGTACAAAAACCCTTACTAGGAGCACCTGGCTGGCTCTGTTGGAAGAGCATGCATCTCTTGATCTTGGGGTCATGAGTTCAAGCCCCATGTTGGGTATAGAGATTACTTAATTAAATCTTTAAAAATTTTTCTTAAAAAAACGCTTACTAAATTCCATAGAGGGGCAATACATTACTCCTGTTACTCTTTCACTTAGAGGCACCTTGTGTGATATCATATACAAAGAAAGGACTAGGAAAATTGCAATATTCTTAAGTTTTTATATACTGCTTTTATCTTATCATGTAAATTACCGTTTTCACTAAAACCTTGGGGTGAAAATAGACACTAAGGCATGGGGAAATGAAATATTTCATTCTGTATATTGTTATTGAGAATGTAAAGTACAGAGGAAATGAGCTTTGTAAAAGATTGATATCCCACATAATTTTTGTCTGTTTCCCATAATTCTTTAAATATTTTTTGAATATTCATATTCTTAAAAAGACAAAGTATGAAACCTTCTTATGAATTGCCAACTGGATGAAATAAGACATGGCATATTCATTTTTTTCCATACACTCATGAAATCCCAGCAGAGTAATAATGGTCCTATTCTCTAGAGGGGCAATATCCATAATGCATCCTTAGATTTTGGTCCTATCCCCAGAAGCAGACCCTGAGATGAAGATTCATGTGTGAGTGATCTGTTATGGAACTAAGTGCTTCCAGGGGGGAAGTAGTCAGAGAGTAAGGAGAGTAGTAGGACTGGGAAGAAACAAATCAACAGTGATATTTTAGGGTAACCCCAGCCTTGGGATCTCTGGGATTTAAGTCACACCAGTTTGTCCCACCTCATACGAAGGGAGCTGGCCTAACTGCACTCCTATATACCCATCAGCCATTGGATATAGGCTGCCCTTGGGCAATGGAAAGATGAACTCCCAGGCATTCCTTGCTCTCAATGTCTCTAGACAAGACAACTATAATAGTTCAAGTGTACTTCTTTTTTTTTAAGATTTTATTTATTTAGGGATGCCTGGGTGGCTCAGCAGTTGAGCATCTGCCTTTGGCTCAGGGCATGATCCCGATCCTGGGATCGAGTCCCACATTGGGCTCCCTGCGAGGAGCCTGCTTCTCCCTCTGCCTATGTCTCTGCATCTCTCTCTGTGTCTCTCATGAATAAATAAATAAAATCTTTTTTAAGATTTACTCTAGAGAGAGCATGTGCATGCACAAGCAATGGGAGAGGGGCAGAGGGAGAAGCAGACTCCCGCTGAGAAGGAGCCTGTTACCCAGGACCCTGGGATCATGACCTGAGCCAAAGACAGACACTTAACTAACTGAGCCACCCAGGCGCCCCAAAGGTACTTCTATAAAGGAGGCTACAGGTATGAATCACTAAGAGCAAAATACATAGAAGCTGGGGTTTGAGTAAACTGAGTCAATACACAGAAGCTAGGCAATTGCAGTGGCATCATCCACTACATAGCCAATAAGCTTATTCTCCTTCCAAGTTCCCACTCTCCCCATGTCTTCACTCTTGCTTCCTGAGATCACATCCCAAATAAACTTCCTGTATCAAAGGCCTTGTGTCTTACATTCTGCTTTTTAAGGAACACAGGTGAGTTCCTCCTCCCCATGGGAGGAACAGCTTCCAGGATCTTCCCCAAACAGACTTGGTCAACATCTAGGCATGTTTGGAGCAGCAGCTTCTCTCTTTACAGTGGATTTTATTTATTGAGTACCACCCTCTCATTTATACCTTACTATATACAGAATAAGCAACTGTTTTTGTAAAATTAACATTAAATGAGTGCTATTTACACTGCCAGGAACCTCCCCATTAGGAAGGACCTCAAGGTTTCCCAATCAAGCTTGTTATAATTTGCTTATTTATTTTTCATAATTCTACATCAGCACCATGTAGCCCAAGTAATTCAAGCAGAAAAATGTATCTTATAAAATTGGTCAATCCTCCTGATTGGTTTTGTTTTTAAAGATTTTATGTATTCATTTGAGAGAGAGAGAGAGAGATCCAGAGACAGCACAAGCCAGGGGGAGAGAGAAGGGATGAGGGAGAAGCAGACTTCCCGCTGAACAGGGAGCCCGATGTGGGGCTCAATCCCAGGACCCTGGGATCACAACCTGAGCCAAAGGCAGACAACTGACCTAGCCACCCAGGTGCCCCAATCTTCTTGATTGCACTTCTTGGATTTACAGTTATGCCACTCCACCTTTTTCCACCTTGCTCCTTCCTTCCTTGTTCCATTCTCAAAACTTAGGCACTGAGTTGAGATTATGTTCACTTATTCTTAAAAAAAAAAAGAGGCCACTTGAAGAGACAAGTAAGAAAGAGACTTAAGAAAAAATTGCAAACATATCTGATCAAAGACCTGCACTCAAATTCCACAATAACAATGAGCAGAGATGCGAAGAGACACTTCACCAAAGAAATGGATGGCAAAGAGATACATAAAAAGATGTCCAACGCCATTAGTTATTCCAGAAATGCAAATGAAAATCACAATGAGACATACACCCTCAAGAATGGCTGAAAAAATTTGTTAAACGTAACAACTGACAAAACCAAGAGTTGATAAGAATGTGGAGCAACTAGAACTCCTGTAGTGTGTCTCAGAGCAGTGCAAAATCATACAGCCACTTTGGAAAACCCGTCTGTCAGTTTTTCCTCCTCTTTCTGAGGGCAGCTCACTTCCAATGATTGGCCAAGGCAGGAATAGGCCTCATTTTAACGTGGAACACCTCTAAAGGACCATCTCAGCTCCAGAGCTACCCCCACTGGATTGCCTAAATTGTTTATCCAGACTACATTGTAGCCCAATTTCTCCCTGTGCCCAATTCCAATTCCTTCCCTCCTCTAGAAGTGTTGACACCAGGATATGTCCTAAGAAACTTTCTGCAGACTTACCTTCCTCTTCTAATCTGCTTTTTGGGAAACCCAACCTGAGACATACCTCCTATCATTTCTGGTCAGCATTATATGAGAGAATCTCTTATGTGAAAAATTCAAGGAGAAACTGAGCCCCTTGCTTTTAAAACATGACCTAAATCTCTGGACTTATGGAGTATTTCTTTAGGGAGTAAAGACAAGGAATTCTGAGTTAGCCTCTTGGTCAGCCAAGGCTCTCAGGCATACTTATAATTTAACCCTACGACAAAAGTATAGTTCCATGCCCAGACCCTGCTCCTAACCTCCTCTATTGCTCTGTGAAACAGACTGGATCTGCTAAGGAGTACACTAAGGGGTGGATATTTGTGTGCAGGAAGTTTACTGGGAAGTACTCTGAGGATGGACACCTGTGGGGGATGGAAGACAACAGGACTGGACAGAAGGAGAAGTCGGCCTATGATGCAGTCACAGCCAAGGTGTGGCAGGCAGAATAATGACCCTCCCCAGAGATACTCATGTCCTAATCCCTATAACCTTATGAATATCACCTTAGATGGCAAAAAGGGACTTTTGCAGTTGTGATTAAGTAAAGGATCTTGATATCAGCTTGGATTATCCACATGGGTCTAATGTAGTTACATGAGTCCTTCTCAGGAAAAGAGGGAGGCAGGTGGGTCAGAGTCAGAGAATAAGAATGGAAGCAGAGGTCAGATAAGAGAAAAGATGCTATGTTGCTGGCTTGGAAGACGGAAGAAGGAGTCAGAGCCATAGAATACAGTGGTCTCTAGAAGCTGGAAAATGCAAGGGAATGGATTCTACCCCAAAGAGCCACCAAAAGGAACACAGCCCTGCCAACACCTTAGCTTTAGCTCAGTGAGATCCATTTCAGATTTCTGACCTCCAGAACCATAAGATATAAAATCTAAGTTGTTTTAAGCCTTTAAATTAATGTTAATTTGTTACACCCAGTAATAGGAAACTCTATAAAAGGTCTCCGCCAATTCCAATAAGAGTCCTGAAGCTGGGATGGCCTTTCAGAGTTGTCCCAAGTTGGGCTGATGAACTGGGCCCTTTGTATCCCCAAACAGACCATCCACTGATATAGTCTACTCACCCACCCCCCAAAAAAGTGTGACCCGGAGTTTATCTTTAAGTAAACTCTATGCCCAATGTGGGGTTCAACTCACCACCCCAACGTCAAGAGTCAGATACTCTACTGACTGAGCCAGCCAGGTACCCCTAGCAAACTGGTGTTTTCAACCAAGGGAAGTTCCCAGAGAAGGCTGACAGTACTCCCAGAAGTGGGAGGAATCAACACTTAAGTCCTTGAAAGACGAGAAGATAGATCTGGACAGCATACCATAGAATCTACTGTACTCAGATAATCTAAGTATTGTCCCCATCCTCACCTCCAGCATTTGCAGTACTGATATGCAGTCCCAGAAGGGAAAACAAATTTGGTTAGATGTGCTATTACCAAGCAAATTAAATTCTTTTATCCAATTCTCACTCCATCATTCTTGAGTTTACTTGCTTTATTGGGAGGGGCGAGCCTCCATTCCCATGGGTCTCTGAAGTTAAGAAAAGCTTCAGAGTACAGACTTTCCCAGAAACTATTCAAGGAGCAAGATCAATACAATTATTCTGAAACATGCTAAAAGTCAGAGAGAGACTGTTTAGCTGAAGACTCTAGAGGAAAAATTAGGAATTCATTTTCAGAAACACATTTCTAAATATTGAGTTCCTCAACTTATCAAAGGATGCAATACTAATTTCACACATGTTGTCAATGTCATTGGTTGAAATATTAGAAGAAACTATTCAATTAATATTTTAAGGGGGGTAAAGAATGAGTTTGTTTTTAATGCAGCAAGAGCTATTTTTTTGGCCACTCCACATTTTATCACTATTATCTGTTAATGCTTGAGCTGTAGAACATAAAAATACAGCTATATCCAAATCCTGCCTAGAGTGTAAAATATTTCCATTTCCACAGGTTCTGACCTTCATTACACTTTGAGTTAATTCAGTACTCTCCTCCACTTGTCCTGCTACCAGTCACAACTCCAATCCATACTGCATACTGTCGCCAGATTAATCCTTTTGAATGACATCTTCCATTATGCCATGCTTTTAGTCAAACCCTTTTAATATCTACCCAATGTCAAACTAGTTTCAAAGTCTTCTCCTTGGCATTCGAGGCCCTCTATATGATATCTCCAAAACACCACTCCAGCTTTGCCAATGGCCCCTCTATCCTCGGATCCAGCCAAATCATGATGCTTCTTAAACTTTCCACTGTTCTGCTTTTGTTACAGTTCTTCCTTCAACCAGGAACACTTGACCCATTCTTGGTAGTTTATATCTAAACCATCCATGAAAGGAATTGTTACAAACTGCCACATAAAAGCTTTTGCTGATTGAATTAAATAGATGTGATCTCTCCCACTTCCAGTTCTCAAGAAGACTCCTGTTCTGGTTAGGCATTATTCTGATTGCAGGTAAGAGAAACCTGCTCAATTGGTTGCAAGTAAATGGATGGTTCATCTGAAGCATAAAGGGTTACCAGAAAATCCAAAGTCCCAAATGGCAGCCACAGCTCATGAGAGTCAAGGGAAAAACAAACCCAGAAAAGCAAAACAGATTGCTATGAAGAAAGTAAAAGCAGTTTCTAGAAATTGAAAACATGATTTATGGCAATACGAATAAATGGACTGAGTAGCAGAATGGGCATAGTCGAAGAAATTACCTGAGAGAATCACTCTGCTCCATCTTCCAGGGAAACAATTAATTCACCAATAAGATGCTGAAAGAGTAAAGACAGGAAATGAAAGACTGGCGGGGGGGGGGGGGGAGATTACAGATAATGAAATTTTAAAATGTTGATAGAAAAACATTAATTCATAACCCCCCAAAAAATATTTCAACTTAACAGCAAGCACTAGCATGGATAGAAGATGAATAGCTTCCAAAATATTAGTGGTAGTGTGGGGCAAAGCCCAGTGGTGGTGGTGGTTGGTTAGGAACAAAGGAATCTTGTTTGCTCATTTCTCGTTATTGCCAAAATAATAGCAAAGGATCTTAGTTTTAATTTGCATTTTCGCATTACTGGCAAGGCTACTCATCTTTTCATATGTTTATTGAGTTATTCATATTTCTTCTGTAAATTGCCTATATATATATATATACTTTGCCCATATGTCTATGGGATGCTTTGTCTTTTTTATTGATTTATGGTACTCTTTATATGTTATGAATATTAAAACTTTGATAGACTGGGAGGAAATTAAGTATATATTTCTTATCTTTAAACTTTCTTACTTTTTTTGCCATAGCACATTTTTCATTATTTAAAAGAAATGTGCTAGAGGAAGATATAGGTGAAGGCTATCATGATATTAGGGTTGGAATGTCTTTCTGTTTTTCTTCCTCTGTGATTTTTTTTTTCTTAAAGAAACAAATAAACCAGAAAATATGAACAGATCTAAGCACACAGGAATTTTTAGATTCTACATGGAAAATTGTTGGACATGGTAAATAGTTATATGCCAGGCCCAATCCTAAATTCTACATCTAGATTAACTTGTTTGTTCAGCACAACTACTTGTGATTGGCTACTATCAGGCTACTATCATTATTGCCGTCTTTATTTGGCAAATGAGAGAACAGGTACAGGGAGGATAAGTACTTGCCCAAGGCCACACAGAGGTAAATGGCCAAAAGAAGATTTGAAAGGAGGCACTCCGGTTGCCAGCCCAAGCTTTAAAGCTCTGGGCTCTAAATCACCCTCACGCAGAAACTGCAGAAAAAGAACTTTCCAGAACACAAACTGTAAATGGACATTATTTTCCATCGCCACCTGAGTCCTGATCCTGCTTTCTTCCCTGTGAGGATGCTGGCTTGGGGGTGCTGAACTTGGCTCAAGAACCAGGAGAGTCCAATGTTTGTAAAAATTGCCATAATCTGAACTACTTCTGGGTACTTGTTCTTGCAGAGTAGTTACGTCAGGCATAGAACAAAAGGTGTAGAGCATAGCAACAAATGAGCTGTTTGTGCACCCAGCTGCCTCTGATAATCCTCGAGCAACTCCAATCCAAACCAAGACATGTTGCATCTGTCCCTCAGTGCAGTACCTCACTTCTGTTAAGTTCTGAATCCTAAGTATATACATCGGGCATTACAAAAGGGGAGAGAGAGACAGAGAGTGTGTGTAAATCTGACAGACCTGAATAACCTCATATCCCCTGATCTACATGAGAAAACAGTAACAATAACAAAAAGAGTCCTGTTGTGAATCATAAACCTGCATTTAACGGAATAAATAATAAATGTAATATCCTGTGTCAGTCATGGTCCCAGCAGGCAACAGATGGCACACTCAAATTAGGAGAATTTAAAGAGGGATTGTTAGAGGTAATATCCCCCGGGAGGCAGACTGAGATGGAGATTCTCAAACAAAGATTATCGTGAAGTGCTCTGAAGAGGAACACTCGGGCACGACAGGGAAGCAGAACTGGGCAGAGGGAGGTGAGCCATCCCGGGCAAGGTCTCGGCAGAGTGTAATGGGAAGCCTGGAGCTGGAAGGGTCCTTCAGAATTGTCACAACCTGGGCTGAGGAGGCCAGGCCTTTACGTCCCCAGCACTGACCAGTCACTGGCTATCGGCTGCCTAAGGGAAAAGGCATAACTTCGGGCAAGGCGGCCCCTTCAGGGGAGAGCAGTTCCCCAAAAAGAGATTCTTGACACCTGAGGGCATCCTAGTGGAGCTAAGTAGCCCCTCCTGAAGAGGGATCTGAGCAAGCACAGCAGCTGCTACGGGGTCTCTTAAAGAAGCTACTTCCAGGGGGTGCCTGGGTGTCTCAGTTGGTTAAGTGTCTGCCTTCGGCTCAGGTCATGTTCCCAGGGTCCTGGGATCAAGTTCCACATAGGGCTCCCTGTTCAGAAGGGAGTCTTCTCCTCCCTCTCCTTCTGCCTGCTGCTCTGCCTGCTTATGGTCTCTCTCTCATTCTCTGTCAAATAAATAAAATCTTAGAAAAAAAAGAAAGAAAAAGAGAAAGAAAGAAAAGAAAGAAAGAAAGAAAGAAAGAAAGAAAGAAAGAAAGAAGAAAAGAAAGAAAGAAGAAAGAAACAAAGAAACAAAGAAAGAAAGAAAGAAAGAAAGAAAGAAAGAAAGAAAGAAACAAACTACTTCCCAAAGTGCATGCATAGCCTATGGAAAATTATCAGAGAACTTCATTCACACCAAGAAACAGGAAGCGTTGCACGTTGCCATTGAGAGACTGAATGGATGACAATAGCCAGACCGTACATACAAACTGAAATCTCACCCATAATACACAGCGACCAATGCAGGAAACCAACACATGTTGTATGGTAACCTGCCCAGAAAGCCAGCCTATACTCTCTAAATCAGACTTGGAACTGTCAGATTATTGCTATCTTCTGCAATAATTATTACTCCTGTAATAATTGGCCCAAAATGGCTGAGACTTGACTAAATCCGTGATGGGTGCTGTAATTCCCATCCACACTTCCAAGTCAGGACCAGTGGGAGAGAGTCAAACACACACCCCTAACCAGCCATGGAAGACGCCTGGCTTCTCATTAGCCACCTCCAGCTTCCCTGTGACAGCGACCTCCCACGAGGACACACCTAAAGCTGTCCTCTTTTTCCAAGATAAAGCTTTCCTACCTCTCTGCCAGCCTTTGAGCCTCTGCCAGAGCACACATGATGGTGGGGGACTATCTTGTGATAGCAAGCCTTGAATAGCTTTCATTCTCACATGGGTGGTCTTCCTTTATTTCCAACACAACAAAGCCTCCCCGGAGAAGATGAGCACAGTGAGTGGACAATTTGCCTTGCCCTGAGGCATCTGGACCCAAACCTGGAGATTCTGAAAGCCAGCCAAGAACTATCTTGGCTTTACAGAAGATGTATTCAGAATCCTAACTAGGCCAACTTGCTTTTTTTTTTAAATCTTTTTTTTGTTTGTTTAATTTTTATTTATTTATGATAGTCACACACACAGAGAGAGAGAGAGAGAGAGAGAGAGAGGCAGAGACACAGGCAGAGAGAGAAGCAGGCTCCATGCACCGGGAGCCCAACGTGGGATTCGATCCCGGGTCTCCAGGATCGTGCCCTGGGCCAAAGGCAGGCGCCAAACCGCTGCGCCACCCAGGGATCCCCCAACTTGCTTTTAAGACACATCTAGGAGGGTGGCTGGACCAGAAGAAAAGAGCAAGTCCAAGGCTCAAGACACACATCACTGAAGAAGGAAGATCTTCCAAGATACAGGAGAAGAAAACAGACTTCAGTGTTACCAGTCCAGTTGACAAGCCACACTCTTATTTATTTCAAGTATTTCACATGAGCAGATACCCTGGGGTAAGGTACTTTGCAAATGTTCCATATCTAACATGAGGGGATTCCTTTGAGAGGAACTAGATTCAGGGGGAAATGAGTTCCTTTCTTAAGTACAAAAAGGACGGACACTTCCTGTGGTGTCTTCTTCCCACCCTAAATCACGGTGCCATGGAAACCTAACTGGGTAGCTTCTGTTGGAAGCGAGGGGCTTCCCAGATCTCTCTGTTGTTCCAGCACAACCACAGTTAAGGATGGAACTTCCAGGCCACACACTAGTATATTCACCCAAAGAAATGACTCAAGCTGGACACTTTCCAAATTACAACAGGCCAGTGGGAACAGGGACAGAAGAGGAGGAGGGGCAAATTGTGCCATCAAATAATGTGATAGAGGTTAACTGTATCACATCAAGCTGGGCCTGGGTGAGACAAACTCGTTAACCCTCATTAACACCTCAGCAGCAGGCCTTAGTTTCCCATATTAGCTGGATTTAGAGCTGAGCCCCTAGAGAAGGAAGTCTAACTGGATCCAGCTCAGGAAGGGATTTCCGGGAGGCTTGGGTTACCATGATCATACTGACAAATGGTACACGGAGCATATATTCGGAGGTGGGTAGAGAAAACACTGATCAGAGAGCAAAATAGAGGACGAGGAAGAATGTAGGCTTTTGCCTTGAATATAGCTCAAGAGCCAGCACTGAGGGCAGGCAGGAGGAGTGGCCATGAAAGATTACTTAGTCAGCCATCATTCCTAGTCTGCCTGGCCCAACACAACCCTTCCTAACCACTGGCCAGTCCCTCCAGACCTCTCTAAGGTCTCTGGTTAAAGGAAGGTCTTCAGTCTTCAGCAAGGCCAGGCCTCGCTCCCCACCATGGCTATTGGCTTACCCATCTTGGATTCTGTGGGAAGCTGGCTTAGGAAGGCATTTCCAACTCCCCGACGGTTCACAAAGAGCATGCATGTACTTCCTAAGCTCTGTGGTTTAAGACTTGCTCCCCTATCTCACCAAGAGGGAAAAGTAACATTTATAAAATGCTTACTAGAATTAATCCTTGGTAACCACTCCTGGAGTTTCTTACTCTTTTTTTTTTTTTTTTTAATTTTTATTTATTTATGATAGTCACACAGAGAGAAAGAGAGAGAGGCAGAGACACAGGCAGAGGGAGAAGCAGGCTCCATGCACCGGGAGCCCGATGTGGGATTTGATCCCGAGTCTCCAGGATCGCGCCCTGGGCCAAAGGCAGGCGCCAAACCGCTGCGCCACCCAGGGATCCCAGTTTCTTACTCTTTATGCTAAAAGGGATCAGCCTGTGCCACCCCAAAATAGGCCACTTTGGCATAATGATTATTTTGACCTGAAAGCAATTAAACAGCAGACATTAGAAGTCTCTGCCCCCCCCCTTTCTGCCTAAAAGCAGGGCATAAACATGTTATGAAGGTATTCCCCTCCCCTCTCCTAGCCACCAAGACAAGAACCTAGAGATGGCACCAATCTGAGTCTGCATAACAAATCTTACTAAATAACCCTTATCTGCCATTTGTGTCCCCACCCCAGCTGTTTACTTTCCCATGATTTACAGCCCCTAGAAGCCCAAATCCCTTTTCCTTTGTCCACCTGCTTCTCCACAATATACTGCCCTTTGATAAAATGGCATATAAACTCTCAAGCCTCACCACTTCTAAGCTTGGGTTTTGACTCCTTTCCTGTAAAGTTCCTGTGTGTATGCATCATGTATCATTTCTCCTCTTAAAATAGTCTCTCTTCTGTCAGTTTAATTTGCAGGCCTCAGGTGCTGAACCTAAGAGAGAGAGGAAAAGTTTTCCCTTTCCTACAAACCCTAACCCCACTTTACAGATGGGGAATTGAGTCACAGAAAGATTGAAGACAAGAGCTAGTAGCTAGTGCCAGGATGTGGAACCAGGCAGTCTGACTCCAGTGCCTACGCTCTTCTTTTTAATCCCTGTGTTCTTGCTTAAATACGCCACTGCAACTCCAGTTTGGAAAAACAGAATTCTCCCATGTGGCCCAGTTTCACACAGGGGTCACTTTGTACTCAAAATACACACTGAGTCTTTAAATACTAGACTCATACTCAGGGAGGCAAGAAAAGCTGCACAGAGCAGAAGATGGAAGCACGCAATCTGCTATCCCCTTGGGAAGTCTCAATCTGGAGGCCACGCCCATCGAGTGTAAGATGGGCAGTCTCTTCAAGCATTTAAATCCCTCCATATCTCTTTCTGCACACATACAGGAAAATTCATAGATGTTAAATGTGCACATACAGCTAGGCCACTATGCATAAAACATGGCATGGCATATAGATTTCCAAAAGGCCTCAGAAATATGATGACTAAGAGAAGAGATGGAAAAGGACCTGTGCCTGTCTTCCTTCTACTCAGCTCATGATTACAAAATGTGATTTCTGCTGGTCAACTGCAGGCAGAGATGAAGCCTCATGCAATCAGCAAAATGCTGGGCAGTGCTTCTAGTAAGCTCGGGAGGAGAAAGCACAGCCAGGAGAATGAGAAGGAGGGACAATCTCAAGGAGGAGGACTCCCAGCAAGGCTGCTGGGGGAAGGCAAGGCACTGGGTGTTCTGATAGCTCTGCAGTTTCTCTCTGCCCCAGTTGTATTGCTACCATCCCACCGAATGGCTTCAAAGCCCTGGACCCGGTAGAAGGGCCTGGATAGGCCATGACGAAGTCATGCACACATCTATACCACTCTCAGAGGCTCGGATTATATGGTGGTCAAGGAAGCTACAGCCCAAACTTTCACCCTATCAGTAAGATGCTCCAGGCGGTGGCTGTGAGGCTGGTGTCCCTCCACACTCCTGACTCAGACAGAGCCACTGGGCCTCACATCCCTGGATTCGGGGATGTGAGAGAATTGAGAAATGAGAAATGAGAAATGTAGACAGAAATGGCAGACACTCCACACCCCACCTCAAGACTTCATCCCTTCAAACGAAAAGGGATGAGCATACTGCTATCTATGCCTTATGGGGTTTGTGCTACATGAATTGCAACTCTGTGTTACGGTTGCAAGGACTGAGCTTCAGGTTGTCCCTTAATAACAATTAATTCATTTAAAGCAGACAGTTGGGGGTGGCTACCACATGGGGGTCTTTAAAATATGCCTTCCAGGCTCCGCTGAGCTCAGGATCAGGGGAGTCCACAATGACAGACTCAGGATACACATGTTGACCTCACTAGCAGAGATTTTTCTACTATCTGCACACTCCAACAGCAGCAATGGGCAGGGCAGGGGGGGAGGACAAAGGGAGAAGAGGAACAAACCAGAGAGAATATGAGGAAGACAACATGCAGGGAGGAAGGAAGGAGGGAAAAAGAGAGAAACAGAGGGGGTAGGAGGAGAGGGGAGTTGTAAGGGGGAAGGAAGAGGCGGTAGAGAGAGGAAGAGAAGAAAGAAAACAGGTGCTGGGTGGCTCAATTGGTTTAACAGCTGCCCTTGGTTCAGGTCATGATCTCGGGATTCTGGGATCAAGTCCCACATTGGGCTCCCTCCTCGGTGGGGAGTCTGCTTCTCCCTCTGCCTATGTCTCTGCCTCTCTCTCTGTGGTTCTCATGAATAAATAAATAAAATCTTGAAAGAAGAAAAAAGAATTTTAAAATTTAAATTTTAGGGGAAGAAAAACAATAGCAGAAAAGTTTTTTTTCTTTTTTCTTTTTTCTTTTTTTTTTTTTTTGTCTGTTGTTTCTTCATGCAGAGAGGATCTTGGTTGCCACTGCTGCAGCTGGCTGTGCTCCATGGTGACGGAGCATTTTTTTTAAGATCGATACCAAGTAGAATGACTTAGGCAAGCCTAGGAAAAGAAGAAACACGTACAGGAAAGGCAAGGTTGAAGAAGAGAAGAGGAGGAGGCTTTATTGTATTATTAGTGCTACAAGGCAAGGAACCCCAGGGAAAACAGGTTCCAAAGTATTTGCTGGCCTGATTTTAGTGACATTTCTAAACCTGCCTAAAAGCACGCTGTAATTGTCAGCAGGTAGATTTTATCTAAGAGAGAGAGCGAGAGGAGGGAAAGACATCAGTCATCAAATGCTGTTTACCGTTTTGCCTCTCACGTTGCACTGAACCAAGGATAGAAAACAGTGTGAGAGAACACAAATAAAGATGGGAAGGTTTCCAGAGGTTTCTCCCAGTGCAACAGCGCAGTCTGACAGGGGCAGGAGTAAGGGAGCAGGGGCTGAGCACTGCACAAAAGATTCACTCAGATTCTGCAGTAATTGCCCTGCAGGGTATTTTGCCAGGTATCATTTTGTTTTGTATTTTCTCTTTGTAAAATGGTATAATATTTTATTTTTGCTAAAAACATTTTGGCGGGGAGTCACAAAAATCAGACAGATAATCAAGTTTAGAGGTCTGGTATGAAAATAGAAGCCTAGGGACCAGCAGCACCAGCAGCACCAGCAGCACCAGCAGCACCAGCATCCTCTGGGAAGCTGGTTAGAAATGCAGAATTTGGACCCAGCCCCAGGGCCCACTGAATCCGAATCCGCATACTAATCAAATCCCCAGGGGATTCACACAAGCACAGATGAAAGTTTGAGCAGCCCTGGCCAAGAGAAAAAAATTATAGGCTAACATCTCAAGTGTTTGTTTATCTATAGTCTGCGCTCTGCCCGGGATCCATTGTGCCTACCTGGGTAGGCCCTGGTAACTGACACGGGCATCCTCCGTTCCCTTCCCGCACAGCCCAGGCACATTCCTTAATTGATTAATCAATAGTGGATGCTTGGAATACTGAATTGTGTCCTGAATTGTGAAAAGAAATCTAACTCAGTGGTAAAAGGGGAGGGGAAGGCGATCAGAATTGGCACCCTGATTTAGCTTTTGTGTATGTGAACGTGTGTGTCCCTGTGCGTGCGTCTCTATCCGTGGTTCTCAAGCTTTAGCCACGGTCAAAATCATCTGGACAACTCGCAAAAACAGACTGGTGAGTTTCTGAGTCAGTAGGTCTGGCATGCAGCCTGAGACTTTGCATTTCTGCTCCACTCCAAATGCTGATGTGGCCAGTCCAGGGCTCACCCTTGGGGAACCCCTTGTCTCTACTCTCGCCCACCTCTCTCTCATTCCTACAAAAACTGTTTTCCATCCCTTCTCTTTAGATAAGCCTCGTTCTCTGCAAGCAGAGGTGTTGTAGCGTGATGTGGAAGCAGACATTAGTTACTTACCTTGGTATATTTAAGAGGCCAGGAGTTTTAAAAATATTTTCCACAGCACTCTTAAGAATATGGTCTTAAGCAGTCTAAAGAGGAAGTTTACAAGAGTCATGTGTTTAGATAGAGAATGGGTGTTTGGGGACAGACAGAGCTGCACTGCATCCCCCAAGTAATTACCTAGATGGTTGAGTCCCCAGGCCTCACCAACAGGACAATGAGCCAGCTCCTGTGAATCTTGCCAGCAAGATTTGGCCAGAGATACCCTTTTCTTTACCCTAAAACAGAGGGGGGAAAAAACCTATAAAAAAGAAGAAAAAGGCTGTCTTGCAACATCTTTGGGAAAGAAGTAAATTCTTTAACTTATTTTAAAAATGTGAAGTCTTCTTTACTTCAGGGAGTATAATAGAACTAGAGACATAAAGTCAAAGACATGGTCTTCAGATCCAAACATGCAATTACAGGATATTTGGGATAATGTAGGACTGTTAAGAACCAGGTGCCATAGAAAGAAGAGAGACTCATCCAGCCCAAAGGTTAGGGATAGGGCCTCCTAGAATAGAGTGTGGCTAGCCTGATTATCAAATAATGATCAATAGGCAGAATAACAGAATAGATATGCTTATTACTGCATCGGCAGCTTTGTGGAGAACAGATTAGAAAAGTCAAGAGTCAGGAAAGGGGACTGGTTAGCAGATGGTTGCCATAGTCTGTGGAGACCCAAACTAGAAACTGGTAGTGGGGAAAGAAGAAATGGACAGTCAGGAACCATTAAAGAAATGGAATGATCAGGTCCCAGATTGGCCATACATTAGCTTTTACATAGATTCTTGCTTCTCAAGAATGACACCCAAGTGTGTGACCACAGCCCATTCAGGACAACCTTCTGTAGAGAACCTCATGCTCCTTCAACCTTCTATCAATACCATACTCATTCCCCTCTAGCCTATCAATTCCTCTAGAACCTTCTGTGTCACTTCAGTCCTCTTGTTTTCAGCCTTGCCAGTCAAACAAGACTCCATATGAACTATGTTGCTGTTTTTTTTTTAAAGATAGATAAATTGGGACACCTGGGTGACTCAGTGGTTGAGCTTATGCCTTTGGCTCAGATCGTGATCCCAGGGTCCTGGGATCAAATCCCGCATCAGGCTCACCACAGGGAGCCTGCTTCTCCCTCTTCCTTGTCTCTGCCTCTCTCTCTCTCTCTGTTGTATCTCTCATGAATAAATAAATAAAAATCTTTTTAAAAAAGATAAATTGATTGGTTGGTTGATTTTGAGAGAGAGAGACAGAGAGCTTGCATGGGCAGGGGGAGGGGCAGAGGGAGAAGAATCCCAAGCAGACACCCTGCTGAGCTCAGAGCCTATGGGAGTGAGGGGGCTCGATCTCCATCACATGACCCTGAGATCATGACCTGAGCCAAATCAGGAGTTGAGATGCTCAACTGACTGAGCCACCCAGGCACCCCATAGACTATGTCGCTTTTACGTTTCCCCTCTCTCCCAGTGTTTGCCCTGGCCTCACTTCCATCCCCCAGATACCAAACTCTGCTAGCAGCCCCACTGTAAGTCTGACTCATACCTGGCCTCCTGGAAAATCATCTTTGTACATTGACTCTTCTAGCAAAGAGTCACTTGCATTTATATAACTGTTTCTTTGCTGACCTGTGTCTGGCTAAGTTCTGCCTTCTAGTCATCCCTGCCTGTCTACATCATGCTCCTATTTCAATGTAAGTTATGGTTTTCTTTCTGAGTCAAGATTTCTGAGTGCCGGCCTACCAGGTAAACTCCTAGGCCCATCTGCCTCAGCAACTTCAATCCCTGACAGTTATCTGCCATCAGGGTTTTATCATTCGACCCAGCAAGTGTCTCAACATCCACTACTTGGCCATGGTAAGAGGTGCTCTAGTACCTTAATTAGATCTTCTGGGTCCTCCTCTGATTTCAAACAAACTATGGTGGACAGTTCTGTACAAAGATACACTTATGGGGCACCTGGGTGGCTCAGTGGTTGAGAGTCTGCCTTTGGCTCAGGTTGTGATCCCAGGGTCCTGGGATCAAGTCCCACATTGGGATCTCCACAGGGAGCCTGCATCTCCCTCTGCCTATGTCTCTGCCTCTCTCTGTGTCTCATGAATAAATAAATTCAGAAAAAACAAAAAAACAACAAAAACCCACTTCTACCTTTATCTCAGCTCAAGCCACATCTCTCCTTTTAGCTTTTTGCTCTAGGACCTTCGCCAAAGTATTAGCAGTTTTCTCTGCCTGCAGGTAAGCGAGATCCACAAGGGTGGGAAAGTAATGACTCCAGGGGCAATTTGTAAATAGGGGGAATGGAGTGATAGGGTAATAAACAGAAGTTATGGCCTCCCATCAATTTCTTTACACTTTTTAGGAGGTCCAAGTGGAATGAAGACCCTCTCCCTCATAGCAATGACCTCAATTATGTATTCTGATATTTCACTTTCCACCTTTCCCATCTCACCTCCCCACTTCTCCACTCTTGCCTCATGAAGTCCACTCCCAAATAAACCACCTGGACTTGAGTCTTCAGTTTGGGAGAGCCTAAGGTAGAGTCTAAGAGAGTCATATAGTTTGTTTCACACTTTCTTCAAAAATTATTCTCCAGGGGGCACCTGGGCAGCACAGTCGGTTAAGCATCCAGCTCTTGATTCTGGCTCAGGCCATGATCTCAGGGTCCTGGGACTGAACCTCACATGGAGCTTCTTGCTCAGCAGGGAGTCTGCTGGAGATTCTCCCTCTCCTGAGTTGGAGAGACTCCAAATCTATTCAGTGCAGATTCTGCTTGGCCCTGACCCTCTGCTCCTCCCTCTACCCCACACACTCTCTCTCTAAAATAAATAAATAAAATATTTAAAAATTAAAAAATAAAATTAGTCTCCAGGGGGAGCCTGGCTACTCAGTTGGTAAAGCATCCAAACTCTTGATCTCTAGGTCATGAGTTTGAGTTCCACATTGGGCGTAGAGATACACAGATACATACATACATACATACATACATACATACATACTAGATGTAAAGAGAATAACTCTCCAGAAAATGTCAAATATATAACATTGAAGAGGAAGAAAAAAGAGCTATAAAGATCCATGAGGTAAAGGTAATAAAGGTAGTATTAAAATAGAAAAGTGGTGATACTAGGCACAAGGAATTTTATATGTAGACAAAAAGTCTAAGGCCCGGGTTATCAATGTCCTTGGACAGTGAAGGACTAATCCTTAGGCAGACCACATAGGCAAACTTAGAGCTCTTAGTAAAAAGATTAGAGGGGTGCATGTGTGCCACCAAGGTACACACAGCATCACAGTCTTTAAATTATAATGTGGCGATGCCTCTGGAGTAGTACGATATAAAGACTGACATGAAGAAGTAATTTATTTGAGATCCATTAGCCTAGTGGTAAAAAAAAAAAAAAATGTTGACCTTTTGGAGGAAACACAGAGTACAGAAGAACAGAGAGCAGGAAGAGAATATATACGTGTTTGGAAAGGGATGAAGTGAATGTTAAAAAGCAATTGACAGATTAATTGATCCTTAGTGCCTTCTGCCAAGAACTGTAAGAACCCAGATTGGCAACATACAGAAAGCAGGATATAGACTCACCATTAGCAAATGCTGTTGGTGCCCGGCCCATATCCTCTCATACTCACTCCAGTGGTTTTAAAATATGTCCACAAATTCTTTAACACACCTCCCCTCAAAAGGTGGAGACTGATAACCCTCCCCTTAAGCATGAATTGGAATCCGTAATTTGCTTCTAACGAAAATAGCATATGACAAAAATGGATTATGGTGTGTGACTGCCAAGACCAGGTCATAAAGGCATTGTGGCTTCTTCTTTGCTGCCTCTCAGATCACTCACTGTGAAGAAGTCAGTTGCCAGGCCTTGAAGACACTCAAGTGGCCCTAAGGAGTGGCCCTTGTGGCAAGGAAGTGAGGCCTCCCACCAACCACCATGCAAGTAAGTGAGATCTTGCAAGCAGAGCCTCTGCCCTCAGTCAAGCCTTCAGATGCCTGGAGCCTGGCTGCCATCTTGAATGTAATTTCAGGAGGAAACCACAGCCAGAATTATCCAGTTAAGGTGATTTTTTGACCCACAGAAATAATAGCTTAGACATAATAAATATTTAATACTTGAAACCACAAAAACTCATAGAAGAAAATATAGGAACAAAGCTCCCTGACAGGGGTTTTCACACTGATTCTTTGAATAGAACACCTAAAGCACAAACAATAAAAAAAAAAAACCTGAGGTGCCTGGGTGGCTCAGCGGTTGAGCGTCTGCCTTTGGCTCAGGGCATGATCCCAGGGATCAGTCCCACATCAGGGTCCCTGTGGGGAACCTGCTTCTCCTTCTGCCTAGGTCTCTGCCTCTCTCTGTGTGTTTCTCATGAATAAACAACTAAAATCTTAAAAAAATAATAAAATATTTGCAAATCATATCTGATAAGGGGTTAATACCCAAAATACAGAACTCATCAATTCAATAGCCAAACCCCCCCAAATAAACAATAAAATGAACAAAGATCTGAACAGACCTATTTTTCTAAAGGAGATATACATATACAAGTAGCCAATAGCTCCATATCCAAAGGGACACAACTTCCCTAAACATCAGGGGAATGCAAACCAAAATCACAATGAGATATCATCTCATACCTGATAGAATGTCTGTGATCAAAAAGACAAGAAATAACAAGTGTTGGCCAGAACTGGGAGAAAACACCCTTGTGGGCTATTGATGGGAACATAAATTGGTATAGAGACTATGGAGAACTGCATGGAAATTCTTCCAAAAAATTAAAAATAGAGGGGTGCCTGGGTGGCCCACTTGGTTAAGTGTCAGGACTCCTGATTTCAGCTCAGGTCATGATCTCAGGGTTGTAGGATCAGCCCTCACATCGGGCTCCTTGCTCAGTGGGGAGTCTTCTCTCTCCTCTCCTTCTACCCCTCTCCTAGCTCTAAAATAAATAAATCTTTTTTAAAAACACTAATTCAGAGGGATACATGGACCCTATATTTACTACAGCATTATTTACAATAGCCAAATTATGGTAGCAGCCTAAGTGTCTACTGATAGATGAATGGATAAAGAAGATGAGGGGGGCGCCTGGGTGGCTCAGTGGGTTAAGCATCTGCCTTTGGCTCAGGCCATGATCTCAGGGTCTTGAGATCAAGCCCCACATCAGGCTTCTTGCTCAATGGGGAGTCTGCTTGAGATTCCCCCTATGCCTCTCTCTCTCTCTCTCTCTCTCTCTCTCCCTCTCCCTCTCCCTCTCCCTCCTTCAACTAAATAAATCTTAAAAAAAAAAAAAGACAAAAGGGAGCACCTGTGTGGCTCAATCGATTAAGCACTTGCCTTCAGCTCAGGTCATGATCCCAGAGTCCTGAGATCGAGCCCTGCTGAGCAGGGAGTCTGCTTCTCCCTCTACCCCCCTATGTGTGCTATCTTGGTCGCTATCTCTGTGTCTCTCTCTCTCAAATAAATAAATAAAATCTTTAAAAAAAGACAAAAAGATCATTCTTAACCCCACAGTCCAACTGTACCCCTCACTATCATAAATTTAGCTCACTGCTAAAGGTTGGGATGGAAAAAGAAAGAGCTGAAAACACAAAGGCTATGTCTGCTTCATCTCCAATCTGGTATAGTGGAGATCTTTAGTTCAGGGTACTGACCTCAAAGGAAATAGGTTTGGGAAAACCACATTTTCAATCAACTGCTCTACCCCTCCTCACTCTATCTGATTTAGGTGGAGATTGCTCTTAACAAGATCTTTTTTTCTTTTTTAAAATTAACCTCAGGGCTCAGTCGGTTAAGTGTCTACCTTTGCCACAAGTCATGACCATGGGGCCCTGGGATCGAGCCCTGCATCTGACTCCTTGCTTGGCAGGGAGGCTGCTTCTCCCTCTCCACTGCCTGTGCTCTCTTGTGTGCTCTCTCTCAAAATAAATAAATAAATAAATAAAATCTTTTTAAAAATAAAATAAAATAATATAAAAAATAAAAGTAATCTCTATGCCCAACGTGCGGCTCGAACTCACTCTAAGATCAAGAGTCTCATGCTCCACTGCTTGTGCCCGCCTGCTAGGCATCCCAACAAGATCTTCTGAATTAGAATGAAAGACAGACAATTCACTAGCAGTGCCACATTCACATAAATAAGCCCTCCCAGCTTCACCACCAGAGGAACAGGAGATCTGATTTGTTGTCCTGGAGAAAATGAGAGCCTGAGAGAACGAAGCTAAAACAAAGAAGCCAAGGAGGAAGGTGAAGAGTAGGGTCCTGTGGCATTTCCACCCCTGGTTCCAATGATTTCCGAATCCATTATCATCTCTGGCCTTCTTACAGATTGCTTACATAAGCCAATAAATTCCTCTTTTGCCTTATCTAATTTTTAGTTGCAGGTGAAAGAAACCCAACATGTGAATACCGATTAAGATATTTTAATAATCCTGAAATAATCAGGCAGCTCTCTTCTTGAGACTCCAGCTCCCAAAATGGTCTTAATCAGGCTAATTGAGCTTAATTTAAAAGGTCAGCCTTCACCTAAAAAAGAGAAAGATGATGCACTAAAAAATTATGCCGGGTGCTTTACAAAGTGAATTTTTTAAACTGACATTTAACCCTGACAATTATCACTCCATGTAGACATTCCCATTTCATCTATTAGGAAACCAAGGCTCAGAGAAGTTAGGAAAAGATTTGCCAAAGGTTAACCCCCAACTCTAAAGGTAGAGCCACAGATGATCCCAAAGCTATCCTCCCCCAAGTGTCATTTATCTCAATCCCTAATCATTAGGACTCTGAGGTCCTATTTACCGCCCTGTCGTTATTTTTGCACTGATGTAAACCCCCAAACGAATCCACGCTGCACTTCCAAAAAGATGATGCCACATGTGATGAGCATGGAGGTGCACCATTCTGCTCTCCCTTCCAGAACGAACTGGTCAGGAGCTGCGAGAACTGCAGTTAGCTAATGGCTTCTGTCTTTTAAGCCAAGGCTGTTTTCCCAGAAGCCCCAGATGCTGACTGAGCAAGGCAGGGGCAGGAGAGTCTAACCATTTCTGTTGAACGGGACAGTGAGACCTCTAATGAGTCGCCTTTGCTTTAGGGCTCCCCATTGGGTTGTCAGAGGCCTAACCATATATGCCAAGTCTGAGGGAATTCTGCCCAGTTCTCAGTCCCCTTCCTCGGGAATCAGCCCCGCATCACTGTCTGAAGGCTTTGCCTGGGCAATCCTGCTTCCTCTGGCTCACTTTCCATGGGCATTTGTCCCCCAATAAACTAGTTTCATCTTTTCTCATTTGAGAGAGAAAGAGCACAAGCCAGGGGCATGAGCCAGGGGCAGGGGGAGCAGAGGGAGAGGGAGAAGCAGACTCCCCACTGAGCAAGGAGCCTGATGCGGGACTCGATCCCAAGACCCTGGGATCAGGATGCAAGCTGAAGGCAGACAGTTCACTGACTGAGCCCCCCAGGTGCCCCTAAACTACTTGCATTTTTAATTCTGCCTCAGACTCTGCTTCCTAGAAGACCCAACTGGAACACAAACCAGTGAGTAAAGGTGCAAGAGAAGTACGATTATGATTCAAGGCGAAATCATTCTTTCCAAGACATAGTTTCCTCCAGATAAGTCGGCTGTGCCACAGCAAAGTAATTCTAGTCCTGCTGAGCCCGCAGTGTTGAATATGCCACATGGCTTCTCTCAGCTGGCAGAGACCTGCCAGGCACTAAGATTTATGAGACCATTTCTGTCTTAGTGATCCAGTCCCTCTTTATTTTTTTAAAGATTTTTTTATTATTTATTCATGAGACACACAGAGAGAGAGAGAGAGAGAGAGAGAGGGAGAGAGAGAGAGAGAGGCAGAGACACAGGCAGAGGGAGAAGCAGGCCCCAGGCAGGGACCCAACATGGGACTTGATCCCGGGTCTCCAGGATCACACCCCAGTCCGAAGGCAGTGCTAAACTGCTGAGCCACCCAGGCTGCCCCACCAGTCCCTCTTTAGGGAAATGATTGCTTCCCAGCCCTGCCACGGGTATTTACCATCAGGGCTATTACAGCCCACCGAGTCATCCATGAGAGAAATTCAAGTTGATAATTAACATCCTGAGAAAGGTAATTGTGGAACGGTTAAGCACGGGCCCGTAACTTCTGGTTCAGTGTCAGTGAGGACAACCTGTAGGGCATATCATACTTAATGAGTCAGTAGCTACCAAAGATGATTATAAAAACCCAAAGCATATTATTTTTATCACCATGTGCAGAAGCTGCAGACTCTGTCCTTTTGACCTGTTTTGTGTTCTTGTTCCCAGCTAAATAATAACTATCCAGGAGTAGAGGAAACAAATGATTCTTCTCATCATTAAGAAACATTCTATGTCCACAGTATGTTTCTCTAAACAGAAAACCTGCAGGGTAGGAGCTCTTCTCCTTTATCCTCGTGAGTTAAGTTTCTGGGTTTTTTGGGGGGTGGGATTGTTTATTTATTCATGAGAGATACAGAGAGAAACAGAGACATAGGCAGAGGGAAAAGCAGGCTCCCTGCGGGGAGCCCCATGTGGGACTCGATCCCAGGACCTCCAGATCACAACCTGAGCCAAAGGCAGACACTCAACCACTGAGCCACCCAAGTGCCCCCCACCCCCATCACATCTTCTTCATGGGTTGGCTGTGGTTTTATTTTATTTGTTCTCAAGTTTGGGCCCCAAGCTAAGAGAGTGGCCATCACTGGGAGCATTGCCAGTGGCTGAGGTAGAAGATTAGCTCCGGAGGCTTTCCCACTAGGAAGACCTCATAACTCATTGGCCAAAATGGGTCATGTGATTCCACTTAACAACAAAGGAGTGGGAAGTTTAATCTTACCATGTATCCAGAAAGTAGACAGCCTGAAAGGAGCAACACCAATGACCATAACAGTGAACAAAATGGTGAACTCCTCATTTATAGTCTACATAAACAACACAGGAACAATTTGTGGGGTAGTCAATAAGGCCAAATGTTTGGGGTTTTTTTCCTGGTAATTTATAAGTAATCATTGCCCTGAGAATCATTTCTATGTATAGCAATGAAGACACTAAATCACTTTAGAGCCAAACCTCCTCAATTTGTAGGAAATAGAAGTTCCCCTTTGGTTGCACAAAAGCAAGGTAAACAGGAACTCACTGTTAGGGAAAGAAGATTTGGAGCTCTAGCCCTTTTGATAATTGGGGCAGAATCACCCAGCCACCCGCACCACCCCCCCAACCTCTGCCCATTTCCATGAATTAGAATTGCCAAGGACCTTCTGTGAAGGACGAGGCTAAAACCACAAACTAGGGATACCTGGGTGGTTCAGTGGTTGACTGCCTTTGGCTCAGGTCATGATCCCAGAGTACTGGGATCAAGTCCCTGCTCAGCGGGGAGCCTGCTTCTCCCTCTGCCTATGTCTCTGCCTCTCTGTGTCTTTCATGTATAAATAAATACAATCTTTTTAAAAAAACACACAAACTAATTGCTGAGATTCAAAGTTACTGAAACCCATTTTGGTGGTTAGAGGTGTTTCTAGCTAGGACCTGGTGATAGAAAAGATAGCCAATCTTTTTTTTTAAGATTTTATTTATTTATTCATGAGAGCCACAGAGAGAGAGGCAGAGACATAGGCAGAGGGAGAAGCAGGCTCCCTACGGGAAGCCTGATGTGGGACTTGATCCCCAGATCCTGGGATCACGCCCTGAGCTGAGGGCAGATGCTCAAGGCTGAGCCACCCAGGAATCCCTGGCCACGTCTTGATAACAAAATCTTCCTACAAGTGGTGAAGATCACTCGCATAGGACAGTGGCTCCTATACCAGCATCTCCAGTGCTGAGGGGGCATATAGTTATGGGTTGGCAGATAATCTGACAGCAGGAATCTGCCCCAAAGCTCCTCCTGCTTGTGGAATCTGACCCAGGGAAGTGCCTGTCGGTGAAGGCCTTAAGTAACAAAGCTCGCTAAGTAACAAAGCCCTCGTAGATAAAGGACTGTAACTTGGAGACCCATGCAAGAATGAGATAGTCTGTAATTGTGGGCAACTTGGGAAGTAACTAGCCCCACATCAAGCACCTCAATCATCAAAGGTCACTTGATAGAGGCAGAATCGAAATGCAAGGCAAGACAAGTGGTACCCCTTGGAGTTGTGGGCAGCTTCTCTGCTTTTCTCTTCTTCAAAGCCTAGCAATCAGGATGGACCCTTAGGGCTGAGTCAAGCATTATTCTTGGCTTATTATAAAAAGGAGGACTTGGAGAGAAAGGCTGAGCTCTGCTCATATGACTATAGGAAGACAAAAGAAACTCAGGGCTTTGTATCTTGGGATGTTATCTTTCCCTGAACCTGCTGTGATTTGGGAACATTAATATATAAAGCCATGTTTTCACATCCCAGTAAGAACCCCCGAGGGCCAATTTCTCTAATTTGTTTTTAAATGGCCTGTCCTGATTCCTGGGGAATCCTATGTGAATACACAATTGTACAAGTCACAGTCATCAGTAATATTTCTCTGAATCTGATGCCCACACCTGCTCCAACACGATCTTCCAGCCTGGGTGGTGGTAGAGGTGGGGAGGCACCATTTCTGGGAATCCCCAGGGACACCTCCCCTGAGCTTACAAGTATATTTCTCTGCCATTCCATGGTGTCCGCCATTTCTCTTTCCTCCTGCTGCGTGCTTCCCAGTAGCTGAGATGTCACCGCGCTCAGGCCCTCGAAAGGCACTAACCCTTCAGTTTATAAAACCTGCCATCATAGGTGAGGCCCTTGACATAATGTTGGAGCTTAGTAGGTTATACAGAGCTCCTGCTCCAGCACAGATGGGCTAGATTTTCCTCAGAAGTGGGGACAATTAACACACACACACACACACACATACACACACACACCACCGTCATATCTCTGCGTGTTCAAGGTTATCCTGGAAATAAACGTAAATTAACTCCTGAGTCGCAGATATTGGAGTGTGACCATTCTCTCCATTCTGGCTTGTAGCCTCTCACCCCGAGATTCAGGTGCTGGTCACTGAGAGCTATCCCAGAGGATCAATAGAGTGGGAGGATCAAAATCAACCCAACCATTGAAGCCAGGGGCGTTGTTCCTCAGAAGGATAGTTGAGACCATCTGGTTTGTTCTGAGGAGTTATTTCTCAAAAGACTTCTAGGCCCCTCACAAAAGAAGAAACCTGATGACCCTGAGTCCTACTGAGCAAAGGCATGAAGCTCATGGAGAGATTGTTACTACATGTGCAGAGAGCATGTTGTCCCTTATTTAGTGAAATGCAGTGGCGGGCTGCTGGGCAGTGAAAACTGAGGGCCAAGTGTTCCACACTTGACAGCTGGGGTCAGATGTCACTACTTCTCCTGAGCATTCAGACCACATCCTTTTCTATCTGTTGTCTGCATGCCACTAACTTGTGATGAGGCAGAGAGACAAGGCAGTGCCTTCCTTCCAGGTGATGGGTAGATTGTGCACACATGAACTAAGATGGGAAGGTGGCCAACATGCTGAAGGAATGGTAGGCTGGTGAAGCTTAATGACGTAAAATGATCCTGTAAGCAAAATGTGGAAGAATTTGCCTAAGCTATGTCACTTGTGGCCAATGGTGGCTATCAAACTTTGATTTGGTATTTTTTATTATTCATAGGATTCCTATATGGAATGTGTGGAAGAATTTGCCTAAGCAATGTTGCTTGCAAGGTATCTGGATGGCTCAGTGATTGAGTGTCCACCTTTGGCTCAGGTCATGATCCTGGGGTCCTGGAATCAAGCTCCGTGTCAGGCTCCTGACAGGGAGCCTGCTTCTCCCTCTGCCTCTGTCTCTCGTGAATAAACAAATAAAATCTTAAAAAAAAAAACAATGTCACTTGTGGCCAAATGGTGGCTATCAAATTTCAATTTGATATTTTTTCAAATTATTTACAGGATTCCTAACCAAACAGTCTTGTTTGTAATCAGTGTCCTAGAACCGTATCTAGTACCTAGAGTAAGCATTAAATGCCAATTGTTTTTAAATGTCAATTTTGATGAATGCTTGTTTCTATGATTTTCCAATGCAATGGTGATGGAAAGAGAACCCTATGCTCTGACGTCGAACAGCTTTGTCTCTCACGCCTTGTCAGAGAAGACCAAATTATAAAACAATGCAAGACGTGCTACCAGAGAGGCAGGCATGGTATTTTTCGGGCACAGAGATGAACCTCTCTATCATTGCTTGGCCTGGTGGAGTCCAGTAGGGCAGCATGGATGAAGGGATGTCGAAGCTAAACACTGAAGAGTAGACAGCCTTTCACCAGGCACAACAAAAGGACATCCTCGGAAGAAAGAACACATGCAAAAGCAGACCAGGCACGAGAGACAGGGCAGAGCTGCTTGATCAGAAAACTAGTCTGACCTTAATGCCAGAGTTTTGTTTCCTCAGGCTCTGCTTTGGAGGGACCTAGGCTAAGGTCTGTGAGTAGGTAAAAAGGAAGTGAAAACCAGGAGCACCAGCTGGCTCAGTCCATAGAACATATGACTCTGGACCTTGCGGTCATGAGTTTGAGCCCCACACTGAGCACAGAGATTACTTTAAATATGAAAAGAAAGAAGAGAAGAGAAAAGAAGAGAAGAGAAGAGAAGAGAGAAAAGAAAGGAAAGGAAAGGAAAGAAAGAAAGAAAGAAAGAAAGAAAGAAAGAAAGAAAGAAAGAAAGAAAGAAAGAAATGAAAACCACACTGCTAAGGGCCAAGCGATGATGTTCCTATCAGCACATAAACACTGCTCACAGAATTATCCTCAATATCCAGGCAAGTTGGCTGTGACAGCATTTGAAACATGACAGGAACAAGGCCACTCTACAACAACACACACACACACGCACACTGTAAGTTAACATTCCCTTTTCTGACTACTGTGAATGATGCTTCTTGGCAATGACAACCCTAGCCCCTCTTTAATCCTCCCAAGTCCTAAATAAAAATTAGGAAAAATAATCAATTACTGAATTAACCCTGCTGCCTAATGACATCCATATTAGAACTGATCCCCACTTTGTTAAATCCTCCTCAGGATCAACCAACACAACACCTAAGCCCTATAAGAAGCCCCTCTCTCTTCCTTGTTACTGAGAGGCCCCTGGCATGTACTCTCCCTTATTCCAACAAGCAAGCTAAATAGACCTATCTTCTATTATCATTATTATAGGTGTACTCCTCGTTGTGTTTGGTCATGGGTTTCAACAGCAGCTTATTTGGAGGTGCTGTCCAGGAAGCAGGAATGTGGGACAAGAGATGGGTGACAGGGTGACAGAAGGAGGGCAATTCAATATGAGGACATGTTATCAAGTTGGGCACTCCTAAGAGGGACTGTTGGGATCTGACTTCAGAACCTTTTTTAGAAACTTATGAAATGTGTCTGAGAATTACCTGCCTAGGGAAGAAAAGGAAGCACTTGCCCATTAGTTCCCATCCTCCTTTGATCAAGGGACATCCTACTGGTATTATTAATTCCCTTGAAGGACAAGAACCAGGGTCAGAAATGTCCCAGGGCAGAAAGCAAAGTAGATCCAGCATTTGCCCAGGGCCAAGGGCTGTTTGGTGGCCCCTGTGTAAAATGGCTAGAGCCTTGTCAGAACTGGCCACCACAGCGGTCACTAGAACAACAGGTAGAGCCAAGAACGCTTGTAGAGATGTCCAAGAGGTTTCTCGTTTTAAAATATTTTCTTTATTTATTTGGCAGAGAGAGAGAGAAAAGAGTGTGCACATGCATATGTGAGCATGAGCAGGGGGGAGGGACACAGAGAGAGGGAGAAGCAGACTCCCCACTGAGCAGGGAGCCCATGGGGGCTCAATCCCAGGATCCTGGGATCATGACCTGAGCTGAAGGCAGACACTTAAACAACTGAGCCACCCAGGCGCCCCCAAGAGGTTTCTTTTATGCCAAACTTCAATTCTATGAGGAGTAGTGTTACCAAATTGTCAAAGATAGTGCTGAAGGGTTGTAAATATGCCACTCCAAAATATGTCTCTTTGGTATAAGGATTATGTTGGTTGGATTATTTTGAGAAAGATCAGACACAGGAGAAAATTTGAAAACCGAGTAAAAAGTTACCCTTTCCAAAGAGACATTTACATTTCTAAGGGAAATCTCCATTTGCAAGGATGTCTCCCTTTCTGTAACAACAGGAAAAGGCTAACTTTCTAGAAACTCTTACCAATGGAGAAGGCAAACTTCTATCTGCCTGACAACCTTCTCTTGTTTACTGTGCTTTGTCTGGTAACTTCCCATAACTGGCCTCCCACACCCACACTTTTCTTTTCTCTTGTCTTTAGTTGAAGATGGTAGTTAAGTCTGAATTCTTTGCCACCTCTTAGAGCTACTCATTTTTCCCTGGGTATCTCACATGTGTAGATATCAATAAACTTTTTGTTTCTCTCTTGTTAATTTCTTTTTATCACAGCATTCTCAGCCAAGAACTCAGAAGGGTAAGGGAAAATGGATGTTTTATCCCCTACACAGCAACGCAAAATTTCTAACAGAAACCCAGTCGTTAATGAAAATTAGCAAGTAAGTTTATAAACTGAACACCCAGCTCCAGTGAAAGAACAGAAATGAAAACCTAGGAGTCTTTGGGGGCAGGGGGACAGAGTTGCGGGAACACATGCAACATTAACAAACAAGAATCTTCTTCGGGATGCCTGGGTGGCTCAGTGGTTGAGTGTCTGCCTTCACTCAGGTCATGATCCCGGGGTACTGAGATCGAGTCCCACATCAGGCTCCCCACAGGGAGCCTGCTTCTCCCTCTGCCTCTGTCTCTGCCCCTCTCTCTGGGTCTCACATGAATAAATAAATAATTTTTAAAAAATCCAAACAAACAAGGGCCTTCTTCCTGGACACTGTAAAATTCAGAGAAAGTTTGCAAAGAGGCAGGATGAGAGAAAATTGGGGTTATTCTTAGAAACTGATTTAGAAAGGAGTAAGTTTTTTTTTCAAAAAAAGAAAAAAAAAGGCTTGTTACTAGAAGATACAGCTGACCTCAGAAATAAGCAGATGTGTCTCCACCACCGGGAGACGGTTTTAGAAAGGATTCCCCTTGTTAGCTCAAGTTTATTCTTATTCCTAAGCACAAACCGCCTGGGGGATTTGGACATGGGTTGATTGCGGAATTGCATATGTTGAGAACCAGAGTAGCATAATAGTGGGGAATACAAACTTTGGAACCAGTCTGCCTATTTTGAAAGACCATGTTTATGACATTTAACTAGCTGCATGCTAGTGAGCCATTTATTTAGCCCCTCTAACTCGGTTATCCCTATCTGATGGATGAAGAAAAAAGGCCTATCCCACATAGCCACAGTCAGAATTACCTGACAGCATCTGAAAAGTGTTTAGCACAGTTCCTGGCACAGAATCATTCAAAAGATGTTTGCTTTCAACATTTTAAGATTGTCAGTGGAGTGATCAGAAATCTACCATGGACTCAGACATTAAGACTCAGCTTAACTTGCTCAGAAATTCTGTTCTGAAGATTAATAGCCTTTGCTTACTCTAATCTTGACAAGTTGTTTACACAAATGTCCAGAAATCCATAATTGTATTTACCTTCCGTGATTAAGACCCACCATCTTGAATCCTATGGAAAACAAGTTCCCAGTAAACAGGACTTTAAGATTGTGGTACAGTACTGGCCTCTGGTGGCAGCTAGCTCTGAAACAGGCAACTGAAAGGCTTTCAATTGAATGCTTCAGGAAGTGAATTGATCAACACACACCCAAAGCTCTCAGCAGTCTCCGGTTTCAGAACTGCTCCAAGTTCTAAAGTATAAATCAGTCCTAAGCTTTCTATGGAAGGCAAATCCCAAATGACCAGCAAACATGTAAAAAGATGATTATGGTCCCTAAAATTAAGGACATGAAAACAATGAGATATCCAACAGATTGTCAGATATTAAGAAGGCTGATACCAAACGGTGGCAAAAATGTGGAAAAATGGAAACTCTCCAAAGCTATTGTCCAAATTTGAAGTGGTATTTTGCTATACCAATAGGAATTTAGCAATATATAGTAAAAGTGAAGATGTATGTGGCCCACAGCTCAGCAGTTCAAATTCAGCGGATAATATTCTAGATTGAAGGGTCTCAAGGAGACGTGTTAGAAGGATATTCATAGCAGCATTATTTTAACAGCAAAAGAAATTTAAAAATGAAAGGAAATATCCTAAATGTTTAGCAATAGGAGGATGGCTCATTTGTCATATGCACACACTTATATAGCAAAGAAAAACAGAATGAGGGGCACCTGGGTGGCTCAGTGGCTAAGTGTCTGTCTCGGGTTCAGGTTGTGATCTTGGGATCCCCGCAGGGAGCCTACTTCTCCATCTGCTTATGTCTCTGCCTCTCTCTGTGTGTCTCTCATGAATAAATAAATAAAATATTTTTTTTAAAAAAAGAAAAACAGAATGAATTAGAGCTACATGTATCAACATGAGTGAATCTTTAAAGTAACAGCATAAAAGAAGCAAAACTCAGGCATCCCGGGTGGCTCAGCGGTTTAGTGCCATCTTCGGCCCAGAGAGTGATCCTGGAGACCCGGGATTGAGTCCCACATCGGGCTTCCTGCATGTAGCCTGCTTCTCCCTCTACCTGTGTCTCTGCCTCTCTCTCTCTCTCTCTCTCTCTCCCTCTCTCATGAATAAATAAATAAAATATTTTTAAAAAAAGAACCCTGAGAGTCCTCCCAAAACTTTCAAAAAAAAAAAAAGCAAAACTCAGGATGACACATATAGTATACTGTTTATGAATATAAAAGCACAATGCTGCATATTGTTTTTTTGGAAAACTAAATATGTAATAAAATAATAAAATCATACAATGGAAAAAAAACAACTTTGGCACAGGGATTGCCTTTGGGGAGGGAGGAAAGAGAATGGGATTGGGGAGGAGGAATGTAACTCCATCTGCAATGCTTCATTTCTCGAAATTGCCTATTTTCTCTGGCATTTTTATATAAATCAGTGTTTACTACATTCTCTATTTTGTGCATATTTATATCTATACAGTGGAATATTACTTTGCCACAAAAAGGAAGGAAATTCTGACACTTGCTACAACATGAATGAACCTTGAGAACATTATGTTAAGTTGCAGAAAAAAGCTAGTCACTAAAGGACAAATACCCTAGGATTCTACTTACATGAGGTCCCTAGAGTAGTTGAATTCACAGAAGCAGAAAGTTGAATGGTGGTTGCCAGGGGACAGGGCAAGGAGGAAATGGGAAAATGGACACTGCACTTCTGTTTGTGAAGATGAGCAAGCTCTGGAGATGGGTGGTGGCAATGGTTGCCCAGCAATTTGAATGCACTTAATGCCATTGACTTGCACGTACACTTTATTTCATTTTTTTGAGAGAGAGAGTCGGGTGGGGTGGGAAGAAGTAGAAAATCTTAAGGAGGTTCCACGTTAAGTGCAGAGCCCAACCCAGGGCTCTGGGATCATGACATGAGCCAAAATCAAGAGTCGGGCACTGAGCCTCCCAGGAGTCCCCGTATGTACACTGTAAAAACGATTAAGATGGTAAGTTTTATGTATATTTTATTATAACAACAATTTTTTAAAAGCTATAAGCCAGTACCTGCCCTTTTGGGTGACTCAAGTGTGGCAGAGAAGTATGCTCTATTCAGGCTTACAGTCATTAATAAAGATGTCAGTCAGGGAAGAGGTGAGAGGATGGCTGTAGCTAACATCTCAGCCTTTCATTAAAGCTATAGTAGTAAGATTTTTTTAAAAAAATCAAGATTTGGGGTTACCATAACTCAAGACCAGAACAATTTTATTTTACTGCTCCTTGAAATACTAGCTTTTCCTGCCCTCTCACCAAAAACAGATGAGGGCCCACCAGGGCCTGCTGGTTTTTAAACAAGGTCTAGTTTTCATTCCCCCTAAATCCCACCCTCAGCAACAGAGGTGTGACTACAATTCTTAGAAGAGTCTCGGTTGTGGTGACAGGACACCAGAAGATGGCAGCAAAAGCTCAGCTAGTGGGAAAATCCTTTTTCCAGAGGCCCAGGAGAACAGGGAGAAGTCGGGATCTGGCTTCGATGCCACCCCAATTCTGGACTGAGCTTCCTGGGCCGAGAAAATCACACCAGGCACTAGGCCATCCAAATCCAACCATTCAAGAAAAGACTCTTACGAAGTGAAAAGAAGACTAGGGAAAGATAAAGGAGAACGTGATCAGCGAAACTCATCAAACTTCTAGGTCCTTGGCTTGGGGACCCAAAGCTGGGTGACCGAATCTCTTCCCTTGAGGCATTCAGTCTAGCGTGAGGTGTAAACCACATGTATTCACATGAGGAAAAACAAAAGGTTCAAGGTATTCGGAATGTCACCCGGGCAGGGTATTTTCCAGATCCCTTCTCCTTACTATTCTCCACCCCAAGAAGCTGCTGTGTATAGAACGGAAGCCAGAGGACACTGGAATCTGTGAATGCAGTGAGGAGATCAGAAGGGAAAACGGGGGGCGGGGGGTGCCATTGGCTTTTGAGCCCATGCCTCTCCTGCCAGGCTGCCCTGGGCTTGTCCCATGAAGAAGGTCATGGTTCCTCTCACAAGACCTGCCCTACAGGATTCACTCTGGTTCTGGTTTCGCCTAATGGCTTCATCCCCTCAGCTCTTCTGATCTGATGGAAGTAATAGCTTCTCGTTGGCTTCCTGCGCTATCTCTTCAAGTCCTCTTCACTCCACCTATATTTTAATTAAACCTTTTATAAATCAACCCTCCTTCAATGATCCTAACGTGAGTGCCTTGCCTTTTCCTGTTGAGACCTGGCCAGGCCCAACACCTGGCTAAATCACATTCCTCCTCCACGACTGAGCTCAGGTAAAGATGAGAAATAGCAGAAGGGGTTTACATGGAATTCCTACCAGTTTTCTGCCAAGTTGTTCTCTGAGGGCACCGGGGAGGTGTGCTGCTCACATCTCCCTTCAAGAGAGCCTATGGTGGGGAGCAGTTGACTTGACAGTTTCCTGCTGGATCCACCACAGAATTCCCAGTAGCTCAGGCCTCTTTCTTGAGCTATTCCCCACCAAGCACAGCAGCAATAGAAGAGCCCCGCCATTTTGGCCCAAGGCAAGACGCCTAATGGACAACTTTTGCTCTGTTACTCTGATTAGCCTAACCAAACCTTTCTCAGTTTGCTGCAGTCTGAGGCTCTTCCTCCAATCTTTCCTTTATATTCCTTTGCAGGCATCAGATCTGCATTGTTGTCTGAAGTATATCTTCCTCCTCTACTCCTGGCTCCTTTCCACTTCATCCCTCACATGCATCTTTCTGGATAAATCCCTTCTTGATTTCTGCCTCTCTAGAAACCTCAATCAACTTATTATCCAAGGAAATTCTATTCAATGAAGTAATAATACCAGAACCAAGACTAGCAAGAGCTCATGAGACATCCTCAAATGTTAAGCAAGATTTAAAACATTATGGCTTGCCGTTAATTGATGGTAAATGAGCAGCTTAATTACCAGAGTGCCTTCCTATTCAATATTGGATAAGGAAAAATAAGAACTTACATATATTATTTTTTTTAAATATCACTTTCAGGGGTACCTGGGTGGCTCAGTGGTTGAGCATCTGCCTTTGGCTCGGGTCATGATACTGGGGTCCTGGGACTGAGTCCCACATCAGGCTCCCAGCAGGGAGCCTGCTTCTCCCTCTGCCCATGTCTCTGTTTCTCTCTATGTGTCTCTCATTATTTAATTAATTAATAAAATAAAATACCACCTTCATGGGTGGCTAGGTGGCTCAGTCTGATAAGCGCTTGACTCCTGATCTCAGCTCTGGTCTTGATCTCGGGGTAGTGAATCCAAGCCCCATGTTGGGCTCCCTGCTGGGCGTGGAGCCTACTTTAAAAAAAATATCACCTCCATTACCAGGAAAAGATAGATTTTCCTAGATAGATTTTCCTGGCACATGGTCAATATTGTCAATAATGCTGTGCTGCTACCCAAGCAAGTTATCTGCAAGTTCAGTGTACAGCAAATAATTTTCATGACACTGGTATTGTGACTGAGGATAAAACAAGGTTAAATTTGTTAGTACTCAAAGTGACAATCTGTTCCAGCACTATATTTGCTATTTAAACCAGTGAGATAAATTCTGTTTTTGAAATCTGAACCTTTAAAGAAACCAAAGGAAGTTTCTCAAATCTTCCAGTAGCATTCATCCCACATGAATCAGAACAAGTAGTAAGTGAAGTTTCTCATCCATGTGACAATTTTGCCTACCTTAAATTAAGAAGTTTCCATCATATAAGAAGATGGCTCAGTTATCAGAATAAATTTACTTCCAGGCTTGGGGTACAGGCACACAGGACTAGAAACACCAGAGATCAGGCTACACTTCTAAGGTACTCAGTCACGTCTGTGGGACCCTCACACACCTGCTCTCCTGTCTGTTCTCTATGTGCCCAGTCATTGAACCACAATCTCTATCAATCACTTCTTTTATTTAAAAAAGGACTTGGAGGGGGCACCTGGGTGGCTCAGTTAGCTAAGCATCTGCCTTCAGCTCAGATCACAATCTCAGGGTCCTGGAATGGAGCCCTGCCTGGGGCTTCCTGCTCAGTGGGGAGTCTGCTTCTCCCTCTCTCTGCTTATGCTCTTTCTCAAATAAAAAAAAAACTTAAAAAAAATAAAGAAGGGCTTGGAAAGACAGTCCTCAATTCTGGAGAAAGTTTTAAAAGCATTTAATCAAGCACACTCTCAGAACAACAAAGATGTTTCATATACTTTCCCCTTAGGATTTGGAAAAAGAAAAAAAAAATAGAAAGGAAACAAAACCCCAGTGGAGAAAGGCCACAGAACAGGAAAGCATGGTATGAAAGACCTAGTCCAGGCAGACTGGAGGTAAACTGCAGCTTGGACCCTATCAGTCAGTGAGATGAATGAGAGCTGAAAGGCTTTTTCCAGGACCAAGCCTACATAAGCAGGAAGTTTTGCTGCCCAGGGCAGAGAAGCAGATGTCAGGAAGATTTATATTTTAGAATGGTCTACTTTAGCAAATGAGTTGCAGTCAAACCCTTTTGTTAGACTCGAGAATCTTACATTAAGCAAAAAAGTCTTATTACCAACAGACTGAAAACACAGCCATTACTCTAATTCAGCATTGTTAACAATGAAAAACAAGGATGATTTTCTTTCTTTTTCCTTTATTTTTAATATTTTATTTAAATTCAATTTGCCAACACAAAAACAAGGATGACTGACTGGCAAATCATGTCTATTGAAGAAGAGGAACAGACTGTCAGCTGTACTTGCTCTACTACTCCTCACCCACCCACCACCTCTTCTTACATTTCTGGGCTTGTAGAGGAACTGACCTCAAGAGCGTAAGAACCAAATGAAAGTGAACATCCACATTCTAGCAATTCTACTTCTAAGGATACTGACAGACATGGGAACATTTCTTAAAGTAATGAAAGAAAAATATACTATTAACCCAGAATTCTATATACGGTGATAAAGTTCTTCAGGAATGAAAGTGAAAGGATCTTCTTACATGAAAGAAAACTAAAGATATTTGTCATTGGAGATCTACTCTAAAAGGATGGCTAAAGAAAGTTCTTCAAGACAAAAGGAAATGGTACAAGTATGAAACTTAGAAAATCATGAAGAATGAATGACAGAAAGGATAGAAATATAGGTTAAATACTCTCTTCCTGTTGGTTTTATTAAATTTCGTTTGATGGTTGAAGCAAATATCGTATTATCTGATGTGGTTTTCAATATATTTAAGACAGTTAGGGGAGCCCAGGTAGCTCAGCGGTTTAGCGCCGCCTTCAGCCCAGGGCGTGATCCTGGAGACCCAGGATTGAGTCCCATGTCAGGCTCCCTGCATAGAACCTGCTTCTCCCTCTGCCTGTGTCTCTGCCTCCCTCTCCCTCCCCCCTGCCCCCCCTCCCCGCCTTGTGTGTGTGTGTGTCTCGTGAATAAATAAATAAAATCTTTTTAAAAAAAAAATAAATAAATAATACAGTTATATTATAAAGGAGGAAGGCAAAGAATAAAATGGAGGTAAGCTGGGATCCCTGGGTGGCGCAGCGGTTTGGCGCCTGCCTTTGGCCCAGGGCGCAATCCTGGAGACCCGGGATCGAATCCCACATCGGGCTCCCGGTGCATGGAGCCTGCTTCTCCCTCTGCCTGTGTCTCTGCCTCTCTCTCTCTCTCTGTGACTATCATAAATAAATAAAAATTTAAAAAAATGGAGGTAAGTTTTCTACATTTCACTTGGATAGTAAAAGTGTCAACATCAGTACATTGTGAGCTGAGCCTGTGATCCATTCATAGTCCAACACTCAACAAGGACCATTCCAAGTGCTAGAGGTACAGCATTGAACAAAGTACTCCATCTCTGCCTTTACTCAGTTCACTTTTCAACTGTTGAGTTCACTTTCTCTTTGGGTGCTTTTCTCCATCCATGGTGTGAGATAAACACATATGTGGCCTTTACCTCCGGTTCCTTGAAGAGGGCTCCTAAAACCCTTGCCATTTCCTGAGAGGAGTGTTTTTTGTTACTCACAATGAGTGCATTCAACTAGAAGTGAGTTTACGCTAATTAGGTTACTATTGGTGGGCTCCTAAATAACTTCAGGATGGAGGGGCTGGTTGCCAAGGGAACCAACCACGTGATGAGAGGTTTGAAACTTATGTCCCCATCCCCTGGTCCCCCAAGGAAGGTAGAGAGGGTGGAGATTGTGTTCAGTCACCTATGGCCAAAGGTTTAATAAGTCATAGCTACATAATGAAACCTCTTATGAGAACTACAAAATAATGGAATTCAGAGAACTTCAAGGTTGCTGAACACCCTGAAGTACCAGAAGGGGTGACACACCAGAGAAGATGTGGAAACTCTGTGCCCCACTCCCCACACTTTGTCCTATGCATCAATTGTATTTGTTCTGGAGTTGTCTCCTTTATATTAAACTGGTAATAGTATAGTAAGTAAAGCATTTTCCTGAGTTCTGTTAAGTAGTTCTAGCCGATTATCAAACCTGAATGAAGATTGGGGGAACCCCTGAATTTGAAGCTAGCTAGGCAGAAATGTGGACCGCCTGCATACTCCATCTACAGCTGCTATCTAAAGTGGAAGCAGTCTTATGAGACTGAGCCCTTAATCTCTGAAGTCTGACCCTAACTCCAAGAGTTAGTAACAGAATTGATTGGGTACCTGAGTGCCTCAGTCGGTTAAACATACAACTCTTGGTTTCAGCTCAGGTCATGATCTCAGGGTCATGAGCTCAGGCTGCACCATTGGGCTCCACACTGAGCAGGAGTCTGCCTGAGATTCTCTTTCTTCCTCTCCCTCTGCCCCTGCCCACCTTCTCAAGTAACTAAATAAATCTCTCTTAAAAAAGAGTATCAGAAGTGAATTCAATTGTTGGACACCCAGTTGGTGTTGGAGAACTGAAGAACTGAAGTTTTAAAAGATACCCTATATGGTATTGGGGAGAAAAAATTCTCTCCATCTGCAGGTTACATTTTCGAATACACTGTTTCTTAGTCTGATTAATTGAAAAAATAAGAAGGAGAAGGTTTATAGAAGTACTCAACTGGGAGGTCAGAGTTAGAATGGGCTACAAATGATGCCCATACCATGAGAGAACCACTGGCTAGGACCCTCTTGACTATGTGAGAGACTTAACTCTTGAGTATTCAAAAGTTTTGGTCCAGACTTCCTCCACGGCCAAAATGGAGTAACAAGGACTGTATTTATCCTCCAAGCTCAAACAAACAAACAAAAAAACTGAGCAGGGAGTCCAGGGAGACCAAGGAAGCTAGAGTTTGTAGACAGAGTAACATAGAGGAGAGAGCTTCAGAGAGTACCTTGAATATTCAGTACCGTCTGAAAGGAGTACCTTGTGCTCACACAGGGCCAAAAATATTGCCTGACTCCACCTACTAGATTGGAAAAAAGTAACAATGTACAGGGCACTGGAAAAGCATACTCAGGAAGATCTTAAAATCTTGCCTTAGTAATGGAGAATAATTAGCCCAGGCTGAATAGTCCTCCAGAACCTCATAACAAATCATAAAAGCAAGACCAGAAAAAATTAAATTGTTACCAAGTACCATAACTAGATTCTAGAATAAACCTGAAGAAGATTTGTAGTAATACAGAAATACTCAGCACCCAATGCAGTAAAATCACAATGCCCAACATCTGATCAATAATTACCTGGCATGTGCAAGGAAGTGGGAAAATACAACTCATAATGAGGAAAATAAATCAAAATAGACCCAGAATGATACAAATGCTAGAAGGGGTAAAAAAAAGGTCATTAAAAATTATTACATAACTCAATCCCATGTTCATAAGGTATAGACATGTAAGACTGAAAAGGACCTAAATCAAGTTATAGAAATGAAATATAGGGATGCCTAGGTGGCTCAGTCAGTTAAGCATCCAGCTCTTGATTTCAGCTCAGGTCATGATCTCAGGGTCATGGGATCGAGTCATGATATTTTTTGTTTGTTTGGTTTTGTTACATCTTACATTATGCAGAAATATTTTTGTATAAATTGTTTAAAAGTTATTTATGCAAGGTTTGAATGCATACCTGTGTTTTTATTGTTTTGAGATTGCCAACTTCCCTGGTTTCCTTAAGGTAGGAGAGAACTTAACCTGTATTTCATCGACACAAATAATCCATCTACACATGTGCCCAGATATGGCAAAGCAGGTGAAGACCTTCCAATTAAAAGCATGTTTAACTGGAAGCTGAGAGCCTGCTTTGTCCATCAAGAATTACATAAGCATGTGGATAAATGTTATAGTCAAAGTAAGACACTCTGCCAAGTTTCCTCTGTATAGAATTTACCCATTTCTCAAAATTTAAAAATTCAGACTTCAGCCTTTGCACTCAGGAGGGTTTTGCGCCAGCATGAGCTCTTGTACTCTACACAGATCTAATTTATACAGTGAGTCAAGAAATAGAATAAATGATCCAACATAGCCTTTCTTTTCCTTTTTTCTCTCCTTTGAAGTGAGTTGAGTTCTCGTTCAAGGTTTATAACATGGCTATTTCCTAGTTGTAAAGTTATGCCTTCATAAGTGCCATTGTTGTAAGGTAGTGTTTTCCTAGACTTTCCCTGACGCGGTTTTACCTTTGTTGAATTTGTATAAACAATTGTACAAAAAAAAAAAAGCAAAAAAAAAAATGCTGGGCATGGAGCCTGCTTAAGATTCTTTCTCTCTTTCTCTTTCTGCCCCTACCCACTATTCGCACACATGCTCTCTCTCTCTCTAAAAAAATAAAATAAATTGAATTTAAATAAAAAGGAAATAAAATAAATTTAAAAAACTATCCACAAACAGTTTGGCAGTTTTCTAAGAAGTCAAACATATACATACCCTGTGATCCACTAACTCTACTCTTAAGTAGAAGAGATGAAAGCAGCTGTCTATACAAAGACACATGCATGAAGACAAAGCTGTTCACAACCGATTTATAGTAGGTAAGAACTGGAACAACATAAATCTCCATCAGTAGGTAAACAGATCAATAAATTGTGGTAGATTTATAAAGGGAAATGCTACTCAACAACAAAAAAGGAATGAGCTATTGACACACAACATATGAATCAACACATTACAATAATGTGTACCTCAAAGTAATTGTTCTGAGTGGCAGAAGCCAGTCCTGGTCACCTAAGACTGCATAGTCTATGATTCCATTAACATAAAAGTTTTGAAAAATCAAACTCTAAACCAGTATGACTTTATCTTAATTACATCTTCAAAGTCCTGATTTCCAAATAAATGCAGTCAGAGGTACCAGGGATTAGGAGTTCAACATATCTTTCTGGTGGATAGACTTCAACCCACAACACCATCTGAATAAGCAAAAAGCATTTCAAGAAGATGTTTAGCATGATTCCATTAATTAAAGGAAGACGAGGCATAAATACTTGATGCCAAATTGTTGAGATTTATTTTAAATTGCAATCACGTCTATGTAATCATGACCTAAACTGAATCAACACATTTCAAAATGCAATTATAAATGCAATCTTGTTATCAGGAGCAGTATCATTGCAAGCCAAGGAAATGCAAACAATTGTCCAATTTCAGTCATTTTTTTTTATGGTTTCAGTGATGGTTTACCACCATCTACTTGCAGTGCCTGAGTGCCAAGAAAAAAACAAAAGACTGTTCATTAATTCCTTTGATTCAGATTTGGTGGAGCTGTAGGCATTTACCATCTCACCCATTCCTTCACAGGCTCACAGTTTCTCATCTGCAAGCACCAAGCAGCACAGTGCATGGTAGCCTAAACAGGAAAACAGAAGCCACTTTAAGTATTTACAATAGATGGAATTTAACAGTGAACTGTCCACACAAATGATAAAGGAAATCAGAAGCAAACAGAGTGGCTCTGGAGATAAGCAAAACCAGGAGCCAACCCTTACCCTAGAAGTTCAAGAGAAAGAGAGAAAGGAGGCAAATTCTCAGAGGCCAAGGTCAGCTGTCAGAAATTGAAACTACAGCCACTTAGGTCTCAGGAAAGCAGAGAAGGAGAGGGGGAAAATATCCTAATTTCCTGCTTTCCCCCACCTGCTAATCTCTGATAACTCACCAAGGTCTCCCATTGGCCAAACCTAGCCAGGAGCTAGAGTTCACAGAAGCCAAGAGAGTGCAGGCTGCAGGGCTAAGGCAAAAAAATCTATGGGAGGGGCACCTGGCTGATTCAGGCAGTAGAGCCTGTGACTCCTGATCTCAGGGTCATGAGTTCAAGGCCCACACTGGGCGTGAAGGATACTTAAAAGAAGTCTATGGGAAATAATGCCAAGTCTTACGCATCTTCCTCCTAGATGTTGTTATGTAGAAGGAAAGCAATTCATATTTGTTGAACCCTGAAAACAAATATGCCTAGCTAATGAATTCATTAGGTGTTCAGTAAATAGAAATAGCAGTTTATTTTTTATATTTTTATTTATTCATGAAAGAGAGGCAGAGACACAGGCAGAGAGAGAAGCAGGTTCCATGCAGGGAACCTGACGTGGGACTCGATCCCAGGACTCCAGGATCATGTCCTGGGCTGAAGGTGGCACTAAACCGCTGAGCCACCCAGGGATTCCCTAATTCTTCCTAGACTTTAAACTAGCTACAGCCTAGACATTTTTCACTTAGGTATATGGTAAGCCTTGCTTTAGAGGACTAGTTATTGTAAAGCATTGTTGTGAGTCGGATCCATTCACAATACCAACAGGCTAATTAGGTCACCTTCATGAGTTAGACTATTACTACCCTTGGGACCTAGAACTGTTTGGATTTTTTAAAAAATAGCTTTTGTGGTGACCTTACAAATTTTTGCGCTCACACCCAATTTCACTTGGCATTGGAAGAGTGCTAAAACATAGTCGTAATTTTTAGTATCCTTGAACTCAAAATGACAAGCATTAAGAAAAATAACTACTAGGATCCTAGCAGGATGTTCATCCTACCAGTAATGGCCTTTACGATGTTGTATCAGTAGGAACAAGGTCAATGTAAAGAACATGGGTATAAAATGTGTATTTGTGACGCGCCTGGGTGGCTCAGTCAGTTAAGCATCTGCCTTCAACTCAGGTCATGATCTCAGGGTCCTGGAATTGAGCCCCGCATTGGGCTCCCTGCTCAGTGGGGAGCCTGCTTCTCCCTCTCTGTCTGTGCCTCCCCCCGGCTCAGCTCCTCCCTGCAATAAATAAAATCTTTTTAAAAAATGTTTATTTGTGGGGCAGCCCAGGTGGCTCGGTGGTTTAGCGCTGCCTTTGGTCTAGGGTGTGATCCTGGAGACCCGGGATCGAGTCCCACATCGGGCTCCCTGCGTGGAGCCTGCTTCTCCCTCTGCCTATGTCTCTGCCTCTCTCTCTCTCTCTCATGAATAAATAAATAGAATCTTTAAAAAAAAAGTTTATTTGTGGAACAAAGCTAATAGGTTCATTATTCTTCATTAAGAGAATGCTGGCTTCCCTAGTGTCAGACTCACCAATGTTTCAGACATGGCATTCCAGTCACAGCCTTGACACGGGATTCTCTGATCTCACAGCAGTGAAACAAGGGCTCAGTGCTGGTGGTCTACTCCTCTCTACCAGCATAATTAACATCAAAGGCAGCAGAGAGGTTTGGTCTCCGGTAATCTCAAAGAAGTCACAAAAACAGACATGGAAAGCCCTAGATCAAAGTATAATCTCAGAACACCTGAAAGTAACATGTGGCTCCTTGCAAGGTGGCCACTGATTCACAAAGAGAGCACCGCGAGAGCTGCGGGGAAGGAAGCAGGAGGACTCAGTAGAGTCTCTCCCAGACAAAGGTTCTAGTGCTCATTCAGCGGCCTTTTCCTACGTGGGCTCAGGTGGGCCATTTAATCTTAACTACATAACTGTTTAAGCATCGTGCCTATGTGGCCACCACTCCCACATCTTTCAAGCCCACACTCAAATTTCTCCAGCTGAGTTACAAGTCATATTCACACCAAGGGGATGTGACAACACAGACACGGCCATAGCGTGGGTTCCAGAGGGTATCTGGAAAATGTAGTCTGGAGATCCCCGGGTGGCTCAGCAGTTTAGCGCCGCCTTTGGCCCAGGGCATGATCCTGGAGTCCCAGGATCGAGTCCCACTTCAGGTTCCCTGCATGGAGCCTGCTTCTCCCTCTGCCTGTGTCCTTGCTTCTCTCTCTGTCTGTCTCTCATGAATAAATAAAATCTTTTTTTAAAAAAGTAGTCAGACAAACAGCCTCAGAAGATACTTTATTTTTTTAAGATTTTATTTACCTATTTGAAAGGGAGACAGAGAGAATGAGTGGGGGAGGGGCAGAGGGAGAGGAACAAGTAGACTCCCCACTGAGCAGGGAGCCCAACATGGGGCTCAATCCCAGGATCGAGCTGAGATCATGACCTGAGCTGAAGGCAGACACTGAACTGACTGAGTCACCCAGACACCTCCTCAGAAGCTACTTTAAGCAGTTGAGAAGGAATATATTCCTTCAAATGATACACACAAAAGGCCCAACTCTGGCTTTCTGCTAATAAACATTTCCACATTCCCACAGACCTCAAGTAGCTTTCACGTACAAGGAGAGAGATGACTAAGTCGGCATCCCCTGCCTCTTAAGAGTTATTATGTCTAGTAGCTGAGACAGATGATTATATTATATTGAACTTAAATGCTGGCATATGAAGTGTTTATTTACCAAGACAAAACAAATGTTTGGTGGTGCTCCATGAAGCAGAGGGTACTCAGAGTGGCACTTGAGGTCTCTGCATGCCCTAAACAAAGCCAAGTAACAGGATAGGCTGCCAGGCATTACCTAGTACATACTGAGATATTAATAAGTCTTACTGAGCTATTCATGCTCCAGAACATAGTAGCTCAGGCTGTCACAGGAACCAGAACTTAAGTCAGCAAAGCAAGGGATTTAAGCAGTTAGTTTTCATGACACCTTGGAAGCATGAGGCAGGTTTCCTCAAAGCCCCATGGAGCTATATTTGTGGGACAACTACTCACTTTCAGCTGTTCCCTGCCTCTTGGGAAAGACAAAGTTCCACCCAAAGATTGGGCAAGTCCAAGGCTGCAACCAAGTGAATACAGGGTAGCCATCAAACGCCAAGTTGCTCTAGTGAAGAAGCATTGTACCAATGCCCATTTCCTGGTTTTGTCCCTATGCTAGAGTCACATAAGATTCTACCACTAGGGTAAGATGGTGAAGGACACATGAGACTTTGCTCTATTTTTGTAATTTCTAATGAATCTAGAATTACCTCGAAACATAACTTTTTATTGTTGTTGTTTTAATGAAGTAAAGGGTCTCAGACATCTCTCCCAAGGTCACAGATCTTTTGAAAACTTGTAATTAGATCCCAGGCCAGACAGAATAGCTTATCTGATTAACTAGCCTTACAAATTAACCCTGCCAAAGTGGGGTCACTGCCACCCACCCAAATAAGCAATTTATCTTTTACAGTAGGTATTCTTAATTTAAGGACCCAAAGTATTATCCATGGAATCTTCATTTGGGAAAGCATTCTGTTTTATTTTTATTAACCTCTAACTTAAAATTAGCACTCTTTTCAGCTAATTTACTCAAACCATTGCACCATTTGCAGAATCCATGAATTTCACAATAGAAATGAGCTATTTTCATTCCTTATCACTTTGTTGCAGATCTCAAATCTGTGTTTTCACCACCTCAAAATTATGACTATGGTAATTAGACTAGCCACAGGATGTCACATCATCATGGTCTTTGTGCCTACAGATACTAGTACAAGACACTGGGCAGTTGCCCAACACTGGGTCAGGCTGACTTTCAGATACTAAAGAACGAAGTAGAAAGCCATTTCATGGGTGACCAAGACTCCCATGTTGCTTTCCAGTACTCCCTATCTACAATTATTTTTCAATCCATACATGGAAGGTGGGGAGTCCTTCACATTCAGTTTTTGCAAAATTAACATACTCAACTGAAAACACAATTCCTGGGGAATGGAGCCTGGGTGACTCACTCAGTTAAGCAACTGACTGCTGCTTTCAGTTCACTTCAGGATCTCAGTGGCATGAGATCAAGCCCTGCATCAGGCTCTGTGCTTAGCTCGGAGTTTGCTTGGGACTCTTTCTCCCTCTCCCTCTGCCCTTCCCCACTGCACTCGCGCATTATCTCTCTCTCTCTCTCTCAAATAAATAAGTAAATCTTAAAAAAAACACACACACAACTCCCCACAAGTCAGCAGGATTTTTCTAACAGACTAACAGACAGTACATTGACCACAAAGGTAGACCAGGCAAGTTCTAACACTAATCTGACCATTGAGGTAAATTTAATATATTTTAACAGTTACTGTTAACAGATTATACATTGATATAGATCATGCATGGTGTAAATGTGGTGAATAACACTTGTTTTTCTTCTTATACTCTTTTTCTGCACACGGTTTGTGTGTGTGTTTGTGTGTGTGTGTGTGTGTGTGTGCGCACTACACAGGGCTCAAACTCATGATCCCACATTAAAAGTCTCATGCTCTATGGACTGAGCCACCCAGGCACTCCCTTTTGCACACAGTTAAGAAATAAAGACATGTACTAGGGTGATACAAGTTATTTTAGGAAGGGTATTTGTGTATTATTCTGAGAACATGCCCCACACTAAAAAAGAGTAATTTTTGCACAAAAACCAATCACACATGAAAACAATTTTCCCAGGAAGGCAAAGAAGGCCACATTACCAGAATGCTGAAAGAATTTATTAACCAAGATAAAGCTGCAATTCAGAATTCTATTTCCTTGACAAAACCCAGCCATTAATACTTGGAAACATTGCACAACTCTTGCAAAAGGGGTTTTTTTGGTGGTAAATTTAAACCAGAGGTTCATCATATTTTCTTAAATCTAAAATGGTATCAAAGAATTCGGCCTGGCCAAAGATGACTGATTGTCTTTCAAATAACAGCTTTGAGGGGATCCCTGGGTGGCACAGCGGTTTGGCGCCTGCCTTTGGCCCAGGGCGCGATCCTGGAGACCCGGGATCGAATCCCACGTCAGGCTCCCGGTGCATGGAGCCTGCTTCTCCCTCTGCCTATGTCTCTGCCTCTCTCTCTCTCTCTCTATGACTCATAAATAAATAAAAATTTTAAAAAAATCATTCAAATAACAGCTTTGAGGGACATCTGGGTGGCTCAGTGGTTGCGTGTCTGCCTTTGGCTCAGGGCAGGATCCCAGGGGTCTTGGGATAGTGTCCCATGTCTCCCTCTGCCTATGTCTCTGCCTCTTTCTGTGTGTCTCTCATGAATAAATACATTTTAAAATCTTTTTTAAAAATAACGGCTTTGAGATTTAATTCACAAATTAAAAAATTAAGTATATAATTCAGTGGGTTTTTTTAGTATAGTCACAACATTGTGTAACCATCACTAATTTTCAAACATTTCATCATCCCCCGAAAGAAATCCCATACCTATTAGCAATCTCTCCCCATTCCCTGACCTTCACTCTTCCCCTGGTAACCACTGATCTACTTTGTTTTTCTGGATTTGTCTCTAGAAGTGGAAACACACAAAATGTGGTCTTTACTTCGCATAATGTCTTCAAAGTTTATCCTTTTCATTAGTGAATAATAGTCCCCTGTACAAATATGCTACATTTTATTTATCCATTCATCAGTTAGTGGACATTTGGGTTGCTTCCACTTTTTGGCTATTATAAAAAATGCTGCTAGGAGCATTTATACACATTTACAGGTTTTTCTGTGGACATACACTTTAAATTTATATATCTAAGAATGGAATTGCTGGGTCACATGGTAATTCTATATTGAACATTTAAAGGAACTGACAACGGATCCCTGGGTGGTTCAGTGGTTAAGCGCCTGCCTTCGGCCCAAGACCTGATCCTGGAGTCCCGGGATCGAGTCCCACATCGGGCTCCCTGCATGAAGCCTGCTTCTCCCTCTTCCTATGTCTCTGCCTCTCTCTCTCTCTCTCTCTCTCTCTCTCTGTCCCTCAGGAATAAATAAATAAAATATTTTTAAAAAATAAAATAAAAAACTGGCAAACTGATTCCCTCAGCAGTGACACCATTTTACGTTCCCAGCAACAATGTGTGAGGGTCCAATTCTCTATGTCCTTGTTAATACTTGTTGTAGTCTTGGGACATCCGGGTGGCTCAGCAGTTGACTGTCTGCTTTGGCTCAGGTCGTGATCCCAGGGTCCTGGGATGGAGTCCTGAACTGAGATCCCTGCAGGAAGCCTGCTTCTCCCTCTGCCTGTGTCTCTGCCTCTCTCTCTCTCTCTCTTTCTCTCTCTCTCTCTGTGTGTCTCTCATGAATAAATACATAAAATCTTTTTTAAAAATACTTGTGGTCTTTTTTTTTTTAATTTCAGCTACCATAATGGATGTGAAGTGGTATTTCATTGTGGTTTTGATTTCTATTTCTCAAATGGCTAACGTGCTTATTAGCCATTTGTATAAATTCTTGGGAGAAATGTCTATTCAAATCCTTTGTCCATTTCTTAATTGGGTAATTTCTCTTTTGTTGAGTTGTAAAATAGCCTATTGATCTTAGGGTGAATGCTTTAATACAACTGGAATTTAACTCAAAAAACCTTGGAGAATAAGTGTTTTTACCTAGCAATATGAATTAGGGAAGCTCTAATTCCTTTTGAAACAATTTGTGAATTGAGATTTTTCAACCCTGGAATCCATTGAAACAAGAAAATTAGAACTGATTGGTTGTCCAATAAGACATGCATATTGTCTTATCCAAAGACCACCTCAATTTAATGTTGTGATTCAAGCTAAGCAACCTTCACACTGGTGTCTTTAAACTTTAACTTGCCTGTGTTTACAATGTACTGTCTTGGAACACCCAGCTGGCTCAGTCAGAGGAGTTTAAGACTACTGCTCTCAGAGTTATGAGTTCAAGCCCCACCTTGTATGTAAAGATTACTTAGGTAAATAAAATTTTAAAGATAAGTACATAAAATGTACTGTCTTATTATTTAATGGATTAAGGTACATATTTTTCTATTAGAAGCTTGTTTTAAAATTGGTATCTTTTGGGATCCCTGGGTGGCTCAGCAGTTGAGTGTCTGCCTTCGGCCTAGGGCATAGTCCTGGAGTCCCGGAATCGAGTCCCACATCGGGCCCCCTGCATGGGGCCTGCTTCTCTCTTTGCCTGTGTCTCTACCTCTCTCTCTCTCTGTGTGTGTCATAAATAAATAAATAAATAAATAAATAAATAAATAAATAAATAAATAAAATTGATATTTCAAATTCTTTTCTTTGAAATCCCATGTGTTTTATCTGTAGGCGGTTCAGAATAATGTGTAAAAAGGTTTAAATAAAACACATAGGGGATGCCTGGGTGGCTCACTCGTTGAGCATCTTCCTTCAGCTCAGGTCATGATCTCAGGGCCCTGGGATCAAGCCCCCAATTGGGCTCCCTGCTCAGCAAGGGGTATGCTTCTCCCTCTCCCTCTGCCCTTCCCCCGATTCATGTGCTCGCTCACTCTCTCTCTCTCTCTATCTCTCAAATAAATAAAATCTTATAAAAAATAGTCATTTCTCCCATTTTAGTTCCTGCTGTGTGGCAGGTGCTAGACACTGAAGATACAAAGATAAACGGCTGCCCCTGACCTCAGTGAGTTTATAGTCTGCCATTTTGCATATGCAGGCATAGTAGAATCAACACATTCAAAAGAAAACTCTTCAGGATCCCCAGGCAATACCCCTCCAAAAGAAACCCAGCAGTACCCATCTCAGCCAATGTCTACCCACCCACCCAGTTGTTTGGGCCAAAAATTTCCATTAACATGATTCATCACTCATCTCAGTCAATCCATCAGTAGTCATGGAAGTTCACACTTCAAAGCCTTCAAATTTAGATCCGCTTCTTACTATAACCCATCAAGTCCACCTGGCTTACCACCACCTGATAGACTACTGCCAAATCCTCCACACTGGTCTTGTTCCATTCTCGCCCCTGCACAAGTCAGGGTGAACTTTCTATCCTGTAGGTCAAATAGCGTGCCCCTCTTAAACCCTCCCAATAACTTGACAGTATACATTAAAAAAAAATTCCCACCCCTTTACCATGGCCCTCAATACTACACAATCCAGCCCATTTGCCTTATTTTCTTCCACTTTCCCCCTTATTCAAATTCTCGGGGTGCCTGGGTAGTTCAGTTAATTAAGCTCTGACTCTTGGTTTCAGTTCAGGTCATATCTTGGGGTCGTGAGATTGAGGCCCCTGGCAGGCTCTGCACTTGATGCAGAGTCTGCTTGAGATTCTCTCTCTGCACCTCCCTCCTGTGCACTCTCTCTCTCTCCGGTAAATAAATAAAGTCTTTAAAAAAAATTCTTCAGGGCCCCTGGGTGTCAGTCGTTGAGCATCTGCCTTCAGCTCAGGGCATGATCCCAGGGTCTTTGGATTGAGTCCCACATCAAGCTCCCCACAGGGAACCTGCTTCTCCCTCTGCCTGGCTCTGCCTCTCTCTGTGTGTCTCTCATGAATAATAAATAAAATCTTTAAAAAAAATTCTTCGCACTTAGAGTTCTGGTAAAATGAAACTCCCTTCCCCCAGGCATTCATTCTTCTGCTCCCTTATCATTCAGATGTCTACACTAGAGAGGCCTCCCTCTTAACTTTAAAAAAAGCCACCCTTGCTGCAGTTATTCGCAATCACATCACCCTATTTTGTCTTTGTGGCACTTGGTCCTGAACCTTCTGACATACCCGGGCCCATCTCATTGTGGTAAAATGTAAATTCCTTGGGTGCTAGTATTCATTCTAGAACCTGGAGATAACGTAGTACAACATGAATGTCCACTGCCTGACTCAGTGACAGCCACGCCTATCTTTCTGGTAACTGAAGTTACCAATAAGTATGGTTATTTGATTGCCAGTTTGAAGATTTGCTTATTCTGTTTTCTCAACTACCTCCCCTGCTCACCATAAGACTTCTTCACTTCCTCACTTGCCTCTTTTCCCCCCTACATTCCCCTCCACTCAGGATCAGACATAAATAGACACTTATCTGGTGCTTCCCATACAAACATGGTCACCCTTGTCCTTTTTTTTTTTTTAAGATTTATTGATTTGAGAGAAAGAGAGCAGAGGAAGGGAGAGGGATGATCAGACTTGTGCTGAGCAAGGAGCCTGACACAGGGCTCCATCTCAAGACCCTGAGATCACGCCCTGAGCCAAAACCAAGAGTCGGACGTTTAACCAACTGTGCCACCCAGGTGCCCCAGTCATCCCCTTTCTAATGCAAGCGTTGCCTGTTTGCTGTCTTAGCAGCAGATCTTGCCAACAGTAACTTCAAATTTAAAAAGGTACCCTTGAGGCTCTGTAGAATGCAACTATAAAAGGCTGGAAGTCTGTGAAGCAGAGTCTACCCTCCCTACCCTCCTTCATCAAACAGATGACTACATAGGCAGTATGATGAATGCATCACGAGGTCTTTCATATAAGAGGAGATTCTAGACTTCTTGTTAGGCAAGAAGTCTAACAGACCCCTGCAAGATCTGGCCAAGTAAGCAGCTAAACTAGATGACTCCAGTTTGAAAAGGAATAGACTTGTTCTAGAGACGAGCTCTGGAGTCATGTCAATCAAATGCAGAATCAAGAGGTAGCCAACCAATGGCCCATCATCAAACCCAAAGTCTGGTACATGTCCAAGCTGATTTTATTGCCCAGGATCATTTTCTGGACTCAGGATCTCAGCATGAGGCCCAAACTCCATACCCCCACCTCCAAGACAGCTCCAAATCTACAGGCTTGCCCTGGTTGGCAAGCAAATCAGAGTTGAAGGAAGGCTTTTGAAACCAGTTTCTTCTTCCATTACAGGTCCCATTCGTTCATCAGGTGGATCAGACTGAATGAACCTCTTTGATTCAAGGGCTCCTATGGAGACAGAACAGCTTCACAACTTCATCATCCCTGAAAAGACTAAGACTGCAGAGAAGCCATCAGAAACACCGGCCCTGTAACTTCAGGCAGTAACTGCTCTGATGCCTACTCTGCTACGACCCCAGACTAATTCCCATCAAGCCAGGGGATCCCTGGATGGCTTGGTGGTTTAGCACCACCTTCGGCCCAGGGCATGGTCCTGGAGTCCCAGGATCAAGTCCCACATCGGGCTCCCTGCATGGAGCCTGCTTCTTCCTCTGCTTCTCTCTCTCTCTCTCTCTCTCTCTCTCTGTATGTGTGTGTGTGTGTGTGTGTATGCCTCTCATGAATGAATGAATAAATAAAAAATCTTAAAAAAAAAATAATTCCCATCAAGCCCACCCACTTGACCAGCTCTTCTATGCAGTCAGAACTAAGTAAGGAAATGCAGAATTCGAAATTTGTGGGGAACAGAAGAGCAACATTCTGCAAGTCCCAGCTTACTAAAGAGGGGGCACCTGGGGCAGACCCACAGCTCTAGTCATGAAGTCTGGTAATCCATTGAGAAACCGTGGCATTTTTTTTCATCACAAGAAATGTGCTCCATGCACATACGTGCATGATCAATGACACTGGCCCAGTTATTAAGCTCAGGAAGGGGTACACAGAGGTGAAGGGGCAGTGACCCAGCCCGGTGGGCTGCCCAACATCCAAATAAGTAGACTGGAGAATGGCTGGAGGTCAGCTACATTCACTTTCCCACACATTTCCTGCTTACCTCCAGTGAACAGGAGACGGGCCTCCACAGCCAGCCATGTTCACACTATCACCCAAATGGGGCATACTCTGCAGGTGGGCTGCTATAATGTGGTGCCCCAAGCTCAGAAAGCTTTAGCCCCTGTGGTTAGGACGCATTCTGGCCCAGTAGTAGACATTGACCAGTAGGATCCTACATTGTATCTCTCATTCCTGTGCTCATTCCATCCCCCTGAGCAGTGCAGCTGAGTAAACCTGTTAATGGTGGCCCTACTAAAGATTAGCAGATTTGTGGACCAAGACACGGTCCAACAGGCCAGCAGAAAATGTAAACCACCAATTGATGGATAGGATAACCTCTGTAAGGGATGGAGCAGTATCTCACAAGACCACCCCCGTCAAACAGTTTTGTTTTCCTTTAGTGACTTTACTGAGCCTTTGTCATTAGAGTTCTTCAAGATATTAACCTACGGGCATTACCTCAATATCCAGACATTATTTCCTCAGCTGTGCAACCAAACACCCTGCTCCCCATATTCGTATTTTTTAATTTTTTTGTATTTTTTAATTTTTTAAGCAATCTCTACACACAATAGAGATTGTGCTGCCCAAACTCACAACCGCAAGATCAAGAGTCACACCCTCCACCAACTGAGCCATCCAGGTACCCCCTCATATTTATATTCTAAGTGTTCACTCTCTACAAATATTTCAAACACAAAAACAAAGGTGCTGCCTCTATGCTTTATATACCTGCACAATTGGCCTCGTTTCCAAACGCTAGTCCATAGCCAAAGAAGATTCCCTTTTGGAAACCAGGGCCAGAGTCTGTTCATACTAACAGCAGGAATTGTTCCAAGGCTTGGCCAATGGAGAGTTCGACCTCTGCCACAACAAGCGTTGCTCATCTTTTAATTGCTCTTGATCTTTCACATCTGAAGGTCACAGGTCTTCATTAGCCTATACTTCTGGAACACCCCTTGCCAGCCTTCAGAAAGGGCTTTCACAGCTATTACTAAAATGAGAGAGACCAATCTGGCTTGAACAATGAATGGATTTGCACCCAAATCAAGAAAAAACGCATGGCTATGGATGGAATTAGGGCAATTTACCTGGACAATTGTCTCCTTAGGATCTTGCTTCAGATAGTGTCAATAGCTCCAAGAGGCTTATGTTCATCACTTCCTTCTGACACACCGGGAATAAAGAGATCCCTGGCGATTATACTTGACATAATGGGTAACCTTTGAGAAATCCTTTGTGACACCTGAATTTGGCTTAGAACAAGGGATAGGAACACAAAGATCTGGCACTCGTCCAAGCTCTGAAAATCTCTGGATCTTGTATGAATTTTCTCAAGGCTATTCTGGCACTACTGACTGGACATCTTCAAAGAAATGGCATATTTCAGACTTAACACAGGTACCACATTGACTCTAGCCACCACCACCTTGCTTAGGAAAACTTTACAACTTGTGGACCAAACCACTTCATTTCCAGTTCAAGCCACATTGGAGGATAAGCCTCAAGGCTCTTCAAGAGTCTGTACCTATGGGACTCCTGGGTGGCTCGGCGGTTGAGTGTCTGCCTTCGGCTCAGGGCATGATCCTGGGTCTGGGGATCGAGTCCTGCATCGGGCTCCCTGTGAGGAGCCCACTTCTCCCTCTGTCTGTGTCTCTGCCTCTCTCTCTGTGTCTCTCATGAATAAATAAAATGAAATTTTTTTTTAAAAAAAAGGTCTGTACCTTTTATCTCTGCCCCCATCACTCCCAGGCATTTAACGTGCATTAGTGGGATTTGAGGAAAACCCAGGTCATTTTGTCTCCCACAAACATGAATATTGCGCCTCTTCCACTTTAGGGGTTAACTGCCCACCCCCAAAACAGTTCCACACCACCTACAGCTTCTGTTCCTCTGGTATCTACCAATGAATGCTCATCAGAAAGAGAGTACCTAGAGGACAGGAGTCCTCCCCAAAATCCTAGGGCCTAGATGTTCCCAGCAGCCACCAGTCATTTAGTTCCCTCACATCGACAGGCTCTACAGCTCAGGATTTCCTGGTTTTACTGGACCAGTCAGCCTTGTGAAGAGAGTACATTATCCTTCATCAGATTTGGGAACTTAACTTCTAATTTTTTTATTTTTAAAGGATTTTATTTATTTATTCATGAAAGAGACAGAGGCAGAGACACAGGCAGAGGGGGCAGCAGGCTCCCTGTGAGGAACCCGATGTGGGACTTGATCCCAGGACCCCGGGATCACGACCTGCGCCAAAGGCAGGCACTCAACCACTGAGCCACACAGGCGCTCCTGGGAACTTGACTTCTTTTTATCCAGCTATTGGCCTTTAAGGGCTTTAAGATTTCTTACATCCAAGTTTGACACAGCACAAAGCGCTGCTGCTCTGTAGTCCAGGCTTCCCTCTGTTTCTCACAGCATCTGGCGGTCCTGTGGAGCCCACTCAGGCCTACCAGCCACCCTCAGCTCCATAAACATCCAGGCTTTCCATACCCTCGCTGTTACCTTACCCCACAGGCCCCTTCTGATCCTAGGGGTCCCTCTCTGGCTTTAGGTCCCAAGGGCTATCACAACATGGGTACAGCTGACCTCAGCCCCTGTCTGAAGAGGAAAATGCTGACAGCTTAATGTTACTTCTAGGTGCCTGAAAGAGTAGCCTCACTGAGGCCCAGACAGACTCAAAGGGAAACTATATCCTCGCAGCGCCCTCATGTGTTAGGGAGTGGTGGTGCAGCTGAGCAAACCCTTGCAAAAGAACAACGCTGGACTCAAAGCCCTAGGGGGCACTTGACCAGATGAGCACTGGGTGTTGTGGTATATGTTGGCAAATTGAACTCCAATAAAAAAATATACAAAAAATTGATTAGTTAATTAATTAATTTAATTAAATAAAATGAAACCAAAAAGGAAATCCAGCAAAATTCCAGGATTCCACAAAGCTTAGCCACACAAAATGAAACAATTAGGCACACAAAATGAAACAATTCACCCTTTTAAACTGAGAAGGAAAGAAACGTTGGGACACCTGTGTGCCTCAGTGGTTGAGTGTCTGCCTTCAGCTCAAGGTGTGATCCTGGAGTCCCAAAATCGAGTCCCACATTGGGCTCCCTCTCAGGGAGCTTGCCTATGTCTCTGCCTCTAACTGTGGGTCTCTTATGAATAAACTTTTTTAAATCTTTAAAAAAAGAGAGAAGGAAAGAAACACGTGCAAGGTAACACAGTAAAGAAAAAAGCCAAGTCAAGGTCCTTGTAGGCCAACATAAGCCTAGAATACTTTAAAGCATAGGACTTCACTCAATAACTTTAGACTCCATTTTTCTCCACAGATGGTTGCTTAGTTAATTTATAATTGCATTTGGGAGTTTTAAGAGTTAGAAACAGTCAACTATGAGTAAAAATGAAGTCTGAATCAGAGAATTGTAGAGAGACTTATTGAAGAAAAAGAGGGGGGTGCCTGGGTGGCTCAGTGGGTTAAGTGTCTGCCTTCAGCTCAGGTCATGATCTTGGGGTCCTGGGATGGAGCCCCTAGCTGGGATCCCTGCTCATCCGGGAGTCTGCTTCTCCCTCTCCCTCTGCCCTGCCCCATCTTATTCTCTCTGGCCTGCTTTTGCTCTCAGATAAATAAATAAAATCTTAAAAGAAAGAAAGAAAAAATAAAAGGAGTTAAGTTTTTTTATTTGTTTCCTTAACTTTCAGACTAAGGACAAGAATTAAGAAGAGAAATAGAAAACCAAAGAGACCGCAAACCGTGAACTTTAGCTTTTTAACATTCACAGGCACGGGGCACAAGTGGTTGGCCAAGGAAAGACTGGTCAAAAATCAGGGCAGGCCATTTTTCAAAAGTGCTCTCTGTCACAAATGAAGCTGTCCTTCCAAAGATTAACTCATGTGATTACTGAAGCTTCTCATCAGGTTCTAGCAAACGCTGAGCAGTTTGGTGAAGAATGTCATTTTCTAAAAGAAAACTGTATCTAGAAGCCAACATAAAGGTATTTTATTTCTTCCTTATTCTCAACTGCAAGACTAAACTGATGGTGAATGTGTAATGGGGCCAGGGGTCAGGAGCACACCAGGGGAAGAACTGCTTTCAATTGAGCAGTCTGAGCTACATTTTGGCCATAGGCAACCTACAAAACAACCCACAACAGCCAACATCTGACAGACTACACTCTCTCTCCTTCAGGAAGAGTCTTTCTCTAGTGCTTTTAGAATGAACAATGTTTTTTTCCAAGAAAACTAACCAACCATTGGCCATTATTATGGGAGAGAAGGTCAGGCCATGCCAAAATGTGCCACATTGACATATTATTTTTTTGACCTACTGTTTTAAATAAAAGTACCTTAAGGAGCAGCCAATGCAAAAAGGACACTCTGACTCTCCCCACTTTTGTCTCCAGAAAACAAGAAATAAATCTCTGATATTAAAGGTACCCTCCCTATACTAAGAGGTAAAGAGACATCCAGGTCACCAGAGATTGGAAATTTAGAGCCAAGAAGTCTTTATAAACAACCCTTGTGACTTTTCACTGATTTACTACTCCATCCCAAATTCTGTTTAGAATTCCTTACTAATTGAAGCTCCTGTTAACCTTAAAAATAAAACTGCCAGTTATTTTGGTAAAATGGACTTATTTGGGAATAGCAGAGAATTGCACTCTGACACAAGCAAACTACAGTAAAACCATAGGCAGGTCCAAAGAACAAAGGAAAGGAATACTCTTTTATAGAGGAAAGGGGGAAGTTCTGAAGGCTGTTATAAATAAAAAGGCCATTGGAGGGGTGTCTGGGTGGCTCAGTGGTTGAGCATCTGCCTTCGGCTCAGGTCGTGATCCCCAGGCCTTGGGATCAAGTCCCACGTTGGGCTCCCTGCAGGGAGCCTGCTTCTCCCTCTGCCTAAGTCTCTGCCTCTCTCTGTGTGTCTCTCATGAATAAATAAATAAAATCTTTAAAAAAAAGTCCATTGGAGTAAACTGGGGGTTAAAAGTATAGTCACTTTTCATTGGGTGAGTCTTGACTCTCATTGCCTGGGGTTTTAGGGTGAGGTGAGGGAGCCAGGGCGCATTTCATCCTCCTGCTGTAACTGTAAAGTAGTAACCAAGTGCTAAGTTTCACTCTTCCCATTGGGTCTGCAATCTTGGGGTATGAGAGCGCCCCCTGCTGGCCTTCCGACTCCTTTTTTTTTTTTTTTTTTTTTTTTTAAGATTTATTTATTTATGATAGACACAGAGAGAGAGGCAGAGAGACACAGGAGGAGGGAGAAGCAGGCTCCATGACGGGAGCCCGACGTGGGACTCGATCCTGGGACTCCAGGATCACGCCCTGGGCTGCAGGCGGCGCTAAACCGTTGAGCCACCTAGGGATCCCCTCCCGACTCCATTCTAAGTGAGATTTCCTTTTATAGATTTTGCACACTCCTAGTTTTCTTTGCCCTGTCAATTCCTCCCACATTTATCATCTCTTTGCCTGAAAACTGTAAAAACTGCCTGTCTTGGTCATTTCTTTAGGTCTCAGCTTCATTACTGGGCCTCCATGTGCACAAAAACAAACTTCATTTTTTTTTTCTCCTGTTACACTGTCTCATGTCAATTTAATTTAATTCTTAAACCAACAAGGATGGCTTTGTGTTCAACTGAAGCACCACTGAATATATAATTATGTAGGAATGAAACAGTTACTATGGTTATATAATAGAAACAGTACCACACATTATAACTAAATTATACATTATATAATTCAGTTATAATAAAATTATACATTGTAACTATGTATACCTACACTACTGCTGTAACTTTTGGGATAATGATTATACTATTGACCTTATTGCTTTTTGAAGCAAAAAAAAATCTTAAACCTGTGAGAATACCTTGGAAGGTAGAAGGAAAACTTTTTCTTCCTCTGTCTTAGTTCAATCAGCTTCAAACCACCAGGGACAAACCTGTAGTCTGACAATCAGGTTTGTTGACCCATTGTAATAAGTGAGAACAACGGAGGAATTATGGGGCATCTCCCACCAAAGGAAAAAGTAGTTATTACACAGTTTGCTGGGAGGCGGTGGAGTTTAGGTAGAGGATGAGTTGAACAAAGAGAACAAAGTTTCTCAGTGAGTAGAAAAGGAGGAGTCATTCAAAGGACTCCTGGCTGTATTTCATCAAATGTCTTTTCAGTACATGCTATAATCATATGGGGCTTTTTCTCCCTTTAATCTGTAGCTTTAGGGTACCTGGGTGGTTCAGTGGTTGAGCGTCTGCCTTCGGCTCAGGTTGTGATCTCAGGGTCCTGGGATCAAGTCCCGCATCAGACTCCCTACAGGGAGTCTGCTTCTCCTTCTGCCTATGTCTCTGGCCTTTCTCTCTGTGTTCCTCATGAATAAATAAATAAAATATTTAAAAGTAATAATAATAATCTGTAGCTTTAATGAATTAGGTTACTAGATTTACTGGTCTTCAGCTACATTGGTCCCTTGGTCGAACTGTGTTTCTGTTGATACATTGCTGGAGTCTATTTGCAATTAAGGGATATTGTTCTATAGCTTCATTTGTCTCTCCTCCCACCCTTCCTCTCTCCTTTCTTTCCTTCCTTCTTTTTGTATTATATTATCACTGTTGGGCTTTTTACATTAGTGTTAGCGTCATAAAAGTAACAAAAAGTTTCCATCTTTGCTTTTTTTAAAAAAAGGTTCTTATGACATTTTATAGCTGCAACGACCTGGAGAGAAATATCGTTTCCAGATCATTTGTAGCTGGCTTTATCTGTATCTGTTACCCCAAGTTGTTGGATGACAAGGCAGATTATGGCCTCCTCAGTCTAGACGAATTTTTACTGCATCACATCCAAGCAAGGCCTTTCCACTGCCCATAATTTGCCTGCCAAGTGTTTCATGAAAATTAAGTCTTCCTCTAACTCTGATTAGGTCCCCAAAGTTCTAAGAGTACTAAGAGTAGGAAAAACTGGGGCCATTCGTGCTTTGCAAATGAAGAAACCCAAGATGAAACGCTTTCTCTTGAGTCCTAACCATATTATGAAGGCAGACTCCTACATGAAAAAAAAAAAAAAGTTACGCTAAGAGAGTTAATCAAGGTGACTGAACAGGAGCCTAGTAAAGGCAGGGTCAGTCAGACTAGAACAGAATTCGATTTTCTAGTTATTCTACAGCAGCAAAACTTCCACTAGAAACCATGAAATAAGAGAGTTAACCCCTGCTGGCAATTGGAGAAAATCTTTTATTATTGCCTGTCTTACGATCTGATTAAACAAAGCTCCAAGTTATTAGTTTGGGCCAACTGATTTCAGAGCCAAAGACAAATTACATTTGAAAGTCACTGACATTTGAACATTATTGGAAATTTGAGGCCATTTCTACTGTCAGAGATGAGCAAGTACATAAAGACTCCTGAAGCATGGAGAGGGTGGGGAGCAGTACCGCTATATCTTCTGTTTATTTAGAGGTAAGAAAAAAAAAATATTTAGAGGTAAGACCAAGAATTTGCTTGACTATGAAAAATAAATAAATCTGGAGTCTCACCCCAATTCGGTCACGCACTAACTCTATGTTTTTGGGCAATTACACCTCCAAAGCTTCAACTGTTGGAGTTAGGAAGTACAGATCTCACTTAAGGATGCCTAAAAATGAGGCACACCTGGGTGGCTCAGTCGGTTAAGCATCCAACTCTCAGTTTCGGCTCAGGTCATGATCTCAGGGCCGTGGGATTGAGCCTCTCCTCAGGCTCCATGCTCAGTGGGAAGCCTGCTAAAGATACTTTCTCCTTGCCACCTCCATTCCTCCTCCAGCTCTAGTTGGCTCTCATGTGTGCATGCACATGCACTCTCTCTCTCTCAAATAAATAAATAAATCAGGATGCCTGGATGGCTCAGCAGTTGAGCATCTGTCTGCCTTTGGCTCAGGGCGTTGATCCTGGAGTCCCGAGATCGAGTCCCACATCGGGCTCCCTGCATGGAGCCTGATTCTCCCTCTGCCTGTGTCTCTGCCTCTCTCTCTCTCTGTGTGTCTGTCATGAATAAATAAATAAAATCTTTAAAAATAAATAAATAAACCTTTTAAAAAAAAGAGGGACTTAAAAGATGCCTAAAGACAAAATGTGAACAAAGTGGAAACACTGTGAGTTGTATAGCACCATACAATGAAATGTGATTTATTGGCAATGGATAAAGACCCTTGATTCATTTGAAGCCAATCTCAACGCCAAGAGGAAAGTCAAGGAGCACCAGTTTCAAGATAAGTCCTACTGTGACAGGTGTCATATAACATAAGTCACTTTTAGAAGTTGTTAAAGTAGGGGTGCCTGGGTTTGAGCATCTACCTTAGGCTCAGGTCATGATCCCAAGGTCATGGAATTGAGTCCTGCATTGGGCTCCTTGCAGAGAACCTGCTTCTCCCTCTGCCTATGTCTCTGCCTCTCTCTGTGTCTCTCATGAATAAATAAATAAATCTAAAAAAAATAATGAAAATGAATGGCAGAACCCAGATTTCGATGTAGAAATTTATATTCACTTAAGAATAAGATAGAGAAAAAAATAAGATAGAGGAAAAAAAGTGTGTGGATTCAGGGGCACCTGGGTGGTTCAGTCAGTTGAGCGTCTGCCTTCAGCTCAGGCCATGATCCTTGGGTCCTGGATAGAATCCTGCATTGGGCTCCCTGCTCAGCAATGAATCTGCTTCTCCCTCTCTCTCTGCCTCTCCTTCTGCTTGCTCTCTCTCTCTCTCTCTCTCTCTCGCTCTCTCAAATAAATAAATAAAATCTTTTTTAAAAAGTGCCTGGATCCAATGTTGTGTCTGTTAAATCATTGTACTAGGACTTACTTCCAACAATTTGCTACACTTCCCACACATTGACTACGTTTTGAAATGCTCATGCTTCATCTTAATCTAGGATCAAGTAAAATTGACTCTCTGCTCTAATTCATGGTTAACCATTTTCTTACTCAACCGGACCACTAGTTCCCAAAGACTAGGGATTGACAGGTGAGGAAAAGAACAAACAGAAGAAAATGAACTAGAGAAAAAGCCAGCATACCTAAATAAAACGCCAACACAATGAAGAAAACTTTACACAATGTTTGTCTACACTCTTCACATAGACTGGCTTCCAGGGCTGCAGATTGAAAGCTGACACCTAGGACTCACTCTGATCTCATTAAACAGGTGCTCCCTTTTGATTTTTTTTTAAGCAGGCTCCACACCCAGTGCAGGGTTCAAACTGGACTCAAATTCACAAATGTGAGATCCAGACCTGAGCCAAGATCAAGAGTTGGGACAATCAATAGACTGAGACACCCAGGTGCCCTTCCCTTTTGACTTCTGGCTTAGAGGTATTTCAATTAGAAAATCCTGGCCATAGAGCAGCCCCGATGACTTAGCGGTTTAGCGCCACCTTCAGCCCAGGGCGGGATCCTGGAGACCTGGGATCGAATCCCACGTCAGGCTCCCTGAATGGAGCCTGCTTCTCCCTTTGCCTATGTCTCTGCCTCTCTTTCTCTCTGTGTCTCTCATGAATAAATAAAATATTTTTTTTAAAAAAAGGAAGATTCCTTTTGTGGCTACTTGGGACACTGAAGTAGATCAAGAATGGAACTGAAAGGGTGCCGGGGTGGCTCAGTGGCTGAGTGTCTGCCTTCGGCTCAGGGAGTGGTCCCAGGATCCTACGATAGTTTCACATCAGGCTCCTTACAGAGAGCCTGCTTCTCCCTCTGCTATGTTTCTGCCATTCTCTCTGTCTCTCATGAACAAATAATAAAAAAAAAAGAACGTAACTTGAACGTTCTTTTTTTTTTTATTATTTATTCACCACAACATCATTTACAACAGCCAAGATATGGAAGTAACACAAAGTGCCCATCAACAGACAACTGTATAAAGAAGATATGGCATACAGGGGCACCTGGCTGTCTCAGTCAGAAGAGTATGCAATTCTTGATCTCAGGGTCATGAGTTCAAGCCCCATACTAAGTGTAGGTCCCACTTAAAAAAAAAGTAAGATGTGGTGGGTTGTACACATAATGGACTATTACTCAACTACAAAAAAGAATGAGACCTTGCTATTTGTGACAACATGGATGGATGTAGGAGGTATTATGTTAAGTGAATTACGTCAGAGAGAGAAAGAGAAATATAATATGATTTCACTTATATGTGGGATATAAGAGACAAAACAAATGAACAAACAAAAACAGACTCATAAAAAACAGAGAACTGGTGATTGCCAGAATAAGAAGGTGGAGGGCATGGGTGAAATTGGTAAGGGGATTAAGAGGTACAAATTTCCAGTTATAAAATAAGTAACTCATGAGGATGAAAAGTACAGTATAAGGAATATAGCCAATCATATTGTAATAACATATGGCAACAGACGGTAACTACACTTACCATAGTGAACATTGAGTAATATGTAGAATTGTTGAATCACTATGTTATATACCTGAAACTAATATACTACTATAAAAACTAATATAATATTGTATGTCTACTATAATTCAATTTAAAAAAAAGAGTGGAACAGGAAAGCCACTTTGAGGCTGTTGAAGTGTTCCATACCTGGACCAGGATTGTGCCAAAGGTAAGTGGCAAAGGAGGACAGATTCAGGATATATCTTAGATAAAGAAAGTACTAGACTCTCCTGTAGGGGTGTGGGTGGCTCAGTTGCCTAAATATCTACCTTCAGCTCAGGCTGAGATCTCAGGGTCCTGGGATCAGCCCTGTGTCAGGCTACCTACTCAGCAGGGAGTCTGCTTCTCCCTCTGCCTCTGCCCCTCCCCCTGCTTGTGCTCTCTCTCTGGCAAATAAATAAAATTTTTTAAAAAGGTGGGGGATGTGGGCAGCCCCGGTGGTGCAGCAGTTTAGTGCCGCCTTCAGCCCAGGGCCTGATCCTGGAAGCCCCGGACCAAGTCCCACATCAGGCTCCCTGCATGGAGCCTGCTTCTCCCTCTGCCTGTGTCTCAGCCTCTTCTCTCTCTCTTTCTCTCTCACTCTCTCTCTTGTTCTCTCTCTCTCTCATGAATAAATAAATAAAATTTTTTAAAAAGGGGGGGTGCCTGGGTGGCCCAGTCGGTTGGGTGTCTGCCTTCCACTCAGGTTCCTGGAATCAAGCCCCACATCTTTCCCTCTCCCTCTGCTATTCCCCTAGCTTGTGCTCTCTTTCTCTTGCTACCAAATAAATAAATAAAAGCTAAAAAATAAATTAAATTTAAAAAAAGACTCTCCTGTGGACTAACATGTATGGGCTGAGAGAAAGAAGGAGACTTAAAAACAACTCCTAGCTTTGACTTGAATAATAGGGTCAACAGGATCATCATTATAAACCAAAGGTTTTTAAATTTTTTATTTAATTTTTTCAAGATTTTTCTTCTTGCTCACTCTTAAAAATAAAGGTATGTGTCTTTGGGTTTCAAACTCTGATATGCATTGGAATCCCCTGTGGCTTATTTTTTTCTTTACTTAAAATACAGATGCCAGGGCCCCACCCCTCTTGAATCACAATGAGGGAGCATAGGGCCCAGGCATATGCTTTTATAACAACCTTGGCAGGGCTCAGATGTATAAGTGTGAGACCCACTGGTTTAAGGCGAAAAACATGACATGCGGGGTCACAGCAAGTTCTTTAAGGATAGATAGTGAATCAGATTTACCGACAAGTTCATGGAAGCCACTATTTCTAATTACCATAAAAATGGTATTCAGGTAACAGTGAACTCATGAATAGTCTCACAAAACAAAATGTGTTTCTAAAAGATAAGTTGGAGGACATGGGGAAGGGGCAGGTGAATAGCAGTTTCTAAAGGAATTATCTACTCCCGAGATGCTGTCTGCACACATTTGTTTTGTGTAAGTAAGGATTTCTCAGGTAGTATAATTATACACAGACACACACACACACACACACACACACACACACACACAAACACTGAGTAATTTGGTTACTCAATGACTATTTCTGGTCCCGCCAAAGTTTGTAGAGCTCCAAAGTGTTATCAATATCAGTAAAAAAATAAGAATAGGGGATGTCTAGGTGGCTCAGTGGTTGAGCATCTGCCTTTGGTTCAGGTCATGATCCTGGGGTCCTGGGATGAAGTCCCTCAACAGGCTTCTGGTGGGGAGCCTCCTTCTTCCTCTGCCTGTGTCTCTACACCGCTCTCTGTGTCTCTCATGAATAAATAAATAAAATATTTTTAAAAAATAAGAATACATTCAAGGGGGTGCCTGGCTGACTCAGTCAGAAAAGCACTCTGGATCTCGGGGTCCTAAGTTCAAGCCCCACGTTGCATGTAGAGATTACTAAAACTAACTAACTAAATAAATAAATAAATAATTAAAAAAAATAAATTCAGTAAATATTCACTGTGAAACACTACACTCAGTACCATGAAATGTTAGAGAATGGGAATAAGAGGCACGGCGATGGTTTACAACGATGGCTAAATGTGGGAAAAAGGAAAGAGTGCCCACCGTGTCACAGATTGTTAGCATCAATTATTTCACTGAGCCCTTACAAGTCTACTGTGAAACAAACATCACTGTGTTCTTTTTCGTGATGAGAAAACCAAAGCTTAAAGACATATGTTACTGCGTCTGAGTATTGCTTCTAGTAAAGCAGCAGAACCAGAATCTCAGCCCATATCTGCCTGGTTCCAAAGCCTGTCTGTTCCATGAAGCCCATGAGGAACTTAAACCAGTGAGGGTGTTCAAATCTTAGCATAAAAGTCTATCTTTATGCCACCAAGTTTTAGAAGTGCTATAAAATGGCCCTTTCCCCTGGTGGGCAGCATGGAGGCCGCATAATGTCTGGAATTACTGCAAAAGATGTGAACCAGCAGGAGTTCGTCAGAGCTCTGGCAGCCTTCCTCAGAAAGTCTGGGAAGCTGAGGGATGCCTAGGTGGCTCAGTCGGTCATGGGTTTGCCTTTGGCTCAGGTCATGGTCCCAGGGTCCTGGGATGGAGCCCCCATCAGGCTCTGGCTTAGCAGGGAATCTCCTCCTTCTGCCTCCTCCCCACCCCCCACCCCACCCCACCCCTCCCACTGCTCATGATAGTGTGCTCTCGCGCTTGCTGGCTCACTGTCTCTCTATCCTTCTCTCTCTCTCTCTCTCTCTGATAAATGAATACAATCTTTGGGGAAAAAAGAAATGTCTGGGAGTCTGGAAATCCCTGAATGGGTGGACATTGTCAAGCTGGCCAAGCATAAAGAACTCGCTTCCTATGACAAGAACTGGCTGTACACACAAGCTGCTTCCACAGCACAGCATCTGTACTTCCGGGGTGGTGCTGGGGTCACCTCCGTGACCAAGATCTACAGGGGATGTCAGAGAAATGGGGTCATGTCCAGCCACTTTAGCGGAGGCTCTAAGAGCGTGGCCTGCAGAGTTCTCCAAGCCCTGGAGGGGTTGATAATGGTGGGAAAGGACCAGGATGAGGTCCGCAATCTTACATCTGAGGGACATAGAGAGGTCTGGATAGAATCATTGGACAGGTGGTAACTGCCAACAAGAAGCATTAGAACAAATGCTAGGTTAATAAATTGCCTCATTTGTTTAAAAAAAAAAGGTAAAATAAAACGTACTAACAGATTTCTAAAACAACCCAAATCATGTGGGTACATCACTGGGGGGAAAAAAAAAGCATACCAGACACCTTCTCTTAAAATTTTCAGCTACTCCTTGATGGAAAGGTAGGATTGTGAAAGAGTTGTGGAAAGCCAGTCCTTCTTCCTCCCCAACATCTTAGACCTTTTGTCACATCTGCCAGGAAAAAATAGGACTTCGGCATTACCACAAGATAGAGCACGCTAACAAGAAGCACATATACTCAATTGTGTGGGACTCAATTGTGTGGCAATTTGCTGCAAGAATTGAATCTTTCAGGTTCCCTGAATCTTGACGTAAACCTAATACTAAAATAAGTAAATATATGATTTCCATGGGAAAGCAGGGGTAGGTTTGGGTCTTGTCATGTCAAATACAATTTTAGGTTAAGTACAAATTTGAGGACAATAAGGTATTAAATACATAGGAGGTTTTTGCCTCTGGTGAGGCATGGACTCCCTAGGGGATACTATTTATCATTCAAACACAGAAAGGGCAAAAGCAAATTTTTCCAAGCTTTTTTAATATCATGAAGGTGGCAGAGCCTTATGAAAATCAAACTATTTGAAATGCAGAGTTTCCAGCAATTCCACAACCTGAAAAGGTTGATTCTTTATTCTCTATGAATTATTGCTGGTTTCCTTGCTCTCTCTGTGTCACAAGATAAAGTCAGACTGTTGGAAGGACACGAAGGAGCCCTCTCTCATGAATATTCATATGTAAGAACCCCTCATCCACAGCAACCCATCATAGTGGATCATTGTATTAGTTACCTAGGGCTGAATAACAACTCACCCCAAACCTTGATGGCCTAAAACAACAAATATTTAAAAGTTTCTGTGGGTCAAAAATTTGAGAGTGGCCTGGTGGGTAGTTCTGATTCAGTGAATGCCCTGAGGTCGTAATCAAGATGTTGGCCAGGGATACAATCATCCTACACTGAAAGGGAAGGAAAGTCTGTGGCTGGAGGATCCAATTCCAAGCTCACTCATGCAGCTGTTGGCCAAAGGCCTCAGTTCCTACCATATGGGTCATACCAGAGGGTGGCTTGAGTGTCCTCACAACATGGCAGCTGGTTTACCCAAGAGGCCATGATCCAAGACAGTGAGAAGCAAAGAGGAAACCACAGTGCCATTATGACTTAGTCTTGGAAGTTAGCATCGCTTCTGCCACGCTATTCATTAGAAGTGAATCTCTAAGTCAAGCCCACACTCAAGAAGAGGAAATCCAACTCCACACTCTGAAAGGAGCACCAAAGAATTTGTGGACCTATTTTAAAACCACCATTAACTACCTGAAGCAAAAACAAGTGTGCTTCCCTGTGAAGCAGAGGAAGTTCTTATTAAATATTAGTGGTGTTCTCTTGTGATTCTCAGTGAAGAGTAGGGAGTTGCTTGGTAAGAAAACAAAATAATGGGGATGCCTGGGTGGTTCAGTGGTTGAGTGTCTGCCTTTGGCTCAGAGTGTGATCCCGGGGTCCTGGGATTGAGTCCCATGTCAGGCTCCCCACAGGGAGACTGCTTCTCCTTCTGCATGTGTCTCTGCCTCTCTCTCTGTATCTCTCATGAATAAATAAATAAATAAATAAATAAATAAATAAATAAATAAATGAAAGAAAACAAAATAATGGTGACTTACTCTATCATGTGGGAAATCATTTTGATGCAATCATGGCCATCATCACTATCAGGCAAGGTATCCCCAAACCCCAGAGGTTACAGAACAGAAAGATTCACAAAGCAAATTATGATACAAATAATTAATACAGAATTTATTGAATCAGTTTAAAATACAGTGAGGAACAAGAGAGAAGATATGGGGTAGCTTAATACACTTAGAAGAGGATACAAGCAGGGTGGAAGGGCCACACACTTAAATCCTTAGAATGATCTCCTTTTCTCTTCTCTCCCTCTCTCCCTCAATATTTCTCTCTCTCTCCCCTACATCAGCCTTCCCCCTCTGATGGTGTAGTTATAAACTATGTACTGTGGTCCCTAAGCCCACAACTTGAAGATTCCTGAGACCAATGGTATACACTTGCTCAGCTGGAGAGACACAGGGACAAGCACCCCTGGACATGGATACAGCTTGTCAATAAGCCTGCTCAACAGCTATGATATTCATTTGTTTTTCTTGGGAAGAACACATGTGAAGCCATCTTTTTACCCTATCGGACGTCTGTTACCAATGGGTGGCCAATTTAGAGGTGACGTAACTGTCAACCAGAGGTAACATGATCATGCTTCGGTCTTGATCTTTCCATCATCACCCTCTATTCATAAGAACAGTCTTGTCTGTTCCATTATAAATTCCATTTATTCTATCTTTCTTTAAAAAATATTTTATTCATTCATTTGAGAGAGAGAGAGAGTGAGCACAAGCAGTGGGGCAGAGAGAAAGAGGGAGAAGCAGGCACTCTGCAGAGCAGGGAACCTGATGCAGGGCTCGAGCCCAGGACCCTAAGATCATGACCTGAGCTGAAGGCAGACACTTAACTGACTGAGCCATTCAGGTGCCCCCATGTATTCTATCTTTTAACATCTTTTAGATGACTTACTACCTAAATTTAAAACCTCTTGCATATTCTGCCTCTTTCACATGATCACTCATTATCTATACTTAACACATCCTATGAATTTTGCCTATATCCTATGAGTTTGTAGCTTACTATTTATGCCTAACACTTATGACTTTCATCTATCCCAATTAATTTCTTTTCTACAGCAGAACTCAATCACTGAAATAGAGTACAAATATGAATGATAGCAGTTGTATTATTCTCCAATAATAACCCCAAGCCCCACATTTTCCACTGTCTCAAAAAGCAGACAGCCAGGGCAGCCCAGGTGGCTCAGCGGTTTAGCGCCGCCTTCAGTCCAGGTTGTGATCCTGGAGACCCGGGATCAAGTCCCACGTTGGGCTCCGGGCATGGAGCCTGCTTCCGTCTCTGCCTCTCTCTCTCTCTGTCTCTCTCTCTCTCGCTCTCGCTCTGTGTCTCTCATGAATAAATAAAAAAAAATAATTAAAAAAAAAGGCAGACAGCCCTTTATTAACTGGGGGAATCTTTTTTTCCCACTATGGATTTGGATTGTGTGATTTCTTTTTTTTAAGATTTTATTTATTTATTCATGAGAGACACTCAGAGAGAGGCAGAGACATAGGCAGAGGGAGAAGCAGGCTCCCTGCAGGGAGCTCGATGCAGGAATCAATCCCAGGACCCTGTGATCACCACCTGAGCCAAAGGCAGGCATTCAATCATTGAGCCACCCAGGCGTCCCTGGATTGTATGATTTCTAAAAGAAGTGAATGCACTTAGGAGAGGCACTTAGGTCGGAGCTGTTATGGCTGACAGCTCTCTTGGACAACAGGAGGTCTGTAACCCATTCACATACCCTAGCCGCACTACTGCCTGCTGACCAACCAGTGACAAACATCAAGGTCTGCCCAGAAAAATGCAGGATACTTAGTGGATGATTTCAGGAACCAGACAGGGTCCCCTCGCATCATACAGGGTGAGTTCTCTGGAAACAGATGCTGTGACAGAGCTTGGGGTGCAAGATGCTTATTAGCAACCAACATGTTTGAAAGAAAGGCAGAACAGAAGAAGCAGCTGAGCTAGAGAGGAGGCCCGATACAGCCTAGTCCAATCCAAAGGGAATCTCTGAAGATAGAATTGCCCAGCAAGGAGCACCTGGCTGGCTCAGTCATAGAACATGCAACTTTTGAACTCGGGGTTGTGAGTTCAAGCCCCGTATTCCAAAGAGAGACTACCTAAAAAGAAAATCTACCAAAAAAAGCTGTCTGCCAGAGTTGTCTCCCATCTGGCCAAAACAGCAGGCCTTTTAGACCATTGTCTCCCTCAGCCATTGGATGTGGGCTGCCCCGGAAGGACATGACCCCCTACAAGGCTGCTCTCTGCACATCAGGCAGACCCTGGAAGCTCTGAGAGCTGGAGGCTGCCTGCTGATTGCACTCCTCACCCCTGGGTAGCAAATCTTTCCTTGGAGAAGGATCTGGGTGGTACATCTCTGTGTTGAATATGGAGACAGATCTTTCCCCATGAAATGGGATGTGGTCTTCTTGACAAGGAGGAGAGAGGATTCAGACAGATCCCAAACAAAGGGTACTTGGGAAGCAGAGGCCAAACCTAAGGGTAGAAAAGCCAAGTGGCAGTGAGGGGAAGCTGATGAAGGGTGGCCTGTTTTCCAAGGGAAGACCAAGGTCTCTGGGTACATCTCTCAGGAAATGGAAAGTCAAATGAAGCGAGAACTTTAATTTCTATCTCTGCTCTCTGTTCCTCTTTTCTTTTTTTTAAGATTTTATTTATTTATTCATGAGAGATACAGAGAGAGAGAGAGAGGCAGAGACATAGGCAGAGGGAGAAGCAGGCTCCCTGCAGGGAGCCCAATGTGGGACTCATCCGAGGACAATGGGATCACATGCTGAGCCAAAGGCAGATGCTTAACTACTGAGCCACCCAGGTATCCCCTCTGTTCCTCTTTTCTGAAACTGCTTTATCCCTTTAGGGACAGGAGAGCCAGCGGATATCCCTCAAATCTCCAAGAGAGGAAACAGCGGTGATTTCTGGCCCTGGAAATCTTCCCATACCTAAGCCAGATGCCGCAGGCAGCACTAAGCTTCTCGAAAAAATGTTTTGGAGAAAACATGCAAAAAATAAGACCAAGCCTTCTGGTTATATTTACAAATAAGCAGATGATCCCTCTTCAGAAAGGGAGAGATCCCAGCAGATCCTGGTTTACTTAACAAACTTTCCACCCCATGGAGTAAAGTAGCTTTTTCTGAAATGTTTGCCAAGGAACCAGATTATAATCCAAACTTAAGTTCTAAATTTTCAGTTCAGTCAGAGATTCCTATCCATGGTGATTGGATTAGTTAGGAAACAGTAGCAAATAAACCCTGACCTCTCAGAAGCCTAACACAACAAAAGATTATTCTTCACTCAAATGAGAAGATCCGTAACACTCAGTGGGAGACTATGCTACACATGTAAGTGACCCATGGCATAGGAGCCCCACCATCTTGAACCTATACCATTCAGAAAATACATCTTCCACTCAGTTCCACATGCGACTCATTATCTGGAATCCAGTCACCTAACTGAAACCTAAACACAATGGAATTTCGGGAGTGTAGCCTTCCTGTGTATCCAGATACTGAAAACTGAAAGGGGATATGGTGAGCACATAGCATGGCCTCTGACTCAATGAGAACAGCTGGCTGTCGGGTTCTGCACAAGAGCCTGGCGAACTGTCAAACCCACTGGTCAGGCACTCTTACTTTTATCTGGATTAAATAATCTCAGACTTGGAACTACATACTGACAACACAGAATAATTGCTTTTGGAAAGAGGACATTAAATTATACTTTTGAGACAAACTGGTACCCAGGGACTACTGCCTTAGCTTACCTATAAACCTTGAAATTACTGAGGTATAAAAATGCTGAGCACAACTCAAAATCTCTGTTAATATGTTCAGGCTGAAATAATATTTTAGAAATAGTCTTAACAATTTCAAGAAAACCAGAATCAACAGAGGACTGGTGATCTGTCAAAATACCAAGAAGCAAGATAATCATTTCCCCAGAAGACAAGGTAGCTCCTTGTAGTTTCTGTGAATTATCTCCTTTAAAACTATGGATAAATAGAATGTTTCCAGAACATTCATGTTATCTGAACACATGGATAAACACAGTATCTGAATATCTTTTATTCTCTCAGTTCAATAAGACCATGATAAAAAGTTGAATCAATCACTGCGCTATACTCTTGAAAGTAATATAACACTGTGTGTCAACTATACTCAAAAAAAATTTTTTTAGGGCAGCCCGGGTAGCTCAGAGGTTTAGCACCGCCTTCAGCCGAGGGCCTGATCCTGGAGACCGTGGATCGAGTCCCACATCAGGCTCCCTGCATGGAGGCTGCTTCTCCCTCTGCCTGCGTCTGTGTGTGTGTGTGTGTGTGTGTGTGTGTGTGTGTGTCTCCCATGAATAAATAAAATCTTAAAAATACATTTTTTTAAGATTTTATTTAGGGACACCTGGGTGGCTCAGTGGCTGAGCGTCTACCTTTGGCTCTGGTCATGATCCTAGGGTCCTGGGATCAAGTCCCGCATCAGGCTCCCCGCACAGAGCCTGCTTCTCCCTCTGCGTATCTCTCTGCCTCTCTCTCTGTGTCTCTCATGAATAAATTAATGAAATCCTTTTTTAAAAAAGATTTTATTTATTTATTTTATCAGAGAGAGAACACATGAGCAAGAATGGGGAGGAGGGCAGAGAGAAAGAGAATTTCAAGTAGACTCCACACTAACCATGGAGCCCAACTCAGGGCTCAATCCCACGACCCACGAGATCATGACCTGAGCCAAAACCAGCGTTGGACACTCAGCCGATTGAGCCACCCAGGTGCTCTGAAAAAAAAAAAAAACCCAAAATATAAATAAATAAAACCATAATAGATAGCCACCAGCAGGTTTCATCACAGAAACAAGTAGATGATTTACTTTCATTCTGCAAATATTCTAGGGCTTGAACACCTGCAACTTGCTATAGTGAGAGATTTTGCTTAGTGGTTGCCATAGCAACCAATTATATTCTGGCAAGACTAGTTTTCTGCCAACTATGCAATAAAAAATTCTTTAACAACATATACAATATTCCCTTTTTGCTTTAAAAAAATCCTGACTTTTGCTCCCTTAGTGGGACACCATATAGGTTACTACCCAAATCTCTGTACCTCGAATTGCAATTCTTTGATCCCAAATAAACATTCTTGATAAATTATTGCCTCCTGACAACTTTAGATTGACAAGTTCATGCACTCATGAACCTTACATTGTATAGAAGGATATAGGTAATTAAATAAATGGCTGTATCAAATCATGTGCATGCCATTACTGAAAAAAAAAATTAAAGAAATACACGGCAGGGAGACCTAAACTAGAAAAGACAATCAAGGAAAGCTTCTTGAAGGAAGTGATTTTTCAGCCTGGTAAAAGATGCTGTAGATCAAGATAATAAAGGAGAAGGGGCAGTTATGGTGGGGGAAAAAAGGACAATTTTATTCTAGACCTCTTCAGTGAACTTCTAGGGCCTACACATAAGTGATAACATTTTGGTGACAATCGGATGACTCTTGTCTGGAGAGCACATAGAAAGATCTGAACTTGGGAGTCTTCACCCTGTGTTTGGTAAAGGAAGCCAGATGAGAAAATGAGCTCATGCACTCAGAGGACACATAGTAAGAATAAAGGATGCCAAGAGCAATCTCATGAAAGATAAGAAACAGCCAGAAACAGGTAGAAGAAAAGGAGTCAGAAAGAGAGCTGCCAGAAAAGCAGGTAGAAATCCAAGAGTGTGGTGCCCCAGAAGCAAAAGGGAGACAGGCAACAATGACTGCTGTTGAAAGCCACAGAAAATGAGAGGACAAGGAAATGGGAAAGAACTGAATAAGCAAGAGGTGAAGCAGGACAAGACTAAAAGAGATTTTTTTTTTTTTTTTTTTTTGCTATTGCTTTGGTCGACACAAAATGAACAAACCTCTTAGAATCTCTAAAACTAACAGAGTTTTATTGGAGCCTAAGTTAGGACAGCTGCCCAGGAAGCATGCTGCTCCGGAGATGGAACAGTTACAGGCTTACATGCTTTTTTTCATCTCGTAAAAGCTCGGGAGAGTATAGATTGACATACAGGCAGGACTCAGAGGAGTTTTTAACATCATGGAATGCGGAGAGTAGGGGCATTGATGGATATCTCAAGGACAAGATGGTTTTCCTTAGGCTATTCAGTCACAAAGCTGGTGCGCAAGGTATGCGTGGTGGGCCATATATCAGGCTTTTGGTTTAAACAAATTTTATGTACAGTCATGCTGACTTAGAAGGAAATCTATGGGCCACCTGGGTGGCTCAGTGGGTTAAGCGCCTGCCTGGGCTCAGGTCATGATACAGGCAGGGGTCCTGGGACCGCATCAGGCTCCCTGCTCAGCGGGGAATCTGCTTCTCCCTCTCCCTCTGCCCCTCCTCCTACTCCTGCTTTCTTTCTCTCTCTCTCATATAAATGAATAAAATCTTTAAAAAAGAAAAAGAAGGAAATCTAAAATGGCTTCCCTCCTATCTCAGGCCATCAGGAGTTTTTTTTTTCCGCATTCATTCTTTAACAGGAGAACCTCTTGCCTCACTCTTTGACGGGAGAAATTTTGATGGAGAGCATTAAAAAGAAAGAGTTAAAAATACTGGGGAGGGAATGCAGACATAGAGAGGAAGATAATAAAAATACCCAGAAATAATAGTAATTTTAAAAGAAACAAGCCCAACCTGGACCGATTAAAAAAAAAAAAAGTCATTTGCCTCCCAAGACAGCAAACCAAGACTGTATTTCAGCTTTAACCTCTCCCAAGAATGACACCTTGTGACGGTGGATCTGAAATTCCCGGATCAGCACTAGGGAGGTATAATCTGCCGGTTAAAACCCGGTTTCCTTAAAAAAAAAAAAAAAACTGTTACCTGCCCCATCCCACCCCCACCCCCAAAAGCAGCCGCCCAGGACTGAAACAATCCTTTCTTTTCTTTTGCTAATAACTTCCTTGTCTCGCCCTCCTGCCTATAAAAACCTTCCATTCTGTACAACTCCTCAGAGCATATTTCCACTTGTAGGATGGGATGCTGCCAGAGTCCTGAACAGTTTAATAAAGCCAAGTCAATCTCCCAGGTTTATTCGGTTGAGTTTTATTGTTCCACAATACTAAAGGAGATAGGATCCAGGCTACAGGTTCTACTAGAACAAGAAGGAAGGAGGGGTGCCTGGCTGGCTCAGATGGGAGAGCGTGTAACTCTTGATCTTGGAGTTGTGAGTTTGAGCGCCACGTGGGGCATAAAGATTACTTAAAAATGAAAACTTAAAAGAAAGAAAGAACCACAGGTGCCTGGGTGGCTCAGTTGCCTAAGCATCTGCCTTTGGCTCAAGGCATGATCTCAGGGTCCTGGGATCAGGATCCCCCCAATCAGGTTCTCTGCTCAACGGGGAATCTGCTTCTCCCTCTCTCTCAAATAAATAAATAAGATATTTTAAGAGAAAAAAAAGAACGAACGAACTGGAAGGAATGAGAAGACTGGAGGAATGCTGATAAAGATTTGTAGATTTAATCACAGGGAGTTGACAGGACTTGTTACCTCAGTCCAGGCCTCACAAGATTAAAAACAAGAAATTTGAATGTGTGGACTTTGGGGCAAGTTCACTGACTGTAAAAGTAACAGTGAACCTTAGGGGATGCCTGGCTGGCTCAATCTGAGGAGTGTGCAATCCTTGATCTCAAAGTGTGAGTTCGAGTCCAACCTTGGGTGTAGAAATTACTTAAAAATAAATAAACTTTTTAAAAAGAATATTTGTTTATTTATTCATTAAAGACACACAGAGAGGGGTAAAGACATAGGCAGAGCGAAAAGTAGACTCCTCACTGAGCTGCACTCAATCTTAGGACCCTGGGATCACACCCTGAGCCAAAGGCAGACGCTCAACCACTGAGCCCCCCAGGCATTCTAAATAAATAAGTTTTTAAAAGAAAGTAACAGTAGATCTTAGAGGATCTTCAATTGATTTATTTAACAAACATTCACCTAGTACTAGAGTAGCTTTTATGAGGATACGTCAGTGAAAAACATACTGCCTTAATCTTATGAACAAATGAAAAAAAAAAAAAGAGCTTCTCCCCTCTTCAGTAAATGGTAGCTCTACCGTTCCACCATTGATCTAGTTGCTCCTAGGAGAAACCAGGAGCCAACCTGAACTCCTGCCTTTCCCTCAGCTAGCCTCTGCCTCCTGCCTCCCCTCTGCATGCACATATGCACCTGTGCACCTATGCACGTAGACACACAAATACGCACACGCACGCCACAGCCAACTCATTGGGAAGGGCTGTCAATTCTAATTCCAAAACAAGTCTGGAATGTGCTATTTCCAACTCCACTGCCTCAACCTTGATCCCAGCCATTAGCACTTTCCACATGCACTACAGCCATAGCCTCTGTTAAAGAATTTATTTTTTTTTAAGATTTTATTTATTTATTCCTGAGAGACACACAGAGAGAGGCAGAGACACAGGCAGAGGGAGAAGCAGGCTCCATGTAGGAAGCCCAATATGGGACTCGATCCAGGGGCTCCAGGATCACGCCCTGAGCCAAAGGCAGCTGCTCAACCGTTGAGCCACCCAGACATTCCTCAGTTAAAGAATTTCAAAAAAAAAAAAATCAACTGAGTAAATGTTAAAGGACTTACTGGCTTTATCCAGCTATTCATGAATCAGGCGGCATCCAGTCTAGATAACAGAAAGTTCTAAAGAACTATACCGGCAAGAGATTTTACAAGCAGAAGGAGCAGGAACAAGGAAATTATACTAGGCAAAAGTCAGATTGGTTATTGAAAGACTACTTTCCTTACAGGGGATGGTAGGGATTTATCAAGCTGATTACCTAACTCATGTTGGTCAGGCAATTCCTGGTTAACTGGTTTAAGATTCCACCTCAGGCACAGGAAAAACTCTCCGTTTCAGTTTGGTGACACAGGGTTTAAGAATGAGCAACTCCATTCCTGCTGTGTAGTCTTTAACATCCCCTAACTTGTCTTCTCTTCATATGCGTTCCTAGCTCTTTCCATCCGCTCTCCACACAGGGACTAGAACATAGATTACATCACTTTTATGACCCTACATACAATCTTGTAATCGCTTCCAACTGCTCAGAAAATAAAATCCATAATCCTCACCATGCCCTGAAAGACTCAACATGACTCTTCTGTTCACCTTTCCAAATTCATCTTAGTACATTTTTCCCTTCTTCAAAACATCTCCTCCACATGGGCCCCGTCTAAGTTTCTAGAATATGCTAAACTCTATATCAACTCCGAGCCTCTGAGCTTCCTGTTCCTCTGCATAGAGCATATTTCCCCTGGCTTTTTGCCTGACTGCCTCTTATTTAATTTCTATCTGACTCCTGAAAAACACGTTTGTGCGACTCCATCAACAGTGTCTCACTTTGGGGCCACTGGGTGGCTCAGTGGTTGAGCATCTGCTTTCGGCTCAGGGCATGATCCCGGGGTCCTGGGATGGCTCAGGGTGTGATCCTGGGGTCCTAGGATTGAGTCCGGAACCAGAATCCCTGCAGGGAGCCTGCTTCTCCCTCTGCTTGTGTCTCTGCCTCTCTCTCTGTGTATCTCATTAATAAATGAGTAAAATCTTAAAAAAAAAAAAAATGTCTCACTTTACTCCTTAGGGGCACCTGACTGGTAGAGTATGCAACTCTTGATCTGGGGATTGTGAGTTTGAGCCCCATGTTGGGTGTAGAGATGACTTAAACATTTTTTAAAGATTTAGGAGTGCCTAGCTGGCTCTGTAGGAGGAGCATGCAACTCTTGATCTCAGGGTCGTGAGTTTGAGCCCCATGTGGGATGTAAAGATTATTTAAATAAATAAAACTTTAAAAAAATAAAATTGAAAAATAAACTTAACTGTCTCACTTTAATCCCTCTCTTCATTTTAAAGATTCCTATCCTGAAAGACTATCCATTGGAAGAAAGACAGTCTCTTCAATAAATGGTGCTGGGAAAATTGGACATCCACATGCAGAAGAATGAAACTAGACCACTCTCTTTCACCATACACAAAGATAAACTCAAAATGGATGAAAGATCTAAATGTGAGACAAGATTCCATCAAAATCCTAGAGAAGAACACAGGCAACACCCTTTTTGAACTCGGCCATAGTAACTTCTTGCAAGATACATCCACAAAGGCAAAAGAAACAAAAGCAAAAATGAACTATTGGGACTTCATCAAGATAAGAAGCTTTTGCACAGCAAAGGATACAGTCAACAAAACTCAAAGACAACCTACAGAATGGGAGAAGATATTTGCAAATGACATATCAGATAAAGGGCTAGTTTCCAAGATCTATAAAGAACTTATTAAACTCAACACCAAAGAAACAAACAATCCAATCATGAAATGGGCAAAAGACATGAACAGAAATCTCACAGAGGAAGACATAGACATGGCCAACATGCATATGAGAAAATGCTCTGCATCACTTGCCATCAGGGAAATACAAATCAAAACTACAATGAGATACCACCTCACACCAGTGAGAATAGGGAAAATTAACAAGGCAGGAAACCACAAATGTTGGAGAGGATGTGGAGAAAAGGGAACCCTCCTACACTGTTGGTGGGAATGTGAACTGGTGCAGCCACTCTGGAAAACTGTGTGGAGGTTCCTCAAAGAGTTAAAAATAGACCTGCCCTACGACCCAGCAATTGCACTGTTGGGGATTTACCCCAAAGATACAAATGCAATGAAACGCCGGGACACCTGCACCCCGATGTTTCTAGCAGCAATGGCCACGATAGCCAAACTGTGGAAGGAGCCTCGGTGTCCAACGAAAGATGAATGGATAAAGAAGATGTGGTTTATGTATACAATGGAATATTACTCAGCTATTAGAAATGACAAATACCCACCATTTGCTTCAACGTGGATGGAACTGGAGGGTATTATGCTGAGTGAAGTAAGTCAGTCGGAGAAGGACAAACATTATATGGTCTCATTCATTTGGGGAATATAAATAATAGTGAAAGGGAAAATAAGGGAAGGGAGAAGAAATGTGTGGGAAATATCAGAAAGGGAGACAGAACGTAAAGACTGCTAACTCTGGGAAACGAACTAGGGGTGGTAGAAGGGGAGGAGGGCGGGGGGTGGGAGTGAATGGGTGACGGGCACTGGGTGTTATTCTGTATGTTAGTAAATTGAACACCAATAAAAAAAAAAAAAAAAAGATTCCTATCCTAAACCCTAGGACAATCTGTAGTACTTTCATGTGTTTACTTTTGTTGTCCGTCTTCCCCATGTAGATTCCATGAGGGCAAGGACTATATGTGTCTTGTCCTCAGTTCTTAGAACAGTGCCTGGAATACAGCAAGTACTAAAAAAATGTAGCTTGAATAAATGAATTGATGAAAAACAATTAGCCAATGAACAACAGAGCAGAGTCAAAATGGACTGAATTACGTAAAAGTTGTGAGAGAGTAAGAAGAGATAATAAATTCTCCTTGTCAAATAAAAATAATTATGGGGCGCCTGGGTGGTTCAGTCAATTAACTGTCTGCCTTTGGCTCAGGTCATGATCCAGGGGTCCTGGGATCAAGCCCCACATCAGGCTCCCTGCTCAGCAGGGAGTCTGCTTCTCCCTCTCCCTTTGCCCTTCTCCCTGCTTGTGGTCCCTCTCTTTTTCTCTCAAATAAATAAAATCGTTAAAAAAATAATAAATAATTATAATGAGGTAACATTTAAGGCAAAACTCATCTATGTTACTAGAAGTCAGGATGATGGTTTCTCTTAAGGGAGGGTATGTAATGACTATAAGGGAGCATGAGTCAGCCTTCTGGAGTGATGTTAATGTTCTGTTTCTTTATTTGAACACACCTGGTTGTGTTCAGTTTGTGCAATTTTCTGGATACACAGTGTATTTCAACAGAAAGTTAAAATGGAGAAAAAACACACAGTTTATATGGAGCACATGATATCAAAGTACAATGGTGGATATTCACAATGGTGCCTAAGTCACCAAAAAGATTATGTTTATTGTGAACTACTTTCAAAAACTTCCATGTATTATGTATCGTGTAGTTTCTGAAAGATGTATAATGTATAACAATAAAATGTATAATGTAGTTTCTAAAAGATTTCCACTCAAAATAGGTTACATTAGGCAATATAGTAGATGGTTCTGTTACCTGAAAAACTGACTCAAGTGGAACACCTTGTGTTTTAATGATATTCAAGAACTAAGATATTTAAAAAAAACTAAGATATTAATACACTGAAACCATTAGAACAATCGCAAGAACCAGGCTAGGATACTGCTCCCATTTTATAGAAGAAAACACTAAGGTTCAAGGACATTACCTGATTTCTTTACAGTTGCACATGGAAAAAGTCCAGTCAAGTTCCTCCAACTCCAGGAGCAATGCAGTATGCTTCTTACTACTCTTGGTGTGAGTCCATGGAATTCTGGAAGAGAAGAGGTAGAGTCAGTAGGGTTGGGCCATCTCAGGGAGAAAGGTCTGTTAAGATGCTTTGTAGGTGGCCCTTATCTTCAACACTTGCCTTAACATCTTCCATGACTCCAACTCCCACTTACCTCCTATGAGTGGCACTTGGCATACTTTTGAACAATAAATAGGATCCTTCAACAGGCATTCACTGAGTCTTACCATAGATATAGCTAAGCTCTCAGAAGAACCATCTTTTATTTCTAGGAGCCTCTGGTATATCTATCTGTTCCCTGGTTGAAAATAGTAACAAATACAAACAGAAAGGACCTTGCAAAATGACTACCTTCTGTTGGGGCCTAGAAATTTCACCCAAAGCTGACAGAAACATTTAAGCCAATGCTTGGGTAGCAACTCCTTCAAATTCCAAGTCCAAGACTGATTGATTTATGATCTGATCAAAAACTGTCAGGTCTAGGTTAAGGGAAGATGTGGGATGTCAGAGGAAAAGGAAGATGTGAGGCCCACTTTGGTATATAGAGGTCCTGGGAAGATCAGTTTTCCCAGGATCCTATCAGATCTGGATGGCTTGGTGCAGACCTCTTCTCAGGGCAATGAGATGAGTATGTATAGTTCACATAAAACATAGCCACAGAACCCCAACATGAGCTTCAGAAATTGTGATCCTAAGTCCCAGGAAGAACCTGAACTCCATCCAGAGTTCTAAGGTAAAGCACTGGATAGGACCCAGAATGCAAAGAAGACCTGAGAGCAGATTAGGTTTAACAAAGCCACAGTCAACCCCTCTCAGGCCTGTGGAAGACCATATACTGCAGAGAAGAAGTTCCTTGTTCCCCCCCAAAACTGTGGGTCTTGCCAGCGTTTTCAAGCCTGTTATGATCCATCATCCCAGATTCCACCTTGAGGACTGAGACATTTATTATCCCAGCTGCCAGGAACATTGGTGGCTGGTATATCTCAGTTTAGACCTGCCCAGGAGTTGCCAAAAGCCAAAAAGAATCAACTGCCTCAAGGTCATGCTCCTTTTCTTGGAGTGGACCTCAACCACTGACTGGACAAGGTTAGAGTGGAAAGCCTGGTCCCCTCATCTCAGGGTCAGTAGCAGCTCCGAAGGGACATCCCAGCTTCAGAGCTCCCTGGGGGATGAGCTGAGTCCTTTGCTATTTCTCTAGCACAGTTCACCTCCACCAAGCCTTCCTCCTTCACTTCCTCAGATGTGGATCCTAAGAACGATCCTGAATACACTTCCTATACACTAAGACATACACTAAGCTCTGGTTCAGGATCAACTTTCTGGGGACAGGGCTTCTGACCTCACACAAGCCCTTACAAAATGTAAAAAGTATTTTAAGTTGGGGGAACAGAAAGGGCATGGGTGCAAATAGCTAAAATATGAATGGAGTAAGGGCACCTGGGTGGATCAGTGGTTGAACGTCTGCCTTTGGCTCAGGGTGTGATCCGGGGATCCTGGGATCAAGTCCCGCATTGGGCTCCTTGCATGGAGCCTGCTTCTCCCTCTGCCTATGTCTCTGCCTCTCTCTCTCTGTGTCTCATGGATAAATTTAAAAAATGTTCTTAAAAAAATGAATGCAGCAGAAGGTATCTTCCTTAGAACATTGTTTTTAGGAGTGGTAATGTGAGAAACTGAAAAGTGGTCAATAGGATGCTGCAATTTACAAAATAATGTAGCTTCAACTTAGTTTTAGTTTTAGGTTTGTTTCAGCCTAGGGTTATTTTACAACTGGAGTCCCAGGCAGAAGTGCTGAGTTTCCATTTGTGGTAAATTTTTCATGGGTAGACCAAGGGTTGATATTTTTAATGTCTAAGAAGCTCATATACATCAATAAATAAAAGCATGGATACTTCAAAAGATATAAATGTTTAATGGCATGAGTAGATAACTCAAAAGCAAGCAAATATTAAGAATGAATCACCTCGGGATGCCTGGGTGGCTCAGCAGCTGAGTGTCTGCTTTTGGCTTAGGGTGTGATCCCAAAATCCGGGGATCGAGTCCTACATCCGGTTCCCTGCAAGGAGCCTGCTTCTTTTTTAAGGTAATTTATACCCCCAATACAGGGCTCAAAACCACATCCCCAAGATCGAGACCTGGATGCTCTATCAACTGAGCCAGCCAGGTGCCTACACTCGAACTTTACCGTCTTATTTATTTCAATGTGGGATATGGTTTTCTTTAAAGGGTAAGAGGAATTTGGATTTTAAGAACAGGTAACATTTGTTAGAACATTATTATTTGTCTCAAACACACACGTACTATAGTACTCCTATACAAAAAAAAAAAAAAAAAAAGCTTTCTCTTTATTATAGTAATCACACCAAGGACATTTTGCCAAGATTGACACTCCTAATATTCAATAGAATATATGTTTTAAGATTTTTATTTATTTATTCATGAGAGACACAGCAAGAGAGAGAGGCAGAGACACAGGCCGAGGGAGAAGCAGGCTCCCTGCAAGGAGCCTGATGTAGGACTCAATCCTGGATCCTGGGATCACGCCCTGGGCCAAAGGCAGACACTCAACCACTGAGCCACTCAGGTGTCCCAATAGAATATTACAAAAATATGGAAGCACTAGAGCCCTTGTATACTGCTGGCAGGATGTAGAATAGTACAATCACTTGGAAAAAAGTTTGACAGTTTCTTAAAGAACTGAAACATGGAATGCCAGGGTGGCTCAGTGGGTTAGGCATCTGCCTTCGGCTCAGGTCATGGTCGTGGGGTTCTGGGATCGAGCCCCACATAGGTTCCCTGCTCATCAGGAAGTCTGCTTCTCCCTCTCCCTCTTCCTGCTGCTCCCCCTGCTTGTCATCTCTCTCTCTCTGCCAAATAAATAAATAAAATCTTAAAAAAAAAAAGAGTTGAAACATACCACAACTGTAAGATCCAGGTATTCCACTTGCAAACATTACTCAAGAGAAATGAAAGCACAAGTCCATACAAAGACTTGTATGCAGATGTTCACAGCAGCTCTATTTGTAATAACCAAAGCTATAATCAACCCACAATTCAAAAGCTGAATGGATAAACAAATTGTAGATCTATAATTGCCCAATATCAACAAATACCCAACATCAGTAATAAAATGGAATAAGGGATGCCTAGGTGGCTCAGTCAGCTGAGCATCTGCCTTTGGCTCAGATCATGATCTCAAGGTCCTGGGATGAGCCCCCATCAGGCTCCCTGCTGAGCAGGGGAGCCTTCTTCTCCCTCTTGCCTCAGTCCCTCCCTCCTGCTCATGCTCTCTCTCTTTCTCTCAAATAAATAAATAAAATCTTTTCTAAAAATACAAAAATAAACAGAATCAGCTGAGATACATACAACAACATGTATGAACTTCAAAATAATAAGCTGAGAAAAGAAGCCAGATTAAGGAAAAACAGTATATTCTGTTTGAAGTCAGTGTATACAACATTCTAGAAAAAGCAAACCAATTTAGAATGACAGAAAGCAATATCAGTGGCTGCCTGGGAGTCACATGTGGGAGGGATGATGAAGCCCATCAAGGAAACTTTGGGGCTGATGGAGATGTTCATTTTCTTAACCATGGTGATGATTTTTGCATGCATACATATGCTAGAACACATCAAATTATACTCTTCGATGTGTGTGTTTTATGTCAATTACACCTCAATAAATCCCTTAAAATCAATAAATATAAATAAGATAGAAGGAATAACATTCCATAGAATGTGGTCATAAAAAAGTAAGAGATTGGGGCACCCAGATGGTTCAGTTGGTAGAGCACACAATTCTCGATCTCGGGGTTGTATGTTGGAGCCCCACGTTGGGTGTAGATATTACTAAAAAATAAAAATCTTCAGGGGCGTCTGGGTGGCTCAGCAGTTGAGCGTCTGCCTTCAGCTCAGGGCATGATCCCGGGGTCCTGGGATCGAGTCTCACATTGGGCTCCCCGCTGAGAGCCTGCTTCTCCTTCTGCCTACATCTCTGCCTCTCTCTGTGTGTCTCATGAATAAATACATAAAATCTTTAAAAAAAAATCTTCAAGAACATAAAAGAGATGGGAGGGAGACAGATGAAACAGGTGATGGGGATTAAGGAGTATACTTGTGGTGACACCTGGGTGGCTCAGCGATTGAACGCCTGCCTTCACCCAAGGATGTGATCCTGGAGTGCCGGGATCAAGTCCTCCATCGGGCTCCCTGCATGGAGCCTGCTTCTCCCTCTGCCTGTGTCTCTGCCTCTCCCTCTTTCTGTGTCCCTCATGAATAAATAAATAAAATAATTTTAAAAAGGGAGTTCAAAAAAGAGCTTTATACATCCTAATTTTTCAAGAAGTGCTTGGGGAGCTACATAAGGAATAGTGATAGAGCTGAAGAATCCTGTGGAAAGGACAGTTACTAAGTGACTTTCTATTCACTAGGTCACCAGCTCCGTAATGCCCCTGGGAGAGACCGAGGCTGTTGAAATTCCAACCATGACACAATAATCAAAGGACACAATGATCTAAAATTTGGGAAGAGCCAAGTAAAATACCAAGCACATATGATCCTGCTTCAAATATAATCTAAAGTTCATCCACCCAAGAGAGAGGGATATGAAAAATCAAGAGGCTCCTAGACAACCTAGTGGGAAGTCATCTGACAAATCACGGCCTATTATGTAGACAAGGAAAGGTGGCGAGGAAGTACATGTGAGGGCCCATAACATCCTGTGGAATCTGTCCTTTTAATGTAAGCACACCTGTGGACAATTTTCCCAAGCATCCATTAATATTTAAACTTAAACCTAATTGAAAGATTTTTAGTGTTTCACTTTGGTACAAGCCAAGGAGAGTGAGCAAGAAAAAGAGAGAGAGATAACAAAGAAATGCGAGAGGCCTGGGGGCATGCTGTCTCTGATTTAATGCACCAGTCACGGAAGCAGATAGCCTAAACTAGTTAGGAAGATTGGATCTGCCTCCCTCCTCAATGCAAAGGATTAATCCTACTCAATGTATCCTCCTTCTGAGGCTGCTCTGAAACTGCTGTTTCACATCTTCTCTGGATGCTCTTGGCAAATGGCTTGGAGATGACATAATGAAAATAAGCTTTGGGACGCCTGGATGGCTCAGTGGTTGAGCATCTGCCTTCGGCTCAGGGCATTGATCCCGGGGTCCTGGGATCAGGTTCTGTATGGAGTTCCCTGCAGGGAGCCTGCTTCTCCCTCTGCCTATGTCTCTGCCTCTCTCTGTGTCTCTCATGAATGAATAAACAAAATCTTTAAAAAAGAAAATGAGCTTTGGGTCTTGTTAAATGATGTTCACATACACAGGAAGAATAGGCTCACATTTGTAAATTCTGACTCAGCCAGTGGCAAGTGTGAGAAGTAACACAATTGTGCAACAGGCAAGATGAGAAGGATGAAGGGGACAAGAAGAGAGGAGAGAAGACCTTTATTTGGGCATAGGAGAAGGAAAGGAAACTGGATGGCCTATAATGGCAGACCCTTAAAACAACTGGGACCCTGCATTTATTGGAAGATATAGCTTCATAAGGAGATAATGATTAATTTAGCCTAGATTAATAGAGACCATCCAGGCAGAAGTTCATATAGAGAATTAAGCCTAGCCTGCAGCACAAATAAAGGGATGACATCATGAACGTGCACAGAGGCAGCAGGCAGGAGGGCAGGCAGAGAGGGCCAAGCCGGGAAACTGACATTGGATATACAATTAAACTAGACTACAGCTCTATTACTCAGATTTTTTTTGACGATTTTATTTTTGTATTCAGGAGAGACACAGATAGAGAGGCAGAGACACAGGCAGAGGGAGAAACAGGCTCCCTGCAGGGAAGCCCGATGTGGGACTTGATCCCAGGATTCCAGGATCATGACCTGAGCCGAAGGCAGACACTCAACCACTGAGCCACCCAGGCATTCCTCTGTTACTCAGGTTTTACCAAATAATGATGCTTTAAAACTGAAGTGTTAGGGACGCCTGGGTGGCTCAGTCAGTTTCGCATCTGCTTTTGGCTCAGGTCACGATCCTGGGGTCCTGAGATGGAGCCCTACTTCAGGCTCCCTACTCAGTGGGGAGCCTGCTTCTCCCCCTCCCTCTGCCTGGGACTCCCCCTGCTTGTACTTTCTCTCTCTCTGCCAAATAAATAAATAAAATCTTTTTAAAAAATAAAATTGAAGTGTTAGCATTTCTTTTTTTCTTTTTTTAAAGATTTATCTATTTATTTTAGAAAGAGAGAAGAGTGAGGAGAAGCAGAGAAAGAGAGCAAGAGAGAAGTGGAGTCCCTGCTGAGCACGGTGCATGACACAGGCTCAATCTTACAACCCTGAGATCACAACCTGAGCCAAAATCAAGAGTTGGACACTCAACTCACTGAGCCATCCAGACATCCCTGAAGTGTTAGCATTTCAGGAGTGTTATATGTATACAGTACGACTACCAATAGCTTCTGTAGACCATCCTTCAGAAATAATGCAGTGGTGCTGCTGAACATGTACCAACCTACAACATAAGAACATTTCCTGGTATAAGATACAGATAGCACCTGTGACATAGAAGTTTGCAATCAAATTGGGAAGCTGAACAATGTAAACAGAGATGAATAAAGTTGTTAATGTAAGTTCAAGGCAGAAGCCATCTTGTTGGAACAACTGGACACTTGCCTGCAGTGGTAACTCTGTGTAACCCAAAAATAATAGGGCAGGGAAATTTTAGCCGAAGTGTTGGAAGGGCTATCTATGCCATTTCTGCTGGGACAGCAAGTATTTATAAGCAAACCATGACTATTAAATATAGCAGTTTTGTCCTTTGCTCTTCAATTGTGAGCAAGAGAGGCTTCCAAAATGGTGTAGAAGAACCAATTTTTTCCTCTACCCATCTTGGGTTCTCAACAAGTGAAAAACAAGCAGAAGTATGTTAACATATGCATCATGCATACACCTGGGAGAACTCAGTGACAAATAACTCAAAAAAGTTGTTAGAACTTGGGCTTAAGCAGCATCTTCACAAAGAGCAATCTATCCATAGAGATGTGAAAAGATGAAAGAAAAGGATTTTAAGCTTCCAAGCAGAGCAAACTGGGAAGGTCAATAGATGGTGAAAATTAATGGAAGGTTCTCTGTGGAGGTCCATTTTGGTGCTGACTTTCCATCTTCATGGCCATAAATCCTGCCTAGGGGAGGGGATTTATAGCAGTCCTCATTCCCAGAAGTTTCTGCTTTACTCAGATAAGGAAAGCTCCAGGAAGGCTTCATTTTGCACCTATGAATTCTCATTTGCCTCTAGCTCAAAATAATCTCATACCAATATGGCATATATTTTTTTATTTATTTATGATAGTCACAGAGAGAGAGAGAGGCAGAGACACAGGCAGAGGGAGAAGCAGGCTCCATGCACCGGGAGCCTGATGTGGGATTCGATCCCAGGTCTCCAGGATCGCGCCCTGGGCCAAAGGCAGGCGCCAAACCGCTGCGCCACCCAGGGATCCCCAATATGGCATATTTTGATTGCAGCATATTCTGCTGACTTTCAGTGGAAACAGGAAAAGTAATGGAGAATGGACTCCTCTCTCTGTCCCTGGGGGACAGTGTTCCTAGGAAGACTTTCCATGGTAGTTACTCTCTCCTGGACTCAACAGAAGCCAAATATCTATTCCAATCATTCAAGACGTAATGACTGTGGGGACCTGAGTGGCTCGGTTGGTTGAGACTCCAGCTCTTGGTTTCGCCTCAGGTCATGATCTGGGTGTCATGGAATTGAGCCTGATGTCAGGCTCTGCGTTCAGTGGGGAGTCGACTTGAGACTCTCTCCTTCTCCCTCTGTCCCTCCCCACTCCCTTGCTCGCAAACACACTTTCACGCTCTTGCGCTCTCTCAAATAAATCAATCTTTAAAAGGTAATGACTGAAGTTGTCATTGAGACTTAGAAATCAATGGACTAGAAAACTTTCAATGATTTTCTAAGTCAGAGCTGGTTGTCTAAGGGCAGATCTTTGTGCCATGGACCCTTCTGCAGTCTGGATAATACTGTTTCTAAATTAATAAAGGAAAAGACCTAAGATTACAAAGGAAACAATTACATTGAAACACAGTTACCAAAGTATTAAAATTTTATAATACAATAATATGTGTGATTCTTCTTTTTGAGAATCTTTATTAGTGTATTAAATAGCAAGATCTAGCAGAGCTTTATGACTAATTTTGAATTACTGTGATGAGTATAAAGAACTTTTGAGATAGCTGCAAAAAGTGTGTGATAGAACAATGCATGCCTATGATTCTTATTGGTGACAAAGTCCCAGGAACTGCTACTACTACCGTGGTTTGTTACCTACATGCATAATTGAAGGAAATGCTAATCTTAGCTAGAGGTTAGTAAAAATGCAAACGAACGTTTTTTTTCCCCTTTTGAGATCACAGATCCTCCTGAACTCTATGAGTTGACCTTAAGTTAACAACCCTTAGTCTTGGGACCCCTGGGTGGCTCAACGGTTGAGCACCTGCCTTCCACTCAGGCCAGGACATGATGCTGGAGTTCTCCGATGGAGTCTTGCCTTGGGCTCCTGCATGGAGCCTGCTTCTCCTCCCTTTGCCTATGTCTCTGCCTCTCTCTTTCTTTGTCTTTCATGAATAAATAAAATCTTTTTTTTAAAAAAAAAAGAACCCTTAGTCTAAAAACCTGTGGTCTTAATATACACACAAACACACACACACACTGGGTCTGTTAGTGTGTCCTGAGAAAGTACCCATTATATACCAAACTACACTCTCAGAGACAATAGCCAGTCTTTCTAGACTCCTTCCCTCCTCAAATCATGGAGAACGGCTCAAGAGACAATGCAATGCCTGGCAATCCTGCTACCTGCACTGTAGGTCTATTCATGTCTATTCATGTCTTTTTATCTATAACTCTCTCTGCTTGCCCTGTGTCCAACACCTTCAGATTACTCTCATCTTTTAAAAAAAAATTTACTGCAGAAACACTTGGCTGCCTTACTTGGTAGATTATGCAACTAACTCTCTCTCTCTCTCTCTTTAAACTAATCTCTGCCCCCCAAATGGGGCTCGAACTCATGACCTGGAGATCAAGAGTCAGAGGCTCTACCAATTGAACCAGACATGTGCCGCATGCATGGGACTCTTGATCTTGGGATAGTGAGTTAAAGCCTCAAGCTGGGCATAAAGCTTACTTAAAATAATTTTTTTGCAATAATCATTTCAGATTTTATTAGTTCCCTCTGGGGAAATCTTTAATCGTAATATATCAGCTATAAACTAGAAGGATTTTTGCAAACACAGGTTCTCTGCACTTAAACCAAGAGCTGTGAACTCCAAGTTTTTTATTCAGAACATGAAGCAATTGAAAATAATGAGGCTGACTCATGCTCACACCTACCAATCTAAACTTCTAAAGAACTTTCACCCTCACGCAAAAGATCACGGTGACTGATAAGAGAAATCAAGTCACCTCTTTTTAAACATTCTTTTTCCCTGGGTGGCGCAGCGGTTTGGCGCCTGCCTTTGGCCCAGGGCGCGATCCTGGAGACCCAGGATCGAATCCCACATCAGGCTCCCGGTGCATGGAGCCTGCTTCTCCCTCTGCCTGTGTCTCTGCCTCTCTCTCTCTCTCTCTGTGACTATCATAAATAAATAAAAAAAAAAATTATAAAAAAAAAAAAAAAAATAAATAAACATTCTTTTTCCAGCTCAGCTGATTTAGAATGGCATATTTACTGTGCATATATACTGTGATTACTGCCTCATTTTTTGAAATATTTTTTAAGTTGTATGTGGAGCCCAATGCGGGGCTTAAATTAAGGATCCTGAGATCTGAGATCAAGAGTCAGACACTTAACCGACTGAGCCACACAGGTGCCCCATCACTTTTGAAGTATTTTTAAGGGACTCGTTTTTTAAAAATATTTTATTTATTTATTTGACAGAGAGAGAGAGAGAGCAGGGGCAGGAGGAGCAGTAAAGGGAGATGCAGGCTCCCCACTAAGAAGGGAACTGGATATGAGGCTCGATCCCAGGACCCTGAGATCATGACCTGAGCCCAAGGCAGACACTTAACCACCTGAGCTACCCAGGTGCCCCAGGACTCATTTAAAAATAGAACACAGAGGGACCCCTGGCAGGCTCAGTCCATAGGGCATGTGATTCTTGATTTGGGGGTTATAAGTCTGAGCCCCACCTTGAGTGTAGAGATTATTTTAAAATATTTTTTAAAAATTAAGAATCAAAAATAAAGGGCCGCCTGGGTGGTTAAGTCAGTGAAGTATCTGCCACTGGCTCACATCATGATCCCAGGGTCCAGGGATCCAGTCTTGCCTCGGGCTGCCTGCTCTGAGGGGAATCTGCCTCTCCCACACACATTCTCTTTCTCCATCTCTCTCACTCGCTGGCTCTCTCAAATAAATAGAGAAAATCTTAAAAAAATCAAAAATAAAAATTAGGGACTCCTGGGTGGCTCAGCAGTTGAGCGTCAGCCTTCGGCTCAGGGTGTGATCCTGGAGTTCCGGGATCGAGTCCCACATCGGGATCCCTGCATGGAGCCTGCTTCTCCGTCTGCCTGTGTCTCTCCCTCTCTCTTTCTGCGTCTCTCATGAATAAGTAAATAAAATCTTTTAAAAAAATAAATAAAAATTAGACGGTGGAAAGTAAACACAGCTCCAAAGTCTTTCTTTCCCTATCAGCAGTTGACCATTAATCAGGGTCCTGATAAGAAACAGGACAAACTCAGTTGGCATCCTTAAATGGACTTTTTCAGAAGGGAGTGTTTGCAAAGGCATGTGCTGGGTTAAGGAAACCGACAAGGGATGCTGGAGCCTTCAAAGAGACTCGCAGGGTGGGGAGCTGGCCATTGCTCAGGGAGGATATGGTGTTAAGGGAACCCGGCGGAGAGCTGGAGCAGCAACACAGAAGGAGAGAAGTGATTATGACCATGACCTCATCTAAGTGGAGGATGGAAAGAGATAGTGATGCTGATGGTGATGCAATGCACCCCGACCTTTCTCACCAGCCCCTTGGCCTCTTGCTAACCCCCACCCCTAATGGCCCAACCCAAGCAGAAGCTAAAAGGTAGGGTGTCCAGGCCATGCCTTCCAGGGGGGTCAGAGCAAGGCAGAGTTAAGTGGAAAATCAGTGTGCAAGAGGGAGAAAGGCAGAGGAGCCAGCACATGCCCTCAGCCCTTTTCAAGTGTTTATACAAAAACAATTTGAGAAGATTAATGGCAGTTATCTGGTTTATAATTCAAGTCCCTCTTGAGATGATGCTTTTAAGGAAGGTCTTGTTTGCCTGGCGTTCCAGTTCCATATTGATCAAATTGTGTAGATAATTGTTTGTTTACTTGACCATTTCACTTGGCCTCCCTGGTCCCAGTCAGTGGGAATGCCTGGAGCTGCATTTCTTAAGTGATGCCCATTTGAGCTTAATTGTTTATCCACTCTAAAGGGAGCCCTGGCTGGGTGGGTTGTTGTTTTTTGCTTTTTTTTTTTTTTTAATCACTCCTGTTCAAATTCTGTCTCGAAATATTGAAAGTTAAAGGGATGATTTAAGGAAGAGCCTGGACTTTCCATTGCCTACAGCCACATGATTCAGAGGGTTCTTCCAACTATTGTCTATTTAGGCGAAAGAAAGAGTAAACACGTTTATAAATGTCAGACGTGGCCCCCGTAGGGGCGATTGATGCAGACAGCCAGAGCCAGCATTTAAAAAATTATCCAGAGGGCTTGATTCAATATCATGGCTGGCCAGAAGTCTGGCAAAGAACTGATCCTGATGTGCTTGGAAAGCCTTACCTTTCCCCGATCCCCTGTCACAGGGCATAAGAATCTTTAAAGGAACCAGCAGCTCTGGTGGTCTGAGTAGTGAAACTTCATTGTCAACCATGGAGCAGCTGGGAAAATGTGATTCCCACCATCCTGCTCTACCACCCAGGGCCTCACTCTGAACTGAAGTCACCTGTCACGTTTTAAGAAACTCATTCACATACCTTTATATTTCTTCTCGTATCCGGGAGACTCCTCCGAGACTTTTGTTCAGTCTACATAGAGCCTATCTCAGGGATAGCCTCACTGTCACCAGTGTGGCTCCTTCCCAGAACAGGGCTGTGTTTCAAAATATTATTTCTGGTTGTAATCTGTTTTTTTCCTGTACCTCTGTACTCCCATGGGTGCTCTAAGGGCCGATTCCACTCTTCCAGTCTACACTGAAGGTGAAGTTAAGGTACATATTAAAAACCATCAAAGAAACTTCTAACTTGGGATGCCTGGGTGGCTCAGTGGTTGAGCATCTGCCTTCAGCTCAGGTCGTGATCCTGGGGTCCTGGGATTGAGTCCCGCATCGGCCTCCCGCCATGAAGCCTATTTCTTCTCCCTCTGCCTGTGTCTCTGCCTCTCTCTCTCTCTCTCTCTCATGAATAAATAAAATCTTTTTTAAAAAATTTAAAAATAAAAATGTTTTTTAAAAAATTGAAAGAAGTCTTTCATGTTGCAAACCACCTCAGAACTACTCTCTACTAGATGGGGTGCTGCCTGAATCATGAGTTATTTAATAAAGCCAATGAGATTTTCAAGTTTACTTGGATGAATTTTGTCTTTTGAGCACACATGAACATCAGCTGGGGCATTTCTCCGATACTCAGGCTTAGTCCTTTACAAGCAGCCTCAATTTTGATGACAGCAACTTTAGAAGGTAAGAGAGCAGCAGTAAGAAGATTGTCTACCTGTTGGCCTTTTTTGATTGCGATCCCGGAGGACATACAACATTTTAGGATAGTAACTCGAATTACAGTGATGACATTCTACCAGGATGTATCAGATTTTGAGGAGTTTCATGTAATTTCTAGAACAGGTATATACCTATACCTATACAAATACAACATACGGCTTAGTATTACTTCTTTTTTGACAATGCTTCCCATGTAATTTAACATATCAAAGAAGCCTAACAAATCCATTGAAGTGTTGCCAGAAAGGTCTGGAAAAATGCTGAAGTTTCTTCCTGGCCAAAAAGGCTTCATTTAGAATTTGCCTTGGGAAGAGGCCACCTGGGTGGCTCAGGTGGTAAAGCATGTGACCCTTGGTCTCGGGGTCATGAGTTCAAGCCCCACCTTGGGCGTGGAGCTTGCTTTCAAGAAAAGGTTGGGTGGATTTGCTTTGGGAATATTGGTCAAAAGTACCAAAAAAGCTTTTAAAGCCATTATCTAATGGGATCACAGAGTATTACAAAACTTAATAATAATTACCTATTAACAAAACGTCACTCTCTTAATGTTAAGACTCGGTTTTCCTAAGCATTCAAAGATCTGATAAAGAGAGCAAACATAGGAAATTATTTTGATAAAATGCAGAATCTTTGTTTTCTAGGAAGAGCACTGTAAAAGTAAAGGAACTTTCACAATCTGTTATCAAAAGTAGGCCAAAAGCCAAAAACAATTTATCCTTTTAACAGAGAAAACCAAATTCTAATTTTGCACCAGCTTACTTTTGCAGCCAGGGCGTAGTGGTGTAAGAGCATCTGGCTCCTGGGATCCCAAACAGAACAGGTTCAGCCACTGGCCACTCACAAAACCTGAAGGCAGAGAAAGGAGTGGAAGTCAAATAAGAAAGTAATTTATTTTGGTGAGGTCACCACAGGGCAGACAGCGGACTACTGACTCAAAATACTGTCTCCAAAGTGCTTAAACTTCTCAGTTTCTGTAAGGAAAAAGCAGGACAAAGGGTCAGGGGTACGTGCAGGTGGCCAGAGCATCATTATCACGGGTGGAGTCTTGTTGGCTCAAGATGGTCCTTATTGCTTGTAAGAGACAAGGTTCTGGGTAGTTCCTGTTCCCATCAGGGGGGTACTTTGCCCATAGGGTCTTATACCTGAGTTAAGAGATAGGCTGGAAGGAACTTAATTAGAAAGTTTGAGGTCAAAATGGAGGTAGCTGAAGTCCTCTTTCACTTTTGATATTAAAATATATTCAAATAAATATATGGGAGGCCTGGGTGGCTCACTGGTTGAGCGTCTGCCTTTGGCTCAGGGCATGATACCAGGGGTCCTGGGATCGAGTCCCACACTGGGCTCCTTGCGGGGAGCCTGCTTCTCCCTCTGCCTATGTCTCTGCCTCTCTGCGTCTCTCATCAATAAATAAATAAAATCATAAATAAATAAATAAATCTTCATTTCAACCTTAGTCCTGAACCCACATAAAATTCCTTTCCAAAGATTCCTTCTTCACAAACTTTCCACTTTCTTTTTCCTCATAAAATGCATCTCCATTCTGCATATCTTCTTTTCCCGAAAATATAGCTTATTTCCTTTGCATTTCAAGATTCTCCCCTTACTATTTCTAGTAGCTTTAATTACATATATGAATGAGAATTCTTATTAAGCCTTAGAAACCTTAATTTCTAGTGAAAAGTAAGAAGTAAATGATTATGAATGATATTAGCATTCTGTGGTTTGACAGACTCATAAATACTTTTTATAATTTCTGGAAGCATATGCTTTCTCATGGTAAATGTCTCAGTGTGGCACAAAGCGTGTTTACTAACAGACAAAAAAATCTTTAGCTTCTCTGTAATATGCTAAATGTGGATAAACCTATGTTCAGTAATGAATTTCTCCATATTTTATACTTAATTTGGAAATGATCTAAATATTCAATAAATTTCCATCACTTAATTTAACTTCACAAAACTGAAATTTCAAGCTACCAGAGATTTAAGAAGCTATTTCTAAGTACATATACCATAAAATATATTATTCCTAAAGATTTGATTTATAAGCTCTTTTTCCCCTTACGTGGAAATCATTTTCTTCCGACAATTACATTTAAATTACCCATGAAAAACATCGTGAGACATTAGACAAAAATCAGCCATCATTCTAAGTTCTTTCTGCTGCCAATTTTCCAAAAGGGATAACATAAATTAAACTAGTAAACTCAGGTAGAATAAAAGCTGTTTACTTGCATTGTATTCAATGTTGATAATAATACTAAAGAAATGTCTGCTTCTATTCCATCAACAAACTTAAACTAGCTTTTATTTACTGGAGATGATCCCCAGATGATGTGAACTGGAAAATCATTTGGGTTAGTTTCTATCTTTCCGAGAGTTTTATAATGTCCAATCCTTACAAGCGCTTGCCTTCAAACCAACTGAATAGGGAGGACTCTTTTACAAATTATTTTTAGCAATACCATCCAGAGGTAGAAAAATATCTCGCATTTTAACACATATACAGTAAACACACACAAACAAACCCAAAGATCTTATAGCTCTTGCCTTTACCAGTTATTTGTGGAGATGTCATAATAAGCCCAATTTCAAAATACCAGTCTCTTTTTTTTCCTTCCTGAGAAACTTCTCCCTAACGTTTACACTTCAAAGAATGGCCCAGGTCCTTGAGAAAATGGGAATACAAAATTTCACAAAGGGACACATTAAGTGCAGGACGATTCCATTTCCAATGTCCTGATTTTTTCCAGCAGTTTCAGAATAAGGTTTGGGGAAATTGGCAAAAGGCTAAGTGAATTTCTGAACTAGAGCCATACCTTTGGCTCTGTAAAGAGTCACAAGACAAAGACAGTTGTGTACAATTCTCCAAAGAATTAGGTTGTGACTTGCTTTAGGTACTTTCTAGCTTTTTGTTGTTAATACTTTTGCAATGAATCACCCAATGAAGCTATTTTGGAACCTGGAAACCTGTTAGAGCCTTCAGTACACTAATTAAAATAGGCAAGAAAACAAAGACAAAACAAAACAAAAACTAGGCATCCCATTCTGTTTCATTTGGAAGCCCTTGTTTTTATTTTTTATTTGGGATTGGGGATCCCTTGCTTTTCAAGTACAGTTTTACTTACTTTTTTCTTAAGTACACTTTTAAAATGATCTTATCTAGGGGTGCCTGGCTGGCTTAGTCAGTAGAGCATACAACTCTTAATCTTGGGGTTGTGAGTTAAAACCCTACCTTAGATGGAGAGATTACTTAAAAAATAGAATCTTTAGAGACACCTGGGTGGCTCAGTGGTTGAGCGTCGGCCTTTGCTCAGGTCTGCCTTTGGCTCAGGTTGTGATCCTGGGGTCCTGGGATCCAGTCCTGCCTATGGCTCCACGCAGGGAGCCTGCCTCTCCCTCTGCCTTGTCTCTGCCTCTCTCTCTCTGTTGTCTCTCATAAATAAAATCTTTAATAATAAAATAAAATAAACCAAAGCCTGATTTATGGCCCACCAAGCATATCTTTGCACACCTGCTTTGTGACTGAGTAGCCTAATAGAAAACCACCTTGTCCTTGAGATATCCATCAATGCCCGTACTCCCTGCATTCCTTGATGTTAAAAACTCCTGAGTCCTGCTTATATGCCAACCTATAATCTCCCAAGCTTTTACAATATATAAAAAAGTGAATAAGCCTGTTACTGTTCTCCGGAGCACCTTCTTCCCTGTGAAAAGTGCGCTTCCCGGGCAGCTGGACTGGAATAACACTCAAATCAAACCCTCTTTACTTTTAGAGATGCCAAAAGGTTTGTTCATTTTCTGCCAACAGGACAAACCAAAAGGCCAGGGTTTCTTTCTGGCTTCCGTGATACACACGTAGCATTAACTTTATCTACACAAATCAAGACAAACACATTCACCTTCACATATCAACAGTAACTAAGAGAGCTGCCTCCTGGCTCCAAGAAGGCCCCCTGTGCACAGCCACCAAAGCCATAGAATATTGGGGGAAGGCCTGGACCAGCAGAGCCCAAGGAAAGGAGACTGCAGACCAATTCCAAACAAATGTGGAACTGCAAGCTAAATCATCAGCAGTTGCCAACATGGAATCCAGAAATGGAGCGAGGGCATCGGGTTTTCCACCGGGGAATTGCAGTCTGAAAGGCTAGAGGCTTGGCTCCACGCAGACCCACCCGGCAGCCAATTGGGCTCCTACTGGAGATGTCTGCCAGGTCAAGCTGACCCGCCCTTTTAAAGAAAGCCAATTAGATCCGAGCCTGAATGCAAAAAAAAAAAAAAGCCAAGTTGACCAAGAGGCACTTACCATGGCCCTCGGAAACGGCCAGTAAGACAGTGAACCCAAGAGTTCTGGGGGCGCCATGCACGATTCTCCTTGTCCCCAGATGCCAACAGAGGCTAGCTTCTAATCCCGTTGCTGACACCATATTCGTTAGAAAGCAAAATTCAGCCAAGTAAACTTGAAGATTTCATTGGCATTATTCAGTCATGAAATTCAGAGCAGCACTCCAGCTAGCAAGTAGAGGAATTAAACAAAATGGAAGCCTCTTACAGGAAAAGAGGGAGGGTATAGCAACAAAGTTTAATAACTTTTTAATAACTTTTCTTTAAAATAACTTTTCCTTAATAGGAAAGAGAACAAAGGGTTACTTCATCTTTGTGGGAGGAAGCCCCCCCCCCTCCCCGCCCCCGCAGGGTTTCTAACCAATGCAGATTACTTTACTAGAGCCAATCAGAGAATTTCAGCTTGACTGTTTCAAGGTCACATTCCTGGGAGAGTTGACCCTGTAATTAAGTCTTTGGTTTGCCGTGGTGGAGGGCAAATGACTCCATTTTGTGCTTCTTCTTTCTTTTTGAACAATTGAATAGAGAATATCCAAGCAAAAATTCGTATAGAGGGAGAATTTAGGTCAAGAAGCAGCACAGTATAAAAAGTAATGAAACATTTGTGTGGCTCTTGCTTAGAACCTGTGTGTGTTGGGGAGCTGGGGATGTGGAGTGCAATTAGGAAATTGACAATGCAATTAACTAGATGACAACTCTTACTTGGATTTGACCAAATAACAAAATTTTATAAATTGAAGTGTTGGTATTTCAACAATGATATGTACATACATGAAGTATATTTGCTAATGGCTTATATGGACTATTACCCAGAAATAACTTCAGTGATGCTGGTGAGCATAGGTAAGTACATTTCCTGGTCTTGATATCGTACTATGGTTTTATAAGTTGTTATTGTTGGGGGAAGCTAGGTGAAGGGTACATGGCACCTTTCTGTGCTGTTTTTGCAACTTTCTGTTACAAAAACCTTAAATTTTTGTATTAATGTTTCAGTGACTCTTTATCCTATATATTCTGCTTTACATAACTGAGAGCACACCCCAGTTAAATTTTTATCATACTTTTTCATTCAATCTTATATCATAATTTTCTCATGCCATGAAAAAAGTCCTTGTAAACATAATTTTGTTTGGCTGCATGATCTTCAATATTTGTAACATATTCCTATCCATTTCCTTATTGTTGCATGTTCAGTTATTCTGAGCTGTAAGTGTTCTTTTTTGGAAAGGGTTATTATAATAAAAATTATTGAAATAAAGTCTTTATACATAAATCTTTTCTCTGTGTTTATATTTTTATGAACAATTCACAGAAGAAGAACAGTTCAATCAGTAGGAGTGAATATTATTAAGGCTTTTGATACATATCAGGAAATTGTTTTTCTAATAAGTTTGTACCAATCCACTTTCCCAAGAGTTAGTTGTGAAAAAACTTTTGGTCACAGCTAGACCCCAAGACCCAAAATTACTGCTCACCTGCTTGTACGCATAGAACTTTGTCCCATATTTTTCCTTAAGCCCTTCTTTCCAGCTCATCTCTTCAACTCGGGGAAAAGACCTAAGGGGCATAGCATCCCTTGATGGGAATCATACTACCACTCAAGTGACAACAGCTGCCTCTAGGAAGGGCTTTTCCGGCCCAGAACACCCTGACTAGTTTTAGCTAAACTCTCAACTCATGCCTGCTCTGACCCATGGAGTGACTGGCAGTTATCTTTAACTTATTATAATACTAAATCTTGCCCAAGGAGGAACGCAAGCCTCATTTACATCCTACACAAGGTATGGATAAGCATGTTTTTTAAGGAGCATGTGTGACTTTAAGCCAGCCTCTACAGACCATGACAAAGCTCCCCTTTCTAAATATTCATCCTAACCCTAAATAAAAGGAACCCATCCACCCTTGCTTGGGGAGTCACAGCTTTGGATGTCCTTATTTGCTGCAAATAAAGTTTCCTTTGTGCAACAACTCCACCTGGTGTAGTTTCTATCTGCGACTTACCAAGGAGCGAACTCATGTTAGTTTGGTTACACTTTCTCCACACTCAAATTGCCATTTCTGAAAGAACACATCAAGAAACAGTTCAGGCAGCAGATTCCTGAGACTTTGCTGACCTCCAGTTCTAGAAGACACCACTTGAATACATCTCAAAATTTTGATTTTGCCAACTAAGCCTGTTTAGAGTGGATGAATGGCAGAGACTAGGGTTGCTTGCAAGTTAAAATATATTTTTTAAAAGAGCCTTAAGGGGCACCTGGCTGGCTCAGTCGGTAGAGCACATGACTCTTGATTTTGGGGTTTTAAATTCAAGCCTCATACTGGGTGTAGAGATTACTTAAAAATCAAATCTTAGGGATCCCTGGGTGGCTCAGCTGTTGAGTGTCTGCCTTCCGCCCAGGGCGTGATCCTGGAGTCCAAGGATCGAGTCCCACATAGGGCTCCCTGCGTGGAGCCTGCTTCTCTCTCTGTCTGTGTGTGTCTCTGCCTCTCTCTGTGTGTCTCTCATGAATAAATAAATAAAATCTTTTTAAAAATCAAGTTTTAAAACACATTCAATCCTTAAAATGACTTTATAAAAATTTTTTTAACTAAAAGAACCATAAATTTTGTAAACCTGAAACTAATGTAACGCTGTGTGCTAACTATACTTCAATTAAAAAAAAAAGGCATATACTCTGCATACTAGGCCTGAAAGTGACAAAGATGATGTTTTGTTGTGAAAAAGAAGGTATCTCATTCATAGTATTGGTTTCATTGAAGGCTATCTGTGCTGAATACCTTCTGGTTACCCCTCAAGATCTACTTTCCTCTCTTCCACACCACTTTCTGCATTGAAAGCTGTCTCCTTTTCCCATATGCTCTGGCTTCTTGTTGAGTTCATCCAATGGATAGATTATAGGAAAGGGTAAGTTTGGGTTATTTATCCCATCACTCCTTCCCTGTGAGCTCTTCAGGGGCTACTTGTGTGCCTCAACCAGTGCTCACTGCTCCTCCTGGGGTAATCCTCTCCCTATGACTTCTTACTTCCAGATTCCATGTCTTTCTGGCCCTTCCCAGTGGTGATAACAGCTCTGCTATCACTTCCTCAGGGGTACCTCACTGTCCTTCGCAGTCTTCCTATACCCTGCCCACACGTTGGTAAATATTCTAGTTACTAAATCTTCTTCAAATTATCTCTTAATTTGTGCGTGCCTTCTTTTCCAGGTGGGGTCCTCCTTGAAAGAATGACTAGCTGTGGTGGTCTAAGGGAGTGAGGGTCCCATATTACTTTCAGAGATGTGGTGGGTGCTGTGACTGTGGATGCTGTGCTTCTGTTGGGAGGGATAAGTACCAGCTGGATGACAGTGGGCAGGTGCAAGTCTCTGAGGTAGATTTGACATCTATCAACCTTGTGCTCAATGTTTTAGGCAGGTAACTACCTCTACAAAAGGACACAAAGATACTGAGTTTGCAAGCCATCAGCTTCCAAATGGTTCTTTTTTTTTAAAGATTTATTTATTTATTCATGATAGACATAGAGAGAGAGAGAAAGAGGCAGAGACACAGGAGGAGGGAGAAGCAGGCTCCATGCTGGGAGCCCAACGCAGGACTCGATCCCGGGACTCCAGGATCACGCCCTGGGCCAAAGGCAGGCGCCAAACCGCTGAACCACCCAGGGATCCCTTCCAAATGGTTCTTATGTCTCATGTAAGCACTCTGGATAACAGGGGGAGGATCAGTAGAGAAATCTAAGAAGAATGTCCCATGGACCCCAGTGACCTGAACAGAGTGACCCATATGCATCTTCTACTTGCTGAGATGAGCAAAACCAATGAACAGCATATGGGGAACACCCAGGAGCAGTGTTGTGCCTAGCAAAAGGAAAACTCAGAATTACTAATCCTGTCTTTATTTAAAATTTGGATATTTTGTTCATGGTTAATTTTGACATTAGCAATTTAAAAAAAAAACTACACTAAAATATTTATCTTGATTACTCAGTATTTGGCGCTCCCTAAACTTTGCACCAGAAGAAAGTGCCTCATCTTCCTCACCCTAGTTTGCTAGCCCAGCTATAAGGAGTTAGCTTTGACTCTTCTCTTTCCCCTCAGAGCCTGTACTTGGCTCTCCTTTCCAAATACTTCCAGAATCTGATCACATCTGGCCACCTCCACGTCTACCACCCAGGCTCAAGTCACTGTCATCCTTCACATGGTATTCTGCTTACTATTCATGCATCACACATTACCCCCCAAAAGGTACTAGTATACAATAACCACTTAATTTTGCTCACGGTTTTGTGGGTCAGGACTTCAGGAAGGGCTCAGCCGGGCAGCTCTTGCTTGGAGTTCATTATGTTGTTGTAGCCAGGTGTCAAACTAGGGCTGTAGTCATCTGAAGGCTCAACTGGGTTGGCTGTCCAAGATGGCTCACTCATGGACCTAACAGCTGATGGTGGCTGCCAACTGTGAGAGCTCATCTTGGACTGTTCAATGAGGCACCTAACACACAACCTCTCCAGCATGGGGGTCTCTTAGATGGGGGCCAACTTCCACTGGGGCAAGCATCCTGAGAGAATCAAGGGGAAACTTCATGACATTTTACGACCTAGCCTCAAAGTCACATGTCATCACTTCCACCAAACTCTATTCCTTTAAGTAGTCTTAAGATCACTCAGATTCCAGAACAAGGGCCCTAATTGTCTATCCATCACAAAGTAGCCAGAATTATCCTTCTAAAATGAAAGTCCAATTATTTGACTCTTCTGCTCAAAACTTTGAATGGCTTCCCATCACACAGGAAAAATAACCCAAAGTCTTTAGCATAGAGGCACCTTACTGGCTCCATCACCGGAGCATGCAATTCTTGATCTTGGGGTTGTTAAGTTCAAGCCCCATGTCAGGTGTAGAGATTACTTAAAAATAAAAAAAATTTAAAGATTTTATTTATTTGTTCATGAGAGACACACAGAGAGAGAGGCAGAGATATAGGCAGAGGGAGAGGCAGGCTCCCTGTGGGGAGTCCAATGTGGGACTCAATCCCAGGACCCCAGGATCATGACCTGAGCCAAAGGCAGACGTTCTACCACTGAGCCACCCACATGCCCAAATAAAGTATTTTTTTAAAAAACTCCTTAGCAAAAAAAATTTAAAAATTAAAATAAAAAAAACACTCCTTAGCATAGTCTACAAGGTCCTATAAGATCTGCTACCCTTACACCACACAATCTTCCACTATTCCCTGAATTGCACACTCCACTCCAACATTCCTAGTCTCCTACCTGTTCCTCAAACAAGATAAGCATATTTCTAGACTTAGATATTTGTACTTGCTGTTCTTCTGCCTGGAGTGCTCTTTCTCAGATATCTTCTTAGCTTTGCCTCTTAATTTGTTGTCATGGTTACTTAAATGTCACCAGATGGAAGAATCCTTCCCTGTCCACCTTATACAAAATATTAAACCCTCCCCTATTACTCTCCTTGTCCTTGCTGTGTCTGATTTTTCTTCAGAGCACCTTTACCACCTGCCATCCTATATAGCTAGTTATTTATTTGTTTATTGTATCCTCTTCTTTTCCTTTTCTAACCTCGTTAGAATCTAAGCTCTATGAGGGCAGAGACATTATCTGTTTTGTCCCCTGATGTGTCCATACCATCTAGACCAGTTCCTAGCACATAACGAGTGCTTAATAAATATTCTTTTTAAAATATTTTATTTATTTATTTGTGTGTGAGAGAGAGAGCATGTATGAGCGAGTGGGGGAGTTGCAGAGGGAGAGGGAGAGAAAGAATCCCAAGCAGAATCTCCGATGAGTGTGGAGCCCACCACGAGGCTCCATCCCACCACCCTGAGACCATGACCTGAGCCAAAATCAAGTCAGATGCTTAACAGAGTCACCCAAGTGCCCCAATAAATATTTCTTAATGAATCAATGAAAGGACATAGCTGTGATTACTCCTGAATGGAATATACATCATTATCGTTAATGGTTATAATCGTCCATTTTATAATCATCCAATTATTTCCTTAGGATAATTCTCTCAAGTAGAATTACTAAGTGAGGGATCCCTGGGTGGTGCAGTGGTTTAGCGCCTGCCTTTGGCCCAGGGCGCGATCCTGGAGACCCGGGATTGAATCCCACGTCGGGCTCCCGGTGCATGGAGCCTGCTTCTCCCTCTGCCTGTGTCTCTGCCTCTCTCTCTCTGTGTGTGACTATCATAAATAAATAAAAATTTAAAAAAAAAGAATTACTAAGTGAAAGAGTATCCAAATTTTTAAGGTTTTTAATACATATTATCCTCAAATATACTGCTGAGATTCACAATTCTATCAGCAGTATACAGGAGTGCTTTTCTCCCACAATCCCCCACAATCCCAGCTCAAGGCACTATTTCTTCATTTGTCTACTTCCGACATTGTATATTGACTTCCCTGTATTTTAGGTGTGAATTTAATTCAGTTACACCACTCCCACATTCTATCCTCACTCCCATTATTGCTTGTTGGCTCATTAAATTAGTTTCTCCTTGTATCTTTGAATAAAATACTTAAACCTTTATTTCAGTTTCTACCAATTTTCTATAGTATCTTTTGACACTTGATAAGTATTGTGACACTTCTACACTTTTCTCTACTCCTTTCTTCCCATCGTCTGTCAGCTGTTCCTTTATTTTTTATTATCAAGATCGGTAGCATATTATTTTTTGCCACTGTAACTAAGTGTTCTAAAAGTAGAATAATCAATAAAACTCTTATAGAATAACATAGTCAATTGTAGAGCTGAGTTATGTGGCATAATTATATAGTGTTTTCTTCTCTCTAGTTCCATGGTCATGATCCTCATGTCAAACAAAGGAGAATTTGCATCGTGTCAAGATCAAATGGATTTGCTTTTTTAAAATGCAACAAATTGCTCACTAATGCCACTTTTTTGTTTGTTTCTTTGTCTTTCCTTAATTGAGAGGATAATAATAGGTTTTCATTACAATACTCCTAATATGTTCCAATTTATTCATTTCATATCTCCTTTGAGACTATAGTCTTAGAGCTCACTGAATTCTTATTTGGTCCATTTGCTTTCTAGACTACCAACCTATGGTCACTGATATTTAACTGGATTTCCAGTTGGTTCCTTGCCATTGGATAGCCCTCTTTCTTCGTTTTCAGCCTTATTTTTCTGGAGTGCACACTAAAAAAATGTACTTTCAGAAAGAGAGGTAAACTTTTTTTTTGCTTATTTGATGAATTTCTTCTGCCTTCATAATGATTAATAACTTAACCTCAGTAAAGAATTTGGGCTCAAAATAATTTTTCTTCAAAACAATTTTCTTCCCAACACTTAATATTGAAAAATTTTCAAACCTACATAAAATTTAAAAGAATATTTTCATCAACAGGGTGCCTGGGTGACCCAGTCAAACATCATACTCAATTTTGGCTCTAGTCATGTCCTCAGAGTCCTGAGATGAAGCTCTGCCTCGGGCTCTGTGGAGCCTGCTTAAGATTCTCTCACACCCTATCCTTCTGACCTCCCCTCCGCTCATGGGAACACACTCTGTGTATGCGCTATCTCTCTCTAATAAAAAAAAAAAGAATATTTTAATCAACACTAATACATGCTTCACTAGATCCACCAATTGTTGTGCATATCACCACATTTTAACACATTTTCAGTATTTTTTTCTAAATTATTTGAAAAGAAGTTGAAACACTCATAATATTCACCTCGAAGAACTTCTGCCTGCATCTCCTAAGAGCAAGAAAGTTCTAGAAAACCACAGTACCATGATCACATCCAAGACCACACTAATGAATAACATCATCAAATAGATAGCCTATATTTGAATCTTCTCAATTGTCACCATGTCTATAGATTTTTTATTTTCCTATACAGAATCCAATCAGATTTCTCACAGTGTTCAGTCTTTGTCTTTTTATTCTCTTCGTCTTCAATAGTGCAAGAGCACTTTCTTTTAGTTTCTAACAAAGACTTTTAAAAAATATTGTATTTATTTATTCCTGAGCAACACACAGAGAGAGGCAGAGAAACAGGCAGAAGGAGAAGCAGGCTCCATACAAGGAGCCCAATGCGGGACTCAGTCCCGGGACTCCAGGATCACGCCCTGAGTCAAGGGCAGACGCTCAAGGAGTCCTGTAACAAAGACTTTAAAAAAAAAAAAAGATCCAGGCCAGTTGTTTTTTTTTTTTTTTAAAGATTTATTTATTCATGATAGACATAGAGAGAGAGAAAGAGGCAGAGACACAGGAGGAGGGAGAAGCAGGCTCCATGCACCGGGAGCCTGACGTGGGATTCGATCCCGGGTCTCCAGGATCGCGCCCTGGGCCAAAGGCAGGCGCCAAACCGCTGCGCCACCCAGGGATCCCCAGGCCAGTTGTTTTGTAAAATATCCTTTGTCTGGATTTGTGTTATTGTTTCTTCATGATTGGATTCAAGTTAGACATTTTTGGTAAGAATATTGCACATATGATGGGGCACCTGGGTGGCTCAGTGATTGAGTCCCGGGGTCCTGGGGTCGAGTCCTGCATCAGGCTCCCCCCTGCAGGGAGCCTGTTTCCCTCTCTGCCGCTCTCTGTGTGTCTCTCAAGAATAAATAAATAAAATCTTTTTTAAAAAGAATATTGTGCATATGAGATTGTGTACTTACTATATCACATCAAAGGACATTTTCTATTAGATTCTTTTTTGAGTGAGTGAGCTCTACACCCAATGTGGACCTGAAACTCATGACCCTGGGATCAAGAGTTGCATGCCTTGGGGTGCCTGGGTAGCTCAACGGTTGAGTGTCTGCCTTCAGTTCAGGTCGTGATCCCAGGGTTCGGGATCGAGTACCACATCAGGCTCCCCATAGGGAGCCTGCTTCTCTCTATGTCTCTGCCTTTCGCTCTGTGTCTCTCATGAATAAATAAATAAAATCTTAAAAAAAAAAGAGTAGCATGCCTTACTGACTGAGTCAGCCAGGCACCCCTATATTAGATTATAAGTGGTGATTTTAGGTTTGATCAGTTGGTTAAGGTGATAACTACTGGATCTCTTAACCACAAAATAATGTTTTTCCTTTAGAGTTAATAAAATAATCTGTGGAATACTACTTGGAAACCATGTAAATATACTGTTTCCTAATAATCTTTCACTCAAGATTTTTAACATCTGCTGAGATCCTTGCTTGAACCAATTATCACAAGAGTTGAAATGGTGTTATTACAAATAAATATTTTCTGGATTTACAGCCTGATAGTTTCTGTAAAGAGTAACTTTACTTTTTAAAACTTCTTTCTCCCAATATTTTATTAATTTATGTTGTCATAACACAATGGACTAATGCATTTTGATTAATCTTTTATTAACATCAAAGTACTTTTGATGTTCTAACTGTTCCAGTTTGATTAGGCAACATTACTTATGGCAAAGCTAAGTGCCCTCTGGTCAGTAAATAGCATGTGGACTGATAGAAACTATGAATGAACTCTAAATACTGGATGTAAATACCATAATTTGGGGTTTCCCTAAATGTGGTGACTGTTGCAGTTGGGTATGTCCCATGTGAGGAACCCTGGATATTATGCCTGTGAGTGAGTAAGTTATTGGCTCCTATGGGGCTTAAGGCTGTTACTCCAGGCTAGATTCTGTACTGGAACTGGAGGGGTATCATTAGGGTGAATTCCTAGAAATAAGAATTCAGTGTCAAAGGGTAAATGCATACATGATTTTGTTAGGCATCATCAAATTCCTCTCTCTCCACAGGAGTTGTAGTATTTTGTGCATGAGCTAGCAATAATTGAGAGTGCACTTGTAGTCTGCAAAGAAGAGCATTTTCAGACTCAGTTGATGTTGTCTTCAGACAATGCATAAAACTAGGTCTCTGTGAAATAAAATTAGGAAGCCCTAAGAAGATACAATGAGGGCTGCCTGGGTGGCTCAGTGGTTGAGCATCTGCCTTTGGCTCAGGTTGTAATTTGAGTGTCCTAGGATCGAGTCCCACATCAGGCTCCGAGGAGGGAACCTGCTTCTCCCTCTGCCTGTGGTCTCTGCCTCTCTCTGTGTGTTTCTCATGAATAAATAAATAAAATCTTTAAACAAAGAAGATAGATACAAGCACAAAAACTTTAAATTTCTGCTTATCTAAAATGCCATAAATAATACCAAAATATACATTGGAATAAACTATCAGCAGTGAAAATACCAAACACAAGGTCAATATTTTAAGATACAAATCACTTACAGAAACTAACTACAAAAAGGCATGAACTAATCATTCACAGCAGAAGAAATTGCAATGGATAGTAAATATCTGAAGAAAGCATTTGATCAGTAATCAAAGAAATGCCATTGCAAATAGCAATGCCATGCTGATTTTTCTCCTTTCAAGTTAAGAAAGGTTAACAATGGCTTAATGTGAGAAAGGGGGCGGTGAGAACCTAGGCACTTTTTTTTTTTTTTTTTTTGTGAAGGAGCATTGAGAGTTTTGTTCAGACTCCAGGAAACTAGACAGCCATTCTTAGACATTATTGATGAAGTATAAATTTGTAGGATCTCTTGGGCAAGTGATTTGGCAACTTCAAAGAGCTTTAGGGATGCCTGGGTGGCTCAGTGGTTGAGCGTTTGCCTTCAGCTCATGGTGCATCCCGGGGTCCTGGGATCAAGTCCCACATTGGGCTCCAGAGGGATCCTGCTTCTCCCTCTATGTCTTTGCCTCTCTCTCTGCTTCTCATGAATAAATAAATGAAATATTTTTTAAGAGCTTTATTAAAGTTCCTATTCTTACACCATACTTTTAATTTTAGGACTCGATCTCAAGGAAATTCTTAAAAAGTATGTACAATATGTTATGCACAAAAAGATCCATCCCTTGGGACACCTGGGTAGCTCAGCGGTTGAGCGTCTGCCTTCGGCTCAGGGTGTGATCCCGGGGTCCTGGGATGGAGTCCCATATCGGGATCCCTGCATGGAGCCTGCTTCTCCCTCTGCCTGTGTCTCTGCCTCTCTCTGTGTCTCTCATGAATAAATAAATAAAATCTTTAAAAAACAATCTCTTTTAAAAAAAATCCATCCCCATGCTATCTATTATATTTAAAAATTAGAAAGTATTACATGCATAATGGTAGAGGATACCAGTTCAGTAAAGTACAGTCCATGACATGAATATAACATAGCTTTTAGAAATTAAAATGTGAGTATGTATTGAGTAGTTATCTAAGTATTTTGCATTTGCTCACTGAATTCTCACTATAAGAATACTGTATATATCCTCCTTTGGCCCTTCCAGTGCACCCACCACTCTTCTCTAGCTTCTAACTGGTAACCCAGGGCTGCATCAACAGGATCCCTTGCCTTCAAGCTTCTGGTTGGGATAGGTCAATGGAGAGGTGGGGAGGTAGGCAAGGAAGCTTGGGTATTATTTGTTCTGGCTCCCTCTCTGGGAGTTTCCTGTGGGCTGAAAGCCTCCTTGAACTAAATGCTGAGACTTGTGTCAGGCAGCCCCTACCAAACACCACTGTCACCAAGTTCTGATAACTGCTCTCTCCCTTTACCTCTTCACAGTCATGCCTTCTTGCTGTAACCAGCCTGGAGGTACTGCATGATTCCTTGTGTTTTCTCTTCATCTTGCCCACATCTCTTAAAAAATTTCCTTTATGATAATCTCTTCAAATGAACTAATTAGTTTGCTGTTTCCTAGTGGAACCCTGACAGATACAATGCCTGGGGAGATTCTGTATTTGAGGAGACAGGCACAGAGAAGTTAAGTAATTTGCCCAAGGTCACACAAGGGAGGAAATAATAATTGTAGGGCATGTCGAAATTGTTCCTTTATCTATTTGAAAATAACTTTCATTGTTTTTAATACAAAAGGTATACAAAATACACAATACAAACAAATAAAATGAAGAGAGGAAAATACCCGTATTTCCACTCTTCTAACCCATTCATTATTTATTTAATAAGACTCCCACATTTTTTTGGCCAGCCAAACTCCTACTTCTGATCTTGGGCTTTATGTTCAATTGTCTCCTCTATAAACTTCATCTGGATGTCTCAAAGGCACATGAAACTGAATATGTCCAAAAATAGGCTCATGACCTTCCAAATTCTAGCCACAACCAAGCTCTGTCAATTTTACATGTAAATGTCTCTCATGTGTCCACAGCTCTCCAGCTGCCACCACCTACCTTAGTCCAAGGCACCATCGCCTTCTTTCTTTGAAGAATTTCAAGCTTTGGTCTCCCTGTACCTATCTACTCTTGTGTCCTTCAACCCATTATTTATGCAGCAGGCAGACAGAAGGTTTCAAAACGCAATCTAGTTGTATTGCCCCTTGCTTAAAATCTTGCAGTGGCTCCCACTGCTTCAGAATATAGACCAAGAGTTTTCCTTTGGCTCAGCTAACCTCAGCAGTTTTGCCTCCCATGCTCCTTTCCTTCTCTTGCTTAACTCCACTGTCTCTGGCTTTCACCTTCGCCAAGGAACCATCCTTCTCTCTAACACAGGGCCTTTGCCTACATTGTTCCCTCTTTCTGGGACACTTTTACACACCTTCTCAAAGTTAACCTCCGGAGTGGTCAAAACACCAAAACACTTTCTTATCACTAGGAACTTTTCCAACCTAACATTTATCAGAGCTTACTCGAACACCTCAAGAATGTGGTTGCCAATCTCCTTTACTAGCTCCTCTAGCAGACCATACAATGAAGGTCTTTGGCTGTCTTGTGTTGCCTGCACATCCCTAGTACTTTGCTCTGTGCCCAACACATAATAAGAAATCAAATATTTGAATGAAAAGAAATAAATGCAACAGGGATAAGGAAAAGTTGGAGGAATCATATTAGAAAGGTCTGACTTCTTTATATCTATTATTTCCTCTTTCTTTGCTTCAAAGTCTTACAAGATAAAAATGATACTGACTTAGTCATAAGTCTCAACTACTTTTCTAGAAAGTAAAAGTTACTAAAACTGGATAAAGAAGAGTACTTGTGTAGTTCAGTGGGCTAAGCATCTGCCTTCAGTTCAGGGCAAGATCTCAGGGTCCTGGGATAGAGCCTGCCTGGGCTCCCTGCTCAGTGGGGGAGCCTGCTTCTCCCTCTCCCTCTACACCCCTCCCCACAAGCTCTCTCTCAAATAAATTATTTAAAAAACTTTAAAACTAAATAAAGAAAATACTATATTCCCTTAGTTTCTTTTTTTTAAAGATTTTATTTATTTATTCAGGAAAGACACAGAGAGGCAGATACAGAGGCAGAGGGAGGAGAGCAGGCTCCATGCAACCCTTATAGTTTCAACAAGATTGTTTGATACAGAATTAGGGGGGGGGGTGCCGGGAGAAATCTTTATAGGTGGGCATGGGTTATTTCTTTATTTATTTGAGAGAGAGAGAATACAAACAGGGAGGAGGGGCAGAGGGCCAGGGAGAAGCAGACCACTGCCTCCCCCCCAACAACAGAGAGCGCTGAGAAAGGGGAACAATGTGGCTAGACCCCAAGAGCCAGCAAACATGACCTTAGCCGGAGGCAGACACTTAACTGAGCTGCTCAAGTGGCACAGATTCTAGTTAACTTCCTGCAGATCTCATCACTTACTCTAGATGTTATAATTATATCTATTTTGAGGGCTCTAGTGATGACAAAAACAGCTCTAGGAAGACAAAGTGGAACCGTAAAGGGATAAAGCTAGTAAAAGGCTGGTTACACAGCAAGATATGTACACTAAATATCTCCCTTTTTGGTAGGGTGGGGAAACACGGTTTTTTTCTTTTGTTTCTGTACCTTCACCTTCACTTTTCAAGTGCAGGTCCCACTTAATCCGTGATAACTGAGAAGTTTTTTCGTTTTTTTCTTTTTTGTTTTTGAGATTTTATTTGAGAGAGCGAGCACGGATGGGGAGAGACAAAAGGCGGGAGAAGCAGGCTGAGCACGGACCCTGACGAGGGGAGCTGGGTCCCAAGCCCTGAGGATCCTGAACAGAGCCCAAGGCAGAAGCTTAACCCACTGAGGGACCCAGGAGCCCCTAATATCTGAGTTCTTGATTTTCTCGCCTACTTGCTTCGTTTGGGTCAAGCACCTCAGCTCGGACAACCCCACCGAGGACCAACAATGGCCAAGTAGGCCCCAAGTGGCGGTCCCCACTTCACCCCGCCCTCTCCCCAGGGAGGGGGTCCGCGGCTGCGCAGACCTCTCCCGGCCCCTCGTGACGTCACAAAGGAGCCTACCGTTGTGTGGCGTGGCCCTGTGACCCTGCCGGCCCGGTCCCTTCAGTACCCGCTTCCTCGGCCACCTGGCTCAGTCCTCTGTCAGTTAAGGCATGGGCTGAAACCCCCACGCGGCCGCCACTCGGGGTAGGCGAAGTAGGCGGAGCCAAGCTGCGGTCAACCGGGGCTCCCGGGGGCGGTTGGGAGCGCGCTGGGCCCCGACCCGGTGAGGCTGGGAGGGGCGGACGTAGGACGTCACCTGACGCCCCCCGCGCTGGAGAACTATGAGCTCACACAGCTCGGCCCCCGCCCCGGGCAGTGGCCGCGGGAAGGGCGGCGAGGCGGAGCTTGCCCCTGGAGCAGGGGGCACAGCTTCCCGGATCTCGGACCCGCACTCCAACTTGGGCGCGGCCACATTCTCCGCGTCCGGGTCCAGCATCCATTCAGAGTGGCGCACCTTGTCCAGTCCGTTTTCCAGCTTCCAGTCAAATGCATCCGTAGAGGACTCGGAACACCAGAAGAGCTCCAGCGTGCCGGCCCAACTCGGCTACATTCCCGACCCGAGGACTAACACAGACTCTAAGATCGGCCTTTGGGGCTTTGGCGCCCCACCTGGCCTGAACCACCAGATCTCCATGTCTGCCACCCGCCCGCCCACCGCGGAGGGGGCCGCTCCGGCCTCCAACCCGGACGCCGACCTCCCCGGGGTCCCGGTACAAGGATCTGTCCCACCCTCAGGCTCCCCCCGAGTGTCGACAGCTGACTCCACCCCATCCGCAGGGCTCGAGTACCCCCGAGTAGCAGTACCAGGACGTCCTACAACCACCAACTCTTCCGGAGAGTCAGCGCAAGGGTCTGTCCCGCCCACGGTGCCCGACTTCCTCCGGGTATCGATGCCAGCACCACCTCCACCCAGTAACACTTCCCAGTTGTCAGCACACGGGTTCGCCGTGCTCTCAGTGATCGGCTCCCCCCCGAGCTCGGTGCAAGGACCACCTACACCCAATAACTCCCCCCTAGTGTCACTGCAAGGGTCCCGGCAGTTCTCAGTACCCGGCTCCTCCCGACTATCAGTGCACGGATCGGCCCTGCCCTCGGACTCCTCCCGAGTGTCGATACCAGGGTCCGCCCCGCCCTCCGTGCTCAGCTCCGCCCGGAGTTCGCTGTCAGGATCTGCACCCTCCTCAGAGTACTCCCGAGTGTCGATACAAGGGTCCGCCCCACCCTCCGTGCTCAGCTCCGCCCGGAATTCGCTGTCAGGACCTGCACCTTCCTCAGAGTACTCCCAAGTGTGGGTGCAAGGGTCCGCCGAGCCCTCAGAGGTCAGCTCCCTCCAAGGTTCGCCTCAAGGATCGGTCCTGCTCTCAAGCTCCTCCGGAGCGTCGGGAAAAGGGTCCATCCTGCCCTCAATGTCCGGCTTCCCCTGGGATTCGGTACAAAAATATCTTACGCTTCTGAACTCCTCCCAAGTGACACAAGAGTCCACCCAGCCCTCAGTGCCAGGTACCCCCCGAACATCCGTGGAAGGATCGGCTCCGCCCCCGGGCTCCCCTGGAGAAGCAGTACCAGGGACCGCCCCGCCCTCCGTCCGGGGCTCCGCGGGGGTGTGGACGGAAGAATCAGCTCCGCCCCCGGACTCCCCCCCAGAGTCTGTAGAAGGGTCCGCCCCGCCCTTGGCCGCCTCCACTCCTGTACCTACGCCCAGCGAGAGTCTCTACCAGACCATGGCGAGTAGAGAGAAGACGAGTATCGAGGGCCACATGTTTGACGTAGTCGTGATAGGAGGCGGCATCTCAGGTCAGTGTGGACCGTAGTGGCAACCTGGGGGCCCTGGCCGGCCCGGGGTGGGGAGCTTGCAGTAGCGCCGCGGCATTTGGGGGTCTGTCGTGCGTGCTGGAGTGCAACAGTACCCGGCCCCGGATCCTGCAAGACGACAGTGGGGGGTTGGGCCGGTTTTGCTGGTGGTGGGAACTGGGGGGGGGGGGTAGAACAATAATAGTACTACTAGTACTATTAAATACTAGCATTTAATTAGCTCTCACTGTGCAGTTATATTCAGTGCTTTACTTGCATTTTCTCAGTCCTCTGCAGTCCGGTGAGATGGGTATTATATTTGCTCCCACTTTACAAAACCAAGTAACTGAGGTCTAGAGACTTTCAATAACTTTCCAGAGGTCAAACCACTTATCCAGAAAGTGGCTGAACGATTTTTTTCCATTTAAGACCTTCACTTCTAATCCCTAAGGTGGCTGCTTTGGCTCACTGACTTCGCGTTTCTTTGCCCTAAACAGAACATCAGTGTTGGGATTTTTGTAGTGTCGAGGTAGTAATAGTGTTATTCTGGTCCTGCTTTTCTCCAAGCACTTTTCCTTAGAAAATTTGGTAAGTGAAGACAAAGTAAGAATCGTTTAGTAAAAGATTTTTTTTTAAAGGAGAGACGGGGGGCTCTCATTTTTAACCTACGCCTCCTGTGTTTTAGAACTTGCAGGAATGTGTAGGCATTTATTGCCCAAAGCGAATCACTTTTGAAGCAGAGGTCCATAGCCCCTCAGAGAATGCCCTGCTGTGTCCTTCCATAAGAGCTCCCTGGGACCAAATCCTGTCCTGTGTGGAGCTGGTGAGCCTGGGTTCTCCTGGCCCCTGTCTTAGGCTTGCAGCTGACCAAGTGTGTGAGGCTTGCCAGTATCTTCCTGGAAACCTTATCAATTATGATTGATATAGTAAATCAATCATGATTGATATATTAAATTGTCACTTAGGCTGTCATAACTGCTAAACTTTCAAATTTAGGAATGGTGTTTCAGCCCTAGCTAGAATCCCACATGAATCTGCCCAAGACCTGGGAGGGTGTTAATTTCTGAAATATATCTGCAGGATCTGATTTAGAAAGAGGGAGAAAGAAAGTGGAAGGGATGAAGTAGGATGGCCCCACAGTAGCCATTTCTATGTATAATTTGGTGGTGGTGGGACTCTGATAATGCTTAAAAATTAATTTTGAGTGGAGATAGCTTTTGACTTAGTCTTTTGAGGATCAACAGTCTGAATCACCAGAGAAGAGGTTGGCCTGAGCTGTTACTTTGAAACTCCAGCCAGTGCCAGCAAAAACATACATGTATGTCGGAGCATCGGACGAGAGCAGATCCTGGCGGAGAGTAAGAAAAAGAAGTATATTTCTCTTGTTTCCATTCATTCATTCATCCATTCATTCAACAAACACTTGCTGAGTACCTGCAATGAAGAGAATTGGTGTTTCCCAAAACCTAATCCTCCCATGCAAGCCTCCTAGAAGGAATGTGATTGTGGATCACTGGGAAATAAATGTTCCCATAGCGTAATATAAATAAATAGATTAGTTCTCTCTCTTCCTCCCATCTCCATACCATCCATACTTCACAATTTGGGGTTCTTTCTGGGATTTTGTCTTTTTCTGTTCTTGTTCAGTGCTCCAGTATTCCTTAAGGAGTGTTTTGTCTTTTATTTTCCCTCTGCCTGATTACCTGCTCTTTCTCCCTTTCCAAACCTTATTCCCAGTGGTTGGTGGTGAGCAGAGGTGGATTTACTGTGTAGCTTGCAACCCTCATGCTTTATGGCTTACAGTTGCAGGTGCCTTCTGCTTCTCATTCTGAATAAATAGCTTTATACTGTGTCCTGTATTGGTAATTTTGCATTCTTTTTTCTTAAGGAAGGCACCCAGATTATATTATCTTCAGACCCCTTGAAACCTGGATCTATTATCACTATGAATTATTAATTTATTTGTTTCATTTGGGGAGAAGTAGAAGGCCTTTCTTGCACAGTAGTTCACATATCTGTTCCAGCAGCCAGCTATTAGTGACAGTGGATCTTCCTCTAAAATCATCTCTATCACTCAGATTTGAGAGATTTTAACACCAAAACTGACCAAAACATTGCATTTTGGCTATGGTGCTTTCCCAGACACTTCACAACTAAAATTAAAAGTAGATGCAAGTCTGGCTCAGGATAAACCCTGCACAAAACTGGGTATTTCATGAGCAGGTGAGAGGCATTACTTCTCAAGGGTTCTTGAGGACCAGAAACACATTATCTTTGCATGTGCTCATCAAAGTGCCGTGAGCTACTTAATCCCTGTATCAGTTTTAAATGCTTTAGGGTATTTCTTCTAACTTTTGTTGCAACTTGCATATATATCCAAACACTATACTATCCAAACACTTTTAATATATGGCCAATATCCAACATCTGCAGGGGCATTCCTTTTATATGACAAAGTAGCTCCCAGAAGAGTACAAATTCCAAATAGTATTCCTCAAGATCAATCCATAGTAACAGAAATGTCTTTCATTTTTGATAACTATCTTGGCTGCACAGAAAATGGCAGCATCTTAATATACTTCCCTCTTGTCATTAAAAAACCCCATAGAGACGCCTGGGTGGCTCAGCACTTGAGCGTCTGCTTCAGCTAAGGCCGGGATCCTGGTCTGGGGATCAAGTCCGGCATCGGGCTCCCTGCGAGGAGCCTGCTTCTCTCTCTGCCTATGTCTCTGCCTCTTTCTGTGTCTCTCGTGAATAAATAAAATCTTAACCAAAAAAACAAAACAACCCAAAACCCCTCTAAAACAGGGGCACCTGGGTAGCTCAGGGGGTTATGCATCTGACTCTTAGTTTCGGTTCAGGTCATAATTTCACAGGTCCTGAGATCAAGTCCTGAGTGGGGCATCATCCTCAGTGGGGAGTCTGCTTAAACCTTTCCCTCTGCCCCTCCTCCAATCGTGCAGACACCCGTGTGCGCTCTCGATCTCTCTCTCCAAAATAAATAATCTTTAAAAAAAAACATAAAACAGAGCCACAAACCCCCCTTTTCTGTTCACTAGTCAATTACATAATTGTGTATACTGTGTCAGTGGAGAGGGGGAAACCCCCTGCTCATTTTTAAGTAATATAATATCTTTAACATGCTCTGGTTCTTAACCTGTCATCCATCATCTATCACCAAGTCCTTCTTGAAACTGCTTTTTTTTTCTTTAAGATTTATTTATTTATTTATTCATGATAGACATAGAGAGAGAGAGGCAGAGAAACAGGAGGAGGGAGAAGCAGGCTCCATGCCAGGAGCCCAATGTGGGACTCGATCCAGGGACTCCAGGATCACACCCTGGGCCAAAGGCGGTCACTAAACCGCTGAGCCACCCAGGGATCCCCGAAACTTCTTTTTTAAAAAAATATTTTATTTATTTATTCATGAGAGAACAGAGAGAGGTAGAGACATAGGCAGAGGACTCGATGCAGGATTCGATCCCAAGACCCCGGGATCATGACCTGAGCCAAAGGCAGACGCTCAACCACTGAGCCACCCAGGTGCCCCTTGAAACTTTTTCCATTCTATGACAGTTGGATCCTGAATCTTTATTCCACACTGATGGCTCCTTTTCTGTTCTTTTCATTGTGCCCATATTCTTGTGAACTTCGAGGTTTCAAGTGGCCTCGAGGTTCAGTTGTTGATCACTGTTGTGCTCTTAGACGCTTTTCCCCCTCTTTTTTCTCATTCTGGGACTTCAGAGTTCCTTTATCAATAGAAAGCTCTTAAGTTTCTTTTTTTTAATTTTTTTTAAAATTTATTTATGATAGTCACAGAGAGAGAGAGAGGCAGAGACACAGGCAGAGGGAGAAGCAGGCTCCATGCACCGGGAGCCCGACGTGGGATTCGAACCCGGGTCTCCAGGATCGTGCCCTGGGCCAAAGGCAGGCGCCAAACCGCTGCGCCACCCAGGGATCCCAATAGAAAGCTCTTAAGTTTCGAGTTTGGATCTCAGAGTTTCTTTCTCCGAGATGCTGTTCTATAGCTCCTCTGCTCCTGGATATTTCACACTTTAACGTTCTGTTCTTTGTATTCACCATGTCCAAAAGCTTCGTTGCCCTCCAACCCAACTTGTTTTCCTTACTTCCTTGGCTCCATTCTTGGCACTACCATCCTTTACATCCAGTCAACAGATCCTTGTAATTCCTCGTTTGGGCTCTTTTTTTTCTCCATTCCCAGTGACCCCGGGCCCCTTTGGCTCACCAAGTTATGACCTCCTTTCCAGTGGCCTCCCTTTACTTTGGGTTCTCCCTTCATGTCCATCCTGCAGTGTTCTCTAGAGCCGATTTTTTTTTTCAATTTGAGCATAGTTGACACATAATGTTACCTTCATTTCAGATATACAATGCAGTGATTGGATAACTCTGTATGTTATTCTGTGCTCACCACAAGGGTAGCTACCATGTGTCCTGTTATGCTGCTATCACAGTAGTATTGATTATATATTCCATATGCTGTACCTTTCATCCCTGTGGCTTATTCATCCCATAACCAGACTTGATTTTTTTAAAGATTTTATTTATTCATGAGAGACACATAGAGAGAGGCAGAGACACAGGCAGAGGGAGAAGCAGGCTCCTCGCAGGGAGCCTGATGCGGGACTTGGTCCCAGGACCCTGGGAACACACCCTGAGCAGAAGGCAGATGCTTAACCACTGAGCCACCCAGGTGCCCCAAGACTTGATTTTTTAAAACACTTATTTCATCACCATCTTCTTCTGCCCAAGACCTTCCTTCACTGGTCTGTTAGCAGCCCCTTGAGCTTCCGTCCATACCCCCAATTATCTAGCCCTACTCTGTTGGACGAGTAGTGTCCCCCACTCCCCCCAGCTTGGAGTCACACTGCTGTCTTGTCATCAGTGCCACACCATGTTTATTTTGTCCCTTCACTTCTTCCTTGTTTTCTTCTGTCTTAACATGGGAGTGCTTCTCTCTGACCGTTTGTTTACATTTTATCCATTCTTCAACACCTGATTAATGATCTTTTTAAAAAATATTTTATTCATTTGGGAGAGAGAGAACACACATGAGCTGGGGTGGGGGGGGTGGGACTTGAAGAGTGGGGAGTGGGACAGTGTGGCAGAGGGAGAGGGAGAAGCAGACTCCCCTCTGAGCAGGGAGCCCAACGTGGGACTCAATCCCAGGACCCCGACACCATGACCTGAGCCGAATGTAGATGCCTTATGATCTGAGCCACCCAGGTGCCCCTGATGACCCTTTCCTTAATCACTCAGGCTACCCTTGATTTTTCTGTTAGTTCTTGTCATCTCTATCTAGCAATCCACACTTTCTGTGTCTAATTCTTGATGTTATATTAAAACTATAGCAATTCAATCATTGACCATAGATGCTGACAAAGATATAACAAATGACAGAAACCCAATGGCATACGATTTTAAAATCTGCCCTGAACCGAGAATTTCGAAATTGGCCCTCTCTAGGGGGAGGAAAAAAGGAAAAGAAAAGTAAAGGGGAAAAAAAGCACACCTCAGGGGGAAATGTATACTTCAGGGTCTTTGGGCCAAAGGGGTTTTTGCAAGGCAGTCCCATCCAGTCACCTAAGATTTTAATCCTCTCAACGGCATCTCCTTGGTGAAGATCTGGCTGTAGCTTTGAAAACACCTAAGGAAGCAGAATGCTCTGCCTCTCAAAGCATCTCATTATGAGCAGAGATGGCTCTGGTACCTGGACTCATTCAAGACCTTTGAGAGCCTCTACCATATGCCAGGCAGTAGCTAGATCACGGGGAAAAAGGCATGATGAGTAAGTCGTTTCCCTGCCTATAAGGTACCCCATCCTCTTGGAAGAAGTAATCAACTAAGAGAATAATTGATATTCATACCGTGAGAAAAATATTATTGTTATGAATGTGAATGAGGTGCTGGGACCTTGTAAGATAAGTTTCTAAGTGAAAACAGTTCAATCATAATACTGGATAGTCCTGGGTAGTAAGAGCATTTTTCCATTGTTTTTGCAATTTTTAAGTGCCATGTGGAAAGAGATACTTCTAACTAGCGTCTAGGTAGCGGAACTCCCCCATATTTTTATCCACAAGCTAAGCTCTACTGAAAGAACTGAGAGCACCAGCCACTCAGACTTGGTGCTGTATAAAATCAGTGGAGATTGAATCCTTTTCATCCTCTGAGACAGAAAAGCTATTTTGCAAGAAGATTGACTGATGTTCTGAATTCCAACAATTGAGTTCACAACATACCACAATTTCCCTTTTTGCCTGAAGATTCATTTCTGCTGAAAGCATTTTTGGCATTTTAACCCAGAACTTGGCGGCACACACTTGTGGTTCTGTAATGATAAAGAAAAACGTTTTAAAAATGCTGCTTATTTTTGGCGCCTTAGTTATTTAGGTATTCTGAGGTTCAGTGCAGAAGAGGCATTAATGTTCTGCTTTTTAGGACACTTCTTTGCCTCTGTTCTGTATTTTCTCTCTCTCTCTCTCTTTTTTTTTTAGGTTTTATTAATTCCTGAGAGAGAGAGATAGGCAGAGACACAGACAGAGGGAGAAGCAGGCTCTATGCTGGGAGCCCAAGGCGGGACTTGATCCCGGGTCTCTGGGATCACTCCCTGGGCCAAAGACAGACGCTCAACCGCTGAGCCACCCAGGCATCCCTGTATTTTTTTTTTCTCAAACCAGGATGCCTTCACTTTAGAAACCTTTTTGATGTTGAACAAAGACAACAAGAATATTTGGGTTCTGATTTTTTTGGTATCTTCATGGTTGAATGAGATTTGGGCTTTAGCTGACATTTAATGGGCCATTGTCACATTTAGCCAATACTAATTAATTTGACTCAATACATAATTCTCAGTGTGAAAAATATATTTAACAACAGGTCAAAGTACAGTCTAATTATGTAAGTATAGTATAACTATAGTATAATTGTACCACAGAGACTCATAATGGAGAAAGAGAAAGGTAGAAGCTTGTTATTGGCGTATATGGGTCATACAATCTTTGTGCAGGTGTGACATATACTTATTTTATATATAAGCAATCTTGCCAGTATTTGGATTCAGGTGTACCCAGGAAGACTGAGGTCCTGTTGTAGTTTTACAGCACACACAGGGGTTTGCAAAAGTATAGCTATCCAGTCAGCACTTGTTTGAGGACTATGCTTGCATGTACAAGATGGGTAGATTTTGTAATGACAGCTCCTTTCTGTTAGGTTTGAGTGATCAGAACTGCACAAAATAAGCCAAAAGAACTTTAGTCACATTTTTCACTCTCATAAGGTTTGAGACAAATTGATTGTTAGGACTTTTTTTTGCCTTTATGGTAAAAAATATTTTATAGTTTTGCCAGGGATTTGTATTCTTTTCTGGATGATCCGTTCCTTATTATGTTGTCATTTGGCATTATAAATTAGGGCAGTTTAAAATTTTTTTTAAATATTGAAACAAATTTTTTAAAGTAATTTCTATACCCATTGTGGGGCTCGAACTCACGACCCCAAGGTCAAGAGTTGCATGCTCCACTGACAACCAGCCAGGCTTCCCCAGGGCAACTTAAAATCTCTAAACTATGGTTTTGTCATCTATAAAATCAGAGATTGGGTACGTTGGATTATGTTCTCTGTGATGTGTCTTCCAGCATCTCTTTCAGTAATTAGTAGTCTTCCTGCTGTCTGTCTCTTCAGCTTTCTCTCTTGGGACCCTACCCCCAACATGTTTTTCCTTCCATTTTGTATTCTGGAAATGTCTCATATTGACATCCTACATTAAGTTAAGTCAGAGTCTGCGGCTTTCTTACACAGGTTCATTCGCCTTGCCCGTGAATTCTCTGAGCCTTCGTTTATAAGCCCTTTTATATGGGATCCCTGAGTGGCTCAGTGGTTTAGCGCCTGCCTTCGGCCCAGGGCGTGATCCTGGAGTCCTGGGATCGAGTCCCACATCGGGCTCCCTGAATGGATCCTGCTCCTCCCTCTGCCTGTGTGTCTGCACCCCCCCCCCCCGTGTCTCTCATGAATAAATAAACAAAATCCTTTAAAAAAATAAAAGCCCCTTTGTAGTTGTTGCTAAGCCAAAGTAAATAAAACCCCACTTTATAGCAATAATTAATCAATTGATTAGGGAAAAGTGTCAATAAGAACATAAAAATCAAATGATAAGCTTTGAGAGTTGAGTTTATTACATATTAACCATGTTCAAAGGTCACAGAATTGTAACCTGTAAGGGCTCACAGAGACCAATGCAGAGGCTCAGAAGGATCAAGTGAATTACCAAATGCCACAAAGTTCTTAGCAGCATAGCTTGACTTGGACTCCTACAATGTTGACCACCAGCACTGCTGCTTCTATACCCTGCCTCACTGGGCTTGCTGTATAGGCTTATTCTTAGAACTGCAGTAAACTTTATTTTTGCTTTACTTTGACACTTGATGCTCTAAAACCTAATGACTATTTTTCACAGTAATTCATATTCTAGAATATATTACACTACATGTTACTGCTTCATGGACATTCATACTTAAAAATATGGGATACTCCATTAAGGCCAGATGACTTTCATATGAAGAATTTATTTCCTTTTTTGATAAGTCCATACCTGGTGTGTTTAAGATAATGTGTAGCAATTGTTTGAGTAGTCCATCAGCAGTTCTTAACCTTTTGGATCATATGTCCCTTTGAATATCTGTTGAAAGCTATTGATCCTTTCCACCAAAAAAAAAAATGCATATTTTTACTCACAGAATTTTTCCCCTTGCCCCGGGCCAGCATCAGATGTTATGGAAACGTCTTCAGTGTTACTGTCTCTGTAGTATAAATATTTGGGGCTGAGACTGAAACTTCGTAGAAATGGCAACAAATAAGAATTCAAAGGATTCACTAGGTCACTAGACAGTTACAAGTAATGAATATGTAAACAGACAATGATAAAGACAGTCAAGACATCTAGGCTGAAAAATAAGGCACATGCATCTTCTGTATTAAGTGCATGATAAATTGTGCAAGGAACCGGACATGTTTTGGAAAGAGAGAATTCAGATAGACAACACAGGTGAAGAAAATGGAAGGCTGTGGTGGTTGATATGATTTTTTAAAATAATTTTCCAAGATTGGTATTTACAGATTTTAGGTATTGGAATGAAGCCACTGATATTAAATACTACATTTGTCATGGTTTACAATTCTCGGTCATTGAAGGCACTTGACAAAATTTGGACCCAAGTACAAGAGTTAAATTCTCTAGTTTCTCTGAGAGTCCACTTGTCTCTCCAGTGACCCTATGAGGCCCAGGAACCTTCCGTGCCATTCCTACTAGAAATCTCCAATGCTTTTGGTATTTGAGGTTGGTTTGGGGGGGGGGGTGTTCAGTGGTGGCTTGACAAAGAAAGCAGGAAATGACAGACAAACAAAGGATTTCATGGAGGAAGTAATACTTGACAGAAGTACTGTGGGTTTTGGATAGATTCTAAAATGCAATTAAAAAAAAGCTTTCTTTCTTTCTTTCTTCCTTTATCAGTAAATCATTTCTTTTGTTTTTAAAATTAGCAACATTGTTTTAAATTGAAATGTCCAGATTAAATGGGTTTGCTTTGAGCCATGTCTTAAATTCCAGACCTTTTTCCCACATGCCTGCTTGTACTTGTTCATTCATTCGTGCATTCATTCATTCATTTGATAAATATCCATTGATTGAGAGCTCACTGTGTGGTTTGAGCAAAATTGGTGTTTTCCTGCTTTGGGAACGTAGCTTCTAAACCTTCAGTATGAGCTGTTGTTTGACTATACTTTTTATTGTCCTCGGAGTCTGGAGTCCAAGAGTCCAGACATGCAGTTAGGCAAGAACTCTGTTGACCAGATATCACATTGCTGAATAATAGAAAGTTAACTTGAAAAACTTAATATGTGATGCACACTCGATGCATTCCTAGGTGGTGATAAATGCCAAAGTGGAAGAAAAATGTCACTTTTAGGAATTAAGAGGAAGTACTAGGAGAGCCAGCCGAGAATAAGCTGTAGCTGCACTACAGTTGTGCTTCAGAGCTCTTATCTTGTGCTCTAAGCATTGTTCACCTGGGTCCCTGCCCAGGAGAGTTTATTACTGTCAATATTTGATCAATCTTAGAAAAGATGAAACCAGCTTTCCCAAAGTGTGTTTTGAGGAGTAGTTTTTTTGAAAAGGCAAAAGGTGGAGAAATGCTGAGTTGAACAGGTCTCTTCACTACAGGACTTAGAAAGATCCTTTAATATGCCAGTGTGTGCCATACATTTCCCAGAAGAAATGGCATTTGTCACAACGGCCATGAACACCAACACTTTCCCCATGAGCATCTTGAATACTAGTATTCCCTAAAACATTTGGAATTTATTGCTTTAAACCACACTGCATCCTAGTGTGCAGAATCTAGGGCCAGCAGTGTGGAGGGCCCTTGGTGTATTTTTAAAAAATTTATTAATTTATTTGAGAGAGAAAGCATGAGCGAGGAGAGGGAGAAGCAGACTCCCCACAGAGCAGGGATCCTGATGCGGAACTCAATCCCAGGACCTGGGGATCATGACCTGAGCCAAAGGTAGACGCTTAACCGACTGAGCTACCCAGGAGCTCCGCTCCCCCACCCTCCTTGGTGTATTTTTAAAGTTTCAGTGAAAGAATGGGGAGGATCATGAATTAAGGAGTAATTGCATTCCCCAACTTGGGTGAGATCCATTTATCTAAAGTGAAGATGAATGCTGAACTATAATCAAATAAATTAGGACTGTCTAGACAATCAGTCTGTCGAATTCAGGGCAAATTGAAGTTAATTGTTAGCTTTCATCTGTTTGTCATTTGAGACAGCACTGTCTTTTTAGCTTATCAAAGGGATTAGAAAATTTGGCATTTGTAAAAGCAGAGAATTATTTCTTTGAAAGGAAGCACAAAATACTGATGGATATAGGGATGGATAGATAGATATGAATGGTTCTATGTATCAGGGACAAGTTTGTGTGTATTGATACTCTCTGTTCTCTTTTGCTAAAAAGTACAATACTGGATCAGAGACCAGAGAAAAATGTACTAGTAGTACAGACGCTGCTGACTTAGGTAGCCATAAAGGTTAAAATGATGCAGTGCCTTTTCCCTATCAGTTTTTCTTAGTTGCTCAAGATAAATATAATCTAAGCATTAGAAACTTCCCTGTTGCCCTCATCCAGGTGAGCATGGTTTTGTTTTCTCGGTATTTGGTTATTCTATTCATTGCAACAAGCATTTAAGCACCCACAACATGGCAGGACCTGTTCTAGGGATGCAAATATGTACAGCACTTTTCTGTTCTCAAAAAGGTCATAACACACTAGTTAAGAGTCAGCTCTCTGGGCAAGGGGTCATGGTGCCTTGGACGAGCGCAAAAGGCCGCTATGGCTTGGACAAGAGTGGCTGTCGTGGCAGGGGGAAGCAGGAAGATTCAGAACAAATTCTGAGGCTACAGCTAAGAGGACTTGCTACTTGAAGGGATGAGGTATATGACAACGGAGAAGAGTCAGAAACGGCTTCAAGAGTTTTGACCTGAGCATCTGACTGAATGGTGGTGCCATTTACTAAGGTGCGAAGGGCCAGGGGAGGAATGAGTTGTGGGGAAGTATCAAGTGTCCTGTTTTAGATGTATTGAGCTTGAGATGCATCAAGTCAATGACCCCACTTTCTTGAGGGCTTCCTTCTAGTGCAGGTAACATAAACGCTGTATGTCTGGTGCCAGGTGGTGCTGAGTGCTAAGAAGAAAAATAGAACAGGCTGACAGGGACAGAGTGGGACAGAATATTAAAACACTTCCCTGTATTTATTGAACACTGGGGTCACTGGAAATTTTTCATGAGGAATATGCTACGTTTCAAGGTGTGTTCTGGAGTGGAGATACCACATCACTTGTTGTAGAAGGAAAATCAGAAATCGAACTGGAAAGGGTAGCTTGAGTCAAATGGATGGATTTCTTTTTTCCTAAAATAGAAGAATATGAATGTACTTGAAGAAGGGAAGTGTGAGAAGGGCCCTTGGCGATGTCGAGGAGGCAGGGGTAAGCGTGAAACTAGGTGTCGCAGTAACAAGTGAAGGATCATTTCTTCGAAGGCTTCACTGCGGAGATTATTAATTCCTTCTCCAGGTGCGCTATGTGGGTTAAATCATTCCCTGTACTGTTTCAATGGGGAGGTTAGCCATCTCAGGACATTGGAAGCAGTGCAGATTCCATGGGAACCCAGTTTCCACGGGCAGTGGCTTTAAGAAGCTGGAGCTTGGTTTGAGGTTGCCATAGCAGCGCCGCTGCTGCCTGCATACATCATTCATCCAGGCCCTCCTGATCTAATAACCAGCATTAACAAAAAGAAGAAAAGAAGAGATGAGCCAAGTATTTTGCTTCTATTTTCTGTATAGTATTTCAGATTGAACGTGATTTCTTAGTAGCATTATATAAAAAACAAACAAAAGAAACCAATTGCCTGAACTCTCAAATGAGGTGAGCCTTTAGCAGACTTGCTTGCTTTTTTTAAAGCCTAATACATCCTTTAACCTATTTTAGTTTAGTTTAAGTGAAACCTAAATGATGGAAGAAAAATCAGAAAAGGAATTGTATTGTTTTAAAATCATTCTTATTTAAAATATTTAATTGCGAAGTGATTAAAGATTTGCTTGTGCCCTGATCCTCTGATTTTCCTGTTTTTCAGATTTTTTTCTTTTTTCTTTTTTTTTTTTTTTTTTTTTTTTGCATTTTGCAAGTGATTGGATCCTTTGGATCCTTATTTACACAATAAGTCCTTATCAAACTCTTTGCCAGTGTAGCTTCTCCGGGCTCTCTACTCTCCTAGAAAACCACAGGACATTTGGGAGTCCTGAGTTCTTTTCCTTCTAAGGAGTTGGATTTGCCATGATTTGGGAGAGGAACAGCTCTCCGTGCAGATGCAAGGAATGGTAGATTTTGCCAGTGCTCACTTAGACCTCTTCCCTTAAATGGACCCATGGGAGAACCATAGACTTTAGACACAAGGACACCTGAGAGTCTAGGACACCTTTCCAGGGCTGTCCTTCATTCCTTACAAGCCAATGAATCTCATACACTTGCTGATTTATTTTTTTTATTTTTATTTTTATTTTATTTTTTTCACCTGCTGATTTAATACACACTCTTGCCTCCCTGACTTTATCACTCTCATCACAGATCTGAGGCCAAGAGTTTATACTTCTAACAGTGCATATGGGAGCTTGCTTCTACTGGCTGGAAAGGCCTCTTTCCAATTCCACACTCAGTGATACCTCATTGGTAGCTTGAAATAAGTAGTTTGAAATCAGATATCACTGGAATGTCTATACACCACAGAAATCAAAATGGTGCAAATCAGATGCCCTCTCCACAGCCCAGAGATGATCGTTAACCATTTAGCAGCATACCACTATATCAAGCCCTTTCCTTATTTTGCAGGGGAATGGTGCATACCAGGGGGGCTATATGGGGAGCAGGTCTCTTCTATCACTCAAAATTCCACGTGGCAATGAAATGATGGAAAATGAATAAAAGCAGGAGCTATAGTGTACACTGCTCTATGTTTTGGCTAATCTGTATTTCTTTGGACAAAAATAATTAGATTTAATATGAGATTTTCTCTTTTCATAACAAATAGGAAAATAAAAAATATTTGCTTATAAATTCTTTTCATGGAAGGAATAAGTCACAGAGATGATAAGTCCAGAGTAGGGATTATAGTCAATGGTATTGTAATAGTGGTATATGGTGACAGACAGTAGCTACCCTTTGGTGAGCACTATACTTCGACTAAAAAAATAATAAAATAAATAAAATAAAACCCATTTTGTAGTACCTACATTATATTTTGTGGCTTGCCTTTAGACTTAAAAGCTTTTTCTTTTCTAATAATTTTATCCCATTTACCAAAGAAAAGCACTAAATAAACATTTTGAAAGATAAAGGCAGAAACCCTTAAGGTAATTTGTGGAGTTGACAATTGAGATTTGATCTTTTTCTGCAAATGATTATTGAGTTTTGTGGTGATGAGAAAAGGGTAGAATACATAGTGATACACAGAATAAGAATAAAATAGGAGTTAAGGAGTGTAATCTAAGGCTTACATCTTGAAGCAGACATTGTCTTCATTTGTTTCATTCAAATCAACAGCCACATTTGTTGAAAAACTTCCTGGATTGTAAGTATTTGCCTGTGCTTTACTTTCAACTTACTGACTTATTTATTCAAAATTAGTTATTATTATTCAAAAATAAATTTTTGGGGTGCCTGGGTGGCTTAGTCGGTTAAGCATCTGACTTGATTTCAGTTCAGGTCATGATCTCAGAGTTGTGGGATCGAGCCCTGCATGGGGCTCCATACTTGGCAGGAGTCTATTGGAGATTCTCCTTCCTCTGCTCCTCCCCACTTACTCTCTCTTTAAAATAAATAAATCTTTAAATAACTTTTTCAAAAAATGGCACTTTGCTTTTTTTTCCATATTTGGTATTTTCTAGTCTTCCAGTTATTGTGGAAGTTCCTTACGAGTTTTTTCACAATAAGCGCACAAACTGAAACCTTGGAACCCTATTTACTCAGTATTGTAAAAGAAATAGTTTTCCTAAATAGCTTATATCTTCCCTCCTCAAATTCCAAGATCTTTTTAAAGATTTTATTTATTTATTTGAGAGAGAGAGCCAGTGTGGGAGTGTGCTGGAGTCAGGGGTGGGGGGGGTGGGGACAGAGGGAGAGAATCCCAAGCAGGCTCCATGTTGAGCATGGAGCCCTACCCTGGTGTGATCTCAGGACCCCAAGATCATGACCTGAGCTGAAATCAAGAGTTGGATGCTCAACTGACTGAGCCAGCCAGGCCTCCAAGACCTTTTTAAAACCATTTTTTTTTTGAAATCCTAAATGCTTTAAACATATTCCTTATTTCTTAAACTAAGAGTTGAAACTGTCCTTGCTGAGATAGGGCCAATCATTTTCCTGGAATGTAGAAACAACCCTTGTGGTCCAGTTTTTAATTTTGTTTATATCCTTCAATATCCAATTGCAAAATGACCTTTGTTACTGGTGTGATCATTGTCCGGACCCAGCTCGCCCTGCTCCCTGCCCCCACTCGCCAGCTCTTAAGTGGTACTTATTCATTATTGGCCCTGAATGCCATTCCCTAAACTTGTTTAGAACTACACATTAGATTTGATTTTGTACAGGCTCAAAGCGAGGGTGTGGGAAGTCAAATCCTTCACTTTTCAAGAGACTTTGTTGTGGTCATTTTGGGTGCTTTGCTTTCTCATCTGGAATATGGGGATAATGAAATTGACTCCAAGGGATGATTGTGAGAGGTAACAGGAAAGGCACAGAAACCTGATCTGTATATGTAGCTCCAAACCAACTGCTAAGTTGCTTCAGGGCAGCCAAGGGGGAGCCAGGAGCCGATGCTGTGGGACTCACTGCTGCTGGAGGTCAGAGCCACCTCTGCTTCTTCATAGGCAGCATGCAGAGGGTGACTTTCTCCTCCTTTAGAAGAGGAGCTACCAATTAATTCTTGTAAACTGTTGGCTGTATTTTTCTAATCGGTTTATAGTTCTATTGATTAAGGTGAACTGGGAAAAACGTAACCTTTTTGTATCTGAGTGTCTCTGCTTTTATATATAGACTGGTACTTTGACATAAGAACAAAGATTTGTGCATAAGTATGCTTTTAATAACAAGTTCGTCCTTTTTTTTAATGACCCTCAGCAGGAGTAGCCTTTGGCTCTGTCCCAGAGAACACATTGCACCAAGGTTTCCAGACATTGGCTTGAATTTATTTAAATGTCATGGGATGAATGCTTTCTTTGTGAGCAGATTCCAAAGATTTGTTGCATACCTAAATCTTTGATGAATGTCAGCCACAGAAGGGTACACTGTACACAAATGAGCAGATAGCAGTGCTGGATATTATGGTTTAGCCTCCTCGCATTCTAGATCTTCTGGACCCGAATTCATCCTTGATTCTTTATAGGAACAAAATGCTGTGTTGGTCTGGGTCCTCTGAGAGCAGACATCAAGACATAACTAGCCATGTGAGAGATTTAGTGTAGGAAAAGCCTGCAAAAGATAAAGAGGAGAGAGAATGGGAGCAGGCAAGTTGTTAAAAATGAAAACCAAAACCAGGGTAGTCCTGTATGATTTCATACGATCTGGATTTTGTTGATCGAATGCCAGTAGTACCATTTAAACATGTTCCTCTGGCCCTGAGTATAAGCTCTAGAGGCTTGATCACATCAGAATTTAGTGTTTGCTCCTTGTCTCCCTCCCCTTCCTTCCTCCCTAACTACTTCACAGGTGCTGGTGTATTCTTCCATTGGGAGGCAGATAGCATCTGGTTATCTCTCTGTGTGTGATGTTAGCAGATGTTGATGCCTCTTACACTAGGTCCATCAATTTATTAGGCATTGCAACATTCTGATATTCTAATTTGATCTATCCTCACTTACTCACTAGCATACTTTTACACAGCAGAACCTCCCTCCCCCTTTGTTAGTTCTTTGGTTGTTTTGAGGTTCACTGCAAATAGGAAAGGTAGGATGAAGGCCAGATCCTTTTCGTTTCCTTTAGTCATTTTCAAAATGGTAAGGTGGTTCCTTAGTGTTCTCCAGAGAACCTATGAGGGTTTTTATGTGTTTAGTATGATTATGAATTCATGGAATTAAGCCATTGCTGCTGTTATTTTGCCCCGCCCCCGCCCCCCGCCCCATCTCCCTCTTGCAGTTGTTATTTTGATTTGATACTTAAACTTCCATCTTTGGCCAATGGGAGTTTCTATAGGTAGGGTTCCTGAGCCTCTTGGTCACAGTCTCTGAAAGCCTTCTTGCTTTGTGGTATGACCTCATGTTCATACTTTTTTTGTAATGGGAGTTTAAAGATAACTAGGTATAAGATAGCACTAACAGTACAAATAAAAGTAGATTTAAAAATAAATGTGTGCACACATATATTTCCTTATTCTGTGAGCTGAGAGATCCCAGAAGCAATGACACCCCAGTAGCAAGGAGCACACCTACTGCCCAGATCTTGGTTTCTTTCTTTTTTTAAAAAAACGATTTTATTCTTATTTATGTATTTGAGAGAGAGAGACAGAGCATGAGTGGGAGAGAAGAGGGAGAGGGAGAAGCAGATTCCCCGCTGAACAGGGAGCCCGAGGCAAGGCTCAATCCCAGGACCCCGGGATCTGACCTGAGCCGAATGCAGATGCTTACTGACTAAGCCACCCAGGCACCCCCAGATCTTGGTTTCTAATACTGTTCTTCAGGGCCACTGGGGGTGCGCAGTTGGTTAAGTGTTTCTCCTCAGGTTGTGATCTCAGGGTCCTTAGATGAGCCCCATGTTGGACTCTGCACTCAATGTAGGTCTTCTTGTCTCTCTCCTTCCCCCTCTGCCTCTCCTCCTGTGCACTCTCTCTCTCTCTCTCAAATAAATAGATCTTAAAAAAATACTGTTCTCCAATAAAGGAGCCAAGGCTCATTGGAGACATGGCTGATTCTAGGCGTGAACAGTGAAAGACAAGGTGAGCCTGAAACATCTTGTAATATCAGAAAGTAAGGAATTGGCCGAAGCACACGCGCATGCACACACACACACACACACACACACACACACACAATGATTGGGATGCATCAGAAGGACACAGAAGCCAACTGAAAGAACTCCCAGTGACCAAAGTTGGAACAGTATGAGCAAAAAAGCAAATAACATAATATCAGATTATAACCCCAAGCATAAAACCACTATTTTTATGGGTCCATAGTGATACAAATAAATGATTGAATAAGGAAATAAACAGAGGAGAAGAGAGAAATCTCCTTTCGGAAGGATTCCTAATAATTTATGTAGATAGTTCACCCTCAAGGAAGCAGAACATAACTTCCTGTTCCTTGAGTGTGGGCTGTGCATAGACTTCCTTCCAAAGCACATAGGAGGGAAAGGGAGAAGAGAAAGTAGCTTTATCGTGAAGAAACCTGGCAAGCACCACTTCAACCAGATGATCAGGATTAACATCAGTGAAAATCCACATCGATAGCATGCATTCTTGATGTAATGGTAATCCACAACATTTTCTCTACTTTTCCAATATTACTTTACTGGGTTTTAAATCTATCTTTTGTGATAGTTTTTATTTACATGTAAAAACCTGCTCTAAGCTTTGAGCCAACTAATAAAGTGTGATGCATGGTTCCTACCTTTGGTAACTTTGAATCTAGTGGGGAAAACAACATCTAGCAAGAATGTAAGTCATAGGATGTGATTTATAAGGGCTTTGTTTTAAGTAGGCTTCACGCCCAACGTGGAGCCCAACATGGGGCTTGAACCCACCTGAGCTGAATTCAAGAGTCAGGCGCTTAGCTGACCAAGCCACCCAGATGGCCGTGTGAGGGGTTTTTCAGTTGAGAAAAGTACTGAGGGCTGGTGTAGCCAGGACAAGTTTCCAGGAAAACATACTCTTCTGTTTATGCAATCAGGTTTTCTGGAAGAAGGGCACAATAAGGGTGGATTTAGGGGTTCAATACATTCTCTTAAATAGGATTTCATTACCACCATATACAGTTTGTCAACCAACCTTACGATAGTGAAATGATTATAATGTAATATAAGATGAGTTCCAAAATTGGTGCCTTAATTAATCACAGTGTGGTCAGACTTTATTAGAAAGATAGCAAAATCAGTGGGTTATGTATAAGGTCCTGCGTTCATTTGATGTGTAGATCTGGCTAAGTCTTGGATGTCTCATGTTTGGGTCTTAATATGGCCCTTGATTTTGTGTTTGTTTGTTTGTTTGTTTGTTTCCTTACAGGATTGTCTGCTGCCAAACTCTTAGCCGAACATGAAGTTGATGTCTTAGTTTTAGAAGCACGAGATAGAGTTGGAGGAAGAACATACACCGTGAGGGTAAGTGATTTTAATACTTACATATAATCTCTCACTCAAACTAGAAATGGGGACGCTGGAAGTCACAGAGCTAGAGGTGATCTCAAGAGCTCATGCAGTTAAGCCATTTGTCCTGCAGAGCCCTAAACTGCTCCAACAAACACTCTTTTCAACACTCACTGAAGAGTGACAGCCCCTGACCTTCAGTAACTTGTATTCTAGTGATGAAAACAAGCGGGAACAAATAACTTCAGTGCACTGTCAGAATTTCCATACTAGAGACCTAACTAGAGTATGCAACGTCTCAGGTGTGGTTACAGTTTGGCTGGACTTGAAGTGACTATACATCTATGGCATGTGTGCACATGTGAACGTGTGTGCACACACAGTATAGGTTTCTTGTTTATTTGTCCAAGGATGCACAACTTAAAAGTAAGTGGGGCTACAGTAAGCAGAAGCAAATATAGCATATTTTTGTGCAATTTTGTCCTTAGTCTTTGTTCCCTAAGAGGAATGTTGCTGCCAGAGACACTCTTCAGGTTGGCTGGACATGAGGAGGGAGGTCAGTTCTTGCTGCATCAACTGCGTTTTTATTCTTTGGCTAATGTCCCATTCTAGAAAAATGCATGCTAACTATTGTTTACTGTTATTCAAGGACATGGTCGCAGGCAGTCAAGGCTGTGGGAGCTGTTGAGAGTGCACAGGGAGATGACATGGGGTGGGGAGGATAGGGCCAAACATGGAGGCTTGGGTAGCACAGAGCTTTAATGAGGGCAGCAGCAGAGGAGCCAGAGAAAAGCAGCAGAGGCAGAACAGTGCCATGCAGATCAGTGAAGGAAAGAGAAAGGGAGGATGAATAGAGCCAGCTGTCAAGGGCATTTGACATAGGATGAGGGCTGAAAAGAGGTCCCTGTGCTTGGCAGTTAGATCATGAATGAGAGCCTTTTCTAGAGCACACAAATGGAGTGTTTTAAAGGCTGGGGACTGAAAGGACAAAACTAAACAGTTGCAGTGATTGGAAAGAGAGGAAGCCATCTATCTAATTAGAAGATGAATCAGACTTATGGCAAAATGGTTTATATGGTGCTCATTACAACGGCTTGAGCAATACAGACATTCAATTATTTTGCGTTAAGAAATCTGGTGTTGGGGAGTCCAGGCTGGTGCAGAGGCTCAACTTTTTCATCAAGGCTCTAGTCTCTTTGTGTTTTTCCTGCTTAGCCATTCTTTGCATGTTGGCTTACTGCCTAGTGGTAACCAGATGGCTGCCGTGACTCTAAGCACTGAGTCCTCATTTAAGATAAGAAAGAGCATGAAGAGGCAGCCCCAGTTTTCCTTTTACGTTTTTATTTAAATTCCTTAGTTAACATGCAGTGTAGTATCAGTTTCCGATGTACAATACAGTGATTCAACACTTCGTACAACACGCAGTGCTCCTCACAACAAGCGCCCTCCTGAATCCCCATCCCCTGTTTCCCCCATCCCGCCCCCACCTCCCCTCTGGTAACCATCTGTTTGTTCTCTAGAGTTAAGAATCTGGTTCTTCTCTGGGAAACGAACTAGGGGTGGTGGAAGGGGAGGGGGGGCGGGGGGTGGGGGTGAGTGGGTGGCGGGCACTGAGGGGGACACTTGACGGGGTGAGCACTGGGTGTTATTCTGTATGTTGGTAAATTGAACACCAATAAAAATTATTTTATTAAAAAAATGGGGGAAAAAAAAGAATCTGGTTCTTGGTGAGGCGGCCCCAGCTTTATCTGCAACAAAACTTTCCCTGTACCAGAAGATCCCGGCAGACATCCTCTAGTCTCCTTGGCCAGAGTTGGGGCAGAGAGCTACCCTTAGGTGCTAGGGAGCCTGGCAAAGCAAGTATTTAACATTTCCAGGCTGCATCATAGAAGCAGGCATGGGCAAGGCCGTATGAACAGAAATGGAATAGCCAACCAACATCTGAACTAGAATGTTGTACAAGCTTTCACTGATAGCACACTACGTTCCCCCTGTCATTTGCTTCCTACCTTTTTAGATGTATAGGGATGTACCATAGATCTGTTTTCACTTTGCTCTAGCCTTGCGACTCAAAGTGTGGTCCATGGCCCAGCAGCCTCAGAGTCACCCAGGAGCTTGACAGGGAACTTGACAGAAATGCAGTCTTTTTTTTTTAAGATTTTTTTTTGGGGGGGGGGGATCCCTGGGTGGCACAGCGGTTTAGCGCCTGCCTTTGGCCCAGGGCGTGATCCTGGAGACCCTGGATCGAATCCCACGTCGGGCTCCCGGTGCATGGAGCCTGCTTCTCCCTCTGCCTATGTCTCTGCCTCTCTCTCTCTGTGACTATCATAAATAAATAAAAATTAAAAAAAAAGATTTTTTTTAATTCATGAGACACAGAGGGAGAGGCAGAGACACAGGTAGAGGGAGAAGTAGGCCCCTCACAGGGAGCCCGATGTAGCATTTGATTCCAGGACCCCAGGATCACACCCTGAGCCAAAGGCAGATGCTCAACCAGTGAGCCACCCAGGCGTCCCAGAAATGCAGAGTCTTAAGCCTTGTCCCAGACCCACTGCATCCGAATCTGCATTTCACCAAGTTCCCCAGGGGATGTTACAGAAGTGTTGCTCTATGGTGTATGTTTGCTTGCTTGCTTGAAATTAATGTAAATGCAGATAAATTGTATCTAGTGAATTTCCGAGTACTTCTTCAGACATAGTCCACTGGGAGGCTGCTGGTCTGGAAGTGAGGAGACAGGATTCTGGCCCCTGTACTGTCTGACACTCTTCCCTTGGGGAAAGTCCTGTTGGCTCTTTGCATCTCCATTTTCCCATTTGGGCAGTGAGATACAGTCCACATGTACTTGAAGCTCCCTTGCAACTTCAAGTTCTAGTTGAAGACAGTGTATTGTAGAGCAAAAGGAGGATTGCGTACCTCACATGTCTGACTTAATTAGATAAAATTCTCCTGTCATTTTCTGAAAATTATTTCTTCACTTTGGAGATTGTTATTAAATGATTCCTTAGCCCTATGTTTCTTATCTCTCAAATCTTGTGGATATTAAATAGGAGCATCAGTCATGTTGCAGTTTCTCAGTTAAGAACAGGTTTCTTGCTATAAGGGAAATGAGAATTTCAGCATGCCTGTCCCCATCTGTGTTATTGCCCCAGGCTGATTTTCCATGCTGCATCATTTATATATGTTAGCACCATACAGACACTATTGTGTATTGAGCATGATATTGTAACTCATCAGGTATATGAGGAAGGAACTTTGAAATGCTTACAAACTAGACTTACCTTTTATAAGGTTTCCAGTGAATAAAGGAGAAAAAAAGGGCTTTGCGAAAAAGGGACAGAAATGCTATTTAATAAGAAACTGAATTGAATATTGTTAGAATTGCTTCTTAGAGTATAGTCAATTAGGATAATTTGGAGTGGAGATGCCTTAAGAGTTCCTCTTTAAGTTCTGATCTTTAAGTTCAGATCTTTAAGTTCTGAAATGTTAAATTTGGTATTGTACTTGACAGCTATTCAGATAGATCTCCTATGAGCTCAGAACTTCCCAATTTTTCAGGGTGCCTGGTTGGCTCGGTTGGTGGAGTGTATGACTTTTGATCTCTGGGTTGTAGGTGTGAGCCCTACGTTGGGTGTAAAGATTGCTTAAAAATAAAATCTTTAGGGGCACCTGGGTGGCTCAGTCAGTTAAGCATCTGCCTTTGGCTCAGGTCATGATTCCAGGCTCCTGGGATCAAGCCCTGCATTGGGTTCTCTGCTCAGTGGGGAGCCTGCTTCTCCCTCTCCCTCCCCTCCTCCTGCTCTCTCTCTTAAAAAAAAATAAAATCTTTTTTTTAAAAAAGAAAGAGGTAGAGAGAGAGAAAGATGCAGAGACACAGGCTGAGGGAGAAGCAGGCTCCCTGCAAGGAGCCCGATGTGGGACTTGATCTCGAATCCTGAGATCACACCATTGGCCAAAGGTAGATGCTCAACCGCTGAGCCACTCAGGCATCCCTAAATAAAGTCTTTAAAAAAAATAAAATCTTTAGGGGTGCCTGGCTGGCTCAATTGATAGAACATGTGACTTTTGTTCTTAGGGTTGTGAGTTCAAGTGCCATGTTGGGTGTGGAGCTTACCTAAAATAAATTTAAAAAGAAAGAAAGAACTCCCCAATTTTTTCTTAGTGCAGTTCCTTTATAATTCTTCAGGACCAAATTTATGAAGTCGAAATGCCTGCATGGCTATCATAGGGATGGTGTATTTGTTTCTATATAGTTGCATGTTTGTGGCCAGGGATGGTGTATTTGTTTCTATATAGTTGCATGTTTGTGGCCTCTTCAGAGTCTGAGAAATAAGATCAAAAGCAAGACCCTCAAGGTGCAGGTACAACAGAGCAGAATATGGTAATATAGTTCTGATATCTTCATGCTGAACCTGATGCACCTCCTTTAGAGTCTTTCACCTTTGTAAAGAAACATTCTGTAAAAGAAAACAAATGAACACAAAGACAACAAACAAACAAGAAGCCAAATAAGTATAGAGAACAAACTAGTGGTTGCTAGAGGGGTGGTACCTGGGTGGGGAGGGGGTGGACGAAATAGGTAAAGTGGATTAAGAGGTACAAACTTCCAGTTATAAAATAAGTAAGCGAACTTTTCCCAGGGTTGAAAAGTACAGCATAGGGAGTATAGTTGATAATATTGTAATAGGTTATATGGTAAAAATAGGAGTATTCCGTAAAATGCCTCACACGTTTTACTACTTCACTTAGGATTATTTGCTTTAAAGATAGTTTCAGTACTCTAAAGGCATCATGTGTGGAGGTTCCCATGAGTTCTCTTGCTGTCTTTATTAAAGCCTAGAAATTTATTGGAGTACTGACTCCAGTTTTGTTTTATATTTAAAAGGGGTGCTGGAGATGAGAGAAGGTTTAGAGAACAGTACCAGGAGTTAGTAAAAGACAATGTAAGGATTATATAAGGGACAGGTGAAAGAAGTCAAAAGCACAAGTCATTTCTGGTATTATGACAGAATGGAAGCCCTGATTAACTGCCTCCATTGAAATAAGTAGAATGCTGAATAAAATATACTCTGCCGCCTTGACATGGAAATCAGAAATTTGCAGACCTCCTGGATGTTGAACGGACATCTCAAATTTCACACACCCTACCTGAACTTCTGATCTTATCCATCAAGAACTCCATTCCAGCAGCCTTCCTTGTATCAAAGGATGGCAACTCCAAAAAACTCGAGAGTCACACTGAAAACTCTCAGGCCTCACATTTACTCTGTTGACTCTGCCTTCAGATATATCCAGAATTCACTGCTTTGCACCACTTCCATGGCTACCACCTGTTGGGAGCCACCATCATCTCTACGCCAGATTGCTGCAATGATCTCCTAACTGATTTCCCTGCTTTTACCCTTGCCTCCTAGAATCTATTCTTAGTGCAGCAGCCAGAGTGAGCCTGTCAAACCTAAGTCGGATCTTTGGCACATCTCTGCTCAAAAGCTTCCAAAGGCTTTCCTTCGCACTCAGAGGCCAACTGGTGTCCTTACAATGCCCTGTGAGGCTTTCCATGACCTGCCCCCTAATAACATTTCTAACCTCATGTCACATTCTCTTTTCTTTTTTCTTTTTTTTTTTTTTGAGAGGAGAGAAGAGTAGAGGGAGAAAGAGGGAAAGAGAATCTCCCAAGAAGGTTCCACATCAGCACAGAGCCTGACGTGAAGTTTGATCTCACAACCCTGAGATCATGACCTGACCTGAAATCAAGAGTTGGACTCTTAACCGACTGAGCCACCTGGGTGCCCCTCCAGTTCTCTTTTCCTTGCTCACTCTGTTCTAGCCAACTGGCCTCCTCTTTCTTGAGCACGCTAGTCACCCTTCCACCTTAGAATCTGCACTGGTTGTACTTTCTGCCAGGAATGCTCTTCTCTTGGCATACGGACAATTCCTTCATTTCCTTCAAGGCTTTATGTAAATATTCCCTCTTCAAGGAGGCCTACATATGCATTGTATCTTAAATTGGAATCTTTCCTCTGCAGTTTCAGTCCCCCTGTCATATTGTTATTCTTTGTTTTTTTCTTGTTCTTGTCAGCCTGAGATAGTTACTATGTTTGGGGTTCACTCCCAACGGGTCTCTTTCCACTTAGTGTAAGTTCCTTCAGAGGAGGAATCTTTGCTTTGTTTGCTGATGCAACAGAAGCTCTTTGAAGAGTACCTGGCACCTTGTAGGAGAGCATGATCTATTTGTGGAATAAACAAGTGCATCCCCAAAGCAGAAATAGACTCAAATCCTTTACACCCAGGCCTCAGATTATTTACACAGAGAAAGTTCCAAAGAAAATAAGTAATTCATAGTTAAAAATGAGAAAGCACACAAGGAAACAAGGCACCACAGAAGGATAAGCATAAAAAAAATGATCCAGAAAGATTTTGTAACAGTCAAATAAGATGAAGAGTAAAAAATTACTGTTCAGCATGGTTTTGTTTTATTTATTTATTTATTTACTTATTTATTTGGTTTTGTTTTATTTTCAAATTTGTAAATTAATTTATTTTTTAACCTTTGGTTTTTCTGTTTGGCATGTTTTAAAGAAGAGAAGTACTTAGGGGCCAGGCCCCTGGGTGGCTCAGTCAGTTGGTTGGGTGTCTGCCTTCAGCTTGGGTCATGATCTCAGGGTCATGGGATCAAGCCTCCAGACTCTGCTCAGCAAGGGTCGCTTCTCCCTCTGCCTCTGCCTGCTGCTCCCCCTGCTTGTGCTCTCCCTCTCTCTGTCAAATAAATAAATAAAATCTTTTTTTTTAAAGAAAAGAAGTGCTTAAAACTAGGAGCAGGGTAAAGAAACTAAAAAAATGATCAAGTAAATTAAAAAATAATTTCTAGAAATGAAAATATACTAATTAAAATGAAAAACTTCAGCAGGCATATTTAATAGTATATTAGACACAGCTGAAGACAGTGAATGAACTGCTAGAACTGAAAGAATTATCTAGCATGCAGCTCAGAAGCAAAGATTGGAAAATATATTTTCAGGGGTGGCAGGCAGTTAAGACACGAAAGATAGAATTATGATGGTATAAAGAAATAATAGCTGATGATTCTCAGCATTGTTGAAAGACACGAGGAAACCTATCAGGTCCGACACATGATAAATGAAAAGAAATTCTCACTCAGGCACAGAGAAGCTGTAGTATACCAAAGAAATAGATCTCACAAGCAATTATTTCTTAAAAGACAAAAAAGACAAATCATACATACATACTCTTAAAAAATCAACAATTAGATTTATAAGTGACCCTTGGAACAACAAAAACAGATGCCAGAAGATATCTTCCGTGTTCTGAGATAGAGAGAAAGAGGAACTAAACTGAATTCATCACCTGCTTGAACTGTCTTTTTGCCAGACTGACAAAAACAGAGACTTTAGGAACCAGTTTGGAGGAAATTATAAAGAAAAATGTATTTCAAGCAGAGGGAAAACAATTACAAGCAAAAGGTCTGAGATTCAAGAGGGGACAGTGAGCAAAGATGTTGGTAAATATTTAAATAAAATTCAGCAGCATCAAAACCATAAAACAAAGTAATGTCAAATTTGTTTGGAGACAAACCCAAACCAAAGTACTTTTATAGCTTACAGATTGGAAAAAGGATGATAACAATTGAAGTATAAAGATTTTTGTATTTTTCAGTAGGAAGATAATCTACTGATAAACTTTAGACTATATTAAGTATGCATGTTAATATTGTTAGGAAAATGTCTAAAATAGGCCTGTCTGTATAACTTCCAAACAAGTACAAGAAAAAACTAAGAGAAAAAAAGAGAGCCTTCAATCCAAAAGACAGAAAGAAATCAGGGCAAAAACTATTTGAAAAAACATAATAAAATAAGTAAGTTAAGACATTTAAAAAGGAATAATAAATATAAATGCTAAATTCATCAATTAAAGGAAAACAATTGTCAGATTTAAACTCTAACTGAAAGACAGAGAAAGAGATAGACAAAGGGACTCCTGGATAGCTCAGTGGTTGAGTGTCTGCCTTTGACTTGTGATCCAGGGTCTTGGGATGGAGTCCCACATTAGGCTCCCTGTGAGGACCCTGCATCTCCCTCTGCCTATGTCTCTGCCTCTCTCTGTGTGTCTCTCATGAATAAATAAATAAAATCTTAAGAAAAAGAGATAGACAGTATTAACTATATTAATATCAGACAAAGTAAACTTTGAGCAAAAGTTTGAAGTAAGTGTCTGTACATAATGATAAAAGACCCAGAAAATCAAACAATTCTGAACTTGTATACAGTGAATAATGTGCCCCAAAATATAAAGCAAAAATTAACAGGAATCAAAGATAAATGCCCAATGAAGTAGGGGATTTTTTTTTACATAATTTTCTAAGTTAATGATAGATTAAGCAAACGAAAAAGCTCATTTTTTTAAGCTTATTCTAATGGACATATATGAACTATGCATATCACTTGAAATTGGTTTTTTTCGGGCAAATATGAAAAGTCTTTGAAAATTGATCATGTATGAGTGCATAACATGAGCCTCAAGAATTGTCATAAAATCCACATTCTTTGAGTACACTGCAGTTATGACAAAAAGATAAAAAAAATCCCAGCTGTAGACGTTAAAACCCAACAAAGTTTATAGAAACATGAATCTAAAGAGAAATTGTAATGGAAGTGTGAAAATACTTAAAACTGTACAAAGGAAATATTAAACTAAAGTTGTGTATATAGCTAAAGCAGTATTTAGAGGAAGGTTTATAGTCTGAATTCTTCCATTGAGAAAGAAAAAAGGCTCAGTATGAATGAATTAAGCATAAAAGGAGTTAGAAAATTAAGAATATAATAAATCTAAAAGAGACAGTGAAATTGCATAAATCAGTGATACAGAAAATAAACATTCAGTAAAGAGGATCAATGAAACAAAGGTTGATTCTTTGAAGAGACTAAGAATAGAGAAGTGTCTGGTAAGATTTTTCAAGAAAAAGAAAAAAGGGACATCTCAAATAAACAGTAAAAGGGATGAAAACGTAAATATAACTACTGATTCAGTAAAGAGTAAATGAAAAATTGATGTCATGAACTTTAAACCAACAGTTTTGAAACATACATGAAATGTATAAGGAAAAATATGCTTATCAAAATTAACACTGATTTAAAAAGAAACAGAAAATATGGGTTCTGCTTTAGCCTCGAAGTAAATTGAATCTCATAGTTTAAGATTTTCCCAAAATTGGGCAGCCCCGGTGGCTTAGCGGTTTAGCGCCGCCTTCAGCCCAGGGCGTGATCCTGGAGACCCTGGACGAGTTCCACATCGGGCTCTCTGCATGGAGCCTGCTTCTCCCTCTGCCTTCTCTCTCTCTCTCTCTCTCTCTCTCTAATAAATAAATAAAATCGTACAAAAAAAAGATTTTCCCAAAATGAAAACGGCATGCCTGGATAGCTCTAGAGGTATGTTCTACCTAATGTTCAAAGAATAAATCATTCTATTTATATACAGACCCTTCCAAAGGATAGAAGAAAATATGATCATTGATTTATGAGATTGGCAATACTGTAATGCAAAAGACAGATGAGGATGAGGTAGAAGAGAGGAGAATCTCAATTTCACTCATGCATTTGGCTACAAAAATCCTAAATAAAATGTTAGCAAAGCTTATCCTGCAATGGAAAGATAATATCAGGTTGGGTTTCACCAGGAAGGCAAGGCTGAATAATATTTGACAATCAGTTTTCTGGAAATAACACTTGAGGTGAGTTGTCCCAATTCTGAATACACAGAGATTGGACAAATTGCACTGTACACACACCCACAGATCTCTGAAGCACCAGAGAACTAAGAATGTGGTAAAGAATCACTGGACCATCATCTGGAAAGGATTGACCTACTTTTCCCCTGGAGGTGGGGAGTGGGGAGTGGGAGTTTACTGACCACCGAAGAAGCAAGTGAGAGGCTGAGTAGTACTTTCAGAAGTCATACAAAGCTAGAGCAACTGAAGGTCAAGTCCAGAACCCACCAAAGTGGGTGCATATGGAATATGGAGGGAGGTATTGGTAAAGTCCTCATACTTTGGGTTGGCCTGTGTCCTTGGACTAAGGGTGAACTTTAAGAAGAATAGAGCAGGTGTGCATTGCAGCCCAGCTTCAAATCGTCTCAGGCACAGGAAATGCAATAAAGTTACCTGGTATCATAAGGGTCCCCAGGTGCTAGGCAGAAACAGACAAATCCTCTCTGAGAAAGATGATCATCCTCCTAGGATTCAGATTCTTTCCGTATTTTTTCAAATTCAATGAGTGGCATGCCACAGAAAATCATCAGGCAAACAAGAAACAAAGGCAACATGGATAAGAACGGGTATAAACAACAAAATAGAAACAGACCCAGAAGTTATTACAAACACAGGGAGGGGGTGGAAGTCACCAGTATGTCAGTCTATTGCTTAAATTACCAGGAAATGTGTTAATAAAAAAGCTGGGGAAGGGATCCCTGGGTGGCGCAGCGGTTTGGCGCCTGCCTTTGGCCCAGGGCGCGATCCTGGAGACCCGGGATCGAATCCCACGTCGGGCTCCCGGTGCGTGGAGCCTGCTTCTCCCTCTGCCTGTGTCTCTGCCTCTCTCTCTCTCTCTCTGTGACTATCATAAATAAATAAAAATTGAAAAAAAAAAAAGCTGGGGAAAATAGAGAACTGCACACAAGAGGAGAAAGTAAATTTCAGTTTATGAAGGAAGGATGGTGCTATTTGTAAAATAATTTGTTAGGTATATGAATCTTTTTATACTTTGTGTACCTTTTTCTGTGATATATTTTTCCCAGCTAGTATTTTTTTTAAGATTTATTTATTCGACAGAGAGAAGAGAGTATGTGATCATGAGCAGGAGAGAGCATAAGCAGGGAGAGGGGCGGAGGTAGAGGAAGAAGCAGACTCCCTGCTGAGCAGGTAGCCCAACATGGGACTCGATCCCAGGACCCCAGGATCATAACCTGAGCCAAAGGCAGACACTTAACCAACCGAGCCACCCAGGAGCCTCATTCTGTTTTTTTTTTCTTTTTATTATTATTATTTTTAAAGATTTTATTTATTTATTCATGAGAGAGACACAGAGAGAGAGAGAGAGGCAGAGACACAGGCAGAGGGAGAATCAGGCTCCATGCAGGGAGCCCGACGTGGGACTCCATCCCAGGTCTCAAGGATCACACCCTGGACTGAAGGCGGCGCTAAACCGCTGACCCACCCAGGCTGCCCGATTTTATTTATTTGAGAACGAACACGAATGGAGTGGGGAAGGGCAAGAGAGAAGCTGACTTCCCACTGAGCAGGGAGCCTAATGCGGGGCTCCATCCCAGGACCCCGGGATCATGACCTAGGCGAAGGCAAATGCTTAACCAACTGAGCAATCCAAGGGCTCCCGCCCCCTCCCGCTCCAGCTGGTATTTTAAAATAAGATCAAGAGTCCATCATTGTGGGCTGATTTAAAACTTCATCTGTTGGAAATCGGAGAATTAGGCCTATACCAACAACCGCAGAGAAAAGCATAGATAAAAACTTTAATTCTTTGAAAAAGATCTAGATTGGCACAATGTACGATAGCATTCTTTATGTGTAATACATGTTATTGTTGAATTGCCTCACTAGTAGCTGTACAAATGGGATTGTTTAGTGATGAGTGTCATACAGGGTTGTGTCCCAAATCCTTGGGTGGAGGAGAAAGACTTGCTGCTTTCTTAGGAGAAAGTGAGACATTCGTTAGTTGTAAAGAATAAATGTTTTTGTCTTTAAGACCTAGAAACCTTTTTTTTTTTCCTGAGTTTTAACTAAAGTCTCCTGGTCACTTTTTCTCTTTCTACAGAATGAACATGTCGATTACGTAGATGTTGGTGGGGCTTATGTAGGACCAACTCAGAACAGAATCTTACGACTATCTAAGGAGCTGGGTCTAGAGACTTACAAAGTGAACGTAAATGAGCGTCTTGTACAGTATGTCAAGGTAAGTCTGACATTTTACTCAACCCGTGGGAGAGCATCGTATTTGAGAAAACATTTTTTTAAGATTTTATTTATTTATTCATGAGAGGCAGAGAGAGAAAGAGGCAGAGACACAGGGTCTCCGCAGGAGCCCGATGTGGGACTCAATCCCAGAGCCCGGGATCATGCCCTGAGTCAAAGACAGACACTCAACTGCTGAGCCACCCAGGCGTCCCTGGTTTTGTTTTTAATTGTTTTTTCCTCAAAACAACTGTACCAATAGGCTCTCAACTTTACAGCAATTATTCCACCTTTTCTTTTTCTTTTCCTTTAAAAAAGCATCCTTGTGGACTCTGGGAATCGCTGCCCCGGGTCAGGCCTCAGCTTGGTTCTCCTCTACATCATCCACTGTTGCCCTTAGAGGCTGCACTCTCACCCCCAGTCCAACTGGAGTGGGGGTAGGAGGCTCTCAGCTGTTTTTCTGCTTCATCCTTGATGGGGAATGGTGGGAGGCAGGAGTCACCTGTTGCAGACACCCACAGACACAGAGCCCCAGGCAGCCCCTGAAGCACCTATGAGGCAATTCTAAGGCCCTAAGGAACACAGTAGTCTGAGACCACGTCTTAAGACTGAACACATATTCATTCTCATTCTTACCTGACATTTTTTTAAGATTTTATTTATTTATTAATGAAAAAGAGAGAGAGGCACAGACACAGGCAGAAGCAGGCTCCATGCAGGGAGCCCGACGCAGGACTCGATCCCGGATCTCCAGGATCACACCTTGGGCTGAAGGCGGTGCTAAACCACTGAGCCACCCAGACTGTCCTTACCAGACATTTCTTTGCACACTTTGATAATTTCCTCTGTATTGGGCCTGGACTCTTGGGAGGTCTAGCTGGGTTGTGTAGTTTCATGCTGTTGAAACGAGATTGTTTAAACTCTGCTGTTATCCATGCAAGAAATGGCAGCTGTTGCCAGTGTTTTTCTGTCTTACTGAAGCCAAACGTGGAGCAGCTGGGGTCTGGAAATGTGCCTTGGGAGGTCAAGTTTTGTGATCTGCCCCTGAGGCCCACTTCCTGGAACTAGCATCACGAGGGCAGGCATAATTGACTAATTTTTTTGAAGATTTATGTATTAATTAGAGCGAGCACATGGGAGGAAGGGGCATAGGGAGAGAGAGTCTTAAGCAGACTCCGCACTGAATGGGAAGCCTGACACAGGGCTTGATCCCATGACCTTGAGATCACCACCTGAGCCAAAACCAAGAGTTGGGCACTTAACTGAGCCACTCAGGTGCCCCTCATTTACTCATTCTAATGCCAAGATTGCCACACCAGTAACTGCACCATTTCTCAACAGCTCTACCCCAGGCAATCACGTGGGTCTGGAGCCTCCAGGGACTTTTGGGCTTCAAGTTAAGGGTACTTGTGATGTATGCACACTGACACACAATCAGGGGATTGTGGGAAATTCTGATAGCTGGTTTGGGATGATTCGGGATGCTTAGGGGAAGTGTCTGGCCAAATTAGGTTCAGAGGTCAAGGGAGGAATGAAGAAAGTATAAAAGTATAAAAAATTATACAAAGTGTTGATGAACACTGGCTTCCATAGGCTTCACAATCAAAAAGAGAAAAATCCCTTTGCTTCCCCACTATATCTTTTCTGCACGATATGGTGTTTCCCTGGACTAGTCAATAATAACAACAGTGAGAATGATAGCAACTAACATTTACTGAGCACTTTTATGTGAATTAGCATATTTAATGTATTCACACTCAACTACTCGTTAAACGGTCATGCAAATTCACTGTCCAGTCCAACTGGAAAGCAAGCGAGTCTGATGATTGTTCTGGAATCCGAGCAGACTCATGCTTATAATCTCTTACTCTCTAACATTCAGGTGCTGAGAGATTTTTATTTTCCCTGGAGGCTCACAGTAAACAAGGAAGTGCTTTTTTGTTCTTGAACTCATGACATCCACCTTTTTAGGCAGGCACAGTTACCCGCATTTTACAGAGGAGAAAGTTGAGGTTCAGAGAAGTAAAGCCAATTGACAAGTAATGGTCTACCTACCCTGTGAGCTTATACTGTTAATGAATTTTAAGACTGACAAGGTAAACTAAAGATCACTCTTTTTATTTAAGACATAATCTCATTTAAAGAAAAGATGGTCTTTAGAAATACTATTAAACTATCCTCTCACATACTTTAACCTGCCAAAGAACACATATTTCCCCCCCAAGGTAGACAGCAATGTGAAGATAAAACAAATAGTGGGTCAGTTAGAGGTTAACTTATTTTATCTGAAAGAGTGCCATTCTGCTAGTGTTTCTAATAAATCATATCATTTCTGCAATGAGAAATAATCAGTGTAGTAGATGTTTTTATAATAACTAGGGAGCTATAAAGTGAGGAGGCCAGATTAGGGAAATTTTATATTCCATGTAAGATTATTAATAAACCATGTAACAAAACATAATTCTACTTCTTTAAAAATATCTCAGCTCTCACTGTTCCATCCACTTTTGGGGAGACACATGGACTTTTCCCCATCACCGTAGTGTATCGGGTTAATATTCCAAATTATCTTTGTGGAACTCTCTGTATCAGCTCTCATGACAACCTCAGCTTCTATAATCTACCATAGTGCATTCTTTTCAGTAAGTAATACCAAAGTGGTGGTGGGTGAATCACCAGAAGATTGCCATTGTGTAGTTAAAACTGAGCCATATTCTTTGTGGCTCAGATTGCTTCAGCTTTTAAATTTTCCCAGTATGCAGCCTTAAAGAATGCCTCAATTATTTCTTCTGTCAGCAGACTGACATTCCTCCAGTTTCAGTTTATTCCAGGATGATTTTTAGTATTCACCAAAGAATTATTCTTGACCTTTGGTAGATTGCATTTACAGTGCAAATTCTGACTTGACAATGTGGAGTTTCAAGCCTGAACCTCTGAGCTGAGCAATGGGGGTAAACGTTCAGTGGTATTTTGCACCCTGTAGCCTTTCCCAGGGAGTCTATTTACTTCATGCATAGAAGGTTCACATCGTTATTGCCAAATTCATTCATTGGTTCAATAAATAGTTACTGGATAGTCTCTTCTGTACAAGACATTGTTCCAGGCTGGAAATACAGTGGTGGACAGACAATCAAAGTTTCTGCTTGCATGGAGCTTACCATTAGCTAACATTTCTGCCTGTATCCTTGGATCTTATGAATAGAATACGTATTCTAATTCTAGTTTGGTAGATCCTGATTCTTTTTTCTTTTTTAAGTTTGTTTGTTTCTGCTTGGTTGGCTTTAGTAGTCTCTACACCCGATGTGGGGCTTGAACCCACAACCCCAGGATCGAGAGTCACATGCTTTACTGACTGAGCTGGTCAGGTGTCCTAGTAGATCCTGATTCTTATACAAAAGGTTTTTGAACAGGTTTTTTAAAGTAGTAAATTTGATATGGGTCTATTTAGGAGACTCTGATTTGTGAAATTAAATCAACCATGTTGTCTTTAACTTAAAAGGTGGATTTGAAGTGGCATCAGCTAGGTGTGTTTAAAACATTCTCTTTAGGGCACCTGGGTGGCTCAGTTGGTTAAACGTCTGCCTTTGGCTCAGGTCATGATCCCAGAGTTCCAGGACTGAGCCCCTGGTCAGGCTCCCTGATCAGTGGGGAGTCTGCTTCTCCCTTTCGCTCTGCTCCCCGCTCCCTCCGGGGGTACTCTTTCGCACGCTCTCCCTCTCAAGTAAATAAATAAAGTCTTTGAAAAAGATTCTTAAAAATTCTCTTTATTTCTTCTTTTCCTTTGAATGATATAAGGGAAGCAGGTGGATTTGAATGCTTCTTGGATTGATCCATAACTTGCATTAGTAAATTAGATGCACCATTATGATTATTTTATGAGTAAGTTTCATTGAGTTGCGGAGACTTTTTGTTAAGTTTTGCAGTGCTAAGTCTTGGAGAGGAAGGAAGAAACGCTTGATTTCTTTATTTTTCTTTTAATGGGATCTTCCAGATCTTAATAATGCAGGTAGGGTGTAGAGAGGGCGAACACTGCCTCCAGAGATGGAGCAAGGCATTTTGCAGGCACTGCTTTGAGGGAGAAATCAGCACATTTCTGCATTCCCACTTTCTCCTAGCTTTCACACCCTAAATGAAAATCGAGACTATAAATATATACCACACATTTCTTTTTAGAGAATAGTGTGATGAAGATTTATTTGAAACAACACAGGCTTTCCTGATAGTAACAGCTCACCAAGCAAGTTTTCCTAGTATTGTTTCTGTTCTTCCCACAGCCATTTACTTCAGGTTTCTATGCCAACAACTGAAATCAGAGGCTTTGCAGAATGTGTGTGCTCTGGAATACTAAGTAAAAATTTTTCTGTCGTTGCTAAGAGGTGAACTTTGTTTTAGCCAGTAGGCCATGCTGAAAGCAGAGGATTTATTTTTTCATAGTTTGTCTTAATGCTCGCCAGAAATAGCTGCGTCTTTGACCCCTTGATTTATAACAGAGTGTTTCTTTTGGATTAGGGACATGTATTTTTAAGCTGCTTTCAACACCTTTCCATACCAACTCACAGAAAGTGTATCTTTTGTGTTCAAAGAAAGTTATGCTTTCACTTTCAACTCTGCTCTGTAGGAACAGCAAGAAACCAAAGGCATTAGGCTTCTTGTGGGGATGTTACTTGTTGTGTTTTGGTCTCCTTTCTTTTAATCACGTAAATCCATCCCTCCTCACCCCGTGCATAGGTATTGCCTTCCATCTGTAATGTGCCTATACTTGTGTCACCTCGTTTGAGTTGCCGAGTGATCCTATGAGGTAATAAGCATTTCCTCCCATCTTACAGATGAGAAAACTGAGGCTCAGAAATCTTAGGTGTGCCAGAGTAAGGCTTTCTAGGTCTTGAGCCCAGGGTTCTACGGATCACATCACATCATTCCTTATCCCACAGGCATAAAGTCAACTTGTAAATCCTTTTAATAAACTACTGTGAGGTATGACAAAAATCACCTTACCCTAGAAGGTTCTGAAGTCCTAACATGCAACTCAGGTGGGAGGGGCTCCTGTGGACCTGGCCTCCTGTGGACACAGGCACATCCTGGGGATGTGCCGGGGAGCCATATGTGATGCCATTCACCAGGGTGGCTTCTTCTCTTGCATCCTGAGCCATAAATCTGGAGTCCCTCTGGCCTTCAGTGAGCAACTGACTCCTGAGCAACCCCCAGACTATCCCAGTCAGGCACAGCAGGCTGAGGACTACAGATGAGTTCTATTACTGTTAAAATACGAAGTCCAGAAGTCTAGGGCATGGTTTGGAATTGTTGGTTATGTATTCTTTTTGCTAAGTGATTTATGTGAACTCATTAGTCAAAGTATGATTGAGATAAGAGTATTTTATTTTATGTCATATCCTGCTTGATTTAAAAAGAAAAAATAATAAAAAGAAAAAAAGGGTAGGGTGCCTGGGTGGCTCAGTCGGTTGAGTGTCTGACTCTTGATTTTGGCTCAGGTCATGATCTCATGAGTTGTGGCAGGAGCCCTGCATTGGGCTCCATGCTCAGTGAGGAATCTACTTGAAGATCCTCTCTTTCCATCTCCCTCTGCCCTTTCCCTCCCCTCTAAAAATAAACAAACAAGTCTTTTAAAGAAAAGAGAAAGAGAGGATTTAAAATAATTTATAAAAGTCAGGGTAGAGATGAAAAAAAACCATTTAGGTAAGAACAAGCACATGGTGATGGGAAGGTACTCATGATAAGAAATTCTGTTTGATCATAGAAATGAAGTAATATAAGAGGGATTATTTGCTTTCTTCTCTAAATTACAGTTATATATGGGTTCTTAAAAGCAAAGACTAACCATGTTCATATATTTTCACTTTAATTTATCATTTAGTACAAAGATATATGGATGTCACTTGTAAAAAATAGTTTTTAGTAACTTCTATTCTTTTCCACCATCCATTTTAAAAAGACTTCATTTCTTTCTTTTTTTTTTCATTTATTTCTTGTGTTTACAGGAGAGTGTAGACAGAAATTACTCTTGAAGCCTTATACTGTTTAGAAAGCTAGGTTAGGATCACCTGTGTGGCTCAGTTGGTTAAGCATCTGCCCTTCTCATGTCATGATCCCAGAGTCACAGGATAAAGCCCTGCATTGTACACCTAATGGTTAAGATAAATTTTTATATTATGTGCATTTTAACACAAGTTTTTTTTGAGAGAGAGAGAGAGAGAGTGAGTGAGAGAGAGAGCCTGTACATGTGGGGTGGGGAGGGGCAGAGAGAAAGAGAGAGAGAGAATCTTAAGCAGGCTCCATGGTCAGTGTGGAGTCTGAGATCCCATGACCCAAGATCATGACCTGAGCTGAAAAAAGTTGGATGATTGACCAACTGAGCCACTGAGGTACCCCTACAATTTTTTTTAAAAAGGAAAAAAAAAACAGAAGGAAAAAAAAACATAGCAACTAACCTGACTTTTCTATATATTGGGCTGTCACTTCAACCAAGTAGAAGCCTTATGCTCTACAAACTAAATCAGACATTTCTCCCTGAAAATTTATAGGAAAAAAAGAAGGCTTTGAGAGAAAGTGGCTAATGTTGACCTAGCTCTCTTTTTTTATTTTTAAGATTTTTTAATGTATTTATTTGAGAGAGAGAGCGAGAGCACACGTGTGCATAAGCAAGGTGTATAATTCAGTGACATTAGATATATTCACACGATTGTGCACCCATCATCCGTTCACTCTTTTCATCTTCTTGCTACTCATTTTTATTTTTTATTTATAAAAAATATTTATTTATTTATTTATTTATTTATTTATTTATTTATTTGAGAGAGAGAGCACGAACAGAAGGTGGGGAGAGGGAGAAGCAGACTCTCCACTGAGCTGGGAGCCCAATGTGGGGCTGGATCCCAGGATCATGGGATCATGATCCGAGCCGAAGGCAGAGGCTTACCTGACTTAGCCACCCAGGGACCCCTTGCTATTCATTTTTTTTTAATCTTTTTTTTTTTAATTTTTATTTATTTATGATACTCACAGAGAGAGAGAGAGAGAGAGAGAGAGGCAGAGAGAGAAGCAGGCTCCATGCACCGGGAGCCCGACGTGGGATTCGATCCCGGGTCTCCAGGATCATGCCCTGGGCCAAAGGCAGGCGCTCAACCGCTGCGCCACCCAGGGATCCCTGCTATTCATTTTTAATAGTTCATCACAGCAGTCCTTTTCTAACTATTCCTTGAGAAGTAGTCTAGAGTCACCCTCTGTGACTCAGTGAACTGGCTTTCAGTGGCAGCACAGAAAGGGCATTTGGTCAGACACAAAGGATTTTTCTTAAGGCTGTGGAGCTTTGCAGTCACCTCCTCAAGTGGGGCCTGGGCATTGTGGTTAATGGCAAAAAGAACCTTATTGGTGGAATGAAACATCACATAAGCAGCTTCCTTAAGAGAAATTGCTCTAGGCTCCATGATAACCCAACTGCTGGAGGTTCTGAGTTTTCAGATTAGAATGTAGTTGCCAGTTTGAGATCACAATCTCCTTTTTCCTCCCCCTATTTTCTACTCCCTCCCTATTCCGACTTTCTCCCTATTTGCCCCCTCTGCAGCCCCTACCTTGCCCCCACAGTACACACCCACTATCCCAGCCCAAAGACTTAATCATTGGTCTTGAAGTTTCAAACTTTTGTAGAATAGCCTAACAGTTGAAACCTGAAACACCCTTGAATGTCTTTTTTTTAAGATTTTATTTATTTATTCATGAGAGAAACAGAGAGAGAGAGAGAGAGAGAGGCAGAGAGACACAGGCAGAGGGAGAAGCAGGCTCCATGTAGGGAGCCTGACGTGGGACTCAATCCTGGGTCTCCAGGATCACGCCCTGGGCCAAAGGTGGCGCTAAACCGCTGAGCCACCCAGGCTGCCCTAAACGTCTTTATAAATCCCATACCTGGTCCATTCTGGGCACTTCCTGAAGAAGGGAAGTTCCGGTGTCCCAGGAGCACACATTGACCCAGCCAGAAAGTCTTTGGTGTCCTTGCCTTGTCCTGCCTTTTAATGGGATTGATGCTGCCATATGTAGCCCTGTATTTCAGGCCTGGACTCTAATAAGCTTTTTCACTTCTATGTCAAGTTCATTGAATGAATACCTTTTGAAGACGGGGTGGACTGCAGAGTTTTAGTAAGTGGCAGTTTCCCCTACTTTAGAGGTAGAAGAATGCCATAAGAATGCACATATTTGGTTCAAGGTCCTACAGAAGTGAGTGAGAGAGACAGACAGATATGGAAGTGGAATTGATAACTAAATTCAGCACACATAGAACTTGAATCTGAAGGGACAGATAATGATCACAATGTGGATACCTTCTATTTGAGCAGTCTAGTATTGTTTGCATAACACTTCATTTTGCTGTTTGCTTTGTGTTTGGATTTTATGCTACCAGAAGAAGAAAATTCTGGGTGGAGTCACAGAAAATGTGAGTGTTAATTATAGTTAAGTGTAATGATCACTTTGATCCCGAAAACTGTTGAACTGAGTCCTTTTCATATAAAGGACTTTACTCATGGCAGGCTCTCCAAGCAGAGGGATCGATTCCTGGACTCCTAGTCTATTTCCTTTGATTCTGACAGTGCTTGTGTCATTTGTCAGACTCAAATGATACGCTGGAAACCTCAGGCTGAGATTTAATTTTGTGTGTTTGCCAAAGTACCCAATGGCCTAGTTTCCACAGCCAGATCCAGCAGATAAATGTCTCTGTAAAAAATCTCAGGCTTCCGACACGATGGGCAGAAATCACCACCGGCCCACATTTGGTGCCCAGGGGGAGTCATAAAAGTGGACTCTGAGGCACAGATATGGGCACAGTCGCTCATTTACATAATTATTTGGGCCAAAAAAGTCCTGAGTGTCCCTGACTTTTCCCAACTTGTAGATTTTTAAAAACTCCTCTGATGTTCAAATGTAGGAAAGATTGTGCGGAGGATTTAATCGCTCCTGGTCCCCTCTCCCTCCCACATCTCCACCGTCGTGATCACAGGAGCCACTGCTGAAGCAAGTCCATGCAGTAAAGTGGCAGGGCTGCATCTGCCCAATCACTGGGTGACGCAAGGTGAATGCACTCAGTTCATAGCCAATCTGGCAAGAAGCTCTGCTTTGACCTTGACCCTCTCTACTTGCTCTGACGTACTTTCTCATTGTACTGCCTGGTTTCCAGGGGCAGAGTCCCAGCCTCGATACTCAGCACAGAGCACTTGCAATTTTAGCTCGACATACAAGTGATTTCATTTGATTTCTCCTGTTTGACTCAGTGTTGTGGGATGACATACATTCTTGTTCAGGAGACGTTCACATGAGACTGTATTCCCATTAGGGTCCTTTGGAAAATAAGTCCTTTGGTTATCAGGACTCCTCTTTCTAGTCCCTGTTCTTTGTGTTCCCTCAGGACCCTGCGAGCATCAGCCAGAATAGGAAGAAAGCATACCTAAGGGAATATTTTCTAAGCAACACTAATTCCAAAAGTGTTTTGCCAAAGAGGGAGTTTCCTGGTCAGATGTATTCTGGAAATGCTCCATGTTCTGCCCCTATCGTTGAGTGCCAAGATGTCTGTTAGCATATTAGGAGTCCTATGAGAACTGGCAGAAGAAAATTAAACAGAAAGACTTTAACTATAAGCTGAGATGTCCTAGATCCATGACCATGGAGCCCATTTTCGGGGGTTCATCCGTAAAGAATAAAGTGAGAAATACTCACACAGGAAATGGTTTTTGAGATTTTCATCTTTTTCTCTTTCCTTCAACACCTGACACATAAGGAGTTCGAGTAAATTTGATGGTAGTATTGATGATGGCTGTTTTAGAAAAGGTATGTATGTGGAGTTGATCGTTAAAAATCAGCGCTAAATTGGTGTTCATTAGAAGATCTTGTCTGAGGTGGGAAAAGAGGGTGTCATTTTGCATAGAAAGAGGCTGGACCCTTTCTGGAACCTGGAGGAGCTAGATGTGATATGAGATGGGCTCTACATGCAAGGCTTGTATCCCCCCACCCTTTAAAAAAAAGGTTTTATTTATCCATTTGAGGGAGAGAGCAAGAGAGAGCACAAGCAGGGAGCAGGGCAGAGGGAGAAGCAGACTCCCTGCTGAGGGGGGAGCCCGATGAGGGGCTCCATCCCAGGACCTTGGGATCATGACATAGCTGAAGGCAGATGCTCAGCCAACTGAGCCATCCAGGTACCTCTGTATTTCCCCCTTGTATTCCTCCATTTAACGAGTATTTCTTGGAACATTGGTATATACAAGGCAGTGTAGGAGATATAAATATGTGTGAGGTATAGTCCTTGTCGGGTGCATTGAAACTAGTTGGGTAAGTTCTTACATAAGTCAGTTTAATAGTATAGAAAATAGTGAGGTGCTATGAGCAACAAACAAAGTGCTCTAGTGTGTCAGAGGCAGCAGAAGTCATTTCCAGCTTCGGCAGCTAGGTAGGATCTTTGGGACCATGTTTCTCCCAGAGCTGTATTTACTCATGCCAACAACCTCTAGACCTAGAAAGCACATCCTCTTTTTTAAAAATTTTATTTATTTATTCATGAGAGACACAGAGTGAGGCAGAGACACAGGCAGAGGGAGAAGCAAGCTCCATGCAGGGAGCCCGATGTGGGACTTGATCTCCGGCCCCCAGGATCACGCCCTGGGCTGAAGGCAGTGCTAAACCGCTGAGCCACCCAGGCTGCCCCTAGAAAGCACATCCTAATAGGCTCCCAATGAAGGATTCAGCTCAGGGTCACTGCAGGTCCAATCTTCCTAACATGTTAATAAAGCTGTTCTGGAAAAACAGCCACTCATCCTCACAGTATAACACGTCCATCTTTTTTTCTAACTGCCTGTTTCTCCTGAGTTAATGGCATTTGTGAAAGAGGAAAATGCTCTGTCAATGATCTTTGCTTACCCAAGAGCCTCCAGAAAAGCTCATATTGTTGCTATCCTAATTGCTTTGTTTATAATGTCTGGATAGAACTAGAATCCCTTTGGAAAGGTGGCATGAATATTCATTTGAAACCTTGCATTCTTGATACCATGGCATCATTTGTACCTGAGCTAATTTTTTAAAAATATTTTATTTATTTATTCATGAGAGACATAGAGACAGAAGCAGAGACATAGGCAGAGGGAGAAGCAGGCTCCCTGCAGGGAGTCTGATGTGGGACTTGGTACCAGCACCTTGGGATCACGCCCTGATCCAAAGGCAGATGCTCAGCCACTGAGCCACCCAGGTGCCCCAGTACCTGAGCTTTTTCGTTGTCTTTTTCCTGAGATGAGACTGTACAGCTCCAGTGCTGCTGCATTGACGGATAGCCATGCTGGTCCTGAGAGAGGAACTGATAATAAGATGAAGTACCAGGTCCTGAGCAAACACCTAAGAATGTGCTGCCAGCCCTTGAAAGTTGTGTGAGAAGTTGTACATAGCAGTTTGGAAGTTCTCTTCAATACAGAGGAAGCAGAGGCATGAAAAATGCAAACCATAACGCTGTGCACATAGAAGAACAAACCCAGATGTTGGCTGAGTTCCCCAGGGACGTGGGTGGGCAGAGGAAAAGGCTGAAGATCGGATCCTGGGGAGTCAGTGGATGGAGGAAAGGAGGATTTTGCAAATAAAGCTGGACACTAGTTGGAGACGGCGCAAGCCGTGCGGTATGATGAGATAGATGTTTCCGTATCAGTTAGGATGGCTTGTATTTGGTAGAGTGGAATGATTTAGGTTTGAAGAGAGCTTGGCTACCTGCATTTGGAAAGAGGAATAAAATGAGTTTTTCAAACTATGAATACGACATAGTACCACCATCCTATTGAATGGGTGTCTTTTTTGATAATATCTTTATTTAAAGCATCATATGTACTGTAGAAAAGAAACCACCAAAAGATTTCTCTTAGAGACTTGTCAAAACAGTGAGACAAGGCTGCCAAGGAATTCATATGAGTTGGGTAGACTTGTTCCTAAACCAGTCTAGAACATATCTGTTTATCTTCAAGATGATTAAAAAAATATTTGGCAGCTCTCCTCGATGGCCTATGATACTCTTTAATAACACACACTTCCTTTTGTTTAACTAAAACAGAAAAGTACAGAGAGATGAAGCTCTCCAACATGCCGGTCAGTAAATGTTACTAGCTTACTCAGTACTTGGTATATTTTATTGGACCAACAAGAAAGAACGATGTGGGAGCTGTAAACTCTCAACTCCTGGCAATAGTCTCTTGTTATTACGAACTTCAGTACATTGAGGATGTGGTTTCTCAAAGGGATTTAAGTATTTGGGGCACAGTTCCAGGGACATTGTGTTCTACTCGACCTCAACCATTTCTACTGTGTCAGAGACACTATGCTTTAGAGATTAAAGGCCACTTTGGAAGGCTTGGAAGGCTTCAGAGTATAGGTACAAAATGAACTTGACCTTTACCCAAGATTTTGTTCCTTTTATTTTTCAAGAGCAGTAGCCATTTGGAAATATTGAGGAAGTCCTGACTCTTTTGTGAGAAAATGATACAATCATATTTAAGAGATTGAGAAGGTCTGGGTTTGCAGGCTGTTCTCACTCCATCAGGAGGCAGCTCCAGGCCCTGCTACTACACTAATTTAGGGATTCACGCACATAAAAAGTAGTCTTGAGTTCTCTAGTTTAGAAGCAGGCCACGGAGGAAATAAATCTCCAGGGGTTTCTGAGAAAGGAAGAGGTGACATATAGGTGCTGCCTATTTCCACATATATCCATTTCTTTAGCAAACTTAAGTTTTCTTCTTTTTTAAAGATTTATTTATTCATTTTAGAGAGAGAAGGATCATGAGTGGGAGGGGCAGAGGGGGAGAGGGAGAGAGAATCTCAAGCAGACTCTCCACCAAGTGTGGAACCCGGCATGGGGCTCAATCTCACTACCCTAAGATCATGACCTGAGCTGAAACCAAGAGTCAGATGCTTAACCAACTATGCCACCAGGGATCCCAGATTTAGGTTTTCTATGGAATGAGAGCAGAGAACCTGAACATGAAGAGTGAAACTAATTAATGAAATCCCTTTATCAACTTGATATCCCTGTCAATAGGATAAAAATTAATGTCCTAATGGGTCTTTATGATCATCTTTTAGAATTGCCATGGCTCCTGTTTGTCAAATGATTGCCAGGCTGGACTCCTCTCTCTTTGAATTGTTTAATTTTCCTGCCACCTCTTTGTTTATCAAGGCTCAGATCATGGGGTCTTTAGGCCGTGTGTGAAATAAGACTCTGGTTGGCATCATCCTGAGGAGAACTTGATTAGAAATGTGGGACACATTTGTTGAATTATATTTATGATACTTAATGCCCCCAGATGATTGAGCATGTTTGGTTTTATAAAAAAATACTTTTTTTTTCAAAGCAAAGATCGATTTTGTATGAGACTGTTCCTTGAGGATGAACACATTTTACAGAGGAAAATGTAGATTTCCCCCAATTTCAATTAAGGGAAGAACTGTAACAAGAACCAGCTGCTCTGAAGGCTGCCCATGAGCTGTTAACCCCAGTTGTCCTCCTCTCCAGAGCTAGCATAGCCTTCTGGGTAAAATGTCTGCCCATTTTTCTCCAGACATGCTTCCTCATTTTCTTTGGTTGACCCTGTTTTCTCAACTTCCAGCTTATACCCCAGAGCTTCTTTGTCTCCATTTTTATTCCTTTTAAACATAAAAGATTTGTGTGGAAGATTTCTACATTTCACATTTCCACACTCTGCTTTATCCAGTTGGGAAGGTTCAGATATCTCTAGAACAAACCTATCTCTACATTCTATCAACCCTATAGGAGGGACAGAAAGCTTAATGTTTATGAGCAAAGGCTTTGGAAACAGGAAAATTTCCGTTCTACTGTTTTCCAGCTAATATCCCTGGGCTTTAGTTTCCTCCTTTATAGGATGGAAATATTAATAGTGCTTGCCTCCACAGGGTTGCGGGGAGAGAGTGCGTATGGAGAGCTTAGTCAGGGCCAGGCATGGAGAAAGATCTCAATAAATGTTAGTAATAATGGTAGTGATAGTGGTGGTGGTGATGATAAAGGTTTGGAGTCTCAGTCCTGTTGCAGCATTACAACATCACATTTTTCAAATAAGAAATCAGATCACATAATCTGCCAAGGTTATTTGAATTTGCTACTGTGGCAGGCAAAATTAGTTGTCACTTAATGGCTGCCGTATAGCGTTACTCAGTTGAAGAGTGCATGGGTGCATGCATGCGTGTGTAAGTGTGTGCACATGAATGCAAATACTTTTAGGTCTTATGTCCCTACCTTGATGGTCAGGAGTTTTGCTTTAGCTCTCTTCCCACGTTTTTTTTTTTAATCTGACACAGTAGTTAATACTGTGCAGTGCACACAGTAGGCTTTCTGCGAATATTGAGTATGTTTTTATTTAATAGAAAATAAGTCTTGTGCAAAATTGAATAAATAGACAATATTTTGATCTTATGAATGTTTTATTTTTAGAGGAACTACATTAGGAATAAAACCTTAGAAAATACCTAGACCTGGTCTTTCTTCTCAAGGATTCACTTCCTCCTCACTCTGGTGTTTGCGTAGCACAAGACTTGTCCCACAATGGAAATGAAGTCAATGGTGGCAAATAATTAGCTATCTTTATGTTAGATGTCTCGGTACCAAGCAATAGAAAGCCAACCTTGGCTGACGAGAGATTTATTTTTTTTTAATTTTTTAAAAAGATTTTATTTATTTATTCATGAAAGACACAGAGAGGCAGAGACCTAAGCAGAGGGAGAAGCAAGCTCTCTGTGGGGAGCCTGATGTGGGACTCGATCCCCAGGACACAGGGATCACAATCTGAGCCAAAGGCAGGTGTCCCTAATAAGAGGGATATAGTGAACGGTTATTAAAGAGCCCAGAGAATCAACAGGAGGCTGGAGGGCCAAGTTTAGGAATAGGCAGTAATCAGGGGAGCTTTGGCAAGTTAGGGGCAGGAACCACAGCCATGGTCTTTAGAGCTGGAAGCATCGTGCAGCATGCTGCCATGGGGAAGGAGAACCCAGAGTTAGCTTTCTTCTGTTGTTGGGTGACTCATTCGAGGATTAGAAGTCAGAGGGGGTAGAGAAAGGATCTAGCCCATCACCTGCGATAATGGGAGATGATACCCAAGACCCTCTTCCCTATACATCTATCCACAAAGGAGGAGAGACAGTTCCCCAAAAAGAAACCAGGATAATAATTGGGAAAGAAACATGGATGCTGGGCAACCAAAAAATGTCAAATGCCCATTATTCTCTTTCTCATATGTTGAGTCATGACGTTAGGCATGGTCGGTCGTCCAGCCGATCTTTATTTAGCCCGTGTGAACCCTAAAACACAGTCTGAGATGTTCTGCTTTGTTGTTCCGGTCTTCTGGGTGGTTCAAGGATAGTCTTCCGTGTCATCATCCTGCTCTCATCTGAGTGGGAAGCATCCCTTCCAAAGAGATTAGATAGGAACTTGAGGGTTGAGAATATTGTGGCATCAGCATTAGATATTAGGATGAACTACCTTTATTTATTTTCTCTATGTAAGTAGGAGTAAGTTCACAGCTATTTTTTACTGTTAATCAAATACAGGTAACACAACACCAGAGGACTTTTTGCTAATCTAACTGAAGTTTGGGGCCTATATAAGTAAAATATATTTACTTTCTATCAAAGGCGATGCTTTTGCAACAGGAGAGGATACTGTTAGTTTGAAAATGGCCTTTATGTTGGCTGGGTTTTGTTTTTTAGAATGCCATTCTCATTTAAGGTATTATCCTTTGCTTCTATGTTGTAGGGGAAAACTTACCCATTCCGAGGAGCCTTTCCTCCGGTATGGAATCCTATCGCATATTTGGATTACAACAACCTGTGGCGGACAATGGATAACATGGGGAAGGAGGTAAAGTGTGTGTTCAGCTTACATGTGACCTGTTACTAATAACAACAGCAACTGTTTAACATCCTTCAGTTCAGGGAACATTGCTCTGGACATTAACACATATCATTTCCAACGCACCCAGATCCTCTGCGAAGTCGATAGTATTTCCCCTTACAAGGAAAATGAGTGCAATGAGGATTATAGGGTAATTTCCCCAACACCACACAGCAAGGGAACCAGGATTCAAACCCACATCTCTCTGATTATAATGCCTATGTGCTTTCAACTTTATGCCACTGAGAATTTGTGTGGTGTATTTTTGCCAGGTATCCTACTCATAGTTGCCTTATCCATGTGTGATGCTCCTTTCGATAGTAAAATAAAGAGGATTGTTCCCCCACAGTTTTTGTACCTAGTGCCAGGCTCCATAAGATCACTCTCACACACTTAAATTGGGGACTTAAAATGGGCATTGGCTTTCAATAATAATGATCATCATCATCATCATCATTACATATTAATTTACATACACATTTATTCCCCCCCTTTTGCATGACCATCATCATAATTATTATAATCATTATTATTATTATGGAAACATCATTAAGGCATAGAATCCAGAGATCTATACATCCCAAACCCATCACTATCTATATTAGAATTCTGTGCCAATCACACATTCCAACACAGACACAGAGACTGCTTTTCAGAGTTTGTCCTGAAGGCCTCTTGGCAAGATAGTGGGCAGTAACCATTACACCTGAATGTGGGCCCTTCTTCCTCCACAGATTCCAGCAGATGCACCATGGGAGGCCCCACATGCCGAGGAATGGGACAAGATGACTATGAAGGATCTTATCGATAAAATCTGCTGGACAAAGTAATCTTGACTATTTAGAATTGACTTACTATCTTTCCTTTGGATCTTTCTGTCCTATCTTGAACTACAATGGGGTTTTTCTCTTTTCTTTTTTTTAAGATTTTTATTTTTAAAGTATTCTCTACATCTGACACAGGGCTTGAACTCACAGCCCCAAGATCAGGAGTTGCATGCTCCACCTACTGAGCCAGCTAGGCACCCCTGCAGTGTTTTTTTTCAATAAGTTATAGGAAAGAAGGTTAGAGGAAACCTAATGATCAGTCAGTAGCAACTTTGAGGTAACTTTAGACACTTCAGAGTGGGTTTGAACATAGAATGAATCTAAAACATAAGAAAAAGAGGAGGTGAATTAAGTGGAATTTTTTTTAATGAAAGCGCTGTATGATTTGCAATAAAACAAGTAATTGTGTATTCAAATTATATAGCAGTCAGCTACAGAAGCAATTTGAGAAGATATTAAAGTAATTCCATACAGCTGTAGAAAAATGTGGAACAGAAGGCAAGCTAGTCTATTTTAATGAAAAATATAAATTTTATGATGTTTTCAATGAGAACCTGTGTAATGAGTTGAGTTACTTATAGATTGTTTAGTCAGCTTTTTGGGGCTGCTATGTGAAAGCATTGTACCAGTCAGTGAGGAATGGTGGTGAAAGCATTAGGCATGGCCTCTAAACTCATGGAGTTAATATTATTCTAGCAGGAGAGACTGACATTATCCACATAATTCCATAATGTTACCAGAGTGACTGTAACAGGGCTTTTGATCTGAGGGGAAGGAAGAGATTCTTGGATGCAGCAATCTTTAAACATAAACCAAGGACTTAGTGCATCAACTAAAAATTAATCACAGAAGATGGGAGGAGATAGGAAAGGGTGGACAGTGTGGAGGACATGGTATTTTCCAGGAATACCATATAGTGAATGAAAGAGAGAGAGAGCAGAAAGATGATGGTGTGGAGGGAAATGTTTTCTAGAAACGAGCCATAGTATTTGGGTATAGACAAGAAGGGAAGATGATGTGGGAATATCAAATCTACAAGGAATGTGCCACAGTGGATGAGGGGAGGCCAGATGTATAGATAGTATGGAGATGACATGTTCCAGGAGTGAGCCTTAGCAGATAGGGAGAGAAAGGAAGAGTGGATGGTGTGGGGGAATGGTATCTTCAAGGAATGAGCCACAGTGGAAGGGGTGAAAAATGAAAGTTGGATGATGTATGCATGCAGATGGTATCATCCATGAATGAGCCACAGTGTATGCTGGTAGACAAAAAAGCTGGATGTTGTATAGGGAAAAGTTATCTTTCAAGAATGATCCAATTGATGGGGTAGAGAATAAGGATGAAATGTATGAAGGGATGGTATTTTCTAGGTATGAAACCAAGTGGATTGGGGAAGGCAAGAATGGATATTTGGTGGGATGTATCTTCCATGAATGAGCTTAATCATGGAGAGAGACAGGAAAGTTTGACCATGTGGGGGAATGCTGCCTTCCAGGAATGAGCCACCGATGGGGGAGACAAGAAGAATGGAATGTGTGAGAGGATTGTATCTTCCAGGAATGAGCTACAGTGGATAGGGGTAGATAGGAAAGATGGATGATGTGAATAGATTTTATCTTCCAAGAATGAGCCACTTGGATGGGGGGGGTGGGATATAGGAAAGCTGGATATATGGGGGTGATGGTATCTTCCAGGAAGGAACCAAATGGATGAGGGGGACAAAGGAAGAGAGGATGGTGTAGGAGAATGGTTTCTCCCAAGAATGAACCATAATTGACGGGGGAAATAGGAAGGCTGTGAGGCAATGGTAACTTCCAGGAATGAGCCACATGAATAAGGGGAGCCAGGAAAGCTGGATGGTGTAGAACGATGGTTTCTTCCAGGAATGAGCTACACAGATGGGAGGAGAGAGGAAGGATGGATGGTGTGGGTAGATTTTATCTTCCAGGAATGAGCAACATGGATGAGGGGTGGATAGAAAAGAAGATGGTATCTTCATGGATAGAAAAGGTGACAGTATCTTCCTGGAAGGGGATAGACTGGAAGAGTTGATGGTGTGACCAGATGGAATGAGCCCTGATGGATGGGGGGGAAGAAAGGATGGTACCTTCCAGGAATAGGCCATGGTGGACAGAGTGGGGGAAAGATAGTAAGGATGAATGGTGGGATGGCTTCTTCCTGGAAGAGCAGTTTATGGAGGTAGACAAGAAGAGTGGATGGTGTTGAGGGGATGGTATCTTCCAGGAATGAGCCACAGTGGGGGAGATAAGGAAGGGAGGATGGTATGAAATGATGGTATCATCAAGGAAAAAGCTACAGTGACTCTGGGTGGGGGACAGGAAGGGTAGACGATATGGAAACAAGGTATCTTCCAAGAATGAGCCAGTTGGCGAGACTGAAAGGATGGTTGATGTGGTGGATAGTATCTTTGAGGAATGCATCAATTGATGGGGGACATAGGAAGAGTAGAAATAGTTGAGGGGATAGTATCTTCCAGAAATGCACCACTGTAGGGGGACAGAGGAAGGGTGGATGGCTGGAGGGGAAATTTATTTTTCAGGAAAGAATAATAGTGATGGAGGTAGGGGCGGAGGACTGGGAGACTGGATGATGTAGTCCAGCTATCCTCTTAGAAACAACACAGTGGATGTAGGAGGGAAGATGGAGGTTGGGAGATGGTATCTTCCAGGAATGAGCCACAGGCTATAGGGGGACACGTGAGGGTTGTACTGGAGAGAGGGGTATGGTATCTTCTAGAAATGAGCCATATAGATGAGGGAGATAGGAAGACTGGGTAGTGAGGGTAGATGGTATATTTTAGGAATGAACTACATGGATGGGGAGACAAGAAGACTGGGTAATGAGGGTGGATGGTATCCTCTAGGAATGAACCACATGGATGGGGGAGTCAGCAAAGACGGATGTGGTGGGAAATGTTACCTTCCAGGAATGAGCCATAATCCATGGAGGTAGACAGGAAGGATGTGGAGGTGGGGGGGAGCGGCGGGCAATGATATCTTCCAGGAATGAGCCACAGTAAATCGGGAAGATGGGAAAGCTGGATGGTATGGAGGAATGGTATCACTCAGGAATGAGCTACAGTGACTGTGAGGGGAGGTAGGAAGGGTAGATCAAGTAGGAACATAGTATCTTCCAGAAATGAGCCTCAGTGGATAGGAAAGACAGGAAGGATGGATGGTATGGGGAGTTGATACATTCTAGAAGTACACAGTAATGGTTGGCAGTGGAGAGGATGAGTGGATAGTGTGGTGGGATGGTATCTTCTGGGAATGAGCCACTGTGGATGGGGGAGGCAGGAAAGTTGGAAGGTGTGGGAAGATGGTATGTTCCAGGAATGAGCCATTGTAGAATGGGAGGAGACTGGAGGTGTGGTTGGTGTGTTGGGAAGGTTTCTTGCAGAAATGAGCTACAGGGTTGAGGGTGGATGGGGAAGGGGAGATGATGTGGGATGGTAGTCTTTTCCAAGAATGAACCACAGTGCATGTGGGAAGACAATAAGGATTTGTGGCTTGGTAGGATGGTATCTTCCAGGAATGAGCCATAGTAGATGTTGGGGAATAGGAAGGGTGGATGGCCTGTTGTGAGTTGGTATCTTCCCGGAAGGAACCACAGGGACTCAGGTATTGGGGTGAGGTGGGGGGGAGATAGTAGCTACAGGAAGGATGCATGGTTTAGGGGATGGTATTTTCTGGTCGTGAACTACAGTGACTGTGGATTGGCAGACCAGAATACAGATGATGTTTGGACCCAGTATCTTCCAGGAATGAGCCATAGTGGATGGAGGAGACAGGAAAAGAGAATGTTGTGAGGGGATGATACTATCCAGGAATGAGCCACAGTGACTGAGGGAGGAAACTGGAAGGGTGAATGATATGGCAGGTAACTTCCAGGAATGAGGTGTAGTAGATGAGTGTAGACAGTATAGAGGAGTGATGCTGGGGGATGGTATCACAGGAATGAGCCAGGCATAGGGGAGATATAAAGTGAATGTTGTTAGGGGAATGGTACCTTCCGGTAACGGACCACTGGATGGGGGAGGCTGGAGGCGCGAATAGTGTGATTGGTGGTATCTTCCAGGAATGAGCTTTGTGAATGGTGGGAGATAGAAAGGGTGGATGGTGTGGGAGATGGCATTTTCCACGTAGAGAGAACAGAAAACAGCTCTTGAAGGCCTTGAGATGGGAAATTGATATGTTTTTGTTATGATATGACAGTGTGCCTGGACTCTTAAGGATATCATGAGAAAGTAATGTAATTAGCTGGCAGAGAGTTGGTTGAGAGGCTGATGGTGGAAGATAGAACAGCCGCATTCAAGATTTTTGCGTCTTGCCATGAATGCCATTGAAGGGTTTTGTGGCAAGTGGTTTTTGTTTTGTTTTGCATTGTCAAAGGACATCATTGGCTGTAAATGGCAAAGAATCAAAAGGGGCTGTAGTCATAATAAACCAGATAGGGATTTACCAGGAGGAGCCATCACTTTTATAACCCAGGTAAGGGACGTTAGACTAGACCAGGGTGAGGACAGTTGTTCAAATAAATGAGAACTGTATCCTTAATGATCCCTCATAAGCATATTGACTGTTTTTAGACTGTACCAAAATTAATATATTTGGAGCTAACCTGTAACTGCCTCAAAGCAGAGGAAAAGTTTATTTTCACCAGGAGTTAAAATATGTATTCCTTCAGAGATTTGTTTTTTTCCCCCAGATGCAGTACACATGCTGTTTAACCACACTAAATTGTGTTTTAAAAACATGCTGTCCGGGGTGTGTGGGTGGCTCAGTCAGTTAAGCATCTGCCTTCCGCTCAGGTCATGATCCCAAGGTTCTGGGATCCAGTCCCGCTTTGGGCTTCCTGCTCACTGGGGAGCCTGCCTCTCCCTCTCCCGCTGCTGCTCCTCCTGTTTGGGCTATCTCTGTCTCAAATAAATAAAATCTTTAAAAGAAGAAAAAGATGCTGTTCTGGGCAGCATGTCTGTATTTACACCTGACTGCCACTTTTGTTGCATGACCAGGACTGCTAGGAGGTTTGCATCCCTCTTTGTGAATATCAATGTGACCTCTGAGCCCCACGAGGTGTCTGCGCTCTGGTTCCTGTGGTATGTGAAGCAGTGCGGAGGTACCACTCGGATATTCTCGGTGACCAATGGAGGCCAGGTATGGAGTTCGTTTGCGCCCTCTAACTTCATTTGTGGTTTTGCCCTCACCCAATGTGGCATCTTAATAACCACTCCCGTGTTTGGAAACGTGAGTGAATTTGAACTGTGAATTTTTGAAATAGTATCAACAGACTTGTCTGAAACCAAAAGTTCTCCTTTCCTTTTTCTCGTTCCTGGAGATGAGTTCACAGCTAAAGAATGTTTCATTTTGAAATAATTAGGTTTCGGAAATTGGGTTCCTTCCTTTTGTGGGGAGGTGGGTAAAATTAGTCTAGCTCTGTGGGAGGAGCTTAGTGACTCCGACCAACTGATTTTCAAAAACTTCCAGAACCAGTAAAATCACTGTACTTAAAGTCGGCTCGGTCCAGACAGGCTCTTGTCCCATAGTGCAAGGTGTAGAGTCTTTCTCCACTAAGTGAATAATTCCTCTCCTCAGGAGGTCTCCAGAACTCCCTAAATTCTTGTGGCCACAAGAGTTATTGGCCATTTAACCCTTAGCTTTAGCCAGTGTGGACCAGTTGCATCTTGGAAGTGTGTTTATACTTAGAAATTCCCCATTGCTTCTTTTGACCTGTGTTTTGCTTTCTGACCTATTGACGACCAATATTTGGTGATTTGGTGTTTCTAGTCCTCATTGCCTCCCTTCTTCTATAGGAACGGAAGTTTGTGGGAGGATCCGGTCAAGTGAGTGAACGGATAATGGAGCGCCTTGGGGACAGAGTCAAGCTGAAGCGCCCTGTCACCTATGTTGACCAGTCAGATGACAACATCATCATAGAGACACTGAATCATGAACTTTATGAGGTAATTCAGCCTAGTCAGAAGGAGCACATACTAGATAGGCCTCGTGTCTTTGGCGGCTTCTAACCAAAATATAATCCAAGCAGTGGTATAATTTGTGCTGGTAGGTTTTCAGCTCCACCTTCCAAATTACCATTTATGATTCGCCTGCCCTGTCTGTGAGTGTGGCCTCAGTTTGTATTGTGGTTACTGCTCAGGGTCATTCTAAATGATCACCATGATGTTTCTCACCATCTGTACAGACTGAGACTCACAGGTCTGAGGGTGGTATTCTATGTCTGTTTTTCAGTGCAAATACGTGATTAGTGCCATCCCTCCAACTTTGACTGCCAAGATCCACTTCAGACCAGAGCTTCCATCAGAGAGAAATCAGTTAATTCAGCGTCTTCCAATGGGAGCTATCATCAAGTGTATGATGTATTACAAGGAGGCCTTTTGGAAGAAGAAGGGTAGGCTGTGCTTCCTCCTGTTTAAATTGCGTTAAGTGAAGGGACCCCACTCTTTTTAGGGACCTTCAATTCTAGTAGACGTTGATAGTAGACATTGAACGGGAAAAAAGACTACAAAGATAAATATTTTTAAATTTGTAGAGAAAGGGCCAGAAATCTCAGTCTGTCCATCTCTTCACAGCCCCAGGCTACGAATGACCTCAAGAGCACTTACTGTCAATGAAAGGGAGGGAAGGAAAAGATCCTACCAAGTGGCGGAGGCACCATTGCCCTGCTTCCTGGCATATGTCCTGCCACTTACTCTAAGTGAGCAGAGTGACTCAAAGGGGTACTGTGGGAAGAGTACCCACACTCTTGGGCTTCACTTGCTTACTTAGCTGAGTGGCCTTGGGTGTGATACTACCTCTCAGCGTCAGTCTTCTTGTGTAGAATAGTAACAGCAAGACCTGCTGTCAGGAAGTTGCGAGAATTAGCTGAGGCAGGGCCTGGGTGGATATGGTGGCTCTTGTTGGTAAACCTGCTCCTATTCAAAGGATTCTGTCTCCCACCTTCTTCCATGGGTTCCTAAGGGTGATTCCCTCTGATGCAGACCTCTATTAACTGTGTATTCTGGGTCTCCGGGGCCACATTACAACTTGAGCCCTGCATTGGTCATACAATGACTTTTATCTAAAAGTCATTGGGATGGGTCATTTTCTACGTCTCTGAGTCAACAGACATCCTTGTATAGTTAATGTGTGTATTTAGTAAGGAAATATCTTCTAGAGTTGGGGCAAATATTTGAAATTTGCCTTCCTTTTAGCAAAAGAGTTTATGTTTGGGTATGTATATGTGTGTATAGGTATATATACACAATTTTTTCCCTAAATTTTTCTTGAGGTCAGTTTTAATCTCCTATGGATTTTCTCCTTATTAAGATTACTGTGGCTGTATGATCATTGAAGACGAGGAAGCTCCAATTTCAATAACCCTGGATGACACCAAGCCAGATGGATCACTGCCCGCTATCATGGGGTAAGTTAGAGCTGGATGCTTTGCGTTTTCTAAATCGTGTTGGTGTCTTGGTGTGGATGCTGGCAGAGCATATGGAATTGAGCTCAAGTGATCATAAATAACACGACAGAAATATATCATTTCCATGTTTTAAAATATTAATGTTTTGTATGTGGCACAAAACACTGGGGAAATTTTACAAAAACACTATTTTGAACTCGTGCTCATTTCTTTCTTTCCCCCATGAAGCTATTGAGGACAGAGCGAAGGAAGCAGCTAGACAGGCGGATGGTAGACAGCCCCGCCCAGAGGTAGAATGTCCACAGTCATCTAGAATGAGAATTGACTATTTTACTGTGTAAAACCTTTCAAAGTTTGGGTTTCTGGGCTGTAGCCTTTTCTGCACTCCAAACATCGTTACACAGCAAACGTTAGTATGTTAATTGTTACCCAGGGATATAATACCGATCAGCAGTGAGGAAATGCAGTTTGAGGAAGAGCCAGGCCTTGAGTGGGTGTCACTCTTTGTGATAGGTCACTCCACAGCTGTCCGTCACTAGGGATCGTCCAGGGTTTGGTTCTGTGTCTGGAAGAGGAGAGCTTTCCTCTTCTCTGCCCAGCACCCCTCCCCCACCTGCTCTGCTCTTGGGGGGCTGGGAGTCCAGAGAATGAAGCAGTGCTTTCACAAAGGAATTGGCTAAGGAGTCCTCCGCCTTCCCCGCTGTCCTGCCTTTGACCCTTCCTCAAAGCTCCACATATAAAAGAGCTGTTTATTCTAGCACATTACAACGGAAGAGCTCGGCTTCTATAACAGCCAAGTGACTTCCAGAGACCAGCGCTTTTCCCCCTCACCCTTGGGAGAGTCAAACTCACGCACATTGCATCACTGCAGGGAAATTACAAAACCAGAAGGCGACCCATGACCCCAGCCAGACTTAGCAGGCTCTGCTCCTGGACTGCCCACAAGACATTTTTTTTCCACAAGACATTTTGTAACCGCTTCTCTGGCTGCAAAATACCAGAACTAGCACCAGCCTCCCTGGGAAGGGCGGGTGCCCACAACCTAATAATCAGAGGAACAGCACATCCTCTTCAACTCTAACCCCACTGGACAAGAAAGGATACAGGCTGTGGGCAGGTTGCCATCACCTTCTGTGTGCCAGAAGAAAACCGAGGGTTGATGTAATAGATTCAGGAGACACTCAGGACCAATCCAACTGTGGATGATGGAAGGACATGGATGTTCTTCTTGCCCTGGGAGTTAGATATTGTGGCATCTGCCTTCCTGGGCTGTCTTCAGCTTTTTTTAGCCAGAACATGTATGGCAGCAGCTTTCCAGATAGGAATGGGGTTATTTAGGCAGTTCCTAAAAAGTGATACTCTAATCTTTTTTTTTTTTTTATCTAGACAGTTGCCTACGCCCTGCTCTTGCCTTGACACTGCATTGTCTCCACCCTGCTCTTTGCTCTGGGCAATGAAACCCTTAACGACGGGGTGGTAATTGTCCAATGCTGTGTTTGTGATACTAGTACCTTTTGGCAACTAGAAAGGACCTTGTACTTTTGAGCCATGAAATGTCCCCAGCCCAAAGCCAGTATGTTTAATTTCCTCAATAAAACCTCACTCACCAGAATGGCCAACACTAACTGCCCTTTAGAAAAGGAGTTGTAAGAAGCACCCAGGATCTAAAAAGGTTTTCAGGGAAATCATTTAATGTTTCATCTGATACTGATGGTTTTCACTCAAGTCCTGTGTAATCCTCAAATGACTGATTCTTACATAAACTTAAAATTTAACCAGAATCATTACTAGCAAGCCATAACATAAGTGTTAAATCAAGCAAAGTTATGACTATGTCCCATAAAGTTCATTAGTTCAAATGTCTCAAGTAGTCCACAGATTCCTCTGAAATGCTGTTCTCTAGATTAACGCAAATACATTTTGTAATCTTTGCTTCCTGTAATGATCTCGAATAACAGCTCCGAAGGAATTGCCAATCAAATTTTGGAGCAGTTTAATTTGAGGGTGAGGGAGAAGTCGAAGTATCTGTTTTTGGCTCTTGCATTCTCAGTCCTTATCTACTTGTCTTTTTTGGTCTGGAACAAAAGAAATCAAAGTGTAGTACTTGTTTTTAAATGCAAAAGTAATTTCCTTGTCCTTTAGCTCATTTGGATTTTTGAGCACTTTCTACTAATAGCATATGGAAGGACTTCTGGTCATAATTCAATTCTTTAAAACATACATGTGATTCAGTAATATATCACTATTTGTAGATAAATTATAACTGAGTTTTACTGAGTTACTGAATTTGGGGACTGGGCTAGGTCAGTTTCCCAGAAGCCAACTTGGAGATGGAGATTTGGGTACAAGGGGTTCCTCAGTGTGCGCTGGGGTTGCTCCCTGTGGGGAAAGGGAATGAATCAGGATCGCGCAGAGGGAGAGTTTGGGCTCCAGTGTTGTCCCCAGCGGAAGGTCTCAGAGCTCTAGAACTGTGATGGCCCTTCAGAGATGTCATGCACTGAGTGGACTTTCATACCCACTGCACTCCAGAGCCTGTCACCCTGGGGAGGAGTGGGACCTTGAGCCAGGCAGCCCTCTACTATAGAATGCAGTGGATGGGGGAAGGGTCTAGCCCTGAGCTGAGGGTAATGAGTGTTTAGTCATAAAGAGGGATCTGGGGGGCCCACCATGGCATCTACTACAACTGCTTTTTTAGATTTGGTTTTGCAGCTTTTATCAAGTATTTGGCAGAAGGCAGCAGTCAATTACCAGGATATCATTTAACACAACATTAATTCAACTAACATTTGATTTCCAACTATATACCAAGAACCACGCTGAACTTTGGGGGTAAAACATTGAGTGGGAGGTGACCAGTTACTTAGGAGCCCACAGTTTAGAGGGGTTTTGGAGCAAGGCAGATGGAAGACAGTCTGGCATTTGCTCTAATAGAGGGAAATAATGGGAGTGCGTGGGAGAGTTCATCAATGCTGAGTAGGCGGAGGCAGGAACATTTTAAAAAGAGGAGGCAACTCTCCTGTCACCTAATCGTTCAAATGTACCCTCTCTCTCCAGCTTCATACTTGCCCGAAAAGCTGACCGACTTGCCAAGCTCCATAAAGAAATAAGGTAAGAAGTGACATCTGAAACATACGTAAAAGCTTAGCTTTATATTGGGCTTGTGCACCAACAAGTATGATGGCATCAATGAAAACACCACAATTCACCAATAGGCTTAAAATCCCAAAATATCAACCTTTTGTCACCATAGCAACCTTTTTGTGACAGTCCCCTGGACTCAGTGCTGGCCCATAGGGGTAATTAATTTAGTTTTATATATTTGTGTTTATTTTACAGGGGTTGAGAGGTAGAGTTTCCCTGTAGGGTAGATGGAGAAAAGTTATAGGAAATAGTTGTTCAAAAAGCTTTAGAGGCTGAAACCTGATCACCCTGCAAGACCATTATCCCTTTTCCAAGGTTCTCTGAGTGTACTTTTTCTGAAAAGCAAATCCATGCATGTGGGTCAACTTGTATACATAAAATGATCCCCCTTTGATTATCTAGGATACAGCTCTGATGTTCCCTTCTCCTACTAGCTTCCTCGTATGAAACCATCATTTTAGAGGACAGAGGCTTTTTTTCTCCTTTCTCCCTTTCTCTTTCTGGCTTGTTGTATTTGTTATGTTTTGCCTTGGAATCCTTTCCTTTGTTCAGATAAAATCTTACTGGGAACTCTTATCTGGAAACAGTCATTTTGCTGTTGGGGGAGTTGGAGGGTTGCCTCTGGAATTTCTGGGCTTCCTTTCTTGAGGGTAGCCCTAAATCCTTTGTAGAGGACCAGGACGCGCACACGCCTGCACGCACACACACACACACACACACACACACACACACACAAAATTAAGCAGGAAATCCCCAAGCAGCCCTTGGTTTGAGAGTTACTCTGATGACTTTGGGATGCAGGCTGCAGAAGTTCTCCCATTTGCACACGAATTTGTTCACTTGAGCTACTGTGAGGTCTGATTTCAGGAAGGGAACCACTAGCTCAAAGAGGAAGAATGGGGCTCCAGCAATAGGGAATGGTTTGTCCAAGTTTCTCAAGCTAGCTTGTGACAAAGACAGGCCTAGGCTCCAATGCATACTTTTTTCCATTATGCCGCCCTAGCTTGACATTTTCTTTTGGATTTCCTGCTTTCCTTCTTTATTAATAGTAAAATAAATAACAGCCTGGATGTAGACGTTTGGTTATGATTCCACATGGTGGCTGAACTTCTCGAAAGTTTTTGTAAGGCAAAAAACGCTTAGAACTCTGAATGTGTCTTTGACTGGAGCAAGATTCCCAGAACTGACTGTGTCAAAAATCTGCCAGAGAATGTTTGTAAAATACATTTTTTTCTGAGGCTGATAGATTATTTGGTAGGTTAGGAGTGGGGCCTGAGTATTTTGTATTTTTTAACAAGCTTTTCAAATGATTATGACGAGCAGCCAGGTTTAGAAACCAGTGCGTAAATACAGCTATAAGCAATTTGCACAGTGACATCTTTTGGCCATCATTTAAAATATGTTCTATTATTTTTAGAGCCGAACTAACAGATCAGCAGGCTCTAACATTTTTGACTTCTATTACCTTCCCCAAAATTTTACATTTTAATGGGAAGAAGGGATGGAGAAGATAATTTCCTGATGGATTTGTATGAACTCATCCTTGACTCATCTAATACTGTGAAATACAGTAAATAATGACTTCATTTCTATTATAAGTGGTTTACTGTCCATGAGTGAAAAATTAACTGCAAGGTAGGTTATTAGATTTTAGATTTCATTCTGTTTATTTTATCTATTTATTTTTTTAAGATTTATTTATTTATTTATTTATTTATTTATTTATTTATTTATTTATTTATGAGACAGAGAATCAGCAGGGAGAGTGACAGAGGGAGAGGGAGAGGCAGACTCCCCACTGAGCAGGGAGCCTGATGTGGGATTCAGTACCAGGACCTCAGGATCACGACCTGAACCGAAGGCAGACCTTCAACTGACTGAGCCACCCAGGCACCCCCTTCTGTTGGGGTTTTTTTTGAAGATTTTATTTATTTGAGAGAGAACAGGCACAAGCAGGGTGGGGAAGGGCAGAAGCGCCACTCAGGCGCCCCCTCATTCAGCGTTTTTTTAAAAAAGATTTTATTTATCTATTCATGAGAGACAGAGAGAGAAAGTGGCAGAGACACAGGCAGAGGGAGAAGCAGGCTCCATGCAGGGAGCCTGACGTGGGACTCGATCCCGGGACTCCAGATCACATCCTGGGCTGAAAGCAGGCACTAAACCGCTGAGCCACCCAGGCGTCCCCTTAAAAATGTTTTCTAATGAAATTGGTGACATAAAATTTTCATTAAAAAAAATTCCTGTTTCTTTTGTTACTAGTAAGCATATAACCTTCTCTCCCATCCTTTTCCCCTCCTCTCATTTTTGGCCATTTTTCTCTTCAGCTTTCAGTACTTGACTTTCAGATTTGAATTAAACTCTTGGCCACATTTTGTAGCAAATTTTTTCCAGTTGTTTATTAGTGCATAACAAGTATTTTGGAGCAGTTTCAATGTTTAAACTCTATAAAGACTAAAGAAAGTAAATACCAAAGCACATAACTGGTTCAATGTGAACCTGGTCAAACAAATCCTGAAATTGAACCATTCATTTATAAAAGGAGTGATTTTAGTAAATTAGCACTTTTTAATTTCACCAAGAGTGATTGTGACTTTAAAAATACATGTTTCAAGAAGTGCTTAGATCATTTAAGTTACTGATTTTTAAAAATTTTAATGTATTTATTCATGAGAGACACACACACACACAGAGGCAGAGACACAGGCAGAGGGAGAGGCAGGCTCCATGCAAGGAGCCCGACGCAGCCCAGGGCATGAGCCCCAGGATCATGCCCTGGGCCGAAGGCGGCGCCAAACCGCTGAGCCAAGCTACTGATTTTTAAGACCTACCGCATGTCATGTTCTGTGAGAATCATTTATATAATGAATTATGAAGGCAGCCAAAGACTGTCTGAAGTAGCATCATGTAGCACATCATGCCACTCCTGGATACCCCTGTACACAGACCATTATGTCAAGTTACCGACAATGACTACAGTAGAACGATGATAGGCCTCTCATGGTTTAGCATATTTTTATTTTATTTATTATTATTATTTTTTAATTATTTGAGAGAGAGTGTGTGTGCGCAGAAGTGGGAGGAGGGGCAGGGGGAGAGTTCTGAAGAAGCAGGCTCAGCAGGGAGCCTGCAGTCTGACACCGACACACCGACACCGGACTTAATCCCTAGGACCAGAGAGCATGACCTGAGCTGAAATCAGAGAGCATGACCTGAGCTGAAATCAGACACTTAACTGACTGAGCCACCCAGGCTCCCCTATTTTATTTTTAAAGATTTTATTTATTTATTTATTTATTTATTTATTTATTTATTTATTTGAGAGAGATTGCAAGAGGATGCTCATAAATCTTAAAACATAAATAGAGGATAGTTAAAAAACACTGTCCTAAACATTATATGGTCTCATTCATTTGGGGAATATAAAAAATAGTGAAAGGGAATAAAAAAGGGGAAAGGAGAAAAAATGAGTGGGAAATATCAGAAAGGGAGACAACATGAGAAACTCCTAACTCTGGGAAACGAACTAGGGGTGGTAGAAGAGGAGGTGGGCGGGGGGTGGGGGTGGCTGAGTGACGGGCACTGAGGGGGGCACTTGATGGGATGAGCACTGGGTGTTATTCTATATGTTGGCAAATTGAACACCAATAAAAATATAAACTTATAAGAAAACACTGTCCTATGGTCTATAGACATAACAGGGAATATTCTAGAATTCTACATATTCTAGGAAAGTGATTTAACATCATTTCCTGCACTTAATCTAATCTTACTTTCCTCATTTGAATCTTGAACATATATGATATTGGGCAGTAAAAGAGGCAAAAATGTAAAAGGAAAATTCCGATGCATTTTCAAGTCAAATGACTATATTGAGGCATAGAACGTTAATCTGAGTGCAAAGATTCATGGAACTGTTCGTGTTGTATAGTTACCAGTGATTTTAGTTTCCCCTTAATACATCTGGTTCATTGGTGAAAGCCCTGGAACTCACCGTGTTTATTCTATACTCCTCAGTTATTACTTCCTTAACTTTTTTAAAAATTCTTCTTTATAGGAAGAGGAAAATCTGTGAGCTCTATGCCAAAGTGCTAGGATCCCAAGAAGCTTTACAAGTAAGAAACCCTCAGCTTTAATCCCTAGAAGGTTCTGCTCTGTTTGCTCTAAGTGGTAAAGCAAAGCAGAGTCTGGTTTCCTGACAGTCTTATGAAGAGAGTCTTATGAAGGGATATGCTTACTGGAGGATTAACTTCAGTCACAAAAAGGCCAATGAAGGCTGCCGTCAGGTGCATGCAATTTCTGATGCAGCAGTTCTTGGGCTGTTTCACTATTCCCTGGATAACTGGTAGCCAATTGCAATCAGGGCCTGGAGTCACAGGTATTATCTCTGGAGTGAGTGAGATCAGTTCCCAGAACAGAGTTCCTGCCCTCCTGTCAAAACCAACTGACTGCTTTGAGGTAAAATCCTAAGTACATCCTCATTTGTTGGTGAGGGTGCACTAGTGTATACTTGACAGGATGGGTGGAATCTAGACTCTCTCAGGTCAAAGCCACACTAATTGATTTTTCCATCTGTAGACTCAATTCGCAGCTCATGTAGGGATTTCGGTGCTTTCAATCTGCCACTGAAAGTGATGATGGGAATGAAATTCTGTCTGAAGATCCTATTAGCTAGCTGGAGGCTATTTCAGGGGATTATCTCTGAACTGTTCAAATAATAAACTTGCAGACTGTTAAGGAAAAACTCAGAGAAAGTTCTCCCATGTCTCTTGGAAACCATTGCTCATCTTTAATGGTCTTCATTTTAGCAGGATTCCCATCATTCACTTTCCTGAACCTGATTGTTTTTTTTTGTTTTTATTTTTTTTTCTGAACTTGATTGTTGAGGGGGTTTCCCCAAAGACTTAGTCTAAAGATTTCAGAGTCTGCACGGCAACACCCTGTCTCCCAGATATTGGAATATTCCATGTCTCCCCTCGTCAATAGGTTGAAAAAGTCAAAGTACACATGTTTTGTCACTTGCTATCTTACCACAGGCCATTTACTTGGTCCTGTCAGGTTTCCCCTTAAATGAAACAGAAAGAACCAGGGGCACCTTTTTTTTTTTTTTAAACATAAACTTGTTAAGGTAAAATATACGAGAGCCTTCGTGGTTGGCTGGTAGCATTTCAACTTTGTCTTCTCTTTGGAATTCTCTCCCCCACTGAATGCAGCCCGTACACTATGAAGAGAAGAACTGGTGCGAGGAGCAGTACTCCGGGGGCTGCTATACCGCCTACTTCCCCCCTGGGATCATGACTCACTACGGAAGGTACTGGCCAGACACTGTCCCCATTCATCGAAGCCATGCACTGACCTTAAACCCATAAGCGAAATTGGATGGGAATTTTAGAAATAGTAGCATTCTGTGAGTGCCCCGGGTAGTTAGTATGTGTATTTCTGGATATCTGTACATAGAACAATTGCTCTCAGTGCCCAGAACGGTAGCAGAACACCTGTGAGGAATTCAGGTGTCAATGATCTGTGTGAGAACAGCAAGCTGCAGTTGCTTGAGCTCAATTAGACATTCAGTTTCACATGAGTCCCCTGGGCTTCTGGGTAGCAGCTATACCTAAGGACGTTGGGCTAAAGACATCTTGCTGCAGCCACTCCTCTTCGAGGGGGTGGGGGGCATCCCTGGCGTGGACAGCTAAAATGTGAGCAGAAGGTGATCCTGGCATAGATTACAGGAAGCCCACCTTGGCTTCGAAGCCCCCTGCCCCAGAGGAGCCATTGTCTCTTGTAACAGCCTCATCGGCACGGTGTCTGTCCAGGAACATGCCTGGCTGCACAAGGCAGGACACTCAGGGAAGCCCAAAGGGAGAGCCTCCTGCTGGGTATTTGCAATGCAAGACATTCTTCCTGGCCCAGATGCAATTACCAGTGTGGCAGGAGGCATTTTGGCATAACTAGTGTCTCCTGGTACCCTCCCTGGCATGATACCTTCCGTCAGGTTCTCAGGGGAACCGAGCTAGAAAGTTAACTCCAGGTAACACATGTCCACAGAGAAAGAGGGCCTTCTTAACCCTTTCCTTACGTGAGCTTTTTCTTTGTGTTTATTTCATGAAATCAAATAGTCTTTGTCAGTGATAAGAGGGATTGATTAACTGGGGTAGTTCTGAGGGCAAAGTAGAAGCCTAGAAGTAGAAACCAGGGTCAGGAACAGATGAAACCAAAGATGTCTGAGTTGGAAAAAGGTGTGGAGGCCTTTGAGGGTGGAAGGTGTGCCACTCAGGAGACTGTATGAAAGTGGCTGCAGATATGGTAGGGGTCAAAGCCGACAAGCTGGGAGGGGACACTTGCCCATTCAGCTCAGCCCTTCCATGGCTTTCTTTGCTGAGACCCCTTTGTAAGAGAAGGCCCATTTCCCTGTCCTCAGATAAATCCACAGAAGCTAACTGTGTCCAGAGGTGGTTATTTTGAGACAGATGTATAATCCCTTGGCTCCATCCTTTGCTAGAAAGCAGTTCATCTCTGTCTTCCCACTTGCCACTGTGGTTCCTCCTGATACCCTGGGAGTGCCCGCATGGCTGGTGTCTGCTGCCAGATACCCTCTTGTGAAGAATGCACCCCTTTGAAAAGATGGTGTAGGGAGCAGGATCGACCACAGATAGGAAACCTAGTACAGAGAAATCCGATTGTGGGTTTCATGCGTGTGCTTGTATTCTAATCCTGGCTGGCTCGGAAAAGGCCAGCATCACCTTTAGTGATTGATGATCTGACAGCCTGATTCTCTCTGGCTTGAAAGTTCAGATCCTTGGGCACAGGCCCAGGGAACAGGGAAGAGCCTTTCTCCTTTGGCAGAGCCAAATGGGAGTTTTGGGAATGATTGGGGCTGGGCTCTGTTCTCTGGGATTAATGAGGGCAGCAGCGATGGGCTCATTTACCCTCGCTGCCTTCCCAGGTAACTCATGACCTCTCTGTTCTCTCAAAGGGTGATCCGCCAGCCATTTGGCAGGATTTACTTTGCTGGCACTGAGACGGCAACACACTGGAGCGGTTATATGGAAGGAGCTGTAGAGGCTGGGGAACGGACAGCTAGAGAGGTAAGGGAGGGAGCCACGTCACCCTCCAGTGGTGTTTTTGGCATCTGGATCTTTCTGCATCTTGACACTGATCAATTTGTACATCCACTTCGCAGCTCACTACACTCCTGGGTGTGGGGGCTCCTCTATGGCTAGCAGGGGCCTTGGCATCCCTCGGAACTATAGAAGCTCACTTCATAATCATACCATGGCCACTTTCTTGCAGGTCTTAAATGCTCTCGGGAGGGTGTCAGAGAAAGACCTGAAGACCCAGGAACCTGAATCAAAGGTGAGTTTAGTGGCTTCTTCTCCATGGATTGGTAACTGAATGTAAAAGTCTTGCCTCTCACCTTCTCGCCTATGAGGTCATTGTCGATGCCACCCTAGGGCAGGCGCGTGCACTGACATGGCAGACGTGTTCTCCCCACCTTTGTCAATACGAGTAAGAATGCTCTGCTAACGATCTCTGCTCATCCATCCAGGATGTTCCAGCTATGGAAATCACCCACACCTTCTGGGAGAGGAACCTGCCATCGGTGACAGGCCTGCTGAAGCTCATTGGATTTACCACATCAGTAACTGCCCTGTGGATTGTGGCGTACAAATTCAGGCTGCTGAGACGATCCTGAGTCTTCAGCCCCACACTCTCTGCTTACTCTTCCCCAGCACCATCAAAAGCAAAATGTCGACAAAGGCTGTGTCATTGGACCATCTTTAAATGCACTGATTTAAGTTTAGTCTCAGTCAGTGTCATAAGTAAAATCAACCCAAAGAATCACCTCATTAATTTCAATAAGATCAAGCTCCATCATGTTATTTGCCTGGGTAGACTAACTTGTATTGGTTGGTAGAATAAAACCTGTGATTAAGTCCTTGATTTCAAGATGTCTAATTGAAGTGCTGATCAGAAACCATTTCTGTGTCCTGTTTGTCTCCTCTAACACGAAATGCCTGGTTGATAGCAGAAATGAAGCATTTCGCTTTCTGTGTGTAGTGGTTGAGTAGGTGAAGGCCCAGACTGTGGCTGTCCTTTCCAGTCCTTAGGAAATAGAGAAGTGTAGGTCCAGGGCCCAGGGGCTCGCAGCTTCCTGGGGGTGAGCAGCTCCCCCTTTGGATGAGGAGTAGTACTTTAAAGCAGTGGAGGTGTAGACTATTGAGGGATGTCTTCCGGACTGCGCCTCAGGGGTCTCTTGGCCACTTCTAAGTCCTGTGAAGTTTCTAGACAGCTAATCCAATGTTTCGTTTGACTTGCTGTGATTTGTGTGTAGCTCTCCAGGGGAGCAGAGTAAATTAGTGGCAGGACTATTTGCGAGGAGGCCTCCTGATGAGCTCCACATGACACCAACTGCAAGAGGCATCTTCTCCTCCTCCTGGAGGATGGCTAGACATGCCTTCTCTCGCTATGGTCGATAACCTTCTCTGCCAATTTCAAGAAAGCACTTTCCTCCTTTCAGGTAGACCTTGTCTGTCTGAAGGCCCCTAGTGGCATATTTTTTTTCTTTTTCCTTAGGACCAGAGTAGAATTAGGCAGATCTGTTAACTAAAATGACAAGGTTACCTTTGAGTAAATATTAGCATGCTGATCTCTCTCAAATAGGAACTGAAATACACATGATGAATTTCTGATTGCTATTTGTTGAGACTATCAAATAGAGAAAGGAAAGCGGGGCTTTATATTATAACCTCACTGGCTTCAATTAAGTTTATAACAGACATGAAATTGAGTGATTTTAATATGAAGACTGAGTTCTCTATTTGAGGAATAAAGCAGGCCCAGAACAGTGCCCGCATCTTTCTGGCCTTTCCCATTTTAAAAACTCAGATTTTTTAAAGCTCCTTTCAGAGGTTTCAGCCATAAAAGACTACTTTTTTTCATATAAGCGTCTGGGGGAAAAACACCAATGTGATCAAATAAAGCAGTTGATAAGATTCAGTGGATCTGGGTACACAGGTGGATAGTAGTAACACCCTATCCCACATCATGGATGAATGAGGCATTTCATTTTAGATAGCTATACTAAAAATTGTAAATAAAAATTTTGATGGGCATACATCCACACATTCAACAAGCTACATTCAGATTCACTTTTTTAAAATCATCAGGTCAATCCTTATGTGTCTTGATTATTTTATGTTTTATAAGAAAGTGATACCATTGTGTTTGCCTCTCTGCTGAATGTCATATGATTGTTTTATAGCTGATGAATTTCTCTTATACTGCTCCCATATTAAAATTTTTGTTTCATACCCTTATTATCTCCTAATGCCTCTTAACCTAATCTGTCTTCTGTTGAATGGGAATGATAGATTGCCAGAGAAGATCAACCCAAGTTTATTACATAATTAACCTTACAAATTCACAAGTCACTGGATCCTGATAATGAGGGCTTAGCATTATTTTTCTGCCAGTGTTTACTTTTTAATTGAAAAGTGTTTTAGCTAACGTAGGAGTTTGGGCAATGTCTTGGATATGCTCCAGTCCATAAGGAGTTGCCACATATTATATCAAACTGCTCGGAGAAATCACATCCCTGATCTATGTCAGTTGTTTCTGTTCACTTACTGATTAACTTGTTTCTGACACACCTTTTGGGAAATGCTGATTTAAACTTTTTAACTGGCAACAGTTTTAACAGTAAGGAGGTTGTTAACAGATCTAAGTCTCTAATGTTGAAGGACTCTTGATTTACCCTCTTCTCAAACTTTTTTGGAAAACCAATTAATTTACCCTAATGAGATCAGCCCTGTTAAACTATAGATTAAGCTTAAAAATGGATGTTAGTTTGGGTGTGCCTAGAGAGGAAATCAGAACTGAGAACTCCCACCATTTTATTTGTCCAGCACCAAGATAATCCCATAGGTCTTTTCTTCCCACCCTAAGAAACTAAAGGCAGTTGAAGCAGTTGAGAGAACCTGGCACCTCCTTCACAGTCCTGAAAGCAGCATTGGCCTCACTCCACGGGAAGGTCAAGAATTAGACTTAAAAAGGTAATCTTTTTGTCACAACTGTTCGATGAGGACCTGAACCACCCTGAAGAGAAAATACCGAAGGATTGATTGTAAACTGTGTTTAGTTTGATTGTGAACTTGGTGCTGGATGTTCCGTCTGAAATGTGCCCAAATGCTACATGTGGGAGTACACATCTGTGCATGTGTTGCCATTGAAGTGATGATTTTTCTGTATGGTACTGTTTTATTTGTTAATAAAGTGCACTACCATCCCTGATTCAGACCTGGCTCCTCTTTTGAGTTAATGGGGGGTAGGCTTAAAAGGATGCTTTGTACTGACTCCCCAAGTTCCCCTGGTTCCCTTGGACTCATGTTCCATCACGGTTTCCTGGGAGCTGATTAACTGCTAGTGTATTGTGTTCCTGACTGGGTCACAATCAGTGTGGAGTCCAATGGAAGCTTTCTCTAATAAGCTTATGATACCTTGAGCATATCCCTGTGGTTCTCTGCTTCAGTCTCACCATTTGGAAGAGAGTGGGTTGCACTTGAAGGCTTCTAAGAATTCTTTTCATCGCTGCACAACGGAATTTATACATTTGCCGCCAGCACTCCTGTCTATTTTGGCCTCTATTGGTATGGCGGGAGCAAGTCACTCAGCCTTCCTGTATCTTGCTTCATTCCTTGTCTTAGGTTGGATTCCCTGGAAACAAATAGATGTAGAATCGGGGCAGAAATTTTTCTGGGGACGGCTCTCAAGAAGCAAGCAAGGCAGGAGTGGGCAGGAGTTGACCTACAAAGGAACTGCAGCTGAGGCCTCAGCAGATCCTAAAGGGGAGCTGGGAAGGCCCTTCAGAATTGATTCCCATTAAAATAGGGGATCTGGCTTCTCTGCCTTCATTAGCTGCCTTCTTGGGTTGGGTGAGGCAGGTCCAAGAACCATTCCTAGTGAGGAACTGTAGTGAACTGAGCTAGCCTGCATTCCCAGTAGCTGGTGGATCCAGAGAGAGGCACCCAGAGTATCCACTTTACACCCCACGAGAATACAGTTGCCCTTTGTCTTGTAGAAGATGTTGTGAACTTGAGCTTTGGTTTTACAGATAGAATGGTGCTATCTCTGTGAGCCTATCCCTGTTAGATAAAGAAATTGCTTTTAGAAGGTTGTACCTCTGTACTAGTTATGTAGAAGAAAAAACTCATAAGTGGAAGAAACTCTGGAAGTGAGTCAACCTCTATCTCATTGAAGAAACCCCTTCAGCAGGTTACTAACAACACATCAAATGCAGGGGTGAGAGAGGGATGTGCATTTATAAGCAGGGGCCCAAAATCTGATGTTTTGGGGAGTTAGGCAGCTGAAAATGAACTGTAGCAGGTATGATATATTAGGGAGTAGTAGGGATTGTGGCTGACCTGGTGAGTATCTGCCTCTCTCAACAGTATCTATATTCAAATTCCTAAGAGATTGTTAAGCAATGAAAAGCATTTGAAAGCTTTGCTCACACATCACAATTGTTCCGAAGTCTCTGATAAGTAAAACAAGCTTTGGTCTTATATCATTTTAAAAAATGACAGATTCTTTTAGGGCGCCTTTGATTTTCTGTGAAATGGCACCAAGACCAGCAACCATTTTGTCTAACTATTTAGAACAGGTAAGAGAGGCCTGTGTTGGAAGGGCAAAAAGACCAGGGTGGGGAAAGAACCCCTTCAAAGCCCCTCTTAGACCAGAAATCTCCCTCAAGAACTAACCCCCCAGCCCAGCCCGGGCAATGCTTATCTGCCACCATGTCAATGTCATGGTTGACAAGACCAGTGCCAAACTTTATCGGAACAAACCCATCCTCTTAGTGGGATTGAACTCACAGCTCTTTTGTCAGTGTTCAATCTGTGCTGACTACAGTGTAATTCTAGTAAACAGGGCATCAGCATTGGATGGATTTTTAAAACTATGAAGCTACTATCTGCTTTATACCAAGGTGGTGGTAAAATGCAAGGTATGTCCCTTAGCCTGAAGGGGCTGGCTGGGACATTGGAAGAACAGACAGTCATTCAACACACGCTTACTGAGCACTGACTATGTGCTGCTAGGCACCGTGCTGGGATTCAGCAGTGAACAAGACAGAGCCCAACCTCGTGGTGCACAAGGTCTAGTGTAGACGCCAAGGAACACATTCACTATGGCTCTGGTCAGTGCCATGACAGAAAAGCATAGCATAGATGAATGCAGAGGAAGTGCTTGGGGTGTGTGGGGGGGAACATGAGATTTAACGGGAAGTTTCTAGAGTTTGTCCTCAAGCCTCCATGAGCATCACCATGTGGCAAATCAGTGAGAATACTTCACTGGGTAGAGAAAGGAAGTTACAAAATAACAAGATGTCTTAGTCTGATGGGGCTGTTAACAAAATGGGGTAAACTGGGTGGCTTATATACAGCAGAAATTAGTCTCACAGTTCTGGAGGCTAGAAGTCCAGGATCAAGTCCAAGGACTCCATTGAGCATTGTTTGCCTTTAAGTCTTTTTACTGTTCTCCACTGGGCCCTCTTCTGGGCCCTGTTCAGCGCCTGGAGATCTGTATCGCCAAAGACTATCTTCCGGCCCCCTGTATGGAGGGGCCGCCTAAATTTGTTTTAAAAGAGTGCCATCTTCTGGCCAAATACTGCTGATTCAATGGAAAGCCTAAAGTATCCAAAAGTCGTTCTTGGGGGAAACTAACAGGTGTCACCTCCATCCAGAATTTCCTCCAAACACATGTCTGTTCTCTCTTACTTCCCATTTGCTGCATGGATCAAAAACATTTAATGTTTAATATCCACAGCCTTTCCTCTGCCCAAATTCCCCAGGAAGAATTTTTTGTTGTTGTTAGAAAAAATTCTGGGCTTGGTTGCTCAGCTTCTATTGTGTCCATCTGGATCCTGGGAGAGGAAAATTGGTGGGAGGTGGGAGAAGTGGAAGGGATTGCTTTTACCTTAGATAGGGCAGGGAACTAATCCAGGAAAAGCAGGAGAGAGGGGCTAGGGGGGAGAGAAAGTTCTAGAAAACCAACTTGGGGCTATGGAGTGCAGCTGGAGAGAAGGGAGGTTTGCAAAAGCTGCCTTGACCACCTAGAAACACAGGAAGTGAGGAAGGCTTTTAGGAAGTCTGGCTAAGAGTCCTGTGGTGCAGTAAGGATCTACATTAGCCATTATACCTTGAAGGTCTAAATTGTGTTTCTTTTAGATAATGTGTTGCACTGGGACCACTTTAGAGGCCCCCCAAACAGCCTATGTTATTCTGGGCTATATAAATTCAGAAAGCATATGGTTAATAGTGCCCGGCATCCTGAAGTGTGTCTATGAGTCCTGTGGGTTCAGTTAATGGGATCTCAGATGAACTAAACAGAAGAACCTCAGAAAATGTGCCCTGGAAAGACCACATCTAAGCTGGTAAACTGTGCACCCCAGACTGGATAGACACGAAATAGGTCTCACAATGAATTAGATTTATATTAAGGAAAATGAGATCTTCTTGCCCATAATGTGTTTTCAACTGACTCCCATGGACCATTATATTGGCATCAACCAGTAAACGTGGGAGGGGCAGATGTGGGGCCCCTGTGTGGGCATAAAGAGGCTGCCAGTGTCCAATAGGCTTTGTATTTAGACAGCGCAGAGCAGGCTGGAGCGTGCATCCTAAAGACAAGTTGGGTGTTGGGGTCCATTGAGACAGGCTAAAGGCAGATGAGCTTTTCCAACAAACCAACCACCAATGGCCATTTTAACTCTATGGGCTGTATTGGTTTCCTATTGGTCCTATCCCAAATGACCACAAACTCAGCGGCTTAAAACAACATGAACTTAATATCTTACAGTTCTGGAGCTCAAAAGTTTGAAATGAGTCTTCCAGGGTTAAAATCAGGGTGAATCCATTCCTTTCCTCTTCCAACTTCTAGAGGTTGCCAATTTCTTTGGCTGGTGCCATATCACTCCACTCTCTTGCTACCATGGACACATCACCTCCTCCTCCTGACTCCTTTCTATGAGACCCATGTTAATAATTGTGCCCACCTCAACAATCCTGGGTAATCGCCCTATTTTACAATCCTTAATCCTATCTGCAAAGTCCCTTTGCCATGTAAGGTAATATATTCATAGTTCTGGGGTTAGGACGTGAACATCTTTGTTAGGGTCAATATTCAACCCACCCCCTGGGCCATAATGCTCTTGAAAGCCAAGGATTAAAAGCCAGCATTGGTCTGTCCTCAAATTCCTGCTATTTCAGGCACCTGAATCTGGAGCAGCAAGCAGAACATTTAATGACTTAAAAGCAGATGAGCTCGCTCCCACTTCCACAAATGCCGCCCCTCCCTGCTCCACCACACACACATCTGAATATAGCCATTTCTTGCTTTTGTCCTCTAGATAGAAAAACGCTGGAATCTGTGATCCTCAGAAGCAAATGTATTTGTTCTACATAAGCACAGAACCAGACTCTAGTTTTGTACCTTCCATAAATGAGAGAACAGAAATTTTTATTCTAACCCAACTTCCTTCAGCCTTTGCTCATGACTGAGTCCTGTGCTCTTACAGGAACCTTCTCGGTCCTCACTTCAAGTAGCAGAGCCTCAAAGTAAAAGTACCCTACCAGGCACCTGTCAACAAGCGTTGATCACCCAAGAGACGAGGCAACATGCTGATTGAGCAAAGCTAAGTTTATTAGACTCGCTGCGGTGAAGAATATCCCATTGGCAGTGTTAGCAGTGTCTCAAAGTGGAGAAATCAGGGCAGAGTTTTTAGGTTTGTAGGGTTTTCGACTTGGGCTCGGTGATTTGCAGGGCTGATCTTGCAAAGCAGAAAACTGGTTGGGGTTGGCAGAGTCTATGACATAGTCGTTCAGGATTGCTAGGCACAGTGAGGTTGGGGTCTTTGAAGTGAGCCTCGGTAGGTAAAGCCATTTTTGGCAGTTCGAAGTTTCGTGTGCCAGGAACGAGTATGTCCTGGGACAAGTAGCCAAGTTATTTTGACTGGTTCCTGTATTGTTCAGCTCAGGGACAGGAAAGCAAGTTGGTTTCAGTTCTTAGAACTGAGAATACTTAGGATTGTGACATGCACATTTTAATTTTTTAAAAGATTTTATTTATTCATGAGAGACACACAGAGAGAGGCAGAGGGAGAAACAGGCTTCCTGGGGGAGCCCCATATGGGACTCAATCCAAGGACTCTGGGATCACGCCCTGAGCCGAAGGCAGACACTCAACCGCTGAGCCACTCAGGTGCCCTGCGTGTTTTGATTTCTTAGCCTTAAGAACTCTTTAGAAACAGATTCCTTGAGGCACCTGTGTGGCTCAGTCAGTTAAGTGTCTGCCTTCGGCTCAGGTCATGATCCTGGGGTGCTGGGATGGAGCCCCACATTGGGCTCCCTGCTCAGCAGGGGGGTCGGCTTCTCCTTCTCCCTCTCTCCCTTCCCCTGCTCATGCTCTCTTAGATAAATAAATAAAATCCCAAAACAACAACAACAGATTCCTTGTAAAGTCATCTTCCTTTTCAGATAAGCATATGTGCTAAGAGCTTGGGTTTATGGAGGCAGCTGGGCCTGGGTTTGAATCTTGATATCGAGCATGCTTTTTCTCATCTGCTAAATGGAGCTCGTCAGTTATTCTGAGAATTCAGTGGGATGATGTTGGTGAAAGTTGTTAGTAATGATAAATGTTAGCCTTAAGAAAAAAAAAAAAAAAGAAGATTCGGGATCACAGTTTGTGGTCTCTTATGACTCCTACTTCTAAAATACACCTAGAATGACTTCTTTCCTCTGCTATCATCTCTCTGGTCATCTCCTGCCCAAATGTCTGGGTGTCTCTTTTACCATACCACCGGAGTAGCCTGAGTGATCTTTTTAAAAATGCAAGTCTGGTCCTGTCAATTGGGGCTCAAGGCCCTCCGTAGCTGCTGGTTGCACTTTGGGTAAGAGCCTGTCTGGCGGCTTGGAAGGCCTTGTCTGCTCTGTTCCCTGCCTGCTTCCCTAAGCATGCCTCAAGCCACTCTTCTATCTCAGAATATTCTGGCCATCTAGAGCTGCTTATAAATCCTCAGACATATCCAGATCTTTTCTGTCTTCAGCTACCTTCTCTTTAGAAGGTTCTTTTCCCTATTCTTCACTTGGCTAAACCCTTTGGGGCGCAGATGATATATCATTTCCTCAGTGATGCCTTTCCTGATAATGCCTTTCCCACAATTAATTCTCCATTATAATCTCTTATTATTGTCTCTGCTTTTCCTCCCTAAAGCTTTGAGATTGCCCATTTATTTAAATGATGTTTAAAAATATTAAAAAATAAATGACATTTAATCGCTCCCCAACTGGTAGCTCCCACCACGAATGGGGTGCATGTGTGCAGATATCTGGGGGCCACCAGACCTCCGGGCAGAGGGACAGGGTCTTGGGTGGCCAGAGCCCGCAAGCTGATCATTTCCCGGCATGAGGTGACCTTGGCCATTTACCCGATATGCCATACAAATAGGATCATTTTTTCCCCCTGTGTGATTTGTGAAAAGCACTGACTTCGGCCAGTATTTTTGGCACACATCGAGATATAAGCAAATAAGGATCAAGAAACATCATTAATATTCACATTTTCCTAAGCAATATCACTTGCAAGAGAAAAAAAAACCACCAAAAAACCTAAAACCCACTGTCATTTTCCTGAACCCACAATTTCATATGGTTCCTGGCATCGTAATGGTAATGACATAGCTTCAAACGTACCCAGCCACAAATTTAAGTTTGCTGCTCTTTAATTATTTTACTTCCATTGCAACATGTCCTCAAAAGAAGGAATTTAAATGAGCCAATTAGTTACCGGAGGTCAGTCTGGAAGAAATAATTGACAGGAGTAGTCCTCAGATCTCACCAGGGCTCCTTGGATTTAAATTGGAATCTGAGAGAGAGGCATTTATTCATTATTTATTTCACTCGATCATTTATGACATGCCTGGTCTTGGGGGGAAGCTGGGTATCTGGCTGAAATACAAAATTAACAAATTAAAACTAACAAGCACAGAGAGGAATGAATCCAGTCTCACCCCCGCTCACTTCAAGGGCTGGGACTGACCCTGGGTGCAGCCGGGAAGGGTGCCCCTGGCTTCTTAAAGTTTGGCCAACCTTCTCCTCTGGGTGCCCCCCACACAGCTGCCCCCCACACCCACCCTGCACTCCCAACTCCCAGCAACATGCAAGAATCTGTCCATGGTGGAAATTTCTGGTCAGGTAAAGAAAGAAGACAGTATTGGGACAATATGAGGGTTGTTTAGCATTAGGCAAGTGCTTTCAAGCATTCTGCAGAGAACAATCCTCAGGATTGTTGGATGAACGTCTAGGAAAACCGGCTCTGCATGGCCAGTCCCTCTGAGACAGCAAGGAGCCCATGCCCGGTGCAACGTCGTGTCCCCATGGACTGGCCAGGATGAGCAAAGGGCAGCAGCCTTGGTGGCTGAGGAATGTTCAGAGAGAAAGGTGGGCTTTCCATGCAAGTGTCCAGCCATTCTCAGTCCAGGCTTCCAGGGTGTCCTGGGAGGTTGGCAGAAGGCACCAGTAGGAAATCGGAATCCAGAGCCGGGCATGCTTTGGAGCTCAGGCAGGAGGGCCCCACATACATAAGGCAACAGAGACCCGTCCTCTCGCAGAATTCCCAGGGGGCTGCTGGTGGTTATGGGACACAGAGCCTCAGTCCTGGTCCCTGAGGCACACCCATCTTTGCCAGAGGATGGGGTCTGGACCCAGTCTTAGGCCAGTGGTCTGCACCAGGCACTTTAATTTCCCTGTTCTCACCACATCCCCCTACGAGGCAGGGGTGTAGCTGGAACCCCCGTGCTTCCAATCTCCCACCCTCGTCTCCCAGCTCTGTATGACTCTTCATCCCCTTCTGAGGGCTGGACCCCTGAGTCCACCTGCCCTAGTCTCCAGGGACTTTGACTCACCCCCCTGCCAGCACAACCCCCCACCCCGGGATCCTGCCGTTCCACTCTGCTCACCTGTCCAGGTGACTCTCCCAAAGCAGGGGTACTGTGTGATGGCCGCTGCAAGCCTCCATGGGTTGGGATGGGGGCTACAGCCTCACTGGCCCGGCCGACTCTCCTGCCCTTGGCTTCCTGAAGGAGGACATTCTGGAGTCAAGCAACTGAAGACAAAAGGTAGGAGTCCTCCAGGCTGACAACAGGGGAGGCAGCCCAAGACAGGGGAAATAGTACTGTCTACAGGTAGAAGTCCCAAGGGACGGTTCTCAGGCCACAGTCTGCTGGGTGGACAAGAGGCCGACAGAACTTACTAGGGCCTTCCCCTGTCACCCATCTTTATTCTAGCTCACCCACCTGCTTTTTTACTGAGCTCATTTATTCTTTCTCTTTTTCTTTCTTTTTTTTTCTTTTTCTTTCTTTATTTCCTTTTCTCTCTTTTTTTAAAGAATAATTTATTTATTTATTTATTTATTTATTTATTTATTTATTTACTCATGAGAGGCACAGAGGAAGAGAGAGGCAGAGACACAGGCAGAGGGAGAAGCAGGCTCCATGCAGGGAGCCCCATGCAGAACTCGATCCCAGAACTCCGGGATCACGACCTGAGCCGAAGGCAAATGCTCAACCGCTGAGCCACCCAGGTGTCCCTCTTTCTTTCTTTCTTTTGAATATTTATTCATTTTATTTAGAGAGAGAAAGAGAAAGCCAGGGGGAGAGGCAGAAGGAGAGAGAATCCCAAGCCGACTTTGCACTGAGCACAGAGCTCAATGTGGGCCTGATCCTACGACCCAAGATCATGACCTGAACCAAAACCAAGATTCAGACGCTCAACTGACTGAGCCCCCCAGGCACCTCTCACTGAGCTCTTTCAAACAGGGAACACAGGTCCGAGGTCAAGCCATGAAAAGTATCTTTCAGCATCCCCCTCCTGACCCCTGAGAAGCATGGGGCACATTTGGGGCCCTCCTTGCTCTGTCAGCAGGACCCTGGAGAAGAAGGGGGTGGCCCACTGGAAGCACACCAGGAGGAAGCCAGGCAGGGGCTGGGGGAAAGGGTCATGACTTTCAAGGAGGAGCCTAGGAAGTGAGGGGGAGGGAGAGATCACAGGCCTCTGGACATCACTCACCTCGTGCGGACGCTGCTCAGAAGACCCCTGTTCAGAGTGGATTTTATTTCTAGGTTGACCACAGCAGGATGACGCTTATTCACACCAGGGTAAGACGGCCAGAATCCACTTGCTGGGCTGGATGTGCATTTCGAGAAACCTCCTCTCCACGAGGTTGTCTGATGTAATATTTCAGACGGTGTGAAAAAATAAAATAGGGACCCTTCAGGCCTTGGTCACTCTGTCCCCGCTGGAGTCCCTCAGATTCCCCACCCGGACAGTCCTTGCCCTTCCCTTTCCCGTGTCCAAATGCTTGTCTACGATCTCCTCCATCCTCTGCTTACCTGCCATCTTTTTTTGGGGGGCGGGGGGCGGCAGGGGACACAGGTCTTGATTTTCCATTTTGTTTTATTGACTTGATATTTACACATATAGCTGTATGTTGCCTCAAATCCTTTGGGAAGTAACAGACAACAAGCAAATACATAAATAACAGGAGAGGATTGTCTAGCCAGGTTTCTGGACACCGGAAATCTAGAACAGAAATGTTTTCAGGAGACTAAGAAATAACTACTCACCTTTTAACACCAGGTTATTACCATCATTGAAAAGCTATAACAATGTAGCTTATAGTGGATGATCAGAGTGGAGTCACAGTGGTTCCTCTGAGCACACCAGACAGGTTTCTTTTTTTTAAAAAAAGATTTTATTTATTTATTAATGAGAGAGAGAGAGAGAGAGAGAGAGAAAGAGAGGAGAGAGAGAGGCAGAGACACAGGCAGAGGGAGAAGCAGGCTCCATGCAGGGAGTCCGACGTGGGACTCAATCCCGGGTCTCCAGGATCACGCCCTGGGCCGAAGGCGGCGCTAAACCACTGAGCCACCCAGGGATCCCACCAGATATGTTTCTTATAGGGATCACAGCTATTTGTAATGAGGAAATACGTATGGAACGTGTACACAAAATGTTTGCATGTCTCAGGGTTCATCTCCAGACATTTCTCTATCTGTACTCAATCCTGCCCCCCCAAATTATATCAACAGCCCCAATCTCTCCCCTTAACTCTAACAAGTATGGTCAACAGTCTACCTGACGTCCTGCTTGGATGTTCACGCATACGTAATAGATCTCTCCAGTGTATCTCAAGCGGCCCAGAGTCTCTGGCTTGGACAAAGCCGCCCCGGCCTCCTAACTAGCCTCCTGCTCCCACTCGTACTGCATGACAGCCTGCTTTCCACATTGCAAAGTGAGTCACAGGCTGAAGTCCCCAGGAAGCTGACTCCAGGTTGGAGATTTGCGTGCAGGGAGTATTCTGGAGGATGCCCTGGGGATCCATACCTGTGAGGGAGCGAGGGAAACAGGATTGGGCAGAAGGTGAGGTTCAACTATGCCCAGCTTGCTGGAGAGCTGTCCGCTGATCCCATGAGAGCTCTGGAGCTGGGATAGTCTTCTGTCCCTGCTCCATGCCCAGTCATTGGATGTGGGCTACCCCTAGGAAGGGGCAGATCTTTGGGCCAGGGTGTTTCCTCAGCCTACAGAAATGGGCACAGCCACGAGCTATCAGCTTCCCAACTTCCAGGGAGACTGGGTGCCCTCAGTCCCAGAGGAGGGACCTGGGTGGCACAGCACAGTCTTCACTACCAAGCAATTCTTGTAAACATTTGCCAAACCCCCTACAAGAAACCCTTCAGTGGATGATCTTCACACTTGGAATAAAAACCAGAGCCTTACTATGGCCTAAGACTTCCTACGTGATCTGGCTCCCATCAAACTCTCCCATATTACTTCCTACTGCTAATTTCCTGTGACTATTGCTCCTGCCTCACGGGCCCCCCTGCCCTTCCTTAGATGTTCCAATCACATTCTCACCTTTGGGCCTTGCCCTTGCTGTTTCTCCTGCCTGGAATGCTCTTCCCCCAGAGAGCAGAATGCTCCCTTTCTTTATTTAGGACTCCGTCTAAACATCACTTTCTCAGTGAGGCCTAAGCTGACCACCCAGTCTACTATAGTCACCCTCTCCCCACATCACAACATTTTCCTTGCTTCTGCTTACACTTTCTTGATGACATTTCTCTCCACTGACAGTGCATCACAGTCTTGGTTGATGGATCATCTACCCATTAGCAGTTAAGTTCCATGAAGAGAGGGTCTTCTTCAGTTTTGTTCACAACTATGCTCCCAGAACCTAGGAAAAGACCTGGGATAGACAGTATTTGACGTATGTCTGCTCACTTAGAGCTGAATGGTGATCATTCCTTAATCCGTCTAATGCAATGGGCAAAGAATACATCAGGAAGATGTTGGGGTTAGACTGAGTAGTAAGGGAGCAAGCACAAAAGAAGCTGTCTAAGCTTTGGAAATACCAGCAACTCAGAAAGATCAGGCCCTTGGTGTTCTGGATAACTTCTTATAAGGCTGGCTCAAGGAGTCAAGAGAATACTCAGAGGTTTGGAACAACTTCCAGGTGGGTTTGTAACTGATTTTTTAAAAAGGATTTTTAAAATTTATTTATTTATTTATTTATTTATTTATTTATTTATTTATTTATTTGAAAGAGAGATTGGGAGAGAGAACACAGAGGGAGAGGGAAAAGCAGGCTCCCCCACTGAGCAGGGGCCCTACTATGGGGCTCGATCCCAGGACCCTGAGATCACGACCTGAGCTGAGCCACCCAGGTGCCCCTCCCAGGTGGGTTTGAAACCCATGGCCACCTCTTACTGATTCTAGACCTTTGCCTTGTAACATCTTTGAGACTCAGACTCCTCATCTGTAAAATGAAGATGATGGGGATGATTTCAGGATTAAAAGAGATGATGTACAGTGTCTTGTAAATAATACATGTTTAAAGGAAGTAACTGTTATTATAATACAATTAATAATAAGCATGATTATTATCCAAAGACAATCTTATAAGAAGTTCTTAAATTATGTCAAGTTGGGTGGGTCTTTTAGGATGCTTTGGACTGTAAGTACCAGAAAACACATATTCAAACTTGTTGAACTTATTTCTCATATGGGCCAGCCATCCTGAGACAGGACAGGCTGTAAGTAGGTGCATCAGGGATGCAACTCTGTACCTCTGTGACTATTTTGGCCCTGATCTGTTCTGTGTATGGGACTCATCCTTGGCTTGAAAGCCAGATAGCTATAGAGATGATAGCTATCTCATCCAGACACTTGCAATGTCCACATGAAGGATGGCATGGGCTTTTTATTTCATGGGTCTGTTTTTTTCTAGATTTTATTTACTTATTAGAGACACAGAGAGGCAGAGACATAGGCAGAGACACAGGCAGAGGGAGAAGCAGGTTCTCTGTGGGGAGCCCAATGTGGGACTTGATCCCAGGACCCCGCGTTCACACCCTGAGCTGAAGGCATATGCTCAGCCACTGAGGCACCAAGGCACTCCTCATGGGTCTGTTTTTAAAATGAGGGACCCTGGGGTGCCTGACTGGTTCAGCCAGTAGAGCATGTGACTTAAGATTGTAAGCTTGTGCCCCATGTTGGGTGTAAAGATTACTTAAAAACAAAATCTTAAAAAAAAAAAACCTCAGTTTCCTAGAGGCTCCAGCCTACCCACCCTCCACCCCCACACACACCCAAGAAGACTGCTTTTGTTCCATTAGTCAGAGTTGCACAACATAGTCAGGCTTAAGTCAACCATTGACAAAGGAAACAGGCCCACCACCATTGGTGTAGACTAAACAATACCCACACCTTGGGGCTGAAGATGTGGCCAGCTTACCTATCCCACAGCATAGCAGTGGGTGAATAGCTGAACAAAATCAAGATTATATTAGGAAGAGAGTGGAAGGATGCATATTGAGTAAGCCTAATACCCAACATTCCCCCTACCTTGTGGCTCAAAAAGATGGCCATTGACAATGGACATGGCCTGTAAATCTAGAGCCCCCTCTTTGAGCCCTGTTCCTATATTGCTCTTTTCTATGGCAGGTTTCATCGCCTATACTGCCCTTTGCTTAAGTGGCAACTTTGGCTTTGGGTGCCTAAAATAAAGGGGGCTCGAGGATGCAGGGAGTTGGCAGGAAGGCTCTTATATTACTTAAGGACACAATTTACTTTCCGATTTTAACATTCTAAGCAGCTTTCAGAAAAATGTTACTTTGAAGAAAATCCTGCCCTAGCAGTGCTTCTAAAACATAGAAATGCATAGGCCAATATCACCAGTGAGCCTCGGGCTCCAGAGGGAGTTATATTTATCTAAACCCAGCCTTGACCAGTGGACTGGAGCCCGAGCATTTGGCAGCGCTGGAGGTTATGCAGCAGAAGAGAAGAACAGCAGATGGAGGACAACGGGAGGTCAGAGAAGAGGAATGGGTCATGGGGATGAGGGGCTTGTGGCTCAAGCCAGCTCTCAACCTCTCCTGAAACACCTGCTGGTCTTTTCCCCACTACCCTCAACCCTCCGCCATAACTTCAGGACTTTCTCTTTGCTTTTCTATAACGCAGGGAAGATTCTAGTATTGAAAAGCACTTGACAGCAAGTTAGGGAAAAGAAAATATAATACAATGAAATGGCCCAGAGGGAAGATAGTTGGATATGTCAAATTCAAGTGCAAAAGCTCAGTGCCACTCAGCATTGTGCCTTGCAGGGAAGTAGATTTTCAAAGAGAATAAACTGAGCCAGAATGCTTAAGGAAGAAATGGTTGGGGATTAGAGAGGTAAGTAAAGGTGAAAGAAGAGGTCAAAAGGGGTCATGGATGGGGGCTAGAGGCTGAAATGTCATTCTGCTGGAGTGCCATATGATATTTCAGTGATTCATTGCATGGTCTCAGCAGAAATGACAAGAGCAATCACATCAGAAAGGAGCAGCCCAGAGTAAGGGCAGGGTCTGATTAGATCAGTTATTTCCGATACCGGAGCTGGGCTTGTAGTGTCCACAGACTGAAATGTCATTAAGATCACTCTCCAGGAGAATTTCCAGCTCAGATGAGTCTTCCTCATCACTTAAAAAAACCAAACCAACAGGAAACAAACAACAAGAGCAAACCCATCACATCACATCAGATTGTCTACACAGTCCCCTAGAGTCCAGAACATTCTAGAGTATTTAGTTTGGTTTTAGTTTGGTTTACAAGGTTTAATCCCTTGGGGATTTTGTTTTGTTTTTTAAACATTTTATTTATTTATTTATTTATTTATTTATTTATTTATTTATTTAAGAGAGAGAGCGCGTACACACGAGCAAGGGGAGGGGCAGAGGGAGAAGGAAGAGCAAACTCCCCACTGAGCAGGGAGCCTGATGTGTGGTTATTACGATCTGTTCTTTCCAGCAGAGACTGTGTTTCTGTTCATTTTTTCATCCTCTGTATCTTGTATGGTGTGTGGGCCACCATGGTATCTCAAAAAATAAATGGACTCCTATAATTTTCATTATAGTTGTTATTTATAATTCTGACAATCTTGTTACATCTGTTTACTCTTTGTAAAGCAGATGTTCCTATGCCTTCTTTTGCAGAGAGTTAATTCTAATTTTTTCTCCTACTTATTTTGAAAGTATTGTCTTCTTGACTATATGTTAGTTGATGTAGCACTACTAACTGTTTGAATCCAGTTTCCTTTTTGGATAGATTGAGTCTACAGCCATGATTCTCACCTGAGGGTGCACAGCAGAATTATTGGAGTGCTTTGGAAAGAACCGCATGCCTAAACTTTACATGGAGAGTTTAATGTAGTAGGTTGGGTAGAAGGCAAGTGTCTTCATAGACCTTCTCTCTGAAGGTCTGAAACAGACTTTCTCATAGGACTGCTGCTCTGCCTTCATTCTCTTTTAGCTACTCAGCTATACCCGGGTGAAAAGAAGATGCTTATAAAACACTTGGAATAAAAGTAAACAGCGTTGATCCCTGAAAGATAAGCATGGATCCAACAAGTTAAAGAGTAAGACATGTTTCTGGAATCATGGGAACTACTTGACTTAAGAAAGGCTATCTTTGGTTGGGAAGCATGGTTGTCTTCAGCTGGGTCCTCCCCCAGAAGCAGAGCCTGAAGCACTGACTTTGATGTAGACAGTTCACTCCAGGAAGTGACCTTAGGGAGGAGAAGTGGGACAGGAAAGAGTGATACAGGGAAGGAAGGAATGCCAGTCCCCAGGGTGCAATATCTGGGGCTTGGTCCTGCTGGGGAGCCTCTGAGGAGCCATGCAGAATGCACCTAGGAAGAGATCACCTGAGGGAACCAAAGAAAGGAGTATTCATCTACCGTCAGTCAGAGTTTTCCCTAGAATGTTTAACTCCCCTACACTTCCAGGGTTGCCCATGGATCAGACTGGCTGCTGAGGATGGTGCTGTCAGTAACTTGTACCTCTGGTCACTGGGTGCTACAGCAACGGCTGGAGTCAAAACACAGGGTGAGAGGACATGGTGGTGCCCAAGAGGTGTCCTATACACAGTGGCCAATATACAACTTAAAAGAGAAGCTAAGAGAGGCACAGTATGGCTTTTTTTTTTTTTTTTTTTTTTTGTCCACAGCTAAATGGCATGTGGTTCTTTCCAAAGCACTCTTTCTCTTCCACTGTTCATTTAAAGCTGCATGGTGAGAGACTTTCCTTCCCTTCTTGTGTTCAAACACGCTGGCAGGCCTATGGTTCTACTAACCACTCTTAAATTAGAGGCAATCCGAAGGTTTCTTTAAGTCACAAATCACAGTTTCAATTCAATAATTTGAATGCCCCATATTGTAGAACAAGCAAATCTCTGAACTCAATTTATTTTTTATTTTATTTATTTTTTATTTATTTATTTATTTATTTATTTATTTATTTATTTATTTATTTTTAAAGATTTTATTTATTTATTCATGAGAGACACACAAAGAGAGGCAGAGACACAGGCAGAGGGAGAAGCAGGCTCCCTGTGGGGAGCCCGATGTGGGACTCGATCCTTGGACCCAGGATCATTCCCTGAGCTGGAGGCAGACGCTCAACCACTGAGCAACCCAGGTGCCCCAACAGTTGTGGGGTTTTACTGGGAGACTTTCATGCTGGCCCTTTCTGACTTTGACTACCCCAACACAGGCAGTGCCTTCCTTGGGGTTTATTTTATTTTATTTTATTTTATTACTATTTTATAGATTTTTTTTAATTGGAGTTCAATCTGCCAACATATAGCATAACACCCTGTGCTTATCCCGCCTTGGGGTCAATTTTAGTACCCATTCAACTTCTGTTCCTCAGCCATCTCTGTGACAGTCATCCCTTGCTTGCTGGTTGGAAGCATCCTGAGTGTAGTCCAGGGCTTCAGATTCCTCAGGGCTGTGTCAAGCTCTCAAAGGAAACAAATCCCTCTCACTAGGCTGGAGATGAGAAGGTAGCACGCCTCTCCTTCCTCCTTGGGGTGCATTGGATTCAGAGCATGGCGGCTCTCTCCAGAGAGAGCTTGTCACTAATTTAACCTTCACAAACCCCTCCCTACTCTTTTGGTACCCTCAAAACGGGTGGGGAGTTTCAACAGAGGAGAAGCTGACTTTTAGATCTTTCCTGTAAAGTGTCCCATTTTTGTTCATCTCAAGATTTACCTTGGTAACTGATACCTAACCTGACTGGGCATCTCCGTCACATCATATAAGTTAACAAGATAGCACAACTGCCATACTACGTGGTGAGTGCAGGGCATGAGGTCTGTGCATGTGGCCATCAGGAGAACAAAGAAAAGGGACCACATCACCCAAATGGAGGGCAAATGGTCCAGGGGATCCTGGAAAAGGTAACTCCTGATTTGATTCTTCCTTCGTGAAAATTCAATAAATCTCTTTCCCTCAGTTATATCAAGATATCATTGACATGCAGCACACTGTTAAGTTTAGGGTATACATTGCAATGATATGACTTCTAGATACTGTGAAATGATTACTATAGTTAAGTTTCATGGGCATCCATCATCTCATACAGATATAGAAAAAGGCAAAAGAAAAAATATCTTTTTTCCAGGTGGTGAGAACTCGTAGGATTTACTCTCTTAACAATTGTCTGTCCCATCCCTGGGACTTATTTATCTTTTAACTGGTCCTTTGTACCTTTTGACCCCCTCCTGCTAAGTCCCCTCCCCCTCCATCCTGCCTCTGGAAACCACAAGTATGGCCTTTTTTTCTGTGAGTTTGGGTTTTGTTGTTTTGTTTTTAGAATCCACATATAAGTGAGATCATACAGTATTTGTCTTTTTCTGTCTGATTTATTTCTCTTAGCATAATGTCCTCAAAGTCCAGCCGTGTCACAAATACCAAGATTTCCCCCTTTTCTAGGGCTGAATCATATTCCATTGTGTATACAAATGCCAGCACTTCTTTATCTATTCAGCCATCAGTGGGCACTTAGCTTGTTTCCATGCCTTGGCTATTGTCAATAATGCTGCAGTCAACATGGGGGTGCAGATATCTCTTCGACGTGGTGTTTTCATTTTCTTTGGGTATATTCCCAGAAGTGGCATTGCTGGATCATATGGCAGTTCTATTTTTAATTTTTTGAGGAGCATCCATACTGTTCTCCATGTTGGCTGCACCAATTCACATTCCCACCAAAGGTGCACAAAGGTTCCCTTTCCTCCATATCCTCACCAATATTTGTTATCTCTTGTCTTTTTTTTTTAAGAGAGAAAGAGAGCACATGTGCATAAGCGAGTCTTGGTGAAGCTAGGGGCGGGGCAGAGTAAGAGGGAGAGAGAGAATCTCAAGCAGGCTCCACACTCAGCACAGAGCCATACATGGGGTTCGATTCCATGACCCTGAGATCATGATCTGAGCCAAAATCAAGAGCTGGACGCTTAACCAACTGAGCTACCCAAGCACCGCATCTCTTGTCTTTTTGATGGTAAGTCATTTTAACAGACATGAGGTGATATCTCATGTGGTTTTGATTTGCATTTCCCTATTTGATTCTTTCTTAATGGATATACTGGAGTTATTAATGTGACAAATTTGGGGGGGAACTTTTTTGGAAGGAAGCATACTCAAGAAGATATCTCTATGCCAAGTACATTACATTTTTTGACAGATTCAAAAACCAAGATGATCACATACAAAGTCTTAGTGGGTTCTTTAACTTCCTCATTTAATCTCTAAAGTTCCTATAAACTCATGAATGTAAATGTCACTGTAAAATCAGATACTCTACACTGTTACTGATTAATTGTGGAGATTTCTCACATTTCATTTATGCTAAGAATAATAAGCTTCATTTTCTAAAGGACAGTATGAGAATGGGCATTTATGGATTTAAAATATACTTTGACAATAACTGACCTTGGGAGTTGAGAGGTATGAATACTTTGAAATGATGATATCATTTAAAAAGTAGTTTAAATAGGATTTAATGTACCGTGAAACTGTAATTTTAAATTAATGAGTGTACCTAGTAAAAAGCTTTGTATTGATAAAGAATATGAAGAGTCAACTGAAATATTATAATTATCTTAATAGTTAAAGCATCTTATTAATATGTCAATTATTTTGACAGGTTTTTTGAGGGGGGCGAAAGGAAGACACTCTGTCTTTTAGCATCTTTATCATATCATTATAAATCATTTACCAAGTGCTCACACATGCATCAGCTGTGATGGATCACACAGTCAAAATGTACGCATCATCTGGGCTTTGAGGAAATTCTGACTGAATGCTTTAAAGCCACAATTATATGCCTAAAACCGGGTCTTAAAAATAAATAAATAAATAAATAAATAAATAAATAAATAAATAAATAAATAAAAACCTGGGTCTTGATTTGATCTGTGAAAACCTTCAAAGTCATTACCCAAAAAAGAAAAGACGACAGACATCTGGTCAATCCACTTTATTTTTACTTGCTAGTGTGTAATGAATGACCTTTGTATCCAGACATAATGGGAGGATACAAAAGGAAGAAAAGACAAGATTGCTATCCTGAAAGAAATTAAAATCAGCTTCAGCTGACATTTCACAGGACAATAAGACTTACAGATATATACTGAGTAGCACTGAGTAGCACATAACAACCTAGTGCAGAGTAAACCCACACAAAGGGACACCATCGGTGACTATGGCAGGGAGTGGAAGAAGGTGGTTGAGGCATACATCCTGTGGGGCGGAAGAGGCAATGGACCTGTGACCTGTGTTCTAGTCCTCCAAATATCAGTGTCTTATTGTGGACCTTGGGCAATTAAGTTCCACCTCTCCTGGCCTTGGCTTGATCAACACTACAAGAGAAGGTGAAGACTAGATGTTCTTCAAGGCCCAGCTATCACAATACAGGATTCTAAGGACAAGTGGGGAGAACTTGGACAAAGAGGATGTTACATGTAGGAGAAAGGACAAGCACAGAGCCACAAAGGTGGGGGAAAAAACTAGTTTTTTTGTGCGTGGGCAAGGTGCGTCGTGGGACAGTGAGAGCTTGCTTAACTATGGTAAAGATTCTGGGAAATGGGCAAGACAGAGCGCAAAGCTAGGTAAGGGACAATATGCAGGGGCCAAGCAGCAAAGGACATACTGTGTTTCCTGTGGTGGAAAGTCTGACTTATCTTCATGCTCCTCACCTCATTCTACAGTCGCGATGTCCTCTTGGAACCTTACTGCAATTCCTTCCCCAAACCCACACACCAGATAGAGTAAGAAGAAGGTGTAGTTACAGACGCTTTCTCTTTAGACCCGCACAAGCAGACCCCTTTTGTGTGCCAGGACGCCAAGAGCAGTTGCAGAAAAGATGGTGGTCAATCCGATCAGCCTCAGCAGGCCTGGCACAGAGGGCAAATGTCTCTCCAAGAAGGTCGTGGTGATGGGCTGCGCAGGGACATCCTGGGTTCAGAGAACATTCGGTATCAGTATAGGGCTTTACCCACTTTGCTCCAGAAATCCTTTGTTTCCTCCAGTTCTTTGAACATGATCTACTCTTGCCTACGTCAAGGCCATTAAATAGAGTGTACCTGCTGCTCATGGCATTCATCCCCATTCCCCACTAGGCCCTTGACTTAGCTAATCGTGACTCCTGGGGGAGCCTTTCCTTTGCCCTCAGGCCAACATGGCCTCTTCTTTTTACACCCTTGGCAAGTCTTCTTCATGACACCTGTACTTTCTGGTTATCATATGTCCTCCTCACATGTTGTTGCTCTGTGAAAGCACTGCCCTTAACATGGTGGCTGATCAGAGTAGGTGCACAGTAAATATTTGTTGAGTTGATGGGGCGCCTGGGTGGCTCAGTCAGTTAAGCACTTGCCTTTGGTTCAGGTCATGATCTCATGGTTCTGGAATTGAGTCCTGCATCAGACTCCCCTCTCAGTGGGGTGTCTGCTTCTCCCTCTCCCTCTGTTTCTCCCCACTCTTCATGCTCATGCTCTCTCTCTCTTTCTCTCAAATCAATAAAATCTTATAAATAAATAAATAAATAAATAAATAAATAAATAAATAAATATTTGTTGACTTGAATGAATCCATGGTCTACTCATCCCTCAGTCCCATATCTGACAGAAGCACAAGACAATGACTTGGACTGGCAGGGCTATTCTTATGGACTTCACATTGATAAAGGAATAACTTTGACCTTTTTGACTCTTGTCCTCTGCAATGCATTTCACTCTATCCTCTGTGTGTCCTTCCTTCCAATCAGGAAAGCTTCCTGGAGTTTTATTACAAAAATAATAGTGTGTATATTGAAAATGCTTTTCTAATCTAAATCTGCTCCATTTCATTTCACCCCTGGTTCCCTAGACAGGAGATGCTGACATAGCTTCCTTTCATTTCCTACCCCCTGTTGGTAATCACCAGGTTAGAGATTTATTCAGGAGGCATTTATTGAGTTCTTCATATGTTCTAGAACTCTCTGACCAGAATAAAAAAATGTATATTTTCATAATAATCTGCAAGGAATATGGCATTCTATAGATTTATCAATTTCTTTTAAATCTCCCACCTCTGTCCTAACTCATGGTATCTTTTAATTTTAAAAGATATTTAACAAAAAAAGAATTTCCTTTTTTTTTTGAGAGAGAGAGAGAGAGAGAGAGAGGTAGAGGGACAGACGGAGAAGGAGAGAGAAAATCTTGAGCAGGCTCCACACCCAGCGAGAGCCGGATGCAGGGCTCGATCTCACGACCCTGAGATCATGACCTCAGCTGAAATCAAGAGTGGGATGCTTAATGAGTGAGATACCCAGGTATCTTTTTAAACATGCATGGGTTGAATCATTCAGAGAAAGGTATGTAAATATTACAAGTGGTTTTTTTCTGCAAATAATTGTTTTTAGAGAAAAGAGATTTAAATTCATGAAATAAAATATAACCTACCACTGATTCTGGTTCTGATTGCCAGATTTCATCCTCTGGGATCTTCCCCATGGCATGCAGGATCTGAAAAGAGTATTTTGGTGAATAACAAAAGTGGCACCATTTCCAGCTCATCTGCTCTTTAAATAAAGGACTAACTGATGACCTCTTAGGATATCCATTAAAAACATGAGGGGAAAAGCCAATGTAGTCCATTCAATCTTTAAAAGGCTGTAAAAGGAAAAAAAAAAAATAAAAGGCTGTAAAAGGTCTTTCATCCATGACATTTAAGAGCCTCCAACCATTAGGCTCGCCAAAGATTTTAGTAGTTGTAAGCATGCCTCAATAGGAATGAGATCATAGGGATTGTCAGGAAGCATATAAATGAATTCTGAATCATAATAAAAACATGTTTGGTTCTATAATATTAGACCTAGGTTATCTCTCAAGTACATCTACAGGAATCTTTTGTCCCATGGGGTCTTTTTACCTTGGGTGACATGATAGGTATTTTCATCATTACTTTTGGGTTAAAGTGTTTGTTGCACCTGAGAGTACTATTAAAATGGTGTTTCATAGGTCTTCAGGAGTTGGCCTCCAGGATCTCAGACATCTTTGACCTGCTTGTAGGGCCCATGCGTTGCCTTTTTCCCCACAGTCTATGACCCGAGGTCTTACCTCTCGGGCCGCTCTCTCTCCAGCCTCCACAGCGCCCTCCATGTAGCCACTCCAGTGGGTGGCAGTCTCCGTGCCTGCAAAATAAATCCTGCCCACAGGCTGTCGTAGAACCCTGGAAACAAAAGCAAAGAGGTAAAAGTGGTCAGTCTCAGAGGGTGAGAAAAGAGCCTTCCTACAAAGACCAAGTCTGGTCGGATTCCTCTGATACTAAATTATCAGGAGTATGCTGGCAATTCTGGAATAGTGTTTATAGGTTCCTCCAGTTCTTGCATGATCCTTGTCACAGACAAGGAATAAAAGCTGAAGTCGGTCTCTGCACCAAGTGCTTACAAGATAGGGACTGACATTAGCGGAGTATGTATTTGCTTCAACTATGTGAAATGAGGGAGTACTTGGGCCTGGTCATGTCTAGTTCCTTTTATGGCTCACCAGCTCTAAGCACGGTGATACATGCCCCAGTTCCCTACCTGGTTATTCCACCAATGAACTTGGCAAATCAATTCCTCTCACTGAGCTCTGGATCCCCCATCTCTTAGAGGGCATGGTGCAATGATTTCTAAGGACTTTTCCATCAGTGACAGGTAACAAATCTGTGGATCTGACTCCTATAAAATTACCCCTCATTGGGGGCGCCTGGGTGGCCCAGTGGGTTATGTATCTGACCCTTGATTTCGGCTCAGGTCATGATCTCAAAGTCATGAAGTTGAGCCCTGAGTTGGGCTCCCCACTCAGCAGGGAGTCTGCTTGTCGTCCTCTGCTTCTCACCCTGTGCTTTCTCTCTCTCTCTCTCTCTCAAATAAATAAATAAATCTTAAACAAAGACTACTACTCACTGAGTGCTTACCTCTATCCTTGTTAAGAGTTTTGCTGCATGAAATTAACAGTTAGCATTTGTTGGATGCTGAGCACTCTTCGAAGAGCATTAATCCTCACCACAACCTTATGAGGTCAGTGCTGTATTAACCCCATTTTGTAGATGAGAATATGGAGCTACAGGGGCTGTGATGTTGTGATGCACTGTCAAGACCCCCCCTTCAAGAATGAAGGATTTATTCTCAGCTACTGGGAGTGCTGCCAGAAGATGCCCTCAATGTCAGTCCTCTCTGGAGATTGTCTCTGCTGAAGAAAATGGCCTCACCTCAAGGTCATGCCTTCTTCCAGAGGCAGGAGAATTCAATGACTAATCATCATGGGGTGATAAAGGCTTAGACCCCCATGTTCCAACTTGGAACAACCCTTAAGGGCCATCCTAGCTCCAGAACTCCCTATGGGGTCAGTGGAGGCCTTCCCTGGAAGTACATCACAGTCTAATTCCTCCCTCTGCCCACTCTTGCTTCCTTCCTCCCACCTCCACAAGTATTCACACCAAGGGTTGTCTCGAGTACATATCCTGTGTGCTAATCTGTGTTTTGGACTCTGCTTCCTGGGGAATCTAATCAGCAACAAAGATAGTCATTCACTCTAGGTCATGGCTAGTAAGTGGCAGAGCTGGTATTTGAATCCAGGCCATTTGACTCCAGCACCCACAGTCCTTTGTTTTTTTAAGATTTATTTATTAGAGAGAGAGAGAGATCATGAGTTGGGAAGGGGCAGAGGGAGAGAATCTTCAAGCAGACTCCCTGCTGAGTGTGGAGCCCAACGTGGGGCTCGACCCCACGAACCATGAGATCATGACCTAAGCCGAAGTCAAGAGTTGGATGCTTAACTGACTGAGCCCCCCAGGGCACTCCAAGCACCCACAGTCTTAACCAGTTAGTTACTCTTCCTCCCTCTATCAAATTATTTAATCTTTTTAAGGAGCTCCATGGCATAGCTACTATTATCATTATCTCATTTTACACATGAGGAAACCAGCTCAAAGAAATGTGTGCTGACTTGTCAAGAGCCACTTCTAGAAAATAGCAGAGCTAGGATTTGAACTAGGTCTAGAAGATGTCAAGGTCTGTTTTATCCTCTGTGCTTTGCCTTATGTACCATCATCACTAGTTAGCAAAGAGTGCTCAAAAGCTATATAAAGGGACAGAAATGGACTGCACTTGGCTTCTAACAGGGGTGGTTTGTTGTTGCTCTGACAAAAATACCATAAGGGAAACACTGTTACCATGTCATTATTCATCTTATCTCAGGTTTCCTTTATATCAAGTAAGGGATGCGGATGTCTGGAGTGAACACCCAAGCTCTATCTTGGTCACCACTGAACACCGCCAAACTTTTCATCAGAAAAACAAATGGGCTTGCTTCAACTGGTGGCTTCTCCTTTACTGGGCCTCACTGTAGCCATTAAGAATTAAAAAGGGATGGAAAATAGAAGGGAAGATATTATAGAATATTAAATACTGCCAAAAATACATGTAATAATCTGGAATGATCCATAGTCAGCATTGCCTGGAGAGCCTAGGGATATTCAGGAAAGATGCCATGCAAAAGAAGGTAAATTTGCTTTCTTCAAGTTCATCAAATGTTGCTTTCATCAAATGAGGGCTTTTTTCTTTTCTTATAAGATTCTATCTATCTATCTATCTATCTATCTATCTAGTGAAAGAGAGTGCTAGCAGGGGCAGGGGGCAGAGGGAAAGGAAGAGAGAGAATCTCAAGCAGACTCTGCCCTAAGTCCCTCACGCGGGGCTCGACCGCATGACGCTGGCCCAAAATCAAGAGTAGGCGCTTAACCCACTGAGCCACCCAGGTGCCTGTGCATGTTCACTTTCTGCAAATCGAGGGAACTAAAACCAAAATGGAAACCTCTGGAAGGCCTGGCCAAAGCCTAGAATTAAACATTAGATAAGAAAATAAAGGTATAGAGAACTAGTTACGCAAACAATTGGAACATAAAAATGTAAAAACTCAGAATCAGTTTCAGACAAAGAGATATTTTTCCACGACTTGTCATATGTAAATTTTCCCTTGGGGCGAAAAATGTCCAACAGCTAGAGAAGAAAAATCCCTGCCTCCTCTTTTGCAAGCAAGTGAGCAGACAGTATATATTTGCAAAAAGGAGATTTCCATGTATATTTCTCATGGCTTGATGGAGTAAAATATTTCTTTATGTGTTTCACTGCTTAATCACTACAATTAGTTTTTCTGTATACACAGAAGTTAAATTCCTTAAGAAGTGTATGTTTATTTCTTAACTAAGGCACCATCAATACTGTCCTTTGTCTTCATCTGGAAACAGAGCATTTTCTCTGTATTTTCAGGGCCGTGAAAGTAACACTTTTTGCGGTACCTCAAACGTCATGAACCTGAAGGGTCAAGGGCAGCCCTGTGGCAGCCGGTCCTTGCTCAGTCCAGGAGTTATGTCACCAAGATATGCTGAGCTTAGTTCCTACCCTACAAATTGAAGCTGGTGATACAAAGCCTGACATATGTCCTTGGGGAGAAATAAAGATGAAACCAGGGCATTACCATGTCACCACCAACGCCCCATACGATAGGGTTTATATTGCTTCTGTCATGTGGCCAGGGTCAGGCTGATGCAGGGGAATCTCCTTTTTGCTCCCCACCATCCCAGTACCTGATAGACATTTTCTTGAAAAACCTTAAGGAACTGAGCATGAAACTTGCTATTCCGTGGTCAGAAATCCAATCGCATTGCAAAGCCAAAACCCAAAAGGATTGCTCCGACTGGCTTTTCTTTGTTGAAAGGGTAAGTTTTGTATTCCTGAATGTGTTACATTAGGCAAAGTATCCTATTTACCTTTCTGATTGTCCATTCAATCCCCAACATTAGCCAGAGCCCAGTCATGCAGAACTTTCCCCTAGACATCCCATAAACTTGAAGGATTTCAAGTTCATAATGTTCCATGTGCCCACGGTGCATTCTCCAATACCTTTCTCTGCCTTCTACACTCCTCAGGTGGTATGTGTCTTATGCAGCCTTCTTCGATTTCTCTTGGTGAGGCTAGCCCAGCATCCCTCCCCGGTCCCCACGGCATCTGTATGCCCATCTATTAGTGTACTTACCAGAGCACATTAGAGTCCATGTTTGCTGGCCTCTCTTCCCACCCCCACCCCAGCATCTTCACAGTGTTAGCTCCTTCGTAGCAGGGAGGAATTTTCTCAGTATGGAAGTTTCCAGCACAATGCTTGGCAAAGGGTTGGCACTTAGCCAATAAGTCCCGAATGAAGCAATTACTATGGACGTATTCTATAATCAGCATATCCCAAAATGAGCTTAATGACCCAGGAGCTAATCGGGTGGTGCTCTTTAGTCCCAGAATGTTCTGTTACGTGGTATTTTGCCATCTTCAGGAAGATAAGGAAAGTGTTCACCAAAATCATTGTGTATCTTCTGACAAGCAGGTTTTAATCCTTCTTACGACTGATTTTTGTGGACAGACTGATCATCCACCTATATTCACCCATACTTTCTTTTTATTGTATACTCCCAACAGACTTTTCCTCACTACCCTACATTTCCTATTTTATTTAGATTGAGCTGTTGGCATTAAATTATTGTTTGGCTTAGTATTACTATAATGGTCATAACAATTACAGCTAGATCATCAATCCATGCCTTGTTGTCATCAAACACAATTATCTAAACACCAATGAGTCCTACTTGGATGCACAATGCTGTTAATGCTAAAAGCCATTGAATTGTGCACTTTGGGTGAACTGTATCGTATGTGAATTATATCTCAGGAAAAGCATTTCAAAAAAAAACCCTCGGGCACCACGGTGGCTCAGTCGGTTAAGCATCTGACTCTTGGTTTTGGCTCAGGTTGTAATCTCAGGGTCATGAGCTCAGCATGGAGTCAGCTTGAGGTTTCTCCCACTCCCTCTGCTCCTCCCCATGCTCATGTTCTAAATAAATAAATAAATAAATAAATAAATAAATAAATAAATAAATAAAATCTTTATTTAAAAACCCTCATGTTGGGGATCCCTGGATGGCTCAGCAGTTTGGCGCCTGCCTTCAGCCCAGGGCATGATCCTGGAGACCCAGGATCGAGTCCCACATCGGGCTTCCTGCATGGAGCCTGCTTCTCCCTCTGCCTGTGTCTCTGCCTCTCTCTCTCTCTCTCTCTCTCTCTCGTGTGTCTCTCATGAATAAATAAATAAAATCTTTAAAAATAAATAAATAAATAAAAATAAAAACCCTCATGTTGTCATTAACATACTGGTTATTATCCTTTGTATGCCATCTTGTGTTTTCTCATACATTTGCTAAAGAAAATGAAGTCCAGAGAGAAGCAACCTGTCCAGGATGACAAAGTTGGTTATTGGTAGAATCAGGACTGTACCCAAGTCCCTGCACTCCCAGTCTAGAATTCATATTGAAGAACCACTATATGTCTGAAATAGAGCCTTACTATCCTGATATTTTCAAAGATACGTGTTTGGGAGGTCAGTGTCTTTAGTAATAAATTTCTAAGAAATTCTGACTTGAGGATTGCTTTTTTAAAAAGAGATTTCAATTATTTACTCATGAGAGACACACAGAGAGAGGCAGAGACATAGGCAGAGGGAGAAGCAGGCTCCCTGTGGGGAGTCTGATATGAGACTTGATCCCAGGACCCCCGGATCATGCCCTGACCTAAAGACAGACACTCAACCACTGAGCCACCCAGGTGCCCTGAGGATTGCTTTTTAATACTATACCCATGTTGACACTTCTACAGTTATTTATTTATTTATTTATTTAATTTATTTATGAGAGCATGCACAAGCATGGGGAATGGGCAAAGGAGAGGGAAAAGCAGAATCTCTGTTACACAGAACTCTAAGATCTTGACCTGAGCAGAAGGCAGACACTTACCTGACTGAGCCATCCAGGCTCCTGTACAGTTCTTTTTTTTTTTTTTAATATTTATGTATTTGATAGAGAGCACGCATGAGAGTGAGGGAAGGGGTAGAGGGAGAGGGGGGAGAGAGAGAGTCTCAAGCAGACTCTACACTGAGTGCAGAGCCCAACATGGGACTCAATCTCACAACCCATGAGATCACAACCTGAGCTAAAACCAAGAGTTGGACGCTTAACCCACTGAGCCACCCAGTGCCCCTACAATTTCATTTTAAGGAAATTTTACTAAGCTCTGAACTCACTATAAAGATAATTCTTCTGACAATATAAGCAAACCCTCTGACTACCTAAATTCCTATTCTTATGTGGCAACCTTTGTGGGTTATATTGATTAGGATTGTTCCTTCAGAAGAATTCAGAGTGCAAGGCACCCATCATGGTGCAGAATTATAAAGACTTCACTCTGGAAATTCATAAGATATAAAGGAAATTGGGGACTTCTTTCTTTCTTTCCTCCTTCCCTTTCTCTTCCTTCCTTCCTTCCTTCCTTCCTTCCTTCCTTCCTTCCTTCCTTCTTTCTTTCTTTCTTTTTTTTTTTCTTTCTTTCTTTCTTGTATATACAAAAAATATATTAAAAAGAGGGAGAAGAGCTCAATGAATTCATTTAGAGTTTGGATTCAGGTTCAGGGAATTTCAATAAGAGCTTTACATGATTTTACTCTACCTTCCATATTGAGTCATGATCCCAGGGGGAAAGTAGGTGGTGTAGCAGCCCCCGGAGTACTGCTCCTCGCACCAGTTCTTCTCTTCGTAGTGTACGGGCTACAAGAGAGAATGACAAAAACTCAAAAAAGATGCAAATGAAGGTATCCAGTATAAAATAAATCAAACACAGCCTGGTGGGCTTCATATTAAAGAACCAATATACGTCTTAAATAGACCCTTATTATTAGCTGGATATTACTTTAGGCAAGTAAATGTCCTTGGTAAGAAACTTCAAAGAACTTTTAACTGGAGAAAGTTCTCTCACTTGGTTCATTCATGTCTCAGGAACCATTGATGAACTGCAGTTGTCTCATTCCACTTTTTAACTGGTATTACCGTTTTTTAAGGATTATTTTATTTATTCATAAGAGACACACAGAGAGAGGCAGAGACATAGGCAGAGGGAGAAGCAGGCTCCCCACAGGGGAGAAGCCTGCTTCTCCCTCTCCCTCTGCCTGCCACTCCCCCTGCTTGTGTTCTCTCTCTCTCTCTGTCAAAAAAATAAATAATCTTTAAAAAGGTAACTAAAATAAGCTTTATCATTTAGTTTTATATTGAAACAAAAATCAACATGGCAAGTTTTAAGAGAAAAATGTCAACTTAAAAACAGATATTGAAAAAATGTTTTGTCTAAAAAGCATGCAGTCACATAAGGCATGTTGGACAGTTGTGTGAAATGCATCCTATTTTCAAAGCACAAGGCCCTACTTGAGGGGTGTCAGTGGGTCCCGGTCACTGGTGGTCTTGCCACATCTCATGTGAAGCCCTCTTCCCTCTGCATCTTAGGGCAACAACCACTTTGGGAGCCCTTGTCCCTGGCTGTTTCCAGCCACTCAGGAGAGAGGGTGGACTTCATCTTTCCCCTTTCCCTGCTCCCTGGGCTTGCTTCTTTCCACATGATAAACGCTGAAGCAAGAATAAAACAAGTGCTTCTCTTAGTGCCAGGAGCAAACAAGGAAAGCAACAGATAATTTTTATCAACCTCAGTGAATCATCCACATCCTTCTTTGAAAAAGAGATTTTCCCACATTAAAAATGCTCAGCTGTTTTGGAATTTTAGAGCAACCTCTTTCCCCTCCAACTGGGGTTCCCCAAACAACCATCTTACAGGTTGCTGGAGGGATCTCAGTGACACCCTGCTTCAGCCTGAGAACGTCTCAGAACAGAACAAGAAAGCTTGAGTATTTCCCAGGGTGAAGTATCCAGAACAGCATTTTAAAACAGAAAACCAGGGGCGCCTGGGTGGCTGAGTAGGTTAAGCACCTGCCTTTGGCTCAGGTCCTGTTCCTGAGGTCCTGCGATCCAGTCCAGGATCTGGCTCTCTGCTCAGCCGGGAGTCTGCTTCTCCCTCTCCCTTTCCCTGCCCCTCCCCCTGCTTGTGCTCACACACTCTCTCTCTAATAAACAAATAAAATCTTTGGGGAAAAAAAAAACAGAAAAAACAGTCATTTTTAACAGATGTGAACTGATTTTATTTTGGTGTGTGTATATTTATAGTTTTGCTATTCCACTTGCACTACCCTCGAGCCGAGATCTAGGCTATGCTTATATTTAAACTTGCTGAAGGGTCTATAAAAGCACACACAGAAAAATGAAACAAAACACATTCTTCGTTATTCTTATGCTTCTCTCCAGAGCAATCAGTCACTCTCATTCATTTGCTGAAAAGGAACTCCGAAAATCCTCAAGTTCACCTACATCATGTGCAGTGGGGGGGACGGGTCTGTGGGGCAGGGTATCTTGCTTTAAAAGAATGAGCCTAGATGACACACTGAAAAGCTACAACGATCTGAATGGGAGGGACTAAGCTACTGTGAAGCTGAGCAAGCTAAGTGTGGGAGTAATAAGATTAAGCCATGTAGCTGCTCAACTAGGTCGTGATGGGCACTGCAACGATTTGGATTTAAGAGGCTTAACAAGTTAAACACTCTTAGCTCCCTCATTAGATTTTTCTCATGCTTTAACCGCTCACTTGTCCGTGGGTCTCCCTTGTCTTCAAAATGCTTCATGGATAACAGGATTTAATAATCGCTTTCAAAAGGTGATTTAATCCATGTTCAAATGTTGAAACCCCAGCAGTCTGGTGCATGTAACAAGAACACGAATTCATTGCTTTAAATATGGACGAGGTGGGGTGATTATGTCTGCTGGTGAGGGGTGCACTGGGCTCTCTGAAGGTCGCCAATGTCCCTCCCCCCGCCCCCCCCTGGTCGATCCCACCCCATCCTGCCTTTAACCACCTGGGTGGGGTGGGGGCTACTACTCGTGTAACTGGCAGATCACAGTGTCCTCATCCTCAGGCTACTTCTGAAGGTATCTGTGAAACTCAGGTGGCAGGGCTCAACCTGAGCCAGTCACACCCCTAATGCTCAAGGGTAAAACAAAGGAAAAAGGGATGTGCAGGAGAGGGACAGGCCACCCGATTTTTACCTCTGAGAGGGTGGACAGTGGGGTGGGTGTTAGGGAATGCTTATATGTTACATCAACAATGTAAACATGCAAATCTCATCATTTTATAAGATTGGTGAGAGAAAACTCTTTGCCTTCCCATACTGGCTGCTAGGATCCGGGGTCTCACCAGGGGTAGCAGAAGCTTTACTCTTTTGCCCTCTGACAGAGGTGGGAGTGGAGTGGCCTAATGTTCCACTCCAGGAAAAGCTCTGAACTCAGGGACAAGTGTAGCATCGCCAGCAACACAAGAGTGTTACAGGATTCCTTTTTTTAAATTATTTATTTATTTATTTATTTTGAGAGAGAGAGAGAGAGAGTGAAAGAGCAAGCAGGGGGAAGGGGCAGGGAGAGAGGGAGAAGCAGACACCCTGTTAATCAGGGACCCAATGTAGGACTTGATTCCAGGACCCCGGGATCATGACCTGAGTGGTAGGCAGACACCTAACCGACCAAGCCTCCCAGGTGCTCCGATGTGGGATTCTTGAGCTGCCACAGCTGCAATCAAGACCTATGTTCTTTGGGATAGCTTGTAAGTTGACCAGCCCTCTGTAGGCCCCTCTGAGAATATGTCAGAGAAAACATGAGCTCTAGAACCCTACTTGCATGAGCCTATCCCTGGGACCCCCTTGAGGACAAAACCAGGGGTCTCTCTCTTGGGAAAGAGATGAAATGCAGTCTTACCTGCAAAGCTTCTTGGGAACCCAGGACTTTTGCATAGAGCTCACAAAGTTTCTTCATCCTACAGAAGAGAAAGACAAAAGGGCAAATGAAGAAAGAAGGGAAGTAAAAGAGGCTCCCATCCCTTCATTCAAAGACCCTGTGAGCTACTGCTTCCACTTGCCATTTCATTTTAATTTTTCAAAAACAGGGCACTATGTTCTATTTTGAATGTCTTAAGTCTATGTGGTCACCAACAGTATTAAGGAAGAGAAAGTGACACATGGTGGGCATCACTGGGCTCACTCGGCAATTTGTTCATTCATTTAAGAAAACATTGTGTCAGTCCGCTAAGGGCTAGAGATTCGGGGGGCATCCGGATGTGATCCTTGCTTCCCCTCTGCCTCCCACCACCCCAGACAATGGATGGAGTGGAAAAAGAAAAGGGCAGGAAAAGCTTTGAATTCTGCTTCTGCCTCCTAAGTACTATGAGATCTTGAGCAGGTTACTTAAGCTCTCTGAGCCTTAGTTTTTATCAACCAAGTGGCATGTTTTTTTTTCTTTCGTGACGTAAAACAGTGTAGTCCTCAGACCACCATCAGGCAGCAGCAACATCAACCTGGGAACTTGTGAGAAATGCAAATTCTCGGGCCCCGCCCCAGACCTGCTGATTCAGAAAGAGCAGTGGCAGAGAGATGTGTTTTCCCAAAGCTTCCAGGTGATTCTCAAGTCTGAGAACCAACCAGACAAAAACCTCCTACCTTCATGGATCTTAATAGTCCAGTGGCAATTTTTTTTTTAGGTGAGTGGCCCCATCTAGACCTCCATAACCTCTGGCCAAGCACAGCAGTGGCGATGGTCACAGAGAAGCATGGTAATGGAGAGGAAGGAATGTGCCATAATGTGATTAAGAGGCTCTGAGTTGGTAAATATGCATCTGTGGTGGTGTGGGAATAAGTAGCTGGGAGTGGTGAATGCTGACTTCTGGAAGAAATTGCCACCTCCAGAGAAGCTCGTCCCTCTGTACCTATCACCTGTTAATTGTTATGCTTCACTCATGCAGGATAGTTGCAGACTGCCCTGCCATGCAGTCATCTTTCTACCTGGTTATCTCTTTCCTAAGTACATTTTCAGCCCCTGGGCTATGTCTATTTTTGTATTCAATATAGCTCCTTGCATGGTATCCTATGTACAATAAGCTCAATAAATATTAATTTGAACACTCGGTTCTTAAATTATTGGCACTGTGCCTTTATAAAAGACCCTTATATTTAACATAGCAGACACGTAGCATTGGCAGTACACAGGTTATTAGGCAGTCTTCAAGTTAAAAAGTTAAGTAAAATGGAAAGGTGGGCAAGGAGGCAGAAAAGCAGGAAAGAAGAAAGAAGAGGCACTTTTCTCCATACCTTTCATCTTTGGTAAGACGTGCCAGTTTTCTGGCTTTGTGGGCAAGGATAAATCTAAAACATACAAATCAGAAAAAGGGGGAAATTAACAGCTGCTTTCATCCTGGCCCCCTTGTCTACAGCTACAACATGTGCCTGGAGTACAAATTAAAAGTCAACCAGAAGAAACAAATCAAATGCTAGTTTATTTCGTTCAGTGTTTTACTCTTTATCTGCTACATTCTTGATAATACGAAGATACTAAGATCATACTATGGTTAATCCACCTTCCCCCACCCCCCTATGGCTGATGGCCAACAAGAATGAGTCCTTGGTCTCAAATGCTCACCTAAGGGGGTCATCCAGCCCTTGCTCTTTGGTTCTGTCTCCACGATGGTGTCTTGTTAGTGTCTGGTCTTCTAAAATATGCCTGCATTTCTAGCTCTATGATTGCCTTCAACTTAATACCTGGCTTTTATCTCCACAGATGGCTCTCTCAGAAATCAGTTTGTATATATCTTAGGGCCCATCTCAATTTTGGTTGTTTCAGGTAACCACCAGTCTGGGCCAGGTTCTGACCCCCAAGACATCCCCGATCTGTGCTGGTTTTCCCTGCCAAGCTGAGAATGGGGCCGGCCTTGGCTCCTCTCTGGCAGGACTCAGAAAATCTCAGCATCCCACATAATTACTATTGATGCCCACACAGGATCCACAAGAAGCCCTTTTGGTAAAACACCCTAAATCATCTTTATGTTATGCTTTTCCACAAAAGACAGCTCACCAAAATATATCTACCTCTAGCACCAAATATGAAGCAGAAAACTGATACAACAAATTTTAAAATGGTAGTGGTATTCTACTTCCACTCTAAATATTTATCCATTGGAATACATTATTTTTTAAAGGCATTAATAACTTTTCTACTGCCAGATTTGGGGCACATCTATTAATAGCATGGGAAGATTTTTGTCAACACCGAATAGCAACCAACTCCCCAGAAGCGTGCCTTACCCCATTATGGCGGCATAGTTGCCATCAGGTTTGGTATCATCCAACGTGTAAGCAATTGGAGCTTCCTCTCCTTCGATAATCATGGTTCCACAGTAATCTTGGAAAACAGCCAAATGGAGAAAGATATTCATCACCCTATCAAACTATCCATAATAGTTACTGTGAAGCACACATTTTCAATTTAAGAAGCCCAGAGTCCAAATATAAGATGTTATACTCTAAATAATGAAGGCAAACCAAACCGATGTCAAAAGGAAGGGTGAGTAGCCAACATTTTGTGAAGGACCAAACTGTAGACGCCTCTCTGCACAGAATAAAGCAATGTGATTTATGAAGGAATCCAGGCCACAATTCAATACAATCTTGTTTTCCCCGTCAGTAAGACTCATGTCTCTTCCCACTTCCTCTTTCATAAGAAATCAGATAAAACCAAAGATGTGTAAAAAAAAATATATTAGTCTGTTATCGTGAAACAGCAGGGACTGAAAGTTCACATTTTATGAGGAACCACTTAGACTAAGCCAACTAGTTCCTGGTTTTCTGGAGACAGAGCAGAGAGCACATGATAACTAACCTCCACAGAGTCCCAACCCCTCATCTGTTAAATGATTTCCAAAACAACTCAGGCAACAACATCAGCTCATTCTGGTCAAAAGTGCTTCTCTCATTCCCTCCAGTATTTCCTTGCAAATTTGAGGTTATTTGAGCAAAATTATGGTGGAGAACCCTGAAGCAAATGTTGTCTAGAAAATCCAATGAGAGGAATCAAAAAAGAAGGAAGAAAGAACAGAGAACTTTGAGGATATGCACCACCTTCAACCTGTGTGTGAGCAGACTACACCTGAAGGTTTGTTTGTTTTACCTGCACTTGCCTCTCTCTTTCTCTCTCTCCTTCCATATCCCCTCCACTGCACACATGTGAGAATCCAAGTCCTGGTCAGCCACTGCATTAAGGGGTGCTTGCATGCCCCTCAAGTGTGCAGGGACAGGAAAGATGTTGAGAAAAATTGAAGTATGGGAAGAAGAATTGTCTTAAGTCCATCCAAAAAATCAAGAAGACTTAAGGATACAAGAGAAATAGCCAAGGAATAAATCATCTGTTATAAGAAGAAAAGAAAGAAGAGATGAAGAGAGAGAGAGTGCACACGGATGATGGCGGGGTCAGCTAGACTGGACAGAGAGGTAGCATAGGACACCAGGCTGCCCCAAATGGATGGAGGGGCTCCTTAGACACTTCCTTCCCAGAGCAAAGCTGGCCTCTGAGCCATGCAGGCACACTGGGCAGAAGTGAAGAAAAAAGGGGCAGAGAGGAAAGTTACATTCATGCCGGGACAAATTATGTGGCCTTGGGTGACATTTCTATCTCTTGTAGGTAGATTGCTCAGAAGCCCTGCCCATGCACACCGGACTTCTTCCGGTCAGCTTGGTCAGGCCTCGCTCCTAAAAAGGAAGGGACAGTCAAGGACATATGGACATTTAAGGAAGTCCTTTAATGAGAGAAGCAGCCTCAAAAGCAGAAATAAACTAACAACAAAGAAGGAACTCTTGGGGAAAACAAGACAATGATTCAGGGAGTAGGAGAAATTTCCCTGAAAGTGGTAAGTAACATTCCCAGAGAGAAAAGAGAAGGTATTGCAGTTATGGGAAGTGATAAAGAGGAAAATTTAGGATGAAATAATTTAATAGAAGCTTTTTGAGTGTGGGGGTGTGGAGGGTGAAGGTTTGAAAAAAAATGATTATGCTAAAAAAATGATTATGCTCATCTGGAAGAATAACTGAAGTTTACCAAGGATGAAATTAAAGGAAAAATAATGAAGAATGTCCTATCAGATATCAAGCATACTATAAAGCCACAGTGATTAAAACACTGCAGCACTGTCACTGAACTAGGTAATATAAATAAATGTGTGCTCTCCAACTTGGGGTGTGCACACGTAGATTGCACATCTAGATAGTAGAGGAAGATGTTAAAAACTCTTATTTTCTATTTTTATTCTTTTTAAAGACTTTTTATTTATTTGAGAGAGAAAGAGAGCACAGAGGGAGAGGGAGAAGCAGACTCCTTGCTGAGCAGGGAGCCCAAAGTAGGGCTTGATCCCTGGACTCTGAGATCATGAACTGACCAAAAGCAGATGCTTAACTGACTGAGCCACCCAGGCACCCCAGAAATTCTTATTTTTTAATCTACCTTTTCAAAAAGTCTACTTTTGTATTTTTTCATATTTTTTTTTTACAATTTTAAAAATTTAAATTCAATTTGTCAACATATAGTATAACACCCAGTGCTCATCCCATCAAGTGCCCTCCTCAGTGCTGGTGTATATTTTATAATTAGAACAATGCATTTTTCAGAGATTCATGTACATAATTTAGGAATAAACATACACATTGGTAATTAATGTTTACATTATTTTTAATGTATAGTGTTACAAAAGATATCTGGATCCCTATGTCAAAGAACAATGGAATGGAATTGCTAATCCAGAAAAGTCCCATGTATATGTAGTAAATTCAGTAGGCTGAAACCATCATAAACAAATTTTAAAGATATTGTGCAACTCATGCAGAAAATACTTGTGAAATATTTGCAACATATATAGAAAAACATTAACAAGCAAAGGATAAGTATGTAATTTACAAGACAATTTAATATAGTCTCAAGCCTTCTTAGTGATTAAAATTTACAAATTCTAGATAAATGAGATATGTTCTTGTGCTGATTGGCAAAAAGTTTAAAATATTATTAGTAAAATATTATTAGTTGGCAAGGACGTAGGAGGACAGGAACTCTAACAAAAATTTCAAATGTCTACCCATGTCAGTTGACTTCAGAATTCCACTTTTACAAATATATCAAAAGGAAATCCTTCTATACAGATCTGCAGAGCTATATGAAGAATGTAGTTTACTGCAGCATAGTGTGTAATAGCAAAAACTTGGAAACAATCGAAATGGGTATCAACAGCAGTCCTATTTGATGGAGCCATACAATGAAATACTGTTTATTCAGTTGGTGAAATGAGGTAGATTTAAATGCGCTGACATGGAGAGACATGTCTATGGTGCATTGTTAACCAAAAAAACAAATGTCAGGATGGCATGTATCTTGTTTTTTTTTTAAATGCTTTTTGAAAAATATGTAACATATTTACTTAGAATTATATTTGCATATGACTGTTACACACATTCTTTTTTTTAAGATTTTATTTATTTATTCATGAGAGATGAGAGAGAGAGAGAGAGAGAGAGAGAGGGAGAGAGAGAGAGAGAGAGGCAGAGACACAGGCAGAGGGAGAAGCAGGCTCCATGTAGGGAGCCTGATGTGGGACTCATCCCGGGACTCCAGGATCACACCCTGGGCTGAAGGCAGGCACTAAACCAGTGAGCCACCCAAGGATCTCCACATTCTTTTATATATATTTAAAGTGTATATATATTTTAATATATATGTATACATATATTTAAAGTATTACCTATGCATATGATAAATTTCTTTTTTTTTAAGATTTCTTTATTTGAGAGAGAGCCTATGAGCAGGGGGAGGGGCTAAAGGAGAGGGAGAGAGGATCCCCCAAGCAGACTGTGTCTGAGCTTGGAGCCCAACATGGGGCTTGATTCCATGACCCTGAGATTGGGACCTGAGCCAAAACCAAGAATAAGACGTGTAAGGGACTTAGCCACCTGGGAGCCCCATATATGATAAATTCCTAAAGATAAACGACTTAAGTTTTTACTAGTTGTTCCCTTTAGGACATGCCAGGACACACACCATAGAGAGGGGCATTTTTCACTTTTATTTTTTTGTAAGTTTTATAGGGAACACCTTGACTTCTGGAAGTTTTTTAAAAGCTGGTATTGCTTCTGTCATTCTCAACAGAAATTGATATGAAGTAGATTTAAGGGAAAGTGTAAATGGTGTAGATGAGCAAACGCAAGGGAGATTGAAGGCTTCAGGTACTAGTAATGACCTGCTCTCTCCAGGTAAGTGGAGGTGGGAGGAAGGGCCAAGGTTGCTGTGATGGTCCTCGCAGGTGTGTGGGGAGGGCGGTGATGAAGATGACTGGATTTGGGGTGATTTTGCTGGGAGGCCAGCAAATTTCACCAAGATTTTATACAACAAGAGGTTGGGAAGCATTTCCTAGGATAACCAATCTACAAGCAACCAAACACTAACTAAGGCTGCTTGTATCAAAATGCAAAAAATTATGTTCTCTTTAATAACCCAGACCATACTGCACTGATAAAACAAAACAAAGCAAAGAAAGAAACTAGCAAAACTCTTGAATGGTTGGTGGCTGAATGTCCTTCACTATACTAGGCTGTTGGGGCTACGAAATTCAGCCCCTTTTATCTCACTAGCTTATATTCCTTGAGCTTTTGTGTTTCTCATTAATTATGGCATTTTCATTTCATTTCCCTTATAGCATCCCTCAAAAATTGTTATTGAACCATTCATCAATGTAACAGAAATAATATTGGATGCAAGTTTTCCCACCCTCCCCTGTGTTTCTACATTAGCCTAAGTAAGGTCAACGCTGAACTCAATGCATTGTCATGAAATTATCAGTTTACAAGATTGTCTTCCTGGAGTTTCTAGGTTATGGAAACATGCTTTTGAATTCCCAATGCCAACCACAGCCCTTGTTCATACAGTAGGTGCTCAATGTTGGTCAGTTGAAGGAATACATTAATATAGTAACTCAAGGGACGCCTGGGTGGCTCAGGGGTTGAAAAAATTTTTGAAATTTGAAAATGCTTTGGAGAGCTTTTAGTGTCTACAATCATTTTTTTTATCTTATTTGAGAGAAAGCAAGAGAACACAGAGTCTGGAGAAGAAGAAGCAGACTCTCTGCTGAGTGGGAAGCCTGAAGCGGGGCTCAATCCCAGGATCCCGGGATCATGACCTGAGCTGAAAGCAGATGCTTAGCTGACTGAGCCAGCCAGGGGACCCTCTACAATCATTGTTTAAAACTGTTCCTCAAGGCTCATTACCAACAAGGACTGAGTCAGACCCAGCCTCTTCTTGAGGATGGACAACTTGGGTATTCTTTTGATATTAGTACCTAACGTTAAACGTTCCTAGCACATAGCAGGCTTAAGATAAAGGTCTGTAGATATTAATGGAAAGTAACAGATTCTCTATACAAATAAAGACATTCTGAGCCATTAAAGGGAAAAAACTAATCTCTATTCCACGGCCCTAAACCCTATCTATTTGCCACCAGCCAGCTATCTAACGTGGGGGCCTGGGTCGTGAGAGGAAGCAGCTCAGTACGAGCAAGCTCTTCACAATTTGTCACTGTGCTGTTCTCCCCAAAGGGTAGATCACTTGCTCAACTGATGTACCGATCCAGCAGTAGTCTGAAATCAGACTTCCTGCAAAGGTAGAGGATTACGAGCTTGCATTGCGGCTGAAAAGGGGCAGATATGAGACGAATCGCCTTGAGGGAAACCGAACTCTTCCCCTTGGCCTCCAGCATGACCTCCTTTCTGCAGTCTTGATCCTCATTTCAATCCACCCTTCCCTCAGCCCTCAGTCCCAGATACCGACTGTTCTTATGTGACCTCCTCTCAGAAGAGAAGTCGATGTGATGGGAGTAAATAGGATAATGCTCTAGCACGGTGCTGTCCCATGCAGTAGCAACCTTGCCACATGTGGCTTTTTACCTCTGAAATGAAAGCAATTAAAATGAAATAAAGTTAAAAAAAATGTGGTTCCTCAGTCTCACTAGCCACAATTCAAGTGTTCAATACCCACATGCGGTTAGCGGCTGCCGTACTGGACAGAGACTCTCTAGAACATTTCCATTCTAGCACTTTTGCTGGCGTCCCTATAATGTTCTACCCGGTACAGCAGCACGCCTGTTGAATATATATGAATGAATGAATCACCTTAACTCTATAATATAGTAGAATCTCAACACGAATGAGAGATTGCCTGGAAGTTTTCAGAATCCCTACATTCACTAATGGCTCTATAAACTCACACTTTAAAAAACTGTATTAGAAAGTGACCATAACTGTTTTCACAAGATTTTGTGGCAGGGATAAAAACAAAACTTGATGTTAAATTATGTAGAGTCAGTCATAGTCCAAGGGAAGCTGATTTCCATGAGTTTGTGCCAGTGTATTTTATTTGATAGAACTATACTCAGAACGTCGGGGCACCTGGGTGACTCGGTTGGTTGAACAAGTGATCTTGTCATGATCCCTCTGCCTCCACCCCTGCTTGTGCTCTCTCTTTCTTTTTCTCTGTCTCAAATAAGTAAATAAATAAAATCCTAAAAAAAAAAGAACCTTACTCAGAACCCAGACTAATGTTTTCTGCCCAGCTTTCTAATAAAACCAGTTATATGCAAATACAGGTCTTTGCACCTCGTTTCTCGGAGCTTCTGATAATACTCACCCTTTTTCCTCCAGAAGGGCTCTTTATAATAAACTATGCACTTGATGACTGAGCCCAAAGGCACACGAGTGATCAGCTGGTTTCTCATCATTGGCAGAGGGGGGTTGAAATGAATCTTCATGCCCAGAGTAGGAGGAATGGCACTAATCACATACTTAGCCTGGAAGAAAAACAATGTGCTTAAACATTGTTCCTGGGGTTTTTTTTTTTCCTAATGTTTCTCCTTCATTTTACCCTTGGCCCCCTTCAAATATCTTTTCTTTTTTTGTCAAAGATTTTATTTGTAAGTAATCTCTACAGCCAACGTGGGGCTCAAACCCACAGCCCCGACATTAAGAGTTGCATGCTTCAATGACTGAGCTAGCCAGGTGCCCCTCGAGTGTCTTTTAAATGGAAGAACTGGGAAAATCATGTTGAAACCAAAACCAGCTCTTGTTCCCTAGTTTAATTCCTCCCATGACTTTCCATCACGCTTGGAGTCAAGGCCAGGTTCCTTACACTCACCTCCAAGGCCATACATGAAATGGATCCCTGTTACAGCTCTGATCTCATCTTCTGTTACTCTTCCCCTCACTCCTTTACTTCTGCCACATGACCACCTTGCTGTTTCTTCATCATGCCAGTCTTGCTTCTACCTCAGGACCTTTGCATTGGCTGTTCTACTTGGAATGCTCTTCCCTCAAAGAACTGCATGGCTCAATCCCTCATCTTTTTTGGTTCTGTGCTAAAGTATTGCCTTCTGAGCAAGGCCTTCCCTGACGACCTTATTTAAAATTGCATGACCAGTCCCCGCACCCCACCTTTTGGCACACCTTCTCCTCCTTCCCTGATTGGTTTTTTTCCATAGTACTTACCACCATCTGGTATACTTTAAATCTTAACTACATATTTGACTATGGCCTTTCTCCTTCGCTAGAATGTAAGCCACATGAGGGCAAAGAATTTTATCTGTTTGGTCCCCTGCTGTGTTCCCAACTCCTAGAATACTGCCAGACACATAGGAGGCATAAATAAATATTTTCTTTTGTATCAAATTACAAGGGAGTCCTATATAGAGCTGTGATAATATATGATTTTTGTAAATCTGTCCTCTCTCCAAATATTTTGGTTCTGTTTTCCCTTCTTTTAGACAGAGGTATCTTTTTTACTTTTGGCAAAGGGATTGTCTATGAAGTCTGGACTATTCTTGGCTTTATATCAGCGTTGGTTTTCTATGGGATTCTGGCCACATGCCCTAGTTTAAGGCTCTTGGTTACCTCATACACCTCATGGTTTAGGGTCTCCACAAGGACATTTTCTCCTGTCTGGTCAATGTGGGTCACAGGCCTCTCCAGCTTCACTTGGTCTCCAAGGAGGTCCATTATCCGTTCACTCACTTGACCAGATCCGCCCACAAATTTTCTCTCCTGGAAAGAAAAGAAGACTCAAGAGGTGGGTAGGATATACAGGAATGAGTTTCATTTATTAAGTGGCTAGTTTTTCTCACATATCTCTATGTGAAATGTAGAAATTGCATTTTTGCTGTTGGGAATAGTGTATTTGACCATTGTTTTCCAACTTGTGATTGCTGGCTTTTGAAAGATCACAGCCTTTCTAACAAGGTGACTGTTGGCCAATTCTCTTATGAATTCCCAGGCTCCACCCTCGGCTGGCCATCCTCAGCCTGGCCCCCATGTCCCACCTACCTGGCTACTACTCCTGCTTTGTGTTCCATCTACATCCTTCTGTTGGGTCACTAGGTCTGGTGAAATACCACCCACAGCTGGGCCACTGTTTGCCTGAGTGTACCTAAGCCAGGTTTTGCCTTTCCTGTTACTCAGGCTGAGAACCTCCCTGGCCACCCTAGGCCACCCTACTCTCCATTGTAGGCTGCCCGACTCATCCTGGGTCAGGTGCCAGTTGCTTCCAAAGGCTCTGCATAGCTATGCACACGGTTGAGCTGCCTTCTTCTAAATATCCAGTTCAGATAATTTTGTAAAAGTTTAAAAAAATTTCTGTAAAAGTTTATTTCCAATAGATCTAGGGAGAAAGGAAAGAGAGATGAAGAGGAGAAGGATGGATACACTGGATCAGATGGATTTCACAGATATATACAGAACTTTGCATCTGACCGCAACTGAATACATTCTTCTCAGTGCACATGGAACTTTCTCCAGAATAGACCACATACTGGGTCACAAATCAGGTCTCAACCAATACGTAAAGATTGGAATTGTGCCCTGCATATTTTCAGACCACAATGCGTTGAAACTAGAACTCAATCACAAGAAGAAATTTGGAAGAAATTCAAACACGTGGAGGTTAAAGAGCATCCTGCTAAGATGAATGAGTCAACCAGGAAACTAGAGAAGAATTAAAAAGATTCATGGAGGGATCCCTGGGTGGCGCAGCAGTTTAGCACCTGCCTTTGGCCCAGGGCGCGATCCTGGAGACCCAGGGTCGAATCCCACGTCGGGCTCCCGGTGCATGGAGCCTGCTTCTCCCTCTGCCTATGTCTCTGCCTCTCTCTCTCTCTCTCTCTGAGTGACTATCATAAATAAATAAAATTAAAAAAAGATTCATGGCAATTAATGAAAATGAAGATAAAACTGTTCAAAATCCTTGGGATACAGCAAAAGCAGTCCTAAGAGGGAAATACATCGCAATACAAGTATCCCTCAAAAAATTGGAAAAAACTCAACTACATAAGCTAACCTCGCACCTAAAGGAACTGGAGAAAGAACAGCAAATAAAACCTACACCAAGCAGAAGAAGAGAGAGAATAAAGATTCGAGTAGAACTCAATGAAATAGAGGCCAGAAGAACTGTAGAACAAATCAACAGAACCAGGAGTTGGTTCTTTGAAAGAATAAATAAGATAGATAAACCATTAGCCAGCCTTATTAAAAACAAAAGAGAAAAGACTCAAATTAATAAAATCACGAATGAAAAAGGAGAGATCACCACCAATACCAAGGTACAAATGATTTTAAAAACGTATTATGAGCAGCTATACGCCAATAAATTAGGCAATCTAGAAGAAATGGACGCACTTCTGGAAAGCAACAAATTACCAAAACTGGAACAGGAAGAAATAGAAAACCTGAACAGGCCAATAACCAGGGAGGAAATTGAAGCAGTCATCAAAAACCTACCGAGACACAAAAGTTCAGGGCCAGATGGCTTCCCAGGGGAATTCTATCAAACGTTTAAAGAAGAAACAATACCTATTCTACTAAAGCTGTTCCGAAGGATAGAAAGGGATGGAATACTTTCAAACCCAGTTTATGAGGCCAGCATCACCTTAATTCTGAAACCAGACAAAGACCCCATCAAAAAGGAGAATTATAGACCAATATCCCTGATGAACACAGATGCAAAAATTCTCAACAAGATACTAGCCAATAGGATCCAACAATACATTAAGAAGATTATTCACCATGACCAAGTGGGATTTATCCCCGGGATGCAAGGCTGGTTCAACACTCGTACAACAATCCACATGATAGATTATTTCAACAAGAGAAAAAACAAGAACCATATGATCCTCTCAATAGATGCAGAGAAAGCATTTGACAAAATACAGCGTCCATTCCTGATCAAAACTCTTCAGAGTGTAGGGATAGAGGGAACATTCCTCAACATCTTAAAAGCCATCTAGGAAAAGCTCACAGCAAATATCATTCTCAATGGGGAAGCACTGGGAGCCTTTCCCCTAAGATCCGGAACATGACAGGGATGTCCACTCTCACCACTGCTTTCAACATAGAACTAGAAGTCCTAGCCTCAGCAATCAGACAACAAAAAGAAATAAAAGGCATTCAAATAGGCAAAGAAGAAGTCAAACTCTCCCTCTTCACAGATGACATGATACTGTACATAGAAAACCCAAAAGACTCCACCCCAAGATTGCTAGAACTCATACAGCAATTCGGCAGTGTGGCAGGATACAAAATCAATGCCCAGAAATCAGTGGCATTTCTATACAGTAACAATCAGACTGAAGAAAGAGAAATTAAGGAGTCAATCCCATTTACAATTGCACTGAAAAGCATAAGGTACCTAGGAATAAACCTAACCAAAGAGGTAAAGGATCTATACCCTAAAAACTATAGAACTCTTCTGAAAGAAATTGAGGAAGACACAAAGAGATGGAAAAATATTCCATGCTCATGGATTGGAAGAATTAATTTTGTGAAAATGTCAATGCTACCCAGGGCAATTTACACATTTTATACAATCCCTATCAAAATACCATGGACTTTCTTCACAGAGTTGGAACAAATATTCTTAAGATTTGTGTGGAATCAGAAAAGACTCCGAATAGCCAGGGGAATATTAAAAAAGAAAACCAGAGCCGGGAGCATCACAATGCCAGATTTCAGGTTGTACTACAAAGCTGTGGTCATCAAGACAGTGTGGTACTGGCACCAAAACAGACACATAGATCAATGGAACAGAAGAGAGAATCCAGAAATGGGCCCTCAACTCTATGGTCAACTAATATTCAATAAAGCAGGAAAGACTATCCACTGGAAAAAGGACAGTCTCTTCAATAAATGGTGCTGGGAAAATTGGACAACCACGTTCAGAAGAATGAAACTAGACCATTCTCTTACACCAGACACAAAGATAAACTCAAAATGGATGAAAGATCTAAATATGAGACAAGAATCCATCAAAATCCTAGAGGAGAACACAGGCAACACCTTTTTGAACTTGACCACAGCAACTTCTTGCAAGATACATCCATGAAGGCAAGGGAAACGAAAGCAAAAATGAATTATTGGGACTTAATCAAGATAAGAAGCTTCTGCACAGCAAAAGAAACAGTGAACAAAACTAAAAGACAACCTACAGAATGGGAGAAGATATTTGCAAATGATGTATCAGATAAAGGGCTAGTATCCAAGATCTATAGAGAACTTATTAAATTCAACATCCAAGAAATAAACAATCCAATCATGAAATGGGCAAAAGACATGAAGAGAAATCTCACAGAGGAAGACATAGACATGGCCAACATGCACATGAGAAAATGCTCCGCATCACTGGCCATCAGGGAAATACAAATCAAAACCACAATGAGATACCACCTCACACCAGCGAGAATGGTGAACATTAACAAGGCAGGAAACCACAAATGTTGGAGAGGATGTGGAGAAAGGGGAACCCTCTTGCACTGTTGGTGGGAATGTGAATTGGTGCAGCCACTCTGGACAAGTGTGTGGAGGTTCCTCAAAGTGTTAAAAATAGACCTGCCCTATGACCCAGCAATTGCACTGCTGGGGATTTACCCCAAAGATACAGATGCAATGAAACACCGGGACACCTGCACCCCAATGTTTATAGGAGCAATGTCCACAATAGCCAAACTGTGGAAAGAGCCTCAGTGTCCATTGACAGATGAATGGATAAAGAAGATGTAGTCTAGGTATTCAATGGAATATTCCTCAGCCATTAGAAATAACCAATACCCACCATTTGCTTCAACGTGGATGGAACTGGAGGGTATTATGCTGAGTGAAGTAAGTCAATCAGAGAAGGACAAACATTATATGGTCTCATTCATCTGGGGAATATAAAAAATAGTGAAAGGGAATAAAGGGGAAAGGAGAGAAAATGAGTGGGAAATATCAGAGAGGGAGACAGAACATGAGAGACTCCTAACTCTGGGAAACGAACAAGGGGTGGTGGAAAGGGAGGTGGGCGGGGAGTATGGGGGACTGAGTGATGGGCACTGAGGGGGGCACTTGACGGGATGAGCACTGGGTGTTATACTATATATATGTGGACAAATCGAACTCCAATAAAAAATATAGAAAAATACCACTTAGATAATTTCTACATATGGAATGAAAACGAAACTATATGAAACTTTTGTTCCTACCAACTCCAAGGAAATGAAGGACATTTAAAAACTGGAGGGCAGCTCGGGTGGCTCGGCGGTTTAGCACCGCCTTCAGGCCAGGGCATGATCCTGGAGACTCGGGATCAAGTCCCGCATTGGTTTCCCTGCGTGGAGCCTGCTTCTCCTTCTGCCTGTGTCTCTGCCTCTCTCTCTCTCTGTGTGTCTCTAATGAATAAATAAATAAAATCTTTAAAAAAACTGGCAAGAAATAAGATAAAATTATGTGTTTTTTTTTTCATTTCTCCATGTTAAGGTGAAAAATGAAATTTATAAACTGGGTTTCTTTTCTTTTTAACATTTTAGGTATATTTAGATTTGCAAGTTCTTACTATTTAGAGGAATTATTTGCATCATCTTCCTAAACGTAGTGCTTTTCTTTTTATGCTTAAACTCTAAAATAGGCCCTGGGTCTAATGAGTAAAAATATTTCTAACAGTAAGTCTGATGGAATTCATACACTTTCTTTTTTTTTCAACCAAGAATGGGAATAAGGTGACTTCTGATAATTTTTACCTTTTATTTTTTTATTTTTTAAAAAAATTTTTACCTTTTAAATTAATCCTGGATCACATGCTAACTTTGATCCTTGTGGAAACTCTTCTTGAAAAGTTACAATAAACTGACTCTTGTGTACTTGGAAACAAAAAAAGAGAAGGATGAGGAGAAGAAGGAGGGGAAGGAGGAGGAGCAGGAGAGAGAATGAGGAAGGAGAAGGAAGGGAAATGACCACCAAGCAGGTTATTTAAGATCTCCACTTCCTATTGGGCCTAGCACAGAGCTTTATTTTTTTATTTTTATTTTTTATTTTTTATTTTTTAGCACAGAGCTTTATACAATGCGGGGGCTCAGGAAGCAGGGTATGAAAGAATGAAAGAATGAAAGAAGGCACGAGTGAATGAATTTTGTGTGCTGCGTGTGTGTTTGAAATTGAAAATGCATTTCTGACTTTCCTTTTCGAGCTTTCCAAGAAGTGCTTAAGCTATGTTCATCAGATGGTCCCCTACAAACTTACCAAGGAACAATCAGATGCATATCCAAATGGAAAATTGCAAAAATATATAGCAAAGCAGAGAGGTGATCTTAAAACCACATTGGTGCTGGATTCTCACACTGGGTACCTAACAACAGACTGTCCCTCACAAAAGCCACCTTGAATTGCCATCATAAAGTTCTAAAATCCACAAGTCTACCTCCCTCTTCATCTGTTCATGATTGAAGGATGATGCCAATCTTCTATTTAGGCATGGTGGTTTTCTGTTGGAACAGTGTTGGGGGGGATGGATGAGTACCTGCCCTCCATTGGTTGTTGAGATGATCCTGGTCGTGCCTCCACACTGCTTCACATACCACAGGAACCAGAGAGCAGAGACCTCATGGGTCTCTGCAGTGACACACAGATTCACAAAGAGAGTAGCAAGTTGCTTGGCAGATCTGCCCAGGAAGAAACAAGAGCACAATTAGAAAATGCAGGAGGGCACCTTCTTCATACTCTGGAAGTTATTCAAGCAATAAATTCACTTGACTAACTTTAGCACACTTTGGCAAGTGGCAGAAAACTGTCACTAGAATCCAGCATTATAATACATGACTTCAGAGCTTTTGGGAATGAGATTTATTTTCCCCTTCACCAAAACAGCTTACTCAGAATCAGTTCGTATTCCATATACTGTGTTACCATGATTTCTCTCCATACACCTGCTCCTCTTCCTGTGATCCCCATCTCAGTAAAAGGCATCACCTGACTGCTAAGGCCAACACTCTAGAAATCAACCTAATTTCTCTCTTTCCCTCACTCTTTCCACCAGCCCAGTCCATCAGGAAGTCCTACTGTCTTTCAGCAATCACCTCACCATCACTACCAAAAATGTAGCATCATCTTTTGTTATGAGTATTGCAATTATTTCTTCCAGACTGGTCTCTCTGCCTCCACTCATCATACCTGGTATCCATTCACCACACTCAAAGCCAGAAGCTTTTTACCTCCTCCCCACTGTGGTGCTCTTTCTATAGTATAAATCCAGTCATGTCATTCTCTTGCTTAAAACCCTCCAGTGGCATCCTATCAAAACCAAAATAGGATTTGGATGGATCTTTCACCTTTGCCTGCAAAGCCCTAAGTGATCTAGACCAGGCCTACTTTTTCTATGTCATTCTGTACCCTCTCTACTTCTTCTAACATCTCCTTAGAAATACGAACTCTTCTACATTTATGAAATTGAACATGAGCTTCCAATATCCCCAGTACCCTGGCATTCTCTGTCATTTTACCACAGTATAATGTCTTTAGAACTTTTTTCTTCTCTGTCTTAAATTATCTTTATTATTGGTTCACTATTTTCCTTTTTCTCTTTGTTTTAAAGCTTTTATTTATTAATTCATGAGAATACACAGAGAGGAGAGAGAGAGACAGAGACACAGGCAGAAGGAGAAGCAGGCTCCATGCAAGGAGCCTGATGTGGGACTCGATCCCGGATCTCCAGGATCATGCCATGGGCTGAAGGCAGCGCTAAACCGCTGAGCCACCCGGGCCGCCCAGTTCACTATTTTCTATTGCTATCTCCCCTACTATAATATCAACCAATGATAATAGGAATCTTAACTTTCATGCTCAGCAGTGTCCCTGTTAATAAAGTAGTGTCTGGCACATAATAAGCACCCAATAATTACTTGCTGGATCACTGACTGCATTAATGGTTATCAGTTAAACATTATTTTTAAATTATCTATAATATGCAAAGGATATACTAGATCATGTCCCAAACACAGAATTAATCTCATTTATTTTTTTTAAAGATTTTATTTATTGGGAAGGGGGAGTGAGGGAGAAGCAGAGAGAGAAGATATAACAGGCAAGCAGACTGTGCTGAGCACGGAGCCAGACATGGGGCTTGATCCCATGACTCTGGGATCATGACCTGAGCTGAAATAAAAAATCAGACACTCAACTGACTGAGCCACCTAGGTGATCCTACTCCCAATTATTTACTCAGTTATTTCACTGTCTAATGGAAGACAAGCTCAAAGGATGGATAAGGGGGAAAGCAATTAATAGAACACAGATAGGCGAACTTTTGCTTGGGGTTGGCAGGCCAACAATAATGAAAGGTTATATCCTATTTTGAGGCATACCAGAGAGTGAATGATCTCTTGCAATTCCAACAACTCAGTTGTATCTAACACTTTCTTTAAAAAGATTTCATTTTGGGGAGGGCTCGGTGTCTCAGCGGTTGAGCATCTGCCTTCGGCTCAGGTCATGATCCCGGAGTCCTGGGATGGAGTCCCACATCGGGCTCCCCATGAGGAGCCTGCTTCTCCCTCTGCCTATGTCTCTGCCTGTATCTCATATATAAATAAATAAAATATTTTAAAAATTATTTTAAATTACTCTCCCACCCAATGTGAAGTTTGAGCTCAAAACCCTGAGATCAAGAGCTGCATGCTCTACCGACTGAGCCAGCCAGGTGCCCCTATCTAACATTTCTAAAATTCACTAGTACTAACAAATACTCTGGGACGTCTTTAGTAAGAACCAATCCCCACTTTTGACTTTGAAATTAAGTTTGAATAGTATTAACCTGCTTATATCTGAGACAGAGTTTGCCACCCATTTATTCCGTGGGTGGAATAAATAATACTGCCTTCCATTACTGAACTCTTTCATACTCCATGGGTTTTAAACCTCTTGTACTGGTATGTCTTAACAATTCTATAAAACAGCAAATTCTCCCCAGTTCACAGTCTGAAGACTGCGTCTCAGAGAGGTTAGTAATACGTTGTATGCAGTATTGGTATGCATACTAAATGGTACAACTTCAAATCAGATCATACCTGAAACTAGTATTAATAAGTTGAAGTGACTTAAATAAGTTTCATAAGATTCCTCATACCTGAAGAGAGGGAAATTGCTGACTCATGCTTTCTTAGCAAAGGCCATTTGTGGCATCTATCTAAAGCAAACTCCCAGACATGAGTTTAAAATATTACTTCAAAGTGAAAACATCCCTTTGCTGTTTCCCAATGTCTTATTCCGTTTGTTCCTTAATTTGTAAGGGAATTTAGGGGGCATAAGGTCAAGGGAGTAATAAACAACTAAAATTTAACATTGGCCCAGCAAAGACAGCCAAGATTAAAGACAAAAATACTGCTGTGATTCTAGTTGTTATTGTTGCCAACTGGGTGGGAAAGAAATAATCCTGGCTTGAAATACAGGGAGCTCTCAAAGCAATTCTCTCTGAAGGGCCAGGCCCTTCCTAATCCTTTATTTGATTTACTCTGGGAGCTTTAGTGAGAAAAGAAATAAGAAAAACATCTGATGGATGGAAGGTCAAGGAAGCTAGTGCAATAATATTTTCATGTTCTTTGCCCTGTTGACTTTTTAAAAGATAAATGTTATTATCTTTTTCTACATGAAAAATACATACACAATATATAAAATTTGGAAAATTCATAAAATAAAAAGGTGAGAGGATGAGAGTCTTCCATATTTCTGCTCCCCAAAAGATAATCACTGGTTTCCTTTTGAGACTTTTTTTAGTTCTAGGTTTTGAAAAGTGTATTTACATAGTCTTGACCACATTGTAAATTTAACTTGTTTCTGAGAAACACGTTTTACTTTTTACTTGTTTTATTTTATCTTGAAATACACTTTTTAAGTGATAATAACTGAAAGACTGATCACCATTATTCTTTGAATATATGATCGTGCTTTAGTTTGAGTAACAATAGGTTGGATGTTTTTGGGATTACTTCCTTTAAAACCAGAAAATGATAGCATGTAGATTTTGCTTACAAAAAGTTAACAATTAGCTTGTGTTCATACAATCTTAATATCTCAGAATGTTTTATTTTGTCAGCCAAAAACCTAAAATATTACCTAAGAGGATTGGGCCCAGGCCAAGGACTACGGTAGAAAGTCAGAGCTCTATAATCCCAAAGGAATATAATTAGTCCTATCCTCAAGGGGTTTCAAAGCTCTCTGAAAAGATTTTCCTGAATTTATGAAAAGCTTTTCATAATGGAAGTTATAAAACTAATGCAGATAATTACTATGTTTTAAAAAATATAATGGATAGAACTTAAAATATTGAAACTGTATTACAATAAAAATAAGTTACATTGCAAACAACACTCTCAAAAAAAGTGGCAAATAGCCTAAGTGTTTAAAAAGATATAATTAATAATAGACATTGATTTCATGAAAATAAAAGGATTTTTACTATTCCAGAATTAGTTGCTTTTGAAGGTTGAAGTCACAGGAGAAGGACAAAGATGTTTATCATAGAGTATTATATAATAATAATAATTATTATGTAAAACTGGAAGTAACCAAAGTGTCCAACAGGATGATGATGGATAAATACATTATGGTAGTCACTTTCCATGAAATATTTTGCAACCATAAAATATGATATTTAATGATGCATTTTCAATGACATGGATAAATGTTTGCACTGTAATATTAAGTGATAAAAACATTGTGATGGATGTCCATTGCTTCTGCATTGCATATAGTTTCCTTTTTAAAAATGAGATCATATATCACACTGTACATACTCAATGACAGCCTGCATTTCTATGTGTTTAATATTATAAGTTTTTAGAGCCATTATTTTTCTACAACATGATTTTTTAAAATATTTTATTTATTTATTTGAGAGAGAGAGAGCATATGACTGGGGGGAAGGGCAGAAGGAGAAAGGGAACGAGGCTCCCCACAGATCAGGGAGTCTGACTCGGGACTCAATCCCAGGACCCCGGGATCATGATCTGAGCCAAAGGCAGATGGTTAAATGGCTTAGCCACCCAAGTGCCCTCTACAACATGATTTTAAAAGATCATAGACTATTATTCCATGTTTGGACACCTCATTATTAACTTATCCTATTTTTTATTTTTGGACATTTAGACTTTCCTTTTAAAAATAATGCTTTGAGGGGCAGCTGGGTGGCTTATTGGTTGAGCATCTGCCTTTGGCTCAGGTCATGATCCTGGGGTCCTGAGATCGAGTCCTGCATCAGGCTCCCCACAGGGAGCCTGCTTCTCCTTCTGCCTGTCTCAGCCTCTCTGTGTGTGTCTCTCATGAATATATAAATAAAATCTAAAAAGAATAAAAATAATGCTTTGAATATCCTTCTTTCCTTCTCCCTCCTTCACTCTTCCTTGATGCTTTTCTCTCTTTCTCATCTTTTCTCTCTCCTTTAAGCTGAGTTCTAAAAAGTTGAATTTGTATTATCAAGAAGTATATACATTTTATGTCTTTTTAAAAGATATATTTATTTATTTTAGAGAGAGAGCATGCAGAAGCAGGAGGAGGGGCAGTGGGAGAGGGTGAGAATCTCAAGTAGATTCCATGCTGGAGTCTGACTTGGGGCTCGATCTCACAATCCTGAGATCATGACCTGACCCAAAACCAAGAGTCAGATGCTTAACTGACTGTACTACCCAGGCACCCTGTAAATATTGTTTTTCTTACTGTTTCCACGTCTTAAATTGAGAGATTCCTAGAAACTTGTTCTTATTTTTAGTTCTCAGTGTCCACCTTCCCTCCCTAATGCCTGAAGAATGAATACATCAACCCCAGATCCAGACACATTCTCAACGAATGCTGTTTAGCATGATAGGACAGTCGCCTTGAACTTGGCTTCCATTTCTCTTACTCTGTTTACCAGAAGTTCACTATGTGCTTGGACCCTTACAATCCTTTCCTTTCTTTCTGCTGTCCAAGATCAGGGAAGCCTCTTCATGTTGTCTGTCTATATCGTCTCACAATTTGTAGCCTGTTCCCAGCTCTACCAACCAGAATTTAATGCTGGACTCTCAAAGTTGCATGTTTTTCAATCAAGGGGAGTGGTTAGTCCAGTTGTGCGGGTTTACTCTACAACTGTGAATTATCCAGAGAATTTCTCTAGAAGTTCCTCTTCAAACCCTTGAAGGGTGGCACCCCATCCCATAATGTGTTTGAGAGGCATAAGCTAATGCACCATCTCTACACTTGACCACGAATGAGGGCTACAAAAGTTTTCCTATATAAACAACTTGATAAATGAGATCTTCGAGCTGGAGATCTTTAAGTTGTTCTACATAAAGATGGTGGCACGTTCTGGTCTGTTCTAAGGACTTTACAGGGTAATATCACCTTCGTGATGCATCACTATTCTGAAGATGTATAGACATCCTTGGGACAGAACCCAGTTTCTTTCTTTTTTTTAATTGATTTTACTTATTTGACAGAGAATGAGAGAGACAGAGTGAGAGAGAGAGAGCAAGTAGGGTAGGGAGAGGGAGAGGCAGAAGCAGACTCCCTGCTGAATGGAGAGTCCAATGTGGGGCTTGATCCCAGGACCCTGGGATCATTACCTGAGTAGAAGGCAGATGTTTAACCAACTGAGCCACCCAGGTACCCCTGGGATCCAGTTTCAATATTTTTTTTAGCATTCCATCTGGCCAAATGGTGTGGTTTTAGACACAAAGGGTTCCACACCCACTGAATGGTACCGCTAAATAAACCTGAGAGATGGTTACTGTAAATGCCTGTGCCTAATAGTGAGTCTTACTCTGTCCAGCAGATCTTGTCCAGAAGCTCCTTCATTGTCATGTGGTCCCACTCCTCCGCAAGAGGTGCCTTCCATGGGGCATCACTGGGAATCTACACTCAGATAAGGATTCAGAGGGGGGGAAAACCAATGTAATTTTCCATTTCAAATAACTGTTTCAAGAGTACTAAAAACTCTCCCTTGAAGAAGGAAAATGTAGGCTTCCCAAGTTCCCCCATTAATGACTTTCATGGCACAACCAATGTCTCTGTAGCTTTCCTGTTATAGATCTATGCCTCTGGATCCATACTTAATTAATGGTAACACTTCCTGCACAATAAATGGAGGCTATGTTGAAGTTGGGCTGTTTCCAGATATTGATGGCTAAGTCACTCATGTGGAGAGAACATTCATAAGTTCAGCTCTTTGACAAGGGTCAGACGGCTGCACCAAATCATGCCTAAACTGGAGTTTCAGGTCAAGCCCTGTGTGTCCTTACTTAGGCGCTGCGGGGCTGCGCATGGTGGTGATGCAAAGACCTCAGGAGTCTTATTCTGCTCTGTTCTAAGGACTGTCTGAATTAGAAACATCATCCTAGGAAGCCTGAGTGATGTATGATCTCCCCTCTCACTGGTGGATACAACCAGCAGTCTGGTGGGCATCTCATTCTTTTAGCGGTTAAAAGCCAGTTCATTTGCTCACTCCCTAAACCTTTACTGAGAGATTTTGTGTGCTAAACAACACGAGAGGCATTGCTCATACACTGTCCCTGCTTTCTTTGAAGGACTAAACTTATTATGAAAAATACAGATTCAGTCAAAGAAGCTTTAGTAAGCTTTACCTCTCGCCCCATGTCGTCCATCGTCCTCCAGAGGTTGTTATGATCTAGGTATGCAATTGGGTTCCATACAGGTGGGAAGGGGCCCCTGAAGGGGTACGATTTGCCCTGTGGGATACAAAGTATTTTTATTTATTTAGTCATTTATTTATTTATTTATTTATTAAGATTTTATTACTTTAGAGAGAGAGAAAGAATGCGAGTGGGGTGGGGAGGGAAGGACAGATGAGAGAGAGAATCTCAAGCAGACTTCCTGCTGAGCATGGAGCCCAACCGGGACTCGATCCCGTAACCCCGAGACCATGACCTGAGCCAAAACTAAGAGTTGGACTAACTGAGCCACACAGGTGCCCCCAATCAAGCTATTTTTAATAGGAAGCATTTACTACAATGTAAAAATAGTTAAATGTCTGCAAGCAAAAGCAGATATACACCTAATATATGATATACACTTAAGGGAGTATCACACACACTTGTGTCCTCAGAGAACCCTACTTAACTTTTTAGCATAGAGATTTCCATCTCAACTCTCTGTTACCTAAATAAATTTGGTGCTAAAAAATCCCCCACAGACAATAAAAGAGTTTCTCTCAGCAATCAGAACCCTTACCATGTAAGACTGAAATGCCAGTGCAGAAGTTAGGTTACCTAAAGCAATCCCATTTTCCAGTGATACTTGCAAATGCCTCAGAGTGAGGGGACCCTATGTATCAGGAGCATCAGAAAAATACAACTCTAAATGTTATACGAGTTAGAAGAGGATGAATAACCAATCGTAGGAATGCAAACATCCGTAGGAAGAGCCACGAAACAGAGCCCAGCAAGCTTTCCCAAGGAATCAGAGGTGCTACATCAACACGGGAATTCCCAGAGGAAGCACAAGCTTAAAGCAGAAAGAAGCAGAAAGAAGAGACAGTTTAAAGCCTCTTCTGGGGACATATTTGCACTCCCTGGTTCTTCGGGCAGGGTAGAGTGACCTCACCACAGAGATAAAGGGCACACATTTCTCCAAAGACTGATAATAAGACCACCTGTGAATCGTCTCTGGGGGTTTAACTCAATGCCAGTTAAGGACATGCACAAAACCCACTTTGGGTCAACCTGAAAACCGATTCAGAAGTCAGGCTGTGCAATCCGACATCATCTTTCACCCAACTTGGAATAACTCAAGTCCATGGTCAACCAAAATGTCCCCATAACTCTGACTCATTCAGCAAAGATTCAACTCCTATTGATCTTGTAGGCTGACAAACGTGTTGTGAAATGAGAAGAGATTCAAGTTCATCTGTGTATTCATCCTGTGGCCACGTTGGTCTTCGCTTGCCAACAAAGCCGTAAGGTCCTCAGGGAAGTTTTAAGACGCAGGCTTACTTTTCTTCTTGTACTGGGTAGGGTTCTCCAGGGAAACAGAACCAACAGGATGTGCGTGTGCACAACTGTATGCATGTGTGTCTGTGTGTGGGGGGGAGCAGAGTGTGAAGGGGATTCATTTTACAAAATTGGCTCACACAACTGTGGAGGTTGAGCAAGTCCAAAAGCTGCAAGGTAGGCCAGCAGGCTGGGGACCCAGAGAAGAAAACTGCAGTTCGAGTCCAAAGGCCATCTGTGGGCAGAATTCCCTCTTCCTAGTCAAGGCCTTCAACTGATTGGATGCGGCTCACCCACGTTACAGAAGGTCATCTACTCTACTCAGTCTACTGATTCCAGTGTTAATCACATCTAAAAAATACCTTCACAGAATCATCTAGGATAGTGTTCGATCAATTTTTCTGGGTATTGTGGCCCAGGCAAATTGACAAATAACCATCATTCTTTTTAATCAACTTTATTAAGGTATAATTTACATACAATGTAACCATTTTAGGGCAGCCCAGGTGGCTCAGTGGTTTAGCACTGCCTTCGGCCCAGGGCGTGATCCTGGAGACCAGGGTTCCAGTCCCACATCAGGCTCCCTGCATGGAGCCTGCTTCTCCCTCTGCCTGTGTCTCTGCCTCTCTCTCTCTGTGTCTCTCATGAATAAATAAATAAAATCTTTAAAAAAACAATGTAACCATTTTAATGCACAATTTTGGAAGTTTTGACACATATATGCACCTACCAGGATCAAGATATGAAACACTCCCATCACTCCAGAAAGTTCTCCCTTGCCTCTACCCTGCCAATTCCTGCCCCCTCTTTTTTTATAGTCATGCAAAAAAAAAAAAAACAGTAACTTTATTTTTAAAAGATTTTATTTATTTATTTATTTGAGAGAGAGAGAGCATAAGCAGAGAGAGAGGCAGAGGGAGAGGGAGAAGCAGACTCCCTGCTGAACAGGGGATGTGGCACAAGGCTCGATCCCAGTACCCCAGGACCATGACCTGAACTGAAAGAAGACATCTAAATGACTGAGCCACCCAGGTGCCTCAAAATAATAACTTTGATCTGTGGTCACACAAGTGTTACTTCTCGTTTGTTAAGTTTGCTCCTCTTCTTTCAGTTTTATTGAGATATGATTGACATATAGCTCTGTGTAAGTTTAAAATGTACTATATAACTACGTGGCTTTTAAAAAATGCTTTATTGAGATATAATTCACATACCATATCATTCAATTTGCAAGCTGACTTTATTTTTTATTTTTATTTTTATTTTATTTTTATTTTTTTTGTTTTCAAGAATTTTTTTAATAATAAATTTATATTTTATTGGTGTTCAATTGCCAACATACAGAATAACACCCAGTGCTCATCCCGTCAAGTGCCCCCCTCAGTGCTCGTCACCGATTCACCCCCACCCTCCACCCTCCTCCCCTTCCACCACCCCTAGTTCGTTTCCAGAGTTAGGAGTCTCTCATGTTCTGTCTCCCTTTCTGATATTTCCTACCCATTTTTATTTTTTTAAAGATTTTATTTATTTATTCATGAGAGACACACACAGAAAGAGAGAGAGAGAGAATGAGAGAGAGGCAGAGAACACAGGCAGAGGGAGAAGCAGGCTCCATGCAGGGAGCCTGATGTGAGACTCGATCCCAAGTTTCTAGGATCACACCCTGGGCTGAAGGCAGGCGCTAAACCGCTGAGCCACCAGGGCTACCCGCAAGTTGACTTTTTTAAAAGAAGTTTTGTATTTATTTACTTTAGAGAGAGAGTGAAGGTAGGGGCAGAGGGAGAGGGAGGGAATCTCAAGCAGACTCCCTGCTGAGCACCGTGACCAATCCAAGATTCAATCTCATGACCCTGAGATCATGACCTGAGCCAAAATCAAGAGTCAGATACCAACCGAGTCACCCAGGAGCTCCTGCATGCTGACTTTTTAAAACCCCGTGCTCATGCCTATATCAGAGTTCAGCACATAGAACTTAGTGGAAATTTGCGGATCTATGGGCTCACTCTCCACAAAGGACATGTGGGTCTCTGTTCTAGCTCTGCCTCTTCTTAAGTTCATTGACAAAGAAAAAGTGAGTTGCTTAATATTCTTGGGGCCCCAGATATCAGTGCTTCCAAGTCAATATCTCTGAGCCCCATCATCTTCCTCCAGGAAGTATGCCCAGATTATTGTAAACCGATGAGTTACAATACAGATTATTGTACATACAGAAGTATGCCTGGATTATGGTAGCAGCTGGGTGACTCTGACTTCTCAGAGTCCCAGAGCCTTCCATCTGCCACTAACTCCAGGGCACCAGCTTCCTGCATTTTATCGTTCTGTGTCACTCACCAGGATCTAAGCTGAGAGCATGGGCTCTGGAGCTAGCCTACCTGGGTCAAGTCACAGCTCTGCCACTCACTAGCTGTGTTAAGTTGCTTAACCTATCTGTGCTTCAGTTTACTTGTGTGTAAAATGGAACAACAGTAACTACCTCATAGATGGGCTGGAAAAATTGAGTGGACCCACATAAATCACTTTGAACAGTGGCAGGCAGGTGGTAAGTTCTCGATAAATGAGTTATGGCTGTAGTCGTTATAGTTGTTATCATAACCTTTGCAGGCCTAGGACCTGTTGGCATAGAATGCTGGCACCTAGTAAGTTCGCAATAGATGTTTGATTTCATTTTAGCAGTGTGACCTTGAACTTGTTATTTGCTTGACAAAGCAAATGTCCTAAATTCCAAAATTTGGAATGTCCTAAATTCCAAAATGACCTTTGGTACTTATGCTTTGTCTTAGTCCTTTTGGGCTGCTATGACAAAGTACCATAGACTGGGGTGCTTAAACCACAGGGATTTATTTCTCACAGTTCTGGAGGCTGGCAAGTCCAAGATCAAGGTGCTGGCAGATTTGGTTTCTGGTGGGGGTGGCTTCGTAGTTCAGAGACGGCCATCTTCCTCCTGGGTCTTCTTAGCAGATGAGACAAAGGGTCTCCCTGGGATCTCTTTTATAAGAGCACTGAGCTCACTCACGAGAAGGCTCCAACCTCATGATCCAGTCACCTCCCAAAGGCCCCAGCTCCCCATACCATCACACTGCAGGTTAGGATTTCAACATATGAACTTGAGGGGGGCCACGCTCAGTCTAGAGCAGGTGTGTTACTCTACTGTTAACTTCCTTCTTTTGCAGTCTGCCATTGAGCCCAGACTTGCTCGGGCCTTTGCAGATCCCCACCAGCAGAGTACTGCCAACCTCTGATCCCCTTCCCCTCATACACACCAAGGTACTTAGACAAAAGGGGGTGAGGGATGGAACTTCAATAGTGAAGAAGCAAGCCAGCCTACCTACCAGGGGCAGAGTGCATCCAAGACGGCCATACAAAGACATCTCGCTGGATTCCTTAGGGTGGCCGAAGGGATCAGAAACTCTGCCCTCCCCTCCAAGGCGTTCTTCACCTTTTCCCAGAGCCAGCACCAGGAGTCAGACTGGAATTCTCAGTTTTTGAAACAACTGTCTTCACGTTCCCAGGAGTGGCCATGGCTGTTGGCACAGACCCTGCCAGTGTCAAGGCAGACACCATCTAACCACATCTGCCGGACTCGCACCCTTCTTCAAGTCGTGGCTGGGGATTTGTGGCAGAACCAAAGTGTTTGTGAGACCAAACAAACGCAAAACGCCTGAATAACTGAATTGTTTGGCTAAGTACAGTTTTCTTCCCCTCCATCTTGGTCCTAAGGGGTTTTTCTTCTTCCCATGTAAGGGGTGACTATTCAGTCTGCTTGTGTGGGTTTTTTTTTTTTAAGATTTTATTTGTTTATTTGAGAGGAAGAGACAGAGAACGAATGAGAGCACAAGAGTAAGGGGAGGGAGAACCAGACTCCCCAGCTGAGTGCAAGCACAATGCGGGGCTCGATCCCAGGACCCCAAGATCATGACCTGAGCCAAAGGCAGACACTTCACAGACTGAGCCACCCAGGCATCCCTCAACCTGCTTGTGCTTTTCTCTTTCTGTCAAGGACACGAGTGTGTGGGGAGGGAGACGGAAGTGTCTGGCAAATCCTCATGAACCATCCACCGGCCAACAAGTACATGCTGGTGCCTAATATCAAAATCCTTGTGATACAAATTGAGTGAGCATCGTAGCAAGCACCATGAGGAAGAGACACTACCACAGAGATTCTGGGATTTGAGACCAAAGCACATTGTCCTATGGGCTTTCTGGAAGAAACAGTGGAAGGAAGTCAGGGGACAAACATGATATGGAGGAGTCCAAGCTCTTTGGACTCTTTGGTCACTTCAGGGAGGTTGGGTGCTTGTGAAGAGGTAAGACAGGGCTGAAGGGCATATGTTCCTGCTGGTGGGGAGAATGTGAAGCCCAGGAGTCATGCTCGATGTGACATGTCGTGTGTGTGTGTGTGTGTGTGTTTTATCCAATATAGAAATTTTAGATGACAAACTATAAAGAAACAGTAAGTATTCATAATCCCACCAAGCAGAAATCTATTGTGGGTATTAATATTTCAGCTATGTTTCTTTCATTTTTTCCCCTATATTTTATCCATTCTACACTTGAGGTCCTATTTTACATACAATTATTGCCTGGCTAGTTTCCAGTCAATATTGTGTCCTAAATATTTCCCATGTCATTTGTTTTCTTGATAAGCATACTTCCCTTGACTATTACATGATATTCCATATATGCAGACACTGGCAATTTCTCAAACTGTGATCCCAGAACCCCCTCAGGGTCCCTAAAGTATATTCAGGGAGTCTGTGAGGGTCTCCCTTTTCCAAGCACACCTGCAGGAAGATATACACTTTTGCATATCTTTTTCACATCTGGCTTGATGGCAGAGAGCTGGATTCTCATTTCTGCATTAGCATTCAATCTGTTGCAGTATGTTGTTTTGGTTGAAATGTATAGCAATGCCACTCACTCATTTTTTTTTTTTGTTTTGTTTTAGAAACTATTTTTTTTCCGGGATGCCTGGGTGGTTGAGTGTCTGCCTTCAGCTCAGGGTATGATCCCAGGTTCCTGGGATCGAGTCCCACATCAGGCTCCCCATAGGGAGCCTAATTCTCCCTCTGCCTATGTCTCTGCTTCTCTCTGCATGTGTGTCTCATGAATAAATAAATAGAGTCTTTTAAAAAAAAGAAACTACATTTTCATACACATATGTTAAATTGTCATCAGGTTATTACTGTTATTTCAGGTGAATTAATATCTAAAAAAATTTCTCAGTTTTAATTTCCAATATGATAAATTTAGATAGAACCACATGAGCAAAAGCTCCTTGAGGTTCTCAATAACTTTGAAGAACGTAAAAGTGTGAAAAGCATTGGAATAGAATCTCAGGAGAAGTGATACAGGATGGTCTTTAAGAGGTCAACAGAACTGATTCAAATGCACTCTGAAACTTGATCGATGTGTGACTGTAGGCAAGTTGCTTGACATTTGTGCTGTTTTAACTGTGAGCTTGGAATGATGGTACCCATTTTACAGGGGCATTGTACGAATTAGGCAAGTTTATACATAGCAAACAGGACTCCCACTAAACAGATGTTGCTGATGGTTTTGTGAGCATGATAAACGTCCTGTCATTTATACAACCACTTCTTACCTATAAATCCACATCCACGTTTTTTATTAATCTCCCTTGGATAAATTCTTACATCTAAATTCTTGGCATGAAGATTTATGTTTGACTTTTAATTTTTAAAACATTTTTATGAATTAAAATATTTTTTCATGGTTCCAAAAGATATATATATATATATATATATAACATTCTATCCAAGAACAATAGAATACACATTATCCTCAAGTATGCACAAAAGAATCCCCTGGTTAAATCAAGTAAAAAGAGACAAGAAAAATATTACAAATTTAAGAAGACTGAAATCCTACCAAGTGTATTTTCCAACCACAATGGTACAAAATAAAGACCAACATTAAAACAGAACTGGAAAAGCTACAATGCAAATATTAAATATTTAATATGTAAACATTAAGCAGTACACTACTGCACAAGCAAAGGGTCAAATAAGAAATCAAATGGCAAATCAAAATATGTCTCAAAGCAAAAGAAAAAGGAAACATGATATTCCAAAACCTATGGGATGCAGCAAAAGCAGGAGTTTGAGTGAAATCGATGCTATAAATTCTTGAATTGGGAAAAAAAGTCCAGATAAACACCTTACCGTGACACCACAAGGAACTAGAAAAAGAAGAAACTTAGCTGAAAAATCAGAAATAAATAAAAGAGAGACCAGAATAAACAGCATAACATTGAAAATCATGGCCAGTTTTTCCAAAAAAATAAATAAGTGAAGAAAGTTGGCAGTGCTTTACCAACCAAAAAAAAGAGAGAAACCTTAAAAACCAAACTGAGAAATGGAACACAGGACACCAGATAACCACAGAAATCCAGAGTGTGATAACAGAGTACTAGAGACAGTTATATACTAAGGAGTCGGATCACTTAGAAAAAGAGCCAGAACACTTCTAAAACTGCACAAGTTACCAAGATGGAATCTTCAATCTCGAATCCAAGAAATAGGAACTCTTAGACCAGTAACAGGAATGAAAGTTGAATGAGGAATCAAGACTCTTGCAGCACAGAAAAGCCCAAGACCACACGGTGTCATTGGTGACTTCTACCAAACACTTAAAAAAAAATAATGACAATCTTTATCAAAATCTTACAAATAATGGAATAGAGGGCACTCATTCAGAATCATTCTGGGAGGCCAGTATTACCCTGATACCAAAGTAAGATAAAAACAATACAAGGACAAGAAAGTCTAGTTTGTCCAATACAAGTACTGCTTGATAAATATTTCTTCACTCCCCCACTCTCGATTTGCAGGTGTCTTTAGGTCTAAAGCGAGTCTCTTGTAGGCCACATATGTTTGGCTTTTAAAAAAAGATTTATTTATTTGAGAGAGAGAGGGCCAGATAAAGAGCATGAGTGGGGGGGTCGGGTGGGGTAGAGGCCTAGGGAGAATCCGGCTCCCCGCTGAGCAGGGAGCCCGACATGGGCCTTGATCCCGCCATCCTGGGATCGTGTCTTGTGCCGAAGGCAGATGCTCAACCGCTGAGCCACCCAGGTGCCCCTGGACACTGTCTTCTGCCTGCATCACCACATGGTGAAGCCGGAACAAGGGGCAGACAGTGGCTAGGTTTTTGCAGCCAGCCAGAAGCTCAGGAGCACACGAAAGGCCTGGAATTGTCCAAGTAGGGAGAAATGGGGAAGATGGGGGTGGAGATGGTGAAGGTATTCAGCAAAGCCCTACGAGAATAATAATAACAAACAACAATGACAACAGCTAACACAGAGTGTGTACTCTGTTCAAGCCCTTTTCTGTGCTCTTTACGTGTGTTGATTCATTAATCTGCGCAATGACCCTTTCAGATGGAGAAACTGAGGGAGATGAAATAATGATCATTTGCTCTGGGTCTCATAACTAATAAGCGGCAGCAGGATTTAAATTCAGACACTCAAAGGCCAATACTCTTGATCACGAAGCTTCCCAGCCTCTTAATTGTAACTATGAAACATTATGGGGCTAACAGTTTTCATTAAATTATTTAATTTAGGGGTGCCTGGGTGGCTCAGCCAGTTGAGCGTCTGCCTTTGGCTTGGGTCATGATCTCAGGGTCCTGGGGTCCAGTCCTGCGTCTGGCTCCCTGCTCAGAGGGAATCTGCATCTCCCAATTCCTTGCCTGTGCCTTCCCCTGCTTGTGCTCTATCAAATAAATACACAAAATATTTTTTAAAAATTATTTAATTCTCATAACAACCCAGCGAGTAAACTGCTAATTGTAGATTTCATTTTATAGATGAGTTCTGAAGCACAGAGAGGTCGAGTAACTTGTTCAAGGTCACACAGCCTATATGTGGTAGAAATAGAATTTAACCTTGGGTTCATGTATTTGGGGCTCAAGGTCTTACTTAGGTCACTGCTCTTCAAGCCACTGCTCAGTTGACTTAGAGAAGGTCTGTGGAAGGTCTTTTAGATCTGGCAACCACTTGAGATTCTCAAACCAGACAGAAGCTAATGGTGTGTTCAAGGGCCAGTGGGATCTTTTACGTGGCTGCCCCTCCTGTTCCCAGGCAGGGACCAGGCTGGCCCATCCTCAAACAGTTGCCATGAGCGCTCATTCCCTTACTGATTCAACAACTATTTCCTGAGCACCTCCCGGTGCCTGTGCCCGTTCCAGCTCTGGGGCGGAGCAGTGAGCCACAGCAGACACGAGTCTCTGCTCTCCTGGGAGCTTACATTCTCATAGGCGAAAATAGGTGCTAAGCAAAATAAAAAGAAAATCACGTGGGACGCCTGGGTGGCTCAGTGGTTGAGCGTCTGCCTTCAGCCCAGGGCATGATCCCAGGTTCCTGGGATCGAGTCCCCCATCGGGCTCCCTGCAGGGAGCCCGCTTCTCCCTCAGCTTGTGTCTCTGCTTCTCTCTCCGTGTCTCTCATGAATAAATAAATTTTAAAAAACAAAGAAAGAAAATCACGAAGTACATTAAAAGGTGATGAGAACTATGAAGAGAAAGGGAGCGGGAGAGACAGAGAGGGCATGGTGGAGGTTTGGGGTGGATTGTGATTCTAAATAAGGCAGTCAAGAAAGGCCTCGCTGAGGAGGTGACATTTGAGGGGAAGGATGAGAAAGAGGACAGAGAGGGAAGCACACGACTGTCTGAGAGTGGGGTGGGGGTGAGGGTGACAGCTTTTCAGATGGAGGCCCCCGCAAGTGTCCTGGGGTGGGCATATGAACGAACTTCATAAGGAGCAGGAAGGAGGCCAGCAATGTCTTCTCCCTTCTACAGGGATGTGCCCTCGCTCACTGGAACAATCCGGGCTCCCGAGCCAGTTTCTCAAGGCGGCCGCCAAGGAGATGGCCTCTGTGCTCTGGCCAGGGAGGCGAGTGTCTCTGATCTTAGCGGCCCATGGTCACCAGTGCGTGGTTGCAGCTTCTTTCCTCCAAGGTTCTTTGCCTTCAGATCTCCATCTGTGCGCAGCTTGGGACACTTCCTTCAAGGAGCCTTCCGAGATTCACCCCACCCCACCCCCACTCAGGGCACTAACTAGAAAGTGCACTCCATTTTGAGCCCCTACCATATAAGCTTGTACCTGCCCACGTCACCTCGAGAGTATTGTCTACGTGTTCCACATGGGCATCTCTTCTCTTTCCAGCTCCTTCGGGGAAGGGATCAATCATTTGCACCCTCCCATAACGTTTAAGAGTGTTGCAGATGCCATCGGTGTTTGACAACCTTTGGATGATTGGATGGATGAACGGACAGATAGGTGGGTGATTGGCTGAAGAGAGCTGTAGATGGAATGTATGTGTGTCCAGACCCCCCACCCCCCCAAAATTCATATGTTGAAACTTAGCCTCCCAGGTATGATGGTGTTAGGAGATGGGGCCTTTGGGAAGTCATGGGGTCACGTGGGTCCTGCCCTCACAGATGACATCGGGGCTCTTATGCAAGAGACCCTAGGGGACTTCTAGGGGACTTCGGCCACGTGAGGACGCAGGGAGAAAACGGCGATAGCAAATCTGCCGGCGCCTTGATCTTGGACTTCTCGGCCTCTAAAAATAAGTTTTGGGGCGCCTGGGTGGCTCAGTGGTTGAGCCTCTGCCTTGGCTCAAGGTTGTGATCCCGGGGTCCTGGGATCGAGTCCCATATCGGGCTCCCCACAGGAGACCCTGCTTCTCCCTCTGCCTGTGTCCCTGCCTCTCTCTGTGTCTCTCTCATGAATAATAAAATCTTTTTTAAAAAAAGAAAGAAGTTTCTGTTGTTTACGAGCCACCCAGTCTCTGATATTCTGTTACAGCAGCCTGAACTAAGGCAAATAGTGTAAAAAAACAAGAAGAGGAATTCTTTAGGGTCTGAGACAGAAATCTGACTGAATGTTTTCTAAACAGAATCCAAATTACTTTTTTCTGAAAAAAAATTAAAGTGCTCCAAGTAGGAAGCAGAAGATTGTAACTCTCTCCCTCCCGCCACCCCCAAAGACCTAATCAATGTCTTTGTCTTCTTTACCTTCATAATCATTTGTAAATACACCTGCCAATGGAGACAGACCCTGAGTGCCACAGAGGAGAGTCTCCAAAAATAGCTCACCCATTTACCTCAAAAAGAAAGTGTGTTGAGAAAGACCCCCAGGTTTTTGTTGTTATTGTCATTGTTGTTTTAAGATTTTATTTTTAAGTAATCTCTACATCTAACGTGGGGCTCAAGCTCACAACCCTGAGATCAAGAGTCGCATGCTCCAACACCTGAGCCAGTCAGGCACGCCTTAGAAAGACATGAAGTTTCGTGGCTCTAATCCTGTGCCACTTGTATCAGCCATTTCCAGCCATATCACATTGCAAACCATCAGGACACACCGTTGATGCCAAGGGTTGTTTCCAAAGCAGAATAATGTCCGCAGCTAAAATCTGTTTCCCTGTGCCAATTTTTTTCAGTCTGTGAATTAGGAGACACATAAGTGTTTATTTGATCAAATAACACAAGCATCTAAAATAACCCAATACAGGGATCCCTGGGTGGCGCAGCGGTTTGACGCCTGCCTTTGGCCCGGGGAGCGATCCTGGAGACCCGGGATCGAATCCCACATCGGGCTCCCTGCATGGAGCCTGCTTCTCCCTCTGCCTGTGTCTCTGCCTCTCTCTCTCTCTGTGTGACTATCATGAATAAATAAATAAATAAAATCTTTAAAAAAATAAATAAATAAATAAAATAAAATAACCCAATACAGGGCAGCCCGGGTGGCTCAGCAGTTTAGCGTCGCCTTCAGCCCAGGGCGTGATCCTGGGGTCCTGGGATCGAGTCCCACATCAGGCTCCCTGCATGGAGCCTGCTTCTCCCTCTGCCTGTGTCTCTGCCTCTGTGTGTGTGTGTGTGTGTGTGTGTGTGTGTGTGTGTCTCATGAATAAATAAATAAATTTTAAAAAATACTTGGTTCTTTGGGACACCTGGGTGGCTCAGCGGTTAAGCGCCTGCCTTTGGCCCAGGGCATGATCCTGGAGTCCTGGGGTCCATTCCCACGTCGGGCTCCCTGCGTGGAGCCTGCTTCTCCCTCTGCCTGTGTCTCTGCCTCTCTCTCTCTCTCTGTGTGTGTGTGTGTGTGTGTGTGTGTGTGTGTGTCTCATGAATAAGTAAATAAAATCTAAAAAAAATAAATAAAATAAAATAAGTCAATAGATACTATCCCTTTATTTAGGGTATATAATTTCTGAACAACGTATTACCCAACATGTACCAGTGCTAGCAAAGTTCCAGAGTCCTCTGGCCTTGAATAATGTGCTTTTCAAAAATCAAGACAGCTACCCAGCGGCTTTAGCTCCTCTAGGAGAAATGTTGGCTCACATAAAAGGCTGTGCTATCACAATGCTAGGGATTATATGAAAGCCAAAAACTTGAAGCAGAAGTTGTCAGCCTTCTCTGGGACAAGGGCCCCTCTGAAAATCTGTTGAAAACCATGGAATCTCTCCAGGCAAGTGCACACATACAGACAATTCTGCTGAAAACACCAAGTGGGCTTGAAACTTACCCGTGGGCCCTTCCCCAAGAGTGCAGGAATTTGGGATTAAAAAAAGGATGATGAGAAAGCCAAGAGTCGGCAAGATGAAGGGGCAACCGGAACCCTCACCCTCAGCTGGTGGAAGTGTAACATAGTCAAACCACTCTGCCAAACTGGCCATATTTACTCAAAGCTGTGTATCTTGCGTAGCTTTTGATCCACTTCATGATGCCCAAGAGGATGTTTTCTAAATAATACGCAAGAATGTTAAATGTCCATTCACTGTCGTGCAGATGAATAAAGTGAATTATATTCCCACCGTGGAGCACCACATAGCGATGAGTGGTCTGCAATTACCCATTATGAAATACATGAACTTCGCAACACAAATTTACAAAAGAAGCCAGACCCAAAGATGACAGGCTGTATGATCCCACTTATATAAAGTTCTATAATGGGCAAAATTAATCTATAGAGTAAAGAAGTCAGGACACCAGTTATCCTTGGGACAGTATCAGTAAGGGAGCATGAGGAGGCCTCGGGGGGCCAACCATGTTCTATGTCTTGGTCTGGGTGCCCACTTCATGGCTGCGTTCACTTTGTGGAAACATGTCAAGCTGTACATTTATGTTTTGTCTCCTTTTCTGTAGGTATGTCGTACATCAATACAAACGTACATACTCTGAATAGACGAAAAACCACTGAACTGTACACTTGAACTGAGAGAATTGTATCATATGTGACATATCTCAATGAAGCTGTTATTAAAGGATGAATGGTTGAGGGACACCTGGGTGGCTCAGTCGGTTAAGCATTTGCCTTTGGCTCAGGTCATGATCTTGAGGTCCTGGGATTGAGCCCTGCGTTGGGGGTTCCCTGCTCAACAGGAAGTCTGCTTCTCCCTCTTCCTCTGCCTTTCCCCCTACTCATGCTCTCTCTCTCTCTCTCTCTAATAAATAAATAAAACCTTTAAAAATATATACCTAATCCCTCTACACACAAAAATAAGTAAGCAAACAATAAAATGAAAGTATTAAAAAAAATCGATGGTTGATGTAACTTCTGAATGCAGGGTGAGGAAGGTTAAGAGCCAGAAAAAGAGCCCTGGAATTTCTTTAAAAACGTAGATCCATGGACTACTTGAGTAGATGGGAACTTAGGGTTTTCAACATGGCCCAGCCAGCACCAATCTACTGTTATGGAGAAAAGCTTCCTGCCCAAGCTGATGCACTGGGATGGCATCCATCTCCCAAACTAAGGTCCCTTCCCTGGAAAGAAGTGTTCAATATCCACATTGACTGTAGGCAACTGACTTCTTTGGGAGAGATAAAAGAGGAGGTAGTTTAAACAGTGAGTTCTTTTTGGATTCCAGTTGTATTTAGAGTAGTCATCATCACTGGCAACCTAGACATTGCTGATGTCTGTGTCAGGCTGGCAGTGGCTAGTCTTCCCTGAAGATGGAGATTCACAGTTGTCAGAGTGCAGAATGGCTGATCCCAATGGCTGTTGATGTCTCCCAACAGAAGATACTTTTTTAAAAATGAAGATCCATTCCTTCTTTAGCAGATGGGCTTTAGAAGCACCCCACGTCATCTCCAGTGGTCTTCAACAAGAGCCTTGTCTGTCAACAGGATAGCTCTACTTCCCCTCTCGTATAATATCTTTTTTGTTGTTGTTGTTACATCTCTGTGTTTTAACTACTGACTGAAATGGCCCTTCAGGGAGTCCAGAAAATTTCACTGCTCCATTCTATTCTTTTCTCTACCTGCCCCCCCCCCCCCATCACTCTTACTGGTCAGAAACCAATAATTCGGGCAGCCCGGGTGGCTCAGCGGTTTAGCGCCGCCTTCAGCCCAGGGCCTGATCCTGGAGACCTGTGATCAAGTCCCACGTCGAGCTCCCTGCATGGAGCCTGCTTCTCCCTCTGCCTGTGTCTCTGCCTCTCTCTCTCAATCTGTGTCTCTCAAAAATAAATTTAAAAAAAGAAACCAATAATTCATTCATCTCTGAATCCACAGACTGCTTAAAATCGGTTGCTTAGGGTAAAAAATCACCCTTGATTCCTCTTTTTTCTCCCAACCATACATAATTCATTCAGTCATCAAACACTGCCAGTTCTACATCAAAATGTATCTAGAATCAAACCCCTTCTCATCTTCTTCACTGTTACTTCCTTGGTCCAAGCCACTACCAGCCCTTGCCTTTATTACTGCATGAACTTCCTAAATTCTCTATTTTCCACTTTGCGCTCCCAGAATCTCCCAGCAGCCAGAATGAGTTTTTGATAACATATAACTAGAGCATGTCACTCTCCTGACCAAATTCTTCTAATGGCGTTTCATCACACTCATCAGAAATCCAAGGCCCTTACCATGGTCAGTAATACTTACTTCTCTTTCCTCATCTCCCATCCTCCTCCCTTTATTCAGGTCACATTAGCCTCTTTGCTGTTCTGTAAACACACAAAGCTTTTACCGGATACTCACGTGTCTACTCCCTCATTGTGTTCAAATCACTACTCAACTGTTACTTCCTCAGAGATGTTTTTCCTGGCAACCTTTATTATTCTAACTAGCAAATGAGATTATGTGATATAATTATTCATATGTGTGTTTAATGCCTCTTCCCTCTGGAATGCAGACCCCACAAAGGTAGAAATTTTGTCTTTTTCATGGTTGTATTCCTGCTACCTATAATGGTATTCATTCAATGAATATTTGATGAACAAATAAAGATCTGATACTATGTTCATTTGAAGCCATGGTTAGAGGCTAGAGGAGATTCACAGCAAATAGTAATGATGCCAAGAGGGCAGCTGTGCCTTGATTATGTGTCTGGAAGGTGTTTGTGAATTCTTCATTTAAGATGTCAGGTCACTGCCCCATGGTGATTACCACCGAGTCTGTCTTGACAGCGATCAACATTGACCACAGGGAGGTTCAGGGTAGTGAGAGGGAAGGGTCAGCTGTACACCAGGTGCTCCTGTTCTGTTAGGGTAGGGGAGGTACAGTGGAGAAGCATAACTGTAGAGAAAGACCTTCCAGGGAAAGAGCTATACACCCCACTCCTTAAACATCAGCACCTTTTACAATTATGGGCTCCTTTGCATAAAGCAACTGCTTGGTTTAATTAGGCCATGCCTAGTAACAACTACCTTTTGGTAAGTACTCACCATGTGCATGGTACTTCACATATATCATTCTTAACCCTTACAAATATTTTGTGGGGTAGGTTTTGTTTTTATTTTATTTATTTATTATTTATGAGAGACAGAGCATGGGCATGTGAGCGGAGTGGGGAGGGGCAGAGAGAGGAGGGGCAGAGAGAGAATCTTAATCAGATTCTACGCTGAGCATGGAGCCCGAAACAGGGCTTGATCTCATCACCTCGAGATCATGACCAGTTCTGAAATCAAGAATCAGATGCTCAACCTACTGAGCCACCCAGGTGTCCCTGTAATTGTGACTTTAGAAGCCCTAGGCAGGGATGCCTGGGTGGCTTAATGGCTGAGCATCTGCCTTCAGCTAAGGTCATGATCCCAGGGTCCTGGGATTGAACCCCACATCAGGCTCCCTGCATGGAGCCTGCTTCTCCCTCTGCCTATGTCTCTGCTTCTCTCTGTCTTTCATGAATAAATAAATAAAATCTTTTTTTAAAAAAAACCCTAGGCAGAGAGACAAAGCAAAGGATAGCTACCAAATTAGAACTAACACTATATCTAGCCAAATGATGAAGAGAATCAAAATCATCTTACTGATAGGCTTGTATGGGCCCAAGAAAAATCTCTCAGCATCTTAATTTTAAGTGCTACTGACACTGGAGCAATTTGTTCTTTCATTCAGTAAAAATGTATTAACTACAAGGTATGAAACAGCTACCATGTAGTGCTCTGAAGAGACAGAAATGAAATAAGACACAGTCCCGGGCTCAAGGAGTTCCAAAAGTTCAGCGGCACATGGCTGGCTACATGGCTGCGTATTGCAAAGCCCCTTGATGGAACCCTGAGTTTTTTGGGGAAAGGGAGGTATTTCATAAACAGCACAGTTAGCAGGGTTCACGACTGCATCTATCCTATTCCAGACACCCCCTATGCATCTCTGCCCAGAGCCATCCTGTTAGCAAGATGGCAAGGTCTACAGATGCCCCAATAAGTAAAGCTTGGCCTAGAATTACTGAAGAGAAGAGTGGTCTACCCAGTGGTCCATGTGGTGGAGGCTATGATAAACATGCCCATCTCTCCAGTCAGAGCCAAGAGGGTTATTTCTTCAGCTGCTAGCATTATTCCTGGCAGGCAGCCCTTGGTTCTTAGCCCCCTGAAGAGATTACCACAGCTGCAAAAAAAACAAAAAACAAAAGCAAAAAACAAAACAGAAAAACAACCCACTTTGTCCAAGGTTAGGCCTTCTCTGGGGAGCTCACTTCCAATGACTGTGACATATGGCATAAAGCTCTTGTCCTTCCGTCCCACTCAGGACAGCTCTGAAGGGCTGTCCCATCTCCAGAGTTCCTTGCAAGGTTGGCTGAGGCTTCCAATGAAACTATATTACAGTTTGACTTCTACTGGCTTTCCCTCCTATCCAAGCTGTTGAATTCCAATGCACTCCCTAATACTATTACTTCCTGCATGCTAATCTCATGAAAAACTTGTAGAGCCAAGCACAGTGGAACCTCATCTGAAGAGAGGAATTTTCTGGAAGTAGGCTTAGCGGGGAGGTCCTAATATTCTTCTCCATGATCCTCACCAGAGACTTGCTGTTGGAAATGGGAAATACAGCCATAACTGCCACAAACGTAGTCAGGTGTACAGACCAAAAGGGTTCCGGAAACTGAGAGCAGAAAGTTTGTAACAAGCCAAAGCTCCTTTTGACATCATAGGTCATAGTTTAAAAATCCCATCAGTGTTCACATGAAGGTTTGTCCCAGGAACAAGAGTTAATTTGCCATCTTACAAATGTTTGCAAGGACTTGAAAAAAAAAATAAGAAAACTCCTATGACATGTTTTGAGTTACTTAGAAAAGAACCTTGGAGTAAAAATCCACATGATCTCCAAATTCCAACGGCTCTTGAACAAGTCTTAATATTGAGATCGTCTCTTCTATGCATTTGCGGTTTTTCACAGACAAAAAATGTAAAGTGCTCATTAAAATAGCCATTATTAAAGAGTTGTAAAGTTTCATGCCTGTATAGACATGCTATGGTTTGGAAAATTTGCTACCAAAGTCTGATGTTGTGATAATATATATTCAGTCTTTGTCCTCAATTCCTGGTCTGTGAGACCTTTGGAATTTCCTGAGTGATATGGGTGAAAAGAGCATCATTTGTTATTCATAAAAGTCCCTTTTAAACCATAACTAAGGTTATGCTAAGGAGGTGACTCTTGGTGGCCCCCAAAAGCTTTAGGAGGGTAGCTGGTTTCCAGAGGAACCAACCACGTGATTAGAAGCTTGGACCTTTGTGTTCCTAGACCTCTGGGCAGGGGAGAGAGTCTGGAGTTTGATCTAATCACCAACGGTCAATGATTTAATCAATCCTGCCTAGCTAATAAAGTCTCCACCAAAAGTCCTAAACAAGGGAGTTCAGAGAGCTTCCGGGGTGGTGAACAAGGAAGGATCCATCCATATACTGGGAGGGTGCCCCCCTCTAAACTCCAAGGGAATGGAAGCTCCACTACTCACGACACTGCTGGACCTTGCCCGATATACCCATTCATCTGCCTGTTCATCTGTATCCTTTATTACAAACCAGTACTAGTAAGCAAACTGTTTTCATTGAGTTCTGTGAGCCATTATAGCAAATTATCATACTTGAGGAGGGAGTTGTGGGAACCTCCGATTTACAGCTTGTCAGTCAGAAATACAGAGGGCCCTGGACTTGCAACTGGCCTCTGAAGTGGGGGCAATTTTGTAGGACTGAGCCCTCAATTTGTGGGGTCTATGCGAACTCTGGGTCATTCGTGTTAGAATTAAATTGAATTGTAGGTCACCCAGTTGGTATCTGGAGAGTTAAATAATTGGTGGGTGTGTGGGAAAAAAAAAAACCTCACATATTTGGTGTCAGAAGTGTCATGAGCAAAAAATAGTTCCCAGTAAGAGGTAACATGATTTTTCAGTAATTGAATTATAGGGCAGTAAGGAACTAAAACCAAATACAATAGCCTTAGCAAAAAAGGGATATTTGGCTTAACCACAATCATTGCAAAGCCTTATTTTAGGATATTCAGACACCAGACATCACTTGAAAAAGATCAATTTTTGTCCCCACATACGTGTGATTAGAGGTAAGAGCATAGCCTGTGATGTTCAACATGCGCTAGGTAACCACAGGAACTCAGGCAAGTGAACTCAATTGTATGCACCTGTAAGGGCCCAGAGCCGGCCTCCCTGAGATGAGCCACTTTGGCATGAACATTATTTTGAGTTAAAAGCAATCCAAACCCACAGATTCAGGAAAAGCCCTTGACCTCTCCCTCAAATGCCTGCCTGTACCAGGAAGAGAGCTATTGACAGAGATTCCCTTTTACCTAAGTTTAGGGCATCATAGAGCAGTCTTTTCTCAAACAACTCCTTTCACCTTCCTATTAATAGTCTTTCTCTCATTTGTATCCTCCAGCCCCTACCCTTCTCCTTAGCTCATGTAAGCTTCATGTTGCCTAGCTGTGCTTGGAATTTTCACGTCTGTGTGGATTCCCCATAAGTACACATGCCATTAAATTTTATTTTCTCCTGTTAATCTGTCTCATGTCAATGTGATTCTTAATCCAGCTAGAAAGCTCTTGAAAGGCAAAGAAAATTCTTCCTCCTCGACACACTTTTCTTTTTTTTTTTTTTTTTTTTTTCGACACACTTTTCTATAATGTGGGTGTAAACAGAACCAACATCATGGTGTGATTGCTAGCAGTGAGTGAGATGATGCATACGCATCTCATAACAGAGTATCTTGCACATAGTAAATGTGTAAATACTGAAGAATATCATCGCTACTGTCCCTACATGTTTCCTTCCATGAAAAGTATTGCTGCCTATCATATCTTGGGCCTCCCATGATGGGAGGCTCTCTGGACTCTCTGTGGGAATCCCACTATATAAGCGACTGGTGACTTTGTAGCAGGAGGCACAAAGCTTCCTGCCCTTAACGGCATCACTCAGCATTTTGGGATTTACCGGCAGAAAAATCCGTTTCTGACTGCTTACCCTAGCACCCTCCCATCAGGGAAGGTGCTCATCCAGTCCCCTTCTCTGTCAAGCCCTCTCTGAACCTCCAGGGACTGGATCCTGAATGCCAGCCTCAGAGAGCAGCTCTGCTAATCCCCAACAACTGCACCACTTTCCTAGCCCAACTGCAGCCTCCCTGGGGTCACAGGTGCCAGACGACAGGTGCATCCCTGATCTTTCAAAGATATTATCCAAATGCTTTTGATGTTCCTAAACTGTATAGAGTAATGAGAAGATGAGAAAGCTCTTTGTAACCTGGGTACACAGACACGGTACAATATAAAAGAGGAGAGAAAGAGAGGGAGGGAGGGAGGAAGAGAAGGGTTGGGAGAGCGAGAGCGAGAGAGAAAGAAAGAGAGAGAAAAGGAAGGTAGGTAGGTAGGGAAGGAGAGAGGGAAGGGAAAGAAGAAGAAAGAAAGAAATTAGGACTTCTAAATTCTTTTGATTTTTCTCAAAATAGACTATTTCTCAAAATTATTATCTTTGGGTTAAAAGACTACGGTTTTGAAATCTTAGGATATGTGATGGTCTAAGTCTGGAACAAATGTGTCTTAAAAAGGCAAATTATCAAAAATAATTCCCTCCTAAAGAGTTTCTCTACCGCATAAGACATATATGTGTGTGTGTGTGTGTATATTCATTTTATGTATTATCATATTCACTTTTCATGACCACACTGGAAGGTAGAAACTAATAGTTCCACATTATAAACTAGGAATTGAGGTTCCTAGGAAGCAGTAAACTACACATGGCCAGGGGCCATGGTGAATTTGCTAAAAGCTCAGGACTCTGACAGAGGTCTGTGATTCCAGACTTAGTCTGTATTTCTCTACAGAGAGGTTCTCACAAGATGGAAATTCAGATCCTTAACTGTCCCCACAACTTGCTCTGTACTCTCCTTTGAGTAACTCACGCAGTTCCAAAGTCAGCCTCTGATCAATACTGGCACAGACACCAACCTTTCACTCCATAAACTGTTTGAGGAAAATGCCTACTTTCTCTAAGGATATAAGCCAAAACAACAATCGGTTCAGATGAGCCAGAAAATTCCCACCCCCAAAAGAAATTTAATGCTTTGAAAGAAGAACTCCACTTTGAAATAAATCAAAAGGGACTTCACACATAGATAGAAGGGTTTCCTTGGCCTCCAAAGGAGCTTTGCTGCTATGAACATTAATCCCTTGCATTGAAACTGTGTTGATTTAAGGGAGAGTCCCTTGGTGAGACAGTGAGAGGGATGCTGGGCAAATCCCAGTTAGAGGAAAATTTGGGGTCTCGTGGAGAGATCATGTGGCAGGAGAAATCTGGAGTGAGATTCAGATAAATGAAGAGGTGAGACTGGCAAAAAGGCAACCTGTGAATTGTTCATGGAAGACACCCTGGAGACACTTTAAGGAATTCAAACTTTATAAACTGCACTGAGATGAAAGGATTATCCCAGAGGCATCTGCTTATTTGAGACAATTATTTTCAGGAAGAAAATGTTTTCAAAGGAAATCACTTAAGTGGTACTTTTGAGTTGGTGTCCATATTCTTTTTAAAAATATATATTTATTTTCTATTTTCTATTCTTAAAAAAGAACACTGCAAAGGACAAGTCATGAGCTAGAAGAAAGTGGGTAAGAGAAATAAGGATCGTGATAGGCAAGCACCATAATTATCACCACCATCACCACCACCATCATCATGGCTAATACTTTCTGAACACTTGCATTGTACCATGGACACTTTCAAGATTTTACAAAGCTAATTCATTTCTCTCTTTCAGCAACCCTATGAAGAAGATGCTATTATTATCTTCATTTTTTTAGACTAAGAAACAAAAAGGTACAGAGAGGTTGAGAAACTTGCCTCCAATCACACAGCTAATAAACAGTGAGTCAGAAATTTGAATCCAGGTCTCCGGGTTCTAAGCCTGTGATCTCAATCTCTATGTTATTACAGATGGACTAGTTGTTTTATTTTTTGACTTTCCCCCCAAATACACTTGATAATATATATATATATATATATATATATATATATATATATATATATATATATATTTTAAGGCTATGAGGAGCTTTGATATGATCATTCCAACATATCTTGGAGCTGCTGGAAGATAGCGAAAATTACTGGAACAAAGGCTTTCTCTTTCATAGCTGGGAGAGATGCTCTTTAAGATGTATTATAATTCATGGCTTCTGTTAAATTTGTGAGCGCTTACCTCTTTCTCCTTCCTGACATTCTTTTCAATTATCTTTCCTTTTCCATGTGTAAGCCTATGTATTTATGCTTAGGAAGTCTGTCACTGTAGATGTATTCTTTTTTAGGATTTTATTTATTCCTGAGACACACACACACACACAGAGGCAGAGACACAGGCAGAGGGAGAAGCAGGCTCCCCCCTGGGGAGCCTGATGCAGGACTCGATCCCAGGACCCCAGGATCATGCCCTGAGCCAAAGGCAGATGATCAACTACTGAGCCACCCAGGCGCCCCACTGTACAAGTATTTTGTCCTTCTTCGATCTGCATCATTTAGACTCCCTCAAAATTAAGCTATGAACTTAGAAGGTTCTTAAAATAACCCCAACACCATACTTATGTGTAACTTCAATTTTAAAATGCTGTTCAGGGATACTGTATCATATGATTGCTCCAACTTCCAGGGCAGGCCACAGGGTGCTAAGCTATCTTATGCTGACCTACAGTTGGTTTAAATGATGGCCATGGCAATGAGAAAGGCAGGGTGGTCTAAGTGTAGATTCAAAATGTTCCTCTCCAAAATTACTGAATGTCTGATGAAAACCCTTAAGTTTCCCAGATGTGCATACATCACATAAATCGTTATGAGCTTTAGAGCAGGATCCTAAGAATACTGTCATCACCAACTAAGGTGATGAAGTATTATAACTAATTGTGATGACAACTTAAGCCTTCCCAACATGTGCTGAACTTCACTTTTATGAGAAGCTCTGGGTTGAATAAGCCATGTATTCTTAAAAATCATGATAATACATGACATTTTTATTTTATTGGGTTCTTGGTTAAGGGCGTGAATGAAGAAAGAGAATCAGCTCTTCACAGGGAAGGATGTATATTTTTCTTTTGTGTCTGCCCCCCCCAAAAAGAGCAGAATGGTGGCTGGAGTGAATTGATATCTATGAAGAAGAAATACATACATATTCACGTGTTCATGTGCATGCATACACACACACACACACACATCGTATTTATTTGCTTCTGAGCAAACTTAATACCTGCCAATGGCTTCTCATATCACCCAGAGTATAAGCCAGTGTTCTCATAACCGTCTATACATCCTTTGCCATTTACTGTTGGATGCTACCTCTCTGACCTTCTGTGTTGTGTTGGGGCCTGTGCATACTGGTTCGGGAGAACTGATAGAGCTCATCTCTCAGCTCTTCATTCAGTGACAATAAGTTGGTATGTATGCCATGCAAACCCTACAGATGAGATGCAACAAAAGTTGAGATCTCACTTCCTCCCTGACTACTCTATTTGAAACAGGATCCCACTCTCTCACACCACTACCCAAGCCCTCCATTCTCCATAGCATGTATGACTTTCTGAATACACACACACACACACACACACACGGGGTTAGGGTGCCAACCACCATGCAGTTGAAAATCTACATATAACTTTTAACTCAAAAACTTAACTACTAACGGCCTACCGTCAACTGGAAGCCTTACAGATTATCTAAACAGTCAATTAACACATATTTTGCATGTTCTATGTATCATGTACTATATTCTTGCAATAAAATAAGCCAGGGAAAAGAAAATGTTATTAAGAAAATCATAAGGGGGGCGTCTGGGTGGCTCAGTCAGTTAAGCATCTGACTCTTGATTTTGACTCAGGTCATGATCTAAGGGTCATGAGATCGAGCCTTGCTATGGCACGGAGACTGTTTGAGATTCTCTACTCTCACCTTTGCACACATATTCTCTCTCAGAAGAAGAAGAAGAAGAAGAAGAAGAAGAAGAAAAGAAAAAGAAGAAGGAGGGGGAGGAGGAAAGAGAAAATCATAAGGAAAAGAAATATATTTGCAGTACTGTAGTGTAAAAAAAATCCACATATAAGTGGATTCACGTGGTTCAAGCCCCTGTTGCTCAAGGGTCAACTGTATATATTTTTTTCAAATGTGACTGAGTGGATACTTTATTACACATTGCTTTTCATGTATATGAGAGATTTAACAGATCTGGCTAAAAAGTCTCAGAACCCTTTGTAGATACTATTAAATTGTGACATGGGAAAACGAACAGATTTTAAAACCCAAAATCTTTTGCATAAGTCTGCTTAACTGTAACTCTAAAATATATTCGAAAACCAACTCATATACCTATTAGCGTTGAGAGAATGAAACAAAACTAACATTTAAAAAAGTTTCAGACAAAGCAACATGTGAATTTTGGGGACAGCTGAATTAGCTTCATTTTAAGCAAATCCATTTTTTATTTTGCATTTTACCATATTTCTTCAGTATGCCTGTTACTGCAAGTGAAAAACAATATAAAACCAAACACGGCTAATCCCAATTCTATTTTAGTTATATAGATCGGTTTTTTCTTTGTATTTTCTTTGTTTGTTTATCGCCTGTCCTCCCGGCTAACATGTAAGCTCCAAGAGGACGAGGGTTTTTCTGTGTTGTTTGCCTCTGTATTTGTAAGTTTACTTGTGACTTAACCATGTGGACAAAGAAAGTAATCGTCAGCTGTGGAATTTTGGTGGGAGCTGGTGATGGATGTGTTAAGATGGGAGGCACTCTTGGTGTCTTAACATCATCTGAGGTAGGCACTTAATTTTCTATAGGACAAGATTACTTGTGTCTTAAATATTTCAGTTTTTCCCTGAGAGCAATACTAAATCAAGGTCTGCTCAATTGTGCTGTAAAAGGAATAGGCTTGCATAGGGGCAAAGACCAATTCTTCTAGTCGTGCATGCAGGAAACATTTATCTACAGCTTACTATGTGTTAGGTCTCAATCCAAGCACTGGAGATACAGCAGTGAACAAAAGAGAAAAAACCATTTCTGCCCCTAGGGAGCTTACGACTTAGCTGGAGAAAGCAGATAAAAAACATATACATCCATGTGATGGTAGGCATTTGTGAGTGCTGTGAGAAAACAAAGCAGCAGGGAAGGGACAAATTTGGGATAGAGAATACCAGATGGGGGCAGCGGGGAGAGGCTACTCCTTAAGATAGAGCAATCAGGGAAGGCCTCCCCAAGGAGGAGGTGTTTGCATTGAGAACAGAGAAAGAGCATTCCAAGTGGAGGAAATAGCAAATGTGTGTGTGTTTAAAGATTCTATTTATTTATTCATGAGAGGCACAAAGACAGAGGCAGAGACATAAGCAGAGGGAGCAGTAGGCTCCATGTGGGGAGCCCAATGTGAGACTCGATCTCAGGACCCAGGATCATGCCCTGAGCCAAAGGTAGAAGCTCAACCACTGAGCCACCCAGGAGCCCCAACAAATGTGTTTTGGTTATCTATAGCTGCATAAAATAACTCCACAACTTCATGGCTTAAAACATTAATCTAATATTATCTCTTACAGGCCTATGGATTGACTAGACTCAGCTGGGCAGTCCTTGCTCGAGGTCACCAGTGTGGCTGCATTGGAGAGCGCCTGGGGTTGGAGCTATTTGAAAGCTCCACTATACTGAACATCCAAGATATCTCTACTCTCAAGTCTAGTGCTTTGGGAGAGATGGCTGGAAGGTTGGATTCAGCTGGGACAGGTGACCAGTAAGCTTACATGTGTCCCCTCAGGCATGGTGGTCTCTGGTATCTGGGGTCTCAGGGTATCTCAGGATATCTGGACTTCTTGCAGGATATAACTCAAAGCAGGATCTAACTCAAAGCAATGATAGGGCCCTCTTAGGTTCAAAGGGAGAGTGCATAGAACCCACCTCTGCCCCACCATGGGAGGAGTGTCAGAGAATTTGTGGCCAGCTTTAACCTGTCTGGACATACAGAAGCAGTGGGGTAGGAATATCCTTGACATTCCAGAATCCAGAGTGGCTGAACTAGAGTGTGCTAAGTCAGGAGGGGGCTAGGGATATATCATATAGGTACTTGTAGGCCAAGATAAAAATTCAATTTTATTCCTTCTTTGAATTATTTCCTATTGCCTTTTTTTTTTGGTCCTAGGGTTTTATAGTCAAGAATCCTTGGCTCCAGCCTAGATATATAGACAAGATGTCAACAGCAATCTGGGAGAAATGCCTGCGACCAATACGGGAGAAATATGAGGCCCCTAAAAGAGCAGTGGTGCAACTATCCTGGCCTCAGAAAGAACAGTAGTAGCTTAATACAACCTGTTGTTTTTAGATGGACTCTCATCCTTTTTAATCCAAAGGATCAATATCATTAGGTACTGTTAACAATACTCCTCGACCGCCCAACAGCTCCTCTATGTAGGTCACCCTTAAATATATAGTTGCATCTTCTCTCTCTCTCTTTTTTTTTCTGCATCCTCTCTTTTGTGCCTAAGGTCGATGCCGTCTGTAAAGCAATGCCTCTTATAACCTTATTATGATCACACCTTGCAATGGAAAAGTCAAATGAACCCGAGACATGCATATGGCTGTCAACTCTCATGTTTGTTGTGTGTGGTGCAGAGTTCCAGCTGTCTCCCCAGAATGAGCACCTTTAATACTCCTCAAGATTTTTGGATTAAGAATGAAAATAGGGGGATTCCTGGGTGGCTCAGTGGTTTAGCGCCTGCCTTCAGCCCAGGGCATGATCCTGGGGTCCCGGGATCGAGTCCCATATTGGGCTTCCCTGCAGGGAGCCTGCTTCTCCCTCTGCCTGTGTCTCTGCCTCCTCTCTGTGTCTCTCATGAATAAATAAATAAAATCTTTAAAAAAAAAGAATGAAATAGGATGACTCAATGTCTCCCGATGGCTCTTGATGTAACCAAATGGACTGTTTATGTCAGTAAGGCCTCCGCGAGCTCCTAACGCCACTAGGAGATCAGCTAGGTCCCAGGAGGTCAAACGAGAATTAAACAAAAATCAGCAGGAGGGAGCAAGAACCTGATTACAACAAAGAGGAGGGTTCAGTTCTCTGCACCCTTACCCTTGTCTCTTCTTTCTCGAGACTTCCCCACTCTTTTGTAGGATTTTCGTGGACATCAGTACCTTGGCTGTGGAGCCAAGTTCCCAGACTTCAGAGGGAGATGAATCAGGGTGGTCGATCCCACCTCATCACTTACCAACTGGGGGATCTTGAGCAAATCACCCAGATGCTTTGTGCTTCCATGTCTTCATTTGTAAATAAGGGATAATAGTAACCACCAGGCTTTTCTGAGTATTAGGGAGATGACGTATATCACATGCTTAGAACGGTGTGTGATATAGATGTAAATCTCAAAAGATGTTGGCTATTGTCATTATTAAATTCGGTTTTGAGGGACGCTTTGGTGGCTCAGTGGTTGAGCATCTGCCTTTGGCTCAGGGTGTGATCCTGGGGTCCCGAGATCGAGTCCCACATCAGGCTCCCCACAGGGAGCCTGCTCCTTCCTCTGCCTCTGTCTCTGCCTCTCTCTGTGTGTCTCTCGTGAATAAATAAATAAATAAAATATTTTTAAAAAAACAAAAATAAATAATTTCAGTTTTGAACTGAATCACCAGGGGCCATAAGGCCTGGGTGTGTTTGGTGCAACGTGAGAGCCCAAACGGCCGGTGACTGTGAATTATGATTTCTTTTTCCTGGTTTGCACGTGACCAGACACTGTCTGTGGCAGCTGCCCTTAACATTTGCCAAATGAAAAAAGGGGAAATAGTAAATGTCAGCAGTAAAAGACTCCAGGCCACTCTGCAGCCCTTTTGCTCCGAGTTTTGCGTGGAGCATGTGTGCTGAAAGATGAAATGAGTAAATGAATACATTTTTCCACCAAGCTACAGGCTTATTTTCTCTACAACTCAGTACTTGTGGGTATCTTCTCTCAATGTATGTTATAATAATCATTTCTAGTACTTTGGGCCAGTTCTATGGGTTCTCCTGAGTTAGTCAGAGTCAGGGACAATTTGACAATTTTAATAAAATAATGGCGCTCTACAAAAAGTTTTTATGCTCTCCATAAAATTATCCCTTTAAATTTATTCAGCGATGTCCCTCAAGCTTTTGAGAAGTGTTCAAAGCATTCTCTTTGGCTGCACCTCTGACCACTTTAACCTCATGGTCATGGTCTCATGACTAAACATACCAGACATGTGGCACCTCCTTGTGCCCCTCGGAGAGTTTTTAAAATGTGATTCAAAGCTGGTTTGCCACAAGGAAGCAAAATACATAGGAGGAATATCATTCTATTTGCTTTCCAAGTTTTTTGTGATGTCAGATATTTGAAGTGAAGTTAATCTGTGCCATGATGTAGGATTTATGTTGTAAGGATCTAGGTATATGTTTTGTACAGGTGTTTAAAAAATTGAAGATGTATGCAAAATGTTTGCAAAAATACAACCTTTGAGGTCTGTGCTGTCCACTACAGTAACCACAAGCCATACATGGCTATTGAGCATTTGGTATGTGGCTAGTCCAAATTGACACGTGCTAGATGTATAAAAGACACACCAGATATCAGAGGCTTAGTTAAAAAAAAAAAGAAGAAGAATGTAAAATACCATATTAATCATGTTCTATGTTGACTACATGTTGAAACTATACTATTATGAATATATTAGGTTAAATAAAATATACTATTAAAATCAATTTCACCTCTTTCTTGTTACTTTTCAATATGGTTATCAGAGGGACGTCTGGTGGCTCAGTTGGTTAAGTGTTTGCCTTTGGCTCAGGTCATGATCCCAGGGTCCTGGGATCGAGCCCTGCATGAGGCTCCCTGCTCAGCGGGGAGCCTGCTGCTCCCTCACCCTCTGCCTGCTGCTTCTGCTGCTTGTGCTCTCTGTCAAATGAATGAATAAAATCTTTAAAAAATATGGTTACTAGAAGATTTAAATGGCATATGTGGCACATCTATTTCTATTGTACAATGCTGCTTTAAACTGTTTTGGTGAATGTTCCCAGATTTCACGTAGATGTCAAAAAAAGAAAAAAATAATAATGTATTTTGATTCTCTGAACTTAGGTTATTTAGGGATTAGTAAACTTTGACATGTGGTGTCTCCTGACAGTTCTAGAAGAAAACCAAAATTGCTTGAAAGGAAGGACCTCAACTGGGTCTAATAATAACTGTCCCATATGTCAGGGCCTAAAGAAACCAGAAGAGAGCTGAAGGAAACATAGAAGATGAATGCAACCAGGAAAGGAGATTTTGTTCTCTCTTCTATTATCTATTTACTCTTATGTGTCTGAGCATGTGAGTTTAGTTGCAACCAAAGGCTGATGGCTTAGCCTATTAATAATATGGGACACATATAAAGGACAGAAGCCTGGATTTAAAAGAAGGAAGAGTTATAGTTCAGTGTATAAGGATCATAAAAATATTTTCAGGATGAGTTTATTGGCCCTCTTCTCTTCTGATAAGAATTTGTACAGCCTCATCCTACCTGGTGCTTGCCATTCAAATTCTTAACTTGGTAGTAAGAATCCACACAATCATTAGAAAAGTTTTTCAAAAGAAAGGTAAACAGACTCTAGCTTTCTTATCAAAACATCCTTAGTAATTTCAGTGTATCATAGCAGCCTTGTTGGTGAGAATTAAGATTAATCGTATCTTCTGTTAGCATCTTTTCTCTTTAATTTAAGCTCAAAGCACTAAGCAGCACAGGTACAAACACCTTTCTTTTGAAAATGGAGAAACCGAGGTACAAAAGCACAAAGAACGTGGCCAAGGTGGCACAAAAGGTCAACAATGAAGCGCGCGCGCACGTGTGTGTGTGTGTGTGTGTGTGTGTGTGTGTGACACTGGGAAAATCCTGCAGCCCAGTAATAACAGGGTAAGAACCTTTGACATTCTGCATTCAAACAGCTGCTTTGGGATCTAGACTTGTCTAAACTCAAAGGGTTGAAGCTCAGTCACTAAGCCCAGCTGGAAGCAGTTTGGTCATTGTTAATAGATATTTAACCCCGGGAGATTGCTGCTGGGCAGATGCGAGTTACAGAGTCTAACCTCTTCTCATAGTCCATGAGCTCTCAAAAGTAGTCTGTGTCTAATTACATTTTTAAAAATAAAAATGAGAGGAGTTCTTTATAAAAAAAAGTTTCAGCAGTATTAAAAAAATCAAAAAAGAAGGAAGCAAATGATCTCAAATCATACTATCCAGGTTAAAAACAGCTATAACTTTTGGTGCCTGACATTCCAGACCCCTTTATAAGCACCTACAAGACAGAAAGATGGATGGGTGGGTGGATGGATGGATGGATAAATAAATGCTCAAATGGATGACTGACAGAGAGAGAAAGGAAACAAAAAAGGAAGGCAGAAAGGAAGGAAATAGAGAGGTAGGGCAGGAGGAAGGGAAAAAGAAAGAAATGTAAGTATCTAAGAATCAAATCATACCATATTTGTTATGTTTAATGACCTAAATGTATTCAAATTTAATGGAACAAACACAAACTGAAGTGAACTGAAGGAAGTACTAAATTTCAAATGAATGTTGCATAACCCCAAGAAATATTAGTTCCTAAAAGAGCCCTGTAGCAGAAAGTGAAAAGGTCATAAAAACCAGTAAGTGATTTGAGTCTGTGTTTTTTATGGGCCACAAGTTTACTTTTGGTATAGATTGATTCCATGCTATGAAAGAAGATGTCACTAGCGTTCAATTTGCTTATACTTCTTCCCTTCTCACCATCCTCACATCCTGATTTTATAGATTATTATATCTTTTTTTTTTTTTTACCATATGAAGATTGGTTTAAAAATATAGTCTGGGGGCGCCTGAGTGGCAAAGTTGGTTAAGCGTCTGACTCTTGGTTTCGGCTCAGGTCATGATCTCAGGGTCGTGAGATTGAGCCCCACATGGGGCTCGGTGCTCAGTGTAGAGTCTGCTTGAGATTCTCTGTCTCTACCCCTCTCCCCAGTGGCATGTGCTCACTCTCTCTCTCTCTAATTAATAAATAAAAATAAAATACAGTCTGTAGTATATTCTGTACTACAATCATAATTCTTCCAATTCTTTATATTTAAATCATTATTTAAATGTATTTATTGTTTAAAAACAGTTTCACCAAAGCTTATCCATCCCTGAGTTAAGTCCCCATCTGCTGACACCTCGAAGTGGAATACTGTTATGGTTAAATTTTAATTGGGTGCCACTAGGTGAAATAGGTGATGGGGATTAAGGAGGGCACTTGTGATGAACACTGGGTGATGTATGGAAGTGCTGAATCACTATATTGTACATTTGAAACTAACGTAACGCTGTATGTTAACTGAAATGAAAATAAAAACTTAAAAATAAATAAATAAATAGGGTGCCATTGGCTTAGTGGATAGCACGAAGGTGGCCAGAAAAGAGACGTCACAGGATTAAGAGGTAGTGAAAGTGGTAACACATTGGCAAAACTGTCGTCTGGATAATTTGGAAGGCACACCAAGTACTTACTAGCTTTGGCACTCTAAGGGAAATTGTTGAAGAGTTCATGATCACTGGCTTTTACTTGTAATTCCTTTGCTTTCAGCAATAGTTGAGCTCCGGGATCGAGCAGCCAGGATTAGAAACTTAGTTTTCCTTGCCTTCAAATTCTCAAATTTTATGACCTGAGCTGCTGTCTTTTCTGGTTTAATTGTGGCATGGGAATCTTTTTTTCTTTTATACTGTATTTTATTTAGTCATTTTTTTCTATTTTGGGAGCTAATTTCCTTTCAATATTGAATCTTTGGTCTCACAAATCTCATGCTGACTGTAGCCCAAATTCTCTCAAATTCTATTTTTTAGCCCAGCACTTGCAGACTAGTGACCTGTGTTAGATGCTCACTAAATGTTGGAGGATTTGAATAGAGTATAGATGCCTCACTGAAAGTAACTGATTGGCAAACCACTATATTACAGAGTGTTCTTATAACGCAATATTATGCATCTGTTTAAAATGGGATCTATAAAGAACTTTTTTTTAAGCAGAGAACTTTTAATGACCCTGGAGAGGATCTGTGAAATATTCATGAGTGAAAAAGCAGACCTAAAAATAATTGTTTAAGGTGAAAGCATAAAAATAGGACTATTCAGGAATGTTAAATATAAACAAAAAATATGTCGTTTGTGTGTGTGTGTGCAATACTGAAGTACACATAATGGAACACTATTCATCCTATTTTCAAATAGGGTTTGACAAAGTACAATCCAGAATGTGAGGAGGATACAGGGTTTGAGAAGGAGCCAGTCGGGGGCACCTGGGTGGCTAAGAGGTTGAGCGTCTGCCTTTGGCTCAGGTCGTTAACCCCGGGGTCCTAGGATGGAGTCCCGCATCAAGGTCCCTGCAGGGAGCCTGCTTCTCCCTCTGCCTGTGTCTCTGCCTCTCTGTGTCTCTCATGAATAAATAAATAAAATCTTAAAAAGAGAGAGAGAGAGAGAGAAAGAGCCAGTGGGATAAATGTCGTCAACTGCAGAACATTTTAAGGAAAGGAAAATCTTGAACTAGATTTTTCCAAGATACAAGCACATATGCCTGGAAGGAAGAAAGGTGGGCAAGCCAGGCACTGGGGTTCAGAAGGCGATGATGGAAAGCCTCTCATCCAGAGGACAGCAGGGTGTCAGTGTACTCTTGGCACCCAAAGAACTTGGTTCACACTCTGACCCCATCGTTTCCTGCCCTGTGCAATTAATCTCTTTAGCCTTTATGTTCTTACCTGTGAAATGGGGCTAAAACTAGTTCACAACCAAATGACTCACAAATAAGACATCACACATAAAAGCCCTTACTTGGAAGGGTCCGGCTGTCCAAACCACAGTAGTGTTACTATTATTTGTTGGTTATAGCAAAGGCCAAGAGAAAGACAAGGGCTCTGTGAGCAACAGACTCCAAATTCACGTGTAAGCCTTTCTGTGGGCTGCTGAGGGGGTGGCAAGGTGGGCCAACACATTTTACACGATCTTGTACTTCCCGTCAATCCCTCAGTAACTGCAGGCTGCCAAAGCTCTTTAACCTGTTACCTGGTTGCCCTTATCAGCCACCGTGCTTTGGTGAACTGGGACCGTTTCACTGCTGCTGCTGCTGCTGCTGCTGCTGCTGCTGCTGCTTCTTTAAGATTTTATTTACTTATTTTGAAAGAGAGTGAGAGAGACAGAGAGAGAGAGAGAGAGTGCACAAGCAAAGAGGAGGGCCAGAGGGAGAGGAGAAGCAGACGCTCTGCTGAGCAGGGAGCCTGATGCAAGATTCGATCCCAGGACCCTGAGATCATGACCTGAGCCGAAGGCAGATGCTTAACCAACTGAGACCCACAGGCGCCCCCTTTCACTGCATCTTCTTTGGACTACTTGGCAGCATCTAATGATGATGTGGCTCAGGGGCTGTCAAATCTGGCCCAAGACTGAAGCTAAGGGCCTACTTCCTTTAGTGAATTTCACCATCATAACTGAATTCTATACATTCTCTGCCCTCTGCCTCCAGTATAATTAATTTATTGATTGAAGATTTTATTTATTTATTCATGAGAGACACACAGAGAGAGGCAGAGACACAGGCAGAGGGAGAAGCAGGCTTCTTATGGGGACCCCGATGCAGGACTCGATCCCTGGACCCTGGGATCATGCCCTGAGCCAAAGGCAGACACTCAACCACTGAGACACCCAGGTGCCCCCTTCAACATGATTTAAAACTAACTCTGTGCTGCCTGCCACTCTAGCCACTATTAAGTTTCTCCAGATGTGCATATGTGTGTTCACACATACAGAATAGGCTTACCGATTTTCTCATAAACTAAGTTCCCAGTGGAAACCTTGAAGGCCTAGAATAAATTCATCTCCTATCCCAAAATATTGCTCCAAATCCAGCCGTTGAAGGCATAATTTTCAGCAAATTATTACATGCCAAAAAGCTGCCTGTATTTTCTGAAGAACACAAAAGAGCACTTCGGTTTCTAGAATAATTTAACATAAGCTTCAGAATGATCACTAGACAAATGGGTTTCATTTGCTGAAGAGGAAATTACTATTCTCCACATTTTAAAAACATCTCCCATGATGATAGATATTTGTTTCCAACAAATAAGAAATGTTGTGGAGTGAGGGTGGGAGGGGAAGAGAAGGTTCAGGAAGCCCATCTGAGCTAGAGCAGACTCTCGGATCCAGTGAGCTGTGTATGGCATGTGTGAAGTTCATGGGAAATGGGCAGCTGTTCCCGGGCCAAGTACAAGAGTTTGTCTAACCTGTTCCTGGGGACTTGCGTCAGCACAAGAGAAGCAAGTGAAGCTGGACTTTGATCCGGGCTTCCCTGCAATAATAGGATTGGAGGCGGAGCTGTGGAGAAGGGAACATTGACAGCCTGAAGACCAGACACTTCTGATTTGCTGATTTCTGGTAGATGCTGAGGTCCTGGGTGGCAAATGTGATTGTATTCTGAATATTTTATTTCCCAATATCTGAGGCTTCATTCTGTTGCTGTTCCCTAATACGGAGAGAGCATTGAGCATCTGTGATCTCTTTTTGAGAAATTCACAGAACGAGTCTTGCTGATAGAGATCTAGTCACCACCCTCTGTCTTTTATGTGCTTTTGGTGTACTGTATTTTTCAACTGGATTTCAGCGTTCTCAACAAACCAATGTGGTGAGCCAAACGGTACCTCCTCCACGAGGTTGCATGAGCAATGGCAGTTGCAACAGCAACAGCTAGGCAATATATTTGAGAGATGTCACCTCATTCATATGCCTCTTTGAGCATTGAGGCTGGCTGACCACATACATACACACAAGAGACTTGAACAATGAGCTCGGCTTCTGACTGCCAGGAAGCTAAGACCAGAGTATCTTTTTTTTTCTTCTTTTTCAGTCTCTCCAGAGAGCTAAAGTTTGGAAATGATCAGCAGTGTGCGGTTGGGCTAAAGCCCTTTCACATTTTAGTAGTCTCTAGTTCCAAAGTTCAGACTGATACAAGCTTCCAAAACAGAGAAACTGTATTTGCCAATAGCCTATATTGTCCCAAACTTCAGAATTTTCTCCACTGTCTTCAAGACAAGAACCCAACAGAATAAAAAAAATCAACAAGAGAAAAACCACATGCACGCACGGAGACACAAACACACTAGGTGAAAGAGAAAGAGGTGTAAATCAAAATACAGTGACGTTCCTTAAGAAGTTTTTACTTTTCGTCTTTTTCTTTTTAATTATGAGACAGTCCCTAAAAGAGAACAATTTTTACAAGTCACTTCCAAGACATCTGAACAGCTGCCTTCTAAACTGTACTAGCAAGAATTGGCATGACTATTTGTGAAACAGATTAAAACTTTCCATACTGTTAAGCTCTAACGGCTGCATCACGGATTTCAGAAGTGAGGAAAACACCTTCTAAATTATAAAGAGTTGAGCTGAAGTGATCACTTTTCCCACCGATAATTAAATCCCAATATAGCTTGGTATCACATCTTTTATTCACGAACAAGGCTTTGGAAAACCACATGTTAGCAACAGAAGACAGATCTATGGGAGTACTAAAAATGAACGCCACTCAGTAATTACAGGCATTTCTGGCAGATTGGAGGCAGACAGGAAAGAGGCCCGTATATCACAGCACATCAGGGGGTTATGGATGCTTGTTACGGGGCTGGCACAAACACACCCCCTCTATCAGAAGACTATTCCTTCTACAACTACCAGGGAACTGGTGATACTGGGAATCATCATTTCTCTTCTTTCTCTCTCTCTTTTTAAGATTTTGTATTTATTCATTTGAGAGAGAGAGAGAGAGAGCGCGTGCACGCACAAGCAAGGGGAGCAGCAGGCAGAGGGAGAAGGGAGCTGAACAGGGAGCCTGATGCAAGGCTCGATCCCAGGACACTGGGATGCTTAACCGACTGAGCCACCCAGGTGCCCCAAGGGAGTCATCATTTCTTAAGAAAGACACCCTTCCTTCAGAGAGCTAGTCCATCAGGAGCTACCGGACCTTCCCCCCCTTATGAGTAGCTCCATTCCATTAGTTTCACTTCTGACCAGCAAGTTCAAGTTCCTCAGCCTTATGTTATTAAATCTGCCCACAAAACTGTCTTCCATGAACGACCAGGTAAAAAATTTAAAAAGCAGATTCCTTGAACAGACTGATTTGAATAGAAGAATCTGACAATATGGTAAGTGGCATTAGTGATATTCTCAGTTTTTGGGTTAAGAAATACATGTGTCGGGGGGGATCCCTGGGTGGCGCAGCGGTTTGGCGCCTGCCTTTGGCCCAGGGCGCGATCCTGGAGACCCGGGATCGAATCCCACATTGGGCTCCCGGTGCATGGAGCCTGCTTCTCCCTCTGCCTATGTCTCTGCCTCTCTCTCTCTCTCTCTGTGACTATCATAAAAAAGAAAAAGAAATACATGTTGGGGGGGGGGCGCTTGGGTGGCTCCGTGGTTGAGCATCTACCTTTGGCTCAGGTCATGGTCTCGGGGTCCTGGGATCAAGTCCCACATTGGGTTCCCGACGGGGAGCATGCTTCTCCTTCTGCCTATGTCTCTGCCTCTCTCTGTGTGTCTCTTATGAAAAAATCAACAAAATCTTAAAAAAAAAAAAAGGAAATACACATGGGGCGGCTGATGAAAAAAGACACAAATATATTATATATTTGCACGAACTGTAGTTTGCACCAAGCAGTAGTTACTGAAATAGGCAATAGAGAGTAGTGTCCAAATGCCTACAGCACTGCCTACCATGACAGAGACAAATTTCTGAACTACATTCTTTGGTAGGTAGAAGGAAATAGAACACCAGAGTTGTTATCATTAATTCCAGAAACAGACACAGCCATCCAGAATGCTTTTCACCGGTTAAAAAGAAGAAAAATGACATGTGAGCAGGCTCATAGAGGTGATGAGAGTGGAGGACAAATGCTTAGTTTTGGGAGAACTTATTAGGCATCAGGTCTTTATCATTATTTATTATCTGGAATTGGCCACAGGAGGTCAAATGAGCGCCTCTATCGAGACTGAAAAAGACCTTTATTTCATAGCCTCATTAGTGTTTCAGTGGTCTTGGTAGTGAGAATTAATTCCAGAGTAAGTCAGTGTACCAAATATATATACATATATGCATATGTATCCGATATTTTTAAGCATACTGATGTTTCTCATTTCCTCCAGTAGAGGTCAGGAAATAGCAGTACAGGAATATGAAAAACTATGAACCAAGAGAATATTTTCCGGTGACTTTCTCTAGCTAGGATTATGGAAGGGTCTTTAAATTGCTTTTCTTTACTCATCTTTTCTAATTATATTTTTCCTTTTGTAATAATTAAAAAGCAACAACATTTATCTGAAATTTTATAAGGAGCATTATATTTTATACGGGCATACGTATTTACCCGATATCGGGTCAGAGATACTGCTTAATTATTTTAATTTTTTTTCCTTAGCCGCACATAGATTATTTGAAATCGTCTAGGAAAGCAGCACATGTGGCCATCACTCTGAAAAATTATTTCAGTGTAACATCATTTCCGCAATTGATGACTGCGAGCAATCTCTTTCAAATAAGGAACTTAACGTCAGCCGTAAGATAACCAGAAGAACACAGCATCCTGGGCATAGCTTCTGACTGCCAAGAAACCCGGCACACACAAAGACATAGAAAGGAATATAATCTCTAGTCATCTCCTTTGTCTGGAAAAATCTAAAAGCGATCCTAGTGTTCTGGGAAGTCAGTCTCTGCGTCTTCCATATTAGGACAAGGAGGACAAAGAAATTGGTCAACGTGACCTACATTTAAAAGCAAGGAATCCAATGAAGGATGTTTACGAAGCTTGTTGATTGATGTTCAACAAATTGCGCTATCACAATGCTACATTTTCATTTCTAATTCATGTGCCTCTTTTTCTGCTAGACACAGATGGAAGCAAGGTGAAAAGGCTTATAAAACAAAATCTGAAGGTCAACCAAAACATTTATGTATAAATGAAGGAAACCTTTTACCTCATTGTACCAAGTTAGATGATTTTTATTTCCTGTTTTATTAAATGATTCATAATGTACAATCTGCTATTTGTCCTTCTTGATATTATCATTCACAAATAATATAAGGGAGTCTACATTGTTAGTGTAAATTAAAATGGACTACTCCTGGTTTCTTCTGTCTACTAAAGGGATGATTTCTACAGGTGAGAAGTATGTCTCTGTACTGCTCACTTCCACCTGCAAAGGCAAGTATGGAAAAGAGGGAAAGCTGAAGTTTAAAACCTCTGCCAGTTCCCCATGGGACTCCGGGGAGGGACCCAGAGTAGGTGACTCTCTGTTTGTCAGAGAACAATAGTGACTTTTTGGACCAAGACGAAGATGCTGGGAAAATAAGGATCAGGAAGATATGAGAAGACCCTGAAGACAGCAACGTGGTGAGTGACTTGGATGCACAAAGTGTGGCCAGTGAGAAGTCCCCAGGGGGCTCACTGGTCTAAGAGCTCATTAGAGTAAGAATGTCTCATATTCAATTCTAAGCTATTTGTGTTTCTGCAGTGAAACCCTCCACTCCCATTGCTCGACATGTCAGTCAAGTTTGTTGCCCACATATGCTTGGGTTGTTCTGAAGAAAATAAAGATAAAGTGGTGAATTTGGGGCCACGTGGGTAGCTCAGTGGTTGAATGTCTGCCTTTGTCTCAGGTTGTGATCCCGGGGTCCTGGGATCCTTGCAGCGAGCCTGCTTCTCCCTCTGCCTATGTCTCTGCCTCTCTCTCTGTCTCACATGAATAAATAAAATCCTTAAAAAAAAAGAGGTGAATTTGAACACAGGTTGGCATGGAGCAAAGGGAAGACAAGAGACACAGGCTATAAGACATGAATGAGCATAGGTGTCATGGAAGCAGGAACCGTGAGCCACAAATGATCATGGGAAGGACAGACCCAGTAACCTCAGAAATTTTGGGGAGGTCAATGGAACTTCTCCATCAATCCAAAGATGGAATTTGGGACTTGGGCCACTTTTATGTGAATCTCCAAAGAACAGTAATCTTAGATGATATATAGGATACAATGACAAAATTTCAAAATATTACATTAGGCATATTACACTTTTCATAATATGAAGTCTAGGGCAGCATTTATAAAGCTGTACACAAGTTTTTATGACACATGAAAGAGCCCAGGTATTTAAATAGTGGCATTAATAAATCAATTACAAACATTTTTTCCTTATTAGTTTTGTCAAACTTTGTGCCAAATGGGCAATACCACTTTGTCAGTAGCCTTCCTAAACAGGTTAGAATTCCCACCCAATTACCCTTTGATGACAGTGAATCTCAGAATGGTTGAAATACATGTATAAAATACATGTGCATCATTCAGGAATGCAGTAGATTCTCTGAGTGAAAGATCTGCAATTCACATATGGAAAGACCCATAGAGAAGTCTTCAAACCCTTCAAAGGCTGGCCCAGGCTTACCTTTACATGATGGATGAGACGCTCTACTTCATTCACTTTGTAGGTCTCCAATCCTAGCTCCTTGGCTAACCTTAAGATACGATTCTGAGTTGGCCCAACATAAGATCCTCCAAGGTCCAAATATTTAACCTTTTGGTTCTGTTTTCCCACAGAAAAAAAAAATAAAAATAGTTGTGAAAATCTTTTTCCTAAGACAGAAAAAAGAGCAAATAAGCAAATTGGCATTTCACATGTTATAGACACACCTTGAGGTGTATCCATGGAAAATGGGATTTTGTTTTCATTCACATGACTTAGTTATTAAACCATTCTTTACCTTAAAACAAACTGGATTGAACTTTAAATAGGCAACAGACTTCTGAACCCCATCACTCACAATATATACCATATCATGGTTTGGTTTTTAGTGCCTTGAATTTGTAAGCTATGAATTAGTGGTTAAATTTCTCTTTATTTAGTAGTTCAGGCAAATTTTGAGACACTTAAATGCTAGAGAAAACCAAACAATCACTTCTTATGTGGTTAATCCAGACATTTGAAAGATAGCATGAGGGAACATTTGGCCATAAATTGAACCTTAGATATTGCTCTTATATGTTTATAGGCAAGTTTTCTATATGGTTACACATCTATCAGCTTCACTTCCAATGACTAAGGACCGATCCTTGAAGAAGGAACTAGAAAACCTCCCTATGTCTGAAGGTGTCCAAGCATAATCAAATACCTATTAGTCAGGTAGAAGACCCTCCTTTCCTGTTGTTTGTCCATTTGTCATCTAGCTCCACCACTCCACCACGCTCCCAAAGATAACAGAAGTTTCACAAAGATGGGAATCTTTATTTTATTCACTGACGTATTCCAAGCACCTCCTTACTGGTGCCATTGGGCAAGTGCCAAGCATCATGAAGTTAGAAAAGAGACAGAAGGGACGCCTGGGTGGCTCAGTGGTTGAGTGTCTGCCTTTGGCTCAGGTCGTGATCCTGGGGTCCTGGGACTGAGTCCCACATCAGGCTTCTCACAGGGAGACTGCTTCTCCCTCTGCCTATGTCTCTGCCTTTCTCTGTGTCTCTCATGAATAAACAAATAAAATCTTTTTTTTTTAAAGAGAGAGAGACAGAAGAAAATATTGGAAACAGTAACAAATTGAGAGAGAGGCTGTGGGACGCCTGGGTGGCTCAGTGGTTGAGTGTCTGCCTTGGCTCAGGGCATGATCCTGGGGTCCTGGGATCGAGTCCTGCATCAGGCTCTCCACAGGGAGCCTGCTTCTCCTTTTGCCTGTGTCTCTGCCTCTCTCTGTGTGTCACTCATGAATAAATAAATAAATAAATAAAATCTTTAAAAAGAGAGAGAGGCTGTGGAGAATGTTTCGAAGTAATTTCCACTCTCTTAACAAGAGTCTAATGAAATTCAAGACTTTTAGAAAAGAAAAAAAATACCCAGCTTCAGTCCCACATTTCTTCATCCTCATCCTTAATGTCTTACCCTGATGGTGTAAGTCCTGCCTCCCACTCGGTCCCGGGCCTCCAGAACAACCACGTTCAGGCCAAAATCATGCAGAAGTTTGGCTGCTGCCATGCCTGGGGGAAAATACAATAAGAAATCACAGTCAAACACTGCACAGTGACTCCAGGTAAGCGCCTCACGTTGATGCCGATGAGAAAAGTCCCTGTTGGCTCACACACATGGCTTACTGTTACTACACCTTACAGGTGGCTAGGGTTTCTCAGTAGAGGCCCAGATTCCAAGGCTGAGAAACCAAGTGCTATTTCAAGTAAGAACAAAAGAGATTTAATTTTTGGGAATGTCTCAAATCATAAAAAAAATCTTTGGTCACTATACCAACATGTCTTATCTCTAAGGACTAAGTTGCATGACTACATATCTGACAACACAAATGAAAAAACACAAGGCCACACTTCAGAGAAATGGATAAGCCCCAGTAGGCACTGGACCAAATGTAGCCATTGACTTCATCCTCAAGGTAAATCTGAAAAACTGGTAAGTCAGGAGAAAAGCAGGCTTTCAAAGCATCTGAGAGGACCTAGAATTTACTGTTAAATTCTGTATTAATGCAAACTTCTGGAAGGTGATGTAAAGTTTCAAAACCAAGGACATAAAATTCAATCTCCTATGTGTCCTAGTTCCGCACGTGACCCATCACCAAAGAATGCAATGATCCCATGCATTCATTCATTTAATTATTAATGTAGTAAAAAAATGCCTACACATTCTCACCACCATGAATTTAACTCAACCTCTATCCTCATTTTATTGAGGAAAACTTACATACGATAAACTTTATTCAACGACTTCAATGAGTTTTGACGAAGTACAAAGCTTACTATAGAGTCCATATATTTTGCTTTTGGCATAAGTACATTCTAGGTGTAGTTTTTGACAACAGAGATCTTAAAATCTTGCATCTTCAAAACCAGGCTTACAGAGTCCAGTAAGATTGTTCTCAGACTGGAGAACTCTGGAGCTCTTACCATGATGACTGAAGTTCCTCAGTTCTAATCACCTTCATCATTTGCCTTATGAGATCAAACAAAATCAAGAAAACGCCAAGACACTGGGCCTTACAGACAAATGAAAACAGCTTCCATCTTGTCTTTTAAAGATAAGAGTTCTGGGATTTTTAGACACCCCCCCCCCCAGTGCAAAAAGAGAGAGAGAGAGATTCCTATAAAAAGAACTAATATTCATTGGATGCTCACTACATTTGAGACACCGTTCTAAGTGTTATACTAATTCAGTGAACTGTCACAACAACAACCCATTCAGAAGAGGTACTATTGATCTCGTTTTAGGGCCGAGGACACTTAAACACGCAAGATCCCACAAGGAGCCAGCAGGCAGAGCCAGGCAGCTTCACTCTAGGGTCAGAGTTTGTAACCACACGTACTGCATTTCACGGGGACTCAGAGCCATCATCTTCAGAGATCACATCTTTCAATTTCTGCTCCAGGGGGAAATTACATTTCAAAAGATAGTTCACTTTATTTGGCTCAACTTGTTTTTAAAACACACTTGTATCTTGTGGTTTGATAAGAATCCGTATAACATAAAATACTAGCCCACCGCCAAAGCCATAGCAAGAAGCTGAGGCTTCGTTCACTGTCTATCAGCTATCCTAAAAGAGGAAACTCATTTTTTAAAAGAGGCCGATCTGACATTTCATTATTTGAGTTCATCTGTCTCTCCAAGCCCTGTCCTTGGAGGCGGGGCAGGGCTTTTAGCTGGCGGCAGGGTAAGGGTCCCAAAGTCCTCGGCCACCCACACACAGTGTGCACAGCACTGCACAATCGGATCATTTGGAAAGATACCGTTTGGATTTTTTTTTTAAACTCCAGTGCTAGTTTTACCTTCACGAGGAAAAAAAAGGAAAATATTTCTATTTATTTTTTAAACATTTCTATTTAGATTCAAAACTGCAGACAATTCAATGCCATTTCTCTTATCAGCATCAGTTCGACAAATGAAATATGAAATAACATGCAGCCATAGTAACCGCTGTTATCAGGGAATTCAGACGGACCCGCTAAGCGTGCTGAGGCTTAAACAAAGGGATTCAGAATGAATTACAACATTGCCCATGCACACTAGCATTTTCTATTCTACAAAAGGCACTGTCTTTTGGTCCGCGCAGTTACTCAGTAGTATCTGATGCTAAACATGAGCAGTTATTAAAACAAGCAAGGTCTTATCAGACCATACAATAGAGACTTCTCTGTGCCCATGTGCCTTAAAAAGTCATATACAGAAAATTATAAAAATATCTTTAAATAGGGCAACATGAAAATATGTGGCTGGAAATACTTTATAACTGGTCTAACAGTCACAGGGGTGGGGGGGGGCAGTTTTCCATTGCTTCTTGGGTATCAATTGGCAAAAACTGATTTGAAAAATGATTGGTCCAAGTTTGGGGGGCTTAAGGAAGTCACTGCAGTTTAGGAGGAGGGAATTTCAAGGGACCTAAGAAGCTGAGGACTTGGGAATCTGGTCAGGAGGTGATTAAGGGGGCGCCTGGGTGGCTCAGTGGTTGGGCGTCTGCCTTCGGCTCAGGTCATGATCTAGGGGTCCTGGGATCGAGTCCCTCATCAGGCTCCCTGCCCCGAGGGGAGTCTGCTTCTCCCTCTCCCTTTGCCCCTCCCCCTGCTTGTGCACTTGCTCTCTCTCTCTCTCTCTCTCTCTCAAATAAATAAAATCTTTAAAAAATAAATTAAGCAGTAGCTCTCCAGAGGTTCCTCACTGGTGACTAGGGGAAGGATGATGGTTTCACTGATGGAAGAATAAGCAAAGCCACCCCAGCTTACAACAAGGTCATTTCTCAAGAGTTCACTCGCCTGCCAGTTGTTGTTGGAAACTTTTAATGCATTTTGCCATAGAACAAAAATAGGAGGGATGATCCATTCTGGGAAGTCTGGGAATCTTAAAATGCAATACCATGGTGAAAAAAAAGAAAAAAAAAAACACCCCAAATCAGAAAGCAGCAGACATACATTTGCCCGAAAAACACTAGACAACGTGACTGGAACTGTTTAAACACTTACACAACCATTTCCGGACACAAGTTAAAAAACAATAGCAGTTTTTTAAAAAGAAAATATTCACAGTAGTAACGGCTGCCGTCGTAAAGCATCGGGCACTTGTTTTGCTCTGTGCGAAGCATTTTGCAAGCAAAGCTTGTCTGGTCTTCACAATGAGAAGAGGTATTATTATTCTCATTTTAAAAAGAAAAGAAATGGAGGTTTGGAGACATTCACTGACTTGCCATTGATTACACACTCGGTAAATGGCCGGGTCAGAGTTCAGCCCCAAACCCGAACTCTTAGCCGCCACCCTTGGACCAAAGAGGAAAAATTAAAAATACAGTGACCCTATTACACTGATTGATGCAAAGTATCCAAAAGCGTTTTGCTCTCCATCTAAATACAAGACCCTTAAAGTGTCAGTTTTTCTCTTAAATGGTTATTTAACTTTGCAGACTAATTTAGGAGCGAGCTTATAATCGCTTTGTACTTTTAAAAAGTTAATTAAACCGGAGATTAACATGCAGGATCAATTAATATTTTACAAACGAATCATCATTGGCACATTCAGAAGCAGCCCCTCTGAGCCCCTGACAGGCCCCTGATAAGATCAGCTCATTTGTTGACTCCAGATGGTGCAGTGTCCGTGGTATTTTGGCTCAAAGAGTCTTCCTTGGATGAATGATGAATAGCACGGCACACCCGAGTAATAATGGACTAATGCCTAATGCCATGAAATCATAAAAATACGGCATCCTTCTTCTCAGGCAGTTTATTTGGAAGAAAGTTTCATTAAAATGATGACTAGCTCGATTATCTGGAGCCCTCAGTTTGGATTAGACATGGAACTTATTTTAAATATCTAAAAATCAGTGGCGCACTGCATTATTAGCATTTGATGCTTCCAAGTTTTTGTGTCACAGAAAAAGACCCAAGAGTTAGATGATGCAGGAGACTAGAAAGTACTGGTAACAAAAGGGGTTTCTTCAAGGTGTCTTAGAAGCATTGGAGGGTTTAGGATGGGGAGGGAAGAGAAAAATCATAATCACCACTTGCCTCATGCTTTGCTTTGTGAATCTGGCTCATGCCCTCCATGTCAAAACCCAATATTTAACAAAACTTTTTTCAGAGTTTTTAAATGCAAAGCTAATTGTTTTGAAAACATTACTGGGATCCCTGGGTGGCTCAGTGGTTTAGCGCCTGCCTTCAGCTCAGGGTGTGATCCTGGAGACCCGGGATCGAGTCCCACATCAGGCTCCCTGCATGGAGCCTGCTTCTCCCTCTGCCTGTGTCTCTGCCTCTCTCTCTCTCTGTGTCTGTGTCTCTCATGAATAAATAAAATCTTTTTTTAAAAAAAGAAAAAAAACATTATGAAACATCGGTACTTCAATACCATGGAAGGATTTTTTTTCTCAGTCTAAAGCTACCCACCCTCCAAAAAAGTATCATGTTAACCAAAATTGACAAAGAAAGTCGCTGTACCTCAAAGCATCTCTAACCTTATAACCCTGGTAAGAGATATAAGCATTCCCCCAGGAAGGATGAAAGCCAAAAATATGTAGATAGCCCTCGATACCTCTGTCACTTCTGACAAAGGAATGGTTTTATAAGAAAATTCTAGAAACAACCAAGTGACCTTCTGATCAAAGAACTGGGATTCTTTGATGTCACTAAAGAGAATGCCTTTTAGTTATTTAACACAAATACACACACACGCACACACACACACACACACCACAAAGGGCCTGGGGTAAGATGAAAATATTCCCTTTGTGAAATGAATTCATTACAGGAAAGTGGTATTTGTAGATGGAATTCAGTTGTTAATTGCTGAACTTTTCAGCACAGAGAGGAGAGGCACGTAAGACAGCACAAAACAGCTAACACTTTGAGCACTGACTGTATGCCAGTTCTATTCCAAGTGTTTTACATATAAGAATTTATCCTTTTGGGGTACCTGGGTGGCTCAGTGGTTGGGCATCTGCCTTTGGCTCAGGGTGTGATCCCTGGGGTCCTGGGATCAAGTCCCGCATTGGGCTCCCCACAGGGAGCCTGCTTCTCCCTCTGCCTGTGTCTCTGCCTCTCTCTGTGTGTCTCTCATGAATAAATAAATAAAATCTTTAAAAAAAAGAATTTATCCTTTCAACAACTCTACGAAGTGGGTAGATATAGAACATGAGGTGCAGAGAGGCCAAGTAATGTGCCCAAGGTCACACAGCTAACAAGTGGCAGAGCAGTATTCAAATCCAGGCACTCTGACTCCAGATAACGAACATCCCAGCAGCCATCCTCATACTAAAGGGTGAAACACTGAGAGCCTTGCATTAAACATCACCGACCGTACAAGCATCAGGGCCTTTGTGTAAATTACAGGAAGAGGCACACACCCTGCAGGTAAGTTTCAAAATGGCATCTTTCCTTTAGGAGAAGCCAGGGCACCTCGGTGCAAATGGCTTGGTTGGCAGAAAGTGGGCTGGATCGCACTCTCTGTCCCTGCATCAGGCCAGCAACATCGTGCAGGGCATTGCCTGAACAGATTATGCTGTGGCCTTGAAACTCAGAAAACTTCTTTCCTGAATGATAAGAATTTAATTATCTGTTCTTTGTCTCCTCAAAGCTAGGACACAGTTGGCACTTGTGCGATTATGGAATGGATTCATTTAACACCCTCAACAAAGATGACATTTAATTAGTCAATAAATAAATAAATGGCTGCAATGGTGTCTATGTAAACATAGTATATTTAATATAGTATAAGAAACTAAAATATTTGCACACACTGAAACTGATTTCCTCTGGTCATACCAGAAATGATAAAGAGGTGCATCTGGGTGGCTTAGTCGGTTGAACATCTGACTCTTGGTTTTGGCTCAGGTGATGACGCAGGGTCAGGAGATCATGCCCCGCGTCGGACTTCATGCTCAGCATGGAGTCTGCTTCTCTGTCTCTCTCTCTCCCTCCCTGCTTGCACTCTCTCTCTCTCAAATAAACAGATAAATCTCAAAAAAAAAAAAAAAGGTAAAGGATACTTTGGCGTTTTCAAAGAGAAAGAACTGGAAAGAAAGAGCCAACTGATAATATTAATCATTTTACATTTGTACTGCACTGTAGTTTCCTATATTCACAAACATTCAGTCCTTAACATGACCTCTGAGGCTGGCATTATTATTCCTGTTTTTTAGATTAAAAACTGGAGGCTGAGAGAGATTCAAAGGCTCACTCAGCATTATACAACCAGCTATGGCTGGGCTAGATCTAAAATCCAGTTCTATTTCTATGTGCTATGTGTTTTTCATTAGTCACATAACTTCCTATAATATACAATGGCCTATGTTAAATAAAATTCTCCAAGCATACCAAATTTTAAAATTAAAATATATCTTTATTCCTTCTCTTGGAAAGAATACATGGATAAAAATCACCTGCAGCCTGTCAGTGCCCAAAGTCCTGAAACCATATCGTTACAGGATGATCTGAAAGCTTCTGGAAAAATGCAGTGCCCTCAAGGTCAGCTCTCCTGAATTATTGCTTAAGTGCTTTGGCCGAACAGTTCTTTCTCCTTAGGTACAGACCGACTTCTCTTTCCTGAGAACACACCAATCACAACTTTTTGGAAAATAGAGGCAACATGACATAAACCAAGCATACCAACGAGTACTGCCATTTGGATCACTGAGAAGCAAAGTCTAGAATTGGACTACTCACATCTTGCTCACAAATATGAAAAAGATAGATTCCAAGCCTTCTTGGAAGCTCTTTGCTTTGTTTTCTCTAAGATAGACAAAACATATAACAGAAAAAACAAATGACAATTGCTTCTAAAGTAAAGGAGACCTTTACGAAAGCCTCAGGCCATGGGATGATTTATGCTATTGAAAAGAATAAAAAACATCAAGCGTTTGTGAGTTTCCATAGAAACCTTTCTCCGGATGACACTAGAATAACATTGCTTCCAAGGCCTTTCAGAATATGTCTAAAGCCATAAAAATTGTTTCTTCATCATGCCTTTATATGTAAATGGTTACATTTTCCTAAAATGTCAGCAATCTTCATAAATCTTATTTCATAATCAAGCTTTTGTCTTTACCCTTTTTTGTTGAAAAAGAGTGGGATAGCTTCTGTATATTGTAACAGAGGTGGACAAACTTTGTTTTTACTTTACCTCAACATGGAAGCCCATGAAAAATAAATGCAAACCCAGAAATTACAGGTTTGTTTTCTCAGTTTTTTAAATGAAGATTATAATGCACAAACTTTATTATAGAAAACTAAACTTTTAATTCACCTGCCTCAAATCCTTTTGGGAAATTCCATAGAATACATATAAATAAGGGGATTAAGAGTACACTTATGACAAGCACTGTGTAAAAATGCACAGAATTATTGAATCACTATATTACACTCCTGAAACTAGCGGAATACCATACATTAATTATACTGGAACTCAAATCAGTCAATCAACCAACCAACTAATCAATAGTGATGAATAATTATAGAATCTTTAATAAGTTATAATTGGGATCTCAACAATCATTATTATCAAGCATAATTCTCAGATTAAATTTAAAAAAATTTTAAGTGATCTCTAAGCCCAACATGGGGCTTGAACTCATGACTCTGAGATCAAGAATCACGTGCTCTGCCAACTGAGCCAGCCAAGTGCCCCAGAAATGTTTTAATACTAATTTATATCAGAAAATAGTAACAGAAAACAAGGATTTATATTTACTTATCTTCAAAAATTTAAAAGATTACTGCTATGGAATCAATAATTACTACTAGCAATGTTAGACTGGTAAGAACAATTTTCCTGAGATATATCCAATCATTAGGATAGAAATTAAATACTTAAAAAAAACCTGTTTTTTAAGTATAGAAGGTAATCATAGGATGCCATGATGCTCATGCTCTCTCTCTCTAATAAATAAATAAAATCAAACAAAAACGTGTCTTTTGTGCTTATGGGGAACAAAGAAACACTGATTTAAACAAAGCTGGTTAGTGCTCACTTGGGTAGCAGATATACTAATATTGGACCAATACAGAGAACATTAGCATGGCCCCTGCACAAGGATGACACAAATTTGTAAACAAAGCTGGTTAAGGATAGGTGTGCTCAGGTAGTTTTGGGCAAAAGGTCCTGATGTCTGTGACTTACTCTGAAATGCATCAAAAAATGAGGGATTGATAAAGAGAGAGATGGATAGATGGTTACAATGGAAAAAATCAAATTCAGCAAAACTGTTAACTATAGAATCTAGTTGGTTGGTACGTGAGTGTTGACTGTATAGTTCTCTGAAAATTTTCATAATAAGAAAATTCTGGAAAAAAAGTTAAACCAAGTGGTCAGAAGGTACAAACCTCCAGTTTTAAAATAAATAAGTCACGAGGATGTAATATACAACATGGTGACCATAATTAATAACATCATATTGATATTGGAACTTGCTAAGAGTAGATCTTAAAAATTCTCATCATAAGAAAAAAGTTTTTGTAACTATATATGGTGGATGTTAACTAGACTTGTGGCAATCATTTTGGAGATAGGGTTGTAAGGGAGGTAATAGAGTTAAAATGAGGTCATTAGGTTGAGACCTAAACCAGTATGACTGGAGTCCCTTATAAAAAGGGAAAATCTGGTGATAGGCATGCACACGCAGAGAAGACCATGTGATAATGAAGGCAGAGGTCAGGGTGAAGCCTCTGAAGGCCAAGGAAATGACAAAGACTGCAACGACCAACCAGAAGCTAAGAGAAAGGCACGGGACACATTTTCCCTCCTAGTTCTCAAAAGGAACCACCCTGTGGACACCTTGATTTGGGAGTTCCCACTTACAGGCAATATATTTCTGTTGTTTTAAACTACCTGGCCTGTGGTATTTTGTTACAGTAGCGCCAGCAAACTAATACACACAAGAAATTTTATCTTCCATGGTAAGGTAATATCACTGTTAATTGAACTTACTTTGGGATAACATGGGGATAAAAGCCCTAGATGACCAGGCCAGTCTGGCATTTATGTGCCAAGGAGCTCTGGCATGTTGGCAGGGGTAAAGTGGAGAGGAGAGAAGCGGTGCTATTTGGGGACCTGAGAAATGGGGCACTAGTCCAAACAGGTGTTACGTGAGCAGTTGGGTGAGTGTCATGATAAGAGAGCTTAAGGATCTAAGTTTCAGCCTTTGAGCTGTAAGAAGCATAATAGAGAGCAATCCTTGCTGCATTCAACACAGAGCAGTAAATAATAATCAAGGTGCATCAGTCACCTAGAACCGAGGTGATGAATGAAACTTTCTGAGATATGAGTTAAGAAGTTAGCTTTGCCAATGTTAGACAATTTCCATGCTTTGTATAAATTCCATACTATTTTTAGAATGTCTAACATTAAATCTCTCATTGAACTCTACTCAAATTTAAACGACTGTCAACGCCATTTATGAAACTACTCAACTTCCTGAGAAAAATTCTGCCTTTGGAATCTCATTGCCTCTCTCAGTGCCAAGGAAAAGCCACAGCACAGGGATGCCTGGGTGGCTCAGTGGCTGAGTTATTGCCTTTGGCTCAGGGCATGATCCTGGGGTCCTGGAATTGAGTCCCCCATCAGGCTCCCCACAGGGAGCCTGCTTCTCCTTCTCCCTTTGCCTATGTCTCTGTCTCTCTGTCTGTGTCTCTCATGAATAAATAAATAAAATCTTTTTTTAAAAAAAGCCATGGCACACCCAGATATGAGAAGTTTCATCCTGCCAGCTCAGGTGCTCCTGGTCTCTGGGCACTCAGGCCAGGAGGGAAGGAAACATGGTAGCAAGGCAAGAGTGTGAACTCAACCAGAAATGGGCCACTCAGAAATGAGTGGTAGGAAAATGTGTCCATTTAGATCTTAACAATCACTTTCAAATAGAAGTCAAAGGCATGGAGGAAGCAGTTCTGGAATTAAAACATTGACCTCAATGTTACAGGCCAAGTATGGGTTTTTGTTCTTTTTTTTAAGCTTGTATTTATTTATTTATTTATTTATTTATTTATTTATTTGAGAGAGAGAGAGAGAGTGCACAGTAGGGATAGCTGCAGCCCTGCAGGCTGAGGGAGAGGGAACAGCAGACTCCTCACTGAGCAGGCAGCCTGATGCAGGGCTAGATCCCAGGACTCCAGGATCATGACCTGAGCTGGAGGTAGACCCAAGTGAGCCACCCAGATTCCCATTCTGTTTTTGTTTTTTTGTTGTTTTGTTTTAAATCCAACCTGACTCATGTTAAGGCTATAAGTCCCATCCCGAGATTGTGTAGACCTAGACCCACATAGGAGTGTGCAGATGTGTACATGCATGCTAAACTGCACAGTACACATGACCAGAAGTATCATCTGTGGTTTGAGGGTGACATGGAGGTAGCAGTGTGCAAGCTGACACTGCTCCTGTAATGGTCACTGGGGATTGAGTGTCACTCTTCTTGCCAAAATAGGGAGACAACATACAGCTACCATCCTCATGCATATTTTTTTTATTGGCTCAACTGGAACAGATCTTGTGTGCAGAATTCCAAATAGGTAAGTAAGGAGTAATAAAGAAAAGGGGGGGGCACCTGGGTGGCTCAGTGGTTGAGCGTCTGCCTTCAGCTCAGGTCGTGATCCCGGAGTACTGGGATAGAGTTCCACATCGGGCCCCTTGCAGCAAGCCTGCTTCTCCCTCTGCCTGTGTCTCTACCTCTCTCTCTCTCTGTCTCTTATGGATAAATAAATAAAATCTTTAAAAAGAAGAAAGAAAAAGAAAGAAAGAAAGAAAAAGAAAGAAAGAAAGAAAGAAAGAAAGAAAGAAAGAAAGAAAGAAAGAAAGAAAGAAAGAAAAAGAAAAGGAGGGTCCCTGGGTGGTTCAGTCGGTTAACCATCTGCCTTGGGCTCATGATCTCAAGGTCCTGGGATTGAGCCCCATATCGGGATCTCTGCTTAGTTAGGAGTCTGCTTCTCTTTCTCCCTCTGCCCCTCCCCACCACTTCTCTCTCTAGTAAATAAATAAAAATCTTAAAAAAGGAAAGAAAAAAAAGCGAAAGGTATGGCTCTGCTGGCACACACCATCAAGATCAGAGTCCTGTGGGGAGTGTGAGGTGACCTGTGCTGCTGGGAGGGGATTAGGGCAAAGGTATGTTTTCTTAGAAGCCGTTTTAACACCTTAGCCTTGGAGCTAACTTTCCCTGCTTTATCATCCCAGCTCAAGGTCGGTTTCTCCAGCATAGAGCTGAAGAGACATAATACATCTTCCATCACCAGGGAGAGTCAGTAATCTCTAGGGTTCAGGAATTTGCCCTCAAAAAAAAAAAAGAAGAAGAAAGAAAGACAAGATCCTATAGGATATATTTTTTTAAGATTTTATTTATTCACGAGAGACACAGGCAGAGGGAGAAGCAGGCTCCTCGCAGGAAGCCTGATGTGGGACTTGATCCCGGGTCTCCAGGATCAGGCCCTGGACCAAAGGAAGATGCTCAAACACTGAGCCACCCAGGGGTCCCATGGCCTCTGCCTTCCTAAGAAAAAGTACTTGCTGATGTGGCTACAAATATTTTCTTGCACATTCCTTTTTTTGTGTGTGTATTTTTTATTGGAGTTCGATTTGCCAACATATAGTATAACACCCAGTGCTCATCCCGTCAAGTGCCCCCCTCAGTGCCCGTCACCCAGTCACCCCCACCCCCCGGCCACCTCCCCTTCCACTACCCCTTGTTCGTTTCCCAGAGTTAGGAGTCTCTCGTGTTCTCTCACCCTCTCTGATATTTCCCACTCATTTTCTCTCCTTTCCCCGTTAATCCCTTTCACTATTTTTTATATTCCCCATGAATGGGACCATATAATGTTTGTCCTCCTCCGATTGACTTATTTCACTCAGCATAATACCCTCCAGTTCCCTCCACGTCAAAGCAAATGGTGGGTATTCATCATGTCTAATGGCTGAGGAATATATTCCATTGTATACATAGACCACAGCTTCTTTTCTTGCACATTCCTAAGTGCTCTAAGATAAACTACTTCTACCCCTGGAAGTTACATTGCCTGGGTTTATTTCTCAGTTAGTAACAGATATTGAGGTTCTGGCAAGATCTTGCCTTTACTTTTCGTTCTAAGTCAGGGATTGAAAATCTAAAAACAGTGGGGAGCAGGGCAGTAGGTAATGTGTGAAGCGGGCAGATGTAAACAACAGCCAGGGCCAAGGGCTGTGGAGATATGAAGACTGTATTGTGTGCCTTGAACAAAAGCACTTAAATCAACTTTCAAAACACTGGAGAGCCATTCCCAAATTATAATAGACGTGGCCTGAGAGCTACCAGTATAGAACCTCTGTTATAAGCTACTTTCTGGGCTTCGTCTCATTAACAAGGATGTGGCTTCAATAGATGGCAAAGTTTTCCTGGATCCTCCCTGATACCTCAGCTCTTAGTGTGGCTTCACAAATGGCTTTCCCTGATCCATAGCAGGGCTCTTCACCAAACCACTAATCCCTAGTTTTCATCAGAGTTACAATGTAAAGCTAATTGACAAACCTGAAACTAATGAATGATCAAATCCTATCCATTTTCCCCAGGGTTTCTGTCTTTCTTTTTTTTTTTCTGCCTTATGACTTGGGTCCAGTCACCTACCTAGGAGTCAACTCTAAAGCCGCGGATTCATCCTTGAGTTTTCCTAGTACCTCATCCCATCAATGCCCTACAAGAGGTTTTTCCTGTTATTTCAGACAAATATATCAGAGATTGGTTGAAACCTCTCCAGTTCTGGACAAAACCCAGCTTGTGGCTTGAGAAAAGACTTAACGGAAAGCCAAAATAAGCTGGTGAGCTGGCAGTGTTTATGAAGATAAGGCCTCAAATGGAATTTAGATGAAATTACTTACATGGTTATTAGATTCAATTCTTTTTAGGGAAAATTATACTCTAAATCTCACTGAGAAGTCCTGGGTTGCAAGGTACTCGGTGCATCACCTGTTGCATGGCAAATACCCAACAATATCTGTTTGGTGAATACATGAGTCCAACATCTTTGGGAAGTATTTGGCTTTGAAATTAGAAGAATTAAGTCCCAACCCCCTGGTCTCTTAGGTACTGTATAATCTTGGGCAAGGAACTTCTGAGTTAATGCAAAGATTATGTGTGCAAAATTATTTGCATATCCTGGGCCTGCTGTTGCTATCTGGTGATAGGCAGGCTGGGCTTGGAATTTAATTATGCCTCTACTTCTCCTTCACTTCCTCTCCTTACAAACACTGACTGACAACTAAAAGCTTTTCATAGCATCTCATCAACTTTTGATTCAGTATAGATGATTTATCTATAGGCCATGTCTTACAATATTAGCATACCTTCCTAGGTTTTAATATTTCTTTCAGATTGTGCATCACACACACAAAAAATGGCCCAGTCTTAAACTATCTTCTTTTCAACCTGTGACAAAGTAATTGGATAAATTATATCAGGACCTGGATGAATGCCCACTGACCACAGCAGAGAAGAAGTAAAGCAGTTTTTTTCCTCTGTTGATAGCATTTTTGTCAGACTTAGTGCAATCTAAGCAGTATCTTTTGATTAGTCATCACCAGAAATATTTGAATATCTCCTTGCTAATATTAAGACCATTGTATTTGACAGATACCTTCATGCAATTAAATGAATGATGCTTTTGAACTTTAGGATGTACTTTCTCACTGTCGAAAATGGCTACTTCATACTTTTTCTTAAACTTCCTTACATGACACCACCCACCCAGCCCTTTGCAGCTGATGACTCTGCTTCATTTTTTATTGAACTCATTCATCTTTTCCCAATAAATGCACAGACACCTTCACCTGTGCCTATATACACTGCTTTACTGCTTATGACCTAAGTGATGCAGCTTCTTTAAAGAAACCAACATTCCCCCACTCTGTTTGGACCCCATTCCTTCCAAGGTTTGGTCCCCTGATACCTGTACTTCTCTCCCACATTGTCAATTGCTCCCTCTCTCCTGGATCATGGTCATCAGTGCACAAACACGCTTTGGCATCTCCCATCTTCAAAAACCCTTCACTGGGACCCAACATCTCCTTCTGCCTCTAACTCCTCCCCTCTGCATCCCTTCATTGCACTTCTTCAAAGAATTATCTACATTCCTTGCCTCTATTTCCCCACCTGACTCCAGTCAGGCCTTCATCCCTACCATTCCTCCTAGACTGCTCTTGTCAAGATCACCAGTGATTTTCATGTTGCCAAATCCAATCAGTCAAGTCTCTGTCCTTAAATTACTTGTTCTCTTAGCAACTTTTGGTCTTGTCTTCCCTGACTCACTGTCTTCACTTTGTTTCTGGGCCACATAACTAACTTCCTTGGGTTTCTTCCTCTCCCTGACTCAGTGCTCCTTCTCAGATGCTTTGCTGGATCCTTCTCTTCTTTCCAATCTCTAAATGTTGGAGAGCCCCAGGACTCAGTTCTTGAACCTCTTTTTTGTTTCTTTATTTGTTTGTTAAGGATTTTATTTATTTATTTGACAGAGAAAGAGAGAGAGCACAAGCAGGGGGAGCTGCAGGCAGAGGGGGAGGGAGAAGCAGACGCTCCACTGAGCAGAGAGCCTGATGCGGGGCTCGATCCCAGGACCCTGAGATCATGACCTGAGCCAAAGGCAGACACTTAACTGACTGAGCCACCGAGGCACCCCTTTTTGTTTAATTTTTTTAAAGCATTCCCAGGCGATCTCACTTAATCCCATAGCCTTGAAACTTCAAGCTTGATATATAAATTGCCTACTTAACAGTGCCTCCACTACAGAATGGGAGAAAGAAGATTGTTGCAAATGACGTATCAGATAAAGGGCTAGTTTCCAAGATCTATAAAGAACTTCTTAAACTGAACACCAAAGAAACAAACAATCCAATCATGAAATGGGCAAAAGACATGAACAGAAATCTCACAGAGGAAGACATAGACATGGCCAACATGCACATGAGAAAATGCTCCGCATCACTTGCCATCAGGGAAATACAAATCAAAACCACAATGAGATACCACCTCACACCAGTGAGAATGGGGAAAATTAACAAAGCAGGAAACCACAAATGTTGGAGAGGATGCGGAGAAAAGGGAACCCTCTTACACTGTTGGTGGGAACGTGAACTGGTGCAGCCACTCTGGAAAACTGTGTGGAGGTTCCTCAAAGAGTTAAAAAAAGACCTGCCCTACGACCCAGCAATTGCACTGCTGGGGATTTACCCCAAAGATACAGATGCAGTGAAACGCGGGGTCACCTGCACCCCAATGTTTATAGCAGCAATGTCCACAATAGCCAAACTGTGGAAGGAGCCTCGGTGTCCATCGAAAGATGAATGGATAAAGAAGCTGTGGTCTATGTATACAATGGAATATTCCTCAGCCATTAGAAATGACAAATACCCACCATTTGCTTCAACGTGGATGGAACTGGAGGGTATTATGCTGAGTGAAGTAAGTCAATCGGAGAAGGACAAACATTATATGTTCTCATTTATTTGGGGAATATAAATAATAGTGAAAGGGAATAGAAGGGAAGGGAGAAGAAATGGGTAGGAAATATCAGAAAGGGAGACAGAACATAAAGACTCCTAACTCTGGGAAACGAACTAGGGGTGATGGAAGGGGAGAAGGGCTGGGGGTGGGGGAGAATGGGTGACGGGTACTGAGGGGGGCACTTGACGGGATGAGCACTGGGTGTTGTTCTGTATGTTGGTAAATTGAACACCAATAAAAAATAAATTTATTATTAAAAAAAACAGTGCCTCTAGCTATTTAATAATCATCTCAAACTTAACATATCTCAAACAGATCTCTTGAGTCTCCTCCCCCAAATCTGTTCATTTCCAGTCTTTTCCATTTCATCACTGGCACCACAATGCACCCAGTTGTTCAGGACAAAATTCAAGAATCATGCTCGATTCTCTTTTTTCCCCGACCACCTCATCCTCTGATCACTACATTGGTGGGTCAATTCTACCTGAATACAATTGTTAGCACCTCTCCTACCACCACCTTGGTGTAAGATGACACCATTTCTCATTTGGACTATTGCGATAGCCTTGCAACTGCTTCCACTCTTGCTTCTTTGATTTTCCAATTTACAAAGCACAGAATAGCTTTTAAAACAAAATCAAATTCATGGCACCTGCCTGTTTCAAATCCCCCAGTGAGTTACACTGCAGAGAGGTGATCCCACCATTGTTTCACTTACAAGGCCCCATAGGACCTCATCCTCGCCTACCTATCTTGTCTTACTAGCCCTTGCTCATTTCACTCCAGCCATATTGACTTTCTGTTTTTTGAACATGTCAAACTCGTTCCTTTTTTTAAAAAAAAGATTTTATTTATTTATTCATGAGAGACAGAGAGAGAGAGAGAGAGAGAGGCAGAGACAGAGGCAGAGGGAGAAGCAGGCTCCATGCAGGGAGCCCGATGTGGGACTTGATCCCGGGACTCCAGGATCACACCCCAGGCCAAAGGCAGGTGCTAAATTGCTGAGCCACACAGGGATCCCCAAACTCGTTCCTAACATAGAGGCTTGGCATCAACTGTTCCCATCTCCTATAATACTTTTCTCCCTAATATTTACATGTTCAATATCTCGTGTCTCAGCTGATACCTCATCTCTAAGGAAGAGGCATTCCTTGACTCTTCTCCATCACCTCCCTCTATTTTATTTTCCATGGACAACTCACCACTGGCAGTATTTTGTATGTATGTATGTAGGTAGGTAGGTAGGTATTTGCTTAATTCATTGGTTATTTATTGTGTAATCATCTTCACTAGATTATGAGCTATGTGAGGGCAGGGATCTTACTTCTTTTGTTTCCTGTTTTATCCCCAGCACCTGAGAGAAGACCTGGCATGTAAGTATCCTCAATGAATCATTGTTGCTAGCCGGAAAGAATGCAGACAAGTAGATTAGTTCATCTGCGGAGGATGAAGAGCAGCTCATTCTGCAAAGAGCTTACCCTGGTGGCTTCATCTGAATGCATTTCTACACAAAAACTGATGTAATCACAGGGGCACCACCTGGGTGTCTCAGTTGGTTAAGCATCTACCTTCAGCTCAGGTCATGAACTCTGGGTCCTGGTATCGAGTCCCTGCGTCCGGCTCCCTGCTCCACGGGGAGTCTGCTTCTCCCTCTGCCTCTCCCCCCACCCCTGGCTTGTTCTCTCTCTCTCTCTCTCTCTCTCATCTTTTAAAAAAACCACTACGTATTGCAAAACTTAATTTATTTTTATTTTTTAAAAAGATTTTATTTATTTATTCATGAGAAACAGAGAGAGAGAGAGAGAGAGAGAATATGAATGAGAGAGAGGCAGAGGGAGAAGCAGGCTCCACGCAGGGAGCCCGACGTAGGACTCGATCCTGAGTCTCCAGGATCACGCACTGGGCCAAAGGCGGCACTAAACCGCTGAACCACCCAGGCTGCCCGCAAATCTTATTTTAACGCCAATGTGACCATTTGATCCTTAGTGTCCTACATTAAAATTTTCAACCCCGGGATCCCTGGGTGGCACAGCGGTTTGGCGCCTGCCTTTGGCCCAGGGCGCGATCCTGGAGACCCAGGATCGAATCCCACATCGGGCTCCCGGTGCATGGAGCCTGCTTCTCCCTTTGCCTGTGTCTCTGCCCCCCCCCCCCCTCTGTGTGACTATCATAAATAAATAAAAATTAAAAAAAAATAAAATTAAATTTTCAACCCCAAATTTTCTGTTCCAAATAGCTTTTGAATTACATATCTAATACAAAATTTTTGCAAGGGGAAAAATGCCAATATGGAAATGGAATCTTCTACTTGGACAAGGATTCAAACAGGTCCCCAAATGACAATACAGTGTCCACCCCACAACCTGTCTGTCCCACATTTAAAGTCTATAGAGTTTCCTTTAATCAATAACGCCATCTTGGCATTGGTTGGAAAATCCAACTGTTTCCTCTGCCGAAGATCAATTGAGCATCTGATATTTTAAAGAGATATATTTAAGGCTTTTGTTAATTATTAATGTTAATTATAATCCTCTGGAGCATTTACATCCCATGCCTGCACCATTATATAGTGGAAGAGAAAGATACCTGGTCTATATTGTACTAGTTACTTACAGAAATTTCTTATATATTAAATAAGTTTTGATATTATACTGTAGCTGAAATATTTGTGTGTGCACGCATGTACATGTGCGTGTGCTTCTGAACGTTAAACAAACTCTCTGTACTCTAGCTTTGGGCATAGACTAAAATTGTAATATCAGTCAGCATTCCAACTTGAAAGGTGAAACCACCTCTAATGGAAGAGGCCAATGCTGTCTTGTGGAAAGCAGGTGTAATCCGGACCCAGGAATACTGCAATCCTAGACAAATTCCTCTTAAACAAAGGAGCCAGTAGAATTGAAAAAGCCAGAGTCACCACTTACACTCATGGTAGCAAAAAATATATACATCTTTAAAAGCCTTTAGTAGGAGGCACCTGGGTGGCTCAGTGGTTGAGTGTCTGCCTTTGGCTCAGGTCGTGATCCCAGGGTCCTGGGATCGAGTCCTACATGCGGCTCCTGCATGGAGCCTGGTTCTCCCTCTGCCTAGGTCTTTGCTTCTCTCTGTGTGTCTCTCATGAATACATAAATAAAATCTTAAAAAAAAATGAAAGCCTTTAGTAGCAGCATTTTAAATCTGGAAAATTATGCTGTCACATCATGTTCTTCTGTACCCCTTTGTCCTTCTGGATTTCTGTTTGATTCAGTGAGTCTTTACTTCTGGGGCTCTTTTTTTCTCTCTGTATCTTTGTGATGGTCTCCATGCTCATTCTTAGCTCTGCATCTTACTATGTCCATCTGTACCATAGCCCCCCAATTCCTTTTGCCTCTCCTAACCAACCCAAACACAAAGCCAATATTTATTTATTTTCCCATATGTTGACTTGGCCAAAAACATGCAGGTTCAGAGATTTGGATGTCATCTTAGCACAGGTGAGTTTTGAAACCACTGAACTCCCCTAGAGTTTTGTGAAAGTAGTAGAATCCCAATACAAACCTCACATAGAATAATACCACGAGGAAAACATGTTCAAGGAAGTTTCCTTATTGGATTAGGCTATTTTAATTATAGTATCAGAATCGTCCTGTGGCTACTGGCCATACACCTGGGTGTGAAATCCATGCACGAAAAGTGGTTGAGAGGCTCACAGAGGACTATGTGCATTAGAAGGGCATCACAGTCCTCCAGACAGAGCATTTCAACATCTTGGATAAAATGTTTCTAGTAATAGTTGCCTATTAGTTCAGAAACATGAACACCAGCTCATTCAAAAAGAATGGATTCTACCCCGTATTCTAACTACAAGTCAAGAAAAAATTGAACTAAAAATAGCCCTCCCAGCAAATATAATTAAATAATAGACTGAAGAAGAATGATCAACTTGGCTAGTAATTAAAAATGAAAACCATTTTCACTTCTCAGTTTGAGAAACTGAGAAATACCATTTTTGCTCTCGATTTGAGAAAGACTGAAAAAAAAAAAGAGATGATATAAAATACTGCCAACAATGTGATGAAACAATTCTGGCTGAAATTGTCATTGGTTAAAACAGTTGAGAAAAACAACTTGGGACGCCTGGGTGGCTCAGCGGTTGAGCGTCTGCCTTCGGCCCAGGGTGTGATCCCGGAGTCCCGGGATCGAGTCCCACATCGGGCTCCTGCATGGAGCCTGATTCTCCTCCCTCTGCCTGTGTCTCTGCCTCTCGTTCTGTGTCTCTCATGAATTAAAAATAAAAAGGAAAGAAAAACAATTTGGTGATAATCTGGCATATTTTTGAAACTGCCCATTTCTTTAAATCCAAAACGATTACTCTATGATTCAATTCTAAGAGATAATACCACATATAGAATAATTAGTATTCTTCAAGATCTTGAGTGCAGCATCATTTATAATAGCACACACAGAATACATAATGTCCAATAATCTGGTATTAGTTAAGTAAGCTATGGCACATCTATTTGATATTAATTAAATTATGTTCAGAAAGATTGCAATATTGTGAAAAATGTTTATGTTTTAATATCAGGTCAAAGATACAAAATTGGGTCTGGAATATGACTGTAAACATAAACGTGTGGCACAGATGTGCATGCACACACACACACACAGTCAGAGAAAACAAATGCACAAAAAGGCTGGAAGAAAACATTATATGTTCTCATTCATTTGGGGAATATAAATAATAGTGGAAGGGAGAAGAAATGTGTGGGAAATATCAGAAAGGGAGACAGAACGTAAAGACTGCTAACTCTGGGAAACGAACTAGGGGTGGTAGAAGGGGAGGAGGGCGGGGGGTGGGAGTGAATGGGTGACGGGCACTGGGTGTTATTCTGTATGTTAGTAAATTGAACACCATTAAAAATAAAAAAAAACAAAAAAAACAAAAAAAACAAAAAAAAAACAAAAAAAAACAAAAAAAAAACAAAAAAAAAATATACTCAAATACTAAGAGTGGTTGTTTTGTTTTGTTTTGTTGTATATTTTTTTATTGGAGTTCGATTTGCTAACATATAGCATAACATCCAGGGCTCATCCCGTCAAGTGCCCTCCTCAGTGCCCGTCACCCAGTTTTGTTTGGTCTTAATTTGAGTAGACTCCAAGCCCAGTAAGGAGCCCAACAAGGGGTTTGAATTCACAACTCTGAGATCAAGACCTGAGCTGAAATCAAGAGTCAGACACTCAACTGACTGAGCCACCCAGGTGCCCCAAGAGTGGTTGTTTTGGGTGGTAGGACTTAAATATGAAATTATAAATATAATTCATCCAGAATTAGTGTAAAAATAACTTATTTAGTCATGATATCATGCAAGTTGTTTTATTTACTAGACTGTTTCCAGGATTTGCTAGAAATATAAATTATTGACTTTTGTTATAAATTTATAATCTTTAGAGAACAAAAATAAAGCAGAGTCACATAATTCCATAAACTCTATAAATAACAGTGTATCTTTTTTCATATTGCTACTGACCCTCCGGATTTCAGAAAAAAAATTCTATGTGAGCACATTGACAGAAGTGCTTTCCCAATGCTCAACTGTATATCAAACCAAATAAAAATAAAATCAACTATGTGATATTTTATGAAATTTACTTACTTTACAACCCAATGACCAGATCGGGGAAGGGAGAGAAGGATGTACATTATTATTTCAAAGCTTAGGCGCGGTTTCCCTTAATTGCTTTTTCTTTCAACACCACCAATGTATCTTTATTAGATTATCTTGTGAAATTTAGAATTTAATAACATTGTTTATATTATGCTTTCTAAACTGATGAATATAATGTAATTATTGTTCACCAATTAAGGGATTGAATTTGGCATCATGATCTATAACTTCAGGCTCATGGGCCATGTAAAATGCCCTAAAATTCATAGGAAAGCTGCAGAAAGGAAAATACTTAGTATATATTAAATGTAATACCTAAATGCACACACACACACATATTCATGTAAATACATACATTTTATATATATAGAAGTATATACTTAAATATACACATATGTATTTTCTTTGGTAGAGGTTTTCGTGTCGATATGGGGGCATTTTGCCCAAAGGATCTGTTCCAGTCCCAACCATCTGGGAAAAGCCTGTGTGAGAAACAGGCAGCTCTGCTGGTCAGGCACCTCCACACACATCCCTTTACTACAACTAGAGGCCCCTCCTGTCTCCTTCCAGTCTCCTTGATCAATACAAAATAACTACTTTTTAGGAGTGCCCACACTATGTAGTATCCAGAAAAAAATCACTACAGATCACATTTTAAAATTTTAAGATGATTCTCAAAAGGTTAAACATAGAGTTACCATATGACCCAAGCAGTTCCACTCCTAGGCATATACTCAAGAGAAATGAAAACATACGTCCACATGAAAACTTGCACATGAATGTTCACAGTAGCCTAATTCACAATAGCCAGAAGGTAGAAACAACCCAAATGCCCATCAACTAATGAACAGATAAACAAAATGTGCTCTATCCATACAATGGAAAATTATTTTGTGATAAAAAGAACGAAATACTGATACCTGCTACGACAAGAATGAACCTTGAAAACATTATGCTAATTGAGATGAATGATAAAGATGTGACACACACACACACACACACAAAATGGATTATTACTCAGCCATCAAAAAGGATGAAATCTTACCATTTGCAACAATGTGGATGAAACTAGAGGGTATTATGCTAAACAAAATAAGTCACTCAGAGAAAACCAGTTATTGTACAGTTTCACTCACGTGTGGAATTTAAGAAACAAAACAGGATCATGGGGAAAGGAGGGAAAAATAAAACAAGACAAAATCAGAGAGGGAGACAAACCATTAGAGACTCTTAGCTTAGGAAACAAACTGAGGGTCGCTGGAGGGGAGTGGGTGGGGGGATGGGGCAATTGGGTGATGGGCATGAAGAAGGGCACGTGTTGTGATGAGCACTGGGTGTTATATGCAACTGATGAATAAGTGAACTCTACATCTGAAACTAATTTTGAATTTAAATAAAATAAGATATTATAAAAAGAAAGAAAACATTATGCTGATTGAAAAGAAGCCAGACACAAAAGCTCATGTATGGTATGATTCAATTTATATGAAATGTCCAGAACAAGCAAATATCTAGAGACAGAAAGTATATTAGTAACTGTCAGGGTTTGGGGCAGTGGGGTTTTAGTGGTGGTGGTATGGTGTTGGGAAATAGTGAATAACTGCTAATGAGTATGGGGTTTTATTTTGGAGACATGAGAATGTTTAAAGGTTGCATTGGGGTTGTGATAACACAATCCTGTGAATATGTTAAAAATCATTAAACTGTATAATTTAAATGAATGAATCATATGGTATGTGACTTATATATGTGTGTGTGTGTTTGTGTGTGTGTGTATACATGTATATGTTCATCTAAATAAAGCCATTACTAAAAAAATTTAAGGTGATACACAAATAATGAAGCAACAGAAAGAGAAATTAAGAAAGCAATTTCATTTACAATTGCACCAAAAATAATGAAATATCTAAGAATAAACGTAACCAAAGAAGTGAAGGACCTAAAATTTGAAAACTATAAAACACTGATGAAAGAAATTGAAGATGATGCAAACACATGGAAGGATATCCCATGCTCGTGTATTGGAAGGACAAATATTGTTAAAAAGTCCATACTACACAAAGCAATTTACCCATTTAATGTAATCCCTATCGAAAAACCCAAAGCATTGTTCACAGAACTAGAACAAATAATCCTGAAATGTGTATGGAACCACAAAAGACCCCAAATAGCCAAACACTCTTGAAAAAGGAAAACAATGCTGGAGGTGTCACAATTCCAGATTTTAGGTTATATTACAAAGCTGTAGTCATCAAACAGCATGGTACTGGCACAAAAATAGACACATAGATCAGTGGAGCAGAATAGAGAGCCCAGAAGCAAACCCACAATTATACGGTCAATTAATCTTCCACAAAAGAAGGAAGAATATACAATGGGGAGAAGACAGTCTCTTCAACAAATGAACAAATGGTGTTGGGAAAACTGGAAAGCTGCATGCAAAAGACGAAATTGAGCTATTTTCCTACATCGTCTCATTTTCGGTATTATATTTTTCACTGTATGCCACACTTCTACATTCTATTTTAAAGGGCTTCCCTGATGTGAAACCCTTGGAGGCAAATGCATTTCAGAACTTCAATTCTTTTCAGATTTTAGAGTACAGAGGCACATATTATGAGACAGCTCTAGTGACAGCTGGGACAGCCGCCTTGAAATCACTGGCATTATTATGACTGCAGTAAAACACATGACTAACAGCAACCCCCACACGTCAGTTCTGATCAGGTTTTGCTGAAAGTTCTAGAAAACAGTTTCAATTTTCAGAGTTCTGGGTGGGCATTTGGGCAGCGCAGATAATGAACTGTGGTCTGAAGCACAGTGGATTAGAGACAGCTGCCATCAGATAAGTGCTGAGGACCCTGGTGTCGAAAATGGGACAGGAAAACTCAGGGCAAGTGAGGACACTCCTTTCATGGAAGATAAAATTTCCTACAACTAGATGGTTTAATAATTTGATGGTGGGTTTGGTAGAAACCCATCCTAATCCCATCCTGAGTATTAGAGTAACTCAGAAGGTGGGGGACAATGCAGAAAGGTACAAATGCAGTTTAAAACCAAAGTTGTTAATGTAGTTCTTAAAGAAGGATTCGATAAACCGATTAATATTGACTGTGAATCTGTGAGGTACAGGCACCGGTGGTGAAGAAGACAGAGGGCCCAGGGGCTTACAGTAGGGAGTACAGAAAAGGTGCAAAACCAGGTGCCACGGGAAAGTAGAACTGGGAGAGAAATGTAGTTTGCACAGGGCTGTCAGATATGGAGATTGAAAAAAAAGACTTATTTATTTTTTAATATTTTATTTATTTATTTGAGAGAGAGTGTGTGCACAAGCATGGTGGGGGTGGGGGAAGATGGAGAAGCAGACTCCCCACTGAGCAGGGAGCCCCACGCGGGGCTCAAGCTCAGGACCATGAGATCATGACCTGAGCTGAAGACAGATGCCTAACCAATTGAGCCACCTGCACCCCCAAAAAATGAGTTTTAAAGTAAGTTCTGAAAGATGGTCAGGAGTCACCAAAGTGGCAGGTGTTGGGGGACAGAGGAAGAAGAACTGCAAAGAGATTCCACATGGAGAAGAGCAAGTATAAAGGCCAGAGCCTGGGGTAGATTATTCAAGGACTTGACCGTAGGCCAGTGTGACTGCAGAGCCAAGACTGCTGGCCGATGGCGTTTCTGAAGTAGGCAGGGGTCAGGCCTCCAGTGTGTCTGGGCCACAGTCAACATCCTGGACTCAACCCTGGGGTTAATGGAAGTTACTGAAGGGTCTGGAGCAGAGGAGTCACCTCATGAGACTTATGTTTTAGGAAGATTGCCCTGCCAGGAGAACTGTCTGGAAGGATGCATGCCAGGCTATTAATAGGGGTCACTTCGGGAAGGTTAGGATAGGGTGAAAGCCAGTGGAAGACATCGACATGGCCAAAAAGCACATGAGAAAATGCTCCGCATCACTTGCCATCAGGGAAATACAAATCAAAACCACAATGAGATACCACCTCACACCAGCGAGAATGGGGAAAATTAACAAGGCAGGAAACCACAAATGTTGGAGAGGATGCGGAGAAAGGGGGACCCTCTTGTACTGTTGGTGGGAATGTGAACTGGTGCAGCCACTCTGGACAACTGTGTGGAGGTTCCTCAAAGAGTTAAAAATAGACCTGCAATTGCACTGCTCGGTATTTACCCCAAAGATACAGATGCAGTGAAACACCTGGACACCTGCACCCCGATGTTTCTAGCAGCAATGGCCACAATAGCCAAACTGTGGAAGTAGCCTCGGTGTCCGTCGAAAGATGAATGGATAAAGAAGATGTGGTTTATGTATACAATGGAATATTACTCAGCCATTAGACACGACGAATACTCACCACTTGCTTCAACGTGGATGGAACTGGAGGGTATTATGCTGCGTGAAATAAGTCAATCAGAGAAGGACAAACATTATATGGTCTCATTCATCCGGGGAATATAAAAAATAGTGAAAGGGATCATAGGGGAAAGGAGAGAAAATGAGTGGGAAATATCAGAGAGGGTGAGAGAACATGAGAGACTCCTAACTCTGGGAGACGAACAAGGGGCAGTGGAAGGGGAGGTGGGTGGGGGGATGGGGTGACTGGGTGATGGGCACTGAGGGGGACACGAGACAGGATGAGCATTGAGTGATATATGTTGGCAAATCGAACTCCAATAAAAAAATATACAAAAAAAAAAGGATAGGGTGAAGGCCAGCAGATAATTAACTTCATCTTTGAATGACTTCATTGGGTTCACTTCTGGCAACAAACATTTCTTTTTTTTTTGTGTGTGGCTTAAAGATATCGGAAGTTGAAAACTTTTTCCTCATTAAAACCGAATTATTCTTCCTTTTGTGTAGGAATGGAGTGGGTAGATAAGCCATTATGCTAAGTGGAATAATCCAGACATAAAAGGACAAATACTGTCTGATTCCATTCATATGAAGGTCCCCAGGTAGTCAAATCCGTGGGGGCAGAAAGCAGGATGGGGGGTGCCTGGGGCTGAGGAGAGCAGGGAATGAGGAAATCAGGTTTAGTGGGGACAGAGTGTCAGTTTAGGATGATGGCAAAATCCTGGAGATGGACGGTGGTGATGGTTGTACGACAGTGTGGATGTTCAAATGGTGCATTTTAGGTCACTAACCCCAGCACACTGCTGGCCTGCTCTGAGTGGGAGCCAGTGGGGGTTGGGGGGGGGGGCTCTCCAGTAGCTAGAGAAAGGCCTCAGGCAAAGATTCGCAGCAGTCAGAAGCCACAGGTCCCTGTATATGGGAAGGGGTGCTGAGGGGCGGTGGTGGGATCACTACAGTGTCTGCCACAAAAGTCAAGGGTCTTGGCTTGAAAACTGGTCTGAAGGTGGTTCTGTTTCCCCCAAGCAGGGAACACTGGAAGCAAAGCAGGGAGCAGTGGGCCAAGGAGACCGAAGGAGAAGCCAGACAGGTGGCAGGGAAGCAGGACACCGGAGTGGAGGGGATAAAAAGAAGTGATGTCTTCAAACGCCCGGTGAATACACAGCACAAGAAGCTGCAAAATCCTCCCTTAGATGGCGGGAACTACTCTGGAAAACACTTTAGTTGAATAAGAGCTTACAGGGGCCGCCTACCCTGTCCCACTCTGTGCCACAAAGCTCAGATGCCAAAGATGGAGCAAACAATATTCAAGCAGACAAATAATGTGAGCACCAGAGCAGCTCTCAACCTGTGTTTCCGTTCCTCATCTCATTCTGACCTTCCACTTAATGTAAAATTATGCAGATCAATATACTGCACGTGCCACCTTATAGGAAGGATGGATTTGTTGAGAACGAAAAACCTGACATTGCCTTTCTCAGGTGTGCAAGAATTACAGGAACCAAGGTCCTTGAGAAATGCCCGGCAGGTGTTAGTGCTACATTTTGCATATGTATTTTGTGTTTCTTCCTCACCCCTCGCTGCAATTATGTTAGCAGTGAGATTGAATAAGCTCTCACTTTGCAAATCATTTGCAGATGTCCCTCTTCATCACTGAAGTCTTCACTGTATTTGACAACGTTTGAAAACGGATGCCAAGAGTTTGTATGTTAGAACGCATGGTCTGAAGATGGGTTTAAATTCTAAGTCCTCCCATTTTTTTTCAATCCCTGTTTTCAAAGAAAAGGGATTCAAACAGCACACACATATAGATCTTCATCGGAAACGTAAAATTCACTAATGCTTTTAAATTTAAAGATTGGTTTCAGGACGCCTGGGTGGCTCAGGGGTTGAGCGCCTCCCTTCAGCCCAGGGCGTGATCCTGGAGACCCAGGATCGAGTCCCACATCGGGCTCCCTGCATGGAGCCTGCTTCTCCCTCTGCCTCTGCCTCTGCCTCTCTCTCTCTCTGTCTCTTATTAATAAATAAATAAAATATTAAAAAAATAAAAATAAAAGACAGCTTTCCTGAAATGTACCTTTAAAAGAACACAGGAGGAGAAAAAAAATATTTTGTCAGTTTCACCTGCTTTTCATAGTTTTTGCTCGCCAACAAACACCCAAGAATAAAGCAAGCCGAAGTCCCAAATGATTTTTCTTCTGCACACAAAATGTTTTTGCTTCCTTCTCCCCCCCACCCCCACCCACCGCCTTAGAGTCATTTTAATCTCTTTATGCTTTTTTCCATTTCTCAGACCAGTCTGCTGGAAGCTCAATACTGTGGACCAGCAGACTGATTTATCTACAGAAAACTCATTTTCCCCTTGGACACATTCTCCACGATATCAGAGAGAAAGGAACTAGGGGAGAAAAGCAGATCACAGGCAGTGTGTTTTGGATGGTCTGCCTTTTATCAACGAGGACCATGTGATTTCCTTTCAGACTCTGACCACTCCTGCGTGCAGCCCGATTTCCAATGACATAAAAGGTATGTATGGTATTTCACCCCTCCGAAGGCCTGAAAGATCATACCACCTATGAGTGAAAAAACTAGCAGATGACACAACACCTGACAATCAAAACCAGAGTCATCGCCACATCCATTCTGACTTGGCCCAAAGGTGAGCTCTGTAAAGGTATACAGAGGCTTCCTTTATTTAACAAGTACATTTATTTTTGTATGCACAAGCCAACAATTAATGGGCACAGGAAATATAACCTCACTTCATTTCCTGCTTGTGTGTGTGTGTTAAGCTTGAACTGTTTCTTGATACTCATTCCTGGCATCCAGCATGTAGAAGGCGCACACTTCATGTTTTCTAAATGAGAGACTATCATCAGCAGGGTGATGGCAACTCGGGCTGCCAGCCAAGAGTTGGGGTAGATGGTAAACACAAGGGGCGGAATCACCGGATTAGAAACTAGCCAACAATTGCCTTTTACAGATATTTTTGTAAGTAACGAGCTTTGTCTTTTTCAAGCAGAGAACAGAATCCTCAAAGTGTTAATGTCATTGCGTTACTAATAGTCTGGCTCTGTAAGGTTTGGCTTGGTGAGGCTTGGGAAGAACAGGATCTCTCTCTCTCTCTCTCTCTCTCTCTCTCTTCTTAAATCATTTGTTGACTGCAGAGGATCGTATCTCTGGACATGCCAATTCAGAATGTTGTAATTCATTTAAATGCTATCAATGATCGTTTCCAAAAGTACAGCCAAAAGTTACCTGTCAAAACTCTACAACACACTCCTTTACATTCATGATCTATCTTCCTCGTTCATTTGTCAAATCCCTCTATATGAATGTCCTTTGACCAAAGACCGCCAACCTGCTGCCCTCTCCACTCAAACACTGCCAACCCCCTCCCTCACTTTCTCCCTGTTGCCTATTTTTACAATCACTTTTAGTATCTTCAATTCCCTTGGAGAAATCCTACAGGAAGCTGCATAAAATAGTAGCAGGATTATGGGAAGAAGAGAGGTTTGCACCAACAGTACTATTTTGCCAAGAACCCAGAATCTGAGGTGGACCCAAAATGATAGCCTGGGATAGATGGCCAGTCTGTGACCTTCTGTGTCTAGTCTTCACAGATTATAGTCCTTTGTTTCAGAATTTATCCCTTGGCTACATTGCCACAAATGTTTCCAATAAAGGAATAAATCTACATTTGTAGGAATTCCAGATAAGAGGCTATGGATCTCAGCTCTAAATCAGCCCACAGAGTGGTAAGAGAATTAGATTTCCTGCAGCTTGTTTGGGCCACTATAGAGGTCAGCCTCCACCCTCCGCCCTGTTCTGGGTGCTCGGGCCACCTAAAAGATCCAGAACTGATGAAGTTCAGCACTCTTCCCAGGCCTCTACCTCCAACAGAAGAAAACCTCATGGTTAGAACCTCTTGTGATGTACAGGGCAAAAATACTGTTCAACTACTGTCTATCAAGATGAGGGTCCAGGGCCAGCAGCCTCTGAGACAGATTTGCATGTAGGTGCTTCATCAGGGTTCAACAGGTGTAGGGAAGTAAGGAAGCAGGACTGGTCAGAGAGAGGAGTTGAACTGAGATGCACAACAGAAGCCTCAGTCAATCCCACAGGGAGCCCCAGAGCTGAGAGTGCACGTCAGAGTTGTGTTGAAGTGAGGCAAGGGGGCCAGGCCTCTATACTCCTCCAACTGTTGCAGGCTGTTGCAGGGTGCCCGCAAAGCAAGGGGCGTGCTCTTGGGTGAGTCAGATCCCCTTAGTCAAAGGCAATTTCCAGAGAGGGACTCCGCAAATAACAAGCAGATCGTCAAAACTCTCAGCAGGTGGGGGAAGAAGTGCCCTGAAGGGGGGGCTCTGACAGCCAACCACGCTGCCATTTTAGGGCCAATGATAAGAAGAGAGAAGCTGAAATCTCAATGGCCTGTGTATATTAGAGCGCAGATTTTTTTTTTTTTTTAGAGTGTAGATTCAAATTTCAACCATTTAGAGCGATGTTTGAAGGAAATATAGTTGAATTGGCCAATTAGGTCTCTGATAAATCCTATTGCTAAATGTTCTTTGAGGCCCCAAGGTGACACTCTCATCTTCCTCTCCTCTGTGGCGTCTGAACCAGATGAACATACCTTTCTCAGCATCTGCCACCCATCTGCCATTCACTTGTTTCATGTTGCACATTCACCTGTGCGGAGCTGTATGTGTCTCCCTCGGCCTGATGTATCCCTCAAAGATGGAAAAACATGTATCACCCATCTGTCTCTTCCCACACCAGCCCAATGCTTGGTAAACAGGGCATCTGATAAGCATTTATTGAATGAACAAATCCATCAAGAAATGAGCAAACTTGACTTCTTTTTCTCCCCTGTGGAAACAACAGGATGAGAAAACACACTTGATGAAATGAGGAGCTCATCTGAGTGTAAACCTTGGTCTGGGCTTATCAAGGGCTGTTTGATTTTGACCAACCGGCATAGCATGAAAGGGCTATTCAGAAACTGTCAACTGTTATCTTACAGGACTCCCAAATAAACTAAAATCTAGCACAGATTGGAATGCAAACTAGAGAGGAAATTAAAATGCAAAACATGAAACAGCTGTTTGATCCTCTGTTACAAAAGACTGTGGACAAAGGCTATGTCCATTTCTTATCTAGATGGGTAAAAATAATCACAGAAAATTATTTGTTACAGAGCTATTTTCTTTTCTGCACTGAAACACAACAGAATTATCTAATTATGTCAAAGTTCACAACAGAATTTTCTAATTATGTCAAATTCTAGATGCACAGGATAAATGGTGTCCAAAAAATTTAGAAGTATGATAAAAAATTATAACAGTGGACATAAAGCACTCATTGCCAAAACCAGTTGCAGAGAGCAAAATTTACTTGCCACTACAGAAATTTTACAAAGCTGAAGACATTCGTAATTTCTAGTTGCTGCAACTTCATTAAGTGACAACTACAAACTGGATGAAGGAGCATAACTTTCTCTGTATCGTGCCAGAGTGTGGGGGGGAACACTGGTTGCCTGTTGAAGTAACTAAGAAGCCCATTATTGCAAATCTACCCTAAAGGAGACTGGCAAAATTATCTTGGGAATGACAATTTTGCATTAATTATTAAATGCCTTCAAAGGATTCCCAACACTTATTTCTAGAAAATTCCTAAAGAAATCATCAGAATTATGCCCAATGGTTTAGGCATAAGGATGTTCATAATAGCTTTGTTTAAAATAGCAGAGGTTGGAAATACAAATCTTCAGCAATAGACATTGCTTAAATAAATACAATCCTATGAAGAAATATAGTTATGGAGATCTTATGGGACAAGTGCATTTAAGACATGATGTGTTATTATTTATTTTAAAAAACACCAAATAGATCCAAAGGTGATGTGCAACAAAAAAATATAAGTGACATTAGTAACATTGTTTTTCCTTTTGGTGGGGATCAATTATAGATGATTTTCATTCTCTTTTTGTCCTTTTCTGCAATTTACAGATTTTCATAATAAATATGTATTATTTCTACAATTCGTGTTATTAAAAAAATGTTCCCATGTCTCCAAAAAATTTCCTTAAACTATAAATCATCAGGGAAAAATGCAATTTCATACACCCTTTTTTATGATTTCCTTTTTTTTTTTAGGGATAGATAGGGAGTGTGTATGTGTGCTTGAATGCGGAGAGGGGCAGAGGAAGGGGGAGAGATAGAATCTTCTTTTTTTAAAAAAGATTTATTAATTTGAGAGAGAGAGAGAGAGCATGCACATGAGCAGGAGGAGAGTCAAAAGGAGAGGGAGACAAGCAGACTCCCTGCTGAGTGGGGCTCAATCTCATGACGTGAGTCAAAATCAAGAGTTGGACGCTTAACCAACTGAACCACCCAGGTTCCCCTGTGGTTTCATCTTTCATTTATGTCAGTAGCCTTTCTTCTTAAAAAAATTTAGAGGGAATGTTGGTTATCAAATAATTTGCCTATTAATTCTTTACTTTATCCCAAATCATCTGAAAAGGGGGCCTTGTCGAATAACAAAGCCTTTCCAAAGAGCTCGTTGCTTTAATGTAGGAAACTGGAAAATAACCCAAAGAAGCAAGATGGAATTAAAGACATCATTATGAAGACATGATTAAAGACAGAAACACAGCTGGAATCATGGGAATAAAAAGTTGCTCCAACTCCAAAACACGAGGTCAGGATCCCAAATTCAATATGAAAGAATCACTGGAAATGTTTGAGAGGTAAACCAAAAGGGGAGTGGTTGTTCAGGCTGGAAGGAGAGCAAACAAAGCTAAGGACCTAGCAGGACACCTTCCTCATTGTGCAATGCTGATAAATGTGGAGGAGGAAGATGTGGCCAGAGTAAAAATGTCCTACGGAAGAGATGACGAACATCAGATCAAGGGTTTAAGCTTTCGACACAAAGCGGAAATTAACTAGAACCTGCCACATAAGATAGCGCTGAACAGGGACTATGGTATTACTAACATTTGAAAGGTCATCCCTACCTGGAAGTGCTTCCTGATTGTGCCTTCTCTCTCATGAAACAGTAGGTTTCAGTGACAACTTTGACATAACAAATAGGATGGGCTGTTCACTTTGTGTTGGAGACTGCCCAAGATGTGAGTCTGTCATTTAGTAAGCTGTGTCACAGCCCTCGGGCAGAAAAATCTCTTTGGTTTTATTTAAAAAAAAAAAAAAAAAAGGAAATTTTAAATAAAGTCACGTCCTTCAATTTCAGTTGTAAAACTTCAGAGGGAGAGCATGAATTATTATCTTTGTGATACTTCCTTTCTGGTCACCTCTCAACCTGTTCCAGAATTTCTATCCATTTTTTGGCTTCCCTGGCTCCACGGGTTGCCCTCTTCCACCTGTCAGGCAAGTAACCGCCCACCTTATCTTTACAGCAAAGATTTTCAATGGCTCCCTATTTCCAACTACAGATGGGACTTGCTCATAAAGAGAGGAGTTCATTCCTCAGGACTGTAATTTTATTCAAAGGAAGGGGCTGTAAGGCCTGGGATCGGCCCTTTGGCGTCTCTTGGTTTGCTTTTCCTGAGACCGAAAACGAGGTGCTCTCCCTAGGAGGTGAAACTTTACCAAAATGCTTGCATCTTCAGTCACCAATGATCCTGTTAAAGCCAGCAATTTTTTAGCTGGTGAGAAATTTATATGACTTGGATGTTCCTAATCAGGAAGGAATTTTATGCCATTAATACACCCCTCTCTTAAGGGAAATAATTACTTTTATGCGGGGACATTATGAAAAAGCTCACCCTCACAAACTTGAGGCCCTTCCAGATTGGCAATGCTGCACATTTAACCTGAGCAAATCTCATTCTGAACATAACCTCTCAGTTTGGCTCAGTTTGGGACTCAGGAGAGTATTTGATCTTGTACATTTCCAGGATCCCCCTCAGTTAATACCACCCATTGGCAGGGCACCTGGGTAGCCCAGTCAGTTGAGCATCCAGACTCTTGGTTTCAACTCAGGTCATAATCTCAGGGTCCTGGGATCAAGCCCTATGTCAGGCTCTGCGCTCAGCATCAAGTCTAGAGTCTGCCAGAGACTTGTTTGCCCCTCCCTCTCCCTCTGCTCCTCCCCTGCTTGTACTCTCTCTCTCTCAAAAAAAAAAAAAATACTGCCCGTTGACTTGTAAAAATGGCACAATTAACACTGACTGACATTCCAGGAGGTAGTTCTGGGGCCCTCCCTCCATTTTATAAACAAGGATCTGGAGGCTGGGGAAGTAGGTAAATAACCCAAGCCACAGTCAGGGACAGAGGGAGGACTTGAACCTAAGCCCTAGGCCCACAGAGTCCTTCCTTGTGTTTCACTGCTCTGTTATCCTGCTTCCTCGAGAAGGTGAAAGGTTTGCTCCATGTTTTCTATAGGTTTCTAGCAGTGGAGCGTACCTTCTCTGGGTCCAAAAGCCTGGGAGGACCCAGGATGATCGTGACCAAGAGATTCGACTGACAGTAATTCTATTTCTGGGAGCTAGAGTGGGCTGGGTTCCTTGCTCAACACCAGAGATGGGGGGATAAACCACAAGAAGGCCCAGACTGTGAGCAGCCTAAGGTCAGACAAGGGTTCATAGATGCTTAAATGGGTCAGTTAAATTAAAATTGGTTAAGACTGTAAGTAAAATAGCCATCAAGTCCAAAGATGAAAACGGTTAGTGGTAGTTCTGATACAGAGTCACCTGCGACTGTACATATTTCATTTGTCCCAGGTGCTGACTGACATTCACCATTATACTATACTATATTACAGGTCTCTTCACCTGTAATAATTTAATAGTCATTAATCTTTTTTATTTTTAGAAAGAGAGAGAGCACAAGCGGAGAGGGTAGTGGTGAGGATGGGGAGGGGGTTGGGCAGAGGGAGAGAGAGAGAGAGAATCTCAAGCAGGCTCCATGCCAAGCACAGAGCCCAGTTTGGGACCTCGATCTCACAACCCTGATATCATGACCTGAGCCGAAATCAAGAGTTGGACGCTTAATCCACTGAGGTACCCAGGCACCTCAATAATCACTAATTTTAAATGTCATTCAAACTGTAGAAGTTCTAATACAATATTCATCAGTCAAGCGCATGTGTGTATATAGTGCGAATCTTCACAGGAATAAAGAAATGTACGCATATTCGAATTTGATGGTAACATACTAGCTGTAATACTTGGCACCAAAACATTTTATGGACTTCACTGTGTCAAAGGAACATGGAAGTGCTACTCAGGTCCAACGTGTTAGAGAGGTAAGTTAAAACTAAATGATCTCTTCCCGATCATAGGCTAAATCTGGCCAGAGGGGGCACCTGTGTAATTTGTTGTCAAAAATGCAGGAATCACTAAAGCAGCTGATTTTCAGTTACAAGCTGTGGTGTTTTAAAACAAATTTTGATGACATACATTATCGGCCACATTACTAAAATCCTCTTGATGTGTGTGTCTTTGTAGCCATGGGAGTGTGAACAAATGATGTCAAAACACATTCCACATTTGTGTTACAGGGGAAGTGGCCAGCTCCAATAATTGGCAAAGGTTAACAGACTGGAACAACCTGCCATGAGATTTTCACTGGGAGCAGAAGAAATCAAACAAGGAAACAAATGCCAAATTGAGTAACAGTGGGGTGATCCTAATATTAATGTCCGCCCAGCACCGAATGGATTAGAAGTGTTCATTAACAGAAATGTGTTCGGCAGGCAGAATTTCTCACGCATTTCTCTCAAATATATTTTCAATATAATTAGAGTTTAAGCTTTTTCTTTAAACTTTGCTGCTGGCATTTATTTATTTATTTATTTATTCATTCATTCATTCATTCATTCATTCCTGAAAAACACTGAGAGACAGAGACATTGAGACACAAGCAGAGGGAGAAGCAGTCTCTCTGCAGAGAGCCTGACGTGGGACTCGATCCCGGATCCCAGGACCACGCCCCGAGCTGAAGGCAGACGCCCAACCACTAAGCCACCGGGTGTCCCTCTGCGGGCTTTTAGATCATCTGTGTTAGTAAATCATATACAAGCCAAGAAAGTAGGGCTGGGAGACAGCATCCCTCTACAGAATAATGGTCTATGAATGTGTGTGTGTGTGTGTGGGTGTGTGTTACTGTATGCACACCACTAACCATTTCCTCGACCTGAAGTTTGACAGTGGAGTCAGCTGGCCCAGTGCCACTTCGGAGCCATCTGTGGTTGGTGGCCATTTGTCAGCCTGTTGAACAATAATAGCCAGTGTCTACTGTGTGCTTGCCAGATGCCAAGCCCTTCGCGCACATTTTCTCTTCTAATTTTCTCCATCACTTTTCAAAGTGGATACCGTGATTATCCCTATCTTCTGGATAAGAAAACCAAGACACGGGAAGGTTACCAATCTCTCTTACGGTGGCGCAGCTAGTTAGTGGTGGAACCAGGGTAGATGCCACGCTGTCAACAGGGCCCCATCGTTGCCCGGACCCCTCAACATCTCCAGCCAGAAACGAAAAATGCTGCCATGGATAATGGCCAAGCTGAGCCTGGAGCCTGGAGGCTATAGAAGGATTTAGAAATCATGACTCTGGTGGCGCCTGGCTCTGCCTGCATGGACCACCGGGCAGGTCCCTCCCACCGATGTGCCCCAGGTGTTAGAATCAACCAGAGGGTATGAGGCTCTGTCATCCTTAACCCTCATAGAGCTCCTGGGAAAAGTCAAGCTCCGAACACCTTGCCCGGCATGTGGACGGCACTCGAAATGCTCACTCTTGTTATTATTTATTATTAATAAGCAATTAATCCTGTCCAATGAATAAGTAATATGTGCATGTATTATTAATACATTTGTCATTATAATGAAGACAGGAGGCAGGTGGCTGGAATGAAGCCCCGGTCAGAACCTGAAAGCAGTCAGGCCAGGGTGCTGCTCACATCCAGATCTGGGGCTGCCAATGTTTCTCTTGACAACGAACACGGTGGCGAGTCCCGGAGCTGGAGGTGAGCCTGAGCTCCGGAGGCCCCTCGCTGGAAGGAGCAAAGGGATGGAGGAGGCAGGAGGAGGCGGGGACGGGCCAGGTCCTTACTGATGCCTGCACTAGTGCCACCTTAAAAACGCCTCACAGCAAGAAAAATTATTAGTTGCTGAGGAGGAGGAAATGATTACACAGAAATGCCTGCTCCTCCTCCCACAGGCCGAAAAATCCTAGCAGCTAAACAAGGATGTATTTTCCAAAAGGTTTAAGCTGAAGCCGTAATGACCAGCATGTACATTCTTTCTAATCCTAGCAACAACCCCCTCTTGCCGATAAAGGCGTCAGGTGTCTCCGTTAGAAGGTGAGGCCGCTGAAGAATAGGGAGGTGAGGGAACTTTTATGGTGACACAGTAGGTACATGTAGGAAATGGGATCCATAATGAGTCTGTTTGACACCAGAGCACCTATTTTTTTTTAAACACTGCCATACTGCCTCTCTGTAGCCTCTCTTTGACAGGGGATCTCCAGATTTCCAAGCACTTCTATATAATTATTATTTTTCCAAACATTCAGGTGGGTTCTAGGAGCCCAGCAATGTCCTCCATCTTTCCTCATCAAACGTGAAGATGAAGTTTTGCCATAAACACGCAGGCCACATCTGCCTACCGCATCCTTCAACTCATGACCCCTCGTGGGCCACCCGTGACAGCCCCTGCCCAGGCCGGGCCCACTGGTCTGGAGCAGGCTCACCTTCCTGGCCCGCACGGGGCACCTGCCACGTGTGGGTTATGATTTGGAAGGCTGACTCCAACTGTTGCAGGATCTCAACCAACCTCAGAGGGCTGGATGTACTCTCTCAAGCCTGGCAAAAAATGTCTTCCTTTCTGCTTCAAATTTCCCTATTTTTTTTTAGCTTTTATTTTGAGGATTGAGCAAGAGCCATTCCAGAATTGCAAAAGATAGTTTCCATGGCTTCACCAACCCAAACACTGAAACCGAGACACAAGACAAGAAAGAATATGCCTCTCTCCAGCTCCATGTGGGAAACGCTGTTACTTTGTCAAAACTCCAGAGGTGACCTGCCCTTGGGTGGAAGACATTTCAGTAGGTTTGCATTTATATGCTGCACCAGTTTCTTAAAAGACTTTTCGCCAAGTACCCTAGAATTTTTCAAATCTCAAAAAAGAAAGTTGTATATTAACCAGCTGTACCTCCCGTACATCTGTGTTTATCCTAAAAGGGGTGATTAAAATTTGCTGATGGCTTGAAAGACTATCAGAGAACTAGCAGAATTTCCCAAGTTTAATAATTAACAACATTTAAAAACCAGAGTCAAATTCCGACACTTCTAAATGGAAATCATTGTGTGGGTCACCTCCTCATTCTAGAGTTCCGATTGGACCGCTTCTCCCACCCTCTGTGTGATTTGGCACGAAACACAAAAGGGTTGGTAGTAAGTAGGTGGGTACGAGTTTCAGATCCAATCGATTGCTACTGTGTCGGTGTAAAGTTAAAGTCCACCTCCCCAGGCTCCGGAGGCTCAGCCCAGTGGAGGGGAAAGTGAACAATTTACCAACTCGCAGAAAAGAACCAGGTGGCAGGGGAGAGTAAAACAGAGGCATCTCATCCAATCCGGGGGGGGGGGGGGTGTTAAGGGCAGTCCTGGGAAATGGTATCTCAGCCAGGGTGTGAGGTTAACCAAGTGTCTTTCAGCATCTGTTTCCGCCTCAAACTACAGAGGATGATGGAAGATACCTTGCTCCTTTCTACCCCCTCTTCCAGCCTCTCCTGGGCTTCCTCTCTTCTCTCTTGGTTTCATTCATTTTATTTGCTTCAGTGGTTTTGGCTAAAACTTCTCCATCGCAGGCACCTGTGAGCCTAACTTCTCTTCTGCATTTCCACCTGCTAGACATCTGTCCCCGGGCATCCTCCCAGCACCTCCGACTCTCTGTGTCCCATCCGTCTTCCACACCTGTTTCTCCACTTGATGTCCCTCTTTTTGCTAATACCATCACCATATTCTTATGACTTGACACATGTCACTCTGTGAATGAAAATCCTCTGTGGTCGTTCTTTGACCACACAAATAACTAAACCTGTTGGGGATGATGTACAAGCCTCCCCACAATTCATCCCACCAGAACCCCCCCACACACACACACACGCACACACACAACTCTCTACACTAAAGTCCTTGAGGCTTCCTAAGCGTGCTCCTGCATTCTTTCACATGTTTGTGATTTGGCATCATCTGTTTCTTAGCTCAAAATGCTTTCTTCTTCGTCTAGTCTCCTGATGAACTCCTATCCATCCCTTAAGACCTGCTTCAAATGTCACCTCCTCTGTGAAGTCTGCCCAGATTTTCTCAGGCAGAGTTTGACATTCCCTCCAATCGCCTTCTCTGGAACTTTGTGCATGCACCGCTAAAGCATCTATCAGGGGTCATGAGTATTAATGGTTCAGGACTGTCTTCCACGTTAGCTTGTGAATGCCCCCAGGGCAACATCCCTGTATAATTCATCTTTTATTCCCTTTGGGATAGGATGTGGAACAGGAAGCAAATGGTCATCGCATAAATGAATAAAAAATTAATGAACGGACTCCTCTTGTGGCAGGTACCCACTCTCGACCTTGTATTGTCTTTGCTCGGGTATCTCCTCTCCCTTTCTGGGTGGACAAATCTTCCAGGGCAAAAAGCAATGTGATCTGTTCCTGCACCCCCTATCGCAGCTTACTCCAGTGCCTACTGTTTGAATAAATGAGTAAACTTCTTATAGGACCTTGTGTCGTACGTCAGACTTCACAAAGCTACTGTCACACACATTGTTTCACTTGCCCTTCACGATGACCCTGTCATCTAGCTCTGACTCACCGGCCTTACCTTCATGCAGCAGATAAAACCACTGAGGTAGGGCCTTGGAACCTTACTTTCTTGGTTTTGAGAACAATGCCTATTCCAGGTAATGTTCTTGTGAAAAGGCAGATTTGTTCACCTGTCCCATGTTTTGAGAGTCTGGGGGTGAGTGTAGAGGTTCACCGCTGCTTGTAAAAGAAGAGCCAAAACTCTTGTCTACTCTTCCCCAACAAGCCTGACATGAATAACTGGAGTGACCCTGAAAGCTTGGAGTATGAATCAGAAAGACCAGTAGAAGGGAGGAGGGAAGAGAAAATTCTGAACCCATTAGACTTTGGGCAAAAACAGACTTTGGGAGCCGGGCAAGAGAACCTCCAGCTTCTGTGAGATGGGAGGCTATGTGAGTCAGTGTCAAGAAGCACTCAGTAATATTTTCTAAAGCACCTAGGTAGAAATGCTTTTAAGTCCAAGTTCCTGTGGAAGAAAAAAATGTCAAAAATAGTGCAGGAAAAGGGAATTGATTGAGCCTTGGCCCACCTTAACACACCATTGTGCTTATGTATCTGTGTCCCTGCAGCACCCAACACAGCTTGGCAGAGTGAGCTCCGGAGGGTCCCGCAGACAGAAATGGTAGCCTGAGGGACGCCTGGGTGGCTCAGCAGTTGAGCATCTGCCTTCGGCCCAGGGTGTGGTCCTGGAGTCCTGGGATCGAGTCCCGCATCTGGGTCCCTGCATGGAGCCTGCTTCTCCCTTTGCCTGTGTTTCTGCCTCTCTCTATGTGTGTCTGTCATGAATAAATAAGTAAAATCTTAAAAAAAAAAAGTGGTAGCCTGAGATCTGAGCCAAAGGTGTGGAGGGGGCAGCACAGGACCGGGATCAGCACCCAACATCCAAGGCCTTGGTTTACTCACCAGGTCCAGCAAGAATCGGGTACCTCTGTCCTGTCCACTCACCGGGAGCAGGGACTAACCCTGCTCTTGAGACCTGGTTAGGGCAAGTGTTGGCCAACACATGCAATGGTTTGGAGAGGTGTCCTATCTACTTCTCAGGCACCCGGAGGCCCTGGGACTTTGATCAAAGCATCTCCAGGGGTCTGTTTAGCTGTTCTGGGAGCATTGTTTAGTCCCACTAACCCCATCCCACTGACCTGCCGTCCTCAGAGGGTAGTTTCCCCACCGACCCCATGCCTCCCTCTGGCTTCTGTCTCTGTGCCTCGGTGGGCATGCACACAGCATCGCTGTGGTGGGCAGAGGGTGGTCTCTGCCCGCAACCCTGCCCATATAGGCTAGGCCAGAGAGACAAGCTTCTCCATTGCAGCCCTGTTGCACTTGTACACGCAGCTTGTTCATCCTGCTCTAAGGGGGGGGGGGGGGAGAAGAAGAGCTCTTTGCCCCCAAAGTCCCTGCTGACCCAAGGAGATCCGTGACAATCACAGAAACACAGGGTCAGGGCGGTCTCCGGCAATCCATTGTCCCAAGGTCCAAGCCCCGCTTTCGGAACAGGGAGCTGTTCAAGGTCGTTTCCCTGCTCCGAGCGAGGGTCACAGCACGCTGGGGTGCCGCCTGCTTCACGCGGGGGCACGGAGCGTCCAGGTCAGGCTGGAGCAAGTGACGGACCAGTGCGTCACCCCCGCGAGAGATCTCTCGCCCCCGGCCCCCTCGCTCCTCGCCGCCTCGAAAACGCCCCAGCGCAGGCCTGGCAGCCTTCGGAGGGAGAAGTTCAAGGCCTGGCCCCGGCCCCGGCCCCGGCACAGACGTTCGGCCCCCCGCTTCCGTCCAGGACCGCCCCAATCCTGCCCGCGAGGGAGGCTCGGCGCGCGGCGCTCGGGACCCGCCGGATCCCCGCCCGCGCGCCCGGAGTCCCGGGGCCCCCGCCCCCGCCCCCGGCCCTCGAGCGCCCGCGCGCCTCCCCCGGGGCGACCACCTGTCGGGGCGCGGGGAGGAGGACGGCGGGCCGCAGCCGCCACTGACCTGAGATGCCGCCCCCCACCACGACCACGTCGCACTTGCCGCTCATGGCGCTCGCCTGGCTGCGGGCCGCCCCGGTGCCCGCCGCTCGGCCGTCTGGGTCTCGGCCCCCGCCCGCCGCGCTGCCCCCGCGCGCTGGCGCCGCCGCCCCGCCGCTATATCGCCCGCCCCGGGCCCGCCGCCGGGCCCCGCCCCCGCCCGCAGCCCCGCCGCCCCGACCTGGGGAGGGAGGGCGGGCGCCGGGGCGGGGAGAGCACCTGGGGCCTGCACGGGCCGCGGGGCGGGGGGCGAGGAAGAGGCCGGCAGCCCCGGGCCTGCCTCCTGCACGGTCTTTATTTCCCCATCAGCCTCCCTGGTGCGGGCGGTGGGGGGTGCTGGGCGGGTGGCGTGTTGGGACGGCTTCCTGCAGCCCCCCATTACTCCCCAGAATGGAGCAATCCCAGTAACAGCGAGCGTTCAGGGAGCGCTTTCCCCATCCCGGGCACCGCAGGAAGCGCTCTGCGTGCCAGATTCCGGTGAAGCCTTCCGACCCATTTTGCGGATGAGGAAAGCGAGATAAAAGTAGTGCGGGGCGAAGGCAAGATTTAAACAAAAAGAAAGCAGGAAGGTTCTGAGAGCCACTTTGATCCACCGCGCAGTATTGCCGCTACCTTGGGATATACTGGGGAGGGATTCCCAGCCCCTCTCATCCTCCTTCCAGATACCCCCCCCCCCCCCCCCGCTCCGCCCTATGTCCACAGCCAACTCGGGAAGACTGAAGGAGCGAGCAGAGTTATTTGTGGCCCCGGTATGTGGGTCTGGGGACCTTGGCTTTGCCCAACATAGGGGCGAGTCAACAATATTACAGGTGTTTAAGCTGAGGTGGCCCAAGTAAAACAGAGGGGTACTTCTTCAGGGGACATGGAAAGCCACCTTTCCGAAAGTGAAAAGAAGCCATGTAGGGTGGCTTTTCAAGACATAATTGTGCGAAGTGCTTCCGTTTAGGGTAAGGGAGCTGTGGGACCGGGGAAGGGGCGGGTTGGCTCCAGGGCTGGAGAATTGTTTGAAGCGAATCTCCACCTCATCCCACCCCCGTCTGTGTATCCACTTGCTACTAAAGCATCCTGAGCTTCTGCTGCCCTCACACTAGAAGACGGTTTGGGCACGTCTGTGACTGAGAAGTGACCTGTGGCAGAAGTCTTGATACTGCTCTGATCCGGTTTCTAGAAACTTTCGTCTCTCCTGCTTTGGTATAAAACAGCCGCTGGGCTGAACCTGGATCCCCACTGCCCCACCCTGAACACAGCCTACGCTGGCCTTCTCTTGCCAAGCCCTACCTGTCCACCTCCATCCACTGGGCCCTGAAGCTTCTGAATTTTTAGCTGTGAACACTCAGTTCCCTCACTAGCCTGCCTGTGAACCTCCTGTCCAGTGGGGGTGAGGTGAGATGGCTGAAGAGGATACTTATAGGGTCTGCTTGGGATCTCTTTGGCATGGCTCCAAAAAGACAAAGTCAGCCAGGCTCCAGGGCATCTGCAGCTTTGAGTTCAATGCAGGCTATCTTTTCCATCTCTCTCTCTTTCTCTCTCTCTTCCTTCCTTTCTTTTCTTCTTTTTAAAGATTGTATTTGTATTTATTTATTTGACAGAGCGCGAGAGAGCAGGGGAAGAGGGAGAAGCAGGCTCCCCACTGAACAGGGAGCCTGATGAGGGACTCGTTCCAGGACCCTGAGATCGTGACCCGAACCAAAGGCAGACACTTAACGGCCTGAGCCTCCCAGGGACCCCCTATCCTTTCTGGATGTCCCAGCTGGTGAGGACGCCACGAGAGGAAGTGTTGTTCCGTGGTGTCTGTGGAGAAAACTGACTGGCAAACAGCATTTTCCACAGGCAAAGGTGATCAGTTTACCTTGTGCCCCATGAGGTGCAAAATGGGTTGATGAGAACTCAGGAGCCTTCAGAGGCTCTCGGAGGCCACCTTATATCCTATATCCAGGCAGTCGTCAGGCCTGCTCGGGGCCCTTGGTCTCCTCGGTATGCGAACTCCCAGGGTTCATCTCCTCTCTCTGCATCGTAAGGCCAGATGAAGCCTCTAAAAGCAGTGCTTCTCAAACTTGAATGTGGGTACAAATCACTCAGCTCTAGGGTGGGACCTGAAAAGCTGCATTTCTAAAAAACCACAGGTAATGAAAGTCAGGGCTTCTGGGCCACAGACCACAAGCCTTGGACACATTCTCCTCCACTCCAGGCCTCTACTTTCCAGTGGTTCCAGAACCGGCTCCATGCTCCAGAGTCCCTGACCTATCTCAAGGGGTTCCAAATGAGAGGGTGTCTGGTCATTAGACAAACATTTATGGAATCCCTGCAATGCTGAGGCCTGGGGAAGAGATGAACAAAGGCCAGAACTGCCCCTGCCCTCTGCCCTGTTCGGGTTCACACTCCTTCAGTGAAGACATCCAGGGAGAGGAATCACAAGTATAATTCTGAACGTGGCTCTGGAACACGTAACAGGGCTAGATAACCTAACCCAGGCAATCAAGAAGGACTTCCAGGGGGAAACGACTTCTCTGCTGAGACTTGAAGGATGAACAGGGATTAAACAACTGTAGAGAACACGCACACTAGGTAGAGTCGAGGCCAGAGCATTGGAGGACTGGACACAGCTCAGTGTATGAAGAACATCTTTGACCACCTTTAGAATTTATTACACATACCACAGAACTAATCATGAATAATGAGAAAGGAACAGTGAACAATTAATAATGAATACAATGTTAGGAAGCATCATCTAATTTTGTGAGTCTTTGTGTCTTCTCTTCCCAAGTAGGTAATAAATTCCTGCAGAAAGGGTGATTTTGCATTCTCCTTTATTCATCCACCCCAGAATGATTTACTGATCATCAACGCTGTGTTGTGCTGGTTTCATCACCAGAAGTACGCCCTTATACATAACAAATGATGCTAATCCTCGAAAAGACAAACATGAAAATGGACAAATTTAATGAACCCAATTCATATTGCAACGGAGTCGTGTTCAACACCTCTACCCAAGAAGCCCACAGGAATGCTGCTTGCCCCAAGCAGTGTTTATTTGCCTTTCCAACTTGATGATATCTATGTCTCATCAATTAAAAGGAACTTACTTTCCTTTCATTTTTTTTTATTAGAAGACCGCCAAAGAGATAACATGTCCTTATTACTTCTTTCTTGCTGTCCAGCCTTTCATTAGCGGATATTTCGGTGAGTCTCTTGTGATGCCACAGGAGGTTTCAATAAAGAAGCAGGCTGTGAAGAACAGAGTTCAGCAGATATTATCTAAGTTGTACATTTCACTGGTTTTGAATGCTGGAAGTTTGACAGGGGTTAGAAAATATGTTTTAAAATGAGATCTAGAGCTTACTGGTTTTTTTCCCCTCAAGTTCTTTATCACTCCTTTTACAAACATTCACCGAGGGATCAAATGATGGCTGCCAGGACAGTTCTTTGGCAATGCTAAATTGCAATTTTAACAATTCATGTTAGGGCCTCCAGTTCTGCCCAGTGAGGTAGCCATCATCAGCCTGGATCCTAACCTGAGAGTGTCCCAATCCCTTCCTTGGAGACAAGAAGGCAAGAGGCAGCCTTTTGACAGGCCAAGACCTTGCTTTCAGCCTCAAGGATTTGTTTGGAGGAGAATGGCATTCCCAAGCAGCCTGATAGTTAGGGAGTACCCAGCTTCAATCAAAGTCAAAGCCCTTCACTGGACGTTTGCCTAGAAGCTAAAGGTCCAACTCAAGGTATAGAGGCTAGTTTAAGATGCCAAAGGGAAAACCTGTCCCAGGGCCAGGGGACCGGTCAGGAACTGGCTTGAGTAGAGTTGGAAGGGAACAAGTCGGGAGCTAGGTGGGTGCTCATGACTTGCCTTAACAGGCCAACAGCTATGAGGATGTGCTGAGCTGGCTTGCAGAGACAAGATTGAGATGGAAGAGAAATGAATCTTCCTGCCCAAAGAACCAGAGTAGAGCTCTTTCTCCTGTGACCTAATTTTTGTAGCACAGGCAGGGTAGGGACAAAGACATCTTGGCAGAGACACCAAGCTCCAAGACTTCAGGAAGATAGAGGTCATACCTCTATACGTGTTGTATAGCATGTTGAAAAAGACCAAACCTTATTTGCAACATAAGTGCTAAGCCAACTGCACCCCAAAATGATTTTTTAAAGATTTTATTTATTTGAGAGAAAGAGAGAAAGAGCAGAGGCAGAGGGAGAGGGAGACACAGACTCCTTGCTGAGCAGGGAGTCCAACATGGAGCTCAATCCCGGGACTGCAGGATCATGACCTGAGCCGAACACAGACACTTAACCGACTGAGCCACCCAGGCATCCCTCAAAGTCATTTTTACAATGATTGATGCTGAGACTAAGAATATCTCTACAAATCATAATAAGGGCTCCTAAACCCTTTATTATATCAGGGTTGACATATCAGAACAGATAATGTGGGGAGGACTGTATGGGACATACAGAGGAAGGGAAAACAGCAAAATATTCAGCTCAGGAAGATGAGACAATCAGACCAGACATTTCCCAAGAACACTGGGGTGAAGGTTTTCACGAATTCTTTGGAGAAGAGGGAATTAGAAATTACTATTAGAGCCTCACTGGATACTAATTATGGATTGTTGAACGGCACTATTTTCAATTAACTACTCTTGCATATATAATTCTAATTTCATAGTGTGAGGTCACTGATGCAGAATCGATCCCTTGGTTATCTTTACGTAGTCCTGAGTGAAATCACCCCTCCATGTTTTCTTGTAAAGAGATATTTGTGTCACATAGATTAGAGATGATGATCACAATAGAGAGTGTGGTGACTCTTGGAATCAGATGAGAAGAGGGATCCCCTTACAAATGGCTGCCACACAAGACACTTTCCCAGTGAGGATGGTTACACATTACAAAATGATGCTAACAACTAAGCTTGAAATGACTTGAAGTTCTTCTGAGTAACAGAAATCCAGTTTATAGACATGATTGAAATGAAGATGTTTAAGAAAAAAATGTATTCTTCACGATGGATGTTGCGACTTTTGAAGGGTTTCAACTATGGACAAGTATAAAAGTAAGTAAAGTAGGGGCACTTGGCTGGCTCAGTAAGAGGAGTGTGAGACACTTGATCTCAGGGTCATGAGTTTGAGCCCCACGTTGGGTGTAGAGAAATGAATAAATAAATACTGTTAAAAAATAAGTGAAGTAAAAAGTGACCAATGTACTGCACAAACGAAAACCTGAGCAGATCTCTGAAAAAAATATTGAATATAATAATTCAAATATATATTACACATGCATAGGAAACCCCTTCCTTCTGCAACCAACAGCACCCACTTTTTTTATAGCCGAAGTTAGAACACAGGACTTCTGGTTATGAAAAACAAGTATGAAAAAGCTCAAATGTTTTGAAGTTGCCATGGCATTCTGTGTGACTGTAGTTCTTGTTCACAGAATATTCTACTGTGCGTGTAACTGATGAATTCCATAAAACAGGGCATTTTCAGGCTCTTAAAAGCAATACTTAGAGTTCGTGTTTAAATAGAAACTCTGACCCACTGGGAACAGAATGGATGCTATCTGGCAACGGCTATGTATGCTTTCTGGGCATTTAAGTCCGGGCACCTCATTAGTGCTGGTTGGCAGCAGCTCCAGGTATATTCCCTCACAATGTTTACTGTAAAAATAGTAAGGGACAAGGGAGGCTAGGTAGGGAGAGACAGGTAGGGGGCTACATAACCAGGCTCACAGAAATCTCAGATGTGTGAGCACCTGGGTGGCTCAGTGGTTGAGCATCTGCCTTTGGCTCAGGTTGTGATCCCAGGGTCCTGGGATCAAGTCCCACCTGCTTCTCCCTCTGCCTATGTCTCTGTGTCTTTCATGAATAAATGAAAAATTTTAAAAGCCAGAAAGAAAGAAAGAAAGAAAGAAAGAAAGAAAGAAAGAAAGAAAGAAATCCCACCAGACATGGAGAAATGTTATAGACAAGAAGATAATCAGCCAGAGAGAAGGAAGCATAACAAATCTACCTTGTTTGTTCAAAATATAGGTGAGATGTTCTCATAATATTCACAAATCCGCCTTGTTTATCATGAATGTTATAGACAAGATATTTACCAAGTTCCCTGATCAGTTTGCTCTAAAAGGCTGACCGTAAAAGCCCTCAATGGCAACCCATTCAGGGCCTCTCTCTCACTCTAGAAAGATTTCCTTTCTGTTCTCATCTTCTCTTAATAAACTTTCACTTTACTTCACCCTATCGTTCATGGGATTCATTCTTGGACTCTGAGACAAGAACCCTGCAAACTGCAACAACAGCGAAATGTTCATTGATAACAAAATGCTAGATGAAAAAGTAATACTGTTGAGGGTTAAATTTCCATGGTTAATTATCCAAATAACTGAGACGGAAACAAGTTATTTCCTGGCATTATCAATGCACCAATGCCCCATATGAAATTCAGTTTTGGAATGTTCAGGACTAAAAGACAAATTCACCCACCCAATCCTCCTGAGGGAAAATATCCCCTGCGGCCTAGATTATCTCCTGTCCTGATTTGGTATTTTAGTTCTGTCCTAAACTCCACCATTTCCTGGAAGCCTGCTCCTGCTTTAGATCACAACCGATTTAACTATGCTGGGAGTATGAGCTAGAAGAAATCACTCATTGTCCCTACCTTTGGAGGATTAATATTTTAACTTTCTGTCTACTTCAAAGTAATGAGACAGCTGCTCAGATGAGTGCTTATTTGAGGACTGACTGTACATCCAGGCCTCTCTCATGTGTCCTTGGAGATGTAGGGAAAATATTAGAGAATCCTTGCCCTAAACAAGGTTGCCAAATTTCACAAATAAAAATATAGGATGCCCAATTGACATTTGAATTTCAACGAATAATCTTTTTTTCACATAAATGTGTCCCATGCAGCATTTACAACATACTCATACTAAAAAAAAAAAAATGATTCATTGTTTATCTGAAATTCAAATTTAACTGTGTGTCCCATACTTTATCTGACAACCCTAGCCAGAAAGGATACTATGTTTCTGGTTCAGGAGGAGACATCAACATGAAGTCAATTTGAGAGTAATAAATAGTAGGTTATAAGCAAGTATTAAATTGTGGGGTACAGGGAAAGAGCAGAGTTAACAGAGGTCAGATTCCTCCAACATTGTGCTACTTAAGGAACTCCATCTTTGGGGCGTTTCCTATTTCCTCAGCCCTTAGCCTTGTGGTAGTGATGTTTAGTAAATTCCCAATGTGGGTAATGAATAAACAAATAAATGAATACATTAACCAGTGTGAGGGGAACTTAAAGGGGGTCTTGAAGGAAGACCAAGATCCGTAGATACAGAGTAGCTATGAGAAGGAATGGAACATATCCATCTTGACGGGAGGCTGGGCAGAGGGAGCTGTTACAAAGAAGAGTGACTGAGAATGATTTAGGCAGGGCCAAATATTCCACAGCGGCTCATCCTACTCTTTGCACTTTCCAGCAGAAAAAGAACTAGGGAAACAAAGTTAAAGTCTACAGAATTGCATGTGATGCTTTTAGAAACACATTTGGAGGTCTTTCTACAATTATCCAAGGGAATTCTTGTCACCTATTAGTGCCTCAAGGACTGTATTTTGAGAATTGTTCAACTAGAATATAGGTGTGAAGTTTCTTGTACTGAAAAAATGAAAAGTAAGAGACTAAATCTTAGATTTTTAACATTTTGATGCGAAAATGTTCATATCAAGAGTACATCCTCTGGCCTGGCCGACTTCAAATGCGCCTTTAAAAGTCATTTGAGGGATCCCTGGGTGGCGCAGTGGTTTAGCGCCTGCCTTTGGCCCAGGGCGCGATCCTGGAGACCCGGGATCGAATCCCACATTGGGCTCTCGGTGCATGGAGCCTGTTTCTCCCTCTGCCTATGTCTCTGCCTCTCTCTCTCTGTGTGTATGTGACTATCATAAATAAATAAAAATTAAAAAATAAATAAATAAAAGTCATTTGAAGTCATCAGAGACCAAGAAGGAATGATTTAAACTCTAGAATTTCTTCAGGCTAGATCAGAGTTTCTCAAGTTCTGCACAGTTGACTTTTTTGGACAGAAGAATTCTTTGTTATGGTGGCCGTCCTGTGCACTTGAGGATGCTTACCACCACGCCTGGTGTGATGGTCAATTTTGTGTGCCAACTTGACTGGCCACAGAGTGCCCAGGTTAAACATCTCTGAGTGTATCTATGAGAGTGTTTCCTAATGAGATTAGCATTCAAATCAGGATTTATGAAAGCAGATTGCCCTCCCCAACATGGTTGGCATCATCCAATCCATGGGTTGGATGAAATAGATTGATGAAATAGAACAAAAATGCGGAAAGGAAGATTTTGCCCCTCTCTCTTCCTGCCCGCCTGCTTGACTTGGGACATCTTGTCTCATCTTCTCTGACCCTTGGACTAGACTTTAAACCATTGGCTCCCCTGGTTCTCAGGCTTTTGGATTTGGATGGAATTACACCACTGGCTTTCCTGGGTCTCCAGTTTGCAGATGGCAGATTATGGAACTTCTCAGCCTCCACAGGTATGTAAGCCAATCCTTCATTATATATCTCTCTATTCTATCTCTGTCTTTGTCTCTGCCTCTATCTCTGTCTCTCCATTGTACTGGTTGTTTCTCTGTAGAACCCTAAGTAATACACCAGCCTTCTGCACATTGGATACCAGTAGCATCACCACTGCCCTTCCCCTCCTCCCTCCACCATTTATTTGTGACAAACTAAAAATGTCTGCAAACATTGTCACATGTCTCCTGGGAGAGAAAAATTGCCCCTTTGTTGAGAACCATTAGTCTTAGATGAAAGCATGCCATACTAGGTGAATTGGATGTTTAAGAAGTCTCTAATGTAATTTCCCCCTATCCAACTGAGACAAATAAGGGATAATTTGAGCAAATAAAGCCTATGCATTTGAGAAATTTGTCTCTAAGATGAATAAAAGTGCTGCCAGACAGTAGTACTAGATGATGAAAAGGCAAATGATGAACTACATCCATTGAGATCACACATGTTCACTTCAAAGATCCTGACTTCAGTGGTCCTGGGTCAACCTCAGTCAGGTTTGCTGGTTGAAATAAGTGCATCTGACAATGAAAGACAAATCATTGCCGGCTAATCGCAGAGATGATTACCTTTAATAAATGTTTCTACTTCTACATTTTCGGGCAGAAGAAAAATTGCCCGTGATAAAAGAAAAAAGACCGTTGAAAATCTGGAGTCCCTCCCAGGAAGCAACTATTCTTAGTTGATAAAGACTGTGTTCTCTCAGTTCAAAAACACTTGGGACATTTGTGCATTCAAAAGCATCCTACCAGAGACGCCTGGGAGGCTCAGTGGTTGAGCATCTGCCTTTGGCTCAGGTGGTGATCCGGGAGTCCCTAGATGGAGTGCCACATGGGACTCCTACAGGGAGCCTCTGCCTATGTCTCTGCCTCTCTCTGCGTCTCTCATGAATAAATAAATAAATAAAATCTTTAAAAAACAAAACAAAACAAAATCACCTTACCAAAGCAGGTAGATCCCATATTGTTTGCCTCTGGCTATCCTATCCTGGAGACATTATTTCATCACTTTGAGAAACAATTACTACTTCCAACTACCATTCAGAAGCTCATTAATAATTGATCCTTATGGAAAAGAAAAAAAAAAGAGTTGATCCCTATGGGAAAGAAAAGCTGCCAGATATATTTACAATGCATTTTCCCTGATTTAAAAAATAATTTTTACCTGTGGTGAAGTTAGAAAAAAAATCATCTTTCTGGTAATTTATTAAGTAAAATTTAGTATGGGATTCAAAATGAAGCTAAAATGAATTTATATTTTGAATCTCCACTGTTGTAGGGAATCATTGACCAAATATTAGAGAAAATTCTCTTACCTTTTTTTAATGTAAAGCATTGAGTGAAAGTTTTGACACGTTGAAAGATAAATATCAAAGGGGATTTTTCAATAAGATCTCTTAATTTCCTACTCATGGTAACATTAAGTAATAATCAGATATAGGAGTTTTATTTCCAGCAACATGACATATATACTAGATGTCCTAAAAATTCCCCCAATATAAAACCGCTAAAAAAATTAGATAAAATATAATAAATATCACAATATGTTAAATAAAAGAAACCAGACACAAAAGCTTGCGTATTGTATGATACTCTTTATATGAAATATCCAGAATAGGTAAATTCATAAAGACATAAAGCAGGGGTGCTTGGGTGGCTCAGTCTGTTGAGTGTCTGCCTTCAGCTCAGGTCATGATCCTGGGTTCTGGGATCCAGGCCCACATCTGACTCCCTGCTGAGCCGGGAGTGTGCTTCTCTCTCTCCTCACCCCTACTCGTGCTGTCTCTCTCGCTCTCTCGCTCTCTCTCACTCTCTCTCTCAAATAAATAAATAAAATATTTTTAAAAAGACATAAAGCAGAATGGTGGTTGCCAGGGCCTGGGGATGGGGTGGGGGAGGGAGTTAACTGCCCAGTGGGTACAGGGTTTCCCTTTGGGGTGATGAAAATGTTTTGGAGGTAACTAGAGGTGGTGGTTGCACAACACTGTGAATATGATAAATGTCACTGAATTGTACACTTCATTTTTTTTTGAGAGAGAGAGAGAGTGCACTCGTGTGCAGGAGGAGGGGCAGAAGGAGAGGGAGCGAGAGACTCTTAGGCAGGCTCCACATCCTAGTGTGGAGCCCGATCTCCTGACCCTGAAGATCATGACCCGAGCTGAAATCAAAAGTTGGTGGCTTAACCGACTGAGCTGCACAGGCGCCCCTGAATTGTACACTTCAAAATGGTTAATATCATGTTATGTGAATGTCATCTCAATAAACAATGTAGGGAGGCATACCGAACATTGTTTTCAATGTACCTCCAAGTTAAGAAGAAAGTGATAGAAATCATGAGGAACCAAAATTTAGGAGGCAGATGGAAATACAAGTGATCATCTGAAACTACAGCTATCCTGGGGCTTTTGATGATTTCTTTTTTTAGCCCAAGGAATTGAACTTTAAGGGCAGCACAGGACAGGAGGCGGTGCTTTCGGCTCATGCTGCTTTCAATGTCAGAGCTGAGAACCCCGAATGAAGCCCAAACAGTAAAAGGAATGAGTCAGTAAAAAGGCTCACTGGACACAAGCCACCTCCTTGAAAGAAAGAAGAAAAAAGCTCAGCTTAGGATCTGCTGTGAAGAAAAAATAAAATACAATAGCAGTTTCTTCCTAACCCACTATAGCAGCAGGTTACAATGAATGGAAGAAGTGACAGGGAAAGGCATTAGCTAAAGACTTGAAATTGAAAAGGGACATTTATCATATTAGGCTCTTAAGTTAAATTCAACTGCAGGGTAAAAAGGTAAGGAGTTGAAATCAAAAGAGTTTGTTAGTGCATTGGATGTAAAACAGAAAAGAATGAAAACGTTTGAAGGTGATTTAAAAAATAATAGGTCATACAAAATTTAGAGATCATCAAAGGGGAGAGTGTTTCAAAGCACAAATCCTAGAAAGCCCAAGAATAGAAAAGAAGAAAGAGTAATAATTCATAGGAGAGTGATGCAAAGCAGGCTAAACAGAGGAAGAACGTACAAAACCAACACAGAAATGCCAAACTATGAATTTTCAAGTGAAGTCAATGTGTAGCTGACCAGCGTGGGGACAAAAGAACAGCCACGGGACTCAAAAGAGAGTTGGTAACAATTTCTAACAGGAGTGGCCGTACCCCAGGGTGAGGCCTGGGCAGAGGCTATCTATGGCAGAGGCAAGAGTGGCAAAGTCCAAATTCCAGAGGTTCTGGACCTACCCTTTGGTTATTTACAAGATCACTTGAAACTCCAGTTACCCCTCTAGTAGAAACACACATGTCAGGACATGTGACAGTGTAAGGACGCTGTGATTACCAGGGAGGAAGGGTTTCCTCACATTGCACAACTGATGAGTGACAGAGCTGTTACTTCACATCAGGTCTTCTAACCAAGAACACAGATTTTTGTCATCTTCCCAAATTCTCATCTTAAAAAATAAAATAAAACAGCCCAAAAAACTGAAGGAAAACAAAAAGCAGTGATGCAAGTAAGCACAAAACGTCTTTGCTGTTGTTTTGTTTTTGTTCTGGACTTCTTGTCTTGGCTTTGGAATCTCAGAAATATTGTCTTGTTAGAGGGAAGGATTGAATAAGACAGATACAAATCCTTCTGCACATAGTGCAGGAAACAGAGCTGGGTGACAGGACTGGGGGGTATCAGGATCTGAGGCGGGGACATAAAGACCAAAGCAAAAGGAGACACAGTGACCAAAGGGTTTGAGAGGGGAGCAGCAGAGTGCACGTGGGGGCCCAGAGGGAACAGATGATGTCCGTGCTCACCTCTTATTATCTACCCTCCCCCAAATGGGAAAGCCAAGAACGCTGTGGTAAATTATTCAGAAATCTAAGATTTTGCTAATGTGGAGACCATGAGCTAATGGGAGATTATACCCTACCTGCTTTTTTTTTTTTTTTTTTTTTGGTGTTATTGTGTCCTTTCTTTTATAAAATGATGACAGAAGTAGATAGCTCCTAGAATACCTTTACTTGGCACAATTAAAATGTAACAACCTTACACCAGCCAACCGATTTATTATTGCTATTGTAATTAGGTCACTTGTATTGGTCCCTGAAATGGCCAAGTCTGATTATCTTGCATTTGTGAGACAAAAAAAAATGACAGATTTTTTTTAAAGATTTTATTTATTTATTCATGAGAGACACAGAGAGAGGCAGAGACATAGGCTGAGGGAAAAGCAGGCTCCCCACGGAGAACCTGATGTGGGACTCGATCCCAGGACCCTGGGATCATGACCTGAGCTGAAGACAAAGGCTCAACCACTGAACCACCCAGGCACCCCCTTAAATGGCAGATCTTAATAGTGTGCCAGCAGCTGCAGTGTGTATGTGTGAATGTGCCGAGAAAAAGAAAGACAAAGACACAGGACAAGAAAAAGAGAGAAACACAGAAGGCCAGTGTGGAACATGTGAGTTTTAGAGAGGAATTCTGGGAATGAGGAGGGGAGAGACTAGGACACTTGAGCCTGGAGAGCATTAAGATCTTGTCTCGGCTCTGCATAAATACGGTGCTTTCCTTAGCCTGGAAAAGCTCTGGAGGGACACCTGGGTGGCTCAGGGGTTGGGCGTCTGCCTTCAGCTCAGGGTGTGATCCTGGGGTCCCGGGATCGAGTCCCACATTGGGGTCCCTGCATGGAGCCTGCTTCTCCCTCTCCCTGTGTCTCTGCCTCTTTGTCTCTCTGTCTCTCATGAATAAATAAATAAAATCTTAAAAAAAAAAAAGATAAGCTCTGGAAAGCAGAGCTTGGGACAAGAGAGTTCATGCAGATAGCCTATTTGGGGGGATTGTCTCCAAAGAATGGTACTGTGGATTGGGAAGAGGGAAACAAGTAAGGAGAGGACACAATGTGGGCCCCTGGGTTCAATCTCACTGGGACCTGCTGGGGAACTGCATAGAATGAGACTCACAGGGCGCCTGGGTGGCTCAGCAGTTGAGTGTCTGCCTTCAGCTCAGATCGTGATCCCGGGATCCTGGGATGGAGTCCTGCGTCAGGTTCCCCGCAAGAAGCCTGTTTCTCCCTCTGCCTATGTCTCTGCCTCTCTGTGTGTGTCTCTCATGAATAAATAAATAGAATATTTAAAAAAAAAAAAGAATGAGTCTCACAATCATCTGCCAGTGGTACAGGAGAGTGGGGGCATTTAGCCGCTGACTCACATTGTGCTCTGGTCAAGAGCTGCTCATGGGCTAGTTCTCCCACACTTGCAGTCTATGCCTATACCAGCGCCAACAAGACTTCTGCGGGTATCTCCTACAGTGATATCGCACTAACCCCAGGACAGTAAGGGAGAAGTACAAGTTATAGTTGAGTTGAGGTGCTGTGAGCTTATACTTGGGCAGAACTGGTTGCACTTCAAAGACTGAAGCAAAAGATGTGCCGGGAGGGTGTGAGGTCATGCACCAGAAGAGTCTGATGCAATGCTTTTGTCAAGTAGAAGAAGAATCTGGAAGCAGTTGCCTCATCATAAGAAACAAATTTTCAGGTGAAGCTCTAGTTGGATGGGATGCCCTTCCCACTAACCTAGAGGCATTCTGGGTTCATTCCAGGGACAGCTTGAGTGGGAAGGCAGGTGTCCTAATACGCTATGCACCTAAGCCCAGCTGAAACCACAGCTGATGTGTTAGGGTCCGTCCCTTCCCAGGGTCCTAATCCCCTCTCACATTTACACAGGGGCTGCAGTGATATGCTTTTTATATAATTACTTACTAATTCAGTGTCAAGTGTTACAGTGATGGGACTCCTTAAATTCTCCCTGACTTAGACTGGCTCAGTCCCAGCCTGGGTCAGAGATGAACTGCCACGTTTGCACAGCCCTGCTAAATAAAGTTACATGACATTTTCACACGACGTTTCTTATTTGGCCTTCATACCAATCTCAAAAAGGAGAGGTTTCAAATGGCAGAATGGCAGCTACCTTCCAGAGGTAGCATAGAATGTACTTCTAGCAATGTTCTTTCCTCCTGGATATTCTACTTCTTGTCCACAATAACTTGAAAACAGCTCTTTGACCCAAGTGACTGTCTTCTTACAAATGAAAGCTGGGACGTTGCAAGGAGCAGCTTCTGGCATAGTTGTCAGTGTATCCCTAATGGGCCACTTGATATTCTTGGTGATAAAGAACTGTATCAAGTCCACTTATTTTAAGAAAGAAAGAACTTGTTGAAGAGCAGGTTGGTTCCCAATCAGTGGGATTACAAAAGAGTGAGATTAATAAACAAACAAAAGCCAAATTTACAAAATTGGCTGGGTTGTATAAGCGACTTAAACCAATAAAGGCTTATTTCTTTCTCAATCCACAGATCCATCTTGGGTTGACTGAGTGTCTCTGCTCAACATAGTCGTTTGGGATCCCAAGCTGATAAAGCCAAGCCACCATCTCAGACCTGACCAGTGGCCATGCCAGAAGGGAAAGAGAACCCTGGAGGATCTCACTCAACCAATTAAATTCTCAGCCCTGAGCTAACACTCACTACTTCCAGCCCTGTTTGTCAGCTGGAACAGGTCATATGGCTGCACTCATAATTTATACAATTATGAAATTGCACCACGTACCCCAAAGAGTTAGAGTGTCACCTTTGGGTACTGTTGGCCACCACTAGTACTGCCAAAATAAAGAGTAAACTGCCCTGATCATCCATTCTGGTTTCAAGGCCTAAAGGCATCTTGAATTCAAAGTCCACATGAATTAACTGCATTTGGGTCACATGACCGTGCCGTAGATGCCACTGTGTGGTCTCTCACCATGTCATTGTGTGGATTCAATGGCGGATTCCCCCAGTGCAAGAAGGGAGTTTAGATCCTGGGTAGTCAAAAGGGAGACAAATGTTCACTACCTGATAAATGTCCAATGCACTCAACTTGCAAAGGAAAATAGAAAAAATATATCAACAGTCCTGTTCAAAGTATCATTCTTATTTGTCCTCTGATTAGTGTGGAAATCATGATTCATGATACATGTACCATTCATGCATATCTGTATCCATATATTCATCTATGCAACAAATGTTCACAGAGATCTATCTGCTTCCAGGTACTCTGAACAAACCAAGATGAATAAGGCATGATCTTTTTTTAATAAAGATTTTATTTATTTTATTTATTCTTTTTCTTTTAAAGATTTTTTTTATTTATTCATTTATGAAAGAGAGAGAGACAGGAAGAGGCACAGGCAGAGACACAAGGCAGAGGGAGAAACAGGCTCCATGCTGGAAGCCCGATGCGGGACTCGATCTCGGGTCTCCAGGATCATGCCCTGGGCCAAAGGCAGGTGCTAAACCACTGAGCCACCCCGGGATCCCCTATTTATTTATTTGAGAGAGTGAGCGAGAGAGAGCACAAGCCAGAGGGGGGGCAGAGAGAAAGGGAGAAGCAACTCCCCATTCTGCTGAGCAGGGAGCCCCATGTATGACTCAATCCCAGGACCCCGGGATCATGACCTGAGCTGAAGGCAGAGGCTTAACCAACTGAGCCACGCAGGCGCTCAAGACATAATCTTCCAGATAGTAAGTTAGACACGACATAAATAATTGCAGTGCAGTATGATTCATCTTTATGCAGAAATTGATGTTAAGGGATGGTGTTGGCATAAAGGAGAGAGTAACTTTAATGTGGGTCGGGCACGCTAGTCAGCAATGCCCATTCTGGGAAGAAGCTATAGAAGGGAGAGGTGAGGCAGCCCAGTATCTGCCCTGGGGAGAGATGACTACTGTCGTATGTCAGGAGCATAAAAAAGCAGATAGAGCTGAGTCTGGAACTAGAGCTGCCAGATTTAACAAATCAAAATGCAAGATGCCCAGTTACATTTGAACTTCAGATGAACAACAAATACTTTTTGGTGGGCGCATGGGTGGCTCAGTGGTTGAGCATCTGTCTGCCTTTGTCTCAGGTTGTGATCCTGGGGTCCTGGGATCAGGTCTCGCTTCAGGCTCCCCGTGGGGAGCCTGCGTCTCCCTCTGCCTGTGTCTCTGCTTCTCTCTATGTGTCTCTCATGAATAAATAAATAAAGTATTTAAAAAAAGAACAACAAATACTTTTTTTAAAAAAAGCTTTTATTTATTTATTCATGAGAGACACAGAGAGAGAGAGAGGGGCGGGCAGAGACAGGCAGAGGGAGACGCAGGCTCCATGCAGGGAGCCCGATGTGGGACTCGATCCTGGGACTCCAGTATCACGCCCTGGGCCAACAGCAGATGCTCAATCACTGAGCCACCCAGGGATCCCCCGAATACTTTTTTTAAGTGTAATTGTGTCCCATACATTATTTGGGACTTATTTATACTAAAAACTATGCTAAAAACAAGCTATTATGTGAAATTCAAATCGAACTGTGTGTCCCGTATTGTATCTGGTATCCTAACTGGAATGCTTTCTTACTCATTCTCTGGGACACATCTCAAGTGTCCTGTCCTCCAGGAAGCCTTCCCTGAAATGCTGGGTTGGCCTGAAAACCTCTGAAACCCTCGTGGGCCCACGTGTGTGCCTTCATCACAGAATATCGCACATTTTTGCAGTTATCTTTAAAGGCGGTGTGGTCTTTCACTAGCTTCTAAGTTTTCCCAGGTCGTGATGGAACTTTGTATTTGCAGCATGAAGCCTGTGCAAGAGATGTTGGTTGTCATTAATTAAGATCTATAGGAGTAGATCCGTAGCCTTGCAAATAAACACCCCAAACATACCAGCCCAAAGAGGCTAAAAAGAAAAGATTGTCATTACCCGCTCTGTTTCTTGGGTAATAAAAGAAATGCAAGAGTTTGATAGCTGAGCCCACATCTCATCCCTGGCACTGAGTGAATGTAAAGGGCAGTTGTAAAAGCTCCAAGAAAGCATATAGTACTCTTTGCAAAGCAGCAAAGTCCAAACAACGTAGAAGTTTGACCTTTCAGTGCAAATACATGTTTGATAAGAAAGGTTAGAAAACAGATATTTTGCATTTTTCTATCTCAGAGTACTGCTGGAGTGCTGAGAAAATGTGAAGGAATTGGTGCTTTAAGAGAAAAGCATTACTGTAAACCACAAAATAGCTTTGCAGGGAAATCTAGCCCATTTCCTTGGCTTGATATGGGAATCATCCCAGCAAGATGAAAATCTAGCTAAGAATCCAAAGTGTCCTCTATCAGTCCAAAGCTGTCATTTTACAGATAAAGAAATTAGGACCCAGAGAGACTAAGTAACTAGCCCAAGGCCATGGAACTAATTAGTAACCAAGCTTAAAGGTCTTCTGACCCCCAGTCCAGCACTCTTGCAATAGAAGATCTCCAAGACCATCGAGTAATCCATTCAAGTGTGCATTAGATCTTGATAATGAAAAATTCCTTCTTTCCTTCCATCTTATCTAACTTCTTCATCGTGTTGAAGTCTTCCCTTTGGTTCTTCTTTCAATGAAAAGGAAAAAAATAAGCCTTATGCTCATCAACCTATGCTTTGTATATTTATTTTTAAAAATTTTTTGCCCCTTTTTATTGGCTTTGTATATTTAAAACACTATTCAGTTGACCCTTCACTTGTCTCATTCCCATATAAAAATAAAAAGTTTTCTACTGGAATTTGTTCTCCTGGGCAAAGTGACCCTCCTTTGACCTATTATTATAGGTCTTCAGATCCTCCACGGGAGAGCAGAGAATGGATATGATGTTTTAGTATGGACATGCCCAATTTGAGAATAAACAAAAAACATTTTCTTTCTGTGCATTTTCATGCAACCCTATACATTTGATGATTGCATTCCTTTCAGAGGAAAAAAGGGTGCAGAAAATGACATTTATTTATTTTTTAAAAGATTTTTAAAAACTTATTTATTCATGAGAGAGGCAGAGGGAGAAGCAGGGTCCATGCAGGGAACCTGACATGGGACTCGATCCCGGGTCTCCAGGATCACGTTCTGGGCTGAAGGCAGTGCTGAACCGCTGAGCCATCCAGGTTGCCCCAGAAAATGACTTTTAATTACTGACTCATGATAATGCCATCCACTTCAAATCATGACATGGTTTTACTGCTACCACTAGAAAGCTTGCTGCGATCCCAAGACCTCTGCCCTGTAACTAAGCGTTAATATCTCATGTGCCTTACAGCTTAAAGGGCTTCCTTGTCAAAAACTTTGCTTAAACGCATTCTCCTTGCTATCATTATGCTCTGCCTTAGATGTATTTTTTATTAAGAATGCAAAATCACAAGCAAGCAGGCCATAAATCTTATCCAGGGCAAAGTGTATTAAATTTCAAGGAAGATAAGTCTAGAGTTCCTTCTTAGCCAATTCCCACTAAATTTTCAATATCCATTTTACTTAATCTCTTTCTCAGCTCCGTCCTATGTATTGTCCTTATTTTTAATCTATAAAATCTCTAATTACTCTGTAATAACACAAGCTTATCTTCTTAGAGACATTTCCTTGTAAGTTTACCTAATAATATTTAAAGGTACATGATGCCTATACTTAACGAGGGTAAGCATGAATATCTACTCAGAAGCTGTAATATTGGGGAACAGAATAAATATTAAGCCTATCTTGTTTATAGTCTGGCATAAGAAGTTTTTCTTCTGATACTTTTGTCTGAACCTTCCTCACTTGCCTAAGAATACCTGCTTCTCCTCTAAGCATACAAATCTTCCGTGTTCTTAAAAGTTTAGCTTAAAATCTCTCTCCTATGAGGACTCGCTGACTAAAACATGGTTCCCAAACTTTTATAATTTAAATCATTCATTTCCACCTACTTTTCTTTGGCACAATACCAGTACTTTTGCCTCATTGTACTGATAACAGTTTGCAATTGATATTTATTTGTTTACATGCAATTATACGTCTCCCTTGGATGTCTTTCTCCATCCCCCCCCCCCATAGTGTATCCCCAACATCTTGTACAATGCTTGGTATTTGTTAAATGAATGAATAAAAGCAACCTCATCGTCCTAACAAACCTGTAGTAAGCATTATTATCCCCATTTCACCAATGACGAAATTGATTTTCATAGCAGTCAAGTAATTTATCCAAGATTTCAGAGTATTGTCTGATAGAGCTGGATTTATCCAGGAAGGTCTTCTGATTTACTAGCTGTGAGGCTTTGCGTGAGGTTCTTGCCTTGCTCTGCTTCTATTCCTCATTGTAAAAATACTATCTACTTTACAGGGTTGTTGTGAGGGTTAAACGAATAAAGCTAGGCTAAGTACAGAGCTCTTGTGCTCTCTCCTGGACACACCTGGTTGATAGCAATTCATCATCCTTTGGGTAAAACTGTTCAAATAGCTACTAATCCAATAATTTTGTCTGCAAATACATAATGAAATGCCTTGTCAAATACCTTGTTGAATATAAGATTCACTAGGCCTACACAGTGACTTACCTAACAGTTTCATTAACACTATTAACAAAGAAACAAAATTTGGCTGGTTTGTTGGGGGATTCATTCCAGCCTTATGGCCCTGACTTCCACGTGTGTGCCCCAAACCATCTCTCTCATATCTGTTTGAGAATTTTGCTCAGCAGTTTCATTAAGCACAATCTTCCACAGGTTCCAGAACCCACTTGTCTTCCCATTTAGAAAATGGAAACATCACTCTGGCTTCAAAATAGGTTCATTTACCTTTATATTTTGTTCCCAGAGCATATGATAAAATACATTGCTCATTTTACTTTCGTGGATTACTTAATTCAGTACTGAGTTCTTCCAATGTCTTTGGAATTGATTGGAATGTATCCAGGCCCTTAGTATTCTAATAAACCATTTGTCTGGTAAGAGAATAACTATTTATTGCATGACAATGAATGAACAAAGCCCTTTACAAACATCATTTCCTTAAAGTTTTGCAGCATTGCTTTGAGTTAACTATTATCTCCCATTTTACAGCTGAGAAACTGAGTCTTAGAGATTATATTTCATGTTTCCTGGTGACTAAAAAAAAATGGAAAGAGTAAAAATGAAAGATGAGAAGATGCTAGGACTCCTAGAGGTGTTAATCGCCTCTTAGTTCCTATTTGAAGTCCCTTTCTGGACCCTCATAAACTGCCCCCCCCTTAACCAAGCTCTAAGCCATATCTTGAAAATTACTTGAAAATTAGGTCCCAGCTAGGAAAGTTTTCTGGAGGACGTTACAGACAAAAATTTATTTTGTATAAATGGAAGTTTATGAGATGAATAAGGAGTGTTTTTGGAAAACTCAGTATTCTTGGAAGGTATAATAGCTCAGTGAATGCAGCACAACATCCAGGATGTCTCAATGTTCTCAAAAGGAAAAGAACCTGAGGGTGTGATAGAGGATAAGGTGGAGAGAGAGATGGAGCATGATCATGTACTTTGCATATTAAGAATAAGGAATTTGAAACGTATCCTAAAAATTGAGAGAAGTCACCGAATAATTTTAAGCTGGAAAATGAATTTGTATTTCAGACTGATCATGATGACTTAAGCAACCTAAAGAAATCTGAGATCCCCTAGATTGTGAAGAGACTGGATATCCAAGAGAAACTTTGGAAGATGGCTATAGAATAGGACGTTAGGCTCACCTCATCCCACAAACACATTTTGATAGGTATCTATCAAATCATCCTAAATACCCCAGAAATTGACGGGAAGACTGACAGAACAAACTCAACAGCTAAAGGGAAAGAAGAGGACATAATAAATAAGATAGGAAATACAGACATATAGTTTAGGGGAGAAACAGATCTCAGCTGCTGTGGAGGGGAAGGAGCCATGGTCATAGGGAAGGGCTAGTAAATGAGAGGAATACACAGGGGAATGTACAAGGACAATGTTCACCCAGAGCCATTGGCCTAGAAAATGAGAGGGGCTGATTTTCATGAGTTTTTGCAACCAGCGGAGCTTAAAGCCTAGAGGTTTTTTTGTTTGTTTGTTTGTTTTTTAAGCCTAGAGTTTTAAACGTCATCAGGCTTGGCTGGGATGGAGCCCAGAGAGCACTGCCCTGCTCCTGGAGAGAAAGCAGGCAAATAAACCAGGGGCAGATGGCATGGAAACAGTCACCAGAAGAGCACCTGGGGGCACACAGTAGGGGGATTATTTACTCTTTTCAGAGCTTATCTCTGAAAGGCAGCATTCATGGAGACATCTCTCTAGGAGCAAAGGAGCTGACCAACACTGTTTCCCTCTCTTCATCTCAGCAAAACACTAAGCCATCCATGGGAAACAGTGCAGCGCGGGCACTGGATGTCTAAGTTGCTTACACCAAGTCTTACCACCTGGTGGAACTGCCCTTTTCAGTCAAACTTGCCTTAGTCCCAGTGTGGCAACCTCTCCCCCCAAGAGGACCAGCACAAACCCCTGCTCACACCACATCTTCCAACCAGTTTTTTTTTTTCTTTTTTGCAGGGTCTCAGATCCAGTGGAGGTGGTGACAGGTCTCATTTCACAAGAGGACCAGAGCATATCTGGTTAAAACTCACTACACGCAGGCCACAGACCAAACAGTGTCCACAGCAGGCAAGGAAAGCCTTTACAGATGACTGGCCTGAAGGAGAGAGCAGCAAAAACACAAGAGTAGAGCACACGCAGCATACACTGGAGACCCCCTGAAGCTCCAGGCCCTGGGTTCTATATGACTTCTTCTTCATAAGGCCATTACTTTCAGGAGCAGGAGACATAACTGGCTTCTCTAACACAGAGAAGAAGGCAGACTTAATCAAATCTGAAGACTGAGAAATTTATCCCAAATGAAAGAACAAGATAAGGCCACAGCTAGAAATCTAAGTGAAACAAATAAAAGTAACATGCCTGATGGAGAATTCAAAGCAATGATTATAAGGATACTCACTGGGCTTTAGAAAAGAGCAGAAGACATCAATAAGACCCTTATCACAGAGATAAAAGAGATTTAAAAGAATCAGAGATTAAGAGTGCAATAAATGAGGGCACATGAGTGGCTCAGCCTTTGGCTCAGGTCCTGAGCCCATGTTCCCAGGATAGAGTCCCACATCAAGCTCCCTGCAGGGAGTCTGCTTCTCCCTCTGCCTATGCCTCTCTGTGTCTCTCATTAATAAATAAATAAAATCTTTAAAAAAAGAAAAGAGTGCAATAAATGAGATTGGAAACAGGCTTAATGAAATGAACAACAGGATGGAAGAAGCAGAGGAATAATTTACTGACCTAGAAGACAAAATAATGGAAAATAATGAAGCTGAACAAAAAGAAAAAGAAGAATTATGCAACGTGAGAATAGATTTAGGGAACTCAGTGCCCCATCAAACATAATAATTATTACAGGAGTCCCAGAAAAAGAGAGAGAAAAGGGGGTAGAAATTTATTTGCAGAAATAAGAGCTTAAAACACCCCAAACCTGAGGAAGGAAGGAGACATCCCGATCCAGAAGACACAGAGAACTCCCATAAAAATCAACAAAAGCAGGCCAACATTGAGATATATTGTAAATAAATTTGCAAAATAGAGTAATAAAGAAAAAAATCTTAAAGGCAGCAAGACAAAGAAGTCCTTAACATACAAGGAAAGGCCCATAAGGTTAGCTAGAAATTTCTCAACAGATTTGGCAAGCCAGAAGGAAGTGGCATGATATATTCAACATCCTGATTGGGAGAATCTGCAGCCAAGCATACTCTATCTAGCAAGGCAATCATTCAGAACACAATAGATAAAGAGTTTCCTAAACAAACAAAAACTAAAGGAGTTCATGACCACTAAACCAGTCCTGCAAGAAATATTAAAGGGGACACTCTGGGTGGAAAGGATAGACTCAAAGTGATAGTATAAAGACAGGAAACACAAAAGCAATAAAAAAAGAATATTTCTGTAAAAATCAGTCAGAGAGCTCACACACACACAAAGGATATAAAATATAATAACATATACCTAAAATATGGGGAAGGACAGGAGAGAAGAATGGGTTCAAAACTGAATGATCATCAACTTAATATAGACTCCTATTTGCAGAAGAGATTACATACAAACCTAATGGTAGCCATATATCAAAAACCACTAATAAACATACAAAGGATAAAGAGAAAGAAATCCAAATATATCACTAAAGAAAATCAGCAAAACATGAAAGAGAGAAAGAGAAGAAAGGACCAGAGAAAATCTCCAGAAACAACCACAAAACAAGTAATAAAATGACAATATGTACACATCTATTGATAGTTGCTTTGAATGTAAATGGACTAAATGCTCCAGTCAAAAGACATAGGGTGTCAGAATGAATAAAAAAAAAAAAACAAGACCCATCTATATGCTGCCTATACGAGAGAGTCATTTCAGACCTAAAGACTGTTGCAGATTGAAAGTGAGGGGATAGAGAAACATTTATCATGCAAATGGATGTCAAAAGAAAGCTGGAGTAGCAAAACTTACACAAGCTAGACTTTAAAACAAAAACTGTAACAAGAGACAAAGAAGGGTACTATATCATAATGAAGGGGACAATCCAACAAGAAGGTGTAGCAATTGTAAATATTATGCACCCAACATGGGAACACCCAAATATATAAAACAATAACAAACACAAAGGAACTAATCGATAATAGTACAATAGTCAAGAACTTTAACACCCCACTTATATCAATGGACAGATCATCAAAACAGAAAATCAACAAGGAAACAATGGTTTTGAATGACACACTGGACCAGATAGACTTAACATATTCAAAACATTCCATCCTAAGACAGCAGAATACACATTCTTTACAAGTGCACATGGGACATTCTCCAGAATAGATCACATATTAAGTCACAAATCAGGCCTCAACAAATAAAAAAGATTGAAGTCATACTATGCACCTTCTCAGACCACCACACTATGAAACTAGAAGTTAACCACAAGAAAAACATCTGGAAAGACCACAAATACATAGAGGTTAAACAACATGCTATCAAACAACGAATGGGTCAACCAGGAAATCGAAGAAGAAATTTAAAAATGCATGGAAACAAATGAAAATAAAAACATAACAGACTAAGACCTTTGAGATGCAACAAAAGGTGTTCTAAGAGGGAAGTGTATATACCAATACAGGCCTACCTCAAGAAGCAAGAAAAATCTCCAAAATCCCCTTACTTTACACCCAAAGGAGCTATAAAAAGGACAACAAATGAAGCCTAAAGCCCATAGAAGGAAGGACATAATAAAAAGTAGAGCAGAAATAAATGATATAGAAACAAACAAACAAAAAAACCTCAATGAAACTGGGAGCTGGTTTTTGAAAAAATTAATAAAATCGATAAACCTCTAGCCAGACTTATCAAAAAGAAAAGAGGAAGGATTCAAATAAATAAAATCACAAATGAGAGAGGAGATCACAACCAACACCACAGAAATACAAACAATTATAAAAGAATATTATGAAAAACTATACGGCAACAAATTGGACAACATAGAAGAAAGGGCTAAATTCCTAGAAACATGTAAATTACCAAAACTGAAACAGGAAGAGATAGAAAACCTGAACAGACATAACCAGCAAAGAAATTAAGTCAATAATCAAAAGACTGTCAACAAACAAAAGTCCAGATCCAGATGGCTTCAGAGGCAAATTCTAACAAACCTTTAAAGAGGAGTTAATACCTATTCTTCTCAAACAATTCCAAAACATAGAAATGGAAAGAAAACTTGTCAATTCATTCTGTGAGGCCAGTATTACCCAAAAGCAGATAAAGACACCACTAAAAAAGAGAACTACATGCCAATATCTCTGGTGAACACAGATGCACAAAGTTTCAATAGAATACTAGCAAACCAAATCCAATAATACATTTAAAAAAATCATTCACCATGATCAAGTGGGATTTATTCCTGGATTGCAAGGGTGATTCAATATTCACAAATCAAGGAATGTGATACATCACATTAACAAAGGAAAGGCTAAGAACCTTATGATCATTTCAATAAGTGCTGAAAAAGCATTTGACAAAGTACAACATCCATTCATGATGAAAACACCCAACCAAGCAGGTTTAGGGAGAACAAATCTCAACATAATAGAGGCCATTTATGAAAAGCTAACAGCTAATATCATCCTCAATGGGGGAACCTGGGAGCTTCTCTATTGTCAGGAACAAGACAGGGATGTCCACTGTCATCACAATTAATTAACATAGTACTGGAAGTAGAGCTTCAGCAGACAACAGAATGAAATAAAAGGCATCCAAATCAGTGAGAAAGAAGTCAAACTTCCACTCTTTGCAGATGACATGATACTCTATATAGAAAATCCAAAAGATTCCACCAAAAAAACCTGCTAGAACTGATAACAAACATTCAGTAAAGTTGCAGGATACAAATCAAGGTACAGAAATCTGTTGCACTTCTAGACCCAATAATGAAGGAACAGAAAGAGAAATTAAGGAATCAGTCCTATTAACAATTGCAGCAAATACAATAAGATACCTAGGAATCAACCTAACTGAAGAGTCGAAAGACCTATACTTGGAAAAGTATAAAACACAGATGAATGAAATTCAGACGTCACAAAGATATGGAAAGACATCCCATGCTCATGGATTTGTAGAACAAATATTGTTAAAATATCTATACTACCCAAAGCAATCTACACATTTAATGCAATCCCTATCAAACTACCAACAGCATCTTTCACAGAGTTAGAGCAAACAATCCTAAAATTTGTATGGAATCACAAAAGACCCTGAATAGCCAAAGCAACCTATAAAAAGAAAAAGACAGCTGAAGGCATCACAATTCTGGACTTTAAGCTATATGACAAAGCTGTAGTAATCAAAACACTATGGTATTGACACAAAAATAGACACATAGATCAATGGAACAGAATAGAAAATCCAGAAATGAACCCACAATTATATGGCCAGTTAATCTTCAGCAAAGCAGGAAAGAATATCCGGTGGGAAAAAAACAGTCTCTTCAATGAATGGTGTTGGGAAAACTGGACAGCAGCATGCAAAAGAATGAAACACCGAGGCTCCTTCCACAGTTTGGCTATTGTGGCCTCGGTGTCCAACGAAAGATGAATGGATAAAGAAGATGTGGTTTATGTATACAATGGACTATTCCTCAGCCATTAGAAATGACAAATACCCACCATTTGCTTCAACGTGGATGGAACTGGAGGGTATTATGCTGAGTGAAGTAAGTCAGTCGGAGAAGGACAAACATTATATGTTCTCATTCATTTGGGGAATATAAATAATAGTGAAAGGGAATATAAGGGAAGGGAGAAGAAATGTGTGGGAAATATCAGAAAGGGAGACAGAACGTAAAGACTGCTAACTCTGGGAAACGAACTAGGGGTGGTAGAAGGGGAGGAGGGCGGGGGGTGGGAGTGAATGGGTGACGGGCACTGGGGGTTATTCTGTATGTTAGTAAATTGAACACCAATAAAAAATAAATTAAAAAAAAGAATGAAACAGGACCAATTTCTTACACCTCAAACAAAAATAAATTCAAAATGGATTAAAGACTTAAATGTGAGACTTGAAACCATAAACATCCTAGAAGAGAACACAGGCAGTAACCTCTTTGACATCAGCTACAGCAACTTCTTTCTAGATGTATCTTCTGAGGCAAGAGAAACAAAAGCAAAAATAAACTATTGGGACTACTTCAAAGTAAAATGCTTCTGCATGTCAAAGGAAACAATCAACAAAGCTAAAGGCAAACTGTGGAATGGGAGAAGATATTTGCAAAGGACATATCTGATAAAGAGTGAGTACCCAAAATCTAGAAAGAACTTATAGAACTCAACACCCTAAAAATGAATAATACATTTAAAAATGGGCAGAAGGGGCAGCCCGGGTGGCTCAGCAGTTTAGCGCCGCCTTCAGCCCAGGGTGTGATCCTGGAGACCTGGGATCGAGTCCCACATCGGGTTCCCTGCATGGAACCTGCTTCTCCCTCTGCCTGTGTCTCTGCCTCTCTCTCTCTCTCTCTCTCTCTCTCTCTATCTATCTATCTCTCTGTCTCTTGAATAAATAAAATCTTTAAAAAAATAAAAAATAAATAAAAAATAAAAATGGGCAGAAGACATGAGCGGACATTTTTCCAAAGAAGACATCCAGATGGCCAACAGATAGATACATGAAAAGATGCTCAACATCACTCATCATCAAGGAAAAGCAAATCTTTAAAACTACAATGAGATATTATGTCACCCCTGTAAGAATGGCTAAAATCAACGATGCAAAAAACCCACAGGTTTTGGTGCAAATGTGAAGAAAGGGAAACCCTCCTCACTGCTGGTGGGAATGCAAACTGGTGCAGCCACTCTGGAAAACAGTAAGGTAGCTCCTCAAAAAGTTTAAAATATAACTACCCTCTGATCCAGTAATTGCACTACTGGGTATTTACCCCCAAAATACAAAAACACTAATTCAAAGGGATACATGCACCCCTATGTTTACTGCAGCATTATTTACCGTAGCCAAATTCTGGAAGCAACCCAAGTGTCTATTGATAGATGAATGGATCAAGAAGATATGATATATAGAGAGAGCAAACTAATGGTTACCCAGGGGGAGGTGAGGGTGGGGGCAATGGATGGAAGAGATGGTAGGGACTAAGGAGGGCACTTGTGACGAGCACTGGGTGATGTATGGAAGTGCTGAATCACTATATTGTACACTTGAAACTAGTATTAGACTGTATGTTAACTAATTGGAATTTAAATAAAAACTTTAAAGAAACTGGATTTCCTTCATTCAAGAGAGGAGTAGAAGGTTCTGAACCAAAGCAAACACAGTCAAACTGTTAGCTGCCTCAAAGGAGAATTTTAAATACCAATTTTTCATCCAACTAAAATGTATGATTTTTTTCCCTTTAAGTGAGCTCCATGCCCAACATGGGGCTTGAACTCAGGACCCTGAGATCAAGAGTTGCACACTCTACAAACTGAGCCAGCCAGTCACCACTCCCCAGTGAAAACGTACTTAATACCTATTATTTAGATGGTCTAGAAAAAAAGACAAAATTCCACAGAATTAAAAACAGTGGAATATAAATTACTTGGACTGGTCAGAATTTGGGGGCATTTTGAGTGTTGGTACAAATCATTCAAGAGTTAGCTTTTAACTGTATGTTTCCAGTGAAAAGTACTATTTGGTGTCAATTGAATGCATCTTCTTTCTGACCCTGAGTGCACTGGGTAGGCAAATGTTAACGACCCATAGGGAAGCAAGTACATGTAGTTCCATGGTTCTTTTCTGCATACGGTCCAGACACGTGGAAATTTTACCCTAGAGACAAGTTAACAAAATTAATATTTTGAGTTATAAGGTCCCATGTATTTAGATTCTGCAGGCAAGTTAGCCTCTACAGTATGATCAGAATTCAGGATAGATATAAACAATTAAGCTTGAGGTTAACTTTCTATAAAATGATTGATTGCTGAGATTCAAATATTATATGTTAAAAAAACACAAATATTATATGTTAGTTTCAAATAGCAACAGGTTGGGCACCTGGGAGGCTCAGCTGGTTGAGCCTCCACTCTTGGTTTTGGGTCAGGTCATGATCTCATGGGTCATGAGGCAGAGCCCTGAATCCAGCTGCTCACTCAACAGGAGTCTGCTTGAGATCTCTTCCTCTCTCTTTGCCCACCCCCTCAAATAAATAAATAAATAAATAAATAAATAAATAAATAAATCTAAAAAAAGAAGTAGCAACAGGTTTTCAGGGTTGTTAGACTAAAACAGTTGTGCCTGAATTATATTTTTATCTTTAATGGTCACATTCTCCTCTCATTTCCATATAAAAATGATGGCAAGTAGTCCCTCCATTTCTTTAAACACCCCAGAGAATCTCACTTTCCCTAAAGAAAACTTCTGGTTTTGTTTGTTTGTTCACTTGCTTTTGGGAGGTTAGTAGCAGCAGATAGGACCTTATCCTATCTGCTTCAAACTTAAATACTTCCTGTATTTTTTCCTACACCACTGAGCCGGTCTGTTGATTCAAGACACCACCTTTCATTTAGCAGGCACACTTTAAGTCATTCTGAATCATATCAGTGCCCGAGGTGCTTCATATCTAGGCCCTCTTTACAGTAAAGAGCATATGACAGTGCTTGATCTGCCTGTTCTGAGAAAAAGCAGGTGTTATTTAAATTCTATGGTAAGAGCAGAGCTTGCTTATTTGATTTTTCAAGGTAATTGCTCAGACTTAAGCCATCCAAAGCAATGAAAAAAAAATTTAATATTTATCATTTGAGAGAGAGAGAGAGAGAATGAGTGAGAGGGCAGAGGGTGAGAGAGAGAGAGAGAGAGAATCTCAAGCAGGCTCCCAGCTGAGTGTGAAGCCCACTCAGGGCAGGATCCCACAACCCCAAGATCATGACCTGAGCAGAAACCAAGAGTTGATTACTTAACCGACTGTGCCTCTCAGGCGCCCTGAAAAATTTTATCTGGGACAAATTTCATTATGTTATTTTTCAGTTGCTTCATTAACAATCACAGAATATTTAGTTCTGTTCATAACAACAACAGATATTTTAAAAATAAGTTGGCCAGATGTTTATGCCTGAAACAAGGCAATGGGGTTGCGGGGATGGTGTATGCAAATATGAAACAAAGGATGGATTTCATAGATTGAGATTCTGATATTTTCTTGGCAGTAAGAGCATAAGTTATGAACTACATGGTCCTGAAATCCTTCCTAGAGGAAAACAATGCTTCCTTTATTTAGTCCAAGTCTCTCAAAACAAAAGACATCTGTAGGAGTCAACTTCAAATTCCAAAGGTGTTTTGAGTATGGATATGAAGCACATAAAACTTTATAACATTATTTTTAAAATGTTATGCAAAATCATATATGTTTTCATATGCATATACTTTATTAATGTCAACTTTTTGTTCCCCTTCTCATTTCTTTTTTTGCTGGGCATCTCTACCAATCTCCCTTGCCCACCCTCACCCACAATCACCGTTCCTACACACACACACGCACACACCCCCACACACTCCCCCACACACACACCATGTTGACTACTTAGTATGTGTCTGTCCATATTTCTTATACACAATTGATGTTTGTCATTGTTTATTAATTAAAAGTAGGTCATATTACACTCCTATTTTTGCATCTTCTTTTTCTTTACATTCCTATAACAATCCCTTCAAATCAAGTGGTACCTTCATTTTAATGGTTAGATGATAATCTATAGTTGATGGGCATAATGTATCCAACCATTCTCCTTTTTTAAAGATTTTATTTATTTATTCATGAGAGATGCAGAGAGAGAGGCAGAGACACAGGCAGAGGGAGAAGCAGGCTCCATGCAGGGAGCCCGATGCGGGACTCGATCCTGGGACTCCAGGATCACTCCCTGGGCTGAAGGCGGCACTCAACCACTGAGCCACCCAGGGATCCCCAACCATTCTCCTTTTGATTTCATTTATTTGCAGTGTTTTATCTCCATGAACCACACAGCAATAAGTATCCTTATACAAATATCGTTAGATATTGGTAATCTATTTTTAAGTAGGAGATTTCCAAGACTGAGGCATTCAGTCAATGGGCATATGCATTTTTTAAATTTAAGAGACACTGCTAGATTGCATCTTTCTAACATGATTTTAATCTTTTATATTTTGAACAGCAGTGCGTGACGGAATCTTTTCCCTTGAATTCTTTCCAGTAGTAGCTGTTATTAATCCTTTTAACTTTTGTTAATTTGACAGAATAAAATGAAATCTCATTGTTAATTCAATTTGCATCTTTTCATGTATTTGTTGGGTCTTCACATTTGCTCTTCTGTCAATTGTCTATTCATATCCTTTAACTACTCCTCTTGTCCAATCATAAGAGCCCTTTGTAATAGATATTGACCCTCAGTCTGCCCTCTGTAACACACATACTTGTTCAGATCTCATTTTTAACTGTTTATGGTAACATTTGTCCCGAGATATAATCAAAATATCTATATTGCGCTCAATGGTTTCTGAGTTTCAATCTTGAGTAAGAATGTCTTTATCCCTTAGATCTGCACTGTTGAGTATGGTAGCCACTAGCTGTTGAGCTCGTGAAATGTGGTTGGGCCAAATGGACACAGGCTATAAGTGGAAAATACACAGTAGATTTTGAAGACTTTGTATAAAAACAGTGTAAAATTTCTCGTTAATGACTTTTATATTGATTATAGGCTGAGATGATAATATTTTGGATATATAGAATTAAGTCACATATATTACAAATTTTCCTGGGAATTTTGAATATAAGTCTTTATCATATATGTGTATTATGCATATATTCTCAAGTCAATAAATTTCCTTCTCACGTCTTTAATCGTGTTTGATTTTTTTTAAAGATTTTATTTATTTATTCGTGAGAGACACACAGAGAGAGGCAGAGACACAGGCAGAGGGAGAAGCAGGCTCCATGCAGGAAGCCCGATGTGAGACTTGATCCCAGGACCCAGGGATCATGCCCTGAGCCAAAGGCAGATGCTCAACCACTGAGCCACCCAGGTGTCCCAGCATAAGCCTATTTCTGAACTCTATTATATTCCATTTATCTTTTTATTTATCGGTATGCTAAATCATACTGTATGAGCTTTATAGTAAGCCTTGAAATCAGTGTTAAGCTCTCTAACACTGATTAACACTTTCTTTTATTTTTAAAACTTGTTTTGGCTAATTGACAGATGAATGGATAAAGAAGAAGTGATGTATATATAAACAATGATATATTACTCAGCCATCAAAAAGAATGAAATCTTGCCATTTGCAATGACATGAATGGAACTAGAAGGTATTAAGCTAAGTCAGTCTGAGAAAAAGAGATACCATATGATCTCACTCATATGTGGAATTCAAGAAACAAAACATATGAACATAGGGGAAGGGAAGGAAAAATAGAATAAGATAAAAACAGAGAAGGAGGCAAGCCATAAAAGACTCTAAACTCTTGGAAACAAACGGTTGCTGGAGGGGAGGTAGGTGGGGGGGTGGGGTAATTGGATGATATGCATTAATAAGGGTACGTGATGTAATGAGCACTGGGTGTTGTTATAAGCAACTGATGAATCACTAAATTCTACCTTTGAAATTGACAATATACTATATGTTAACTAAATTGAATTGATTTTATTTTTTTTTAAGATTTTATTTATTTATCCATAAGAGACACAGAGAAAGAGAGAGGCAGAGGCACAGGCAGAGGGAGAAGCAGGCTCCATGCAGGGAGCCCAATGTTGATCCCGGAACTCCAGGATCATGCCCTGAGCTGAAGGCAGACACTTAACCGCTGAGCCACCCAGGCATCCCTGATTTAAACTGAATTTAAATAAAGAGTTAAAAATAACTTGCTTTGGCTATTCTATGCTTTGCATTTCTGCGTGAATTTGAGAGTCAGTTTGTCCATTTTTACTCAAAACAAGAAACCTGTTCATGTTAAGACTGAGATTGCAGTCAATCTATAAATCAATTTGGAAGAAATTGACATCTTAACAATTTCCAATTTTCTCTTTAGTGAACATATTGTCTTGCATTTATTTAGAACTTTTTTAAGTTCAGTCAGTGATGTTTTATAGTTTGTAGCATAAATACCTTCCATATTTTTGTTACAGTTATTTCTATGTATATTACACTTTTGACACTGTTCCAAATGTTCTTTTTTTAAGATTTATTTATTTATTTATTTATTTATTTATTTATTTATTTATTTATGATAGACATAGAGAGAGAGATAGAGAGAGAGGCAGAGACACAGGAGGAGGGAGAAGCAGGGTCAATGCCGGGAGCCCTACGTCGGACTCGATCCCGGGACTCCAGGATCGTGTCCTGGGCCAAAGGCAGGCGCTAAACCACTGAGCCACCCAGGGATCCACTGTTCCAAATGTTCTTTTTTTTTTTTTTTTTTTTTTTTTTCCTTTTTTTTTTTTTTATTGGTGTTCAATTTACTAACATACAGAATAACACCCAGTGCCCGTCACCCATTCACTCCCACCCCCCGCCCTCCTCCCCTTCTACCACCCCTAGTTCGTTTCCCAGAGTTAGCAGTCTTTACGTTCTGTCTCCCTTTCTGATATTTCCCACACATTTCTTCTCCCTTCCCTTATTTTCCCTTTCACTATTATTTATATTCCCCAAATGAATGAGAACATATAATGTTTGTCCTTCTCCGACTGACTTACTTCACTCAGCATAATACCCTCCAGTTCCATCCACGTTGAAGCAAATGGTGGGTATTTGTCATTTCTAATAGCTGAGTAATATTCCATTGTATACATAAACCACATCTTCTTTATCCACTCATCTTTCGTTGGACACCGAGGCTCCTTCCACAGTTTGGCTATCGTGGCCATTGCTGCTAGAAACATCGGGGTGCAGGTGTCCCGGCGTTTCATTGCATTTGTATCTTTGGGGTAAATCCCCAACAGTGCAATTGCTGGGTCGTAGGGCAGGTATATTTTTAACTGTTTGAGGAACCTCCACACAGTTTTCCAGAGTGGCTGCACCAGTTCACATTCCCACCAACAGTGTAAGAGGGTTCCCTTTTCTCCACATCCTCTCCAACATTTGTTGTTTCCTGCCTTGTTAATTTTTCCCATTCTCACTGGTGTGAGGTGGTATCTCATTGTGGTTTTGATTTGTATTTCCCTGATGGCAAGTGATGCAGAGCATTTTCTCATGTGCATGTTGGCCATGTCTATGTCTTCTTCTGTGAGATTTCTGTTCATGTCTTTTGCCCATTTCATGATTGGATTGTTTGTTTCTTTGGTGTTGAGTTTAATAAGTTCTTTATAGATCTTGGAAACTAGCCCTTTATCTGATAGGTCATTTGCAAATATCTTCTCCCATTCTGTAGGTTGTCTTTGAGTTTTGTTGACTGTATCCTTTGCTGTGCAAAAGCTTCTTATCTTGATGAAGTCCCAATAGTTCATTTTTGCTTTTGTTTCTTTTGCCTTCGTGGATGTATCTTGCAAGAAGTTACTATGGCCGAGTTCAAAAAGGGTGTTGCCTGCGTTCTTCTCTAGGATTTTGATGGAATCTTGTCTCACATTTAGATCTTTCATCCATTTTGAGTTTATCTTGGTGTATGGTGAAAGAGAGTGGTCTAGTTTCATTCTTCTGCATGTGGATGTCCAATTTTCCCAGCACCATTTATTGAAGAGACTGTCTTTCTTCCAATGGATAGTCTTTCCTCCTTTATCGAATATTAGTTGCCCATAAAGTTCAGGGTCCACTTCTGGATTCTCTATTCTGTTCCACTGATCTATGTGTCTGTTTTTGTGCCAGTACCACACTGTCTTGATGACCACAGCTTTGTAGTACAACCTGAAATCTGGCATTGTGATGCCCCCAGATATGGTTTTCTTTTTTAAAATTCCCCTGGCTATTCGGGGTCTTTTCTGATTACACACAAATCTTAAAATAATTTGTTCTAACTCTCTGAAGAAAGTCCATGGTATTTTGATAGGGATTGCATTAAACGTGTATATTGCCCTGGGTAACATTGACATTTTCACAATATTAATTCTGCCAATCCATGAGCATGGAATATTTTTCCATCTCTTTGTGTCTTCCTCAATTTCTTTCAGAAGTGTTCTATAGTTTTGAGGGTATAGATCCTTTGGAAAGATAGAAAGAGATGGAGTACTTCCAAATTCGTTCTATGAGGCCAGCATCACCTTAATTCCAAAGCCAGACAAAGACCCCGCCAAAAAGGAGAATTACAGACCAATATCCCTGATGAACATGGATGGAAAAATTCTCAACAAGATACTGGCCAATAGGATCCAACAGTACATTAAGAAAATTATTCACCATGACCAAGTAGGATTTATCCCTGGGACACAAGGCTGGTTCAACACCCGTAAAACAATCAATGTGATTCATCATATCAGCAAGAGAAAAACCAAGAACCATATGATCCTCTCATTGGACGCAGAGAAAGCATTTGACAAAATACAGCATCCATTCCTGATCAAAACTCTTCAGAGTGTAGGGATAGAGGGAACATTCCTCGACATCTTAAAAGCCATCTATGAAAAGCCCACAGCAAATATCATTCTCAATGGGGAAGCACTGGGAGCCTTTCCCCTAAGATCAGGAACAAGACAGGGATGTCCACTCTCACCACTGCTATTCAACATAGTACTGGAAGTCCTAGCCTCAGCAATCAGACAACAAAAAGACATTAAAGGCATTCAAATTGGCAAAGAAGAAGTCAAACTCTCCCTCTTCGCCGATGACATGATACTCTACATAGAAAACCCAAAAGTCTCCACCCCAAGATTGCTAGAACTCATACAGCAATTCGGTAGCGTGGCAGGATACAAAATCAATGCCCAGAAGTCAGTGGCATTTCTATACACTAACAATGAGACTGAAGAAAGAGAAATTAAGGAGTCAATCCCATTTACAATTGCACCCAAAAGCATAAGATACCTAGGAATAAACCTCACCAAAGATGTAAAGGATCTGTTCCAAATGTTCTTTTAAAATTTTGTGTTTAAGTGTTTGTTGTAAGTATATAAAAATATAATTGATGTTTTTGCATTGACTTTCTATTCTATGACTTGCTAAATTCACATTAGTTGTAATCATCTTTTTGTAGAATCCTTATGATTTGCTACATACAAATTATTATACATAAAAAATACCCCCAAAAAATTAAAGATAAATTTTTTAAAAGATCTTATTTATTTATTCATGAGAGACACAGAGAGAGAGAGAGGCAGAGACACAGGCAGAGAGAGAAGCAGGCTCCATGCAGGGAGCCTGTTGGGGGACTCGGCCCCAGGTCTCTGGGATCAGGACCTGGGCGGAAGGCAGAGGCTTAACCACTGAGCTATCCAGGCGTCCCTAAAAATAAATTTTTTAAAAAAGATTTGCTACATACACAACAATGCAATCACATCATCTGCAAATAAAAACAGCTTTGTTTGTTTCGTATTTTTACACACATAGTTTTTCCTTTCTTTAGGGCACTAGCTAGGCCTTCCAGTTAAATGGTGAATCAAAGTGGCAAGAACAGACTTTCTTTTTTTAAAAAAAAACAACTTTTTTTTAAAGATTTTATTTATTTATTCATGAGAGATACACAGAGAGAGGCAGAGACACAGGCAGAGGGAGAAGCAGGCTCCATGGAGGGAGCCCGATGCAGGACTCATCCCGGAACCCCGGGATCATGCCAGGAGCCAAAGACAGATGCTCAACCAGTGAGCTACCCAGATGTCCCAAGAGCAGACATTCTTATCTCAATTCCAACCTTATGGGTAAAATATTCAATATCTCTCATTAATTATGATGTTATTTGTAGGCTTTTTACCATTGCCTTGAAGGGACTGTTGTTGGTGGAAACATGGAAGTTGCCAACAGTTCTGGTGAGGACTCAGAAAGAAAAAGAGGGCAGCAGTAAAGAAAGCATCATCTCCATCATCTTAGACTATACTTTTATTGTCATACACAGAATATTCCTAGAAATAGCAATGTTAAAGGTGCTTCTGGTGGGTCTCAGATGGAAATAAGGAACGTGTTATTGGACACTGGAAGAAGGTGTTGGAATGTTATTGGACACTTAGGAAAGTGGCAAAAAAAAATTGCTGAAATGTGTTCTGTTGGGTGGAGGGTAGAATATGTAAGCAATGGGGGCACCTGGATGGCTCGGTCGGTTAAGTGTCCAACTCTTGGTTTCAGCTCCCATCATGATCTCAGGGTTCTGAGATTGAGCCCCATGATGGGCTCACCACTCAGGGGGGAGTCTCTTTGAGATTCTTTCTCTCCTTCTTCTTCTGCCCCTCCTCCCACTCATGCTCTGTCTCTCTCTCTCTCTCTCTCTCGAATAAAATAAATAAAATCTTAAAAAAAGAATTTATAAGCAATGAACTTAAATATTTAGCCGAGGAAACTTCTAAACAAAGTGTGGGAGATGCAGCCTGGTTTGGCTTGGTGCTTATAATTAAAAGGGTGAGGACAGAGAGAAACTGAAGAATGAATCGTTAAGCAAAGAGGAACCAGGATTTATGTGATGATTTGGAAACTTCTCAGGCTATTCAGATAGCATGCTCTGAAAACAAGGCCAGGCGTCTGGCTGGACAAGTAGTTTTGCTAAAATGATTAGCACCAGAAACCAGGAAGAGAGATGTAGTTGTCCAGGAAAGATCTGTGGAGGACCCTCTTTTCTAGAAAACAGACTAGACAAACTTATACCAGCACAAACGCTGCCAGGCTGGAATGGAGATAAGAAATGGGCTAAAATGAAGGAAGAATTGTAGAGCCACAGAAAGAGAGGCCCAGGTCAATGGGATTTCCTCAATTCCAGAGGAGAAACCATCTCTCAAGGTTAGTGGGTAGAGCTGCCACCCAGGGCCAAGGGGTCAGGGCTGTCCCAGTGCGCAGAGAGAACAGAGCATGGAGCCACAGAGAATTATTCTGAGGCCTTAAAATCTAAAGGATTTTTTCCTGCTGAATTTTGAACTTCCTTGGGACCTATGACTCCTTTTATCCTTTTACCAATTCCTCCTTTTTGGAATGGGAATGTCTAGCCTGTGTTTATCCTACCACTGTCTTTTGGAAGCAGTTATCTTGTTGTCTGGTTTCACAGGTTCATGGATGGAGAGGAATTTTGCCCCAGGATGGACCATACCCTCTGACCCATGCCTGAGTTAGATGACTTTGAACTTCTGATTCCCAGAACTATAAGAGATTTGTGTGGTTTTAAGCCAGTAGGTTTGTTGAACGCAGCAACAGGAAATTAATACAAAGGTAAAGAGATGGCAAATAAAGTGTATGAAAGAAGACAAAAGAAGGAATCAGGGAAAAAAGAGCCAAAAAAAAATTTTAAGACTGTGTATACAAGGTAAAAGCTTCCCTTTTATGATGTTCGCCCAAAATAGAGAAGGAACATATCTCTAAGATGTTTTCTTTTTTTTTGAAAAAGAGCATTGAGAACATCTGATTTAAATCCTAGTCAGTATAGCTGCCATAATAGGAAACTTATAAAATAAAAATAAAGAGGTAGCATTTTAATGAAAAAAAGTTGAAATTACCACTATTGGGAATTATAGTGGTAATAATATTTTCCTGAAAACTCCAAGGAAAACAATAGGAAAGTTATTAAAATTAACGAGTGAATTTATTATAGAGGATCAATAAAAAGTATACAAAAGTTTTGTCTTTTTTATATACTTGTCATACCTAATGAAAACTGCAATCTTTTTTTTTTGCTTATTTGAATTTTCAGACGTTTATATGATTACTATTTAATACTTGAGTAATAAAAAAAAGTGTAGTTGGTAGTGAGAAGAATGTGAACAGGTTCCTGATTTTAAGCAACTTGATTATGTTCTAAATTTTGTAGTTTTTAAAATGTTTCTTATGCTTAAAGTTCATCAAGCTTTTTGAATTTGTGGGTTTATCATTTTCCTCATAATTGGCCTTTTTTGTGCTTCTGATTTTTTTCTGTCTCCTCTCCCTTCTGTTTTTGAGATCCCAGTTAGATATAGGTCACTTGACACTGCCTCATGTCATACTAGTTCTCTCTTTATTTGTCTTTTTGGTCTTTTTATTTACTCACTATTTCATTGCTGGTGATTACTATTGCTGTGTGTCAAGTTCACCAATCTTTTCCTCTGCAAAGCTCAATGTTCTATTAATCGTATGCAGAGTATTTTTCATCTCAAATATTTCCATTTGTATTCCTAATATTCCATTTGAGTCTTTTCTGTTTCTTGCATGTCTTTACTTAATGATGTACTTCTTCCTCTTTTTTTTTAAGAAATTTCTTTTTTTAAAGATTTTATTTATTCATGAGAGACACACAGAGAAAGGCAGAGACATAGGCAGAGGGAGAAGCAGGCTCCCTGCAGGGAGCCTGATGTGGAACTTGATCCCAGGTCTCCAGGATCATGACCTGAGAGGAAGGCAGATGCCACCCAGGTGCAACACCCACCCCCCACCCCCTTTTATGTAGGCTCCATGCCCAGCACAGGGCTTGTACTCATGACCCTGAGTATAAGAGCCACATTCTCTCCTGACTGAGCGAGCCAGGTGCCACCATATGTTTGCTTAATATGCTTGGTCATCCCCTACCTTCTACAACATGTGGACTATGGCTATAATAGTTTTAATGTCCTTGTCCATTTATTCTATCTTCTCTTCCATTTGTGCATACGTTTGTATTAGTTTATTTTTCTCCTCATTTTGACTCATAGGTCCCTGCATCTTTGCATGCCTGATAATTTTTTATTGGTTTTTAGACATTGTGAATTTTACTTTGTTAGTGGTTGCATGTTTTTGTGTTCCTAAAAAAATGTTGGGAGCTTGGTTATGGGATGTAGTTAAGCTACTCAGAAACAGTTGATTATTTTGAGGCTTTGTTTTAACCTTTGTTAGATGAGACCTGAGTAGCCTTAAGTGTAGTTCTCATTTTGTCTCATGATTTAGTCAATATTTATGTAATTACTGTCTCTGATTATGAATTATGAATTATGCCTGTGAATTATAAGTTATGCCTCTCTGGCTGGTGGGAACACAAACTATTCTTGACTCTGTGTGAGTTTTGGGGATTTTTTTTCTTCTGCTATTTTTGGGTTGTTCTTTCCCCCAGCTTCTGGTAGCTCTCTTCTGCACATGCATGGATCAGCTCTGAGCTGAAGCATCAAGTTGAATCAAGCTTCCTGTGCAGATCTCTGGAAAACTCTCTCCTTCACCACTCTGTCCTGCAAACTCAACTCAAGGAGATCACCAGGCTTCCTCAAGGTTTCCCCTCCCTACCTTGCTTCCAGGATATTCTCTTCAAGCAACAGGTTGGGGCAGTCATTGGACTCAACTCATTTGTTTACAATCTCTAGGGATTGCCATCCTGCACTGCCTGACGTCCAGTGTTTGAAAGTTGTTGTTTCATATATTTTTCCATTAAAAACCAGTTTAATATCCCTGTTATTCCATTTTGAATGGAAGCAGAAATTCAAAATAAACATTTATAATATGCATCATCAAGGTGCAATTATTAAACCTTTCTTTAATGCAAGAATTCCTTGACAGTTAATAAATATGTATATCATTGACAGATAGTCATGTAATGCATAATAAAAGTGGCATTGTAAATCAGTGACCAAAAACAGGAATTAATCAGTAAAATGAGCTGGAAAATTATTGAGCTATTTGGGAACAAAATCAATTTATATCCCCACCACACAAAATACTTGAAATAAATGTCAATTGGAATAAAAAATAACTATAAATCGAAAACAAGGAAATAGAAAAAAATACAAAAATAGATATGAATATTTATTTAACTCCTCCAAGCACAGAGTTTCTAAGTTTAAGTTAAAAACTGTTAGGAAATATAGATCTGACTGTTAGAATTTTTTTAAACTACATTTCAAGAAATGTTAAATGCAAATGAGAAAAGCGAGAAAACTATTTTCAGTAAATATTTATACACAATGTTAATCACTTTTTGTAAATTAAAGAGAAATGGAAATTAACACAAAAATGAATATGACCCCAAACTACAAATAAGTCCATGTTACCAGTATATATTCCTCATAATGTTAAATTCAATTACTGAGTAAGTTTGTGATAAATTACTGAAAAGGGTAGTAATCAAATAACTGCAAACTAAAAGTAACAATGAGAATTTTTTTTACTTATCAGATTAAAGATCAGGAAAAGATGAAACCCAAAGTTGGCAAAGTGGAGGAAATTAAACGAGTGCTTATCTATATTGCCAGTGGAAATAAAAATAAGAATTCTTCTTGTGAAAGCACTTTGGCAATATTTATCAACAGTCTTTTTTTTAAGATTTTATTTATTTATTTATTTATTTATTTGAGAGATAAAGAGAGAGTGAGCATGAGTGGCAACAGTGAGAGAGACAGGCTGACTAGGCACTGAGCACAGAGCCCCATTCTGGGCTGCATCTCACAACCCCGAGATGATGACCTGAGCTAAAACCAAGAGTCAAAAGCTCAAATGACTGCACCACTACCAACATTCATACCAATGCAGTCTTAAAAATGCTCCTCTCTTCTGATTTTGTAGTTCCACTTCTGGGATAGCACCCATAAGCAAAAATAATTCTAAATGCAAACGTCTATTTATACATGGAAAAATTCAAATTATCAGAAATTGCAAATAGTCTAATATTGATTAAAATGAATTTATCTAAATAATAAAATGGTATGCTATCATTAATAATGTTCATCATTAATAATGTTCACAAAGAATTTAGAGATAAAACAGAGTTGTCAAGTTCAAAAACAGCAATAAAATCAAATATATAGTAACTATTCAGCCATGTGAAAATTTCATGGAACTTACAACTAGGATGATATTCACAAATACATTATTGATTATCATCCCTGGAAATAATTATATAGACTGTATTTTCTTCCTCATGTTTCTCTGCATTTCCCCAGTTTTAACACTGAACATATATTAGTTTTATAATCAGCAAAAAGGTAACACAGAAAAATACCAATTTTCAAGATGAATTTAAAATTTCTTACGAGGTCCACTTTAAAATAAATTTCATGCTTAGTGTCCTCTAGGTAGTTTTACTGATAAGGTGTGAAAATATTCAAATTTCCTGATTTAAGAATTATTATTATTGTTAACATTATTAATATTTTCATTACCTCTTGGAGCTGAAGATAAAACTTCATTAGTGATAAAAAGTTTGGGCAGGAATTTACTTCTCAAGGAATTCTTCCTCCCTTCATTTCTATTCTTCCTACTTCATTTCTATTTCTGTAGCTCATTTACTCATCTTCAAGGTCCCAGAGAGTAAAATCTTTGTCAGAATCAGTTCCAAAATAATGCTGCATTAGAGAGAGAAGTACTATCAAGTAGACCAGGATTTAAATTTACTGGCTGTACATCTGGCAGAGCTAATAAACTTTTCCGAGTCTCAGGATTTTTACCTGCAAAGTGGAGACAGTAAAATCCACTTCCTACAATTGCTAAGTGTTAAAATAGCAGACACAAGAAAACCAATCACTTAGTAGGCATTCAACAAATTATCACTATTATCAATTATTAGCAGTAATATTTCATAGAGTAAAAGCTAACTAGATATTTCTTGCTGACTAATGGAAGGGATACACACTGAAATTATTCAATTAGTTACACTCTTTGGAAAAATAGCAAAGCAATCCTGATCTGTACAGTTTTGCATTATTGTTTACATACTTGCTCCTCCCACAGGTAATATTTTTAACAAGCTACGTAGAGGAATACAGTTTCCACCCAAAGAAGGCAATTTTTAAAAATCACTTTATCAAGGGATGATTAAAACACAAACAGCTGTAGGTATTTAATGTGAACAACTCGATGCATTTGGAGGTAAGTACACACCTGTGAAACGACTATCCCTATTAATGCGGTAAACTTATTCCTCATCTCCGAAAGTTTCCTCCTCCTTGTATGTTAAGAGCACTTAACATAAGATCTACCTTCTTAGCAAATTTTTAGTCTGTGACACAGTATTGCTCTGTATGTAGGCTCTGTATTGTACAATGGATCTACAGAACTTATTTTGCATAATTGAAACTTTGTACCCTTTGACCAAGACCTCTCCATTTCCCCCTCCACCCACTCTCTAGCCACCACCATTCTGTTCTCTGCTTCCACATTAGATTCTGCATATAAGTAAGATCACGCAGAACCTGTCTTTCTGCCTCTGGCTTGTTTCCCTTAGCAAGAAGGAACTTCTAAACATAATTTAATAATGTAACAAGTGAACTAGGGAGTGATGAAGGAGCGACAAGAATCATCCTGGGATAACCTCCAATCTTCCTTACTTTGCCTATGGTCATAAATATAATAATGGAATTGTGAAATTTCAGGCATAGACAGTCTTGAGTATCTTCCTTTCCACCAATACTTCATAGAGAAGGGAATCAAGACCCAGTGAGCTGAAAGTACAATGTCAGAGGTAGGACTAGGGCCAGATCAGGCTTTGTGGTCCCCAGTCCCACCTTCCCTGATGCTATATTTCATGATAAGGAGGCAAGAGAGTAAAAGGAGGAGGAGAAGGAAGATGGTGGCAATGGTGGTGGTAATGCTGCTAAAGAATAAGAAATACTACATGCATAAAGTCTTTTCACCTGGATCTACAGAGTGACACTGATTTACAGTAGCATGTTCTTTTCAGAGAGAGAGCAAGCAAGTGTGCAAGTAGGGGGAGGGGCAGAGGGAAAGAGAATCTTTAGCAGGCTCCACACCCAGTGCAGAGTCCCACATGGGACTCCATCTCAAGACCCTGAGATCATGACCCAAGTTGAAATCAAGAGTCAGATGCTTAACCTACTGAGCCTCCCAGGCACCCCTACAGTAGTGTGTTCTTATGGTCTGAATTATGTCCCCCACCAATTCATATGCAGTAGTTTTAACTTTGGGGTTTGGGTGCCAGGAGTCATGAGTATCAAACTCGGACTTAATGACAATTCATTGGATGGTCTTATGTAACTTTTGGCTTTATTCCTTCACGCAATGGAGGGAATTGCAATTCCTTATTTTCTCACATAAATCTTGATAAATGTCCATTTAAGAAATCAATCAATTGGGCAGCCCAGGTGGCTCAGCGGCTTAGCGCCACCTTCAGTCCAAGGCATGATTCTGGAGACCCAGGATTGAGTCCCACATTGGGCTCCCAGCTTGGAGCCTGCTTTTCCCTCACGTGTGTCTCTGCCTCTCTTTCTCTCTCTTTCTGGGTGTCTCTCATGAATAAATAAATAAAATCTTTAAAGAAAAAGAAATCAATCAGTTGATCAAAAATATTTTCATTATTTTAGGCCTTCTAGACACATGGGGTCTTTATGTTTATTTGAACTTTTTCAAGATAGACACAAAGAGTGATTAAGAATAAGCAATTTTTGCATATGGACGTGATGAAGTGATCTTCTTTCACAAAGGCATTCTACTTGAGAGATTTTAGGGGCCCTGGAACATGGAGCTGGGGAAGTAGAGTCCTACTTCCCGCACTAGAAATAATACATCTACTCTTTGGGAGTTAAAAGGATGATCTTCATTTTTCTTACCACACAGATGATCTTTCCTTGACAGACTAAAAAACCACCTAACAGCCTTTATTTAGTTTGGGGGTAAGTGCATTCTAATGACAATATCTCAACATTCATAGTTATCAAGAAAAGCAGAGTCTCACTGGTTTTAACAAAAGTTTTGTCAAAATTTAATATCCGAGGGTCTTTATTTGCAAATTCTGTTATCTCCTGTGGCTGTGCCATCCAATTATTTAATCTGTCTACAATCGCTATCAGCACACAGCAGAGATGGATTGATAGATGTTAATAGATTGATGAGTATGGAGCTGTACGTATAACTCTTGTGACAAATTGCTCTGTTTTCAGTTCATATATGTGTGCGGAGATATTATGAAAATAAATCAATTTCCTCCTCCAAAACATTGTCAAAGGCTAAAGGCAAAAATATTGTGCTGGCCTCATCTAACTTTTGAGCCTTCCCTTAGCCACATGTAGTTCTCAAACTTCTCTGAGAAACCTTTATAGAACTGTAATAATTTTTGCAGCACAACAAACTTCTCAAAAATTAAGTTGCTTAAAACAATCATTGTTTAGCTTATAATTCTATGGATTGGCAGTTTGGGCCAGGATGGGCTGGGCTTTCTCACATACCTAGGGCAAGGGTTGCAAACTTTTTCTGAAAAGGGGCCAATAGTAAATATTTTAGGTTTTGTGGGCCACAGAGTCTCTATCACAGCTACTCAAGCCTACCCGTATAGCACTAAAGAAGCCATAGAGACCGAATGAATGAGCATGGCTACTTTCCAATAAAACTTTATTTGCAAAAACAGGCAGCTGCCTAGCAAACTGTAGTTGCCAACTCCTGGTCTAGGGTCAGATGCTTGTTGGCTGCAGGCTGGCTGGTCTAGAATAGGGTTAGTTGAAATAGCAAGCACTTTTCAAGCTTCTATTTGCATCCTGTTTGCTAACTTCCTATCAGCCAAAGCAAATCACAAAGTCACCCCAATTTCAAAGTGCAAAAATAGACTACACCTATTACTAGGAGAAGAATTTGTGATCTTTGAGCTCCCAGCCAACCATAAGTCACTTATCTAAATGATCTTCCACAATATATACTAAAGAACCAAGACACAGCTAGAGCTATATAGTAGCCAGACATTGGTGTTGGGTCCCTGGGTTCCCCCTCTTCTGCCAGAGTTGGAATGGTTCTTTCTAGGATGAGGTTAGATGGTCCTGGAGAGATTGCCACCATATGCATCTTATGTGTAGTAAGGGACCAAGTAGGGTAATCTGAGAATATCAAAGTATCCAATTAGTCCAAAAGCATCAATCACTAACAGGAGCATTAGAGCCACTTCTTTAGAGTTAACAAGAGGGAGACATTTGTCCCCAGGAGCACCACCCAATCCAAGTGCAACCAGACCAGCAGAAAACTCAACTTATAGCTCAGTTTTACCACCTGCCACCTTGCCAAGCACATTATGACCCTAAGAGTACTTACCATAAGGTCTGCTGGCTGCTCTCCATACCTCTCATGGTGCTTTCATGTTGTTTCATAATGGTTTCTTCATTTCTATTTTCTTCTTTTCATTGGGAGTAGAAGCATGTCTTATTCACCCAACATCTGTTGAAGGATCACTCAAATGTAAATTTGGGGTGCAGATAGGACTATGGTAAGAGAGAGCAAATGTAGGCATAGGGGGCACATTCTTAAGAAGGTAGATCCTAGGGAGGTGTTGCTCGGGCCTGTTAATGGCAGCATGAAAACATCGCAGATCAAATGCAGCCTGTTCCATAGTTTGCTTGGAGGACAGATAATCATATTAACTGAGCGTCTGTCGTGGGCAGGCCCACCTTAAATTCCCTCATTTAGTCTTCCTAAAACCCCTTTGGCAGATGTATCATTATGCCCATTCGACAGATCAGAAAACTGAGACTCAGAGCAGTTCAGTAAATTACCTAAGGCCACTCAGCTAGTACATGACAGAATCAGAATAGATACCTAAAGCATGGCCTGACAACTCCACTTGCATCCTTCAAGACTGGAAAAATAATGTGGGTGTTTCTTCCATTATGTTGTCTCATCGCTTCGAACAAAGAAGCATTCATTTTCCAAAGGTTTGATACCCAAGCTTTCCTTGGCTCTTGGCTTAATAAATTTCCCAATTATCCAGTGACTGTCAGAAACAACAGCAGTTTGGAGTTTGGGCCATGACACATGACCTACCCTCCACCCTGGGCTTGAATCTTGTCATCGTTTATCAGAATTAAGAGAGGTCCTAGGAAATCAGCCATTTTGCTTGGCCTTCACTTCAAGGCTGGGGAATGGCCTCAGTGTCTCTCAAATTTTCCACTGGAGGTCTCTTCCAGGCCTCTTAAAAGAAAAGACTTTATTTCTAATGAAGATCTAAAATGCCTGCAGTTTTAACTTAAATCTATTACTGTACTTCTGTCTTCTGAGAAAATAAAGAAAAATGACCCAATTCATCCCCATGAAAATCCTATTATATTTCAAGATAGTAACGATCCCTTTGGCTCCTCTTGGCCTCCTCTACCTTCCTTAATTAGTTTTTTTGGCATTCTTTGATCCTGATCATAATCATATCTGTCCTCATCTTTAGGCATTCCTTCTTTATAAGGACCAGACTGACAATCATTATTCCACTTCGTAAGAGATGAGTCTTTGAACTTTATCATGTGAAGCAATAAAAAGCAAGAGCTTGAGAGTTAAATATTCTAGGTTCAAGCTTAGAAATTATTAGCTACAGGGATGCCTGGGTGGCTCAGCGGTTGAGTGGCTGCCTTTGGCTCAGGGCGTGATCCCGGAGTCCCGGGATTGAGTCCCACATCGGGCTCCCTGCGTGGAGCCTGCTTCACCCTCTGTCTCTGCCTCTCTCTGTCTCTCATGAATAAATAAAATCTTAAAAAAATTATTAGCCACAAATTATTAGCTTATCTACCTCTGAGCTACAATTTCTTCCTCCATCTTGCATTTTATTTGTATTTTCTTTTGGGGGAGGATATACTTTGAAACTTAGGAAGTTTTATGTTTTTATTGGAACCTAAGTATTGTGATAGGCAGAATAAGGGCCCCCCAAAGGTGCTCATGTCCTAATTCCTAGAACCTATGAATACACTTTATTATAGAGCAAAGGAGAATTAAGGTTGCAGATGGAATTAGGATTGTTAATCAGCTGATCCTAAGATAAGGAGATCAGGCTGGATTATCTGCATGGGCCTGATATCATCACAAGGATCCTTAAAAGTGGAGGGAGAGGGAAGACAGAAAAGAAGGAGACAGAAAAGTCAGAGTGAGAAGGATATTTGATAAAGGAACCAAGGTCCGAGTGATATGATGTGAAAGGCACTTGACTCCCTTTGTTGGCTTTAAAAATGCAGGAAGGAAGCCATGAGGCAAAGAATGCTGCGTTCTCTAGAATCTGGAAAGGCAAGAAAAATGAATTCTCCCCCAGCACCTCCAAAAATAATGCAGTCCTACCAACACCTAAATTTTACCCTGGTGAGACCCATTTCATACTTTGGACCTCCAGAAGTATAAGATAATAAATCTGTATTGTTTAAGCCATGATATTTGTGATAATTTCTTACAGAAGCAATAGGAAACTCATTTAGTTACCTATATACTAATGCCTCTGAACATACCTTAGTCCCTTTGTTTATACTGTCTACCATGAGCAATGTTGAAATTAGCTTGTAAACACTTGCTACTCCCCATCTCTTCCCTACTGCATAATTTTTAAGTAATATCCTTTTGATCCCAACATACATAAGGCAGTGAGCAAATTTATCCTGCTTGGTATGTACCCCATCCTTTTTCATCCAATTTTTTGAATACTACATTTACATTGTCAGATATAACCATTACAAACTACTTTCTCCCTTCTTTTCTTTTAAAGATTTATTTATTAATTTGAGAGAAAGAAGGAGCATGTATGAGCAGTGGTGGGGTCAGAGGGAGAAGGAGAAAATCTCAAGCAGACTCTCCACTAAGCGTAGAGGATCTCACAACCCTGAGATCATGACCTGAGCAGAATCAAGAGTCTGACGCATAACCAACTGAGCCACTCAGGCACCCTTTCTTTCTCCCTTCTTACCACAATTTTAGTCTTAGATAATTTCTCCAATTGGTTTTCTGAAGCTTGTTGTCTAATAGATTTTTCAGAAAGGGCTCATGAGAATAATATTCCCTGAATTCTTGTGGATTCACAACAGTTTGCCTGTAGCTTCTATATTGAAAGGTCACCAAAAAGATTCCCATTAACACCACCAAACTTCCCAATCCTCACACAATCCTTGGGTTGAGGATGCACCACTTCCCATCCCCCGATCCTCTCCGATCTCTGCTTCCTTGGTTCCTTATTCCTTGGTCCCTCCCCAGCATCTCAGGCTGAAACCACTCAGATGTCTCCTTCCATTTCCTCTTTTCTACCTGTTCCTCATAGATGGATGTTCCCAGGGTCTCCTTTGAAGTTTGCTCATTCTTGTGGCTTCCACTTATCATTTCTGGGAAGAAGACTGCAATACAGGTGTCTATGTCTGGCCTTTATCTTGCCCAGCCCAGCCCCGCACAGCATTTATAAGGCCTAGCACCCCATGCCCCATGGAATGTGCAAGGCAACTCACAAACTGGCCACTCTAGCACGGCCCTCCACATTTAACCACCTCACTGCATCTGCAAGTCACATGTCCCTTATCTCTCTACTCTTCTTCCTACAGTGTCCTCATCTAACCTGAACTATAGCCTTGATCTTCAGATATGATCATGTGACTCCATTAGTAAGCATGAGGCCTTTGCTCAAATGCCTCCTTCTCATGAGGCTCCCCTGTCCGCCCTATTTCAAACTTCTCTCACATCCCCACCAGCATTCCCAATGTTCCTTGCCTTACTCTACTTTTTCTTTTTCCCATAATACTTACCACCTTCTGACATACTATCCGATTAACTCATTCATCATGTGCATTGTTTGTTGTCTGTCTCCTTGTTCAAATTAAAGCTCTGCAAGGGCAGGAACCTCTGTCTGGTCTGTTGTGTGGTGTGTCCTCAGCACTTAGAACAGTGTCAGGCACACGGTGAGCCCTCAACAATTAGCCACTGCGTGAAGAATCGAATAAAACAACAGCAGAAGAACAACTCATAAGGCATGTGGGACTTAGAAAGAGAAAAAAGATGGATGACATGATGAGGCCAGAGGACAGGGTTCAATAGTCTACCCACATATAATGTCATAGGTTCCAATGTAGGGTATTGGTGGTTATGCAAAAGGGAAATATAATCAGAGGATCCAAATAGGGCCCTGTCTGATATGATAGATGAATTATTTCAGACCAGAAATTCTATGCGATATTTATTACTAGAATCTGAAATTGGTGGCTTGGTATGACAGGTGATATGGCAGGCAAAAGCAGATACAAAATGGAGGCCCTCCCAACAACTGTCTGCTTCAGCCTTGGGGGGAAGTTTCAGGATATATTAATCAAGGTTTTTCATTTTATTTTTTTTATTTTTTTACAATAAATTTATTTTTTATTGGTGTTCAATTTACCAACATACAGAATAACACCCAGTGCTCATCCCGTCAAGTGCCCCCCTCAGTGCCCATCACCCATTCACCCCCACCCCCCGCCCTCCTCCCCTTCCACCACCCCTAGTTCGTTTCCCAGAGTTAGGAGTCTTTATGTTCTGTCTCCCTTTCTGATATTTCCCACACATTTCTTCTCCCTTCCCTTATATTGCCTTTCACTATTATTTATATTCCCCAAATGAATGAGAACATATAATGTTTGTCCTTCTCCGATTGACTTACTTCACTCAGCATAATACCCTCCAGTTCCATCCACATTGAAGCAAATGGTGGGTATTTGTCATTTCTAATGGCTGAGTAATATTCCATTGTATACATAAACCACATCTTCTTTATCCATTCATCTTTCGATGGACACCGAGGCTCCTTCCACTGTTTGGCTATTGTGGCCATTGCTGCTATAAACATTGGGGTGCAGGTGTCCCGGTATTTCACTGCATCTGTATCTTTGGGGTAAATCCCCAACAGTGCAATTGCTGGGTCGTAGGGCAGGTCTATTTTTAACTCTTTGAAGAACCTCCACACAGTTTTCCAAAGACAAACTCAAAATGGATGAAAGATCTAAATGTGAGACAAGATTCCATCAAAATCCTAGAGGAGAACACAGGCAACACCCTTTTTGAACTCGGCCACAGTAACTTCTTGCAAGATACATCCACGAAGGCAAAAGAAACAAAAGCAAAAATGAACTATTGGGACTTCACCAAGATAAGAAGCTTTTGCACAGCAAAGGATACAGTCAACAAAACTCAAAGACAACCTACAGAATGGGAGAAGATATTTGCAAATGACATATCAGATAAAGGGCTAGTTTCCAAGATCTATAAAGAACTTCTTAAACTCAACACCAAAGAAACAAACAGTCCAATCATGAAATGGGCAAAAGACATGAAGAGAAATCTCACAGAGGAAGACATAGACATGGCCAACATGCACATGAGAAAATGCTCCGCATCACTTGCCATCAGGGAAATACAAAGCAAAACCACAATGAGATACCACCTCACACCAGTGAGAATGGGGAACATTAACAAGGCAGGAAACCACAAATGTTGGAGAGGATGCGGAGAAAAGGGAACCCTCTTACACTGTTGGTGGGAATGTGAACTGGTGCAGCCACTCATTTTATTTTTTTAAGGAAAAAAATGTTCATCTAAAAATATGGCATCCTTCATGAATCTGTGCGTCATCCCTGTGCAGGGATCACACTAATCTTCTCTATATTCTTCCAATTTTAGTACCTGTGCTGCCCAAACAAGTACTGTGTTTTTTATTTTCTCTACCTTATGGTGCTTTGACATCTTGGGGCATTGACGACTTGGGGAGGGCCTGCCTTTTCTAGAGTTAGCTAATTCCTAGAGATAGCAAACACTTTGCTGCAAACCAACCAGTCCTGAGTCTGTATCCACCATCCCCTTCCTTTTAACGGGCTCCTGCAGTCCAGAACACTGTCCCTTTGCCCTAAATCACCCCAGAGTCAGGTACCAGCCAACTAGGGTTTGCCCTTCTAGCCCAGGGCCCGCCCCAATTATTCAAACTATTCAATCCTAGGTCTGCCCTGTTTGCCTACCCTGCTTCGCCCATTCCTTCCTGTGAAAACCAAAATAAAAGCTCAGCCCACGTTTCTGCCTCAGTTCTTCTGCCTCCTGACTGACCCTGGTGATTCTGCATGTGGCCTTACATGGCTTGGAATGCCTCCTGATTCTAGAGAACTGTGGGTAAGAACTTAATCCTTCCTGGCAGTCATGTCCATGTCTGTGTATCTTACCATACCTTGAATGAAACAAATCCCGGGTACCTTTTATTTATTTTTTAAAGAATATTTTATTTATTTATTTAAGATAGAAAGTTTGAGAGAGCATGAGCAGGGCTGGGGGAGGGGCTGGGGGAGAGGGAGGAGCAGAGAACCAGACTTGGAGCTCCATTCCAGGACCCTCAGCACCCTGAGATCATGACCTGAGCCAAAGGCAGATGCTCAACTGACTGAGCCCCCCAGGTGCTCCCCAGGGTACCTTTTAAAACAAAATAGAAACAAAGAAACAAACGAAAAAATAGAACACTTGCCCTGTGAAACTTCTGGTCAGATTTTTACAGCCCAGAATTTCAGGTTTTTTAAAAGATTTTATTTATTTATTTTAGAGAGAAAGAGAGAGAGTGAGCAAGAGTGGGAGGGGCAGAGGGAGAGAGAATCACAAGCAGACTCTGCATTGAGTGCAGAACGGAACTCGATGTGGGACTTGTACCCACGACGCTGAGATCACAAATTGAGTCAAAACCAAGAGCTGGATGCTTGGTTGGGCTCCCTGCTCAGCGAGGAGCCTGCTCCTCCTTCTCCCTCTCTTCCTCTCCCCTGACCCAGGCACCCCTGACCCAGAATTTCTGACGGAAATCTCAGCTAAACTGATCTGGTAAATGCCTTCCCCTTGCTTGACTAAGTAACACAAGGAGAGTATTAAAAACAAGAACAAAGCACAAGGGCAGCCCCGGTGGCTCAGCGGTTTAGCGCCGCCTTCAGCCCAGGGCCTGATCCTGGAGACCCGGGATCGAGTCCCACGTCGGGCTCCCTGCATGGAGCCTGCTTCTCCCTCTGCCTGTGGCTCTGCCCCTCTCTCTCTCTCTCTCTCTCATGAATAAATAAATAAAATCTGTAAAAAAAAAAAAAAGAACAATGCACGAACTGTGTTGGGTCAAGTATACTGACAAGTGTTGAAAACTTGCACTGATCCAAGTAAACATCTCTTTTCTTTTTCCCAAAGATACTTGAAAAGCTTAAAAGAATTTCATTACTGAGTTTAGGCATATTTCTCACGTAAGATTTGTGAGTCTGCCTCTGTGAATGTGAGAGAATCAAATATATTACATTTGTAAACGTCGTTTAAAAAATCTAACGTGATTCGATTGATTAAAGATGGTCCTGGTGTTAAATATTTGGGAGAATATGATCTGTCAGATTTATGAAATAAGTGCACAGTAATTAAATAACCAATTAAGTTGAAAATTATTTTTCTCATGCAGAACATCGCCAGGCTTATAAATGTAACTTAAAAGTTGAGCTTAAAATCTTAAAAGTATAGGTTTTTATTTCTATAACATGGATAAATTAAATAGTAAGACACAAGTGACCGTAAGAATGTTTTTGTGCATGAAAGCTCTTTGGGCAGAAAAGTCACACCAATTTTCAGAGGCTTCACAGTGAACCTAAAATCCAGTCTAAGATTCCTAGCACAGCACAGTCCCTAGAGAGGCAAATCAGGGCCTGCCTGGCTGCTCATGCCATTTTCAGGCTCCTCCCTCGGCCATCTCACTTCCCACACCTGGTCTCCATGGCTGCCTAGCACTGGTTGCCAGATCCTCCACCCCAGCATGCACGGGGGCCATCTTGCCCCTCCTCTCCACCTGTTTTCTCCTGCTTATCCTTTGAGTCTCAGTTCGAATGTCTTTTTTTTTTAAGATTTATTTATTTATTTATTTATTTATTTATTTATTTATTTATGAGAGAGAGAGCACAAGCAGGGGAAAGGAAGAGAGAGAGAGGGGGAGGAGCAGGCTCCTCGCTGAGCAGGGAGCCCAATGAGGGGCTCTATCCCAGGACCCTGGAATCATGACCTGAGCTGAAGGCAGACACTTAATCGGCTGAGCCACCCAGGCACCCCTTGAATGTCTCTTCTGACTAAGTTGGCCTGCACTCTGAAATGAACTCACATAGTATTCTATCTTTTTTGGGTTAAATCCACGTTGGAATTCAGCATAACTTCCCCTGAGTGGTAACTTATTTGGCCAGCCCACTGATGAGTGTTTTCTGAGGCAGCAAGCAAATCCTTTGTTATCTTCTGAAATTCAGCACAAAGTTCACAAGTGACACATCAGATCTCCAGGACTAATCCTCAACCACTGACGTTTAAGGCAAGGGAATGCCATCCCTCAGCCCCTCCAATGACCACGTCCTTCTAATGCAATGCCCTCTCTGCTCGGCTCTACATCTGGGTGCAACCCTTTGGCCCAATCTCTTCATCTATGAAATTATATCTGACGATAAGCAGAGGCCTAATGTTCTAAAGAAATGGAACTATAATAATATAGGGGGAAAATGTTAAAGAAACTCGACCCCTATTTCACTGCATTCACTAAAAATTTATTTCGAGTGTATTTTTTTAAGATTTTATTTTTAAGTGATCTCTCCACCCAACACAGCTCTTGAGCTCACAACCCTGAGATCAAGAGTCGCATGCTCTACTAACTGAGCCAGGCAGGTGCCCCTATTTGGAACGTATTATAAACCTAAACGCAAAACTTAGAATTGTAAAGCTTCCAGAAGACATAAGAGGAGATTTTCATGACTTTAGGACAGGCAAACTTCACCCACAGGACACAAAAAGCCTTAACTGGTTTTCGGTGATTAAGGTTATTTATTTAAATAGGTTATTTATCCCACCACATGCCCTGAGTTGGTAAGCAATATATTGATACACTTGCCAAGCTGATATTTGGAGTTTGACATATGGTACATCCCCTTTCATTTCTGAAAATCCTAAATCTTTTTTAAAGTTTTTATTTAGGGATCCCTGGGTGGCACAGCGGTTTGGCGCCTGCCTTTGGCCCAGGGCGCGATCCTGGAGACCCGGGATCGAATCCCATGTCGGGCTCCCAGTGCATGGAGCCTGCTTCTCCCTCTGCCTGTGTCTCTCCCTCTCTCTCTCTCTCTCTCTCTCTCTCTCTCTGTGACTATCATAAATAAAAAAAAAAAATTTAAAGTTTTTATTTAAATTCCAGTTAGTTAACATACAATATAATACTATTTCAGGTGTATAATATAGTGATTCAACACTTCATACAACACCTGGTGCTCATCTCAGCAAGTGCCCTCCTTAATCCCCATGCCCTATTTAACACATCCCCCTCACCCACCTCCCCTCTGGTGACCATCAGTTTGTTCTCTATAATTGAGTCCATTTATTGGCTTGTCTCCATCTCTCTTTTTCCCCTCTCCCTTTGCTCATTTGTTTTGTTTCTTATATTCCACATATGAAGGAAATCATATGGTATTTATCTTTCTCTGACTGACTTATCTCGCTTGGCATTATACTCTCCAGCTCCATCCATGTCACTGCAAATGGCAAGATTTCATTCTTCTTTATGGCTGAGCAATATTCCATTGTCCATTCTTCTTTATCCATTCATCAATCCATGGTCACTTGGGCTTTTTCCAAAATTGGCTATTGTAGATAATGCTGCAATAAACATCAGGGTGCATGTATCCCTTTGATTTAGTGTTTTTGGATCCTTTAGGTAATTACCTGGTAGTGTGATTGCTGGTAGTTCTATTTTTAACTTCTTGAGAATCCTCCATGTTTTCCAGAGTGACCCCACCAGTGTGCATTCCCACCAACAGTGCAAGAGGGTTCCCCTTCCTCCATATCCTCACCAACACCTGTTGTTTCTTCTGTTGTTGATTTTAGCCATTCGGACAGGCGTGATGTGATACCTCATTGTGGTTTTGATTTGCATTTCCCTGCAGATCAGTGATATTGAGCATCTTTTCATGTATCTATCTGTTGGCCATCTGGATGTCTTCTTTGGAAAAATGTCCACTCATGTCTTCTGCCCATTTTTTTAATTGGGCTATTCATTTTGGGGGGTGTTGAGTTTTAGAACTTCTTTACATATTTTGGATACCAACCCTTTATCAGATATGTCTTTTGCAAATATCTTCTCCCATTACACAGTTTGCCTTTTAGTTTTGTTGATTATTTCCTTCGCTGTGCAGAAGTTTTTATTTTGATGTAGTTTATTTTACTTTTATATCCCTTGCCTCAGGGAACGTATCTAGAAAGACGTTGCTACAGCTGATGTCATAGAGGTTACTGCCTGTGCTCTCTTCTAGAATTTTTGTGGTTTCAGGTCTCACATTTAGGTCTTTAATCCATTTTGAATTTATTTTTGTTTAAGGTATAAGAAAGTGGTCCCATTTCATTCTTTTGCATGTTGCTGTCCAGTTTTCCCCACACCACTTGTTGAAGAGACGTTCTTTTTTCCCATTGGATATTCTTTCCTGTTTTGCCAAAGATTCATTGACCATAGAGCTGTGGGTTTGTTTCTGGGTTTTCTATTCTGTTCCATTGATCTATGTGTCTATTTTTGTGCCATTATCATACTGTTTTTGATCACTATAGCTTTGTAATATAGCTTAAAGTCTGTAACTGTGATGCCTCCAGCTTTGCTTTTCTTTGAAAATCCTAAATCTTAAAATGTTCATACTTAATAACATCTCCAGTAATATATCTTAATGGACCCTGGATCAGAGGAAAAAATATTGTTATGAAGGACACCCTTGGAAGATTTGCTGAAATTTGAATATGGAGTGTATAATTTTATTCCAATTACAATATCCTTACTTTTTGGCATGATAAAATATTTAGGGATATATGGATATTATAATGCCATTTACTCACAAAAAATTTCAGGAAAATATCAATACATATATGAGCAAAAGATACATGAATGAAATGTGGAAAATATTAACAACTGAAGAATCTAGGCAAACAGGATGTGAGCATTCTTTGCACTTCTCTTGCAATGCTTCTGTAAGTTAGAATCTTTGTTTTAATTTTAAAAACTAAAAAACGTTCTTGCTGCAACCTAATTGAAATCTATCTTCCAACAATTTCCATCTCTCTAGTTCTAATTCTGCTCCTTACATGATCTTTCTGGATAAATTGATTTTTCCCCACTATAATAGAATTTCAGACATTAGAATAATGATATCATGGCTCTCCCAAATTTGTTTCCACCAGATGATCTGGATGGGATCTTTACCCCTCAACTTTCACATCTTCCTGATCTCCAATCCTCCTATACTCAAGATGGGCAAACACACACACACACACACACACACACACACACACAGATGCACGCACACACGCATCCATCAGCCCCACATGTGTATATATATATATATATACTAAGTGTGGAGTCTTATTTTGAAAACTTCTATCAGCTCCCACATGTGCAGAGCCATCCATGTGAATGGACAAGGAGTTACTTTCTTTCTGCATAGAAAACCTCAACAATGTCCAGAGCTTCTCAATGTGACACAGCCTGTCACCCTGTGACACAGCCTGTCACCCGCTGCTTTGACATAAGAAAACTAGATAGCAAAGCATCGTCTCTTTTGGTGATACTATGAGACACACAGAGCCTTCGGGACTCGCAGCATGTGAAAAAGAGAAGAAGTAAGACATGAAAGCCTGCTGTAGAAAGGTTGCTCTGGTGTGATGTGTTTTTCCCCCACCCTTCTTTTCAGAGCCAGGGGGGGAAAAATGATGGTTTCACCAGCCCTTTCTTAAGTGAATGAATGAGGGTTTCCTGATGAAAACCATCTCACAAAATGAATGGCTCCATCACCCAATCTAGTGGCACAATCAGACCTTATGAATCAAGATCGCCACAAGTTCTCATCAATGCACAAAAACACAGGACGAATCTGAATTCAGAGGATGTGTATTCACATTTGAAGTGCTGACTGATGGCAGGGACTGCATGAGACCTGCTTGAAGCAGTCTGGTACATTCAGCATTGCCAAGACCTTGCCATGGCAGTGAAAGCCTCAGAAATGTATTTGCATCAAGATACCTCCCAAAGTGTTTGTAAGTGTGTTTTCAGGGCCTGGCACAGGACGGGTGAAATACAGCTAGCCTCTTGAGCTCTCTTCCACTTCCTTGATTTCTGAGCATCCTGTGCTTGCAGACTGTGTTACAGTAGAACATTAGCGCCATCTAAAGGCTGCGTACCAAATGTCTTGCTGGCGCGAATGTTCCTCAGAAAGCTGTTTGCTGTGATGACATAGTTCTATGGAGGACTGATGCTGTGAAAAACTTTGCCTACCTAGAATGAGGCACTGGGCCACGTCGCAAGCTATGTGGTGGTGATCTTGGCATGCTTGGAGAGGTGCATATAGTCTGCAGCACTTGCCTAGTTTGAAAGAGCAGGCCCCGTTTCTCAGAAGCTGTGTTGGCTTGCTTTCTTATATAGGTTATCTGTCATTCTTTAGCTCTGGAAATGCACCCTGCCCCTAGGCCTAGTCTGACGTTGGTGTTGAGCAGGAGCGTGGCATGGCTGGGGAGGATGGGGTTAGGGAGAGGAGGATGGGGTAGTCATCCAGTAGCCATTAGCCTTGGTTGGAGACATGGGAGCTCCGGTCCCATGTTGCTGTTTGCTAAGTTTGTGACCTAAGTTTCTCTGAGCCTCTCATGCGTAAAACAAGGCCCTTCAACTAGATTCTCTCTAGGGTTCTCTCCTGTTCTACCATCAGTGTGGTTCTGGGGAGGTGATGTAAGATGGCCTCGTCCCATACTTCTACTTCATGTCATTGCAGTGAGCAAAATAAAATGATCTAGGCAGATTTCTGTTATGGAATTCTTTCTTTAAAAAAAAAAGATTTTTTAAAATTTATTCATGAGAGACAGAGAGAGTGAGGCAAAGACACAGGCAGAGGGAGAAGCAGGCTCCCAGGGGCGAGCCGCATGCGGGACTCGATCCCCCAGGGTCACGACCTGAGCCAAAGGCAGACACTCAACCACTGAGCCACTCAGGCGGCCCTCTGTTACAGAATTCTGAAGCTCAGCTGAGTTTCACCCAAATCCTTCGGATTCAAGGCCAAGGAAATTCTGATCTGAAGTTTCCTTGGCCTGTTTACAGGGCCCCCAGGGGTTAGCCGGAGTCCCTGGATTCCCTAGAAGCTCCCAAGGACCTTTTAGGAATAGGGGCTGGTCTTAAAAGGACTTGAGTGGTAGGCGGTTTTGAGAATAGACTGATCTTTGATCCTGAGCCTCTGATGAGTCATCCAGTGGGAATGTGTCTGGTCTGAAGGTCAAACTTAGGTGGGTGTGGGGGCAGAGGGTGGATGGAGCAAAAATAAAAAGACACTGAAGCTTAATAGGCAGACATCTGTGGTCAGTTGGCCTCGGCTCCTTGCTGCTCAGGAGACTCAGGGCAAGTCATCCGAACTCTCTGAGTTTTGATTTCCCCATCTGTAAAATGTCACCAACAGCAAAGTCAGGGAGAGGATTAAATTAGAGACTGCACTCAGCGAGTCTAGCACAACGCTCGATGCGGAGTCAATATTCCATGAGTGACGTCACTGGCTTGTAATTCTGAAATCACTCTCCTGTTTGAGACAGCACAGTGCACAAAGCCAGGCGTAAGCTTCCTGCACATCAGCCCAGGCCCCAACGGTAGACACCCCATCTTCGACCTCACAAATGCTGGCCAGGTTCCTCTGACACATAACTCAGGTTCTTGCTTTTGTATTTTAAAACGTCCTCTCTGCTCAGTGCTTCCTGAGTCTCTGCTGTTGGCCCTGCCTTTTCCCTGCATGATCCTGTTTCTGCTTTTAGCACAGGTGGCTTTGCCGTCAGGGTATTTGAAGTTTTCCTTTGACGGGCCTGCAACTAAGCAACTTAATTATGAATGAGCACTCTGCCTAAAAGCCTGCATTGCTCTCTTGTTTCCTCAAATACCCTTGGCGTCTATCCAGGGCCTCGACACACAAAAGCAAAAGGATGGCTGACCCATCCACCCACTACCGAACGACCCCCGATCTCTTCCCATCCATCTGCTGCTTGCTGCCTTTGTCAGAAAGGAAGAGAAAGTGAGCTAGGAGGAAAAGAAAAGGAGATGTGTAATACATTTTTCATGAAATAGACCAGTTTAAAAAAAACTTAATTCTCAAAATGAACGGTTCACTATGTTCTGAGACTACTCAAAGCAATATTTTAATGAGCTCGCTCTCATTTTTAATCCTTTATATAAAACAGCACCCGGCACAAGTCTTGAAAAGAAGAAAAGGCAAAATGGAGAAACTTGATAAGCAAAAATATAAGTTTTTTTAGTGGCGAAAATACAACAGAAACAGATTTATTTTATTTTATATTTTTTAAAAAGTTATGTTTTATTTAAGAGAGAGAGAGAGACAGTGCAGAGAGGGACAAGCAGACTTCCAGCTGAGGAGGGAGCCTGAGGTGGGGCTCGATCTCAAAACCCTGAGATCATGACCTGAGCCAAAACCAAGAGTTGAATGTCCAACTGAGTGATTCCCCCAGGCATCCCCAGGAACAGATTTTTTTTAAAGGCTCCTTTAGATTGACAGTAGCTACATTTGTGGCGAGCATAGCACAACATATAGACTTGTCAAATGACTCTGTTGTACACCTGAAATTAATGCATTATGTATCAACTATAGTTCAATTTTTTTAAAGAAAATCTTCTTTACCTTCAGAATAAGTAAGTGTTAGAGCAGGGGTGTGTGTGAGTGTGTGCATGTGTGTGTGTGTGTGTGTGTGTGTGTAGCTAGAGTATTCATAATGTGGGAAGAGATTTTCATAATCTGGTATGAGAATATACGTGCTGCCGAAGTGAGCACACGATAATCTGGTATGAGAAAACCCAGTAGTGCCAAGCATAAGTGATACACTCTGGATCACATAGCTGGTTAGTGGTAGAGCCAGGAGCACATTCAGGTTTCTTGACTCCTAGAGCACTGTTGGGTGAAGCCACACTGACAATAAAGTCTCTGAAATGTCCAAGCAACTGCTTTTTTAAAAAAGATGTTTTTAATTTATTCATTTTTTAATTTTTTTATCTTTTTTATTGGAGTTCAATTTGCCAACATATAGCATAACACCCAGTGCTCATCCTGTCAAGTGCCCCCCTCAGTGCCCGTCACCCAGTCACCCCCACCCCCCGGCCACCTCCCTTTCCACCACCCCTTGTTCGTTTCCCAGAGTTAGGAGTCTCTCATGTTCTCTCACCCTCTCTGATATTTCCCACTCATTTTCTCTCCTTTCCCCTTTATTCCCTTTCACCATTTTTTTATATTCCCCAAATGAATGAGACTATATAATGTTTGTCTTTCTCTGATTGACTTATTTCACTCAGCATAATACCCTCCAGTTCCATCCACGTCGAAGCAAATGGTGGGTATTTCATGAGAGACACAGAGAGAGACAGGCAGAGACATAGGCAGAGGGAGAAGTAGGCTCCCTGAGGGGACCCCGATGCGGGACTCGATTCCAGGACCCCGGGATCATGACCTGAGCCACCCAGGTGTCCCTAAGTAATAATTTCTTGCCAGGTTCCAAGATGGCTCATTCATAATTTGAAGGCTCATCCTCGCTGCTTATGTTCTTAGACTCGCCCAGCATATCTGCCATTTTCCTCAGGGATTTCAGTACATCCATGAAATCTCAAAAATAATATATAGTTTGAATTGTCATGCACTGTGAGTGTAAAATAAACACCCAATTTTAAAGACTTGGTATAAAAAATAATGTAAAATATCTCATTAATAGGTCTTCCTATTGATTACATGACAAGATTATAATATTCAGGATATATTGGATTAAGTAAAATATGTTGTCAAAATCAATTTTATATATATATAGCTACTACAAAATTTAAAATAATTTTTTTTTAATTTAAAATAATTTATGTGGCTCACATTAAATTTCTATTAGGCAGTATGGATTTAGGTAATATAGACTTGTAATGTCCCAATTTTATTTTACTTTAAAGATTTTATTTATTTATTTGAGAGAGAGGGAGCCTGAATGGGGAGTGGGGCATGGGGAGAAGCAGGCTCCCCGCTGAGGAAGGAGCCGAACACCCGGCTCGATCCCAGGACCTGGGAGCATGACCTGAGCTGAAGGCAGCTGTTTAACCGACTGAGCCACCCAGGCGCCCCTACAATTTTCCAATTTTAATATGATATTCTACTCTTTGTTCAAATCCAAGACTTGCTACAAAGGTGTCTGGCTCTGGGTGAAAGACTGCTATTTTAGAAAAATAGAAATTAACGTAAGGAATAGATGCCCGAATTTGTACTATTTACTACAGTCCTTCCTGACTTGGAATGGAACATGTAGACCGTGACTCTCTGGTGTTCCCAAATTTAAATTTAATGAAAAACGTGTCTTTCTGCGGCTCTTTCAGCAAGTCAGCACTCAGAGCACACTTTAGACAAGGCTTGTTAGCTGGAGCTGTAAGGGGAATTGTCAAGGGGGGTGGGGAGTGGAGGGAAGAAGGGAGAGAGGACAGTGTTTCTGAGAATAATTGGATAATTGGAGGATAAGAAGGCCATACACTTCTTTCAGAGCAAATTAATTTCCCAGAAGAAGTCTTGAGAAACTTGCACATTTCACTGCTTTGGTTGTTTCCATATAAGCCTGACTCAGGCTCATAGGAGGGCAAATAAAATGATCTAATAGTTTAAGCTAAAACTTCAGCGATAAAATTACAACCAGCTCTGATTTCTTTCTATCAATGTAGTACCATAACTTTACAGAAAATAAAACCTTTTTATTGTACAGTCATATAACAAGGAATCTTAAGAATGCGTACTTGTTGCTGGGGAAAGATATGGTCAAGAATAATGTCGAGCTTGGGATGCCTGGGAGGCTCAGTGGTTGAGCATCTGCCTTCGGCTCAGGTCGTGATCCCAGGGTCCTGAGATTGAGTCCCGCATCAGGCTCCACACAGGGAGCCTGCTTCTCCCTCTGCCTGTGTCTCTGCCTATGTCTCTGCCTCTCTCATGAATAAATAAATAAAATCTAAAAAAAAAAAAAAAAAAAGAGGGGATCCCTGGGTGGCTCAGCAGTTTAGTGCCTGCCTTTGGGCCAGGGCGCGATCCTGGAGTCCCGGGATCAAGTCCCAAGTCAGGCTCCCAGCATGGAGCCTGCTTCTCCCTCCTCCTGTGTCTCTGCCTCTCTCTCTCTCTCTCTCTCTCTCTTTCTTTCTTTCTCTATGTCTATCAAGAATAAATAAATAAATCTTTTTTAAAAAGTAAATAAATAAAAATAAAAATAAAAAGAATAATGTTGAGCTTAAGCAAAGCCATGTTTGAGAAGTTATGACTTGCTTGAACTATGAATGGTTCTAGGTTTCTCCACATCATCCACTAACTCATTTACTCCTCATAATGATATCATGGAATTTATACATACTTACAGAGGCCAAGGAATCCAAGGCACAAAAAGGCCAAATAACTTGCTTGAAAGTCACAAACAGCAGATCAGGGATGTGAACTCGGGCAGTCTGGCCCCAGAGTTCATGCTCTTAACATGCAACAGTGTGTGTGCCAAGCACTATGAATTAGTCAGTGAAAGTGGGCAAACAGTCAAACAAAATCTTAGGATGTGAGTTTCAACGCAACATTGGAGAGTGCTTTTGCGTTGTTCACGAGAAACTGTCTTTCCAGAAGAATCGGGAACATAGTATTAGCCAATGGCATGAGCCCTGGTTGAGAAGTCAGAAGACACGGAATCAAAAACCTCTATAAAGCGAGAGTTGAACTTCATGCCTTCCGTGTTCCTTCTCAGACTGGTGTTGATGTTAGCACTCTCGTTTCTCATGGCCTCTTCCAACAACAGGTACCTAAAAAGTCATGAATCACGAATGGAACTGTGGAATCAAATAAGGACAAGGGAATGAGATTGTCCCAATGCGAAAAAGGAAATAATTGGATGTTAGGATTATGGGAAAACACATTGCTGGTGTAGACCAAAATAGAAGAGAACGCATTGTGAAGAATTTGGTTATTTAAAACCATAAGCAGGGTTTTAGAATGCCAGCTCTTACAAGGAGAGAACTTACCTCTTGAAATGTATTTCCACAGCACATATGCATGTACAGATACTGGATATATGCTTTGCGATGATGACGACAATGTTACTTTTGGTGATGATTTTGAAGATAATAAAGAACTCTGGGATGCCAGAAAAAAGTGTGAGTGATTCAAAACCACAGCACTTATTCCTACCAACTGTAAAGTAAGGGTAATATTAACCTCAAGGTCAGGTGGGAGGATTAAATGAGATAAAGTAGAGAAAATGCTAATCACGATGTCTGCTTCATTATACGCTGTTATTCAAGGTTGACAACAATGGTGACAAAAAGATGATGACGGTGATGACACAAGTCAAACTGCTCCTAGGGAGCCCTGTCCAACTCTCAACAATTTTAAAATAGAACATTCAAGCTAACATGTTCGTCTAACACTGGAACATTGAAGCTACTCAAAAGATTATAGCCAGGGACGCCTGGGTGGCTCAGCGTTTGAGTGTCTGCCTTTGGCCCAGGGTGTGATCCCAGGGTCTGGGGATCGAGTCAGGCTCCCGGTGAGAAGCCTGCTTCTCCCTCTGCCTGTGTCTCTGCCTCTCTCTGTGCATCTCTCATGAATAAATAAATACAATCTTAAAAAAAAAATTACAGCCAAATGTGATAGGATTTTAAAGTCATAAGCACAGCTTTGGCCTCATGTAATTTAATTTGGAACGTACTTATTTTCCCCAGATGTTTATATTAGAATAGTATATTCTCTGAAGTTCTACTGGGTCAAGGTCCTGTGCGCTCTGTGTACGTTCTGGAATCACAGTTTGCTAATGAGAACTGACGTGTTCTGACACAAAGTGGTTTGGAGCATCTTTCCTTCTGCCCACATGCTTTCGAAAAAAGAAAAAGGAGGCGTTTAGAAATGGCAAAGAAAGCACAAGACTTTAAGGTCAAAAGTCAACTTCCGGTTTCTTATCTGTACGATTTTTGTAATAATTAACTTATTCCATAAGGATATTCTGAAAGCCAGATGACATCCTATCTGTGCCAATGCTGTACAAATGCCGATGTTGTATCTAAAGTCACGTTTCTCCTTACTTCCAAGATGGCTGCCTTAAAGCCAAGCACACAAGACTATCTGCTCGGTTGATTATCACTTATAGTTAGCTCTCCGTCTCTCTGGCCTGGGTACCTATTAAAAGCAAGGCTATGGCTCTTTTTTTTTTTAACCTCAGTTTCTCCAGCTCTTGGCATTCTAGCTGACGCACGGTGGGTGCTGGCATATATGTTTAAACTATGCTTTCAGAGGAAGCACAAACATTGATGTGAACCCCACGTATTATGGACCACGCATGTAATGAGATTAGATGGCTTAAACACACTTGTTTCCTTTTTTATAGGCCACTAAAAGAAGTAAGAATTACTGCCGTAGGCTTGGTTCCCAAGAGTCAGATGCTAAGGTGGAGCTTGTGGCGCAGGTATTGGCGCAGGTCAGCACCTGTGGGAGCAAGGGGTCCGGGGTGGGGGCAAGCTTGGGCCCAAAGACACATGGAGGTGGCATGCCTCAGTCAACCCAGACTCTGGAGCTAGAACTGCCTGCTAACGTTGTCTTTCATTGAGCCAGGATGGCCAGGGTCTTAGACCCCCCAACTTCCATCAGTTTCTGGATCCGAGCCACCTCTAGAAGAACATGCCCTTGGGCAAGGTGACCCTGTAGCTGAAGCAGCTCCTGAAGGGATTGACGGCTAGAGCAACAAATCCTTCCTTGGCTCATGTCCACATTCACCGTAGTCACCAAATTTAAAAAGTTCTGTCTGCCAAGTGAGAAGATGGTATTTTTTTTTAAAGATTTTATTTATTTATTCATGAGAGACACACAGAGACAGAGAGAGGCAGAGACACAGGCAGAGGGAGAAGCAGGCTCCACGCAGGGAGCCCGATGTGGGACTTGATCCCAGGACCCCGGGATCACGCCCTGAGCTGAAGGCAGACGCTCAACCACTGAGCCACCCAGGTGCCCCCGAGAATATGGTATTAATATCAGAGGGTACACAACGGCTCTAATCAATGAGAAATTTGAAGTGACGCTCATAATTGAATTAAAGAAAAGGCCAATGCTCTTACACATTTATGGCAGATTATACCCAAACGTTTCATTAATATAGTGAAGACTGGAGGAAAACCCTGATTTGTTGGCACGTGTTGTTCTCTCAAGAAATATCCTCCTTCTGCAAGTAGTTGCTGGACACCAGTTTGCACACTGAAACAGGCATGACTAAGCGAATGCTCCTCCCAATGTGTAATGCTACAGCCATGCACAGAACCTCTCTTTCCAGAACCAAGCCTCTCCACTGTTCTAGGTCCCGAAGGGAATGGCCATGTCTGTCCTCCACAATGTAACAGTGCCCTGGCGTCATGAAGGGAGCAGCATCAGCAGGATATGACTTGCCTCTCTGATTGATATAAGCCTCCCCAATGGCCTGACCCCCATGCATTTGGTGTTCCATATTGGGCAGCCGTCTTGCTCATGTGTGTATGTTGCAGCAGGACCTGAAGAAGTGGCCCAAAGCATGTCTGTACCGTAATTCCTCCCATGTCACAAAGAAGAAATGACATACTCGAACAGATCCCCAGATTGGTCTGGGAAACTCAAGAAAATCAATTCAGTCCTTAATCCCCTCTATCTTCCAGTGCAGTGTTAACCCATCATTATTAAATGCTTATAAATGATGAGGGTAAAATCAGTTAACAAGAGGCTTGCCCTCCACCATCATGGATTATCCTACAGAATTTGAAGATGTAAGCTACTAAGATTATAACGCATTTTCGTCTCCCTTTATTCATGCATAGCAAATGGGGAAGATGGGTGAACATTCCTCAGGCATTCCAGGAGTAGTGCTTTTAACTGATCAATGTTTTCATTTTGGTTCTCTCTCAATCCTTCGGGGTAGACATTAAAATAAGGCTAAATATGTTTAATTTTTCAAAGACATAATACAAATTCCATAGTAACTCAATATCCAATAATGTCTAAATTCTCTCCGTTCCCAGGGCTATTTTGAGGTCTTTAGGGAAAATATAATTCTTTTTCCTCTTTCTCAGCCTTGATATGCCCCCATTAAACTTTATTCTGTCTCTCTCACTCTTTTCCAGCCCATTCACTGTATTCAGGATCCAAGAGCCTGAAAAGACTGAGAATCTGTTCGCTGGTGGGGGAAGGGGAGCACCCATAGCTGTGGAGCAGGAGGCCTGGGTTCTAGTTCCAAATCCAAGACTAGGTGTGTGACTGTGGGCAAGCTCCTGGGTTTCTGCAGGTCTCCATTTGCTCATCTGTTTAGGGAGAGAAGAGGACGGGTGCTTTCTAATGACTCTCCCAATGCCACTGTTCTATGATTCTCTAGTTTTCCAAGCATATTCTCCTCATTTCTATGGGAGAAGCTTTGACAATAGATTGTAATGTATGTAATGGGATTTGAAGGAAATATTTTCTATGGTTTCCAGGGAATTTGGAAAATATGAGTCATATTAAGTGCCCCCCTCTAGTCCCAAATTGGTAATAAGGAAATAAAGACTGGAGTTTGGGGCATATGACTCTCAAAGCAAATTGGATTTTCAATGCCAGGAAGAGATATTTTAAGGCTAGAAGTATTATTTTCACTCTTTGATTAGTGACATGAAAGAATAGCTATAAATGTGACCAGCAGTTAATGCTTTCATTATCAGTTAAGGATTATAACCATTTAACTTTAGGTATTAAATTTAATTCTTTTTTATGACAAAATTTCTCTTTATGTCATGACCAAATTACCGCTTCACATTTGCCTTCAAAATGGGGAGACCTCTAATCAGTGAACTGGCTGGCTCTGTCACCATGAAGGTTAAGATCAAGGTCAAGGTTTAATAGCACTAGTTGTATTCTGTTCCAAAGTCACAAATACAAATTTAACCCTGCTGACTTTCTTTTTAAAAAACGTGTGAAAGCTATATGCTGGAGAGTGTACAAAACCATCATCTCTACAGGAAAAGTAATTCACAGGTCAACTATACGAACAGTGGGGTGCACTGTCATCTCTGGTAAACCAAGACAGCATGGTGTCAAGGTTGCCCTAGAAACTGAGTCGCCAATCTGGGGTAGTGTTGCGGTGCCTAAAGTGGACATGGCACTATGCCAACACCATGATTATTTTTGTAATGCTCAGGAGTGTCCTATCATTGGACCTGGAGCACTAGACAGTCAATCGTACAGAAACCATGGTTGGTGAATTCTTTGTCCTCCTGGTCCTTCAGACTTCACTTACAGATACTTATTCTTTTCTAAGAAAAGTGAAGAGATGACATCTATTTCATTCCATAGTGCCTAAGGAAGCCAGAATGCATCAGATCTTATGCTCATTTGATAAACTAATTTCTGAAACTAAAGATAAAATTTCCGGGGCACCTGGGTGGCTCAGTTGGTTGAGCATCTGCCTTCAGCTCAGGTCCTGATCCCAGGGTCCTGGGATGGAGCCCCATGTCTGGCTCCCTGCTCAGTGGGGAGTCTACTTCTCCCTCTCCCTGCTCATGCTCTCTCTCACTATCTCTCTCAGTGTCTCAAATAAATACATAAAATATTTTTAAAAATAAAATAAAACAAAAAATAAGAACCAAATGTCCTAAGGCCCCTTCACCCTAGTCTACTGATTTCAAACAATGTCTTTCCCATGCATTCTAGAACCTCATCTCCCTCTTTTCCTGGAACACACACACACACACACACACACACACACACACCCCATAGGGGATGCATTATCATAAAATATTTAGTAGGAGAAAGCAATACTTACACAGTCAAAATTTTGAAGATACTGTCTTTTTATTTCACAACATGGGAATAAGTCAAATTTTGAGTCTCAAGGACCAAAATATAGATGAGCCAAATGTTCAGAAGATGAGCCAGGCTACCATTTTGGCAGCAAGCTTCATATGGACAAGTGGATGGTAGAGAATGATGCCCGCGACATGGCTAAAGCTATAGTACACCCACAAATAGATTCATACTCGGTTGTCTAATTTGCATGCATGAGTATAGTGCGTTTTCCATGCCACTAGTACATATATGCCTTTTTCAAAGTCACTGTAGGATCCGTATTTGTGCGGGTCTTTAAAAGTCTGCTCCCTTACAAAAATTTACCATAATTTACCTGCAAGAGCCTTCAGATGACAAATTCTTTATGCCACCTTAACTTCCCAAAAGTCATTTCTCAATAATAATTACCACTATCAGGAGTTCCAGCATCATGTAAGAGAATCCATTTGTTAGTTATTAATGTCAGTTAGCTGGCTGTGAGTGAGCCTCGCTATACATATCCACATGCTTGGTGCCTGGAATTTTGAAATTGGTAACCTTTAGCAGTGATGGCAACCTTTGGCCAAATGACAAGATCAAAACCAACCCAACCCAACCCAGAAGGTACCGCAGAAAGAGTTGGGCTTTCCTGCTTTCCAAAGTGACTGTTTCCCTAGTCTGCACCGAACAGTGACAGCCTGCCTCACTCTTGCATGGGGGCCCATTTTCCCCACTAATGCTGAATTGTTGGAAATGCAAAGAGCATTCAGCGCCAAGAGGGGACATGCCTGAATCTGAAAAGGAACCAAAAGAAATTGTACCAGGGAAAGGGGACAGGGATGGAAAACAAGTTCCCAGAGCATCTCTCAGTGTCAACAAGCATGGAGAGTCTTTATTACTAGAATATGCAAAATCCCGTGGGAATTGCTGCTTCGTTGTTGATGGTTTTTTTTTTTCCTTGATTTTTCTTGCCAGTCCTTCCCTGGCTGGTTGAACTGCCTCGGTGAGAAAGGAGGTTGTCCCATTCAGAAGCCACTCAGCCACGGGCCTCAGGAGCTGCACTCCTCACAGTGACAGGAGAGGATGTACCGGTAGGTGGCGGTGAGCCTCATGCCCCCCGAACAGCGCAGCCGAAGTGCCTTCAGCTTGGAGGTCTGGGGCCGGCAGCAGTGACAGGAAGAGCGGAAAGGCTGCTTGAGGACAGTGCTGAAGGACACCAAGGGCTCAGAGCGTGATGCCTGGCTGCAGTGCCCCTCGCACCTGGCCAGAAGCACCATCTGGGGAGAGAAGAGATGAGGTTACCCTTGGGGATGCCAGAACCACAGCCAGGTCCCACAGCGTCCTAACACTCTTTGGCAATTGCCACTGGATTAGACCAGGGGCTCTCAACCCTGGTTGCACATTAGAATCTCCTGGAGAACTTGTTTTAAAATGTCAGCCCCCAGGGGTGCTCAGTCAGTTGAGCAACGGACTCTTGGTTTTGGCTCAGGTCACGATCGCAGAGTAGTGAGATCGAGCCCCTCATTGGGCTCTGTGCTGAGCGTGGAGAATGTTTGAGAGTCTCCGTGTCTCTTTCCCTTTGCCCATCCTCCTGCTGACACTGTCTGTCTGTCTGTCTGTCTCTGTCTCTGTCTCTCCCTCTCTCTCAAATAAAAAATTAAAATTAAAAAGAATAAGATGTCAGCATCCAGGTGCCATCTCAAACCAATGGAATTAAAATCCTTGGGGATAGAGCCCGAGCTTTCGTGGCTCTTCAGGTGATTCCAAAGAGCGCTCAGGGTGTAGAACCACTACATGAGGCCCCCCCACCATGATGTGCAAATAAAAACCAAAGAACAGGGGATACCTGGGTGGTTCAGTGGTTTAGCACCTGCTTTCGGCCCAGGGCATAATCCTGGAGTCCTGGGATCAAGTCCTGCCTCAAGCTCTTTGCATGGAGCCTGCTTCTCCCTCTGCCTGTGTCTCTGCCTCTCTGTGTGTCTCTCATGAATAAATAAATAAAATCTTTAAAAAAACCAAAGAACAAAAGCAATTTCTCGGGACAGGTGATATCCACCACCATTGGACCAATGTCAATTCGACCAGTCTCGAGATGCAGAAAGTCATTCTGAATTGAAATCAGAAGTAAATGAGGAAGGACTACAGAAAAAAAGGAATTTGTTATGTGTAAGGAATTGCTCAAGAAAATGAATACAGTTCCTGAAGAAGAAAAAGAGGGTAACCTGAGTGATCAGGAAGAAATATTCTGGACACTACAACTTGAAATGAGAGGATGAAATACATCAGGGTTATACACTGAAAGAGCCTGAGATTTGTGCAGTTGAATCTTAGAGTCATTCATTCTGACCATCTCCATTTCTTTTTTTTTTTCAATCTCCATTTCCAAAGGTAGGTTAGGATGATACTAAAGCTTGGGTTGGGAGCTCTTGGGTGGCTCAGTCGGTTAAGCATCTGACTCTTGATTTTGGCTCAGGTCCTGATCTCAGGGTTGTGAGATCCAGCCCCGAGTTGGGCTCTGCACTCAGTGGCAAACCTGCTTGAGATTCTCTCTCCCTTTCCCTTTGCCCTTCCCCTTTGCTCATGTTCTCTCTCTCTCTCTCTCTCTCTCTCAAATAAACAAATATTTTTTTAAAAAGTAAAGTTTGGGCTGCAGTAACAGAGGCTATGTGCTTTATAGTGGCTCTTAATTTGGCTTTAGTAAACACTCTTCTTTAAGAATCCAATGCAAACTACCCAGGTTATCCCCAGAACAATGGACATAGGCACACGCTCAGTATTTTGAGTCCAGCTTAAGGGGACAGAGCAGAGGCTCATTTATGTCTCCCATACATTCATCCCAGTGTTCTTATGTACACTCAGGGACAGATAGTGGTAGGGTAGGGTAGGGTGGGCAGCTTGATTCATTAAGAATTAAAAGAAGGAAATGGCCTGTTCATCTTTCTAAAGGAAAGACAAGTTGACTTCTGGTCATTATAGGTTATTAACATCATTATCGAAGAAGATGCTGGGATGAATCCAACAATAGGATCTGAGATACTGGGGAGCAACTGGTAGGGCTTTGTGAAGTTGGAGTAGGACCTACTGATTTATTTTCTCTGAAAGATCATGGAGGCAGAGAGAAAATGGCAGCCTTAAGCCATCTTGAATTTATGAAAGCTTCAGTGCCATCCCGCCTGCTCTTCGTGTTGTTAGGCAAAGGAAACATGATCTGAAATAGGTTTTGAAGATTATACCATAGATCAGCAGTCCACGGGCCAGTCCTTGGCACCCACCTCATCCCTCTGAGGAGGAGCCCAACATCTTCCCCAGTGCCTTCTCCCCACACCTGCGGGTTTGGGGGAAGAGATCCCTGGCAGCTCACTTTAGAGTAGTGTTAAATGTGCTCGTCTCTAAGGTGGGTCATCTCTTATGCAGATTAAGCAATATTCAGAGATCATCTCCCCAAATGGAGTCTTTTGAGCTCTAATTGCAGTCCAGATGAATACAGTGAACCTGTGTCAACAGAGCTAATTCAAAGGGGCATAGACATAGCAGTGCCTCTCGCCTGATGCACATGCAGGTGAGCCAGATGTAGATCTGGAATGATCCAGCAGTTAGCACTGTCCATCAAACGACCAAATCAGCAGCGTTGGGCCATTTGTAGAAGCACTGACCCGATCCTGACTTCACTAAACGTTTTCAAGGTCTCAAGTACCTCCTTCAGCTCTTTCTGAAGGACAAGAACTCCAGCACTGAGGACCCTGGGTCCCTCTATCTCACGACCTGGACTTTCTGGACAAGGAGAATACATGGGCATGTACAGTCAATAAACACGTTCAGCGTCAGCATGCTGCCTTTGGCATAATGTCCAAAATCCTGAACTGGTATTAAGATCCTCCATGACCTGGATTTCACATCTTTCCCGTCTTACTTATAACTGTTCTCATTTTTGTCACTCACTCCCTTACAACTGTTCTATTTCTCGTTGCTCACTCCCTATTCCAATCGAGCTTAATCACTTAGAAGTTCATGGAATAACCCGGAATTTCCCTGCCTCTTGCCTTTGCTCATGTCTTTCCCCTTCCAGGAATGCCCTTGCCTCCTAGCTCTGCTTAATGAAATCCCAACTGTCCTCCATGGCCAACTTCAAATGCCCTCTCCTCTAAGAAGACCCTATGAAATAATTATTGGGCCCTTGACGTTCTCAACACACATATGCAAATCTCCTGTCTGGGAGATTTCTGGTATATAGACCCCATCTCGAAACTGGAAGTGGTATAAAAATCTAGCTCCAGTTTGTGAATGTGTGTTGGAGGGCTATAGCAGGGAGTTTGGAAGATAAAATCTAGAAATGAGTGTCTTTAAGGAATGGAAAGGATAAATATCTGCTTTACAGGTTCACTCCTGATGTTTTTATCTCTGCCATGCCTCACCTGTCTTATAGATTTAATGAACATCTTCTCACCTCTTCTAGACCAGAGCTTCTCAAACTATAACATGCATGTAAATAAGCTGGAGATCTTGTTAAAATGCAGATTGTGAGGCCAGAGATTCTGCATTTGACTCAATACTCTGGTTGATGTCAGTACCGCTAACATCCACACTTTGAGTAGCAAGGCTCTTGAACCTGTTAAAGTCTGAAGGGTTCCATTCTAGGCTGATCACTAGATAGCGATCATTAGCTAATAATAATAATGGCAGTTAACATTTATTGAGGGCTTACAACATTTAATCTCATTTAATCCTCATAACAATCTGATGGTAAAGGCACTCTTATTATCTGTACCATTATTACAGATGAGGAAGCTGAGGCTTTAGAGAGTTGAAGTAACTTGCCCAAACTCACATATCTGATAAAAGGTAGAGCTGGAATCAAACCCAGGTTGGTTCAAAACAAAGCCTCTGATCTAAATCACTATTATATCCTGTCTTCTGATATTAAAGTGTTTTCCTGAAGCATGAACTCACATCCTTCTCCAATCTACTTTGACTGGCTTCTGGGAGCCCCAACCAAATCATAACCATGCAAGCCTGTCCTTCTACTTATGAAATTCTTGGGATACATCATCACCACCTCCAAGCTTATGCAGAGCTGAATCTTGAAAGAGCACTCCTAAATGAAATCTCCACTGTCAAGACCCTCCCCCAGTGATCTGGGGACTCCCAGAGACGCCCAGAATTTCCTTGGATGGTACCACACGGGGTCTAACTCCTTAATGAATTCACCAAACACCACTTCACCTTCAAAGTTAAATTCACCTGCCAAAACCCAGTTTGTGGTCAATGCACATTCTTCGTGCCTGGGTGACTTGGCCATGCTTTACTAACGGGATGACTCCTCTACATTTTACACTGCACTTAACTGCTCTTATTTTTTAAAAAAATATTTTATTTATTTATTCATGAGAGATGCACAGAGAGAAAGAGAGAGAGGCAGAGAGAGAAGCAGGCTCCATGCAGGGAGCCCAACGTGGGACTCGATCCCGGGTTTCCAGGATCACACCCTGGGCTGAAGGCGGCGCTAAACCGCTGAGCCACCCGGGCTGCCCTTAACTGCTCTTAATAGGGAGCATCTGCACTGCTTCATTATGAAATCATACAATGAATATCTTTTGACAAAGAACCCACATGGGGCTCCATCGTCAAAGGAGCAGGTTCAACAGTTGGTTGTTACTCATTGACCTATTGACTTCTCACAGCTTAGGTGGGTGACAGATGCATGCATGTTATCTGCTTTTGATCCAGTTTAATTTTTGCTCTCTGATGTTCCCCCAAGCAATTGGCCTGATGCTAGGAAGCTAGGCAACTTCTCCAGCGGTTCCTTTGTATCCCCCCAACCTTAGAGTCACTTGGCTCCAGCTGGCTGTGAAAGTCAGCTTCTTCTAATATGAACAGAGCTGCAAGGTTCACAGAATTTGCTCAGGGATGGGCTCCTTCATGTTCTAATCTGATTTCCACGTGCTGAGGCTAAGAATAATGAAAGGTCCTTGGGTAATAATAAAAGAATAGTAATGATGATGATATATAACATGTATTGAACATTTACTAGGCTACAGGCTCTGTGCCAAGCCCTTCATATGCAACCTGATTCTTAACTGCCATTTCAAAAGGTAAACTTGCCCCATTTTACAAATGAAGAAACGAAAAGGCGGAGGATGAGTCACTAGCCTGATATCACATCACTGTACAATGGAAGGCCAGAATTCTGGACTGAGGCAGCTTGACTCCTGAGCCTTCTGCCCTAACCATGACAAGTCAGCCTGTCAAACCCTGGAATTTCCTAAGTTGCTCAAGCTGGTCACAGGCAAGTTCAGGCTACATTGTGAGGGTTATAGCCAGCTGTGATTCCTGGGTCCTGACCAAGGATTACACCCGGAGACCCCAGGCCCCTGCTCTCTCTGGTGACCTACCATACTTCTTAGGCAGTTATGTCTTCTGCTGCAATATACAACTATCTTCTGAGTGAGAGAAAACCCAAACACAGATGGTTTTCATCACGCCTTGTTGAAAGATTCTTACCATTGCCAGAGCCACTTTTCCTCCTCTGTCATGGGGGACCTCTGTGAATTCCTGGCTCAGGCCATGACTGACTAGATGTCTTCATCAGTATCAGAATAAAGACTCTGGCTCAGAACATCCTATCCTAGAACAGGAGTTTGGCTAATTTGCCTCATTTAAATGAGAAACTTTTTTGTTAAGACTTTTTTCTTGGCAGTGAACACTACATACCCCTTATCCCATGGCACCTCTTGGGGCACCCATTTCTTCCCTCCCCAGCACCCTCAACAAATGACTAGTTCATCTCATCTCCAGGCACCCAGGTCAACAAAGGGTCTGTGCCGGGCCAAAAGCATCAGCAAAATTGCAACCTGAGGAATGAAGCAGCATGGGGTATGATGGAATCTGGTCCCTTCTGTCTGGTCACAACTCAAACTGACACAAAGCCTTTGTACACAGAACATTTCCTTTCCCTCTATCTCCCATTTACTTATAAGCACTATGAGGGTAAAAACATTCTCGTTTCCCTCCTATTTTTGTGCTTCCATTGCCTGCCACCATGCCTACACACAGTAGGCATTCAGTATAAATTCATTCCTTTTTTTTTTAAAAAAAAAAAGGTCATATCTCCCAGTAGTTGTGTTATAAATTCATTATTCCTGAATCTCCCTATTTCTTCTCCAAATACTGTGGGCTGCGTCAGCAGCACTAGGAGAGGCTTGGGGACCTTAACAGCTTCCCGTCTCATTTCCTCTGGGAATTTCTCCAGGCTTTGTCCTCTGAACTGTCCTTAGTTGCTGCCCCTGTGGGCCTTCAGAGTTCAGACAACCCTATGCACTGGTTCCTTGTCTTTGCAAGGTACACCTATTCCTCACCCAACTCAGGCTTCACAGCCTGCCCTACTGGCTCACCTTCCCAGCCTCAGCTCCTAAAAACCCATCCCTGGCTCAAATCTAGAACTTGTCCCCTCCGCTCCCTGCTTCTTCTGCTTACCTGGGAAGGGACGTCAGACAGCAGGATCTGTTTCTCTTCTACTTTTATTCCCACTCTTAACACCCAGCACGATGGCTTACATCTACTTTGCTTTTCTGCATGCTCCCTCCACCCCTGCCAGGTTTCTGTGTTTAACAAGAATCACGATGAGGTTCACTCTCCTAATCCCTTCAGGCTATCTGAGATCCCAATGGTTATTGAGGTCTCAATAGTGACTGAAATAGAAAGTGAGTCTCAACACCTGTCCAATTTATAACTTCATCATCAAGATCATAGTATCATTTATTAATGTCTGCTATGTGCCAGACACCAGGCTGAATGCCTTACAAATATCATCACCAAGACCTATACCCCCACCTTTAGATAGATAGCATTAGCCCCATTTTACACGGGAATAAATTGAGGCACTAAGGAATTGTTTCTCTTCTCCCAAAATCACCCACTTTGCACACTGTGGAGCTGGAATGTGAAACCAGATTTCCTGTTATGTCAAAGTCTGAGATGCCTCAGTTCCCTTAAAGATTCTCCAGACAGCTCATGTTCACTAGCCACTGACCTTTTGGCTGTTTGCTCTATAGCCTTTACTCACTCAGAATTTCAGGGAAGATTGTCAATGAACCTGCCACTCCCAAGATCCTTTGTAACCAGTCCTAGGAGGTGTCACCACTGAAAGCTACCAGGCACATCATAATCTGTGCTCACACGGATCTCCTTGGTAGACCACCATGGCCAGTCTTTTCTGCCTGACTCTGTCTCAGCCCTTTCCTGGATTAGTAGGCAATGGGTGACAAGGCTCAGGGCTAGGGGCAACAAACAGCGTCACGGAAGGCTCCACAGAACTTTCACTACTATCCCTATTTTCTGGAAACATTGTGGAGTATCCATCATTATTTCGGATAATGAAATAGTCTGAAATAGTGGCCAATAGTCTAAATAGTGGCTTCTATGATCTACCGGCATTTCTTCAATATAAAGATCCAAGTCATTGAAAGAAAAATCATCTGAGGCAGACATTGCTCCTCCTGGACTAAATGAGCAATCTACTGAATACCTTTTTAGGGTTTCAGTTTTCCCTCCTGGTAAATTGGGATTAGTGGTGTCTTCCAACACAGGTTTGTTGGCAGTGATTACATCATATATTATGAGATGCCTGAAACACATCAGGTATTCAAGCAGATGCTCTCCGTCCCCTGACCCTGGGTCACAGCTCCTGGTCATCTGTCTTCCCAGGGCCAGACACTGGAGAAATGTAAGTCGGGAAGCATTAGCAATTGACAGGCAAATGATAGGCACGTGTCTAGTAAATAACGGCCTTTGAACATCATGTGGAGGGAAACTTTGCAGAGAGGAAAGATTTACCCGAGTCTCCTCATTGTAAAAACCCACATTGGCTGTTTTCTAGACACAGGCTAAATGTTTTATCTCAAGTGTGTAAAGAACAATTTCGTTAATGAGACTCATTAGAGAGAAGACCAGCCTGAGTCTGGGAGAGTCAAGAATTAGAGATTATTTAAAAATGAAAACAAGTTTTTGTTCTTGGATACCTAGGGAAAATCTAATCCAGAAAAGGTCTGAGTAGTTGAGATCCTGCCAGACATATTTTAAGGCCAAGAAAGAAAGGTTTATAATTACAAGCACCATTTACATACAGCTATTACTATATTTGAGATGGTTTGAGATGTTTGAAAACAGATCGTTCCCATGAAATTACAAACATTTCTGCTCCTATCACAATTTTGCGCTATTTGCCATGGCATTCTGGAAGAAACTGATGTGAACGGAGGTAGACTAAGGTCTGTTTCCAGGAGTCATGCTCAAGCACCATGAGTTTGTTGGACTCAAGTTAACGACATCTCTTTTTTGACCTTCTCTTAACTAATTTGATCATTGCCAAGGTGCTTTTCTATCATTTCACCAGATCTTTCCAGATTGTTTTTAGAGACGCTCCTATTTCTCCGTTCCTTCCTATCATCACATTGACCTTTCCTTCTAAATAATTTTAATTACCCCCACTTTCTTTAAAGAATCATGATTATGGAGAACAGCTCAATAGAGGGAGAACCCATCCATGGAATAAGAACCACCAAATACTAGTGCTGTTGGGGGAGGGGAGGAGGAGCTAATAATTGCTCAGGCCCACGATTTCTGAGCAATCACAGTTGTAAAAACATGTCCTGTCTTTTTTTTTTTCTTCTCCCTTTGCTTTAGCTTTTTTTGCCTAAGAAGGGATTGCAGTCTTGCAAAAATTTAAGTTTATCTATTTACTCCTTTTTTTAGTTCTACAAGTACAAATAAGAGCCAGAAAGTTTTTAAGTGGAAAGTCTCTATTTTTTCCCACAGTCCTAGATCTTATTAATATAATGGTTAAAATGATTTAACTCAAATTCTGATTCCCCCAAACTAAAACAAGCCATTAACACTGAGTTGTAATCAGAGAAGTGATGGAAATTTTAAAGGCAGACAGAAGTCATGATGTTTTGAAATGGAGGGTAGAGACATTAACTTATATGGTCTTCATTCTAGTGGTTGATATTACAAAAACGTCCTAATTACACTTGTAATTTAAAAAATACTTGCCATATGAGAATGCTTAAGTGGTTTTGGTCTCAGGGCTACAGTGAAAATCTCTGAGGCTGGGCTAAACAAATTCTTATTTACCAAATGTGGGCAAATTTCATTCATGTGACTGGGGGCAGTGATGGTCGTGAGATTCTCATTCTGAGTCTGTCCTTTGCCTACCATGCACCTCCCTTCTGGGTGGTCCAGGTGGCCGGCCACTCTCAGTGGCCTTTGGAGTGTGGTATTCCTTCGCACGCCCTGTCCCAACCTGACACATCACTCGCCTAGGTTGCCTGCGCAAAAAACACACAACCTAGTCCAAACAAGAATGATTTGGATAATCCGTGTAAAAATGATAAATGATCCAATTGCCATTTCTCTTTTGAAATCATTTTAGCATAAGCATGTCAGGTGGACGAAGGCTTGGACCACGAAGCCAGTGAGCAACTATTCCCTCAGGAATCTCTTTGAAGAGCCCCACCACCACCCCCAGAAGTACGTTTTACTGCTCAATCATATTTCTTGAGTCCGCGTCCTCTTTATTGCTGGTGGAGGTAGGAGGAGTGACGATAACCTAGAGACTCTACTCTTCTTTCTTGATAAAGAGCACTACCGTTCATACATTTCACAGCTGGGGACGAAACACACCTCTCTCACCTTGTGTCGAGCAATGATTTTATTGTGAGAACCTTCCAGCCTTTCCTATTGACTTCGAGCAGCCTGGAAAGAGAGAAGCTGTCTGGGTGTGTACGTGGTCCCTCAGGCAGCTTTACCGACAAGGGTTCAAAGCTTGCTGGGAAACCCTAAGAGCTTGACTCTCCCCCAAGCCCCGTGGGCCAGCCAAGGAGCTCAGGTGTGGGCTATAGTCAGCGTTCTCCGTACCCTGGACAAAGGAATACGGCTCCTCTCCTGTCTCTGGGAAGTAACGCTACCTTCACAGAGATCTGGATCTTACCTTTGAGCTACACTTGTACAATGGGTGACTGATAGAATCGACATAGTGATGCCTCATGCAGCGCAGAGGGTCCGAGTCCATCATGAAGGAGCTGTCCGTTTTGCTGTCCGTATCTCCCATTAGCGCCAGCAGGGAGAGCATAGAGAAGGATGCAGCTAGTACATGATTTCTCATTGTTGTAAGGAAAACTTCTGAGAAGGAACAGCAGAGGGAGGCAGAGGACTAAAAATTGGAAATGCCTTCGCCTCCCCCTAGGCTCCAGTTCCTTTCAAGCAAAGGGCAGGATCTGGCTGAAGCTTTCTGGTTGTCATTGTCCTTTGTATACTCGAGTTTTGTCTTACTCTTTCCACTTGCAATCCATCATCACAGTATCCGCTGCACAGCTGGAATGAAAACAGAAATTATTTTCCCCAGAAACATTTACCCAGAAAAACGAATGGAACCCAGGAGGTACTGGGTAGAATTTTTCCGCGTCATGTTGAGTGAGGAATATTGGTTTCTAGAGTGCCATTAGCATAGGCTGTCATCCAGTCTACCGGCTCCCTCCCGTAGCTCATGCTACATATTTATAACCATTTGGAGGTGGACACAATGGTCTAATGGAAGCACATGTTGACTTTAATTGCCGGATCCCATGTCTCTAGGAGCAAGAATAGTTTGAACTCATGGTAAAGATTAAACATGTGGTTCTGGCCACAGCATAACTGAATTGGGTGGTCTCATCCTCATCCCTGGCTGGTGGGGGCGGGAGGGTCTATTCAGTTTCTCCGTAAGCTTTGGTGTCAACGTCAGCTCCCAGGGCTAGAAAGGAGGCAGGTCAGCACTAATGAACACAGGCCACGTCCCACGGGAAAGAAGTACATTTTCCATTTCCAAGTCCATACCCACCCACCCACCTAGTTTTCCATTTAGGGCTCATCCTGCTCCGGGCTCATCCTGTTTTTGCTTTAAGCCCCGTGCCACCCAGCATCAATGACAAACTGCATCTGAAATATACATTATGCTAACTGGCCTCAACGCATGCGTACTTGCCAAAGGGTCACACATTTCTGCAGAGCCTCTGTTGTCTGAGCATATGCTACAGTTTGAAAAAGTGTCGTCAGAGCAGAGACTTGCCATTAAAATGGGATCAGGGTATATCGGTTTTCTTGAAATTTGCTTTGTTCTTTTAACCATATTATTCTTGGACAAAGCAGAGAGCTCCCCTTATCACCTGACTAACCCTCCTCGGCATGGCCAACATGGGGGCTTTTTATCACACCAGAAAACGGAGTATCAAAAATATTTTTCAAACATTTAGGACAATTGGGGAGGCCTGTCATTACATCCCAAACAAAAGGAACATGATAATTAAAGCTTCAGAAAAACTTTCAAAGGTATTTCAGGTAAGACTGTGATTATTTTGTTCATTGTACAACATTTTTTTTACTTTCTACTCGTGGAGAGTCCAAATAAACAGGGCAAAGTATTAATAAGATCAAGATTAGAAGTTCCAGTCCAGGGGCGCCTGGGTGGCTCAGTCAGTTAAGCGTCTGCCTTCGGCTCAGGTCATGATCTCAGGGTCCTGGAATCAAGTCCTGTGTCAGCTCCCTGCTCAGCAGGGAGTCTGCTTGTCCCTCTCCCTCTGCCCCCCCCACCCCTCGCTCATGCTCTCTCTAGCTCACTCTCTCTCAAATAAATAAAATCTTAAAAAATATAGAAGTTCAAGTCCATATAAGTCAATTAGTTTTGCTTTGATAGAACAGCCCCAGTCCCACTTAACCTCAGTTGTGAGTGTGGGGTGGGGGATCCCAGGCTGAAAAGGGTGTGTGCCAAAGGGCCATTTCAGAGACGAGCTTCCCTGGCAATGGCAAAATCTCAGCGTGTCTGTGTCAGAGAAATCCTATAAATCGCAGGAACGGCTGGGGCCAGTAATGAGGAGACCCACCTGGGCTCGAGCCCTGCCACTGAGTAGCTGGGAGACCTTGCACAGGGCATCTAAACTGGTCTTGCCCCAGTTTTCTGATCTGTAGACTACGAGAATTGGAAAAGATGGCATCTGTAGTTCCCTCTTGCTCTAAAATGGCACCACCTGATATTTAGGGATTCAGACACCACCGTCTCCATATGGGAGACGGAAGATAATCCTGAAGTTAAGACCATATTTTCATACAGCTTTGCACCACTTTCTCTCTTGAGCATGCTAATGGCAACATCTCATTAAAATTGATCAAACCTGAGCATAAGTCTCCAAATTGGCAAGGGATGCCAAAGAGCATTTTTTGTTTTCTTTTCAGCGGCACATCACAATGAACCTCATCAGGTTTTCAACTCAAAGGGCCAGAGCTTTCTTGGGTTCAATGTTCAGAGTCTGCCACATTACTGACCATTTCCTGAGTTTCAAAATGACTGTATTATCCCAAGTGGTTATCCATCTCTTTGAAGCCTTAATTAGTCTCAGAAAAAGGAATTTATTAGATTTCTTCTTTCACCACTCCAGTCTATAGATATTTCCCCCAGGAGCCAATGGTAAAGGACGAAGGGAAAAGTAGACATTCCAGTCCTGGCTCTCCCCCTCCCCACTGCCGGCAACTTCTTTTCAGAGCCATGGCCAGGAGGTATGGTTAAATGAAAGAAGCAAATAGAAGAAAAACATATAGCCCAATGGCAAAAACAAGCAATAAGGGTCAATAACAAGACCCTATATATGTGAATGTTTACACCCAGCTAGTCCATTTCCAAGAATTATCCTACATGTGTGCTCACACAAGCATATGGTTATTCACTTCAGCATTGGTTGTCATGGCATAAAATTGGAAACTGCACAAGATATCCATCACTAGAGGACTGGTTAAATACATTATGCCACATTCATGCAGTGGAATACTATGCAACTATATAAAGAAGGATGCAGAAACTCTACTGATTTGTGTTAACCATGGAAGGATAAGAATACATATTTGTGTTCATTTGTATTTACACAGAGAAGCTCTGGAAGGGTGTTCAAGAAGCTATTCAATTAGTTATGGACAGATAGGGGAGAAAGACTTTTCACTATATATATATATATATATATATATATATACACTTTTATTCATATACTTCTGAACTTGTAAATGTATTACTTATCCAAAACTTCATTTTAAAAAATTATACTTTCTCTTTTCAAAATTTGGCTTAAAAATAGTGATTAAGCTAATGGATGTTTAATGTTTGTGCCAGTTTCACTATTTTAGTAGTATTACATTTTTACTTCTTACAAATATCAGAAGACATGCTAGTCTCTTGGTCAAATAGTCTTCCTGGTGGGTCATTTAGTTCTTAAGCACTACTGCCACCTAGTAGTGACATCCTGAATTGCAAGCACAGTCGAAAAAAATTTTTTTCCTGAAAGGGGAGTAATATACTTTTGCAAGCAAATATTGTGACGCATCTAATGATAAAGAGATAGTTAATGTCACACAAAATGTAACTTTATTATCTGATTTTCTCTTTAAAGATGATAAGCAGAATCCAGAAGTAGTAATAAAGAATTTAAAAATGACAGAGAAAATGTTGCTTTACTGCTAATAAGAAATGTATTTTTCAGTTTCACAAACTCACAAAGCATGGTGTTTTCTGCTCAGTTTTTATATTAAACTCTGAAATAAGAATTCAAGCAACAATTTAAATATGCCAGAGAACTCACAGAACTCTCAAAACACAAAAAGTAAGAGTTTTGCTACTTAACACTGGGATTTTTGCCTTAAGTATTCAAATCGAATGAACCAACACTATTGTGTTGAAGCAGAAATAAGCATCATGCTCAAAAAACGAGTGACATGAAGTCAAGTTGTCTTAACGTGGTGTTGGTCAGAGTGTGCACGGAGGAGAAGTGCCAAGGAAAGCAGTCATAAAGAGGAAAATCAAAATGAAGAAAATTCACATCACTCACCATCCCTGATTTATGGCAGCCAAGGGGTATCAATGTAGGAGCTACTGTCATTTTGCTCAAAATTAAATTAATTCCAATTTGCTTCTTTCTTTCTTTTCTTTCTTTCTTTCTTTCTTTCTTTCTTTCTTTCTTTCTTTTTCTTTCTTTCTTTCTCTTTCTTTCTTTCTTTCTTTCTTTTTTTCTTTCTTTCTTTCTTTTTCTTTCTTTCTTTCCTTCCTTTCTTCTTTCTTTCTTTTTTAAAGCCATGGAGCATAAAATCAAGTGCTGCCCATCAAGACTTAGAAACTCAGCCCAGCCCATGATGGATTGAGTGAGAAAGTGACTCTTTTGCTGAACTGGGTAGCTCCGGGGTGGCTCCGTGCTCTGGGTCCAGTCTCTGAGACTTGGACTTGGCGGAGGTACAGAGCCCACATTCTCATAGCTCCAACGTGGAGCCTCTGCCGGCAGGAGAGGCACGTAGGCCCAGCGTGCCCGACTTTGGAGCTACCCTCCAAACGATACCAGTGGAAAAGAACAACTGGTGCCCAGATTTCCCCACCTGTCATCCTCAGGGAAATAATATAGCAGAGCTTACAGCGGGCCCAGCCTCCTGGGTGAGAGATGGTGTTGTGTCCACAGATCAGCTCACTCTTGGGCTGACCTTCTGCCTGGCAGAGGGTAGAGTGCTGGTTTCACGCACATTATTCCAACAACAGGCTAAGATAAGTGGCATGTGCCAAGAATGGCCTTTTGCTTGCCGCGCTTGCCAGGCAAGGGAGGGTGGTGCTTTGGCATCCATATTCCCACCCTGGGCTGTTTTCAGGACTAATATATGCACGTAATGCCTCCTGTGGCTTCTTTCTGCAAATATTTATTTATTTATTTATTTATTTATTTAGATGTTATTTATTTATTCATGAGAGACACACAGAGACAGAGAGAGGCAGAGACACAGGCAGAGGGAGAAGCAGGCTCCCTGCGGGGAGCCCAATGTGGGACTCGATCCCAGGACCCCGGGATCACGCCCTGAGCCGAAGGCAGACGCTCAACCACTGAGCCACCCAGGCGCCCCTCTGCAAATATTTATTTAACACATATTTATTAGGCACCTACTCTGTGTCTCCTTTTGCTTTAGCAGATGACCGTGAAGGATTAGGGGGAAAAAATAGGTCGTATTCTAGTGCCTTTTTCCAGCTCACTGCATCCACAAGCAAAGAGTCTTGGCTTGTTGTTTCCCGGGTAACTTTCTAGACACAAGGACAAACTCCCTTAACATCTAATTCACATCCAACATGCATTGCATCATTTCTAGAAAGATCAAGTAAAGCAGATAAAATACCATGACTTTGGAATGGTGTCAGCATAACAGACAGAAGGATTTGATATTTACCATCATTTAGGACAATCATATCAGGCACGAGTAAGGTAAAGACAGCAGAACATAGAGCCTCTCTCAATGGAATCGCCAAAAATTTAAAAAAAAAAATCAAAGATGTAAGTGTGGAAGGGAGCTTGCGACTAGATAACACTTCATACGAGGCTTAGGAAAGAAAAATTCTAGGTCTAATCAGAGAGTGTGAAGTGCTAAGTAGCCCCTTCTCAGGAACTCAAAGAATTCCAATTGGATTCAGTCAACTAGATGCCTTGGAGAATAAGTCAGATGCCTCTTCCCAGGGCACTTAATTTATAAACTGTAAACAGCATGTTGGATTTTATAAAGCATCCCATGCGCCCAACGAGTGGTTTTTGATATTCTTCTTATCTGGAGGCACATCAGGAGCAGCCAAGTAGCCAGGCCTGGGCTGACCCAGAAGCAGCAGGGTACCAAGGCTGGGCAACCACAAGGTCACTGGGGAGGATATGGCTTCTGCCTCTGTCATCTCACAGTGTGTCCAGTCTCCAATGAGGTGGAAGCGTGTGTGGGGCCATGCCTGTCCCCCTAGTGCCACCGTAGAAGGGAGGGTGACATCTTTGCAATTCAACAGTGGTCCTCCAGTCTGGGACCGGACTCTGCGCTTCCCCAACCTGCACTACTAGCCAAGCATGGCCAAACTCAACAGTGGCAGTGATGGAGGAAGAGAAGCCATAGGGGAAGCAGGAGGGCGGGAGAAATACAGCCTGCGAGAGAAGCAATAAATCACGGCTCTGGAGTAAATAAGAGTGAGGAAAAGAAGAACTGGGAATAGAAGGAACTTCTGAGAATGAGCCAACTGTCAAGTGGCCCCTCCCGTGTGTGTGTCCTTGGATTAAATAGTTTTACTGTCTGGGGAGGGACTGGTGTGGGAGGACTTGACCTTGAGACTTGACTGAAACTTAAAAGTCATGATTTTTGGGACATCCAGAGGAACTTCTTGTTGTTATTCAACGCCACCCCCCCCATCTCCAGCTTTTACCTCTTCATCTCCAAACCCATATCCCACCACTGTTAAGTGTCGTGTGTCCTCGTGTTTTGCACTCATTTGCCAGAAATATTAGATAATTATTCTACTGCATCCTGAAACCCGAAGGCATTTTATTGTCGCCTGCTCTACTAGAAGGATGGTTGATCTGAGGGGCCTCAAGCTCTGATCCTACCCATCTCATCATTGGCTGTGCCATCTTGAGCAAGTCCTTTGCCTTCTCTGGGACTCTGTTTCCCCGTCTACGAGATTGAATGGACTGGTCCAGGTGCTTGTGTGGTTCTCCCCATTTCTAACATTCTCTAACCTGAGCCTACCTTCTCAGAGCACGGCACCTGCTTTGAGGCTTCATTTTCCCCAAAGCAATACTCCAGAAAGGGTTCCTTTCTTACGCAAGAGGACAAGTCATAAGGTGGTGCCTGAAGCAAAACTGAAGGTCAAACCATAAGAATTTGCCCTTTTCATGAGGCCATATTTGTGCCCTGAAATAAAAAGAGCCCTTAATAACCAATTGACTCAGTGCCTGAATATATCAAATATAGTTATAAATTAATATGTTGTTGATAATAAGAAGTGGCGAGTGAGGCTATTTACCCATTCCCTAGGTCCCTTTTAGTGCTGTCTTAAAATTCGTAGTGTTTCTTTCCAATCTTCACTAAATGGGGAAAGGACAGAGGCTAATAGTAAGCAGTCATGGTAGGAGTAGACTGCTTTCTTTTGATGATGGTGATAAAAGCTGAGTTCAACCCTCCTGCATCTTTCTTATGAGTGAACTTATTCCTAAACCAAGCTTGAGCCACAGGTCCTCATCCCCTCGCAGGGCCATTTCTGACACCCTGGTTCAGGATAGAAGAGGAAGATTGGTTAGAAGAGCTGTTCACTCTGCAGATATAGAACAAATAGGGTCTTAGCAGTCAAGAGCAAGGCATTCTGCTTGGTAAAGCATCTACAGAACCTTTGTGCTAAGGGAGGCACATGCCTGGAGCTCCAGGTGGGGACTTGGGCCCAAAAGAGTTGCCTGTTGGTTACGGCTTTTGGATCTAGTGCTGGGCTTCTGTGGCCTTCTATAGTTTTTTTCTATGGAAAGACTCCTTGTGAGTTCTTAATGGTTAACATAGCTAACTGAATTTTAGAGTACAAAACCTTCCATATTGGAAGTGATGAAGTCTGATGACCTGTGTGCTGAAAAGCATGATATGGTTGAAGTCTTTTCCTTTGGGAGTTTGGATTATTTCTGTAAATCTACCACTCCCCTAAAAGCTGTCACTGCTTTGCTGATGAGCTGTCAGAAAATGCTTAGGGGTGGCCTTTCTGCGGTGCCATGAATTAACCATAGCCCTAAACAGGGAGTCCCTTTCCATCCTTCCATCAACAGAGAATGAAAATATGAAGAGAGGAGGCCATAAAAAAATAGCGGAGGAGAAAGAAGAAGGATTTGTTTATGTTCAAAATCTGCCACTGCCTTTTCAATGATTTCAAATAGCCCAATTTCAGAAAGGGAAGGCTCCCTTCATTTCCCCCACTCCTCCCCAGGAAGGGGATTTCACATCAGGGGTGAGACACACTCCTACCACTTACCTTTGGAAAGGAAACAGAAGGATTTGGAGATACCCACCCAGCCCAGGGACTCAGTCCCGCCGAAGCATGAATGTATGCTCTCCCTATGGAAAAGAAAAGGCGGCCATGTATTCTGGGGACCTGGTTGCTGAAGCAATTTGACACTTGCTCTGCTACTGGACTGCTGGCCCTGATATGGCCTTAGGAGAAGGGAGGTAATCAGTGTCAGCTCAGGGTATAGGCCTCCTTTTACCCTGGAGCCAAATGAGTATGTTGGCTTTTCTTCAAAGTGTCCAGCAAAGTGTTTCCAAAGCTGCATTCGAATATCCTCAGCTGCAACAGCGTTTTGGAATGGTGGGTAGTGATCTCGCGTGATAGCTGTAGAGCCCTTAGTTAGAAATGGGGCGTAAACAATGAAACCAACTCAGCCTCCGTTCAATTTGTCTATTCTGCCCAACAGAGGGATTTGAATACTGAACTCAATCCCACTGCAATCCAGAACACCCGTGAATGCAGACTTAATGTCAATGGGGCAAGGTTAAAATAAAAGCATGTACACATACGTTTTTCTATATTGCTCATAATTCTGAATGTACTGGGGCTGTTGGTTCCCTGCTGGTCTTTTTGCTTCGCTTAAACTCCGCACACTACAGCTGCATCGTTGGACTGTTGGTTCTCCTTTGACAATTCTGTTCTGCTGCCTTTGGATTTCAAACCTCAAAAGAAATATTTAAATCCTGACAAGGAGCAATTTCCCATAGTTTGAAGGAAAAATCGCAGAAACGCATCAAGTCCTAAAATATCGCCTGGTGTTTAAAAAAGAAATTGGACTTTAATTCTTCACGTCCATTTTAGGCATGTATATGCCTTCATTTTACTTAGAGCTGAGGATGGGGGATGTTTTTTCCCTGGAGGAGTTGACCTCCTTTTCTGCCGCCAAGTAAAGAAGGCAACTTTAGAGGTCAAACCCTTCTCCCCCAGAGGGAGTAGGTAAAATTAAGGGAAGCTTCCCTTTCCCAAAGTGTGCTATTTGAAAATCTGTGGCAGCAGATTTGGAACATCAAAAATAGTCCTCCCTCCTTCTCTTTTGTTACTTCTCCCCTGACCTGCTTTCTCCCTATCTGTCTTCCCTATTGGTGGCAGGATGGAAGGGGACTCCATGTTTAGGGCAATTGTTGGTTTGTGGCGCCGCAGAAACGTCACCCCTGAGCATTTTCTGACAGCTCATCAACTGTCTAGAATGTGTTAACCTGTTGCCCTTTCATTTTTAAAGGATACTGCAACTGGTTGGATCATAGCTTCAAAGGAGACGTTGGGATTGAGCCAGGCCTTGGAAGAGAGAAAATTGTCCGAAAAATTCTGAGCTTTTGCAGAAAAAAAAAACAGAAAAGAAAAAGAAAAATACATTGACTGCAAATCTTACAGAACCAAGTTTAAAGCTACGAGTCAACGTTCACGTGCAGATTTTGACATGAGGGTGAAAAGGACCCCAACTGGATGAATTCCTGATTGTAAGCACTGGGGATATATTGTCGACTGAAGTTACCCATTCTTTGAATGTTCTGAGTCAGCACTCTTTCGAACAAGAAAGTAGTTGTCCCAGACTGTGAACCCCATCCAGGGTGTTGTTACGTTCTGACTGTTGAGAATGGGTCTAGGGGGTGGGACTCTCAGCCTTGTAGGCTTACCCATCAGCCCCTGAGACCCTCTGATGAAGGGGACAGTGAGCACGAACGGCAGCAAGCAAACTGTCGCCAGACACACAAGAAGAAAGCTTTGCAGATGTGAGGGCAGCTGGCGTCAGAAATAATGCCCTCGGCACAATCTTCCTCAAAAACTCGAATGTGTGGGTGTGTGAATTTGCGGCACGCAACCTGCACAGCCAAGCCAGTGCTCAGTTCTATACCAGCCTCTCCCACCCCGCTGCACACACATGGGGGCTTTGGGAGGAGTCCCCACCCTTTGCATTCTGCTGGAATCAAACACAAAAATTCGTGGTTGCTGATCTGACGGGTGAGGAGTGGGTACCTACCAGCTGGAACTCTGCCACTGGCAGGGGCAGACAGGAAAATAGGAATGCTCTTAATGTCCTCCCAAAGAAAACCTTTGATGGACAAAAGAGTGGTTGTATTTTTACCCTCTCCCTTCATGCTGCCAGGCGTCTTTAAATAGATCCTCTAGCCTAGGGACTTGTATGGAATAATTCATATTAAAACCCAAGAAGTGGCAGAGGAGGGGAGTTGGTTCTTTCTTCTCTTTCTTTCCTTTCGATCCACCCCCCCCCCCCCCCCCCGTCAAGTGAACAGGAAAAGACTCATTTTAATTCAGCTGTGTTAAATTTCTCCTTCTGGGTCTTTTAATGAACTTTAGCTAATTCGGAAAAGACGACGAAAACCCCCAGGAAAAGAAAAGGAATAGGAAGCTGCATTGTAGATTGCTCTTTGATACCTTTTGGTCCCAAGGACATTAGCAGCATCTTTTAAGGATGCTGCGCAGAGGGGGTTACATGAGGCTCTTAAATGGGAATGTCTAATTGAGAAGTCCAGTGCCTTCCATTTGCAACTCATAAACCAATCGGTTGTTCTGCTGTTGAGAGCAAGGAGAAAAAAAAAGGAAGAAAAAGTCCTCCCCAGCTCCCCAGCCCCATGCATTTTTAGCTCGGCTCCAGCTAGGATCCACTCCTCCCCTCTCGCTTTCACCAAATGGGCTTCCCAAAGACATTCAGGCCCATGCTAGCCAAATTAAAAACCCTGTCTGTCCTTCTTTTTCCTTGGGAAGGAAAGGATGTGGGAAGAACGGAGGGGGGGGAGGAGCAGGGGCCCGAGGATCCGGGGAGCTTTGTTTCGAGCCACTTGTCTCTCCCCCTGAAACAGAGAATAACCACATTTCTCTTAATGTAGGCCGAAGTGCATCCAGGCGTTCCCAGAGCTCTGCTACCCCCAGCCCTACGCCGGAGATGCGCGGGTCACTGTGATGGTATGCTCGTCGCTGCCAACCCGGGTCACCCCAGCCCTGCTCTCCACCGCCTGAAGGGCAGCCGAGCCATGGGGCTCCTCCTCTCTGCCAGTGGGTTCAGGCGCAGGGCTCCAGAAAGCCCCCCAATCCCCGCAGCCCGGCAGAGCCGCTGCCAAGAATGACATCCTGAGAATACTATGAAGATGGGGAGACCTCACGGGCCCGCTCTCCCCGGATGGAGCAGGACCCAGGCTGTCTGGAAAACAGACAGAGCAAAGAGCAAGCTCACAATGGAAGGAGCTCAGGCGCAGGGAAAAGGGGGCGGGGTGGGAGTGGTGGAGAGCAAAAGAAAATAAAAGCCACATGCCACCCAGGAAGATTCCAGGGCGGGCGGGAAGGAGGTGGCGGAGGAAGGACTTGCAGGGGACAAGTACCCAGACATGGCACTGCCAGTCTAGCTGGATTCTTTTCTGAATTAGATTATGCGAAAGAAAGCGGGGAAATATATAGCCTGCCAGCTGTTCAAAGGCTTACAACCTTGCTTTTATTGTCCGGGTAAGTTGGTGAGGTGGGGCATCAGAGGAATTCCAAACATACCATCCCAGAGAAATTTTAATATGTTCCCCAGTGTCATACACGAAGAGGAAATGACAGCTGATCACAGCCAGGGCAGGCCACAGCAATCTGGGCCCGGGAGCTCACCCACCCTCACTTGGCCCTGCTACCCGCCTTTGCTTTAGCAGTTCTGTCCTTCCACCTGCCTCCCCATCCCTTCTGCCCCTACTGGCCCAGCCGGAGGTTGGGCGGTGGGGAGGCGGTTACTGGATAAAGTAGCAGGAGCTGACGTTCATGGGAAGAGGTGAGGTCGGCCTTCAAGGCCGCTGGCCAAGAAGCTGAGGCTGGCTAGGGTGAGTCAGGCACCCCAGGGAGTCAGAGGCATTTTAATCCAACCATGGGGGGATTATCTGCTGATAAGGACCAAATCAAGGACTGTAGTGATGCTGTCTTCAAGGGTGGTTGTTGGTTTTGTTCCCCCCCCCCCCCACCCCTGTAACCTACCCAAGCCAGAAAACACAAGATTGTATTATCCGAAAGCCATTCTGTATGTGGCTCCGATGGGGACCCGGGTTTGGGGAACTACTTCCGGCAACTTCTTCCCAGGGGCCCCTTGAACTTAGGCCAGACCCAGAGGTCATTGGTTTGGATCCTGGGGGCGGGACATGTAAGGGGTGGGAGCCAGTGATAGCATCTTGCTCCGTGCATGTTTCTCATTCAGTGATTCATCAAGTGGCCCTGATGTCAGCTGCTGAGTAGGTGACTCACAGCCATCCCTGATAGAGACAGCACGTGGTCCTTTCCAGAGTGTGCTCAAGGGAGCAGAGAAAGGATAAACTGCCCTTTTTCCAGGCTTCCTCTACCCAGGCGGGAAAGATCCGGGCCACATTAGCTGTGAGTGACGCGTACCCAAGATCCGGTGATAAAGGCCTCAGGGGAACCCCTTCATCATTGATGGAAAGAAAACCCATTGATAAGCGACAATCACTTCAAGCAAATCTGGGGATCAGCAGATATTTGAAATGGTCCTTTGTAACAAGGAAGTCATTGACCCGTTTAGCCATTGGCGAAGTCCATTTCAGTCCCCAAACCTAACTGGAGACAGCACACAGACTGAGAATTAGGGCATGGGACAATGTCTCGTTCACCTTTGCATCCAGCAGGGCTAGCATAATTTCTTAAGAGAAGGATGGAATGAATAATTAACCAATAAGAATAACAGCGCTTGAATGAATCGCAAGTCCTTAAAATACAGTAGAAATTGCCGGCCACCATCCGTGCCTACGATTCCGAGAAACTCCCATTTTTCAAGGGCCCGGGAAAATAAATGAGTTGGAAATTGTTAAATGTATTGAAAAATGATTTATTTTCCCCTTGACAGTGTCATTGGAACTCAAATTAAGATTGAAACCTCCACAGGCATGTTTCCATCTGTGGGTGTCAGCTGCTTGGTACACAGTCGGTCAAGAAAGCCTCCATCAGCTCTCCCTTTACCTGAACCAAATGTATCTCAAAGTAAATGATGCAAAACTTTGCATTTTGTGTTCAGGCATTCTCCTGTAAGGGTCTGAGTAACAGTACAAGAATATTGCTTCCACTCAGCTCGCTGCTTTGTTAACAGCAGGAGGGTTTTTTGTGTGTGTGTGTTTTCTTGTTTTCTGCTTTTTGTTTTTTGGGTTTTATTTTTAAATCACTGAAAAATTGCCAAGCAATAGAACCCATAGTACCTTTTCAGGCTTTCTCAAATCGAGAATATCCCCAGGTTGTAAATTACCTCATTCAAAAGCTGGATTTTCACTCAACAATGCTCAGTAGGCTAGTTACTGGAGGAGATCAGGAAAGTTCCCCCATAAACCCCGTTCCCACCCCACAGTGAAATCTGGTCCAGGAGACCCTCAAGTTTAATTTCGGAAGCCAGGCTGGTGCGGAGAAAATGGGCACATACTCGCATTTGGTCTAAAGGCACCCTGGAGAAGCATTCTGCGCCCCCCCCGCCCCCCCCCCACCCCGTATTCGGCTGACACCCACAGCCCACACTGCCTTTGGGGCGGCTCTAGGTTTTCAGACGCACCGGGGATTTAGTGTTTCTGTGTTGGAGCAGTTTGCCGATGCCGGCTCCTTGTAATTAAAACACGCTCCTGCTAGAAATGAAGAGGCGTTTCGCAGCATCCATATCCGTTACTAACGCCAGTTGCAAAGAACAGAAAGTGGGACTCCGGTCTGGCCACGGAGTTTCCTGGTCCGCACCTGAATCTCGGTGGGGCCGGGAGCCTGCACCTCCACCACCTCCACGCAGGTTTATCTGGGCTCGTGAATTACAATGAGCCTCAGTTACAGGGCGTTCTGAGTCATTAACATTCTGTACACAAACTTCCCGTCCCCCAAGAAAGAGTTATGCCCGGGCCTCCTACAGCCCAATTGTTCATTTAAAGTGAGAACTTGCATTCAGGAGCGTGAAAGAACCCCCCTCGAATATTCCTCAGGTGTTTACAGGAGCCATTCCTACAGGTCCTCGTCCCTGCGCTGGTGGGAGCATCCTTTCTCGGTCACCGCTTGGACAGCGTAGCATCGGTGGAGCTGCAGGGACAAGCTGACTACTAAAAATAACCCTCTGCAGTAAGGCCAAGGCAAACAGCATGCATTTCCTCGGACTTTTTGCCCAATCAAAATCCTATAGTAAACCCATCCTCCTCTCTCCCCAGTGCTCCTGACTGCGTCTATGGAAGCGAAGTCCTTGCACGTTGGGAGGAGAGTGCAAAGGAACAGGATTCCTGCAAAGCGTGACACAGAAAGCTAGAAATAAATGTTGCCTATTGTTTGAAGTCATTCTAAGCACTCCGGCGGAGCCCTGGCAGGAGATCAACAGCATACAGAAGTAGTAATAAAAGTAAACAGTGCGCTTTAAACTCGCAGGCTCGCCCGCCTTCATAGTGCCCCCATTGTAACAGGGATGAGGGCGGTGGGGAAGATACTGGGGCTTCAGGAATCCACGTCGTCCAATGCTGCTTCCCAGTCTCCTTTCACCGGGTCAAATATAAGAACCATCACAAAGTTACATCGAACTACTACGCAGAGAGTTTGAAAATAAAATCCCTTTCGGTCAAACCCGGAGGGATTTTTCCATCCAGCCTCTCGGAGAGGCTCCCCTCCTCTGTCACAGACTTCAAAGACCCGTTCATTTAAAAAAAAAAAAAACACACAATGCTAGCATGCTACCGATTAATGCAAATTCAATTAATGCAAATTTAAGTGGTATTTAAAGGTTGTCTCTTTGTCTGAGAGGAGGATGAAATGCTCGGTTTGGAGAGAAGTAATTTCCTAGGCAAGCCGTCAGCGCTTGTTTTCCTGCTTACCTTGGGGGAAACGCAGGGCTCCTTTCTTCTCAGACTTTTCTGAGAGCTAGAAAGAGGTCCTGTTACTTCCAAATGCTTTTGTTCTTCTGTCCCTCTGTCACATGGCTTGCCTTTTATATTTGCAACACACAAAAGTTAGGACTGTTGTTTAAGCGACACAGGGAGAGAGAGAGAGAGAGGGAGAGGGAGAGGGAGAGAGAGAGAGAGAATGTCAAATGGAAAAGTGCCATTGCAGTCATATATCAATCAGGCGTGCGGCCGCAGCAGCGCTCTAGCAAATGGGAATGCCACGGAAATGTGAGGCGCTCCTTATCGGGGACTCAGCCACTGCCCACCGCTCGGCTCCCTTCCACGGAGCATCTTAAGGCTGCGGACAGCATAGAGGAACAGGGCAAGGGCGAGCAAGTCCCCTCTCTTCCTTCCTTCCTTCCTTTCCTTTTCTTTTTTTTTTTCCTTTTCTTTTCTTTCTTTTTTTGAGGGGGGATAATAACAGGCTAAATGAGTAATCTGGGATTAATGCTTTGGCAAGCATGCCATCGAGATGGGCAGTCCGCAGCGCGGATCCAGAGTTTGGGAAATGCAGAGCCGGTGGCATTCTGTTTAACGATTCAGCAGCTGCCTGAGATGAAGTTGAAATTCTAAGTAAAGTGGGGGGGGGGGCGGGGGGAGAAAGATGGGAATCAGAACCACTTCTCAGGCGATAGGGTTGAAGCAAGTGCAAAACGCTGCTGCCCTGCTCTCTCACAACGCGTGTGCGTGGCGAGAGCTCTTTTTGGGGTTGTTCATCCATTACGCGAGTTTTAGCGGCGGATCCACGGTGAAATCCACAATGGCACTTTAATAAGCGCCCTCATCTGCATCATTTAGAATAAAACTCTCGGGAGGGCTTAGGAACAATGGGAAAGTGTAGTTGCTGACTCCTTGGGATATCCGAGTGTGAAACTAACAGGTAAGGCCAACCGGCCGCAAAACAGCTCCTTTTGTGGAAAAGTGGCAAAGGTCACTATGGGGGGGGGGGAAGCGGGGGCTAAGTGCTCGCTAGCTGGATAATGCCGTTATGAGCTGTGAAAATACAAAGGGAAATATTTCCTGCAAGAGCTGAAAATTGAGACCGAAAACCATCGAGCAATTTTGGTGGACGACACAAAGAACCATTGGGTCATTTGTAAATTAGTTTATGGCAGGCGGACCCAGCCCCAGCACAATTTTTTTTTTTTTAAATTAACACTGGTGAAGAATTAAGCTGAGAATATTAAAAAAAAAAAAAAAGGCACTTCGCGGAAGAGTAAATCTATCCTAAAACCGAAGAAGAAATTTCTCTTGGGAGCTCCATAGAATTGTTGATGCCGGAACTGTCATGTTCAGCTGTAGGAAATCATTTATTATTCATTAATAAATTGATAATCACATCATTGCTTTGCCACAGAACTTTTAGTCCAAACAGTCCCTGATGTTTACAAGAGGGATCCCCGGATTTCCAGTTTTACCTCCACCTTTTCAGAAGAAGCCTTTTCTTTTCCTCTGCCAGCAAAAACCCTGCCTACCTGGGACCAGCCAGTTACAAACAGAATCCACCTACAAGGATAAAGGATAAATGACAAGTTCAAAGCCTTGCAAGAAAACCTGGCACGAGGCCGATGATGATATTGGCTGATGTCTTAAAAGCAGAAGATCAAACAGCAAATGGAAATTGGGCCTTAAAATGGAAATAATCTGAAAGGGGAAATGACTTGTAGCTGACTAAGAGCCAGGGAAACAGTCATGAACACATTTTCTGGCTCAATTCTGTGGGTCAGATTGGGAGGGAGGATTGACTCTTCGGCCACCAACATTTTCAAAGAGCAGAGCCTGATGCCCATCTACCTTTCCATTTCTCTTAATAAATAATGTGTGGCTTTCCCTGCAGATGTTCACTGCTCCACCCTACCCTCTTCTGCCTTGGGGTTCTTGGAGCTGCTCTGTCTCTTCCGTACGAATGTGAAGAGGTACGGTTCTTCCTGGTTGCATTTTTCCAGCTTTCTGCCATCTGCCCTTCTGCAAGAGCACCACGGAAAGTGTAAAGATTGCAAACACATTGACTGCTTGGCCACAGAAGACAGGCTCCCTCCCAGATGGAGAGCCCCGCTGCTTCCTCCAGCCGTTATCTTGTTAGGGGTGGCGAAGAATACCATCTGCTGCCCCTTCTGAGAGAAAGGCTTTGCCTCCGCCCATTGGGCTCCAGAAGACCTGTTTCTAAGCCTACCAATAGGTATCTGGCAACAGCCACTCTTTTGATCCCATCATTGTGCTTTTCCGAACGGTCACTGTGTAGAGAGGGAGATGTCCATCAACTGGATGGGAAATCTTTCAAGGGATCACTTCTGAGCCTTTCATTTCTGGTACTGCTTTCAGGTTGTCTCTTTCTTGGTAGCACTAGTGGCTATTTATGGGAGTCACCCAGCATCCAAACACCCGTGAAGGGATGGGTAATCCCAAGACGGCTCTGGCTTCCTCCCCATAGAACCGGAAGGGAGCAGGTATGTCCTCTCTCCTCTTTGAGCAGCTGGGGAGCCAGGTGCAACCAAGCCTGGCTCACCAGATGTGCCATTCAGGAGGAGTGGCCAAGGCATGCAGACATCCAAAGCTTATTCTCTCTGGTTGCACGGGAATGGAGAGCCCAGGGGACACGACAGGCAATGTCGGGGGGCAACAGAACCCAGCCACATGATGATGGCTGTCTTTGGGACACAGGGTCCAAGGAGGCACCCTCAGCAGCCTGCTCTTTTGGGCAAGCCTGGATCTCCAGCTTTCCTGGTGATTCTGTGAACTGCTCCTCATCATCATACCCACAAAGATCCCAACAATAAATTCCTTTCTGCTTTAATTAGCCAGAGACAGTTTTTGAGGTTGGTAACCTAGAGTCCTGACCTGAACATAACATTTTCCAAATTTAGGTGAACCAACATCATTAGCATACAAATGGAAATATAGCCTTTACTTCTTCCCAGCTACTTTCCCAAATAAACAAATGTTTCCAGAGTCATTGTCAGTCTGCTATAGTCGCTGTTATAAAATTTCAGAGGTAGAAAATTCCTATGTGGACATCTCACAAGACCCATAGCTCTTATATATAAATACTTATCAAGGTACCCACTGAAAACCAAGAACATTTGATATCATATCAACATGGATAAAGATAAGTGTGTGTGTGTGTGTGTGTGTGTGTGTGTTTGTGTAAAATCCCAACATACCAGCATAATCTGCTAGGTGTGGTTTACAATTATCTACTTGAACACTAATCTTTACCATCCTCATGAATTTCATAGTATTAGTTCAAAAATACCTATCAATAATAATAATAACTCTTTAATGGATGTTTACTCTCTGCTGGGCTGTGAGCCAAATATTCTATATGTATCATCTCTTTTAGAGAGATACACAACAATCCTATAAGGTAAATACTATTATTCTCTTTTATAAATGAAGTGACCAAAGCTCTGTGAGGTTAGGTGACTTCCCTATGGTTGACACAGCAAGCAAATGGCAGATAAGGGCTCTAGCTTTCTTGTCCTCAAAAGGCCATGGTTTAGCCACTATGCCATGCTTCCCCTCGCCATTCAACAAAAATTCACTGAGCAAAGCTTTTATAGCTATGAGTTGCTATTTGTAAGGGGTACAAATAAAAACAGGAAATGGATCCAGTTCTTTGGGTATTCATGATACTACAGGGAAAAGAGAAATGCTTGTTTATGAAAACACTGCAAGGTAGAATGTGACCAGGGCTACAAGAAAAACAAAAGGTGCAATAAGATTGGAGGTGGTATGTCCAGGAGAAGTCCATTCGGTCTGGGCTTTGAAGGCACCAGGTGGGAACGAGAGGACAAAAGTGAGCTTGTAGAACAAACAGACAAAGTTTCTATGGTAATGGCAGAGAAATATGTCAGTAAAGACACTTTCAAGGCAAATAACAAAAAAAACTTGAGTACAGTGGCTTAAAACATAAGGACATTTATGGTCCTTAATCAAGAAGCAAGTAGTTCTAGGGTTGGCACAGTGGCCATGGTATCATCAGACACTCAAGCTCTCTCCACTCTTATGCTCAGCATTGTTGGCTTCTGTTCTCTGTCAGGTTAATTCATGAACACAAGATAGCCAGTGGAACTATAGAAATCCCATCTAAATTCAGGAATCAAGAGGAAAGGAGAAAAGAGCCTGCTCTTTTCCTGCTTCTTCAATCAGAAGGAAAAATCTTTCCAGAAACCCCAGGGGCTTCCCCTTGCATCTCATTGACCAGGCCGTGGCCACATTCCCACCCCAATAGTAATGTCTGCAAAGGGAAGCACAGTTGCTATGACTGGCCTGGCTTATCCTGATCCGTGCCCTGAGCTGGGTGCATGGCCCACTAAACATAGTCAGATTCTTAGTGATAAAAGAGGATAAACACTGGTTGGGTAGATAACCAGTAGTATCTGCCACAGCGAGAGAGACCGTATGTACACCAGGTGACTTCAGAGTGTGACATATGCTATGAGTGATGAAATAGAGAGTAACTGAAGTAGCACAAAAAGAGGGCTGAGTTAATAGGGTGACGAGAGTTGGTCTCTCTGGGGGATGGAGCGGTGATATTTGAATTTAAATGTTAAGAGTAAACTTCGTAAGCAGAAATGCCGAAGTGTGCAAGTGGTAGATGTGTCAGAGATGAAAGCAGGAGCTGTATATATCACAAAGTTTTATTGGCCAGTGTAGAGAGTTTGGGTTTTGTTATTGGTTGAATTGTGTCCCCTTCATAAAAGATATATTGAAATCCTAACCTCCAGTACCTCAGAATGCAACCTTATTTAGAAATAGGGTCTTTACAGAGACAATCAGATTAAGCTTGTACTAAGGTTGACGTAGAGCACGTGGAGTGAAGTGGGGTAAATTTTGAGGGTAAATCATACAGGACATGCTTCTGAATTAAATGTGGAAGGTGACAAAGAGAAAAATCCAGAACCATTCCTGTCCCATGGTGGCCTGAGGGAAGCACAGGCTTGGTGAGGGGCAGGGCTGGAATCATTAAATTCAGTTTGAAACAGATTCAGTTTGACATTCTCAAAACATCCAAGCTAAAACGTAGAGAAGATGATGCCACATACAAGCCTGAATTCCAGGGGGCAATTTCAGAGCTGGTGCTATACACAATTGCTATACACAATTACCAACCTGTGGAAGGTATTTAACGCAATGTGTCTGATTGAGATCACCAGCTAAAGATTAGGAACCTGGGGGCGCCTGAGCGGTTCAGTCAGTTAAGCGTCTGCTTTTGGCTCAAGTCCTGTTCCTGGGGTCCTGGGATCGAGTCCCTCATCAGGCTCCCTCCAGGGAGTCTGCTTCTCCCTCTGCCTATGCCTTTGGTTCTCTTTGTGTCTCTTATGAATAAACAAAATCTTTAAAAAAAGATTAGGACCTAGGATGGAGCTATAAGCTCAGCTACATTAAGTGTGATTGAAAAGAAGTCAGAGAGGTAAGAGAGACACCAGGAGAGTAGGTTGTCACCAGAAATAATTAATAATAGTTTTATTTTTGCTTCTGAAACACAGAAAGCTATTGCTTAAGACTAAAGAAAGGAAACTATGGCATTAGACCTGTGCTTCTCAACTTCAGAATAGACAAGAGATTTAAAAATGCTAACGCCCAGGCCTCAGTTGGGCTAATTAAAACAGACTTTTTAGGAGTGGAGACTGGGTATTTGGGATTTTAAAAAGCTCTCCTTGGTTTCTCAAAATGTATAAATAGAATTACTGTCTGATCCAACAATTCCACTCCTGGGTACATATCTAAAGGAAATGAAAACAGGATATTAAGAGGCATCTGCACCCCCCATGTTCATTGTAGCATTATTCACCATAGCCAAGATACGGAAACAACCTAAGTGTCTGTCAACAAATGAATAGATAAAGAAGATGTCACACACACACACACACACACACACACACAGGAACATTATTCGGCCATGAAAAAAGAGGAAATCCTGCTGTTTGCAACAACTTGGATGGACCATGAACGCATTACGCTAAGTGGAATGAGTCAAACAGAGAAAGACAAATACCATATGCTCTCCCTCACATGTGGAATCTAAAAAAGCTGAGCCCTTATAAACAGAAAGTAGAGGTGGTTACCAGGAGCTGGGGATGAGGAAAATGGGGAGATGTTGGTCAAAAGGTACAAAATTTCAGTTAGGAGATGAATAATTATGTGACCTGATGGAAATGTTAGCTAAGACTATGGTGGTGATCCTTTTGCAATATATCTGCAGCAAATCAACACATTGAACACCTTAAATGTATACAACATTATATGTCAATTATATCTCAATAAAGCTAGAGAAGAAAGAAAAAGAAGACAAGGAATAAAAATAAATTAATTAAAATAAAGTTTCTCTTATAACACCAAAGGCACAATCCATTACATAATTAACTGGTCAGCTGGACTTCATTAAAATGAAAACCTCTGCTCTGCAAAAGACAACAGTAAGAGAATGAAAAGAAAAGCCGCAGAATGGGAGAAAACATTTGCAAAAGACTCATCAGATAAAGGGCTGGTATCCAAAATACACAAAGAAGCCTTAAACTCAAAAATAAGAAAACAAACAATCTGATTAAAAAATGGGCAAAAGACCTGAACAGACACCTCACCCAAGAAGGTATGCAGATGGCAGATAAGCATACGAAGAGATGCTCTACATCATATGTCATTGGGGAATTGCAAATTAAAACAACAGTGAGCTACCACTACATGCCTATTAGAATGTCCAAAATCCAGAACACTGACAACCCCAAATACCAGCGAGGATGTGGAGTGACGGGATCTCTCATTTATTGTGAGTAGAAGTGCAAAATAGTATATAGCCACTTTGGAAGACAATTTGGTGATTTCTTGCAAAACTGAACATACTCAAACCATATGATCCAGCAATTGCATTCCTTGGTATTTACTCAAAAGAGTTGAAAACTACATCCACATGAAAACCTGCACGTGGGTATTTATAGCAGCTTTATTCATAATTGCCAAAACTTGAAGACGGACAAGATGTTTTCAGTAGGTGAACAGATAAATAAACCATCATCCAGACACTGAACTCAGTGTTCACAGGAAACGAGCTATCAAGCTATATTGCATATTACTTTACAATGTTATATGTAATTTATATGTAAATTTTATATGTACATAAATTATTTATTTACAAATACATATAAATTTTAATTTTATATGTAAATTTATATGGCTGATGTTAAGCATATCAATGCATAATACTTTACAATTTTATATGTCAATATAGGCCTTAATAAGGCTTATACTTTAAAAAAACGCATATTACTAAATAAAGGAGTGAATCTGAACAACTACATACTGTATGATTACAACTCTATGGCATTCTTGAAAAGGCAAAACTATGGAAACAGTAAAATGATCAGTGTTTGCCAGGGGTTGATGTGGGTAAGAAAATAGGTCAAGCATAGAGACTTTTTGGGAGAGTGGATAGATGTCATTATACATCTGTCCAAACCCATAGAATGCCCAGCACCAAGAGTGAACCTTATTGTAAACTATGGACTTTGGGTAACAATGATGTCAATGTAGGTTCATCAGCTGTAACAAATGTACCTCTCTGGTGTACAACGGTGATATGGAGGGAGGCTGGGCCCGTATGGGGGGGAGGGAAATATGGGAGTTCTCTGTACTTTACACTCAATTCTTCTGTGAACATAAATCTACTCTAAAAAATAAAGTCTACTCAAAAAAATAACAACATGGCACATCCCCCACCCCCTCAAATATTACCGAAGTAAGCAGAGGAAAAAATAAACCTCCCTAGGCGATTCTAAAGCACAATTAGAGTTAGGAACTAGTTCTTAGCCATTTAAAAAGTATCCAATCAATTCAATAAACAATTTCACGATGTAAATTCAAGCTCACAAACCACTGGATATGTACTCATTTTAGTGAATAATCTCTTTTGGCATCTTTTTCACCATTTTATGAGCATCTTCAAAGCACTGAGAGGATATCTTTTTCTTACAACATACTGTACATCTCATCAAAGGCATAAATCAGGACAATGTTCGGTGTATAAAAAGACGGCGAAAGAAAAAAGACTCTCAGCCCTAAATTTAAGCACCTTTTGAACTTTATAAAAAGCACTTTAAGAGCAACATTGCTAATGCACTAAGAAAACTAAGATTTTTATCTAGTCCTTTTTAAATACATTCTATCTGTGAGTTGTTCCATAAAGATAATGAAAAATTATTTTATACACAAAATTAGAAATGCAAAGATTCAACGCAGTCCGGAGAACATTCGGAAAAAAAGAAAAAAGGACATATTTAGTGAGGAAACAAATCCTCTAACAAAATGTGTCATCTTGCTTCATTATGGTTCTAAAATTAGTTCTTCCTTATTTAGGTGAGAAAGAGAGCTAAAACCATCACTTAGTACTCTGCCACTCGGCTGGGCGTCAGAGGCTCCACGCTAGAGGTAAAGACCCTGCTATCCATTTTGTTTCAAAGGTCTTATTCTTCACCCCACAGGAGCCCTCAATAGTGTCTGATGAAAATGAGCAACTCTTAACATTTTTCTTCCCTTGGTCTTCATCGTGTTACACGATCCACTCCTACCCTGGCACACTTTTCCTGCATGGCTGCAATGCTTTTCACTAACACCCACCTGAATGATTTTAGTTCCTGCTTCCAATGTTACCTTGAGGTCAGTTTTTGTTCTTAGTCTCATTTCTGAACTTCAAAACAAGAATTTCCACTCATTCCTGAGAAATTGCCATTGAAATGTACCATTGGCACCCTTCACCGTGGTATCCAATGCAACTGATTATCCTCTAAGACCGCACCATTATTTGCACCCTTTTAAAAAAGATTTTATTTATTTATTCATAAGAGACACACAGAGAGAGGCAGAGACATAGGCAGAGGGAGAAGCAAGGTCCCCTGCGGGGAACCCAATGTGGGACTCAATCCCAGGACCCCAGGACTACGACCTGAGCCAAATGAAGATGCTCAACCACTGAGCCACCCAGGTGTCCCCATTATTTGCACCCTTAACTTAACTGCACCACAGATACCCCAGCCTGGAAAATCTCATTAGCTCAGTAGTTTGGGGAGTCATTAACAACCTCAGTTACTTCATCTGTTTTATGGGTAAAGAAAACCAATTTAAGAGGCTTGGTGTCAAGGTTACATGACACATTGAACTGACATGCTTTTGAAGATTATCACGGGGTGTTGTTGTGTTGTTGCCCTGCTGGAGAACCCCAAAGGAAGTGGTGAACTCAGCCCCAGCTAGAAACAGGCCCAAGGTCTTTGACTCCCATATTACAATTCCTATGAAACTACTGGCAGGCTAGGAAGTAATAACTTTCTCAACAGAATGAAATCAAACTGCTCCGATCCTATTTGAACTTCAACTTCTTTTGTTCTTACTATATAATAATAGATTCTGCTGTCAAATCTGATTTTCTCAAATTCTCAAATTTCACAGTATTAAGAATGATTCACTTTCTTTAATATCAACATTCATTTGGAAATGTATTTTTAATTAATTTTGCACATCTTGGTGATCAAATACCAACTACATTCAGTAGTAGCCCAACAAATTCATGTCAGGTAAGTTTTAATCTTACTTAAGGTCAATTTCACACAGAAAGAGTTATTGTCAGAGTTTTTACTGACAGCTTCTAATTAATGTATACTTTTAGAAGGATGAATAATCATCAATGGGATGTTCAAAGAAAGATTGTGTTTCTTGATCATCCCCCCCACACACAAAATGATACCACTTATCATATTTGACATTTCTTCTTTATTTTTCCCCAAAGAATTTTTTCACATATTGAACAAGTTCCCCACATTTAAGGCTTTTTCAATTAAGACTTAATTTCGAAAAACATACTTGGTGGTTTGAGTCAAGAAAAAAATAACAGGCAGAGAGGTTTTCCCTAGCTGTTCCGTGTGATGAATAAAGGCAGCTTCATTTTGTCCATTTATTTATTCAATCTGTATTTATCAAGCACCTCTTAAGTGCAGAAGACCTTGCCTTTCTTTACTGAATCAATGAATAGCTCTATTTTTAGAAATTTCTTCTGATTTTCCTAGATCTCGGTGAAATTATTTTGAGACCTCTTTTTCAGACCCACTCATTCATTTATTCAACAGATCATTCTTGAGCAGTGCCATGCCCTCTTTTAGGCCTTGGAGACAGAGAAGCAAACAAGACAGACAAGGTTCCAGGTCCCATGGAGCTGAAGTCCCATTAGGTAGACCGACAACAAGCTCATAAACAAATATACAATATACTTTCAGGTGACAGTAAGTACAATGATGAAAATCAACCAAAACAATAATAAGGAGATCCAGAGTGAAGAGGACAACTATTTTAGACTGGGCAACCAGGAAATGCACTCAGGAGGAAGTGGTATCTCTGAACAGAGATAAGGGTGAAGTTAGGAGAGAATAATGTTGGGAGAGGATCATTCCAGGCAGAGGGAACAGGGCAAGAGTAGAAGAACATGAGGCAAGAGCTAAATCGTGTAGAGCCTTGTAGTCGTGATAAGGCATTTGAGTGTATTCTAAATGTGATGGGAAGTCACTGGGGGGTTTTGAGCTTGAAGGTGACATGGCCCAATTGGGTTTATAAAAAATGACCCTGGGTCTTTTGTGGAAATAGACAGTCTGATCAGGAGGCCAATGCAAGGAAACATGGTTAAATGCTGACAGTATTTCGAAAGTAGAGCTCTTGCAGAACTTGCTGAAGGACTGAATTTATGGTTTAGATGAAGAAGAGGAATTGACAATGATGCTTAGGTTTTTGCTATGAACAACTGGTAATTAGTTAGTGTTCTCATTTAATTGAAACAGGGGAGATTAGAGAATAGGTACAGTGGATGAGGGAGGCAGAACCAGGAACTGGGATTTGGATATAATAGAACATCTGTTGTGCAACAAAGAAAAATGTTCTGCTGGACACAGAGACTACAACTGTAAGAACATCAGTCATTGGAAGAAAACTGAAGAAGACGGGATCAAGACAGATGTGTGAGTTTATCATTGTCCTTCCCACTCTGGGGTAACTTCACCCCAGATACCAGGTGTGGGAGAGGGGCATGACTTTTGGGATATGGGGCTTTTAAGCTGAATGGTTAGGGAAGAACCAGGCTCTCTTCCAACATGATGAGGGACGAGGATGTAATAGCAATATGATCCAGTAGAATCATGCTCCTTCCCTATCTTGCCAGTCCATCCTCTGACGTGAATCAGGGACCAATACATAATAATAATAATAAGATATAGCAGAACCTTGTTCCATCCCTATCCTGCCCGCTCCTCTTTGAGTGTTCGGGAAGTGAATGAGGGATCCAAACTATGTGTTGCAGCTGTAGGACAAAGAAAGCTAGCAGCAGGATTTGCCACACTAATACTCATGATTAAAGAAGCACCAGCTCCCATCTGGGCATGTTTGGAGGGCTGTGGTCCAAGTCTCATGGTTGACCAGGATTGATGGCCGTAAGCACTAGCCTTGGCCAGTTTCTATGGAGACTTGCAAGAGGCCAATTTCCTCTCTACAGGGGATAATTCATGGACAAATTAATACTTATCTCTTTAAAAAACTTGGATTAAGTTGGTAGTGGTGGAGTGATGAAATGTGCTTGGATTCTGGGAACAATCTGAATGTAGATTTCCTTATAAAAAACAAAAAAAATAAAAAATAAAACCAAAACAAAACAAAACAAAAAGCCCAAACAAACAAATAAACAAACAAACAAAACCCTTACTAACGGTTGATCTTATGAGCTGAGTGGGAAAAGAGGTATCAAGGAGTATGTAGAGTTTTCTGTCCTGAACAACTGATTTAATCACGTCACTGACTGAAATAAGGAAAGTTAGGGAAGTGTGTAGTGAGGGTGGAGGTGGAGTCAAGGAGGTTCTGATCTGGAAATGGCTGATAGACACCCACATAGAGAGGTGGACAGCTCCTGGAGTTTAACGGAGAGATCTGGGCAGGGGCTACAATTTTTGGAGTCATCAGCATGAAAATGCCTCCTAAAGCCATGGGACTGGGTCATCTTAGGAACAAATATAAAAGTGAAAAGGGCCAACAAATTGAACCCTGCTTGGGTTATGTTAATATTTAGATGTCTAGAGTAGACCTAATGTCCACTTCTCCTAATGCCCACTAGACTCTTGATTGCCTTCACCAAGAAAAGAGGGAACATTCGAGCACAGTGTAATCTCACAACAATATCTGCAATTTACAGCATAAGGCAGGCCTGAGATAGATCAGGAGCATCATGTTCCAAGGCAATGAGGGAATATTTACAAACACAGATACAAAACATGATGAGTGTACAGATATTAAACGACAGCTTTCTCTCTGCTCCTCCAAGGAGAATTACCTGCCAGCTCAACAGAAAATTGACAAAATACATACTCTGCCTACTCTTTCAGGGATTTCAATGAGAATGATATAATTACGTCAGTTTTTTGAGGAAAATCTGTTTTGCTTTGAATGCAGCATTTTATCCTATTTTTAACGGGGGCCGTATTTTACTCTCCTCCTGTAAAACTACAGAACTATTTAATTATTAGACATTCCCTTCACTTGATATGTCTCTTCTCTGTTTCGAGACTAGGTCTTTCAGGCCAATGTTTCAGTTACAGAGCGTTGATATTTCATACATGGTTATTCTGCTACAGATCATGCCTCTATTCTTTAATACTCTAAGGAGAAATCATCAAGGAAATTTGAAAATGCCATCATCCTTCCCTCCACTTCCGGATTTACAGCCAGGAATGGGTTGTGGCCTAAGCCAAATGAAGTAGACATTAAATCATGATTCGTAATACTTAATCAGGAACCGAAAGAGTCTTGGTTGGTAGGAATGGAGCAACACATAAAACATCCAACAGTATAAAATAGGGAACTATTCCATTCTCTTTTTATTTTAGCTTATTTCCTCCCTCTCAAACAAAAAGATCTGGGTTTTTTTAACAGTTACAGTGCAACATTTGGGATTCTAAAATTTGTCAGGTACAATCTATGTGTGAGAATAACCAAGACATTTCTGGGGAAAATAAACAGTAAGTTATGAAGGGTGTGGCAAAAACATCTACTGCTCACCCAAAATCTGTTTTTTTGTTTTGTTTTGTTTTGTTCTACATTTCTCAGCTTCCTAGTTGTTAATGGGATGATGCGATCTGGTTCTGGCCAATGTGTCAGAAAAGGTGTTATTACTTCTGGGTCAAGCCATTTAATATTCTGGGCCACATTTCTTTCTTCCCATACTTTGGTGAGCTGAAGGCCATGTATTAAGATTATAGCATCATACATGGAAGTAGCTTGTGTCATTGAATCTCTGCATGGAAGACAACTGGCCTGGAGCATTACCTGATCCATGGTGGAGTTTGGGTGAATGTGAAATAAGTGTTTGTTGTATTAAACTACAGAGATTTGGGGGTTCATGTTTTCCCATAGTATATATGTATATATTGACACAAAAAGAGATGCTCCTCAACAGATACTACCAAACAGATCAAGGAAATATAAAATCATTCATAAATAGACCCATGTCTACTTGAAAGTTTAGTATATGACAATGAGGTTTTAGACCAGGGAGGAAATGTGGATTACTGGTGCATGCCTAAGTTAACAAATTAACCCCAAATTCGGTGTTACAAAATAACAATAATCATTTATTGGCTCTCATAGATTAGTGGTTCAGGAATTCAGACAGAACATCATGGAAACAGCTTATCTCCACACCCTGTACACTATCTAGAGCCTCAGCGAGGGCAGCTCAAAGGCTGAGGGCTGGATTTTTCTGAAGCCTCATTTACTCACATGTCTAAGGCTGGTGCTGGTCATTGGCTTGTGGCCTAGTTGGGACTGTCAGCTGGGGCAACAACATGTGGCCTCTCTGCGTTGCCTGGACAGCCTCACAGCATGGTGGCTGGGTTTTAAGGGTGAATATAGCAAGAAAAAGATATATATATATATATCTTTTTCAGAAATATACTGTCATAAAAATACAATCTGCCAGAATGATAATGGGTAATATGTTTGTTAAGGATCCAGTACCACTTATGTCTTCCTACTGCATGCCCTCCTACTATAGAGATGAGAATAACAAACATTTTCTTATATACAGATTTGGTTTGAACAGGTTACTGAAATTGTAGCTATAATTGTATGAAAGAAGAGATGCAGCAGATAAGATTTTCTAGAATTAAAGATGCTTTGGTAGATCTTCCTCAAATTACAAACTAGTACATAGGTTAAATTTCCATCTACATTATTTCATTTAGTTATCTCATATTTTTGGAAACAATTTGGGTTATTTGCTGAGATATTTTTAACATTCAAAGCCTTGAAAAATTCCAGGCCAGAGATATTTTTGTTATATTATGTGAAGTAGAGTTACAGGCTTTTGTTTCCTATGTGTCTATGTACTATAGTAAATGAAAAAACAATTTTCAAGGAGAATCTTAGCCTTGCCCACGGTTTTCCCATGTCTTACCTTAAAGCAGAGGTAATATGGCTCCTGATTCAGTCATATACCCTTATTAAGTAGTTCCTAGCTTTCCACAAAAGGATGTCAATCCTACTCCCAGGTGATCGATTGTCTGCAAAAGTATTCCAACGTAGAAAAGGCTGACTGTTGGAACTCATAAGAGTGCAATCTCAAACCCTCTGTTGCTCTATTTTTTATTTAGCGTTTGTCTGATATAAAAAAATATCTAGGGAAGGGACGCCTGGGTGGCTCAACGGTTGGGCGTCCGCCTTTGGCTCAGGGTGTGATCCCGGAGTCCCAGGATCGAGTCCTGCATCAGGCTCCCTGCGTGGAGCCTGCTTCTCCTTCTGCCTATGTCTCTGCCTCTGTCTGTATGTCTCTCATGAATAAATAAATAAAGTCTTTAAAAAAATGTATCTAGGGAAGAATATCTGAGGGATATAGAATCATTTCTGTAGCCAACACTGTCATTGCTCTGCCCCGATCCCCTAGGATCCCTTTTTATCAGTGTGTGTTCCTCCCACAGCTTCTGCAACTCTTTTGGGGAAGACTGACCTCAAGGCACTGGAGCCACTTTGCCCACAGGCACTAGAGCAGGAAGTACCAGGGACTTTACATCACCCCAACCCACACCCCTAGATTCCCTTTTATGGATGACTGATGGGTGCAGGAGAACAAAGCCCAGTTCCTTCGCCCCAAGCCAGAACAGACCCTGAGTTGTAATTTCTCCTCCAGAGCTCCGTGCAGAATCAGGTTGAGGCTGGCACATCACTGGAACTCACACCCTTGCTCAGCTTCTCACCCTCTTCCATCTTGTCCCCCTAACTCCCTTGCCAGTTTCCCCTGGGAAAACTTTTTAAATAAATCACATTTTGGGTGCACAAATTTGGGTCTTCAAGTTAGGGTCTGCTTCTGAAGAATAAGACCTAAGTGCTATTCATCTCCTTAGCTATTCTACTATCTTTGTGAATAGGGTTGATCACTAGAGAGTGGGCTACATGGTATAGTTCTAAAGAATCAGAATCTACATGCCGATGAGATCCCTCGGAGACCTGTGTGTACATTAATGTTCCAGAAGCACTTTTCTGAGAAAGAGTTTTATGAACTGGTTCAAGAAGAAGTAAGACATTGGAGTAGACCAGAAATAGAAATGGAATAGACCAGAGTAGACCAGAAATAGACCGTGGAAGAAATCACAAACCTTGTCAAAAATGAATTATTGAGTTATTTTCATTTTTCTAATATTCCAATGCTATTTAAATAATTCCAAAGTAGAGAAAGTGATGGAAAGCTTCCAACTCATTTTATGAAGCCAGCAAAACCACGATATTAAAACCTGATAAAGATTAAACACTCCAAGAGAAAGCTTATTTAAATAGTCCAGTGAATACATAGAAACAAAAATCCTAAATCCAGCATGAAAAGAAAAGAATAGTACACCATAATGAAAAAGAGTTTGTACTAGGAATGCAAGGGTTACTTAATATTTAAAAATCCACCCACATAATTTATCACATCAAGGGAGAAAAGTCAAAATTTCAATACATATCCCAAATTAATTAATCGATGATAAAATTAAATATTCCCTAATTACAAATATGGGTACTAAACTGGGACTAGAAGAACACTTTGCCAACATGGTAAATAAATATTTTGCAAACCAACAATTTACATTATTCTGACAGGCTTTTCAACTGAAGAGAAGAATAACACAAGGCTTCTTAACATCATCACTATTCTTTTTCCATTCGTTATAAGTTCCAAAAAACATAACAAAACAAGAAAAGAAATAGAAGGTATAAATATTGGATAGAGAACAAAACTAATGGTATTTTCAAATTTTTTCTTGAAACCTCAAGAAAATCATCCATGAAAATGTTATAACTACTAGGCAGTGATGGATAACAATGTAAATACACAAGTAAGATAACTTTTCACATATTAAAAATATTATTTCATTCACAAAATGACCAAAAATATGATGTATTTACAAATGGTCTTAACAAGAAATGTGTAATGCTGTGTAAGGAAAACAAACAAACAAACAAAAAAACACTGAAAAGAAGAGTTTATGATGCACAAAGGACACTGTATTTCTGGCTAAGAAAATCCATTATTATTAAAGTGTTAATTCTTCCCAGTTTGCTTTATAAATGTGATACATTTCTGATCTAATCCAACACCAACTTAACATTCTTGCAACTTGACAAAAATGCTTTTCGAGTTTATCCAGAAGAATAAACACACAGGAATAACCAAGAAAATTTTAAAAAGAAAAATGAGAAGGGACTTGAAACCAAATGTTGAAATATATTATAAAGCCACAATAATTTGAACAATCTGGTACGGATGCAGGACTAGCCAAACAATTCAAGGTAACAAAAATAGACGGTCCAGAACAGACACAGGAATGTTTGAGAATTTAGCATACTATGATTGCAGTCTCATTTAAGAACCATATTTATTATATAACTTGACTAAATATTTGTGGAAAAATTCATTTAACTTCATCATATTCCAGAAGAGATTACAGTTGGGCTAAACATGTAAACTTTTAAGAAAAAAAAAAAAACGTGAATGTCCCAGAAGACAAAACAGATATACATTTATGTAACTTTTGGGGTGCAGTAAGTTTTTCTAATCACAACACTGAAAGCAACATCAGAAAAAAATACTATTTGACAATATAAAAACATTAATACATAAAAGAAACAACAATATATGTTAAAAACTCAGGCCTATTGTGCTCCTGTGTTGGAATACACAAACGGAATTGGGAAAACATCATTACTACATATGAACTAAAAACATAAATATACACAGTAAAGTGCTTTCACAAATAAAAAAAAAAGTGAAGTTAAAACTGGCAAAGACCATGGAAAGGATAATTCACCAAACTGCAGAGCCCAAGGCTTTATTTTTAGGAAAAGTTTAGCTTCTTTAAGAACAAAGTGCAAATCAAAATAACAGTGAATGTATCAAACTGACAAGAATTCAATAAAATTATATTCCACAAAGTCTTGGTAAGTGGGCCAGCAACCGGTATTCTCAAATACAGCTGGCCAGAGTGTAAATTTTTGTAACATTCTATATAGAAAAGTGGTCATTTATATACTTAAAAAAAACTCAAATTTTGACCATTGGGCTTCTAGGAATTTGTCCTTAAGGAAATACTTATAAATTTTTGTGATGATTTATCTATAAGTATGTCCACAGCATCATTTCTTATAGTATCTGATCTTGGAAAACAACTCACTATTTTACAATAAAGGATTAGTTCAATAAATAAATGCCTTTATCTAATGAAATACATAGAAGCTATTAAACATATTTTTAAAGACTATTTAATGACTTGGGAAAATGTGCATGATATACAGTTTAATTAAAAACAGATTGCAAAATAATATGCAGTTTGGACCTCTTGTTAAAAATCATATCCATGCATAATATAAGACAGGAAAAATACACGCCAGAATGTTAACAATGCTTTTTTCCTAGATGCTGGGATTTCAGGTTATTTTTAACATCTTTTTTCTGCTTACCTGTTTCAGATTTTCTTCGATGAACATGCCTTCTTCTATAATCAGAAACTATAAATACATTAAAATTAACTTTTAAAAAGGCAAAAAAAAAAGAGAAACAAGCAGTCTTGTGGACCTCTTGGTGTGTCCTGTGGAAAGTATGTTATCAGTATGCATTTGTCATGATATGCAGTGCCTCCTTCGGGGGAATACCCAGGAGAAATGCTTGTCCATTCTTGACATGAACAACCAATGACAGTTGCTCTTATCCTGAGCAGTTGACCTGTTTTTATCTGATGGACCCTATGAACCATGTAAACCAGAAAGCTTGGAGACAACCTATGTTCACCTCTGTAAACAAGGGTATGAATCTATGTGACATATAATTGTTCCACTTAGGAACATTGTCATCTCTATTTTATGTATTCTGAAAAGTTAGCTTAAGTCTTCTCCAGGAAAGACACAGAATTTGTATAAAGTAGTAAGTACACCCATTAAGGGCTCTGAAGCAGTAAGAGAATTTCCCAGCATGCAAGAACCATAGAGCACAGCAGAGGTGAATCAGTACTAGACCCACTAAAGAACTCATTCCTGGTGTGCCTGGGTGGCTCAGTTGGTTAAGCATCTGCCTTAGGCTCAGATCATGATTCCGGGGTCTTGGGATCCAGCCCTGCATCAGGCTTCCTGCTCAGCGGAGAGTCTGCTTCTCCCTCTCTGTCTCCCCGTCTGCCCTTCCCACCTACTCATGCATTCTCTCCCTCTCTCTCTCTCCCCTCTCTCAAATAAATAAATAAAATCTTTTTTTAAAAAAAAAGAACTCATTTTTTAAGCAACTGAGAAGAGTAAGTCATTCATTCACTCAACTAAAGTTAATTAGCTGAGGGTCTCTGATATGCCAGATACCGTTCTAGGTATAAGATCATTAATGAGGATATTGCATAATTCCTATTATTAGGGACTGAATTGTGCCCCTTCCCCATTCATATGTTGAAGTCTTAGCCCTCAGCCCCTTGACTTTGGACTTCTGGCCTCCATAACCTTGAGACAATAAATTTTTGTTGCTTATGTCATCCAGTCTATGATACTTTGTCATGGCAGCCCTAGGAAATGAAGCCACCTACCATTGAGAGGATAAGGAACAAATAAGTAAACAGACAAACAAATATATGACCAGGAGATGTGAACTGTCTCGATTGAATACGCAGGAAGGATTGTCATGGGAAAGTGCAGTTTAAGCTATGAACTGAAGGATGAGAAGGAAGTGGCCCATGAATGAGGGAAATCATCCCAAGTAGAGGAGCATGTGTGCAGGTCCAGGGCAGGGAAGAAGTGAGGTGGCTCCAGAATCTAAGAGTCAGTCAAGCTAGACTGGGTCCTAGGGGAGGCACTGGAGACAGACATCGGGACCCACTCGGATTCTTCTGTCACTGTTGTCATCTTTTTTTTTTTTAAGATTTTATTTATTTATTTGAGAGACAGAGTGAGTGAGAGAGAACACACATGAGCAGGTGCAGAGGGAGAGAGAGAAGCAGACTCCCTTGCTGAGCAGGAAGCCTGATGCAGGGCTCAAACCCAGGATCCTGGGATCATGACCTGAGTCAAAGTCAGATGCTTAACTGACTGAGCCACCCAGGCACTTGTGTTGGAGCAGATGTGGTGAAGTGTAATGAGTCCTCAATACCCAGCGTGGGCTCTATCATTCATTACTAACATTACTAACTTGGTTTTGGGATCAAGCTCTTTGTTATAAAAAGTATCTTCGATCACAGATACATGAATCCAGAAAGTCTGGTGAGGGGAACAGGAAAACTTTCTTTCACAATTCATTCTTTTTTTCTTATTCTTCCTTATTTGGGGGGAGGGTTCTTTCTATTTTATTTATTTATTTTTAAAAACTTCCAGTATAATAAACAGTGTTCTATTAGTTTCAGGTATACAATATAGTGATTCAACAATTCCATACATTACTCAGTGCTCATCACAAGTGTACTCTTAATTTTGGTAAAGATGTGGTTCATGATACTCTCTGCACTTCTTAAACTCTTTTCCCTTTCCTAAGACTTCCTTGTGCCTCTAGAATTTCTAGGTCACTGCCTGATTCCTGGAAAAATGTATGAAAAGGTGGTGGCCACCAAGGGAGGTCTTAGTAAGTAGAAAAACTGTGACCCCATGGTCACGTGTGGATGAAGGTCCAGCACTGGAAGTTTCTCTAAATAAATTTCATTCTCTTCACACCCTCACAGTCACTCATCAACCACCTAAGTTCACTCATTCGATTACACCCCCACCCCACACCCTGCCGTCACTGAAGGGTAACCTCATTTTACTTTGAGGGCTAACTCCCAATTAGCCTTGGAGCTGTTACCTACTAGTGTCCTCTATTGATTCTGAGCAAGATTTTACTTTTATGACCAAGTCCCCAAAATGCTTATTCCGCTAATAGCAAATGTTCACCATGTAGTTACTCCAAAATTGATGTTATTTAAGGTTCCAACGCATATCAAACTGATCGTTCAGTAAGTACATTAAAATAGATCGGGCCCTTTAAAGCTATAGATTTTTTTTTTGACTTGTCATCCTGAGCAGATTTCTGTATTCACTTTATACACAGCACAAAGACAGGATTAAAATGGCTTCAAGACACTCATTCTAGTTAAGCCAAAGCACATTTTTAAAAATAATCGAATAAAAGCCATCTTCTTTTTTTTTTCAAATAAGTTGAACAGAAAGGAATTCTTTAAAACGAAAAAAAAGAGATCCAAGAATATTATGAATATGCTCTACAACTTAAAATTTAATACTGCAGCTTGATTCTCCACTAACTTTTTTGTGCATTTCTAATATAGACATATGGCTTTGGGAGCCCATCTAGAAGAGTAACCAATAAGTAATGGTTGAGCACAGCTGAACGCCCACTTATACGTGTAGATGAGTATAAGGCTGATTTTGAACACATTCCCTTGCCAGTTTGTTATAGGATGCTAATATTATTACCCCTTACTTTTCATTTGCATGCTTATGAAAGACCAAATAGCCCCCACCCCCAGTATGTTGTCATGGGTACGGAGCCCTGGGGACCAGTACCCACAGGAGGTGGAAGTGTTCTGTGGCAGTTTTCTGGGTCAGTGAACAGTTTCCAACATGAATCCAACAGGTCTTGCCTTTCTTTGCCCACTCCTACAGTCTCCATTGTACTATATGTTGTGCTCCGTTGAGAAGTCACTAACTTTGAAATATCAGGGAATGCTGGATGCTTTCCCAACGGCAACACGTGGGAACTTTCCAACTAACACAATAGCCTTTTCTCAATAGGTATTTGCTTTTACTTCCTTATAGCTTTTAATACAGTTGGCCATTTCCTCCTTGAAATCCTCTCCGCCTCCAGCTTCAGTAATGCCACACTATTGCAATAATCCTCCTGCAGCTATGAACGTGCCCTCTGTAGCCATGCCTTGTGTATCCTCATGTCTGTGGTTCAGTGTGGACTCCACTAGATGTTTCTTTTCCACAATTTGCAAATGACAAAAAAAAAATCAACGCCCCTGTCGTCTTTGAAAACTCCGAAGACCATCCCATAGTGACTTGACCTGTCACTGGTTGCACACTATTTATATCATTTTGGACAATAATCACATACAGCCCTGGGACATCTCCTGTAATGTAACCTGATATTTTCATAAGTTTTTTACCTTCTTCTTAGAAAAAAACACATTCTCCTCAGGGGCAGAGAGAGGGAGTTAGCAATTTGACATGTAACCCATTGGTCCTCCCCATTCCTGTCATAGGGATCGGGGGGGGGGGGAGAATTGTTAGAGCAGAGTAAACGGGGAAAAGGTACTTGGTTTTGGGTTTTGAAATTTTTTAAAAGATTTTATTTGTTTATTCACGAGAGACACAAAGAGAGAGGCAGAGGCAGAGAGAGAAGCAGGCTCCCTATGGAGCCCCGATATGGGACTCGACCCCAGGACCCCAGGATCACAACCTGAGCCAAAGGCAAACACTCAATCACTGAGCCACCCAAGCATCCCTGGGTTTTTGAATTTAGGCTTTTGGAAATGGTGGCAAAACCAGTAGCTTGATAGCAAAGGATTGAGTTCTAAGAGTATATAGTCTTTTATAATTGTAAAAGCCAATGATACTCAGGAGTCATCGACTGCTAAAGAAAGGCATGGAGCTTTTGCAGGGAGTGGGAGATGAGAATGGAAACCTGTGTTCTCAATATCATTTTTTTTTACATTTTCGGTTTTCCTTCAAAGCATCTAGAAGACCTGAGGGTGACAGACAAATAATCATAGAATGAGTGAAAGATCAATTAATTAATTTGAAACTCTAACTTAGTAGCCATCTTCAGATTGAAACACAAGGGCCTAAAGTTTTACATTTCACCCAAAGATTGAGAGAACTATATTCAAAAACCAGACACTCCCCCTTCTTCCTACAACTCATCCATTATTCTGTTCAAGAAATAGACTTCTCGTTTCAGAGAGGTGGGCAGATGTAAGGTGTCCTTAGCAATGCCTCCTACTTCCACAGAAGCCATAATGCCAATCTTGGAGAGATGAGAGGACTCAAGTCCAAAGGGTTATCTGAAAATATCTTTGCAGTTCGTCATCACAGTCATGCAGAAAAATGTGATGATGCAGATGAGAAAAAAAAGCTCATGGAGACATCATTTAGGGGATAGAGGACAATAGCATTAAAAGCGGAACTATAGAAGAATTCTGTTGAGATATGCCATGTATATCTGCTCATGTAAAATAGCTGAGTTATGAAAGCAAAGTTTTAAAGAACCATTACAAATGTCCAATTAAAAGCCAACATATGATTATAAAAAATGTACCACTCCAGTGCAGGATGCTGATCGTGGGGGAGGCTGTGCACGTGTGGGGGCAAAGGGGTATTGGGAACTCTCTGTAACTTCTTTTTTTTTAAGATTTTATTTATTTGAGAGAGAGAGTGAGAGCACGAGCAAGTGCATGAGCAGGGAGGAGGTGCAGAGGGAGAGGGAGAAGCAGACTCTCCCCTGAGCAGGGAGCCCGACTCAGGGCTTGATCCGAGGACTCTGAGATCATGACCTGAGTGAAAGGCAGATGCTTAGCCAACTGAGCCACCCAGGCCACCCCTAGAACTCTTTGTAAATTCTGCTCAGTTTTGCTGTTAGCCTAAAACTGCTCTAAAAAATGAAGTCTTTTATAAAAAAAAAAGCCACCATACTAAATCTGTAGAGACAGAAGATTAGGGGTCGCCAGAGGTTTGGGGGAGGCCAGAATAGGGAATGGTTGCTTAATGGGTAGGGAGTTTTCTTTTGGGAGGATGAAAACTATTTGAACTAGATAGACGTGGTATTTACACTGCAACATGAATGTACAAAATGCCACATAAAGGGTTTATTTTATGTTATGTGAATTTCCCCTCAATTTCTTAAGAAGTCACCATAGAATAGAGGAGCTTTTTCAAAAATACTTCACCTGGAATTGTAATCTCCCAACACAGTTCTCTAAAAAGGACTTCTGTGATCCAATTTATTCTGAAGCAGTGCACATGTATCCTCTTCTTGGATATACGTACTCTGCTTTAGTGTATTACAGACACTGAGTGCTCATGCAATCAAGCTCTTTATGCTTTTTTTAATTAATTAATTAATTAATTAATTAATTTTTTATTGGAGTTCAATTTGCCAACATATAGCATAACACCCAGTGCTCATCCCATCAAGTGCCCCCCTCAGTGCCCGTCACCCAGTCACCCCCACCCCCGCCCATCTCTCTTTCCACCTCCCTTTGTTCGTTTCCCAGAGTTAGGAGTCTCTCAAGTTCTCTCACCCTCTCTGATATTTCCCACTCATTTTCTCTCCTTTCCCCTTTATTCCCTTTCACTATTTTTTATATTCCCCAAATGAATGAGACCATATAATATTTGTCCTTTTCCGATTGACTTACTTCACTCAGCATAATACCCTCCAGTTCCATCCACGTCGAAGCAAATGGTGGGTATTTGTCGTTTCTAATGGCTGAGGAATATTCCATTGTATACATAGACCACATCTTCTTTATCCATTCATCTTTCGATGGACACCGAGGCTCCTTCCACAGTTTGGCTATTGTGGCCATTGCTGCTATAAACATCGGGGTGCAGGTGTCCCGGCGTTTCACTGCATCTGAATCTTTGGGGTAAATCCCCAGCAGTGCAACTGCTGGGTCATAGGGCAGGTCTATTTTTAACTCTTTGAGGAACCTCCACACAGTTTTCCAGAGTGGCTGCACCAGTTCACACTCCCACCAACAGGGCAAGAGGGTTACCCTTTCTCCACATCTTCTCCAACATTTGTGGTTTCCTACCTTGCTAATTTTCCCCATTCTCACTGGTGTGAGGTGGTATCTCATTGTGGTTTTGATTTGTATTTCCCTGATGGCAAGTGATGCAGAGCATTTTCTCATGTGCATGTTGGCCATGTCTATGTCTTCCTCTGTGAGATTTCTCTTCATGTCTTTTGCCCATTTCATGATTGGATTGTTTGTTTCTTTGGTGTTGAGTTTCATAAGTTCTTTATAGATCTTGGAAACTAGCCCTTTCTCTGATACGTCATTTGCAAATATCTTCTCCCATTCTGTAGGTTGTCTTTTAGTTTTGTTGACTGTTTCTTTTACTCTTTATGTTTGTTTGCATAAGGGCTCTCATCTCCAACTCTCTGCATTATATCTGATAACATTACACAGAACGCATTTTGGGAAATACTCTGCTGGATCTTTCTAAGACAAGAAACCCCCCACCCATTCTTGTTTTAATGGTTCTAGGAAAAAGGTTTTTATACAGCAACCTTTCTTGGTATTTGTTGAAAACAACTTATCCTTCAAGCAGAAATAACATGAGATCTTTCGCTAATGTTCAAGACTACAATGGGTGGCCTTAGTAAACCCAATTCTAAATGAATGAAGAGATGTTAGAGTAATAAAGACATAATACTGCTCTTAACTACCATTTGGTTTGTAGGCAGGAGTGGCACACTAGGAAAACTTATTATCCCAGCCATGCAGAGATCAGCTAGCCTTAGAGTTTGAGATTTTATTCATTTGCACAAATTGCATTCTATATACACTTTGATAAGTATGACATAATATGAGGGTACATCTAAAATAGCTGACTTTTTAATAGCAGATATAAAGATGTCCAATACAAAGGCAATTTAATAGAGTGAAATGGCTCAAGGCTATTTCTTCATTATAAGTAAATACATCCTCATGAATCTTCAGTCTAAAGCCATTTTTTAGATTCCCAAAGTGTTGATTTAATAATAATTACCACCACTAACAATATCTGTGGAATGGAATTATCTGTTTTATGATTGAAATCAGTTATCCTCAACCAGGGGTGGGATATAATTTTGGTGTGGGGTGGTGGTGGTGGTGGTGGCGGGGGTTGGGGGGGATGGGGCCCACTGCCTTCTCCCAGAGAGATGGATCGGAATCTCTGGGAGGGATGTTTATTTGAAAATGAGTTGGAGGGTATTATGCTGAGTGAAATAAGTCAATCGGAGAAGGACAAACATTATATGGTCTCATTCATTTGGGGAATATAAAAAATAGTGAAAGGGAATAAAGGGGAAAGGAGAGAAAATGAGTGGGAAATATCAGAGAGGGAGACAGAACATGAGAGACTCCTAACTCTGGGAAACGAACAAGGGGTGGTGGAAAGGGAGGTGGGAGGCGGGTGGGGGTGACTGGGTGACAGGCACTGAGGGGGGCACTTGATGCGATGAGCACTGAGTTATGCTATATGTTGGCAAATTGAGCTCCAATAAAGTTTATTTAACTCCAATTAAAAATAAATAAAATAAATAAAATTAAAAAGAAAATTGTCAATATTATAATTACAGATTTGATTTTCATCCCAATAATTAATTCACCTTGAAGATGTAATCACAATTAAGAGGATGTAGGAGTTTTCAGCTCCTCAAATGCAGACATGCATTAGGAAAGAGAAACATAAAGGAGCATATTGTCTAGAGACAGATTAAACAGATGGGCTATTTCTTCACCACCCACACTACACATTAGCTTCCCCAATGCCTGAGCCCTGAATGTCCCATAGGTCTGGACTTCCCCAATCCGAGTGTGAGTGGGTGGGGCGGGTGTTCCAGGAAGTAACATCTCAGGAGCCCACACTCTGACTCAGGCTTTCCCTAGAAGCCCATCTGGCTCTTTATTCCCAGAATTCCTGGCTTTGGCATCTGGGATCACCTGTTCCATGCTTCTGACTTTCCTCAAAGTCATAGTGCCGGAACCCAATGGATTACTACTGCGTAAACGTGCTGGGTTGTAAGAACATCTCTGGTGTAACTGCCTGCTTCAAAATGACATCATTCTCCTGTGCATGCACACAGCATCTACACATGTGCACGCGTGTGCACACGCACACACACACACACACACACACACACACTGCATTAGCTGGCCCTGCACTCCTGGCCACTGCTGATTGGACCAGGGCTACATAAACAACCCACCTGAACCACTTTCTTTCTCCAAGGAATTTAAAATTGAGGCTCAGAGGTACTGGGACCTTAGGTGACAAGCAGAAGAAAGACTGGGCTGGGAACATCCTATTGGACCATGAATCCCTGAAGAGGCAGAAAAAGTCATCCTGGAGGCAGAGGGTAGCAAGAGGAGGACAGTCAAACAGATAAGCAGAATGAAGCAGGTTTAAGAGAGTAGGTGGCCCTGGGGAACAGAGAAGCCCTGCTGTACTTCTGATGGTTTTTCAGGCTCTGGTTCAAGACCATGCTGTGTTCTTCCTTCATTTTCTGGTTTCTGACATACCTCTATGTTGTCATAATAAATCCTCCTGATGGATTTTTGTTTTCAACCTAAGATAGCTCATGCAATTTTCCGTTACCTGCAGCCAAAAGATCTGTCACTAAAAATCAAAATTTTAAATTATTAGTTCAAATTTCACCGTCTTTAGACCATTCAATTCCAGTTTTTAATGCACCTATAAGAAAGAGTACTTAACTCACGTGTGAAACTGCCAACGTTACTTTCAGCTCATATTTTACAGCTTGTCACATGTATATGGATTTCGTTCCTATCAGAACAATAGAAGCTAACGTTAACGTGTGACATAACGTGCAACATTACATGTAATATAGCATATTTCCGGGTTCCAACGTTCAGGGCAGACATCTTCAGGGAGCCATTATTCTGTTTAACACAGCCTGAGTACCTTGGCTGTTCCACATGGCTAGCGTCAGCTTTCTGACAGCACAGGGCTCTCAGAATGGTCAAGCTTCTTACATGGTGGTCGACTGGCTCTTAGAGTGAGCTTTCCAGGCAGAAAGCTTCAATGTGCAAGCATTTATCAAGTCACTGCCTGCGTACAGCTTGGCAGCGCCTCATTGGCCAGAGCAGGTCATACGCTGAAGCCCACGGTCAATGTGGAAAGGGAGTACCCAGAGCAAGTGTACACGCAGGCGTGGCTGATTCAGGGCCCCGACTCCAACGGTTATCACAATCACAACTGGAGTGTTCTTTCCAGTAAGCTTTGCACGCCCTCTTCGAATGTCCAAAGTTGCAAAAGAGAGAGCATAAGCGGTACAAAATATTGTCTAATTCAAGAAACGATTCCTCCTTCGAAATAAGAACGAGAATGGACATACTCTGCTATCACCAACTCGTGCACATGACACAGATTCCCTGAGAAGCTTCCTGGGTCCCAGGTCTTGGATGCTAAGCTCTTGACCAGCCACTGGACGCTTGAATAAGAAGCATTATTAGAATCCACAGAGAGCGTCAACTATGTCCCCACAGGCACTTACACAAAGCAAGAAAGAGCAATTGGTCCTGGGTGCTACTTTTAAAGAACACTAATGGGTCACACGTGTTACTTTGTTTATGTATAGAGCAAGATGAGTTGTCCCACTGCGGTCAGCCCAGATGAAACGTCTCTGACTGCTTCTAGTCCTCCATTGATGCTTCTTGCCGAACGCAATGATCATTGCAATGGTGTTAAATGGTGATTTTTTTTCTATTTTTGACATTCCTTTTAATTCTATTTGTGACCTTTCTACTGGAAGGAAAAGTATAAGAGCACCAGAAGCATCTTTTGTTCTAATATTTGATCTTGACACAGGGCTCCTGAGACCCTTGCAAATTCCTAAGTGATAAGAGCACTAGGAGTATCCTTTGTTCTAAGATTTGGTCTTTGATCCTGGTTCCTGACATACAGGTCCTAAATCCATTGTTATTTTCCTGGTGATAGAGAGTGTCTTTTGTTCTAGTGAGGTGATTCTTGGTGGCTCCTGGATAGTTTTAGGATAGGGGCTGGTCACCAGAAAGATCAAACCATGATTAGAAGCTTAGAACTTTTCGCCCCGCCTTTCATCATTTGAGAAGGGGAGAGTGGCTGGAGATTGAGCCTATGTGAGGAAGCCTCCATAAAAATTCCCAAAGTACAGACTTTGGAGTGCTCCTGGGTTGGTGAACACATCCATGTCCTGGAAGGAGGGCACACTTCAACCCTCAGAGACGGAAGCTCCTGAACTCAGGACCCTTCCAGATCTCACTCTGTATCTCTTCATCTGGCTGTTCTTTGTATCCTTTAAAATATTCTTTGTAATAAATTGGCCCTAGTAAGTAAACAGTTTTCCTAAATTGTGTGAGCCACTCTGGGAGATTATCAAGCCTCAGGAGGGAGTCGCGGGATGCTCCAATTTGCAGCCAAGCTGGACAGAAGTTGGGGGTAACCTGAGACTCACTACCTGTGATTGGCATCTGAAGTGGGGGGTAGTCTTGTAGAACTGAGCCTATGGGGTCTATGCTAACTCTGGTGAGGGTCAGAATCGAATTGGATTTTAGGGTGCCCAGCTAGAGTCAGAGAATTGGTCAGTGTGGGGAAAGCCCCACAAATCTAGTGTCAGAAATATCCAATGTGGGAATAAAAGGAAAACAAGAGTTTTTCCTAGACACATGGACACATGGATTCTTATTTATTTAGTGGGTTATAACCCTGTATTATTGTTTATTTTAAACTTAAATGGTCTCAGATTAGCCAATAGTGGCTCTTGTGCCCTTTTGTCATGTCTTCTTGGCTCTTTGAGCACTTCCTTACTGGTTAGCATAATAAGACGTTCCAGATTCATCTTGTACTTTCTCTGCCCCCACCCTGGAATCTCCAATTTCTCCAAGAAGTTCAGATTTCTTTTTTGGGGATAGAAACCAGATCTAGGTGCAAGGCATGTTCAATTGCTACTTAGGGTATCTCTAGGGTCGCTTCTAGGCCCTCTCATTGGACAGAGGTAGCAGACAGATGTACGCATACACTTATATGTACACAAAACAGAATTTTTGGAAAGTGGACAATGCACAGAAGAAGGGAAAAGAGAGACTGAGATAGGCACAATAATGGTCTCCCAAAGATGTTCATGTCCTACTCCCCAGAAATTGTAACTCTCCTGGGTCACATGGCAAAGGAGAATTAGAATTACGTGTGGAATTAAGTTTGCTGGTCGGCTGGCCTTAAGATGGAGAGATGATTCTGGATGATCCAGGTCCACCCAGTACAATTACAAGGATCCTTAAAAAGCAGAAGAGAGGGCCACCTGGGTGGCTCAGTGGTTGAGCACCCACCTTTGGTTCAGAACGTGACCCCAGGGTCCCAGGATCGAGTCCCGTGTCGGCCTCCCTGCAGGGAGCCTGCTTCTCCCTCTGCCTATGTCTCTGCCTCTCTCTGTGTGCCTCTCACAAATAAATAAATAAAATCTTTTTTTAAAAAGCAGAAGAAAGAGACAGAAGACAGATGGGTGGCATGAGAGGATCAACTACATGGCTGGTCTGAAGATGGAGATTCCATGAACCAAAGAAAGCAGTTGGCCTCTCAATGCTTTCAGTGCTAGAAAGGGAAAGAAGCTGATTCTCCTTGAGAACCTACAGAGGAGAATGCATCTCTGCCAACATCTTGGCTTTAGCCCCATCAGACCCGTGTGGGACTTCTGACCTCCACACCAGGAGGATAATAAATGTCTGTTGTTTTAAGCCATTCAGTCTGTGGTAATTTGTCACATTAGCCATAGAAAACGAATAGCAACTGCAACTCTTTTGTCAGGTCAGAGCCTAAAAAAGCCTAAGTCACCTCTGGGCAAAGCTGAGAGAATCACTGCTTGTGCATGTATGTATGTATGTACATATGTATGTATGTTTGTATGTATTTTGACTCGAAAGAGCCCCAACCCAACTCATCTGGGGAAATGTTCAGTATCGTTTCAGGCACAAACCTGGAGACCCTCAGTCATGGTGGATCCAACCAGAGACAATTTTATTTCTGTAAAACCTGAGTGTACAGGGAGCTCTCTCTGAGAAGCCAGCAGGGGCCCAGGCTCCTGTCTCTTGGCCTCACCAGCTCCAGGGTACTGGCCCTCACTGCGGGGTCTGAGGTGGCTCGCCACTACATTCTCATTCGGCCAGTGGACGGGGGAAAGGGGACAGGTATAACTCTTATCTGTATTTTATTTATTTATTTTCAAAGGTTTTATTTATTTATTTGGGAGAGAGAGAGAATGAGTGAGTGGGAGAGAGAGCACAAGCCGGGGAAAGAGGCAAAGGAGAGGGAGAAGCAGACTCCTTGCTGAGTAGGGAGCCCAACGTGGGGCTCCATCCCAAGATTCCAGGATCATGACCTGAGCTGAAGACCGACGCTCAACCGACTGAGCCACCCAGGTGCCCCTCTTCCCTTTAAAATTGCCCACACATCACTCCAATTCATATGCCATTGGCTAGAAATTAGCCACACGGCCACACCTCTAAGCAAGTGAAGTTAAGTAGCCTTGTGCTATCATCAAAGTTCTATTAGGATTGAAGAAGAGGAAAACAGGTAGAGAAGACAAGTAGCCAGGTCTTTCACATGGGTAACTGGTCTTCCTTAGTTAGGCTGTTTTGTGTGTGTGTGTGTGTGTGTGTGTGTGTGTGTGTGTTTTTAATGTTGTAAAAGTATATTGTTTCTTGTCTTGCGTAATTCTTCAGAAAATGAGTATTAAGCTCAGGGCTATTTCTACCTTATATGTTGATTCTTAACCAAAGGGGTGAACTAGTAGCTCACAAGAATCATTGTACCTGTGGGTTTCTTAATCTATTTAGCTGTCCTCTGGTCATCTGAGCTAACTTCTGATCAGGGTTCTTGAGCCTCCAGGCAGTGCTCCCCATCCCAGGCTCCTCCTGAAACTCTTCTCCCAGTTTTCTAGCATCACAGCCACCTTCTCCTGTGTGTCCTCAATGCTTGCTCTGTCTTCCTCAGTTTTCTCGCTGGCAATGGCCTCTGTGAAACATACCTGAACCAGAAACATCTCTCATCCTCACTTTTGTCATTCCTGTATTCTTTTCTTATTTGCTGCAGTGACAAAGTCCCCCACACGTAGTGACTCAAAACAGCACAAATAGGGGAGGAGGGTGGGAGGTGGGGGTGAATGGGTGACGGGCACTGAGGGGGGCACTTGACGGGATGAGCACTGGGTGTTATTCTGAATGTTGGTAAATTGAACACCAATAAAAAATAAATTTATTATAAAAAAAAACAGCACAAATATATTATCTCACAGTTCTGTTGACGAGAAATCTGACATGCGTCTCACTGGGCTAAAATCAAGATGTGACCAGACCCTCATTCATTCTAGAGCTTCTAAGAAGAGAATATATTCCTGGCCTTTTCTGGCTTCTGGAGGCTGCCTGCATTCCTTGGTTTATAGCCCCATGATCCATCTTCAAAGCCAGCAACAGTGGGCTAAGTCCTATTCATGTCACCTCACTCTGACCTCTTTTGTGGTTGCGTTACCCTCCGAGTGTCCCCATCTGCCCCCCTCTTCCACTTTTAAGGACCCTTGTGATTATATTGGGCTAATCACATAATCCAGAAGAGTCTTCCTATTTTAAGATCAGCTGATTAGCTATCTTAATTCCATCTGCTGTCTTAATCCCCCTTTGCCCTGTAATTTAACACACTCACAGTTTCTAGGAATCAGGACGTGGACATCTTTAGGAGAGGCACTATTCTGTCTATTGCAACTCCCAGACGTATTCCCCTTCTGTTGAAACCAAAAGCACAACTAAGTCTCTTTTCCCTCTCCCCCTGGTCTTTTCTCCACCCCAAGCCTAAGTCAGGTCATTACTCACCTCAAGGATTGGTAGTTAAGAAATAAGCTTTCTATCAATTATCACCTTACTTTACACATAATTGCTTTATTCATTTTAAGTTATCCTGTAAATGAATGTGTCACTCTTCAGTGTTCTTTAAGAAAAAAGATAGCAAAACGGAAAGGCAATCCTAACCCACACTTTTAATCTGTCTTGTACTTGATTGCAAGTTTTAACCACTTGACTTTGGGTTTTTGGCACTCTGTACAAAGTCAGTAGCAGCTTTTAAGAAATGGAACTCAACCTCACTCAGATTGATTTGTCAAGCCTGTTAAATAGAAACATTAATGTCATTTGTAATTTTGGAAGTTATGCCTGAGGCCTCAAAGCTGTTCCTAAACAGAAGAGCAAGTGAGGAGAGTGGGGACAGAATGAGATGTCCTTGAAATGTTTTTATGTTCAAATCATTTTAATGGGATTAGCTACACTGCAAGAGCACCCTCAAGGCCTGGAGCAGAGGGATTTGGTAGCCAAGAACATGGAAGGCGAACCAGAAAGGCTGGATTCCTACCCAGCTTTTATCACTGGCTTGTAGGCACTAACCACAATGCCTTCAGGTTTCATCATCTTCAGGTCAAGGGGGTAGATACCTGGTGTCAAACAGCTGCCTGCTAAAACAAGACCAGGAGAGCAGGGCACTTGAGTGGCTCAGTGGTTGAGTGTCTGCCTCTGGCTCAAGTCATGATCCCAGGGTCCTGGGATCGAGTCCCACATCAGTCTCCTTGCGGGGACCCTGCTTCTCCTTCTGCCTATGTCTCCGCTTCTCTCTGTGTCTCTCATGAATAAATAAACAAAATCTTAAAAAAAAAAGACCAGGAGAACAATTCTTGCTCCTCCTAGAGTTGATAGCAGATTGGAGAGAATGGTCTCTTCCTTGTAACTCTCTATTAGCTTGCATCTGATGGGATTGAGTTATAAAATGAGTTGGCCTGGATGATCTCCAAGGCCCCATGAGGCTGGGCCCATCTGGGGTTTGGTGACACAGTCTTACTCAACTGACAGCAGCTGCTCTGCCCTCAGATGGCCCGACCTCTGTTGTGCTCCAGGACCAAGGCCTCTCTGTGGCCTGGGTTGTGGCTTTACGCTGCACTTCTCTCTCCCTTCCTGAAAGATGAATCAGACTGGCATGACTCTTGCCACTCTCTGAGGGAACTAAGCAAATGTGAGTGTGCATGTGGGAGTGTCCCTTCCTAAGAACTAGACAATGGCATTTAGAGATGAATCAATCTTATCAGGCAAATACAGTCCATGCTCTACTTTATTTTCTTGTTAAGTAAATGACAAGCCAGTGAACTATTTACGTTTTACTCTGTGTGTTTTAGTAATGTAATATGACTAAGGCCTGGCTGGGCTATAACAAAATACCATAACCTCGGTGGTTTATGAACAGCAAATATTTATTTCTCATTGTTCTGGAAGTGGTTGTCCAAGATCACGGCGCCAGCAGATTTGGTGTCTGATGAGGGTCTGCTTCCTCATAGTGCCTTCTTACCATGTCTTCATAAGGTAAAAGCAATGAGGGAGCTCTCTGGGGGGGTCTCTTTTATAAGGGCACTAATCCCATTCAGGAGGGCTTCACCCTCATGACCCAATCACCTCCCAAAGGCCTCACCTGAAAGCACTATCACACTGGGGATTAGGCTTCAAAATGTGAATTGGGTGGGGGAGATGCATTCAATCTATAGCACATGGGGTTTATGAACAAGGAATCTTTATTTTTTATTTTTTAATATGTTTTTTAAAGATTTATTTATTATTTATTTATTCATGAGACACACACAGAGAGAGAGAGAGAGAGAGAGAGAGGCAAAGACACAGGCAGAGGGAGAAGCAGGCTCCATGTGGGGAGCCGGACGGGGACTCGATCCCGGGTCTCCAGGATCAGGCCCTGGGCCAAAGGCGGCACTAAACTGCTGAGCCACCTGGGCTGCCCAACAAGGAATCTTTAAATGCGATGCAGGGATGAAAACGCCACCTACAATTTTGCATGTGTCCATGTGTGCACATCTTCCTGATAAGAGGATCCATAACTCATCAGATTTTCAACAGAACCCACAAGACAAGACTAACTAGCATAAAGGAATGTTCCATTGCCAGAGTCAGCATAAATTATTGCGATCTTCTGGCAAAGGCAGCTCCAAGAGCCAAAGGAACTGCAGACATAATATCATTAATAATTCAAAGCATTGCATATCAAGCATCATGTAGTAACAGTCCTCTTGATCAACCACTTCTTAACAGACTCTCCAGATTAACCAATGTTTTGTGTTTCACCTGTAAAATATATTCATTGCTGCCTCCAGCCTTGAAGCCACCTCTCTCTCACATTTTTGGTCTCACCCACAGAGGTAACCCATGCCAAGATTTAATGATGGTTCCTGCCTATTGAGTTCATGCCAGTATATTATATTCTATGATTTGGCTAAAAACATCAAAAATTGATTGAATATGAGCATGACAAGAAAGTTGCAAAGTTGGATTCTTTGCAGATTCTTAATAAGGCCAAGTTGGTTTTTAAAAAAATAGCCATAGAACTTTAAGGAAAATATTTAAAGAATTCTGCACTCTGAATGACACGTATCTTTCAGTTTCTGCTTCACTTTAGAGAAACAACTGGAGATGATAGAAGAGTGTGGTTTGCTCAAGCAGGGTGATATTTAGAAGAAGCCTTGATTCTTCATCAAAGGATTGGGGGATGCATGCAAATTTACAGGCTTTGAGTTAAAATAAAAAATCAAAAGTTAAAATAAAATAAAAAATAAATAAGAAATATATTAAAATTTTTAAATTTTTAATTCCAGTATAGGTAACATACATTGTTATAGTAGTTTCAGGTGTGTAGTATAGTGATTCAACAACTCTATACATTACACAGTGCTCATCTTTTTTAAATTATTTTTAAAATTTTAATTCCTTTGTAAATCATTTTCATGATTCCCAGATTGAACCGACTTTTTCTATTAGCCAAACAGCTATCAATTCCCATTGAATTAATTTAGAGCAATTCTGCAATACTGGGATCCCAATTAAGAGAAAAAATGAATTCCAGGATCCATGGTTTTCAAGGACGTTGATATTAGTACTTTCATTGATCCAGAAAACAGAAAGTGAATGGATATTTTCAACTTTACAGAGGGGGGAGTATGAGTAGGAGTATGATTCTATACTCAGGATCAATATATTCTCTGTGTAAGATTTAGGCTTTCCAAGTCAGTTTGAGTCTTCCAGGAGGCAGATACTAAGGTAGGATTAGATTTGCAAGAGATATACTGGAGGAAATTTGTATGAAGGAGAAAGGGAAAGAGAACCAGAGTTGGTGGAGATAGGCTTAGGCCAAGATGCAGGTTTTACGCCCATGCAGGGAAAGTGGGAAAAGACGGAAGATTGGGTGGAAGGAAGTCTTCGAATACGGTGCAGCTCTGAAGATGTCTGCAGATGGGGAGCACTAGAATAAAACTGCCCATAAGAAATGGCCAATGGTTAGGCTAAAATGGCCCAGCTCTAGTACTCCTGCTGTGCTCAGTCATCCCAGACTGTGAACGAGGCAGTGGGTCCCAAAGGAGTGGCACTATACACAGCCACATGACCATGGACTCCTTTTCTAGGTGTGACCATTGGAAATAAACACCATTCTTTAGGCAGGCTCAGACAAGTAAGGTGTATTTAAAAATGGAGGATTTTTTTCAGGAGACTTCTGAAGACTCATCTTTCCTTTTCTGCCTGCTTCTGGAACCTTGTGGTCAAAATAATTCCTCACAGATTCTATTAGAAAGCTTGTGAAGTTTTTGCCCATGCATATAAGTTGCTTCTTTGATAGGCTGACTACAGATTTAGCAAGTATTTAGCGAGCACCTATTAATGGCTATGATAGGCGCTGTGTAGACAAAGCCTCCTGGAGCTTACACTGTAGCAGCAGGGCTAGACAACAAACCACCAAATCTATGGACAAGATGGCAGTAATGAGAATGAGAATTTCCTTGGAATGTTTTTATATTCAAATCATTTTAGAATGATTTGGAAAGGACTGGTGATCAGAGAATTATGGACAGCTATCTCTCTAAGGAGGGGACATTTTAGGTGAAACCAAATTGAAAAAGAGGGATGAGAGTTTGGGAGCAGAGGAAATAACAAAAGCAGGGATTGTAAGGTGGGAGTTTGGGACATTAGTGGAGAGGAACACCACTTGGAGAGGCAGGAACCCGCTGAAGTGGGGCTCATAGGTCATGAGAAGGAGTCAATTCTATTCCAAGAGTGATGAGAGGCTTTGGAGGATTCTAAGTAGGAGAGCAACACGACTAGACTTACATTTTAACTTTGGTGGTTCCAGAATTTCTATGTGGAAGGAGCTTGAAAGTGGTAGGATGCTTAAAGGGTACTGAGGGGGAGATGGTAGGCAGGGAGGAGTGGGGAGTGGTGTAAAGCTGCATTACCACTTGGCATAAAATTGAGAAAATGTCCATGGTGCCTATCGAAGAATGGGGGTGGGGTTAGTGGTGATTATGAGGTGATTCAAGTGTCCAACTCAACTCCCTCTCATCCCCAGGCCTCACCACTGTGTTGTTTTTAAATCACCATGACTGCTATGTGAAGAGTGAACACAGGTGAGCAAAAGCAGATGCCTGGTAGCTAGATATGATGCTTTTTGCAGTGGTACAGAGAAGAGATGATAGTGGCTTGGATTAAGGAGGTAGCCATGGCAATGGGGCAAAATGGATTTATTCAAGATTCCTGTTTCTCTGCGAGGATGTGATTGACTTGCTCACCAGTTCTGTAGCATCGTGGGCATGACCTGTGCTTTTCCCTTCTTCTTTATGGCGTGTTTCTGAATTCAGGTGTATAGCAGACACTTGGTGGTCTGCTCTGATCCCCTCAACCCCTTTTTACCATTCCTGTGTGTTCATCTCGTGGCCGTGGTCTGCTTTTGTCAACAAGGGTCTGCACTTGTGACTCTTCTTCATAGGATTCGAAGAGCTTTGCCCAAATATGACAGCTGCAAGTGCCTAGGACTTTCCATTCCTCCCACTGCCACCCCACCTTCTCTCTGACCTGCCCTTAGCCAATGGCTGGCAGGTTTGGGAGTATGGAAGCCCAGCTCTCTTCCTCTGAGTTGAAACAGCTTTCGAGTATAACTTACCCTCCAGAGCTCTTCACGGGATCAGGTTGAGGCTACCCTCTGTGGGGTTTGCTTCTGACCCACCTCACTTAGCTGCTTCTTCACTGTCTTACTGCCTCCATTTCCTTACTGGTTTCTTCTGGGAGCATTTTCTGAAAAATCCACTTGTACACAAATCCTTACCTCAGGGTCTACTTCTGAAGCGCTCAGTCCAAGACTCTACTGCATTCCCACCGCTACTTCCTTAATCCAAGCCCCTATCATCTCTTACACTGTACCACTGCAGCAAGCATCATACTACTTGTTTCCAAGATTTTTCTGCCATGACCCTTATCATTAGAGAGTCACACGTGTGACTCTCTCCAGTGGGCATCGGTCACTCCTAGGCTAGCATTTTCTTTCCTCAAGAAAGTCTATCGTGCAGTTGGTTAAGAGTATCGGCATGACAAGCATAACCTCGAATATGCACTGGTTTATTTTTAATAAGTTAAAAATTCGCAGACATCAGCACTTTAGCTATTATCAATAATAACTGATTTGCAACAGATCCTAAAACTGATCACTACACGGCAGGATGGCCCAGACGGGTGGTACAGAACCATATGAGACTTAGGATAAAACTATATAAGACAAACGGCTCAGGGATGCCTGCGTGGCTCAGCGGTTAAGCGTCTGCCTTCTGGCTCAGAGCGTGATCCTGGAGTCTCAGGATCGAGTCCCACGTCGGGCTCCCTGCATGGAGCCTGTTTCCCCCTCTGCCTGTGTCTCTGCCTCACTCTCTCTCTCTGTGTGTGTGTGTCTCTCATGAATAAATAAATAAAATCTTTAAAAAATAAAAAAGATAAATGCCTCATCTTACCCCAAGCACAGTTAACACCAGGGGAGCAGGAATATACTATAATCCAAATACATTTTCTTTTCAGCATGAAGATAACTTTTTATGGAAATAGCAAGTAGAAATATTTAAGTATTAAGTTGAACCATATGAAATCTCCACCAGCATTTTCATGTGGTTCAAGCGAGCACCAATTATGAACATTGGCTGGATTTTACAGATTTTATACATACAGTATAGATTTCAAGAAGCCTTGCCTTGCTCTTAACCTCGACCAGAAACCTTCTTAAGTAAATTGCACGTAATTTCAAACACACTTATCTAAGACTGTCTACTCCAAGACTAAGTACATGGATCTCCATCATTTTCATACATGCAAAGCCTGCCTGGAAACCGCAGTGTGCTCAGGCCTTTCTTCACCCTTTAGGTACCACCTCACTACTAATGCCTTACCACTCACCTGGGAATGAGACAGCAAGGCATTTCTTAGCATTCTCCTGGGACTATTAGCCTCTACTCAACCCACTCCCACTGCTCATTTTGGTGCCAACCTCTACATATGAATATTGGACACAAGATAGAAGATCTATGTGGGTATCAGACTCGACAATGTTCCAACTACATGACTGCGCATTGTCTTGTTCCTCTAATTAATGACTTCAGCCTACATTGTATTTCCTTTCTACATATTAAGAACGAAATAAGCAATTACCTTTCAACATGACTGAATTTTCAAGTTATTTTAATACTGAAAGTAGAAATCAAAAAAGCAAGGAAAACCAAGTCTCTGAGTACCCATCTTCCAGATGGTATATTCAAATAACAATGTATTTCTTTACAACTGTTATAAAGAACAGATAGCTTCATGTATTTATTTCATTCCCACTGTTGTGCACTGCATTGTAAGATGTGATCTCTCCCAGGAGTCATTCCATACCTCAGTGTCTGCAAAGTCGGTGGGGGGGCAAATGTCCCCACTCATTTTCCTTCAGGGGATTTGCTCCTCTGTGGTTGCCCAACATGAACCGAGGATACTTTGAATCAAGTTGCTTTTTTCCTTCACTGAGAAACCCAAGACAGACCACAGTTAACAATAGCCTTAAAAATAACATCTTGGGAATAATCATCACATGTTTCCTTATTACAGGAAATGCATACCAAATGTCGCCTTGTATTTAAACCTGAAAAGTGGGCAGAGTGTGGGCAGACACTTACACCAGAGGCTATTTAAGGAGGGCAGGTTTTCCACCACTAGTAACAGTTGGCCGTAGAACTCCATCTGTTGCTAACTCAATTTCACGTGTAACTATTAGCACAGGTGCCACGGGTTAATATCATAGGCACAAAAGTCCTTGTCATGTAACCTTGAGGATGCAAGTGGCTCATTCAAATCCCTCTGGCTTGTCCGCACATCCAGTATCAGTGAGGAACAAAAACAGAACAAACTTGCAAGGACTATGTCTCATGGGGCTTTTTGTCCTTGGAACCAGAGACATGAATTTAATTTCAAGGCCCACTTGAACACAGAGGCTCTTTGACATTGCTCCCCCTTTCCCTGAAACACACTGGCCACATGCTGTGGGGGACATGAGAGCCAGCCACATAATTTGTGGGACCCAGTGAAAAATGAAAATGCAGGGACTCCTCGTTCAAAAGCAGGAACAAAGGTGCCTTAAAGGTACTAAATATAAAGCCTTTGCCTTTCTTCCAGTTTTTCTCTTGCCTCGTCATGATGGTTTTCATTTGCTATTTCAAGTCATTCTAAGTAAGGAACAATTAAAATTTTAAATGATTAGCATGAATTCACCATTCATCTTATATTGTGCAATGCCAGCTATAAAAGCAAATATAAGAGCATTTAACCCATATGTGGAATTACTGAAATGACACAACTCAGATTTCCTAGCTCATACATACGTGTGTATTGTGTTCTCACCAGAATGGCAGAAAGACTGCACAAAACTAACTCAACTGCTTTTATTTCACTTCTTCGTATGCACGCATTCTACTGACACTCTCAATCTTTGGCTTCATGGTGAGTAAGGAAGGACCCGAAGGAAATGAACTAAAAACCTGGTTTTGCTCTTTCCTTCTACGTCATCGTGTTCTGTGTAAGTGGTTGGCTAATACAGGCGAATAACACAAGTAAGAAAGAACAGGATAAAGCTCCTTGTTCCTTCAGGTTTCTTAGAACATCCTGCTTTCACGCTGCAAAGGGGGCAATTTCTCATTCAGATGGAAAGTGCCACATCACAAAGCTGACAAAGATGTCAGCTACTCCCACTTACTCAGTTGGAGATGGAACACGCTTGACATCTCTCTACACTCGCATCATGGACCCACTGGAATTCTTTGCACATGGGCATCACGATTGCTATGTGCTCATGGGGTGGCAAGGAACAGTAGACACTCATCTCACTATTATCTTCTCCGCTCGTGCTCATGCTCCACTGTTATGTCAGATGTACTAACAAAACACAAGTTCAACGGCGAAATTAAAAAGGTCCAGACAGTAACAGCAGGGCATGGAACCAAAGTGTACGGGCCTCCGTGTAACTACACAGATCATGCACGCTTGAAGCCGTCCCTGGGGAACATTCCTTTTTGTGCTTCAACATTTATGAAGCAACAGGTATGTGTGAAAAAAGCAAACTGCAGATGGACAATTTGCCATCCTTTAAGTCTTTGAGGGGATGTTTGGATGATTGCCATATCCATGTTTCCAATAGAAGAGGTACTTGCTCAGCTTCTAAGGTGATGCCTAAAATTGCAAGAGAATATCTAGCACTCCTGGGATAGGCCTTATCCCCAGAATTACAATCCCTTGAGCTAAACAGGGGAGAAGGCAAGATCTGTACAGCTGAGACCTAACACCGAACTTACAAGTTCAACTTGACGTTCAGAACATATTACCCAGGAGGATTATTATAAACAGGCTACAGGCAACAAGGTAACCAGACACAGCTCCCAGCAGCTTGCCTAAACAGCAAATTAGTGAGCCCTTGTGGCAGAGTTGCTGAACGCCAAGTAGTGGCAGACAACAATTTTTTTTAAGAATCGTATTTTCTTTTTAATTGTGATAAAATATGGAAAATATAAAATTTACCATCTTCACAATTTTTAAGCATACAGAGTGATGGTGTTATATTCCCATTGTTGTGCAACCAATCTCCAGAACTTTTTTCATTTTGTAAAACTGAAACTCTGTACCCAACCAACAACTCCCTACATCCTCCTCCCCTGAGCCCTTGGAGACCACCATCGTACTTTCGATGTTCAGGAATCCAACCACTTACATAGTCTGACCACCTTATGTAAATAGGTGGGATTATACAGCATTTGTCTTATTGTGACTGGTTTACTTCTCTTAGTGTAATGTCCTCAAGATTTGCTCATGCTGTGTCAAAATTTCTTTCCTTTTTTAAGGCCAAATAATATTCCATTCTTTTCCTCTTTTGTTTATCCATTCACCCACAGAGGAACAGTCAGATCGGCTATTGTGAATAAAGCTGCCATGAACATGGGTCAACAGTATTCCTCCAAGACCCTGCTTTCAATCCTTTTGGACACATACCCAGAAGTGAAATTGCTAAGAAAACAATGATTTTTTAAAAAAAAAAAACAATGATTTTTAAATCACACTTGTGGGTTCATGATCCATGTCAGGAGATGACATGATGTTTTGAGTTGTCAGGAGACTACCTTGGGAGTTTGAGAGGTAGGAGAGGTAACATGGACGTACTGAGTTTGAAAAAAGTAGAAGCGTACCCCATGTGGTTGTTTAACAGTGTGGCCTTTCAGAATGGATGGACAAATCGCTAGCTAAAATAAGCATCAAGACAAATATTCTAACCAAAAACCTTGGATTAGGATCGAGGGAAGCTAAAATAAGTACACTGAAGATGCGCAGAAGAAATAGTCGCCGACCATCCAATTGTTCTTGGAAAGATGAAACTATTAAGGCACTGTTTATGGGTTTCTAACGCAGCACTTGGAACAATGCAGAAGAACACTCCGTGGTGAGATATCAATCTTCAGACAAAAAAACAATGTCCCCAGTGAGATATTCCTGCGACGCCCTAAAGTAACCTCGCTGCAAATATGTCAGCATTCAACACTTAGCCCCGTAACGGGTTTCACTGATGGATTTTAGAATTATAGAATTTTCAAGCTTGTAAGGACATTAGAGATTATCTAGTCCAGCTCCCCTAATTGTAAAAGGAAGAAACCAAGGCTCTGCGAGAGGCAGAGGGACTCTCCCAGGACCATAAATAAAGGTAATTGTTGACAGAGGTAGAGCTGAGTTTCTCAATTTTAGTAGTGAATCTATTAATATCCTCAAGGCCACCCTTACAGCAGCAACCTCACAAGTATCTGACAATATAAATAAAATAGTTCAAGCCTGAAAAGACAAGAGCTTCTGGACTGTTTTCCGTAACACAGCCAGGCTATCACTGATGTCTTCCAAGTATACTATCCCACTCTAGGGATGTAACAGATACTATTTCCAAGACACATGAAGATGTTTCATGGTTGCAAACAATCAACATCATGAGGGCAATAGTCAGTGCCCTAAATGGACACTGTACAAATGTACAAATACCTACCCCCTCTTTTGGGTTAAGACATCAAGACCTCAGAAAGTTCCTGCTAAAATGGAATTATACTCTTCAAGAGTGATAATGTACAAATTCCTTATGGACATTGACCTTCTAGCAGAAATTCATTGATCAGCTTAGTTAGCTGTCACCTTGGCAAAGGTGATACTTCCTGGCATTGAGGGACTCAGGACCCATGCATTTTTGTTGAGTGTAGAGAGAACTTGGGGAGAGAAAGGCTTGCAGAGCTGAGGTGTGCGGGTGGGTGGGAGAACTGTTTGGTGCCCTGAGGGAGAGGAAAGCATTGGATGGGGGGAAAAAGAACACCTAAAAAGAAGGTGTGGGAATATCAAGGAAAAAATTCACTTACCTGACAATTTTGCCTTGAAGGGCTGCTAAGAATGCTACAGTTGGAAGAGAAATGTCCATGTGACCCAGGCTACATGCAGCAGGTGACAAGTTTCTGATCATCCAACAATCTCTAAGACAAAAAGGTGTATATGCAATATGGGCTCTAAACACTGGATTCCAACCTGCTTATACCCCTCACTGTGATATCCCTACTTGACAGAGAATAATCTAAAATTGACTAAGATAGCAGCCATATTCCTATAAAAGGAAGAAAAACTAAAATGTGATGGAAAAACCCTCTGGTAGTCCATCAATGGTGGAGTCAACTAGTTTAAGGGAACAGTGTCTCCTCTGTTGCTGAACAATTGAGACAAATGGATAGGTGAATAGATCCTTTGGGAACTGGCTAAGAGTAAAGCAGAGTGAATATTTATTTTCTTTACCTTATCTTTATTTTTCCTATATCCCTGTACTGCATGTTGATTCAGCCATTAGAGATGGTAAAGGTTCAGATAAGTTCAGGGAAATCCCACAGGAGTGGTTATTTTCCATTCTTTGTTTGGTGGATGTGTCTGTTTTGCAGCTAGCCATGCTGGGTGGCTGCTTCCCTGGACCTGACTCCTGGTACCCAGGAAATTCCAGAGATGCCAGGACCTCTGGGTTCAGTCACAGAGAAACCCACATCACACCTGATCTACATATTTATGTGAGGAATTTGTTCCAGACAATTCTGTACACATCCTGGGGGTGCAGATTGGTTCTTGGGAAGGTCCCAGAGGACTCACTCCTCACAGAAACTTACGACTCATAAGAAACTTCAAGAATACTGTGATTAAATGTTCACGAAAACAGAGATTCCTGGACAAGCCATATTCCTGTGTCGCCTTATGCAATTTCTGCTCTCCCCTGGTTAACCCCTTGTCCTTTTCCCACTCCCCAGCATAATCACAACCTTAAGAGACACTTTACCTAACTTCACAAGGGATACCATTTTGAACACCATCCTAAGTGGTTACCTATATTTATCTCAATTATTTCCACTTGTCAGATACATGCTGTCATCATTCCCTTTTCACAGATGAGGAAGTTGGGATACAGAGAGCTGACATGAGCACCTCAGGTCCTGGAAGAAAGGAAGCTAGGACTCAGACTCAAGACTGTGGAACTGCAAAGTTGGTGGTCTTCACCACCCCCTGTTTTAGTTCTTAAGCATTTTGTTTTCTCTGCGAAGTGTGGAGGCCCCTTATTCTTCCACTTCCTACCCCATTTCCCCAACTCTACATTTTGAGGCCCCAGCAACGAGGCCTCCTCAGAAAGGGCTGGCCCGTGAGGAAAGAATCCTTTCCCCTTCACTCACTAAAAGCTGCTCTGGGCCCTTGGCGTGGAGTCTGGTTGCCTGCTAAAGAGTTTCCATTCCCAAGGGGAGACTGCCCAGGAGAGATGGCCATCTGGGAACAACCTTCCTGACGTTCCTCTGGCTACACATTTTGTTGATCTCCTTAAGCATGTTTTTGTAGGGGTTTCTGTTTCTTTTCTGGCTTGGTTTGTGACTTTACTTCATTTCTGTTTATTTCTCATTATTTGGCCCAACACACTTGTTTTCGTTTGACTTTTTTTCCCCCTCAGACCTCTGGCATATACGACCTGTAGCTCATTTTGCTGTATGATATGCCCTCCTGTGTGTGTGTGTTTTGTCTGAAGTCTTTGGAAGCCAAAACTTAAACACCAGGAAAATGAGATGAGTCAAAGCTTTTTGACTTAGGCAAAGACCATCTTGTTAATGAAACACATAACCACCATTCGATCACAGTGTAGATACCCTCAACTGTTCACTACCCTCCTCTCATAACTGATGAAAGCCGCCATTGAACATGTAGCATCTGTAGCCTTAAGAGGAAATTAAAATGTGAAGCATTTCGAACAGTTTTCCTTTGGCAATCCAGCGATGGGACAAGGAAGGCGGGGCAATCATCAGCTCTAAACCTTGGGGAAAGGGATAGACTTAACTTGCGGCCACCAAAACATGGGGCAGGGGAAAGCATAACAGGGCAGGGGCACTCACTCATTTCCCATAGAAAATCATTTGTCACGCTGAATAGGGCATATCATGTTTTTGTGTCCAACTTCTAATTCCAGATAATGTTTGGAATTTTTTTTTAAATAACCAAGCTGGCTTGTAGTCTGTCTGGACCTAATTATTTTCCTCACACATCCAAGAATGTGTTTGGGATACTTCCGTCAGAAAAGAAGGGATACAAAACAATACCATAATAGACTAGTTTTAATGCCACCAAGAGAGAGGAGGAAGAGAGCCACATTATATGCTTCCTGGGGGAGCATATCACAAAATCCACAGAGGAGAAGGCCCAACTAAATCGATCCCAAGTACAGCTAAACACAGTAAGGAGCTTTACAACAGGGCTAGACTGTCCTTGTAGTTAGACGTCTTTACAGTTTGCTATGTGCAAAGGCTTTGGAGTCAGTGAGGTCTGAGTTTGAATCCTGCTGCCCAACTTACTAGTTGGGTGACAATGGCCATTCAGTTACCTCATGTGTGAAACAGAAATAATACTGTCTATTGTTTACAGTCCCTAACAGGCTCAAGTGAAATGATGCATGCAGAATGATCAGTACAATGCTGACATTTAGTAACTTTTCAATACATGGTTATTCTTACATATCATTCTACCACTGCATGTATGTCCTATTAGCATTTGTTGAGCTCCTTATGCATACAGCTAACCCCATATGGAATCACACATATTATTTCATGCATGCTTACAGTAAATCTTGGAGAAAAGCTCTCTTGTTATTATTCACCCGATTTTATATTCTTAGAAACTAGAGTGAAGGCCGGCTTAGACAAAAGCAAATGGCAAAGCATAGGGCAAGAAGCAAACCTAAAACTGAAAGATCTAGCAGCTCCTCTCCAGCCATTATCCCCAGAAGTGTAGTGGAGAGGACTGAACACATGTCCGGCGAGTCCAGCAAGTCTTCCCAGGAGGAGATCCCAAGAGCGGAAATAGCTAGATGTAGAGCGAGGAGAAAGAAATAAGGCAGATGTAGAAGGCAAGAGCCGGAATAGCTTCTAACATGGGGCCTTCCCCCTTCCCTCTACCCTTTCCTTGAAGTAGTGTTTACGTCCCAGGTCTCATTGCAAAGTCCCAACAGCTACTTCATTTGGAGAGGTGGGCATGTGTACCACTCTGATCCTCAGGGACTAAAGAAATGTGTTCAACAAAAAATAAGTCCATCCATAACAATCATTTGTGTCTATTAAATAGTGGATGTTTATAGAGATCATAGAACAAGAATGTTCTATATAATAAACGACTGCACTTTGGGGCACTAAAACCGGCAAAATGATAAATTCATGAATAGTGCTCAATTTTGTTGGGCATGACAATCAGCAGTTGTGCAAAATCAGGAGCCAAGGTCAGCTTGGACTTAATTCTAGGTCCAGGTTCTTGTGGGCCACCCAGCTCTGTGGCACTCTCTGTTCTGAATCAAGAAGGAGAAAGGATTTTCTCTGTTGGTTAAGATCACTGTCGTGGCGGATGTCGGATGCATGTGTTGGCCCACGCCCCCGCTTTTCTCCACTAATAGCATGACTTTTCCTGCGTGGGGGGCACTGCTCCTCCCTGACCCCATCCATGTGATTCTTTTCGGGCCACCTTTCAGGATATCCCATCCACCTCATCAGAAACAAGAGCACATAAATGAGGCCTAGACAGTCACAGTACCACATTCCTCTGGACACAGTGATTACTCAAGAAGTAGGTACATTCTTCCAGCCAGGCTAATCAGCCTTTCCCTTGGATTTTTTTTTAACTAGATCTGAGAGGGAAGAGCTCTCTTTCCTTCTCTGGCCCAAGACTGTGAAGACATAAACCTAAACCAGGCCAGGCTACTACCAGATGGAAACACCCCATCTGTAATAAAAGTCTATGAAGTGGACACACGCAGAGAAGATGAACCAGAGTCCTGATGGAGTTCAAGTCCCTGATTCTAGGTGTCTCTGGGTCCAGCTCCACCCTTCCTGGATCTGAAGCTGCTGTGAGTTGTGTTTCTGTCACTTGCAACCAAGAGTCCTGACTAATAGGGAGAGAAAACTCAGCCAGGTATACTCGGGACAAAACAATTGATATGATTAAAGGGATAATAGAAGTCATACATCCAGTAGAGAAACTTTCAGAGGACAGACTTTGGAGACTGTGAATCAAGCAACCAACACAAAAAATGCGGAGGATTGATTGGAGCCACTTGACTCTTTGTCATATATATAATCAACACTTCCTAGGCTACAGAACAGAGTTGAACTTCTTAACAGGATGGCAAATCTAGATATTTCATTTCTACACTTGGACACATACCTCTATATTTTGCATAGTGTTTCCTACAGTTCACAAACCTCTCAAAGCTAATTAGGAATTGTCTTCCGGGGGCTATAAGATGCAAATAATGCTAAGGATGAAATTGGAGATTCATGCTTCTATGTAGACTCTTGCTAGCTGTGTGTCATTGTTTAACCAAGCCTTAGATTCTGCATTTGTAATTTTGAAGTAATGAAAACACTGAATATAAGTAACAAGGGAGTTGAGAATATTAAAGTGAATCATCTTTGTGAAGTACCTGGTACGGTGAGTGACACATCATCGCCTCTCAATAAATGGATCATCATCATTATCATCATCATCAGGTTAATTAATAGGTGCCTATGAATTGATTCACTAAGGATACACAGACATCAAGTATTTAACTTTCATAATAAACTTCATATTTAATTTTGAATATGTCACTCTAATTGTTTCATTACATAAATACAGGAGCCCTCTGGTGGTCAAAGCCACTTCCCGAACATGCTCAACAGACTACCTTTATTTAAGTATTAAAAGAAGTCACATAAGGATATTGTCATCTCCAGCCTATTAAGATGAACTACAAGTTATAGATTTACATATAGTTGAATTGTGTCCCCCTCACCCTGAAATTCATATGTTGAATGAAGTTTTAACCTCCCATACCTCAGAATGTGACAGCATTTGGTAACAGGGTCTTTAAAGAGGTTAAGTTAAGGTTAAGGAAGACAAGGTGAGGAAACAAAGAGAAGATGGCCATCTGCAAACCAAGAAGAGAGGCTTCAGAGGAAACTAACCCTGCCAACATCTTGATCTCGGACTTCCAGCCTCTAGAACCATGAGACCATAAATTTCTGTTGTTCAAATCACTCAGTCTGTACTACTTTGTTATGACATTTCTGGCAAACTAATACATATGGATCGATGTCCCAGTCAATAAATGACATTGGTTTTCCTTTTAGTGTAAATTGTGCCCACAGACATAATTGTTGTCGGCTCAGAGGTCCATTTGGATGTACCCTGGGATGACACATGCCGTAAAGCATGGCATTGAAGAGGTTTGAGGAAAAGGTTTCTTTTCGCATGAGATTTATTTTGTTTTGTGATCAAATATGAGCTATTGAAAACCAAGCCAAGAGTACCTATCTGCGGATAGCTAGGGATAGTTAAAAAACATCAATCAAAAATAGCAGAAGCACTGGGGTGCCTGGGTGGCACAATTGGTTAAGCATCCAACTCTTAGCTTCAGCTCAGATCATGATCTCAGGGTTGTGAGATTGAGCCCCCATCCGGCTCCATACTCAGTGTGGAGTCTGCTTGAGATTCGTTCTCCCTCTCTTTCTTCCCCTCCCACTCATGCTCTCTCTCTCCCTCTCTCTAAAATAAATAAATGAATGAATGAATGAATGAATGAATGAATAAAGTGGTAGAAACATCATCCTCATTGATGCAGTCCAACACATGTAACAAAACTTAATGCTATAAATAATTACTGTTTGTAATAGCGTTTTCACAATTTGCTGGAGTTTTAGCTTAGATTTTTTTTCCTGAGACTTCACAAGAACCCCTTTATGGAGCTATTTTTCTTATTTATGCTTTTAGAGATAAAGAAGTCCAAAGTCAGAGAAGGTCAATAAGAAGGTCAGTTGCAGAGGTACAATTCAAACCTAAACCTAGGCTTTTTGACTCGATGCTCTCATGTTCCTTTCACTACTTCCTGCTGCCTCTCCATGTTTTCCATTTTACATGAGCTCCCATGGCAGAGATCTTCTTAAAGCATCTTTATTAAATAGATTTTTTTTTCACCAAGAGAGTGGCAGCCATTTGTTCTACAGATTTGTGTTTATGGACTAAGCACATGAAAAAATTTGAATATAAAACTATGGAACTAAAAATGAAAAACTATTGAACTGGATATAAAGATGAATGTGAGATCTCTTTTCCAGAGCACAACATTGATTGGAGATGTACAGATCTAAGGTTTCTATGCCAGGAGATAATAAATTAGGAAGCTTTTCCTCCTTATAATTTCCTGTTATTCTGTACAGAAAGTATTTAATGAGAAAGAGAATTGGTGTGATCTCTCCATGTGCACAGAAGTATGTTTTTATTAGAGGAGGAATTCCAACATTGCCCTTTCTTAGTTCAAAGCTGATCTTGTGACTAACTGACCCTTGGAACATCTGAGAGAGTGTAAATAAGAATCGATGAAAAAAATTATTTAATTAGTAGAATTCAGCACTGGCAAAGTGCTCCCACATCAGATAATTAAATTCAAAGGTATAGAATTCCTGTATCAAATGCAGTAAGCTTTTATTGATTTGGAGTCCATTAATTCATGATGATTTAATCTCGCTCAGGCTGACGTTTACCTCTGCACTTTCCCCGAAGAAAGAATGTGTTAAAGAAAACACATTTACCGGGTAAACAAGAATAGGTGGACGCATTTTCATCTTGTGTAAGCAAAGTAATTATTTTAAGGCACTTTGGCACATTCATTGTAAACCAATTGTATCTAACCCATTGGCTGGCATCCTCGCTTTTTTCGAAAGTTCGCAGTAGGTCATATGGCTTTTACTAAACACCTACATTAGCACTTGTTTCCACTAACGAAAAGAAATCCAAAGAGAATTTTTGCTTTTAGGAAAAAAGACGAAAAGCAAAAGTAGCATGCAGCATTTGTCCTGCAATAAGCTGTTATAGAAGCAGCAGCTCCTTCAAGCTCCTTCACCAGTTGCTACACACAGCATCTCAACATCCAGCCACCAGAGCTTTGTACTTTGTCTATGAGCATTTGTACTTTATCTCAATTTATTTTGTGCATCTTAGCACAGTATCCGAACGGCCTAAAAGAGGTGACTTTTAGGGTCTGGAAATGCTCAACAGTTTTCCATATAAATGAATGGCAATTGCTCCTTTGCTTTGCACCATTTCTGCTTGCAAAAGTTTTCATAGGACTGCTCTATTTTTGGATAGCGGGGCAAACCTGTATTCTTTTCCGAAATCTTGTGCTTATTTGGAGAGTCTGTCTGTCTCCCCAACGGGTAAGGGAGATGAGCCACAACTGAGTGTTTGTTTACAGTGAGGCTAAGAGGCCAAACTGATAGCCCTTGTCCTGATCGGGAATGAAGCCTCGGTTGCTGGGTCCTGCGTGGCCTCCTGCTGGTAGAGGGTAATGAAAACAGCCGGATCTGGAGTTCTCCAATGGTGGCAATAATTTTCATATCTGTTTTTTTCTTTCTCTTATTTAAGTTGGGCTTCGCATGAAACCCAATCCATATTTTCCTTCATTTACATTTGAAATTGTTCAAGTGTTGTGTTGGTAGGAGATTGAGTGAGTCCCCAAGAGGCCTTTATGAACCTTCTAAAACTTTTCCTTCAAAACAGGAAGTTGCACTTTACCCAGTGCAAACAAAGTGTAGTTTGAAAAGGTCTGATTTGGACTTCGAAAAATTCGGAATATATTTCTATTTTAATTCTCAAAACACAGTTTCTCCCGTTCTCCTTACCGTCGTCAATCTCTGTCTAGCATCTCCATCACCTCTACTGCCTTTCTCTCTCGCATAAGCCAAGTTGGGAGGGCTCTAGCCTTATTCTCATCATCTTACACTTGTCTGTTATGGGCAAGGGACTCTATCATTCTATAAATATACTAGATACGTCTAAATGTAATCCAGTTCAACAGCCATCTCTTATTGCCTGAGCAAGGAAATAGGCCTGCCTGCAGGGAGGGAGGAGATAAAAAAAGATTTCAGAAGTGACCTGATTTCCGCTGAGGAATGCCTGAGTGTTTGTTGCACTGAAATATATCGTGATCACCCTTTGCTCCCCAGGTGGTCTGGGAACTCGATACAAACTCTATTTCAGATTTTTTTTAATTGACTGGAGAAGTGAAAGAACCTCTCCATGTTTGGGAACAAGCAATTTAATTAGTGGTCTGAGGAGGAGGAGATGGAGGGAGGATGGTGGCCACCTGCGTAGGCTGGGACAGAATGTAGTCAGCCATCTGTGCTCCCACAGTCCTCGGTACATACATCCAACTAGCACTTCAAGGCAACTATTGATTTCTGCCTCGACTTCTCTTACAAGGACTCATGAGCCCCTTGAGAGCAGGGGCTGCTCCTTTCTCAAGCAGGTTGTGTGGGGTTGCTCCGGCTGCTTGATAAGGCCTGTTTCTTCAAATGGTGCTCTTAGCCCGGGCACCACTGGAGGCCTCGTGGAGGATTACAGAGCCAGTGTAAGGCAGGGCCTCTGTCATTGAAGGAAGAGGGGGTGGAGGAATAAAGGAGCAGACTCCCTGGTAACCAGATGTGGAGGTAGAAGAGCCCTGAGGAAATATGGTGAAAACAGGGAAGACAGGGGTTTGGAACTCCCTCCCACCCCTCCACACCACCCCCTCAGATGCCTCATCCTGAGCCAGGGCACCATTGTTCTGGTCAGTACTACAGCAAAACAAATCACACACACCCATCCCACCCCCAAACTCTGGCTTCAAACAACAATCATTTTATTATCTTTCCTAGTTTCTGCACGTCGGGAATTGGGGAACGGCTCTTCTAAGCAGTTCCTGTGTGAAATGTCTGGCACGGTTACTGTCAGACAATGACTTGAGCTGGAACAATGAGGGGCTGGAGCAGCCAGGACCTGACTGAGCATCTCTCTCTCTCTCTCTCTCTCTCTCTCTTTACAGAAGTCTCAGGGCCTCTCCACATGGTCCCTCCACGTGGGCTAATCTGGGCTTCCTTAAAGTATGGAGACTTCAGAGTAGTCAGTCAGCTCCTACGGAGGGTCAAGATTGTGTGTCTTAGGGTGCCCTGGTGGCTCAGTAGGTTAAGTGTCTGCCTTCGATTCCGGTCATGATCCCAGAGTCCCAGGATCCAGCAGGGAGCCTGCTTCTCCCTGTGCCCCTACCCCCTCTCATGTGCACGCGCACAGGCACTCTCTCTCTCCCCCTCATTCTCTTTCTCTCAAATAAATAAATAAAATCTTTAAAAAAAATCATGTGTCTTAATGCTGCAGTGAGCAAGCTGGCAGCTGAGTTTCCTATCATGACCTAGCTTCAAGAGCCTTATAATGCCCCTTCTGCAATACTGCATTGGCTGAAATAGTTCCGACAGCACATCCAGCTTCATGCAAGGGAGACACAGTCCCCAGTCATGATGGGAGGAGTGTCAAAGCTGCATTGTCCAAGAGCCCGTGAGCCGGAAGATACCGTTCTGGCCATCTTTGAGAAATAAACAGTTTGCTGTGGCCAACAAGACAGCCAACAGCTGTGGGGGCTCTTTCCTTCCCACCAAATTTGTTTCCCTATAAACCACCCCCCCACATACACCCACACCCACACATACTTCTTTTTTCCAGTTCCAGTTTTCTTTTTGTTTTACACTGAGGGAATATGGCACAACATTAATCCTAAATATGTTAAGGTTTCTGTCTACTGCATGTGAATTTAGGTTTCACGAAACTTAAAAATACCACCGGTTTGATTATTCACACACATCCCCAAGTAATTTTCCCTAGGACAGACTATTTCTAATTCTCTGTTGGGGGTGGGGGAAAGAGAAGCTAAATGAAAATCAATATTGATGGGTAATGCTGCATGAAAAATGTGGGTTGTAAGTTATTTTTACCAGAGAGGTAGTTTCCTGTGGAAACTGTGACTGGTAGTAAAGCTCAGTTCTAAAATATTTTGAGATAGAAGCCAAAATCTTGGGTGGGGAAAAAATAATTTGCTCTTACACAGAGAAAAGTCAATTACTTAGTACTAAAGTATGTATCTTTTCGAAAAGCAATGTGTGGCATATTCAATAATAGCAAGGATGTACCGGCCATTAATTACTGCTCAATTCCCCCACCAATGTGTGGGCTATTTTCCATTATAGATTTCTTAAGAATTACTGGATTTTTAAATTTCACTGAAAGTATCTAAAGCAAGTGGCAAGTGGTTATTGAGCTTGGTGAGTTAATGAATGTTATCCTTAATACCTCACTGTCAAAACCTGGTGCCATTCATTATGTTCTAGAGATAGATTATTGCACAGGAGAAAGTCAAGCCATCACAGATTTGTATTTCAAAAAGAAATATAAATGACCTTTGTCTCTCTCTTTCACATCAGTGACCCTGTATATTGAATTGGAGAGGCAAAATTCAGGAAACCGTCTTCATCAACAGTAAACAAAGAACAATTAACAACTTTTTTTTAAAGGAGAGGGATAAATCATTACCTGGGGCTAGATAATTGAATTGTATAAACTTGTTAAAGCTTCAGTCTAACTATAAGCGTATTTGCAAGTAATTATTACCCGCAGCATAAATAACTTTATAATATCTACCTGAGTCAACATTAGTCAGATTCGCAAAGCACCAAGGAAAATAAGCAATTAGTGGTTCTTTATCCAAGAAAAGCATATTACTTAGTTACAAATAATTCCAAAATTCCCAAAGGAACGAGTGGGTGGAGGCTGGTTCTCTGCAGCCCATGGCCGAGCTTCAGGAGATGTGGCACAAGGCCATCTTCTGATAACCCCTGTGCTTCCTTTACTTTTCAGAAGGTCCGTAATAATAAAGCAGAGTTGTGAGACATTGGAGTCTGAGGGATACTGCTATAGAACCTGCCCATGATTAGGACTTGAAGCGCTTGTCTTGATGAGCCTCAGAAGCAGGTGTCCAAAAGATCCTCTGCCAAGAGCTTCAGATCTGTGAGAGAAAAGCCTCAAAGTGGCCCACAGAATAATCAGACTGCGAAACTCCTGGACTCCATTTCAAAACAATATATGAGAGGAATGGAAATGCTGGAATAGCTATAAACTATCTGAATATTATCACATGATTTCATGATTTTTAGTACAAATGCGTTCATCCTCCCCTCCCTATCTTCTCCTGGTTGCTTTGGCTGATTCCTATCAAGTAATTATTGGGGACTCATTTTTCTAGACTAATGGAGGGCAGGACTTCTTTTTTTTTTAAGATTTTATTTATTTGAGAAAGAGCTAGCACAAGTGGGTGGAGAAGCAGACTCCCCATTGAGCAGGGAGCCCGACCAGGGGCTCGATCCCAGGATTCTGGGATCTTGACCTGAGGGGAAGGCAGACGCCTAACCAACTGAACCGCCCAGGCGCCCCAGGACCTATCTTTTCAAATCCAAAGTTCGAAAGAACATCCATGTTTGAAATCTCACTTATGTAGCCCTCAGCCAGCATATTGCCTGCACAAGGGTGAGGGAGCAGCCAAGGCAGAGGTTGGGATGATTACAGTGTGTAGCTCTAGCTTCAGGCTGTTACATTGCTGGGCACCGACTTGTCACCCAAACCATTTCTGCCCTGCTCAGTCTTGCTGGTTCCAGCCATTTCTCTGAGGTACCTATGGGCTGTGGTGCCCTAATTCCTCCTAGGAATGTGCTCTTCTGAATAAAAGAAACACATTATCTGCTTCCTATCTGATTATATGTTTATAAACACATACCTACTTCTAACCTTGTCCTCACGCCAGTTCTGGATCAGCCCAAGGCACTCACTTGTTGTCTTAACTTTAGAAACTCTGTCCCAATAATTTGAGAAAGCCTACATCAGTAAGAGTCATCAAATGTCTAGGGAAAATATTTTGTAATACACAAGGTGTTGCTCAGTAGAGTAGCTTGGTCTTCATTTTTTCCCCTTTCGTCTAAAAATCTCCGTTCATAACTGAGAGCAGACCATAGCGACACGAATCGCCTACGTACCCACCATTTTGTCACCCCTTCCATTCTGTGTGTCACAGTCCTCTATAAAACCGAGGACTTTTCCTCCCTAGTTGCCAGTAAAGATGTTTTGGGTCCAGTTATACTGCCCTGAATAGTTTATTTGCCAAAGATCATTTCATATCCCAAAGTGTCAGATTCTTGAGTTGACTCACTCAGGCTAAAGGAAAGAGCTGAATTCATCGAAGTCATATAGGAAAGACAGTGGGTTTTTTCCTTAAATGTTCATTATTATTTAAAAGATTATATCTGGGGTACTTGGGTGGCTCAGTGTTTGAGCATCTGCCTTCGGCTCAGGGCATGATCCCAGGGTCCTAGGAGCCTGCTTCTCCCCCTGCCTATGTCTCTGCCTCTCTCTGTATCTCTCATGAATAAACAAACAAAATCTTTTAAAAAAGAGAGATTAAAACATATATTAGCCACCCACATCTAGCTCCCAAATCATACAGTATTATTATTTGCATTTTTTCAAATTAAAAAAAAAACCAACACACCTGCTTTCCGACTTGCTTCAAGGTCCACTAATGAGGCAGGCATCGTGGTGGTACTCTCTGAGTAACATTTGGATATGCTCCTCTTTAAAAATTGGATTCAGAGGAAAATCAGATTTAGGACTTGTGGTTGGCATGGGGTAAGTGTTGAGAAATGTTCCCTTGGCTTGAATGAAGGAAAGAATATGGCCATCCGGAACCTTTTTTTAAAAGAAAAAAAAAAAAAAAGCTCTTAATCTTCCCGTTATACTCAATTTCTTTTCTATGAGTGTGGGGCTAGCACAGCCCCTTTGAAAAAAATACAAGGTCATAATGAAGAAGAATGAGAAAGAGGACAGCTCTCAAGACTGTCCTTTCATTCCTATGTTTCAGACAACACATACAAAGATGCTTGTGCGTACGTGCACACACATGCAGGCACACATTCTCTTGCCACCACTTCCTATCCATGTACCTGGGGCTCATCAATATCCAGTGATCCCAATACCTTGTCTTGGCTTAGCTGACTCATGCTGACTTTCTATTTTCGAGGCAGGAATGACTCCGTCTCCCAGATGCATTCCTGCCCTCAATCCATTCTGTAAATATGTTTCCTGACCACCGACTTCTCGTTTGTCTCCTTGGGCAAGTGTGGAGTCTGCTCCTTTGGCATCTCCCATCACTCGATAGCACAATGTTGGGGACAGATGTACTCAAGACAAACTTTAAGAACAAATGACAAAGAATGCATTTCCTACCTGTCATCAAAATTCTCAGTCTGAATATCTCACAATATGGATGATTCCTGACATCTTTTTTTAAGATTTTATTTATTTATTTATTTATTTATTTATTTATTTATTTATGAGAGAGAGAGAGAATGAGAGAGAGAGAGACTGCTTGAGTGGAAGGGGCAGAGGGAGAGGGAGAGAGAGAATCTCAAGCAGACTCCACCCTGAGCATGGAGACCAACAAGGGGCTGGATCCCAGGACCCTGATATCATGACTTGAGCCAAAACCAAGAGTTGGAGGCTTAATCAACTGTGCCACCCAGATGCCCCATTGCCTGCCATCTTTTATGGATATCACACCTACGGAGAGTGCCTCCAGGCCTCGGGACAATCCGTATGTACAGAGTATGATTCTTCCTCCAGTTTAATCCCATCCCAGCTTCAATTTCAAATATAATATTTGATTCTGTCCGCTGATGTCAATGTCTAGCAATCCTGAACCTCTGCAGCAGGAAGATAAGGAACAATCTCCCTGTGGTAGCATATTTATCACAGTGGACGGTGAACACAGCAATGTTTGCCCATTACCTGCCATATATGTCTAGGGTTCATTCAGAGGTATCATCATATTATTGTAGTTCAGGGGGTAAAGGGAACAGAGTTGGGTGTCTGCCTGACTCAATTTTGGCCCAGAAAAGAGTGCGAACTCTTATTTCCCTGATTTTTTCTTCAAGGCCACTTTGGGGCTCTTCCCTCCACATTTGTTAAACCTTCATTGAAAGAGGCAGATGAGATATCTCCATGTGTTTTGTGCTGTTTTCTAGACGGAATATTGACCTCTATGTACAAAAGCAAAATCCAAAATTTAAGTCTTCCACAACTTTGGCATGGTTATTACCAGGTTCAGCAACACAAAGCACATATCCCTAGCACTTTCAGAGAAAACTTTCGTTTATTCCCAAGAATGGCATGGTTCCCTGAGATGCCTGTCACTTGGAGGACTGCATTATGGTCCCAGCCAGGATGGTCATGGTTCACACCTAAGCCACATAATCTTCACCCACTCTCCAAAGTAAACTATCTGGTGGAAGGTAGGGGAATTTGTAAACAAATATATTCAGAAGAGCTATAGGATTGGCCACACGACTTAAAGTAGCATCAATAATTAAAGAATAAAAAAGTAGTACTACTAAGTATGAGTTATTCTTAAGTAATGGGTTGAGAGGCGTTTGATGTACTCACATGTCTCCAAGGATCCGCAGATGGTCAGGATGCATGAAAGGATCCACCCGTCATAAATCATCCCTATGTCCCATTGGTTCCACTTTTTTACCCTTCTCTTCCCTGTTCTCTGTTAGGACCCTGTGGGTCTGGACTCCATCACAGGATTCCCATGCCCTATGGCTCCCACTTGGGTTTGGCCAGTAGAGAACACCTACAGAAGATCAGAAAGGAAGGTCAGGGTATTTATGCCCCTGGCTCCCTCCTTGAAGTGTTGCCTGTGGCTGGCTGCATCCCCCCAACCACTTTTTCCAGATTGCCAACTCTCTGATGACTCCAAGACTCACCCTTTTCAAGTTCCAGCAACCATCCCCTTCCCTCAATCCTTCAGGCCTGGAAGCTATAACAACTCAGCAGCTGCTAGTTACAGATTACTGTGCTATCCTTTGCAGTTCCCCTGTACCAACTTTGTAAATAAATCTTCCTTGAATTATCCTGTTTTTGAGTGTGTCGACTCTTTCCTATTAAAACTCCATAGACTCGAATGTCTGGATTTTTCCAGGATCCCTGAAAGACACGGATGAGGCAGTACATATAATGGCACCAACCACTTACAAGATCTGTGTGGAATGTGGGAGCTGAGGTATGGGTTGAGGGATCCTGGGGGGATGCAGCAGGGAAGGCTGGTCAATTTTTTATAATTTATAATTGACCACTATCATGGTGCACTTATCTACTGCTCCAGTCATAGGCAGGTAGACAGGAGCTGTGGGACATGGAGCCCAGAAAAAAAGGAACTCAGTCCCCTACGTTAATGTCTCCTTCCAGGGAACTATGTCCTGAGCTTCTAAGACTCTTCGTTGACTGAGTTCCCTCTGAAGGTCAGCTTAGGCCAGCTTTATAATTAAAAAGTCTTTCGGAACTATTTTCCTTAAATCTCTCTTTTTTTTTTTTTTCTCTTTGTATACTTCTCTGCCCATACACTTCCTGCCTTCATGCTTCCCAGACCTCCGGGCCTGTGTTCAAAGGGGAAGCCTAAACCCAAGCCCAACAGACCCATTCTCCCAGGGTTAGGGGTTCCCCACACTGCAGTCATGATACAGTGAAGGAAAGTTCTACATAATTAGACCACTTGTGGGCCTGTGCTGGGAGGAGATTGGGTCTCTATGGGAGTCAAATCTCCCTCCTCCCTAGCCATGAACAGCAAGGCTAAGGAGTTCCCTGAGATCTGGCTTCAGTGGTACAGGGAATTGCTGTGAGTTTCCTCACCCCTCTACCACCCCCCACCCCCGCTGGAAGTCCTCACAGGGGGCGCTGTCCATCCCCACAGGTTCAGGACCAGAGATCCATTTCAGGCTGCCTGAATGCTGGTCACAGAAGCACACGCATGTGCCTCCTTAAATCTTTTAAACTCTATAGGGGAAAAAAATCAAGCAATAAAAAGTTATAGGATCTGTTTATGGCAGAGAGAGGGCACTTAAGCACTCTTAGACAATTTGCCTGTGTATTTAGGAAAGTGAAGAAATATCAAATTAGCTGACAGGACCAAATATTTCCTAAATAACTCCCAAACAAAGAATTGCAAAAGACTATCTGAGTCAACTTACTACTTCCAGGTAGGATCATGCTTATTCCACCTGACTCTGCCTACCGTAGGTCTTCAGAGAAACAGTAAGGCAGTCTTTCTTACTTTCCAGGACTGCTCTGAAACAGAAATGGAGAGTTAACAGTCATTTTTGTAACTGAGGTTGTATAAGTGGTGACTATGGGATAGGACAGATCAACATTCAATCTGATAGAATGTTCTTCCTATCTCACCCCTCCAGCACTGGCATGCAGGAACCAGACACCTGCTTCATGTTTAAAAGTATCTATATTATATCTGGGCTGATCAGAAGATGTCCAAGGAGGAATTTCTAAAACAAGTACACAATCATTTTGATGTCCCCTGGTGTGGTCTGTTTATAGATCATCTCGGTAGCTTTTACTATACCTTATAGCCAATGTTTATGTGGATATGACACATGATTTCTTGATTGGAAAGTGTTTTCTAAATAAAATTAAGGATGCATTTTATTATGACATGGGAATGTAGAGATTTGAGGCCAGGCCCTGACTCTACCACCTATACCTTAGAAGTTTGTCATCTCACTGACATGGATTTGGTGTTCTCATGAGGGGATAGAAGCCACTAATGGCCACTTCAGGTAGAATTAAAATCCTACTATTTGAACATGAAAGATGGAGTGTCCCCGGTGGATTAACTGGGATTCTGCTAAAATAATTCTGTTATAAATGACTCCAAAACTTGACAACTTATAACAGTAAGTATTTCTAACTCAGGGATCTGAAGATTAGCTATAGTTCAGCTGGTATCAGCTCCAAGCTTCAACTTGGCTTCAGGTTTGCTCCAAGCTTCTTTTCATGATGGACCCGGCAGCTACCTGGGGCATGTTCTTCTCCTGCCTGATGGTAGAAGCATACACGCACATACATACACACACACACACACACACACACATGTGGAAATACACAATACCTCTTAAGATATCAGCTGGGAACTGACACCCTTTCACTTCTACCTATATTCCATTGCCCAAAGGAAGTCACATGGCTAAGATCAAAGTCAATGGATCATGGAAAATCTTTCTTTCCTAAGAAGCACTACAAATCCACATGGCAAAAAGTGTGAATGTGTAATCTTCTTATAAGATGAGAATTAAGAATTAGGAGCCCATATCCAATCTACTATCCCATTGGCCATGATCATCATTTTTATCTAAATTCAGGACAGCAGAGGACTGTCTTCAGGGCCCAGAGACATTTTATTCACACTGATGCAGCCCCAAATAATTCCACATCGGTCTTTCAGTTCTCCAGTAAAACAGATTTCTTAGCTCTTCTCAAAAGTTCTCATGTAAGAAATTCAACATAAAACTGGAAGTTTCCCACAGTGGCTGGCCCAGAAGGCCTGGCAGTGTTGCTGATTGCCAGAAATGCAAATCACCAGACTTACATCAAGAGAAATCAGGAGTTTCATCTCTAACTCAAAGTTGACCGACCCCTCTTGAAATCTGATCTTTATTCTTACTTGTGAGAAGATGCACATCCAAGTCTGAATCAGAAAAATCACCAAGCTACCTTTCTCAGGAATGGCCAGACCTCTATGGGATATTGTCTTTTTGGTTCCCATTTGTGACACTTAAAATTATGGGTTTTGTAATGGAAATGTTGGCACAATCTGAACTCTAGCTGCAGACTGTACAAGAGGCCTCATGTCTAATTTTTTTCTGCATGTAATCTGCCAAGACACATACCCATAATGTAAACTTCCTTGGTTTGAGTTTATAAATTGGATGTCTCTGACAAACTCTAAGACCTGAGGGGAAATCACTCTGTCATTAAAACTCAGTTTATTTAATGAGCCATTAGTGAAATAAAGGGTGGGAGAGAAGCTCAGTTTGTACCTATCTTTCAAAACTTGACCCAAAAAATACAATTCCCTTCAGATGGCAAGACCTCCCTTCTGCCATTGAGCAAACCTGTGAGAAACCATCATGGGCTGTATCCAGGCTGAATCACAACCATGACTTCATTCAGCTGCCTCGCTGTCAGAGCAGACAGTTTCAGTTGAGTGAACTTGCTGGACAGAGAAGGGGAGAAAGGCTCCTACAAAGAAGCTCCTGGCTGTGGGGCAACAGGGTCATCTCACAATAGTGACACAGGCTTCGAGCTACTCCTTAAAATGAAAGGGCTGTTTCCAAAGGTTCTGGAAATGAACTCAAGTATGAAATAAAGACTTGTTCAGAGAAGATATGATTCTGTTTATGTGATTATTATAATTAATATCCTCTCTGGAAGGCATTCCAGTATATTTGGTTTATGAAAATTGATTTTTTTAATGTTATAAGACGAAATTAGTGAAACATAACTTTCCCTTTCAAAAAAAGTGGAAATGTTAAAGGGGAGACATGGAATCAAAATTGGTCTTTGCCTCAAAGACAAATTTTAGCATTCTACATCACCAACAATGGATATCTTTATAACTGGCCTTCATAACTCAGTTTACTGGAACTTCCTGGGAGAACTATCCCCCGATTAGTTAGTTCCTTTAAAATATTTCTTCATTCACATGTTAGAATCTTTGTGTAAAAATCTCATTATTTTAAATTTTATATAAATGTATTGGAATAATGTTCTTTACAGGCAGAGAACAGCAGAAAGAAATGTTTCTTTCCTTGATCATACTGTACTAGTGATCCTGTATTATTTACTACTGTGTAACAAACTACCCCTAAACTGTCTTAAAGTAACATTTGCATTTATTATAATCCATATTTATTATTTATGATAACCAACAACTAGTATTATCTCGTAGTTTCTGTGGATCAAGAATCTGGGCATGGTTTAGCAGGACCCTCTGTCTCAGGACCTCTCACAAGGCTGCAGTCAAGGTGTTGGCAGGGCTGTGCTTTCATCTGAATGCTTGACTGGGGAAGGTCTGCTTCCAAGCTCACTCACATGATTGTTGCCAGAATTCAGGTCCTCTGAGGTTACTGGACTAGGAGCCTGATAGGCTGTTAAGTAGAAGCCTCCTTCAGTTCCTTGCCAAATGGGCATCTCCAGATGTAAATAAGCTTTCAACATGGCAGCTTACTCCCCGCAGAGTGAGGGTTCCAAGAGAAAGAGAAAGAACATGTAAGAAAGCACAAGGAAGAAGGAAGTCCATCTTTTTGTAACTTAATCTCAGAAGTGACTTCCCATCCCCTTCACTGTAGTGTATTTATTAGGAGCAAGTCACTAGGTGTAGTGCCCTACTCAGGATGTGAATACTAGCAGGCAAGGAGCATGGTGGGACTTTTAGAGGCTGCCTGACACAGATCTTTTAGCCACTTAATAAAATATGGCTTAAGGTAAAGACAAAATATTTAGACAAACATATTAGAACTTGAAACATAAATGAATGTTGTCCCTATCGAACTAGACAAGTTACAAGGCTCTAAATATTCCAATAATGACACCCTTACTCAGAACATTTCTCAAGTCAACTTTAAAAAATTTTATTCAGGGTTGCCTCTAGTGCCAGTGGGACATTCTTTGCAGTCCCTAACTTTACCCCAGTCCAAAGTTGTGGCAAATCTTTTTTCCTTTGTGGGTAGATTTGAATAATAGAAGGAGTTAAGAACTATTCAGATAAATAAGGTCAGTGATCCAGGTCAGTAATGTTTTTAGTCTTGGCTTTTGTAAATATGAAATAAAAAGACTGATTTCCATATGTGGCTCATAAATTGGTCCAGAAGGCAGCGCCTAAAGGGGATTATTTTGATTTAACTTTCATTCGGATGTTTAAAATTTGATACTTATCTGAAGATTTTCAATCTGCATCCTTCATAACTATGGTTTATGTGTTTACACATTTCACTCTGCATCTGATACTCCAGGGCAAATAGAAAGCACAAGGCCATGCTGGGACACCTTGAAATGAAAGGGACACTAGGGAGAGACCCAGAGTTGGGGGGTAGGGAGGGCTCCAGAGTGCACTCCCACCCCATGAATAGGCAGGACGCTTTTACAGCAGTGCATGTGCACCTGAGACACCCTTCAGGTTCGTAGTCAGTGAGTCACTCTAAGGCTGATGTGCCACACACACACCCTGGGACCCCCTTCAGGGCTGAGCAAAATCTGAGAACCCGCATAGCCACTGGCCTTAACCTGGTCAGGAAGAGAAAGGATCAGAGTAACATTACATCACAATTGAAGGGGAACTATTCTTGGTGGGTCCTCTCCAAACTCAAAATCCTCAGGATTACAAACTATTTATCAATAGCATACTTCCTGTGATTTCCATTCAGCTCCATTTTCCTAGGTGCAAGGTGAGAGGTAAGAAGCTGGGCTCAGGTTCAGTGCTGACTCCTCAGTCTGAGCAGTATGACCTCCAGCTCCATCCTCCTGTCACCTCCGGTCACTCCTCTTCCTGCCCCCAGATGCGTCTTTCCCTCTCCTCACACCTGCAGGAGCAAAAGCAAGCCTGCGAGGCTGAGAGCTCCAATAAGGACTCTCCTGGATAAAGAATTGCATTATTACTCCATGTTCGACAAACCCTCATAAAGCAGGGAAGCAGCACTGCCCGCGCTCATGGCAACAAACTTCCGAGTGTGTCATACGTTTACCTTCATAAAAAGAAGGTGACAGAATGGCCCCAGCAAGTGTTGATTTCTCGATTCTTCTCTGAACCATTTCACTTTGGTGACGACCCCTCCTGCTCTTCAGAGACCAGATTTTCTCACTTTCTGTGGTGGACTTAAGGAGCGGCCCCTCATGGACTGACTATACCTCCCGGTATTTGTGTCCTCCGATAGTCCCCTCCCACATTGCCTTTGAGTTTGGTCACGTGGCCTGCTTTGGCCAATGGGACACTAGCAAACATGGTGCCAGTGCAGTCTTGATAAATACTTATACACTGGGGTTTATCTTTTTAGAAGGCCACTTGGAAGATCATTCTATGCTGTAATGGAGCCCAGCTTAGATGACTGAAAGGATGTTGAGAGGCCACAATGTAGGGAAAGCATGGAGAAAGCACGAGAGGCCAGCTTGGACATTCCCACCTCAACCAAGCTCCCAGCTGAGTGCAGCCATATGAGTGACCTCAGCTACATAACATGTAGCAGAAGGTGGCCCCAGCTGAGCCCTGTCAACCCCAGAGAATTGTGAGAAATAAGGAATCACTCTTGTTTCACACCACATTTTGGAGTGATTTGTTATGGAGTAGAAGGTAACTAAACCTCTTCTCCTTCCTTTCACCAGCCACAAAACAAGAAAGTGTCAGATAGTAGTCTTTACATTTGGGAATTGATTGCCTGGTTGTATGTGTCCTGAAGGTATCTCAGCCGGTAACTGAAGTCTGCATTTCCATTGTGAGTTGGAAGGTGAGGTCACTTGGGAAAGGGTCTCTTCACATGGATAGAATGAGAAAGGAATTACTTCGCTACAACTTTGAGGATTTCACTCTGGGAAGCAGCCAGGAAGAGAGGGGCTCTCTTGTCCCTCATGCCTCCATTCATCCCTTCCTCCTTACCTTTTCTACTGACCAGGACCCATCCTTTATTTTCTTTAACATTCAATCTTCTTATCCATTTTGCATTTTCTGTTGCATGAAAAGATGTTCTTCTGGTGATTTCTTCGGTTTGTTCTTCCAGGTCTGTTTCTCCCCTCCCTATCCTTTTCTGGGCCTGGAGGCTGACTGCTACAGTGCCGCATCCGTGGGGCTCACCCAACCTCTGGCTTCTAGTTGGGTTAGGCCAACAGGAGGCATTGACAGTAAGTCAGAGCGTTGGAGGAGAGCGGGCTGGAAATGTAGTTCACTCGCTCCCGACCTCGCTGCCAAGCCACAGTTTCTTTTATCAACACTGCAGTGTCAGTAAGTAATCTCTCTCCTATACCCTAGCTCTCTCTGGGTCCCAGGAACAGTGCCCTCCACCTGCCCCCTTAATTCTAGGGTGGTAGTGCCTTCCCACTTTTGTTAGTACTTGGGGTGCATCGGCAATCTTCGTAGTTCCCCTAACCCTGTCTGCAATTCTATAAATCGTTCTTTTTCCTTCGGTCATCCCTGGAGTGTGTCATCTGTTGCCTGCAGGACTCTAACTGACAAAGATTTTAACTAACAAACAAACATACTGTGTTCATTTTTAAAAAAACTAAAAAATCTCTTATTAGAGAGATGCGTAACTGTCAGTATCTTCTTACCTCCATAAAGCTAAGAGCCCCCGTGTTGAGTTGGTATAGTTCTAGCCCAAAGCAAAGTTACATAGCAAAGTAGAAGGAACCAAGTAGAAGGTCACTTTGTGTTTCAAAGGGGTAAAGAGGATGTGCCCTGTCCATAAGATGAAGTCCCTAGGGCTGCTGAGAGGAGCGGTGTTTACAGTTCTGTTGGGGGATGGGGGTGGAGGCCTCAACTCCATCTGGCTGGGAGACTGTGCTCTCCTGAAGGGCCACAATGGCCTGGGGCCAGCAATATTTCACTGAAATAGAGCCAGCAACAGCAGGCAGATGGAGGGGACCAGGGTCCTCAAAGGGCTTTGAAGAGGCAAATAGGGATAACAGCCATGCAGCAGCAGGCTGACCAACACCAGGAGTGGCTCACAGGTGTCCAAGAGGACAGCCTGTAAGTAACTGCAGGGTGTGGGGGATGGCTGACACAAATGAAGGATGCTGGGCTCCTTGCCAATCTGGCTTTTAGGCCATTTTAAATTTAATTTGGAGAAAGTTGATGTGATAGGACTGGATCTCTGAGGGTTGTAGAATGGATTTTGGAGAACTGCTTTGTATTGACTTTTTTTTCACTGATAGCGATGGTTATGGGTTATTTATTTATTTTTTTAAGATTTTATTCATTTATTTGACAGACAGAGAGAAAAAGAGCACAAACAAGGGGAGGGGCAGAGGGAGAAGCAGACTCCCTGCTGAGCGAGGCCCTCCCAAGTGGGCCTCGATCCCAGGACCCTGGAATCATGACCTGAGCTGAAGGCAGATGCTTAACCAACTGAGCCACCCAGGTGCCTGGAGATGGTTATGGTTTTATTTTAAAAATCTCTTTCATGTGAAATAAGATTCTATAAATACATAGAGAGTCACTTGAAATCTCTTCTGTAAGTCATAAGCCAATCTAGAACAGGAAGGTATACTTTTTAAAGCTCAGTTGAGATCAATGATCTAATCAGGCCGAGCCATGGACAGTTCATGGAAAAAAAGCACAAATTCAATTCCTGGAGGCCGGGTTTTTGCTTTGACTTTCATGTGTAACACACAGAGTTGCAGGATAGAGAATTTAAAAGGATATTGTTAAATGTTGGGACTGCAAGGAAGGAAGGAGGAAAAAGGGAAAAAAGTTGTTGAAAAAATACAAAATATTTTTGCATAGGGAGGTTACAAGAAATCTCTCTCTAGAAACATGGCTACATCCTCCCCATGTGGATCATCATGACAAAAGAATATGGGCTTGAATGTGTGCTATGACGGTCTCAATCCCGCTATTCCCCTCATTTCCTGGTCACTTCTATAAAGTCTCAAATGATGCATTTTTTTCTTGATTTCCATACTACAAATTAGAACTTCCAAACCGGACACAGGGAATTAAACTTTAAATGTATAGAGATATCACTGTAGACCAAGAGGTACTATACGTACATTATCTCCCTGAATCCCCAAAGCAACTCCAGGTAATAGATATCATTACCTCGATTTTGCAAATAAAGAGACTGAAGCATAGAGGATCTATAAAATGCGTGATGCCTCCTGACCAGAAGACAATGGGGCGGGCTGTGAGTCCAAGTCCACACTTTTTCATCTTTTCTGCATTGTCTTCTAAATTGGAAATGGGAAAAAGAGATTGGGGGTGAGAATCAAGTAATTGGCATTTTGGGGGAAGCTGATTTATGTAAGCTTTTATTTTATTATGTTTCTTTAAAGATTTTATTTATTTTAGAGACAGAGCATGTACTCCCACAAGCAGGGGATGCAGCAGAGAGAGCAGGAGCGAAAATCTCAAGCAGACTACCCTCTGGGCACAGAGCCTGAGTCGGGGCTGGATCTCACCATCCCGAGATCATGAACTGAGCGGAAACCAAGAGTTGAACCTTCACCAACTGAGCCACCCAGGTCCCCCAGATTTATGTAAACTTTTAAATATTTCATTTTTAAAAAATCTTTTTTTTGTTTATTGATAATGAACACCAACTCTGTATTGGTTTTAATAGTGACTTTTGACTACAGACAAAACATTTAATCAGGAGCAAAATCAGTAGTTTGGGGGAGGGATTCTCATTCCATCAAGTTAGTTGGGTATTCCCACCACCTCTTTCTGTTTCACCTTCCCATTCCTTGATGGGCTTTTCAAAGGGAACAGCCTTGCTTCATTTCAATTAGTTTTGAGAAATCTTTTCATTGCCTGTGTATCAAGGCATTAACATCTAAATCTACAGAAATAAAATGATTTAGATATTCATGCATAACATTTGGAATGAATTCCAGGACAAAAATCTCCTCTTCCTGCTGAAAAAGGATGTGGATAAATTTGAAGATGTTAATTTGCATTGAATATGAAAAATAAATAAACTCCCAGCATGCACTGAGTTGGTTCGAATTTTATCCTCCACCTCCTCAATGGAGACAGCCCAGTTCCAACCTGCTCTGCTCACCATGTCAATACGAGTTGATCTATCTCTGCTGCCTTTCTTTTCAGGGACACAGAGAGACAGAACCCACAGGGCACAGGGGAATTTGCCCCGTCCATTCTGGGCATATAAATCTGTGCCAGATCAATAAAGAGAGAGGAATAAAAAGGAGGTCAGATAACTGAAAATGACAAAGCGTCATATGCTCGACCTAGTTGACCTCTGGTCTATTCCTTATTTCCTTATTTCTGGTCTATTTCTTATTTAAGATCACAGCCCATGACCTTTGCCATGGAAACTGGGTCAGGTGGCAAGGTGTATTTTGAATGTATTATTCACCTCTGATAATACTCAGAGCAGGTTGCTGAGACGAGTGAGGCAAAAATCTGCTTCTGAAAGTCAATTGTTAGTTTCTTCTGGGTCACTTCAAGCAGATATAAGCAAAGACTTAGTTATTCATGTAAATCAAATCACAGGTGTGAAAGTGAAGCAGTGGGAGTCTAGGTGCGTGCTAATGAGCATTAATGTCTGAGGAAAACAGCGTCAGTTTATTTTTTAACATATGTTTGACTTTCAAAGCTGCGAATATGGGAAAACTCACAGGATCTAGCATGTGTAAATGTGGTGAGATTCGCAGTCAAAGGGGACCAGGGTGATGAATCCATTGCGGTGACATCCTATTGCTCATCTCCACTCCGCTTTCTGCTCAAGAACAGCTGCCTGGGGGTAGTGCAGATCAAGAAAAATACATTTGGTTCCAGGTGAAACGCAGAACTGAAGCTGAATCGCAGACCTATTTGCAGTAGGATGGTCTCTGGAACCAGTGTCCAGCAGCAGTATGCTAGTAAATATTTGAAAAATGAGTCTCCAGGAAATAAAAATCCCCGCTCTGTAGTGGCTGCCAATTTCCATAGTATAAATACTCTACCATGGTCAATTTCAAGTTACCAACCTCACCTCACTCAATGCAGATTTGGGGAGAAATGTGAAGCTGGCTCCAGGACACCAGAGTGTGACCCTTCCCTCCTCCATCCCCACCTGCTCCACTTGGATGGGGCACTGTGCTGAGTGATAGGAAATTGGCCAGCTTCAGTTTCAATCCTCTGGATATTTTCTTAAAGATCTTATTTATTTATTTATTTATTTATTTATTTATTTATTTATTCATGGGAGACACAGAGAGAGAGAGGCAGAGACAGGCAGAGGGAGAAGCAGGATCCCTGCAGGAGCCGCATGCGGACCTCGATCCCAGGACCCCAGGATCACGCCCTGAGTTGAAGGCAGACACTCAACCACTGAACCACCCAGGCGTCCCAATCCTCTGGATATTTTTGCTCACACTAGCTCCTCAAGCTCAAAAAATGTTTTTCTCTAGTATCCTCAGCTCTCTATTCCTCCTTCATGTCAAATCATCCCTGGCTCCCAACCTTAAAGCTAGGTGACGTCCCCCTCCCCCCCCACAACCCTGGGGTTTGTACCCAGATAACATTCTGTTGTAAGAGCCTGTTTGCTGCCCTGAGGGATCCTTGAGAACAAGGCCTGATCCCCTTGATCATTACATATCCCTGGAATTCAGCACAGTGCCTAGCACAGAGTAGGGGGCTTAACAAATGCTTTTCGATTGGAACGGGGGCGGGGGGGGTGGGGGCTAAGAGAAGGTCCTTGAGGAGCTATCCTCAAGCTGCTTCCTCTGAGAAAATACAGCTAAGCCGTTGATAGAGTCAGAAAAACACTCTTGCGGTTTGAAATGTGTTAATTTATTTTATCACTTTGATTACAAATCATTATTTAGCCATCTTAGCATTTCCATGAGGGCTTTATAATGCGGCTTTGGACGGAGACTTCCTGGTTGGAAGTCTCTTCCTTAACTCAGGAGCTCTGTAACTTTGGGACCAGCTCCATATCTTTACTGTGCCTTAATTTCCTCTTCTGCAAACTGGGGGGAATCTTAGTATATAGCTCCTAGAGTGTTCTTGTATCTTCTGTATCTTCTGTCAAGCGATTTATTTAATCAGGGAAGTGAAAAAAAAAAAAAACCATAAATGCCTAACTCAAGAATGCCCAGTGCACATGAACAGCCATTTGTTCCTTACCTTTCCCTTGGCCTGCTGGCTCAGTGACTGCTCCAGTGACGGGCACCGGGCCAGTGGTGCTGGGCCACCGGCTCCTTCCTTGCCCTTGATGCACATCTTAGGTCACTTCAAATTGGACAATCTCCCTCCTCGCTCCTCTTCTTTCTTTTTCTGCTACTTCCCATGGTCTCTATTGGTTCTCCCATCCCTCCCCCTACGTTTTCTCCCTCTCTCTGCATCGACGTGAAGGCAATTTTTGCACGAAAGTGCAATAAAGCAAAATAAAGCAAAATAGAAAAATCATCATAATTAACCTCCAGAGACCTTGAAACAAACCTGGAAGACCCCTCAGTTGCCCTTTACCTTTTCAAATGCTTCCAAAGCATGCTTGTCACCCAAACCCTAGCATTCGAAATCATTAAAAAAACAGAACACGCATTCGAAAATTTTTTTCCCTAACAACTCATTTTGCAAAAGCTTCTTTGTTTCCAACTAAATGTACATTATTTGTGCTAGTAATATTCTGACTAAAAATTGCGTGCTAAAAATATCCTAACACGATTCCAGCTAACATGCACATTGTTATTAGGGTAGTTTTTCTTGGGGTGATGCAGAACTGCCTGGAAACCCGACTACCCCAATAGCGTTGCTTCTAGGGGAGAATGTTGTAGAGCACAAACTATTTGTAAATTTAGATCTCCTTGTCTATGCCGTTGATTAGATAGTTTAAGTTATGGGTTTCTTTGGTCATTTGGTGTCTTTTTAGATCCAGGGAAGCCTGGGTGAAGAAAGACCACCCGAAGCATCACATATACACCAAAACTCAGGGCACTATCCTTCCAAGGGGCATGTACTTTTCTACAAGGAAACAATCCTTTGCTTTTGTAAGATAATTTGTTCAAAACGTGTGGAGAGTGAGTACAGCAGGACCCAGCAGGATGTGTGTTTTGCTGAATATCAGCATGTTGATCCTAGACACAAAGCTTATCTGTTTTGCTCCAAAAAAACATATTTCTGAGCTTTTGTAAAAGTGGATGGCAATCAACAGGGGGGGTTCCATGCTGGCTCACTGTGAACGCTGTTTAACCGGAGAGCCAGTTTATTGGAAGGGGACCTGCCTTTTAGAAGTCCAAGATGAGTTCAACTATTTCTCATCCAGAGACCTTTAAACTTGTTTGAAAAAAAAAATCTTAGTGCTGGAATAACCCCTTTATGACTCCAAGTACATAGTTACTGTATAAATGATAGAGTCATGACATTAAATTGAGACACATTGGTAGGCTGGCCAGAAAGTCAAATAGAAGTCTATATAAGGAGTGGAATCCTGGGGTGTCATTCTTAATGACAGTTACCTGGAGGAGACGCATTTCTTTAGATTGGAAGCCAGACCTCAATGCTACAGTCCTAGGTAGATAGAAGAAGCTTGGTGGGGCACCTGAGTGGTCAGTGGTTGAGCGTCTGCCTTTGGCTCAGGGTGTGATCCCGGGGCCCTGGGATCGAGTCCCTCAACAGGCTCCTCACGGGAAGCCTGCTTCTCCCTCTGCCTATGTCTCTGCCTCTCTCTCTGCATTTCTCATGAATAAATAAATAAAATCTTTAAAAAAAGAAGAAGCTTGGTATGTGCAATCAAGTTACCTTGAAAAGCCCTGGGTGGTGGGCCACTAAATACAGTTGAGCAGGTTGTTCACTGAACAAGGGTGCCTGGTCGAGGGAGTAAGTAGAGACTGAAATCCACACTGCCCTCTGCTCTCTGAAACAAGAACCTGCAAAGCTGTGCCTGTCCAGAGAGGGCAACTTTGTCAAATTCACACAAAGTGCCACGGCCCTGGGTGGCAGGCTTCATCATGGCCACATTGCAACCAAAGCAGAGATATAAAAGGGTAAGGCAGGATCTAGACAAGTTGGGCTTCAGGATGCAAATTCCACCAACACCACACAGGAAGGGAACTATGGCTAATAGCCCTGGAAATGTACTGTGCAAACCAAAGTCCAAAAAACCTATTTTGTGAACATTGAACCACTATCTGTGTTTATTTCTGTTTTTCCTTAGCATTTTATAAAGCTTTTAGGAAAGTTCTAGTCAGTCTTTGCTGCGTTTAGAGGGATCATGGGAACTGTTTTGGGTCACCCTTTTAAAGAGTCATCTTGCCCCAGGGCCCAGACACATGGTAACAGAGGTAATTAGAACTGCCCACCGTCTCCCCCACCTCTCCCAGGGGGCCTTATAGACTTTAGTCTATTCAGGAATATGTTGGTTTGATTTTCTTTTTAATTAAGGGCAGTCAGTAGAATTACTTTTTGTGTTTTGTGGTGGTGGCAGGGGGCAGGGATGCTGAGGACTCTCCAGCCAACCCTACAGATGATACTCTTTGGGGGTCCAAAAAGAGAGTGGGAAAATACTGCTGTCTGTGTGCACCTTCAAGACCTTGCATAATCCCATGACAGTCATCTCAGCCTCTTAGTAGTAGACTCAGGAGCTCATTCTACCAATCACTTGAGTAAGAAGCCACCTGTCTGGGTGCCTTCACCTCATGAAGTTGTGGGAAAAAATTTGCCCTTTTAGAAAAAATTTTCTAGGCTTCCAGCAGGGCCTACAAATCATCGCACAGTTGTCAAGCAAGTGAAAGGAATCAACCCTTAGAGCAAGGACTTGCCTTTTCTCTTCCCCATTAGGACAGGATTGTCTCTGAGGTCTCTACGACAGCGCCTAAGAATGCTCAGGAATTTTAGAGATGAAGGTGGATAGCCTGTCTTGTCAAAAACACCTCCTATAGCCCATGTACAGATTCCCTAGACCCAGTCAGAGCTGCCTTTAACATTCAGTATGTTGCTCTAAGGCCAGAGAAAGAACAATGCTTTGGACTGTGCCAGGCCCACACTTGATGTGCACCGGGCCTCAGGGAAGCCCAAAGATCCCCAGTACTGCTACTTTCCATTTCTTTTTCTTTTTTTTTTTTTTTTTGAATTTTTAAAATGAAAACATTTTGGGGCTCCAAAATTTGGTGGAGCCAAATTTTGGGTGGCTCAGTGGGTTAAGCATCTACCTTTCGCTCAAGTCATGATCTCAAGGTCCTGGGATAAAGCCCACATCGGGCTCTCTGCTCAGTGGGGGTCTGCTTCTTCCTTTCCTTCTGTCTGCCACTCCCCCTGCTTGTTCTCTCTCTCTCTCTCTCTCCTTCTCTCTCTCTCTCTCTCTCTCTCTCTCTCATCTTTCTCAAAAATAAACAGATAAAATCTTTTGTAAAAATAAAAACACTACAAAAATTGTAGTGAAACATACATAACTCGAAATTTACCATTTTGAAGTACACAGTTCAGTGACACTGAGCACATTCACATTATTGTGAAACCATCATCACCAACCATTTCCAGGACTCTTTTTGTCTTCCCAAACTAAAACTCTGGACTCATTAAATAAGAACACCCCACTCCTCCCTCCCCCCAGCCCCCGGAAAAGGCCTCAAGTTTCTGTCCCTATGGGTCTGAGCAGGTGCTTTATATAATTATATAATTTGGAATCCTACAGTATTTGCCCTTTGGGGACTGGCTTATTTCACTTAGCATTATGTCCTCAAGTTCATCCATGAGGTAGAATGTGTCAGGATTTCATTCCTTTTTTATGGCCTGATAATATTCCCTTGTGTATTTTGTGTGTGTATACATGCCAGATATCTCCCACATCTTGCTAATGCACTCTTCCATCGATGGACACTTTGGTTGTTTGTATGTCTTGGCCACTGTGAATAATGCTGCTATGAATATGGGTGTACAAATATTTCAAGATCCTGCTTTTTATATGCTTTTAGTATATGCCAATAAGTGGGATTGCTGGATCATATGGTAATTCTATTTTTAGTGTCTAGAAGAACTGTCCTGTTTTGCAGTGTCCATACACTTCCACTCTCCATTCAGACCCATGGATCTTCTGGGGATCTCTTAGGAGTTTCCACTCATGAAGATAAAAATGATCACCTTGGTCATTTGCAACGGTCTTTGCCCTTCCCTTCATCCTCTACCCAGAGCAGGACATCTAGGCGGAAGATTGGCTTCAGTGAGTTTCATTTCTTCAATTGGGAAGAAGATGTTCAAGTTCCCACAGGGATAGAGGTAGACCCATGTTCTCTCTCCTTGGTGGGGGAGGGGTGCTGACCAAGACTGTTGTCTCAAGTCTCGGTAATAATCCCTCGGTTTTGCACGTACAATGGCGCCTTTCATTTCAGGATCAAAAAGCCTTCTCTCTCAAGCAACTGTGATGGTTATCATTTCATGATAGTGGAGGAACTGAAAAGCAGAACATTTAAATGACGTGCCCAGGATGAGTCAGGGATGTGGTGGCTGAGCCAAGAAAGCAAGCCAAGAGTCTGTGGTCCCCTGTCTGAGTTTCCAGCCTGCACTTGTTCCGAGGAGCAAGGGTGGATCTAGAGAGGGCCGTGGTTTCCAGAAGCTGCCCTCTGAGGCACTACCAGGTTAGCCAGATCAGGCTGAAGAGAACAAGCAGCATTTGACACTGGGCGTAGCCTACCAAGGACAGGAGAGTCTGACCTTGGACAAAGCAAAGTAGCTCAAGGGAGGTTATTTTCTAGGGGGAGGCATAAGGGAGAACTCTCTGGAGACTGTTATAAACAAGTAGGAAAGCAAGCCAGCTTCAGTTTGGCAAAAGGATGCTCCTTAAATCCTGCTTCCTCAATTAAAATGCATGGCGGAGGGTTCAGGGAAGAGTACCAGCCAACGGAAAGTTCTGGGTGCATCTTGGCTTATCGTAGCATTCCGGTCTGGTAAAAGTAAACACGGGTGATATGGATCAGCAAGGCAGCCAAACATCTCTGGGGCCCAGTGAGCGCAGACCCTGGTTCTAATAAAAGACTCTCTTCATCCTGTTGTTCGAGAGGGTATACACAACTCCCTCAGGGACTCTGTAAAATTCCTTTGACTTGCCTACCACATCCCTATATTCAAGTGTTTTTGCATCGTCTAGATTATGTAACGACGAGGACGATGGCAAAATGCACCCAACCATGCTAACATTTGCTCATCCTCTGTGACCTGATGGTTATTGTATATAATTTGCAGGGATACAGAGAAAACACTCCTTTCTCACAGAAACACTGCATAAACAGAGCTGTAAATCTTCCAAACGAACATATCGTTCTCTCTATTGTATGTCTCTGGAAAATGTTCAACCCCGTTGGGGTCATGTAGGCTCTGTAAAAGTTGCAGGCTGGTTAGACCTTGTCCTGCCAGCGACCACGCAGAAGTTAGAGATGGAGGAAAACATATCAGCTCTCCCAGACTTTTCCTGTTGTACATTCCCTATGCATGCACACGCAACAAGAGAAAGTTTTAAGTGATTGATTTTGATAAGGGTATTGGGGCCACATGAGTCAATTTCTGGTCCATAAATCCCCCCGTAAAAGAGAGACTCTAATGGCAGAACTTCCCATCTTTTTTTTTTTTTACGATTTTATTTATTTATTCATGAGAGACAAAGAGAGAGAGAGGCAGAGAGAGGCAGAGGGAGAAGCAGGCTCCCGCGGGGAGCTCCACGAGGGACTTGATCCCAGGACCCCGGATCGTGACCTGAGCCAAAGGCAGATGCTCAACCACTCAGCCACCCAGCCACCCAGGCTTTGCAGAACTTTCCATCTTTTAAGAGGTTGTAGGAAACGTTCCTCTCACTCCAAGAGAAGCCTGAACCAGAGCCAGTCCTGGGGCAACGGAGACAGTGGGCTGAGGGCCCCTCATGCTGGAGAGAGACTCAGGGGGCCCGAGAGGGCAGCAGGAGAGGTCTCTATCAGCGGACACAGCAGTTGGAGACACAGGCAACTGTGTGCTCTCACCCCCAAGGCCAGGTGGGTGGTACGGCCCCTTCTCGACCAGTACATCCCTTCCAGCTACAGGCTTTTTTGTGGTTTTAATCTCCTTCAAGGCTGTCTGAGGTTTGTTTTAAGCTCTTTTTAAGTTAATAAAAATGCTATGTTTGGAAGATAAAGAGAGAAGGGAGGGAAGGGAGTGTATGTTTTGTCCCAGGGTTTCAGCGCCCTGCCCCCTGAGCCACCTTTGTTTTCTAAGGTCACATTGGATCACGTGTTGCAAATCACGTCCAAGAAGACTATCCAAGGGGCTTTGCCACTGACTCCCTGTGAAAAGTTTGCACTGGCAGTTACCTGAGTGACCAGAGAGCAGTAAATCTCGAGCAGCAGATCGGTTACATTAGAATATCTCCCTCCCCAACCGTCGTTCGCAGAACATACAGCCAGATGAATGATGGCAGCCTGTCATGAGTCCAGAATTGGTCACAATGCCGCCATGCATTATTAAATGCTTCCCAGCTGGGGGTAAACCAGGCTTTCCATGTTGGTTATTTATTTGTCATCGGAGCCAAAAGAACAAAGCCAAAAAAAAAAAAAAGAGAGAGAGAGAGAAGAAAAAGAAAATGCATCCAGTGCAACCCACGGGATAGGGCATCCAGGATCACGAGAGCCTGAGAACATGCTGATACGTCACTCCACGCACCTAAGCCTTTCCCTTCTCCTTCTTGTCTGAAGCTCCCCAACTTTGTGGCAACCACATTTTGATTTATGCTCCCCAAGCTCAGAGAGGAAAACATCCGTTTTCTCCAAATTATTTTTGTACTCTTGCCCCCTCCCGAAGAAAGCCTTTTCCATCGCTCTGGCAGCGCACAGCCCTTGGAATTCTAAGTAGGACGAGAATTCGTATGGACTCAGCTTGGCAGGTAGGCAGGTAGGCAGGTAGGCTGGGCGGCAGCGGGCGGTGGGGGAGTGGGGATGGGGTTCTCTCAGATGCTGCTTGCAGCAGGAATCGGACCCTCCGTGGAGTAACAAGACCCAGACTGACCCACAGGATCTCCTCGCCAGGGCTTTTCAGCCCAGGCTTCAAGGCCATTTCTCTTCTCAGCAACTCTGTTCCCCTTATTGGCCTGGGCCATCCATTGAGAGCCAGGCTAACTTTTAGGGAGCCAGCCAAAAGCACTTTCCAAGAAGAAAATCACATGAAAGATAGCTCCAGCAACCAGGGTGCCTTCCCCCTCCCTCCATTTCATTAGGACACTGAGAAGCTATTAGTGACCCGAGCTGTCCCCAAATGGGAATCCAAATAACTAACTTGTCAGGGAAGCCAGCCTGACTGAGGTCAACAGGCTCCTTATATTTTCGTTCCTAAGTGCTCTGCGTTTCTTTGTTTTCTGTGCCAATTAGTCCATCGTGGTATGTATCTCATGTAGGGAACACACTCATAAATCTAACTGGAAGCCAGAATGTGGCACGACCATTTGATTATGGGAAAAATCTATTTGATTTATGAGGTATTATGACCCAACAAGCTGTATTGTACTTTCTTCTCCATGGCCTGGCTTAACTGTGCTGGCAATCAGGTCGCTCCCTTGGCTTCACAGTCAGAGGACGCAGGGCCTGCCCCTAGCAGCAACATGGGTCAGGGAGAGGAGGGTGGGGAGCAGAGGAAGAATCGCTCTTTAATTACTGCTTATTTGAATATTAAATTATTTCCCCATGAAAACAGCTAGATTCAGCAGTCTGTGGCTCGGGCCACATTTTTCCGTTAATGTGACCGGGAGTTCTGCTGGGTAAGAACTCTGAGAGTAAATGCCCTGGGAAGCCTTGTGAATCAGAGGCAGGATGCCATTTCCAAAAGGGACATCATTACAAAGGCCTCACAATTCAGCTACTTGAGGGGAAGTTGGTCTAGCGAGCGCGTCACACATAAATAACGATTCCTCCGAGAATCTGTACTTCCCATGTATATATTTCTGGCGCTCCGGATGGCATTTTAGGGGAGGCTAGTGATTTCTTTTGCTGGAGCAGAAATGCACTTTGCTTCCATCTGTATGACTAGTGTGATGGGTTAACGCAAAGTGGGGGAAACTGCTCCTCCTCCCACTCAGGTGCAAAGTGGCCTATTACGAGAGTGGCCCAACCACGATTGCTGCTTTCAAAGGAAGTTCGACAAAGCGATCTGCACTTCTGTCATCTGTGCACAGGGCCCAGACCCAGGGCATGCCAGGCACTTCTGGCCCCAGAAAGCCGCAAGCCCACAAGGCCTCGAACGGGAACGTGGAGGAAACCCTCTGGGGCCAGCAAAGGTGTTCCTCTCTACAGGGAGTGTATATGTCAGAGCAAATCGCTAAATCGAAATGGGCATAGCAAACTCAGGTGTGGTCAAACGTGGGGCAGGGAGTTGACGAGGTGCCCAGGCAGCAGAATTACTGGTGTTTATCGAAGCAGACATGAATGAGCCTGGAAGATGGGACCAGGCCTTGGGGAAAGAAGTTGGCAGAAACTCCGCTACACTGCAAACTCCCTGAGAGCAGATCTGTTTTGTTTGCACACTCTCCTGTGCCAGGCAGGGCCGGGTACACATCAGGGGCTCAAAGATCATGGCGGGAATGAATAAGATGATTGGGGCTGCCCAGCTGGTAAAGCTAGAGCACTACTGGGTATAGTGATAGTTGTACCTGTCTCAAAGGGCACTTGTTAACAGGTAGGATGACATTAGCTGAGTTCATGCACGCCCGTGGCACATAATGACTCCCCTGCCATGTCTCTTAAGAACAAGAGGCTATATCCAGTCCTTCAAACCATTGGTGAGGCAGCTCCCCCATGAAGCCAAGCTTCCATTGATTCCAGGGGGTAGGCGGGCCCAGCCCACAGATGGGTGGGCGTCAGGCTGGCAGGGACCAACAGACACACACATTCAGGCCTGAGCAAAGTCCCAACATGGGCATTCTTCCCACTTCTCTACAGCCACGTAGTACTTAAAGAGTTGAGGCTTTGAGTCAGAGTCCAGTTCAAATCCCTGCTCTGCTGTTTGCCTTCTTTGTGACCCCAGGCAAGTTCCCAAACTCTAGGCTCTTCAGACCCTTTATCTGTAAAACGACCATGATAATAGCATTTACTCAAGGGTTGTTGTGAGGACTACATGGGAAAATGTTAACTTGCCAGCACTGGACCTGACCCATGGGAAGCACTCAACAATAAGGGTATTGGGGCCACATGAGTCAATTTCTGGTCCATATGGAACCATAGCTAGTACTGTTACCACTTAGACATGCTGTGAGCTATGTGTTATTCTTCTCATAGTTCCCCTGCTTAGATCCCTGGCATTTTATATTTGTGCCTTATATAAAATGTGTAATAATTGCATATGCTTGGGGCACCTGGGTGGCACAGTCAGTTAACCTTCCAACTCTTGATTTCAGCTCCGGTCGTGATCTCAGGGTTGTAGGATCGAGCCCCAGGTTGGGCTCTGCACTAAGCGCAGAGTCTACTTAAGACTCCCTCTCCCTCAGCCCCTCACCTGCTAAAATAAATAAATAAGTTTTTAAATAACTGCACATGCTAACCTGTTCCTCCTTTCTTCACCTCTTCTGCTGGGCTGGCAGTCAACTGCACAGCTAAGCTCCACTCTCAGCTTCTGGTCCAGCTGGCTCAAGGGAGCTCCAAGGATGTCTCATTTTCTTTCTGGGACCAATGGCTAGTGAAGGCATGTTCTTCTCATAGTGTCTGAAGCACAAACATGTAAGCCAAATCATACAGGCACATTGCAAACCCCTGCTCAAGCCACATTTGCCAATGTCCCATTGGTGAAGCTTGTCACACAGCCAGACCTAAAGTCATCGTGTGAGGAAATACACTCTGGGGGAGGAATCACAAAGCCATATGGCAAAAGTCAGAGTTATAGGGAGGGGTGAAGAATCAAGACCAATAATCAGAAAGCCTCCCTTGATGATGCCCCTAGATATTAAATCCCGCTTCTAGATATTCAATCCCAATCCATAATCATAGCTTTTTGCCAGCCCAGGTCACTTAACCATAACTCTTTTTAGGACCTGAGAAGTCACTCTTATCTCTCTGGGAAGAACCACAAAGCCATATGGCCGAAGTCAGAGTTTTTGGAGGACAGAAGTATGAAACAAGTTTTTGGAGGACAGGTCCAGAGAGTATTTGAGTGATGACCAAAAAATATCTAAAGTCTGGAACACCCGGGTGACTCAGTTGGTTAGGTGTCTGACTCTTTGTTTCGGCTCAGGTCATGATCTCATGGATTATAAGATTGGGTGGCTGGCTCTGTGCTTAGCATGGAGCCTGCCTGAGATTCTCTCCTTCTTCCCTTCCTCCCCTTTCTCCCTTTGTGTCTCTCTGTCTCTCTCTCCCTGTCATGTGCTCTCTCTCTCTCTCAAATAAATAAATAAATCTTTTAAAAAATATATCTGAAAGTCACATACCTTTCAGCTCTGTTTCTCTGCAGATGGGCTCCCAGTAACAACTTCCAACTCCCTATGCACAATCCAAAGAGATTTATACAGATCTCTTCCCTTTTTTTGGTCTTAATCTTTAATCCCATTATCCCAGGAGGCCATGAAGCCCTCACAAAAATAAAACTAAGTCTTGGCACGAAAGCCCAGATATCTGAAGGTAGATAGCAGATCAGGCTCCTTGCATGATTACATTTGATACGTGCTGCAAACAGATCCACCAAGGAAGTCAAGAGTTGTTGACTTTATTATAAAAAACATTTGGAGGGCTCAGTTTACTTTTTATTCTTAATTGGATTTCATAATAGTGGACAGTTCTATGCTCTGTCATAGATTATTTGCTTTTCTAAACGCACTTTTTACAGTAAATTAAGAAGCATTTTACTCAATAGGACACTTTCTGAATTTCCAGCGGGAGTATTCTTGCCCAAAGGGGAACTAGTATTGTCAAAGTTGTCTTCATGAATTGCACTTGAGGTCAAATTAAAAACAGCCTTTGGAGCTCAATTACAGAATCATAGAAATCATAGGTCTTGAAGGAAAAATAGCTCTTTTACTTCCTAGAAAAACAGTCAAACTTGAACTTCTAAAGGTTGAGCTAGAGTGAGAACGACGAAAAGACTATTTCCTCTCTTATTCCAGGGCTGGATTCAACTAGAAAATGGACCAATCTTGTAACAGAAGTGCCCTTGAGAGGGGAAATTAGGAGCTGTGAGGGGAGAGAAAAGAATTAAAAAACATGATGACTGCTCTTCAGAATCCATAAGTCACACCGTGGAAGCTACCAGAAAAAATACCAGACTGTAGGGTGAATTCAAGTCCAGAGCTTCTTAAACATGAATGTACACACAAATCACCTCTCATTCAAAAATTCTGGGGTGGGGCCTGAGATTCTGCATTTCTGGCAAGCTCCTAGGTAACTGCTAGTGTTCCTAGTCTGTGGGCCACACTTTGAGTCGCAAAGTCCTAGTTGTGGAACATACTGAAATCTTGTGTAGGCCCATAAAGGTGAGAGAGATAATGAGGGTAAAAGTGGTGAGGAATTTTTCACAGAGGAAATATGCACAGAGGAAGATTCTGGAACAATGTACATGCAACAGAGCCAAAGTCTCACAAAAGATTCTCACTTACAACAGGTACTTTGAGGAGCCTAAAAGAACCCTAGAGTGAATTATAAACATGGTGCCCCTTAATTCAGGTTTGTTCACGTCAACTCTCACTAAATTAGTGAAATGTAAAATTGATTCTGTTCCCATCCAAGAGATAGGGTCTGAATATTTAACACACACACACACACACACACACACACACACCATATTAAGTATCGATATGTATATACGATGTATATAAACATACGATGTACATATAATATGTATATATGTATATATGACTTAGTGTATATAGAACTATATATAACTACATATTATATAGAGATATCGCATATATATTTATCATATATAATATAGATATGCTATTTATATTCCTTGCTGATCTATTTATATGGACTCTCGTGTGACCCAAACAGGCAAGCACAACCACCACGGGCCTGACTACCCACCTAAGACCAGTTATCATCAAATAAACTTCTGAATTTGAATGATGTTTGGTGGGGGATTATCTACCAAGAAAGAGTGATAGATTTCATAAGCTGTGTTTGAAACCTCATAATACGCTTCCCCAAAAGTTATGTGGCTTGGGAAATTATAAAGGAAAACTGGAGAGAACTGAAATGATTTAAAAAGACAGAAAGGTTTTGTTGATTTTTTTTTTCTTTTAGAACATTGACTTGGAAGGGAATTAGAAAGTGAATCTGTTTCTTTATATTATTTGTATTAGTAAAAACACCCGCTTTTCCCTCCATCACACACACTAAAAACGTTGAGTAAATATTTAAAGAATATCAGTGTGAAAAAGCACTAATTTATTACCCTGTTGTCCTTCTCTAGAGAAAAAGGATTTAGATGGGCTGAAGGGAGGAGCATTTCAGGCGGGAGGAGAGTTCAGGCAGCGGTGGTAGTACTGTTTGCTTAGAGCTGGGAAGGGGTTGTGGAAAGTACGATTGCCAAGGCAGGTTGTGGCCAGATGGTAGGGAACCAGCTGACTGCCTTGCTAAGGAGTCTGGACGCTCTTCTGTAGGTAAGCACATTTTTGACCCAGAGATGAAATAAAATATGAAAAGGGCCATATTGAAGTATTTGGTAGCTGGCACTTGGCAATGCTTGCTCTGGGCCATTCACCCACTTGACAGCTCCTCAGGGAGTTCTGGGAGGTTCTATAGAGAGGGGTGTCCAAGTTCAAAGTAAATGCAATAGCAGATTGGTGAGAGAGGCGAATCCTCAGAACCTTGGGACCAGACTCAAACCAGGGATTTCTCAGGGAGCCCCCAAAGACTTAAGAGAGTAACTGGCCCTCAGAGGGGCAAAATGCCCAGCGGGTCCCCAAGAGACTGGGGGAGGGCATCCATATTTTTCTCATTAACTTATTCATGACATGAAGTATTATGTCTTGCTGAGGATGATGGAAAATATTTCACTGAAGTCTTAAGTTGGAAAAAAGAGTTAAGAGGTTTTTTTTTCCTATTTATGACCCCAGGCCAAAGAAAAAGTTTGTCACTGAATGTTTATGAGAGGAGTAAGCCAGAAGAGCAGACATAGCCAAATCCCTCTGACTCATTACGGAGCGGTAGGAGTAGCGTGCTCAATTAGTAGGCAATATAACTTACCTACCCCCGGGGTCAGAGGTGGTGGGGCGTGGCAGGCAGTGGGGGGATCTGGGAGCAAGGTGGAAATTAGAATTTCCAGAGTTATAAATGTACCCAACAGAGTGAGACAGTAGGTGACCCCTCTGAATGAAGTCAGATCTACAAGTCCACCAGTCACATCTGAGCTCCAATGGGCCACTTGTTTGACCCTGCTGTCTATATAGCTAAAATGAATAATGTATTAGCAACATGAAGAACCTTGGATCATAAAAGGGGAAATAAATCAGTTAAGACTGTCAGGACATGGAAGAGGTAGAGATTTACTGCTGGGACTCCACCGGGCAGGGCAACACTCTTCCCGCTGGGAAGGCACAAGCTTCTTCCTCCCACAGGGAGGGTAGCACCAGTGTGCCCAATATGAACACCAGCCCTGGAATGAATGTTTTGCTCCTGCTGAGGGGGGACTCTGGGGATGAATAGCATTCTCATGAAGATAGTCTTGATTGTTGTGGGTTTTCTTTTTTTTTTTAAGATTTTATATATTTATTTGAGAGAGAGCAAGAGCACGAGTTGGTGGGGGGGGAAGGGGCAGGTGGAAAGGGGGAAGCAGACTCCTCCCTGAGCAGGGAGCTCAATGTGGGGCTCAATCCCAGGACCCCAGGATCATGACCTGAGCCGAAGGCAGACACTTGACCAACTGAGTCACCCAGGCTCCCAATTGTTGGGGTTTCTAATGCACTTTTGCTATTTCACTCTGATATGCCCATTCATTATTTTCCTCATCTACTCCCTCTTTTGGCTAAGACTTCACATACTCGCTGTGTGCCAAGTGCTGTAAAAGCATGGGGGAATACAAGGTTAGCCAAGACCCAGGCCTGCCCTCAATGGGCTTTCAGTAGAGAGGGTCCAGGAATAGTGTGAAAGAGGTCTAGATTCTTCCAGAATGGCCCATGCAAGAATCCACTCCAGACCACAGGGAAGTATAAGTCTTCCTCAGGCCAAACTGAATTTCTGTTCTGGCTTGGACTGCACCAGAAGTCCCTGACTGTTTTGTGGTATGAGAGAGAAGGAGGTTTGGTGGAAATTAGTCTAGAACTTCTTTGTGTCATCCTGTATGAGTAATGGGGTGTATGTCTCTCTACAAGGATGCCCAGAATTAAACCTGAACCAACACATATGAAGCTTCACTTCCTCTTCTGACCAAACCTGAGCATTATATACCCCAACCCTTGTGCCATATTGACACTCAAAGGTGCTTTGTCCTGTACTGGCAGTCCTGTCAGAAGTGAACACTGGCTCCTCCATAGTAGGTACCATGACTGCTTGATGGTGAAACCAGAGAACTCTAAGAGTGATGGACTGATTTTCATACCTGAAAAATAAAAATAGTCTATATATTACAACATCCCTGAATAGCGATAGGTATCTCAGAAAGACCATTCTAGTTCGATCTTAATGTGACAAGATAATCCTTGAGGTACTAATTTTTTAAAATTTTATTTATTTATTCATGAGAGACACAGAGAGAAAGGCAGAGACACAGGCAGAGGGAGAAGCAGGCACCCTGCGGGGATCCCGATGTGGGACTCAATCCCAGGACCCTGGGATCACGACCTGAGCCCAAGGCACTCAGGTGCCCCGAGGTACTAATTTACACCCTCCTTCTCCCCACGTATTTTTTCCCTTTTCCTTTTCCCAGCTGATAATCAGACTCTGGGCTTCTTCACCTCAGGGAAAGCTGGCAGTGGGAGAGCTGAGGTTGATTATGTGGAATGCCATTGGGGCCACAGGAAAAGAGAGGATGTGACTTAAAGCAGTGACCTGGAGAAGAAAGCCAGGGAAACCCCGAAGGGGCCACATTTTGTGGTTTCTAAGAATGGAGGAGACCTGCACGCTGGAGAGGGAGCCAAGCAAACCTCAGGGGAGGACTGTGAGATGCTGTAGGGAGGCTCCACCAGACACAGGGGCTCCTATTCTAGAGAAGAGTGCTGTGCTGCAAGTGCCCCTGGTGGGGAATAGGAGCATGGGGGCTGTTAGGAAGGACTTTGCCACTGTAACAAGTGCAGAGAGTTAACCTGCAGACTTAAAGGTGTGTGCACACATCTGTGTTCATGTGTGCACCTATACGATTCCAGATGTCTTGTCACTTGTACAGCCACAGGACCTTTGCATTGCCATAGGAATAGTGGTAGCTTCAAAAGGTTTTGATTTCCTATCAACCCAGCATGATGTGATTATAGTAGAAATTAAACTGATTTAAGTAAAATTAAGAATTATAATATTTCTACAGTCCTGAGGGTATCTACTGAGCCATATGTGCTCTTCTCCCCAGATCTTCTCTCCTTACCCCTCTCCTTGGCCAGGGTGGGGATATCAGGCCTGGCACACAGACCTTTCTTAGCATAACGGCTGCTCCTATGAGGTGGAAAGCCTCACCCAGATAAAAGCTTTTCTGGAATAGAACCCTCCAGAATGTACACGTACATTTTATGCTCCAGGACTCCATCATCATCATCGTCCTCCCCCTCCTCCTCCTTCTTTATCTCTTCTCTCAAGCTCTTGCGCTCTCTCCTCTCTCTCTCTTCTCCACCTTTCCCCTCTCCTTCCATTTTTCCCTCCTGCCTTCTCTGCCTTTGGCTTCAGGGTTTATGCTCTTAACCATTACACTGTACTCATTGTCATTTTGAAATACCAAGAAAGGATTGTCTGGGCTACCATGGAATGATTCCTAGCGTGTAAATAAGGATAGAAATTTGGATAGATAGCTATATAGAGATGATAGATAGATAGATAGATGATAGATAGATAGATAGATGATAGATAGATGATAGTTACATAGATAATAGATAGACTGATGGGTTGATTTCTTGGTATATGCCTAAATAACCCAGGAGGTGGGGAGGGAGAGACAAAACTATATTAATGGTAGTCGCTGCTGGAGAGACACTAGAAGCAAAAGGAGAGAAATGTTCACCTTTCATTTTGTTCATTTCTGTGCTGCTTGAATTTACTGACCTTGTATATGCTTTATTTTTTGAGCCAACTCCCAAGATAATATAAAAAGTGAGATTTATATGGAGCCTCTTTTTAAATTTTCTTCTCTAAACATTTTTTGTGTACAAATAATTGATAGATATGAGTACCCCACACACACCCCGCAAGAAAAACCTTGCACTATGCTTGTCAAATCATTCTAACCTTGTGATTCCACCCTTCCCACACAGGCCCCGGGGAATTCTGAGATGATCCTAAAGACACCCCCAATGTCGTGGCTGGCTCTGGCAGGAGGCCGAGTTCCAGCATGCTCTGAATGTGAAGAGGCTGGTGTAACAAATGGAGAAGACAGCCTGTTGACTACATATGCTTCCCCCACCCCCAAAACGCTCAAAGGCCCCAAGAGGAATCTAGAAACTGCTGTGAGGTCTCAACTTCCCTGTGGCCATGAAGCGAACTTTGCCACAAGCATTTTTAAATTAAAAAGGAAAACAACAATATTGACTGGGAAGCTGGGTCAAGGTTACGATTGGCGTTTTCTTAGAAATGAATATGAGATTTTGATGACATTTGGCCAGGAACCCAGGAATGCCCAGATCCTGTTTATGATAACTGCCCCTGGCTCCCACAAGGAGGACTCGGCCCCAGGAGCAAAGTCTGCTGAGAAGGAAATGCAGGAGGCCTGGTAACTGGAGCTTTGGACCTACACCCCAAAGGCAGAGGTTCTGGTGAGAGAGGCTACCTGACAGCGTCCATCAAGGACATAGATGCCCAGAGAGACAGAGGGAACAATCTGTCTTGCTTTGCCCCAGACTGTCCTAGTGTCCCAGGAAAACCCCTCAGTTCTAGGCCAACAGTGACAGTTGTTCATCCTACCAGTGGGCGTCCTCACAGAATTCAAGACCTAGAAGGGAACTTGGTGACTAATTCAAGTTTCTGTCTACCTGATATTGAAGTAACAAGTTATTATTAGCTTCAATTTGTTTTATATGTAAAAAGAAAAAGGGTGTGTGTGTATGTGTGTGTGTGTGTGTGTGTGTGTGTGTGTTCAAGAAAGAGAGGGACAAAGAGAGAGATTTAAAATGAAAAAGGAAATTGCTTTTTTCATCTAACAGTGATCTGCAGAACACCCATCATTATTTTGGGAACTGTGTTCAGTGGAGGCTTGTTGCAATCTTCAGAATGAAATCACTAGAATTTCTCTCATATTTTTTATTTTAATTTTAATATTTTGTTTAAGACAATTTATTTGAGAGAGAGAGCATAAGCAGTGGGACGGGGAGAGGGAGAGGGAGAAGCAGACTCCCCGCTGAGTCCAACGTGGGGCTTGATCCCACGACCCCGGTATCAAGACCTGAGCCAAAAGCAGATGCTTCACTGATGGAGCAGCCCAGGCACCCCAATATTTATCATTTTTTAAAAGATTTTATTCATCCATTCATGAAAGACACACAGAGCGAGGAAGAGGGAGGCAGAGACACAGGCAGAGGGAGAAGCAGGCTCCATGCAGGAAGCCTGACGTGGGACTCGATCTCGGGTCTCCAGGATCATGCCCCAGGCCGAAGGTAGGCACTAAACTGCTGAGCCACCCAGGCTGCCCCATATTTCTCTTATTTATTTATTTATTTATTTATTTATTTATTTATTTATTTTTAATTTATTTTTTATTGGTGCTCAATTTGCCAACATATAGAACAACACCCAGTGCTCATCCCATCAAGTGCCCCCCTCAGTGCCCATCACCCAGTCACCCCCACCCCCTGCCCATCTCCTCTTCTACCACCCCTAGTTTGTTTCCCAGAGTTAGGAGTCTCTCATGTTCTGTCTCCCTTTCTGATATTTCCCACACATTTCTTCTCCCTTCCCTTATATTCCCTTTCACTATTATTTATATTCCCCAAATGAATGAGACCATATCATGTTTGTCCTTCTCCGATTGACTTACTTCACTCAGCATAATACCCTCCAGTTCCATCCACGTCGAAGCAAATGGTGGGTATTCGTCGTGTCTAATGGCTGAGGAATATTCCATTGTATACATAAACCACATCTTCTTTATCCATTCATCTTTCGATGGACACCGAGGCTCCTCCCACAGTTTGGCTATTGTGGACATTGCTGTTAGAAACATCGGAGTATTTCTCATTTTTAAAGAGGAGGAAACTAAATCAGTTTTGGTGATATTTAGTATGCTGGTTGAATTGGCATCTTCCCAGAGGTCACATGTGACACACAGGAGGCACCATATTCTGAAGGAAAAGAAAGAGCCTCAAAAATCCAGTGGGGGAAAAAAAAATCCAGTGGGGATAGAAAGCAAATTGTGTTTGCCAAGGGACAGGGCAGAGTGGGGAGTGACTATTTAATGGGTACAAGGTTGCTTTATGGGGTTCTAGAATGGGTGGCGATAGTTGTACAACATTGTAAATATGCTACAAGCCAGTGAACTGTATGCTTGAAAATGGTTAAAATGGTCAATTTTCTGTTACATGAATTTTATCTCAATTAAAAGGAAAATCTGTAAAAACACGGTGGCATCTTCACTTTCTGACTTGCCATCTGTGCATTGTAAGGATTTGCAGTTTGGATGCTTGGTTAGGTGGTGTTGTGGATTATATTCTCTTAAATGGCAGAATGTGTAAAAGAAACTGCCTGATGGGATGGGTGAAATCATGAAAATGGCTTCTACTGTAGAGGGAAGATCTTATGGAAAAGCAATTTTAAAAGTAGTGAAACTAAAAGATGAAGTCTGAATTCTTCTTTTACCTTTCAATTACAGTTCTAAATTTGCTGACTTTTACTAGGAGGACAAGTGATCATAATTTGTATTGTTTACCAGAAACTTTTTATAAAAGCACATAATCTGGCTCTTTGGGATTTAGCAATGGATATTTTTTAAATGAGTGAGAAATGAAGTATTTTTGAAAAAAATCTATGCTATGGAGAGAACAGAGATGTTTGAAAGTTTCCTCCATTGTGTTATTTTTGTTGCAGAAAACAATGTATATGGGTGACATTTATAAAAGTTTTCTTATGTGCACACTTGTCAAAAACATAGAGATGAAAATTTTCAATCTTGTTTACGTATCTTCTAAATGAAGATATCTCTCAAATGCTGCAGCTTCTGGTTGTTTTATAAGAACAATTTGAGATTAAAAGATAGAAATTCACTGGCCAATTTTCAACAAAAACCTTTGTATGACTGATATATGGCTCGAAGGAAAAAAGATTGCTGTAATTTATCAACGCAACCAATGATCTACTTCTTCCTTTTATTTTATTTTTTTTAAAGATTTATTTATTGGGCACCTGGGTGGCTCAGTGGTTGAGCATCTGCCTTTGGGCTCAGGTCATGATCCTGGGGTCCTGGGATTGAGTCCCGCATCAGGCTCCCCACAGGAAGCCTATGTCTCTGCTGCTCCCTCTGTGTCTCTCATGAATAAATAAATACAATCTTTGAAAAAAAATAAATAAAATATTTATTTATTTATTTATTTATTTATTTATTTATTTATTTGAGAGAGAAAGAGAGAACATGAGCGGGGGGGGGGGTGGTGAAGGAAGGGGGAGGAAGAGAGAATCCTCAAGCAGACTCCCTGCTGAGCATGGAGCTGGACTCAGGGCTCCATCCCAGGATTCTAAGATCATGACCCGAGTTGAAGTCAAGAGTCAGACACTTAACAGACTGAGCCACCCACCCAGGCGCCCCTAATTCTTCTTTTTTAACGTACATATCTTTGCCAGTGTCTTTTCCAGCCATGTCAAACCATTAAAGCCAGATTTTATCAAAACAAACTAAAAACTTAGAACCAGATCAAAGTGGTAAACCGAGATTTTCAAAAAGTACAAAGCATATTCAATTGCATAGCCCTCAGTTATAAAGTAATTTTAGTAAGATCAAAGAGGGCTTTTGTTCCCGTTAAATAATAAAAAATTAGCAATAATGACATAATAAAAAGTTAATACTAATAAAAATTATTTTTACCAAGTGGGATTTATTCCAGGTATGCAAGGCTGAGTTAATATTCACAAATCAATTAATGTAATCCATCACATGACCAAGCTAAAGCAGAAAAAACATATAATCAAAACAATAGATGCAGAAAAAACATTTGATAAAATCCAACACCCATTCATAATTAAACAGTCTCAGTAAACTAGGAATAGAGAGAAACTTGATAAAGAACATCTACCAAAAAACCTCTTACAGCTAACATTGTACTTAATGGTGAGAAATGAAAGCATTCCCACTCAGTTCAGGAATAAAGAAGGATGTCCTCTCTCATCACTCATTTTCGATATTGTACTAGAAGTCCTAAATAACACAATAACAGAAGAAAAGGAAGCAAAAAGTATACAGATTGGCATGGAAGAAATAAAATGATCTTTGTTTGCAGATAGCATGATTACCTGTGTAGAAAATCTGAGAGAACTCACAAAAAAATTCCTGGACCTAATAAGTGACTCCAGCAAGGTTGAAGGATACAAGGTTAATATAGAAAAGTCAATCACTGTCCTGAATGCCAGCAATGAACAAGTGGAATTTGATATTAAAAACACAATACCTCATGCAGTGTTGGTGGGATTGCAAACTGATGTAGCCACTGTGGAGAACAGTATGAAAGTTCCTCAGAAAGTTAAAAATGTGGACAGCCCGGGTGGCTCAGTGGTTTAGCACTGCCTTCAGCCCAGGGCGTGATCCTGGAGACCCGGGATCGAGTCCCACGTCGGGCTCCCTGCTTGGAGCCTGCTTTCTCCCTCTGCCTGTGTCTCTGCCTCTCTCCCCCCCCCGCCCTCCCCTCTCTCTCTGTGTGTCTATCACGAATAAATAAATAAAATCTTAAAAAAAAGAAAGTTAAAAATGCAATTACCCTATGATCCAGTAGTCATATTATGGAATATGTGCCCCCCCCCCAAATACAAAAACACTAATTCAAAGAGATACATGCACCCTTATGTTTATAGCAGCATTATTTACAACAGCCAAATTAAGGAAACAGCCCAAGTGTCCATTGATAGATGAATGGATAAAGAAGACACACACACACACGATAGAATATCATTTCACCATAAAAAAGAATAAAATCTTGCCATTTGCAACAACATGGATAAAGCTAGAGAGTACAATGCTAAGCAAAATAAGTTGGTCAGAGAAAGACAAATGCCATGTGATTTCACTCCTATCTGGAGTGTTAAGAAACAGAACAAATAAGCAGAGGGAAAAAAGAGAAAGAGAAAGAGATAAACCAAGGAAGAGACTCTTAACTATAGAGAACAAACTGATGGTTATCAGGGTTATCAGAGGGAGGTGCGTGGGGGCATGGGTGAAATACATGATAGGAATTAAAGAATACACCTATCATAATGAACACTGAGTAATGTATAGAATTAGCAAATCATTATATTGTAAACCTGAGACTAATATAGCACCATATGTTAACTGTACTGAAATGAAAAATAAAATTCTCTTGGTGTAAAAAAAAAAAAACCACCAAACACATTAACACTGACATTAGCACCTGCAAAAATAAGACACTTAGATATAAATCTAACAATATATGTACTAGATCTATATGATGAAAACTTTAAAGTTTTGATGAAAAAATCAAGGAACTAAATTAATTGAAGAGATGTTCTATGTTCATGGGTAGGAGCATTCAATATCGTCAAGATGTCAGTTCTTCTCAACTTGGTCTATGGATTCAACACAATCTCAATAAAAATCACAGAAAGCTATTTCGTGAATATCTACAAAATGATTCTGAAGTTTACAAGGAGAAGCAAAAGACACAGAATAGCCAACACGATATTGAAGAAGAAAAACAAATTTGGAGGACTGACACTACCATATCCCAAGACTTATTATAAAGCTACGGTAAGACTTCACAACAAGACTGTGTGGTATTGGTGAAAGAATAAGTAGACTCATGGAACAGAATAGAGAACCCAGAAACAAACTCACACAAATATAGTCAACTGATCTTTGACAAAGGAACTTGGGAAATATTATGGAGAAAAGATCGTCTTTTCAACAAATGGTACTGGTACAACTGAACATCCACATACAAAAAAAAAAATTAACCCAGACACAGACCTTATATCCTGTTAGAAACTAACTCAAAATGGACCATAGACCTAGGTGTAAAATGTAAAACTAAAAAACTCCTAGAAGATAACACAGGAGAAAATCCAGATGACTTTGTGTTTGGTGATGACTTAGGTGCAATACCAAAGGTACAATCCATGGAAGAAATCATTGATAAGCTAGATTTCATTAAAAGTAAAACCTTTCACTCTGTGAAAGACACTGCCAAGAGAATGCAAGCCACAGACTGAGGGAAGATATCTGTAAAAGATATATCTGATAGAGGACTGTTATCCAAAATATACAAAGAACTCTTACAATTTAACAATGAGAAAATAAACAATCTGATCTAAAAATGGGCAAAATATTATTTTGTGTTGTTTTGTTTATAGTAGCATTGGTGAAAATGGGTAAAGAATACATATTTCATGATATTTCTCTTTAGTATTTTTTAAAGATTTTATTTATTTGAGAAAGAGACAGATAGCCAGAGAGAGCACGAGCAGCAAAGACAGGGAGCCCTAATGCAGGGCTCGAGCCCAAGACCCTGGGACCATGACCTGAGCTGAAAGCAGACACTTAACCAATTGAGCCACCCAGGCACCCCTCTCTTTAGTATTGCTTATAAGTGCATGTGAAAGTATTCTTATCTTAAAATTAAAAATGTTTAATTTTTAAAAGTCTAAGTAAGTAAATAAATAAGCAAAATATCTGAACAGACACCTCATCAAAGATGTACACATGGCACATAAGCACATGAAAAGATTCTCAACATCACATGTCATTAAGAAATTGCAAATTAAAACAACACTGAGATATCGTTACACACCTAGTAGGGTGGCAAAAATCCAAGATACTGACAACACTGAAAACAGCATAACACCAACTGCTGGTGAGGACGGAACTCTCATTCATTGCTGGTGGGAATGCAAAATGGTACCGTCTCACTTTGACGGACAGTTTGGTAATTTCCTACAGAATTCAATAATTGTTTACTCCAAGTGTTGAAAACTCATGGCCACACAAAACTCCACATACAGATGTTTATAGCAGCCTTATTCATAATTGCCCAAACTTATAAGCAACCAAGATGTGCTTCAATGGGTTAATGAAGGGTGAGCTTCAGCAGGACACTTTGTGTTATCCCAACATCCCTTTGTTTATGATTTTCCAATCTGTTTGAATCCATTGAACAACCTCCAAGTCAAGATTCAAACCAAATTTAGCTTGCTGCATACAAACATTTCTTTAGGCTCCGGAGTAAACTCATCATTAAATATCAAACACGTGACATGTTTCACACTCCCTGGACCAACCATTTCTATAATTCACTGAAAGAGGATAGTTCATTGTGATAACATAAAGAATGGCCCTTCTCACCATTCCAGGGCTTTCCAACAAGCCAACTGTGGGGACGGGGGCATTGCCACCAGATAAGCCCTTGACCTAGAGTAGATCAAAGTACCCATGAATGAGTGACCACTGAACTGGAAACAAGGACAAGTCATGTCTGAGATGGGGAGCATGATAGCTATGTGGTTTGATATTGTGCATGGGCAAGTCCATTTTATAATGCTCTGGTTACATGGCAATGGACCAGATCTGTTGCCTCACTTCAGGATATATAGTGAGAAGCGACTGGCCCACCATCCAGAAGGAAGTCTGGACTAATAAAATTGTGTGGGAATAATAAATGGTACCTGTGCAAATCTCACATAACAGAAATTGAAAAGGGATTGTCCCAGAAATTATAGAATGACACATGTCATTTTTCATTTTTGGAAAAGATAGGAATAAAATTGGAGCAAGAAGAGTTGTTAAGTCCTAAGAAGAAAATGGATACAGGAAAATATTCTTCATAGTTTTGTAAGGAATTAACTCAACAGAATTTCTCATCTTAAAATTGCTGGACAATACAGGTAATTGCTCAAGATGTTAAAGAGGCTTTGACTTTGGAGCATCTGGGTGGCTCAGTCAGTTAAACATCGACTCTTGATTTTGGCTCAGGTCATGACCTCAGGGTCATGCAATCAAGCCCTGCATTGGGCTCTGCCCTAGGCATGGAGCCTGCTAGGGATTCTCTCTCTCTCCCTCTCTCTCTTGCCCCTCTCCTGCTCATTCACACTCACTTTCTTGCTCTCTCTCTCTCTTAAAATAAATAAATAAAGAGGTTTTGACTTTATTTGGAACAACAGATTCATTAGCAAAGTGGAAAAATCCATGTGGTTCAAATCACACCATTTTGGGAGAGGACACAAGCTTAAAGCTCGTACTCAAAGAGGCTCATTATTAATTATGAATGGAGTGGTCATGAAATAGTGATCTCTTGGATATGCCAGCCACCTGACAAACGCCATTAATCCTGACAACTTCGTGAAGTTGTTATTATCATCTCCACTTCATTGATGAGAAAACTGAGGCTCAGAGAAGCTGAGTGACTTGCCCAAGGTCCCTCAGCTAGACAATGGTAGATCTTGCTTTTAAATCCTAGGTCTGTCCAACCAAGACTTTATACTATGCTGCCTGGTAGCATTTTGGAAATGGCACGAGGACATAACATTTACAGAGTACCTTCATCTAAATTGCCCATCAAGAGCCACCATATAGCTTGCCTAAATCTGGACAAATAAACACAGTGCTCTAAATAGCTCTATTCTACTACCAATGGGAAGGTAGTATGAAACCTCACACTTGAACAAGGGCCCTGAGGGTCTGTCTTGGACTGTTAGATTTTCCGTTAGTGACCTGGGGGACAGAACAATAAGTCTGCTCAACATGTTCACGTTTATACATAATGGCATTCTGGGTATGGGGAATCCCAGGGAAGAAGCTACCCTGAAAGCTGGGGACCAAATAGCATCAAAATACCCTAGTAAAACTCACAAAACAGCCAGAAAACAAGAGGAAGCAGATCAGTAAAGGTAACTGCTAGAATTCAATACAATAAAATTCAATACAGCCATATTCATCTATGACTAAAGCATCTGCAGACTTCTAAAAATGTTAGCTAAGTAGCTCTGTCATTTAATCAAGGTTCAGGAGAGACCATATAAGCAGGAATATTGCACACAGGGTCTAAAAGAATCCTTTCACAATAGAGTATCCCTTCTGATTTCTACCATTTAAAAATTCAGAAAGTTGGGGCGCCTGGGTGCCTCAATTGGTTAAGCGACCAATTCTTGGTTTCAACTCAGGTCATGATCTCAAGGTCATGAGATAGAGCCTTATGTTGGGCTCCATATTTAGGGCAGAGTCCACTTGGGACTCCCTCTCTCCCTCTGTCCCTCCCCCTTGTGCTCTCTCTTTCTCTTTCTCCTAAATAAGTAAATAAATATTTAAAAATAAATAAATAAAAATAAAAATTCAGAAAGTCTTCATGAAAAGCTGCAGGGGTGATTGAGCAATCTAATTATAAAATCTATGGAGGTAAGTGATAGAAACCAGGACTTTTACAATAGCCAAAAAATAGTAATAATTTAATAATGGTGTCTAAGGTAATTATAGGTTTAATCTTATTGGACATGATCAACTATTGTAACGTGAAAAAAAAAAACCTGCCAAGCATGCTCCTAGTATTAATCCATTCTAATCAAATAATTAGCTCTATCAGGAAGTTTTTTCTTTTACTTACCCCAAATTCCAGATATTCTTATTCTTTTCTTTCCCTGGAATGGTGCAAGAAAGCAACTCTTATATATAACTTACTCTTTAGCAATTATTTTAATGTATTTCTATCCTTTCCATTGAAGATATTTAAAGAAAACTGAAACAAACTGATTAGCTAGGATATCTCAGGGGGAAAGTCCTATAGGAGTAAAAGGCAATAAAGTATAGATATTTCTATTCATAAGGGGAAGGCTCAAGAGTGGGTAAAAGAAATCATTCGCACCAGAATTGCTGTCAAATTGTTCTTTCCAGGTGGTGGATTGGCTCTAATTTATCCCTTTGGCTTAACTTTCACCTTGAAGCAACCCAGAACCCAACAGTGAAGAATTGCAACAACAGCTTAGCTTTATATAGCACTTTACAGTTTATAAATCATTTTTGCATTCTTTTCCCATTTGATCAGCCTGAAAACTCTATGAGGGAGATGATGTGGAGATCTGCTTTCTCTTCTGGCAGATAAAGGCCCTCTCTTCTCAGGAAATGTTGACAAAATGATTGGGGCAGAACTAATAGGACATTCAAACACATCCCCTATATTAGTCAGGGTTTTCCAGAGAAACAGAACCAATAGGAAATAGATACATGATAGATGATTGATAGACTGATAGATAAGGTAGATGGTAGATTAGATAGATAGCTATAAATATATATAAAAGAGTCGTATATATATATAGTATATATATATATATATAACTTTATTATTTTTTTTTAGATTTTACTTATTTATTCATGAGAGACACAGAGAGAGAAGCAGAAACATAGGCAGTGGGAGAAGCAGGCTCCCCGCAGGAAGCCCAATGTGGGACTTGATCCCGGGACTCCAGGATCAAGCAGAAGGTAGATGCTCAACCACTGAGCCACCCAGGTGTCCTTATATATAATTTTATAATAAAGGGATTTATTATAAGGAATTGGCTCATGAGATAATGGAGGCTAAGAAGTCCCAAGATCTACAGTTAGCAAAGTAGAGACCCAGGAGTCCTGACAGTATAAGCTCCAGTCCAAGTTTGAAGGCTTGAGAACAAGAGAATCAATGGTGTAAGTCCTAGTTCAAGGGCAAGGAGAAAGAGGACTGACATCTCAGCTCTCAGTCAAAAAAAGCCAATTCTCCCTTTCTCCACCTTTATGGGTTTTTTTTTTTTAATATCGGTCTTTATTTCCACCTTTATGTTCTATTCAAGCCCTCAACACATTGGATGAGGCCCACCCACATTGAGGAGGGCAGTCTGCTTTACTCAGTGTGTGGATTCAAATGCTAATCTCTTCCAGAAATACCCTCACAGACACGTCAGAAATAATGCTTAGCCAAATATATGGGCACCCTGTGATCCTGTTAAGTGGACATCTAAAATTAACCATCATGTCCACTAATATCACCTCAAGGGGACAGTATCCACCAATGAGGTGGATACTTTGCACGGTCCCAGGCTCTACCCAGGTGGTCACCTCAGGACACTTCCTCCCAAAAACACCTGGATGAATTGCCCTCTGGAGATCCCATTCAATGGCTGGACACCACAAACCTATCCAGGTGAAAACAGCAACTCATTCACAAAAGCCAGGACAGGGCAGCCATCAGTGAGAATTAAAGAGACTCTCCAAATTCAGAGACCAAGAGAATGGAATTCATTTAGAAAAGTGCAATCTAAAATCTTTGGTGTGTGGGGACTCCTGAGTGGCTCAGTGATTGAGCATCTGCCTTTGGCTCAGGTTGTTATCCCAGGGTTCTGGGGTCGAGTCCTGCATCAGGCTCCCCATGGGGAGCCTGCTTCTCCCTCTGCCTATGTCTCTGCCTCTCTCTGTGTGTCTCTCATGAATAAATAAATAAAATCTTAAAAAATCAAATCAAATCAAATCAAATCAAATCAAATCAAATCTTTGATGTGGTACAACCCAAAGCAGAGTTTGAGACGTCTCTTAAGTCAGACTGAGCTAGATTCTAATAGCAGCTCTGGCCCTTCTCGTGTGACCAGGGCACGTAAACTTATCTTTCAGTCTTCCATCCATGCACAGGTAACATGAGGATTAAAATATTTCACCAGGGGGGATCCCTGGGTGGCTCAGCGGTTTGGCGCCTGTCTTTGGCCCAGGGCGCGATCCTGGAGTCCCGGGATCGAGTCCCACATTGGGCTCCCGGCGTGGAGCCTGCTTCTCCCTCTGCCTGTGTCTCTGCCTCTCTCTCTCTCTCTCTCTCTCTCTCTGTGTGTGTGTGTGTGTGTGTGTGTGTCTCATGAATGAATAAATAAAAATTTAAAAAAATATATTTCACCAGGAACCGCTGGTATACACAACAACACAGCTGCCTCTCACAGACTTCATGTGGAGAAAAGCCAGACACAGGAGAGTATCACGCCATATGATTCCAACAATATGAACTTCCAGAACAGCCAAAATGGATCTGCAGAGATAGAAGTGAGGAGAGTAGTGGCCTCTGGAGTGGTGAGAATGAACTGGAAAGGGGTAGAGAGGAACTCTCTGTGGTGAGGAAAATGATTTGTATCTTGACTATGGCATGGGTTACACAGGTGTATCCATGCATCAAAATTCATCTAACTGTATACTTAAGATCTGTGCTTTTTACTGTATGTTTCAATAAAAGTTCAAAAATGTGGGGTGCCTGGGTGACTCAGTCAGTTGAGCGTCTGCCTTTGGCTCAGGTCATGATCTCAGGGTCCTGGGATCAAGGCCCTACATGAGGCTCCCTGCTCAGTAGGGAGTCTGCTTCTCCATCTACCTCTCCCCCTCCCCCCTGCTCATTCTCTCTCTCTCTCTCTCTCTCTCTCAATTAAATAAAATCTTTTTTAAAAAATGCACATCTTGCTGGGCTGTTGTGAGCCATGAATGAGATAATATAAGGAAAGTGACTTCTGGTGGAGTACTTAAACACACAGTAAGTGTTCAAGAAATGATGGCTAAAACACCTATCTTTAAAGTGACTGATTCCAGAAATCTAGGAGGGTCTAGAGCAGGGGCATATGTTAGAGGTTTTCTGCTTCCTCCTACAGTGGTCTACTTGCAGGATCCCTGCCCCCGTAAACACCGTGGCCTCACTGAGCACACCGATGGGTACCATCCACGGAAGCTGGCAGGAGGCTCAGACCCGCAGGTGCATGGACCTAGGACAGCCCTGGGCAGGTTCTTGCAGTCCCCCAGAGGCCAAGAAGGGGCCTGGCCTGGGAGGGATCTTCAGTCCAGAGGAAATGGGTCCCAAACAGTGTGGGGTCCCTGAGAGAGAGACTCAACTGAGGAGTAGGAGGGAGGGAGTAGGGCAGGACAAGGACCTGGCTTGTGGAACTCAATACCAGAATCCAGCTCCTAGGTCAGAGCAGGAGGAAAAGAAAGGTCTTTCTGAGTACATAGGCTTGAGCATTAGACTCATCCCCAGAGGCTGGGGTAGAAATCAATCCTGGATAAATCCAGTTGGTTCTACTATGGCTAAAGTTATCTAGAACTATCCTGGATTGAGCACTACGACAATACTTCTCAAACATTAATGTGCACAAGAATTGCCTGGGGAGCCTGTTAAAATCAGGCTCTGATGGGAGACCTGACATTCTGCATTTCTAACAAGGTCTCGGATGATGCCTGTGCTTTTCTGGCCCAAGGATTACACGGGGGTTAGCAAGAACCTCCTGGAAGATGCACTTTGTGTCAACAGTCAGGTGTCCGGGATGACTCCCGGATCACTTTAAATAAAAATCTGTTTGACTCCGGGCTCAGATGAAGAAGAGGGAAATAACGACCACCCTCCCCCCCAATACACTTGCACTCAACATTAAAACCATGGAAGTCAGTAGTCTATGAGGTATTCTAAGTACCCCACTCCTCTTTATTCTGGGTTTAAAACATGGCCATAGATGGGGCTGCAACGAGATTTACAGCTTTTAATCTTCTCATATAGCACAACTGCTAAATACAGTGCAATATATGTGACAGGAATTAGTCCAGAATTTATTTAAGGCTTTATCCTCTCAGTTCATATGTCACAAGATTGCCATTTCCAATTATTTATTAGGAATGTGATATTTTTCAAGGTGGATGCATTACTCTTGTTATCTGCTTTCAATTAGCTGAGAATTTACTATGCTCAGCCAAATGTCCATTCATCAGCAAATTCCAGATTCCTGGCAGTCTGATTAACTTCCCAGGGCTCTTCCTTTATAGTTTAAATAAATGAGGCTGTCTATATCTCAGGCTTGCTTGCTTATGGAAGGAAACAGAATAGGTCTTGGAATTGAAGAAGAGGAGGAGGAGGAGGAGGAGGAGGAGGAGGAGGAGGAGGAGGAGGAGGAGGAGGAGGAGGATAGAAGAAAAAGTCTCAAGCAATCGGGAGATATTATAGAGATAAATACCTACCCTAGGCCAAAGGCTACTCCGCACTAGAGTTTTTTCAGCCATATCGATGGCCAGCAGTTTGGAAGTGCAGTGCCTTCAGCAAAGGGTCAAAGGCTTGAACTTGGCATATCATTCCTTCCGTGGGACCTGGTGTAATGGAAGAAGCATGAGCATAGGGACCAATGAGGCCCGGCTCTCAGTCCCAGTTCAGCCACTTCAAACTGGGTAGATTTTCCAAACTCCATATTAACCTCTCTACGTTTCCTCTCCTATAAAATCACAACGGTGATGACTAACTTGCAGATGTGTCATGGATTTAAATGAAATCGTGTTCATGTAGCAATGATGTCAGCTAGGGTAACCCTGCGCTTGAGTCTCAAACGACGTTTGGTCAAACTACATCCGATCCGTGCAGAAGACCCCCAGTCACTCCCAGTCTCCCTGGGGACTCGCAGGGTTGGGGACGGGGTGGTTAATGTTGGTCCCGGCCACGGCTGGCTGCGAGCTCTTCCTTCTCCTCAGTAGGTCCTGTTCCACATTCCCCACTGCACGTGCAACAGAGATTGTCCCTGTTCATTGCAGTGTATTCACACACACCCCCAAATCAACCCAGTCACATATGGTCTTGTGAATAGCAGATTTTATTACTGATGGTCTGGGGAGAAAGAGGAGGCTAAATTTGCAGCAATTCACACTCTTAAAATTGAATATTCACCACCCTACGTTTACACAGAGTTCCACAGCCATTTTTGTTCACTATAACTCCAGCTGTCAAATATGTGACTTAGCCCCTTTTTGGCCTTCCTCTCTACCTGTCTCTGTCTCTCTGTCCCTTCCCTTCCTTCTTCTTGTGTGGGTGGGAGGGGGCAATGAAACAAAATCTAAATTCCCTCACATTCCCTTACTCAGATCAGTTTAGCCCTCCCTTGGTGCTGACCATCGGGAGCCATCTTGGACCTGAGTCTTGAAATCTCTGACTCTTCGCTACTCTACTCGAGAAAAACACAATTCCTCACGCTTGGGGATTTCTGTCTGAGTGCTTCAGATCGCTGCATTAGAGCCCTATGTCAGTCAGACTCACATGGTGCCGAGCTTGACACCTGGCACACACAGGTACTTGATAAAGGTAACTCTCATCTTAATGTTTGCGGAATACAAGGTCTGCCTTGGGGGTGAGGCTGGTGAAATGTGCCTTCCATCTGTTTTCTGATTCACCCCCCCCCCCCGTGTTGGATTTCTTAGTCTTTCCTGTTGTGCTTCCTGAGAGTTTTTTTTTTTTAAAGTAGGCCCCACATACAACATGGGGCTCAAACTCACAACCCTGAGATCAAGAGTTGCATGCCCTACCGACTGAGCCAAACAGGCACCCCTATTTTCAACTTTATCTTGCAACCCTTTACTAAATGTTGTAAGTGCCCTGTTTTAATTTCCAAGAACTTGGACTTCTCACCTAACTGTTCTATTTGATCATGTCGTGTTCTTGTTTCATGAATCCAGTGTCTTCCCCATACCTATTTAGGAACCTTAATTTTTACTGGACTTTCCTTTTTTAAAAAAAAAAAAGATTTTATTTATTTATTCATAGGGACACAGCTAGAGAGAGAGGCAGAGATACAGGCAGAGGGAAAAGCAGGCCCCATGCAGAGAGCCCAACGTGGGACTCGATCCCAGGTCTCCAGGATCATGCCCTGGGCTGCCGGCAGCGCTAAACCACTGTGCCACCGGGGCTGCCCTTTACTGGACTTTCCCATCGTACTCTTTGCTGTTGCTGAAGCTTCCCACTGTCCCCTGAATTTTCTCTAGGTCCCTTCATTTCATGCGTTGACTTGTTTGATCGAATTGCCTTTCTGTGCCTCACCTGTAAGGTGGAAATCGTAACTGTACCTACCTCTTAGACTCACCAGGAGTCTAAGCACACCATTTAACATTTACTAAGCACTCGGTGGCTGCTCTTTATTATTATTGCCATTTCTACTGCTATTACTGTTATTACAAGACACTTCCACCAGGAACCCAACTGCATATTCCTCCTCATAAAAGCAGCCCCAAAAGGATGCTCCTGGCAATGAGCCGACTGCTGCCAGTGCCCATGGCAATTCTCTCCACTTGGCTGCTTTTATTTGTTGGCCTTAGTTACAAGGGGACTCATTGAGTTTGCTACTCACCACACATCTGCACGTATCAGGCAGTGACACTGGGGACTTGTAAAATCTGTTGTTTTTAACACAGTGAATCTTGGGTGCACTGAATCACCAGGGAAGCTTACCTCACATGGAGATTCTAAGGCGCTGCTTTAGCCAGTCTGGAGTAGGGCCCAGAAACCCGTTCTTTTAATATGCCTCTCCAGGTAGCTCGAGTGCGGGTGTGCACGGAAGCTCTGTTCCAGCAGATGGTCTCCTGAAATCCAGCGCCACTCAAACCTTAAGCCACCACTCAGAGGATGGTTGGGTTTCTTTTTTTCCCCCCAAATTCTTTAACATAGAATATCCCCCAAAATGAAGAACCTACAGGATGTTAGTTTCTATTTCAAATAATATGCTCACCAGGTTTTTCTTCAAATACCAGAAATCTTATAAGATGAAATACCCTTAAATTTTATTTATTTATTTTACTTTTTTAAAGAAGATTTTATTTACCCATTTGAGAGAGAGAGAGAGACAGAGCACAAGCAGCGGGAGGGGCAGAGGGAGAGGGAGAAGCAGGCTCCCCACAGAGCAGGGAGCCCCGATATGGGGCTCGATCCCAGGACCCTGAAATCATGACCCAAGCTGAAGGCAGACACTAACCAACTGAGCCCCACCTCCAGGCACCCTGAAATACCCTTAAATTTAAAGAGGTCCAATAGATATTCTGAAAAAAGTGATATATAATATTATATGTATACTATTAATACATGACAATAACTATATTACAGAATGCCCGAAAAGCCTGGAAATACAGAGAAAAGAGTGGATTTGTAAGTTTATAAATAAATACATACCAGAGTGTCCAGGAAGCCTAGAAACATTTACAAGTGTAGCTAATGGACTGCTTGGTAAGAAATGCATCCTGTGTTTCCTGGATTATCAGACACCTTGTAGAATGTCATTATATTATTATAATTTGATGATCCAAATCTCTCAGGGCTCACACCAAGTCTCCTTCCTCCTTTCCTTCCCTATGTCTTTTCTTCACTCCCTCCCTCTGTCTCTTCCTCCTTCTATCTTTCTTTCTTTCTTTCTTTCTTTCTTTCTTTCTTTCTTTCTTTCTTTCAGAGAGAGAGAGCAGGTAGGGGGAAGCCAGAGGGAGAGCAAGAGAGAGAATCTCAAGCAGACTTCCTGCTGAACATGGAGCCGGATGCAGAGCTCGATCCTAAGACCCTGAAATCATGACCTGAGCTGAAATCAAAAGACAGACACTTAACTGACTGAGCCACCCAGGCATGCCTACATTTTCTGAACCCTTAAAACATACACAGCCCTCTGCTAGACATGGGTGTAATGGATGTATTTGTGTGGGGGGCAGGTAATATAAAAAAAATAAAGGACAGAGCCCCTACTCTCAAGAGCATTCTCTTTAGGGTATAAAATATAAATAGGTGATACATTTAAATATTATTATAAGCCAGCATCTCAATTAAGTGAGTGGTTCAGAGAATGTGTGCTATAAAATTCTGGGGCAGAGGTGTCAAGCTGTCTGGGATGGTCCAGATCATTTTCAAGGCATTTCACTATGTTATGTGATGTGATGCAAAGATAATCTCTATCTCTCCATCTAAGATATAATCACACAAAAGTAATTTTGTAAGAGTAGGCCATCACTGCAGTAAGTGAAAAAATTCAAATCTTTCAAATCTCATATGACAAAGGATCTTTATTCAAGGGGATGATAGTTAATTCTACACACTGTGAGACTTGGCCCAAACTCAGGGATGAGGGTGATGGCCCATCACTCAGTATCTATTCCAAGGCCCTAACACATGCTGGTTATTGCCACATGTATGGAAGTAAATTTTTCCATATCATTTCTCCTAGTTCTTTTCATGCAAGTTACTTCTTTTGGGGAAGTGAAGAGAAAAAGGAGATGTCATCTTCACCTTCCAGAAGGCAGGAGAGAGAAGAAATTGCCCTGCTCAAAATTATAACTTGTCATCCAATTATCCTGATTAAGGGAACCCGCTGAGACAAAGCCTCAGACTTTAAAGAAGATCATGCTGAGTCCCACTCTTCATGGGAATTTGTCTACACTCTTCATGGGAATTTGTCGAGTGCAGGGCTTTTCTACTTAGATATGTTCGCCATTTGGGGCTAGGTGGGGGCTTTCCTGTTCTGTAGGGTGTTTAGCAGCAGCCCTGGCCTAAATCCACTAGATGCCAGTAGCACCTGCCCCCAGTTGTGACAGCTGAAAAATGTCTCCGAACATCACCAAATATCCCCCCGGGTGTCAAAATGTACCCCAGGAAGTAAAATCACCTCCTGACTGCACACTGGAACTCCTGGTGATGGGGTGGGGGTGGGGCTTTAGAAAGTACTGGTTCCTGGGACTCACCCCAGACTATCTGATTTGATGGGTCCGGGTGTGGCCTACACTTCAGGATTTTTAAACACTTCCCAAGGGATTCCAATGTGTGCCAGGGTTGATCTCTGATCAGTCCACAGATCCTGACTCTGACAGGGACCCCCACTCAGATTGGATGCCCAGTATGGTATTGACCTGTTAATTCCCCCAGCCTGCATCTACCTGGCTTAACTGGCTCAGCATTGGCGTCCAGCCTGTGCTCCCAGCACCTGACCTCAGACTGGCCTGCTTTGGTCTTTCAAGTTAAAACATCACCTTTTCCACACCAGTTGACATTCATTTATCATGTCTTACCAAGGAAATTCCGACATCAACATCAGGCCAATGGGGGACATTTTGGGGGGCAAGGGGTCTTTATGACAGCTCCTCAGGATACCTCAGGAAGAAGCCTTCCCCTTACAGGCCATGTTATGAGAGTGAAGGCCATGCTGCCGGCCTGGGTGTGTGGGTGCAGGAGAAAGCACCAAAAAATAAAGCAAAGGAGGAGATGCCATACCTTCTTCCTCTTCTCTTGGAATTTCCTCAGACTAGCCCTGGGATGGCAACACACCAAAATAATGAATATCCATGTTTCCACTCCTTTCAACCATATGTCTCCTAAATGGATTGGAGCAGCCACAACCTACTCTCTTGTACCCCCTGATCCAGCAAGTCTGCCCCTAGCTCTCCATCAACAGTAATGATTACTTATATTACCAAAAGATAAGGACTAGAATGTTCATAGCAGCACTCTCCATAGCAGTCAACACTGGGAACTACCCAAATGCCCATCAACAATAGCAGGATAAATTGTGTGATGTAGTCACACAAAAGAATACTATACATCCAGGGGAATGAATGGTCTACAACTTTACACAATGCCCTGATGAATTTTATAGATAGAATGTCAGGCAGTAGAAGCTAGACTCAAAAAAGGGTGTATATTGGTGACTGGATTTATACAATGTCCCCAAACAGGCAAAATTTATCGCTATGATTAGATGTCAAGATAGAAGCCACCCTCAGGGACAGGGAGAGTGAGTGGGGAGGATATGATGGGGCTTCTGGGATGCTGCAGGTGACGCTGTTTCTTAATCTGCGTTGGTTATGTGTTTTCAGTTTGAGAAAATCTATCGAGCTGTACATTTATAATTGATGTACTTTTCTGTTTGTCTATTATACCTCCATAAAATATTTAAAACATAAAAATTACCCTCTTCTTCTCTGCTGCTGCCTCCTCCCTCTTAAGTTGGGAGACTGGGGGCCTTGATATGATGCTTCTGGGTGAGAGGTGGGCGAGTCCCACAAAGCTGCTCTTTGTCCTTGTCCCTGTCCCACGTCACCACTGTCGCCCTCTGCTCAGGTAGTCGTGCAGAGGCTCGGAGAAGACAGCACAGAGGCGAGAGGACTCAGTCTCCCATGGCCTGTCTGCTGGGACAAAGACAGTTCTACTGACTACCAACGTGCTGAAACCGCAAACGGAGTCCAGCTCCAAACTGGGCAGAGAGCTGTGGGACTTTTTTTTCTTTTAATCTAGACTGTTTATCTTGAAATCAACAATCCTGTAGCAATGACAGAATCAGGCTGTGGCTCAGGGGTGGGATCCACTGGTGTGGCCTTCACCGCTCCACATGTCACACTCCAGGCTGTACATCATCTCTGTCAAGGGCCTCTGCCCATTGCAGCAGCTCGCGTGCTTTTCCCACAGATGATACCACTGTATTCGTCCCCACATCTGGGTAATATTCTGGATCACACACACATGTGACTCTGGTGTTTATTTTACTAGCAGAGTCCACCTGCAGCCTAACTAGCGTATGCTGAGCAGCTGTTGGTGACTCGGAATTGAGACTTGGGTGAGGAGTTGTAAACCCAAGAGGTTCATCCTTAGCAAGAAGGATCCCAGACTTTCAAATTCAATAAATCTGGACACTGTTGAGAGAAGAGAGACATCATTACAGACAGATAATGGTCTGAGATCCCAGCCAGTCGTGATTGGGGAAGCAGATGTAAGCCAGGATGATTTTTATGTGTTCCGATAGCCCATGCCGGGTGGGAGATGAAATAAGCAAGAGGTCTGATTAGGCCACTGAGCAATTGCAAAGATAGAAGGAATCACATTGCTGGCGCTTGCCAGGAGGAAAAGGATGGGGTTAACCTGCTAAAGTCAATCGTTTTGTCACACAGCCTTATGCACTCAGACATTCTAAAACCCAATTATGTAATTCACCTACGATGCTGCCCATTTGGGACAGTTACTGTCCTCCACCACAATGTACTCAGTGGTTCTGCTAGTCATTCTGACATCTGGCAGGGGAAGGATATTTATGTATGAAGTTCTGGGAATATAATAATGAAAGATAAAACCCCGGCCCTCAAGAAATCCATTGTCAAGTTGGCCTGGTTATTGGCTACTACTTAAGAAACCATCCAGAAATGTAGGGCTTCAGTCTAAGAACAACCAGGCTGTCTTAGTCTGCTCAGGCAGCCATAACGAATACGAGACGCTGGGTGGCTTAAACAACAGAAAGTTATTTCTCACAGTTCTCTAAGTTGCAAGTCCCAGATCAAAGTGCCGGCAGATTTGGTTCCTGGGGAGAGCCTCCTTCCTGGCTTGCACTATGCCCTCACGTGGCTTTTCCACTGTGTGTGCCCAGAAAGAGAGATCTCTCTCGCTCTTGCTCTTCTTACAAGGGGGCTAATCCCATCATAAAAACTTCATCTAAACCTAATTGCCTCCCAAAGGCCCAGTCTCCAAATACCATCACAGTAGGGGTTAGGGCTTCGACATATGAACTGGGGAGAGGGGGTAGGGGGCAAATATTTAGTCCATAGCAGTGACCAACTGTATTAGTCTGCTAGGGCTGCCATAACAAATACCACAACCCAGGTGGCTTAGACAACAGAAGTTTATTTTCTTACAGTCCTGGAGACCAGAGGTCTGAGATCAAGATGTCAGTGGCAATGGCTTCTTCTGAACCTCTGTCCTTAGCTTGCAGATGGCCACCTTCTCACTGTGTCCTTACCGGTCACCCCTCAGTCTCTGTGTTGTCTGTGTTCACATCTCCTCTTCTTACAAGGACACCAGTCAGACTGCATGAGGGCCCACACTATGACCCCATTTTAACTTCATCACCTCCTTAGAAGCCCTATCTCCAAATACGGTGACATGCTGAGGTCTTTGCGGGTAGGGCTTCAACATATGAATTTTGGGGAACACAACCCAGCCATAACATGAGCCATCCTGGTTTGTCCAGGACTGAAGGGATTCCTGGGATATGAGACTTTCAGTACTAAAACCAGGAAAGACCCAGGCAAGCTGGGACTCTTTGGTCACCACCACTCCAAATTTATTTTGCTCACAAATCTGTAACATGGGTAGGGCTCAGAGGAGACAACTCATATCTGCTCTACTCTTTGGGTGGGGGGCACTTGGAAGGCTGGGGGCTGGAACCATCCAAGGTGGTTTGTGTCTGGTGGTTGATGCCGGGAAGACTCAAACAGTTGGAGGCTGGGACAGCTGTTGTTCCTCGGGCATCTCTCTCTATCTCTAGGTGGTCTCTCCAGGTGGTTTTCCTAGCACAGTAGCCTCTAAGTAGCTGCAGTTCTCACGTGATAGCTCTAGGATCCCAAGGCCCACATCCCAGGCAGAAGCTATGTTAGCTGTTATGACCCAGCCCCAGAAAGCCACATAGCAGCACTTCCCCAGCATTCTATCAAAGTAGTCACAGGGGTTTTCTCAGGTTCAGGGGGAGTAGAAATAGACTCCATCATTTGATGGGGGATTGACAAGAACATGTGGGCATCCAACATATTGTTATAGCCTTAAACAATTTTTTTTAAAAAATCTATATATTTATTTGAGAGAGAGAGAGTGTGTGTGCACGTGCACAAGTTGGGGAAGGGGTAGAGGGAGAGGAACACAGAATCTCAAGCCGACTCTCTATTGAGCACAGAGCCCGACATGGGTCTTGATCTCATTCAGAACCCTGAGATCATGACCCGAGCCGAAACCAAGGAAACCAAGAGTCAGACATTTGACTAACTGAGACACCCAGGTATCCCTTAAAAATATATTTTTCAAGTGTGGTAAAATACACATAACATAAGCTTTACTATCTTAACCATTTTTAAGTGTTACAGTTCAGTGGCATTAATTACATTCACACTGTTGTGCAACCAACTCCAAAACTCTTTTCATCTGCAAAACTGAAATTCTCTACCAGTTAAGCACTAACTCCCCATTCTTCCTCCTCTGACCCTGGCAACCACCATTCTTTGTTTCTATTAACTTGATTATTCTAAAGACCTCAAATAAGTGGAATCATACAATATTTATCTTTTCACATCTGGCCTATTTCACTTAGCATAATGTCCTTAAAGTTCATCCATGTGGTAACATATCAGGATTTTCTTCCTTTATAAGGCTGAAAAATATTCCACTGTATAGATAGACCACTTGATGTGGTCATTTTGGATACAATCTATCACACTAGAGGAGGACAGAGACCACTAGACCCAGTTACAGCACACTGGGATGATCACAATCAGAACGCCACAAGATGCTACATGGGCACCGAGGAGGGGGAAAGGCTTCTTGGAAGACTTTATAGGTTTTAGATAGGCTGACACTGTGAACTCTGCCTTTTAGCAGTGGGAACAGGTAACAGAGAGGCCCTAGGGGCAAGAGTGAGCAGGGTGTCTTGGAGATCTGCTGACAGAGGGCAAAGCAGGGTGGCCTGGCTCAAGTATGCACCCTAAGCTCAAGGGGATGCCCTTCACAAAGATGACAACAGCGGCGCCCTCTAGAATGGTACTGTGCACCACCTGCTCATCCATCCTCTGCAGTCTTGTGAAAGAACAAGCAAGAAGAAAGCAGGGAGATGAAGTGCTCAGTAACTAGCCTGCCAGAGCTCAGATCAAGGAGAGTCTTCTACAATCCTGATGGATGGGGGACTTATCCTGGAGGCAATCAGAAACCACCAAAGGATTTTTAATGGGAAAGAACAGGAACCCAAACCAGAAATTACTATTATTAATGGAAGTAAAGGTGCCATCATGCTCTGGGGGATGGATCTCTTCTAGCTCTCTCTTCTCATCTCTAATGATTATATATGATTCACCAACCATTACCTGGAAGCCGCAGAAGGCCTGGTCCTCAGGTCAGATAAGAACAGGTTCATTTTCCTCTTGAGCCTGGCATTCAGAACTTCCACCAACCAGCTCTAAGCCTCCATGGCATTTACATTTTAGTTATGGGAGGAACACTATCTGTAAACAAAGGAATGACTGGGGTGATTACAGATGGAGATGAGTGCTGTGGGGAAAATAAAACCAGATGATCTGATGGAGAGTGACTGGGTGGGGATCGGTGATCAGGGAAGACTCCCTAAGGAGGGGGCTTGGAGGCTATGGCCTCTAAGACAAGTGATAGCAGCTATGTGAATCTGAGGGGAAAATTTTACTGGGAGGGAAACCAGCAAATATAAAGCCCCTAGGAAGGCACTGGAAGGTGTGAGGGACGGGAGTGACATTACATCCGGAGCTTCTCAGACTGTGGCTCAGTGGGTTAAGTGTCTACCTTCGGTTCAGTTCATGATCCCCAGGTCCTGGGATTGAGCCCCGTGTTGGGTTCCCTGCTCCTCAGGGAGTCTGTTTCTCCCTCTCCCTCTGTTCACCCCCACCCCCGCTCATTCTCTCTCTCTCTCTCTCTCAAATAAATAAATAAATAAATAATTTTAATTAAAAAAAATTTAATGAACAGAGAAGGTATTCCAAACCTGCTCATTTTCCACAGTTTGGTAAAAGGCACCATCATTGGTTAGTTACCCAAGCCGTAAACCTAGGAAGTTGGTCTTGATTTCTCTCTTGTGCCACATCTCATCCATTAGCTATTCTTGTCATGGTGCAACCCCTAAGCACAGGGAGTCAATATCTTATGGGGAGTTGATGTCTTTTGACCCACAGAAGACAGTTGGCAGATTCTTCTCCCTTCCTTCCCTTGGACAGATGGTCTTGGGATACAGTCCTTACATGGCGTCTTGGAAGCCAGCCCATTAGCTTAAGCAATCAGTGTCACTTGATTTGAAAAAGTGGCCAGCTCAACAACACACCCTCTATTGGCTTGCCATCTTACCTTCCACCATCCCTCACTCCAACTTCCTGGGACCGGCCGTCCTAATACACTGCATAAGCTTTACCACAGACTCAATTTACTAGAGAGCTAAGACAGACATATGCAGATTTGCCCTTTCAAAGGGTCACTCTGGCTTCTGTGTGGGTGGTTGGTTATGCAACCAAGTGCGGAAATTATGAGAGACACATTAAGAAGCTCCTGCAGTTGTCCAAGCTAAAGATGATGGTTCCTGAGAGGAGTTGATGGTAGTGGAGATGGAGTGGAGAGACTCATGATATATCTTGGAGGCAGACATGACAGAGAGAGAACGAGTGGGGATGGGGGTGAACAGAGGGAGAGAGAGAAACAGACTCCCCAAGGAGCAGGGAACCCAACACGGGGCTCAATCCCAGGACCTGGGGATCATGAACTGAACTGAAGGTAGACACTTAACCCACTGAGCCACAGTTCACTTAAATGTTTTGAGAGCATCTACTCTGTGCTAGTGAAGAGGTCTAGAATATGCCAGAGTACCAAAGGATTATTTTGAATTGAAGATATTTGAGAGTCCACAGCTGTACTGTGACTTTTTCTTAGCTTCCCCCCCCCTTCCTAAAAGCAGTACCTCCCCAAATAATTCAACAGCCATAAATCCCCTCCTGGGAATTTCACAACCAGGAAAGATTGACTCTTATCACTGTAGAGAAAAGTCAGCACAAGTCAGCATCTGGATAAGACATCACTTAAACAGGCATTGTCACAGAACTATCATATTTCCCACCTCTTTTTCTAAGTTCTCATTTGTTTTTCCTAAAAGTCATTTGTTCTCCCAGAAGTGCCCCTCTGCCTCTCTCCATCTTCTATTAAGTCGGTCTATAAAAATTCTAACCATCTCGAGTCACGTTTCTTTGTAAACTCCAAAGCATAGGTACTTATTTAAATCTGGTTTTCTCCTCTTGCTAATCTGTCTTTTGTCAGCTTAATTTGCAGGTCTCCAATGACTAAACATAAGAGGGTAGTTTTAGGTACAGTGGACACAGAGCTGAGAGGCCCAAGCTCTGCCACAAGGGACTCAGCAATGACAATACTGTGGATCTGTGTACAAGGGGTCACAAAAATACCTTAAGGGACATCAAATGTTGCCTCTGAGAAGAGGAATCAAGGAGGGAATCCTGGAAAAATCTAGGAGGAGTTCTAAAGGATGAGACAGAGCTAGCCCAGAAAAAGGAGCAGGAAAAAGGTGATTAAGGTAGCAAATGCAAATATGCAGCAATGTGAGGAGACTTGGCCCATGGAGTTAAGGATGTACGAGGAGAAAAGAAAGAAAGGGGGAAAGAATGAAAGAATAATCTCAGAGGCAGAGAGGCCAGCCAAGTGAAGGGCTTTGGAGGCAAGCTGTAGTGTTTGCTTTTTACAGCTAAGAAGAGCCACTGAAGGGATTCCCCAAACTACGTGCATATTTCACTATTTTGTGCTTTTGCACATGGGGTATCCTTAGCTTGGAACATTCTCCCCCACCTCCATTCCCACTTCCTGACAAAGTTCACTCTTCTTTCAAGGTCTTAATACCTGGCTCTCCCCTCTGCTGGGTCCCCTCCCTGACCCACACCCCAAGCCACAATTCACTGAACCTCACTGTGGCTCAGCTCCAGGATGCCATGACTTGGGCATGTCCTTCACCTTCCTTTTCCCTGGCAGGCTGTGAGGTCCTTAAGGCTTGGACTCCCTCTTTCAGCTCAGAGCCCAACCTGAGGCTTGGAGAGTATAGAATCTGCTCAGTAATTGGCAAATGCCCTCAAAATGTGACAAAAGTTTGAAACCATCAAAGAGACACTACCCGCATCCCCCAGAAGAAAATCAGTCTATGCAGTCAGATGAGAGGAGACAGTGTAGAGTTATCGAAGATGGTCTAAGACTGTCTCCCATCAGCTTCGGCCCAGGGCCATGGGAGACACTCTCCACTGAGTCCAAGTGCTCTTTAGCTTTTGAGCCATGGAGTCGATGCCAGCTGTTGGACTCAGGCCAGTGATGGAGGCAGTTACCCACACAGACCCACTAGACCAGGACCACCAACCTTTTTCATGCCGCACAAGAAATGGTATTCACTGGAAGGCTTGATATGCTCTGCCAGGGTAGACCAGGGCTGGCCCTGAACCAATGGCTGCAGGGTGAAGGTGAAAGTTTCCATGTCTCCTTTTCTGCTGTTATTCCCTCTTGCACATATGGGATTTATTCTCTACAGGTTTAAATGTTACATTGAAAATAAACTCAAATGACCAAAATGTTTCATTGAACAATCTATAATAAAGATAAAAGCCACCTGTACCGGGGGATAGGAGGGGGGGCACTGACAGCCAACTCTAAATTGCTCTAGTGTTTGGAACTTCCTGAATGGAATTCTCAAGCGCTTTCTGAACAATTTAAAGAGCTCATCTGTCCAGGGTTGATTAGAACTGTCCAAAACTAGGGTCACCGTACTTCAATCAAACAGAAAATGGAGGAAAACAAGACTTCCTGGAAAGACAGAAACAAAACAAAGTCATAACTGCACCCAGTGGATTCAAACAACATGGAATTTCCTTATTCTTGTACAGAATCCAGCATATATACATATATGTGTGTGCGTATATATATACATATCCATATACATACACACGTGTGCACACGTACACACAAACGCATGTAACTTCCCACTTATTCCACTATGGAATCCCAGTCTAAGATCATGACCCCTCTTAAAAAAATAGTAATGTAATAGAGAGACTTTTATGGTCATCCATACTTTTATGGTCATCCTTATGATTGACCTCATAAAATAATGTGAGTTATATACATGCATGTACACATAGGCCAGATTCTCAACTTACGTAATTCTATGGGAATTCACAGAGTTATATTGGTTGAGAATTTGGCTTCAGCTACCCTTATTATAGAAATTCCCATCAACTAGTCTGAGATGAGGCTCCACACACGTTGCCACAAAGCTTCACAGGCTGAGAATCTGGCTGACAGCGCACAGAGTAATGTCCATCCAAACATCGGCTCGGATTTTATCTCGCCTTGCTTTCCAGAGCAGCTTGCATGATGGAATGAGCAAATGCCTTTGGCCTCTGGAGTTCTATGAATCAGTGTGACCCAGTATGGGAAGGCCCAGGCTGTCTGTCCATTGTGGAAGGGCACAGTCCCTTCCCACCTCACTTTCCCTGCCCGTGAATTGGGTGGACCTGCCTTTCCCCCTCCTTCTGCTGTTTATGGAAGTACAGTCTGCAAACTCAGACTCCCCCAAAAAATAGGCCTTAAGAGCTCAGTCCGCCGTTGGTTGCCAGGGAAAATGCATTTATTTGCTAGGTTAGCAAGTGCCAATACCACTAATTGAATTTGTGCCAAAACATGCTTTTTTAAAAATGTTGTTCTGTTCCATTCATTATTTATAGAACATCACCTAAGGGCAGTGCATGCTACAAGCCAAAAATCTCATCCTGTATTTTATCAGAAACCCATTGCAGGGAAGGGGAGAAGGGAGAGGGAGGGAAACAATAAAATGAGATTTCTGGAAAAAGCTAAAAAAAAACTTGTCTGATGTGTTTTGTCTGGACCAGCAATGCCCACAGGGTGACTTGATAATAATCTCCAAATGCAAGGGGACTGGAGACCAGCTGCTCTCTCTTGCCACTCAGGACAGAAGATGAAATGAGCCTCCACTCCAACATGAAAGATTCAGGCTAGTTGGAAGGGAAGACTTCTTTAAGAGGGAATGTTACAGAGTAAAAGCAAGAGCAGGGGAAAACCTTGACACGACAGAAGTGTATCATGTGTCCCAGGCCGGCTAAGGGTAAGAAGTTAATTCAATGTGTTCCTCAACCGTGAGACAACAGACATCCCTAGAAGTCACTGCCACCCCCAGAGAATTGTCCTGGTCCAGGACAGTCTGTCATTACAATTAGGAACATGCGTTTTGGTGTGAGAAGCCTTACTTTGAATGCCACACTTGGGCAAATCACTTGATCTCTCCACGGCTGCTTAAGCATTCCTAAAATGAAGAAAACCCTTCATTCAACACTACTACCACACCAGGCATTGTTCTAGGCGCTGGGGATATGGCAGTGAATACAATAGACAAAAACCTGTGCCGATTCTAATGGGGGAGGTGGGTTTATTGTAACAACAAAGGATAAAGCAGTAAAATATACAGCCTGTCAGATGGTGGTAAGTGCTGCGGAGAAACATTAGGCAGGGGGAAGTGGGTAGGGAAGCTTCCATTTTAAGTAGGGTGGTGGGGAAAGGTCACGTGCTGAGATGGCATCTTTGAAAGTGAAAGACAGAGTTAAGAGGGTGTGGTGGGTTCAAAGGCAGCCTCCCCCACCCCAAAGGTTATGTCCATTTCCTAATCCCTAGAACCTGTGAATGTGGCTTTATTTGGGGAAAAAGAAAAGGTCTTTGCAGATGTGAGTAAAAGATCTTGAGATGAGGGAGACCCGGGTGGCTCAGTGGTTGAGTGTCTACCTTCAGCTCAGGCAGGCTGTGATCCCCTAGTGCTAGGATCGAGTCCCACATCAGGCTCTGGGCGGGGAGCCTGCTTCTCCCTCTGCCTGTGTGTCTCTGCCTCTCTCTGTGTCTCTCATGAATAAATAAATAAAATCTTAAAAGAAATAAAAAAGATCTTGAGATGAGATCATCCTGGATTGTCCCGGTGGGCCCTAAATCCAATGGCAGAAAGATGAGATCACAGACACAGACAACAGAGAAGAAGGCCACATTAAGGTGGAAGCAGAGATTGGAGGGATGCAGCCACAAGCCAAGAAGATGGAGGGTATTAAGGGAAGAGTGGTTAAGCAAAGGGAACAGCAGGTGCAAAGGCTCTGAGGCAGATCTTTTGCCTGTCTGCTCGGGAAAGAGCAAGGATGCCTGCATGTCTGGGGTAGAGGGAAAGAAGGGGCTCTTGGCAGCTGAAGCAGACTTTGAAGGAGTTAACAGCTGAGGTGCTCTGCTGACAGCAAGTCTTTTCTGAAAGAGGCAGCTGGGTGGTGCATCTCCAGGCCCAACGTAAGCAGTGAGCCTAGTGAGAACATCATTGCAAAAACGATGATGGCTTCAGCCAGGTTGGTGGGAGTGGATGTAATGAGATTCTGAATTTGTTCTGGATGGATAAAGAAAACTGCGTTTATGATAGATTGGATGTGAGATATAAGATAAAGAAGGAGGTCAAGAGTGGCTCTGAGCATTTTGGCCAGAACAACTAGAAAAATGGAGCTGCCATCAACTGGCATGGGGAAGCCTGCATGTAGGACAGATGTGGGGGCAAAGTCAGGAGTTTGGTTTAGGACAGGTTAAGACAGTTATTAAACATCCAAGTGCAGATATCAGATAGATATATGACTGACAGGGACCGATCTGAACCAGAGACATATATTTGGAAGAACTTTTAAATTGATCTTTTAACTTACAGCAAAATCTTTCCTCTTTGTTGTACAATTCTGTGAGTTTTTAAAAATGCGTAGTCATACAGCGACCACCATAATTAAGATAGAGAACTATTCCATCATCTTAAAAATTTTCCTCATACCACGCCTTCGTAATCCAACCCATCCATCATCCCCAGTCCCTTGGCAACCATTGATCTGTTCTCTGTCCCCACAGCTTTGTCTCTTCCAGAAAGTCTTATAAATAAAATCATATAGTATGTAGCATTTTGAATCTGATTTCTCTGGCTTAGTATAATGCATTCGAGATTCATCCATCTCATGTTTATCCACAGTTCATTTCTTTTATTGCTGAGTAGTATTCCACTATACGGATGTACCATTGTTTGTCAACCCACTGACTCACTGAAAGATATTTGGGTTGTCTCCCCTTCTTAGCAGCTATGATAAAGCTGATATAAACATTAAAATTTTTTGGTGTGAACAAAAGTTTTCAGCTCTCTTGGGCATATAATGAGGAGTAGGATTCCTGGATCATAGAGTAAGTGTATGTTTAACTTGATAAGGAACTACAAACTGTTTTTCAAAGAAGCTGTACCATTTTATATCTATACTAGCTGTACCAGATTTGAAACTTTTTAAAATTTATTTTTAATCATTCTAATAGATGTGCAGTAGTATCTCATTGTGGTTTTCCTTTGCCTTTCCCTAACGATGACAAGTTTCTTTTCATGTACTTATTTTCTACCCAAACATCTTTGTTAGTGAGATGTCCATTAAAATCTTTGCCCATTCTTAATTGGGCTATTTGTTTTCATATTGTTGAGCATGGAAAATTCTTTATATTACAAATCCTGCTTACAAATCCTTCATCAGATATGTGATTCATAAATGCATTTTCCAAGCCTGTAGTATCTTTTTATTCTCTTAAAAGTGTTTTTGGCAGAGCAAAAGTTTTAAATTTTGATGAAGCCCAGTTTATCACTTTTTTCTTTTATAGATCATGATTTTGGTTTTGTATCCAAGAACCCACTGCCTAACTCAAGGTCTCATTGATATTCTCCTTGAACTTCTTTTAAAAAGTCTTATGAATTTATGTTTTACATTAGGTCTATGAACCATTTTGAGTTAGTTTTTGCATAAGGCTTGAGGTAGAGTCAAGGTACTTTTTTTTTTTTTTTGCACATTGAGTGTCTAATTGTTCCAACATCATTTGTTCAAACTCTGTTCATTTTTCCATTCTCTCCCTTCTTTTTTCATTCTAGCATTTTCCCCTGGTTCTTCAGACTGAATAATTTCTAATTATCTACTTTCAAGCTCACTCTATCATCTCTATTCTGCTGTTGAACTCATCCAGTGATTTTTTTTAATTTAAGATATCATATTTTTCCATCCTAGAATTTCAATTTGGTTCTTTTTTATTGTTCTTATTTTTCTCTTGAGCATTTCTATCTTTTTACTCATTTCAAGAATGTTCACCTTTAGTTCATGGAACAGGGTTATGATAGCTGCTTTCAAGTCTTTGCTAATTCCAACATCTGGATCATTGCAGTGTTGGCATCTGTTTATTGTCCTTTCCCCTGAGAATTGGTCAGGTTTTCCTGGTTCTTTGTATGTTGAAAAATTTTCAATTGCATTCTAGGCATATTGATATTTTGCTATGAGACTAGGTTCTGTTAAAATCCCCTTGAGAATGGTATGTCAACAGATTTTATTGTTTGTTTGTTTGTTTAGCAGGAAATCAAACCAGTGAGGTTAAGACCACAAATTTTGTTCCACTTTCTGTGGGCAGTGGTTCAAATATCATTTCAGGATTCAATGCCATCTGTTGTTTACTTTCCAAACTCCTCAGGTAGTTGCTTTGTATTATTTTGTCCAGAATTTTCAGTTGTAATCAGTGAGACAGATAGACTAAGTGAGCTTACTCCATCTTAGCTGGCCCTTGAAGTTCTGGGAATTTTATTCATGTGTACATGCATGTGCGTATGCATGCATGATATTTATGATATTTCAATCACTTGGATTAGATACTTATGATATTGAAATAATTATCCAGATTAAATGAGGTCACCAAAGGAGTGGGTTTAGGTAGAAAAGATGTTCAAGAACTGAGGCCTTGGGCACTCCAATTAAAAGTCAGGGAAATGGAGAAGAATGAGAAGGAATAACCAGAAAGAGGATGAAAACTCAAAGAGCCAAGTGTCTTGGATGCCAAGAAGAGCGTTTCAAGGAGGAAGGACTGATCCACTAGGTCAAATGTTGCCAATAAGTAATATCAAGACTGAGAATTTGCCTCTGGATAATTCTGATCGTTGTGATGGGGATTAAGTGAGATGCTGGGTAGAACAGAGTGCCTAAGAAGTGGAAAGCATCAATGAAGTTCCTGAGCGTAGCTCATCCCCACCTTTGCCATTTTGTTTCCTCACCTGGTATTCTCTCCTCTGCTTATCCATGTTGGGAACCAACTTGGATTCCCTCTGTTCTCTGAAACCTCTCCTGGGTATAGTACTCTAAATCTCAGGGAAGTCCCTCCCCTCTGAAGTCCCCTGATTCACATGGCCTGTGCTGCAAAGCTACAGAAGGCAATGGTATAGTGAAGCTTGCCTAAATTCCAGAATGAGACAGCTTGCACTTCAATTATAGCTCTACCATTTGCTAGCTGAGTGAACTTAGGGATGTGTTGGGGAGAAAGAAAATCCTCTACCCTTCAAGATTCTTTTGGTTGGTCTAAGACATGAGACAGATTAACAGGAGAAAATAAAATTTAAATTACATAACATTTACTTTACATAAAAATAAAGTTACAGACAAGGGCTCCATAAGAATATGAAGCCCACACGCAGTCACGTAATTAAGGTTTATATGCCATCTGGAGCTAAGGAGAAGGATAGGGGTCTAGGACAAGGAAGGGAGGGAGGGTGGAAGGAAGGAAAGAAGGGAGGAAGAAGAACATTGCACAGGAAAATGAAAAAGAGTAGACATTTGGTAAACAAATGCTTGCTGGGCTATCCAGAAACAACAGAACACAGAGAGGAATTTTAACAGACTTTGCTAGATTCCTCTCTGTCTACCACACCTAATTCATATTATACTGTAGTTATCTATGGTGATAGCTCCCTCTCTGGAACAAGTCCTCTATCTAAATTCCTTTTGGCAATTAGAGGAAAGGCAAAAAAAAAGAAAAACTTGAGTCTTTTGTTTCTCAAAAAAAAAAAAAAATCAGCCTAAGCAGAGGAGAGGTGGGTCAGGGGATGGGTGAAATAGGTGATGGGGATTAAGGAGTGTACTTGTGATGAGCACCGGGTGTTGTGTGGAAGTTTGAATCACTATATTGTACACCTGAAACTAATATAACACCGCATGCTAACTATACTGGAATTAAAATTAAAAACATAGGGCAGCCCCGTTGTCCCAGTGGTTTAGCGCCACCCTTGGCCTGGGGTGTGATCCTGGAGACCCGGGATCGAGTCCCACATCGAGCTCCCTGCATGGAGCCTGCTTCACCCTCTGCCTGTGTCTCTGCCTCTCTCTCTCTGTGTGTGTATGTGTGTCTCTCATGAATAAATAAATAAAATCTTTAAAAAAAGTAATCATCATCATCCTAACATAATTCACATGCCAAAGAGACATATTTTGGGGTGGTAAATTTGGTTTCACTACAGAAGCTACTTCACTTCTCCAAGCCTCCATTTCCTCATCTTTGAAATCAGGATAAACACAACTGCCTCATCTATGTTGCTGCGAGGAATAACTAAATTATATATATAAAAACTTTGGGTTCATCAGACTGGGGCTTTTCTCTCCCCTTTCCTGCTGCACAACTCAGCATCGTATCACATGCTGATACGATGCTAGTCTTGTCTTACCGATAACTTTTCATGCTTCTTGAGGGTAGGGGTTATGCCTCAGTGGGCCTTTCTATTTCTTAATGCACTGAAATGGTTAATGGGTTCCACAATCACCTGATTAGCATCAGAAGTACCTTCCAACCCAGATGTGAATTATAACCTGTCATAAAGAAACAATGAATTTGAAGGAATAAACTCCTTCTTATTTATTCTTCCTCTTGCTTAGAGAAAACCACACTCCATGTTAAATTACCCCTGAAAGACACCACCCTGTGTTTCTGGGGATCATAAATGATGACTTGCTAGTTTACTTATGTCTTGATCCCATTTTCTGAAAGCTGTGCCACAGTTGTTCTAAAAACAGGGAGATTTCCTTCAGGGAGACATTGACCTTTTTTAGGGAAAAAATAATTTATAGCAAACCAGTTGTACGTGTTGTTTCTGTCCTACATCAGCCTCACCACAGGACTGGGTCAAGTCTGGGTACATTGGTGCTTACTGTGATTTATCATGAACTGATTATCTGGTCAATTGTGCCTTTACTGAAATAAAGTGAAAAAAAATCTAACTTTCCATTCAATGGAAGGTATTTCAAATGGCAGTTCCCTTCATGCTCAAAGACTCTGGGCATGATCTCCCAATATGATGTGATACCCACAACTGTCTGGCTGGGACAGAATTGCTCTCCAAGGGTCCATCTACCTCCAATCATTTAGTGCTTCTGTTTGGCTATGAGTGTGTGTGTGTGTGTGTGTGTGCACGCATGCATGTGCACGAGAAAGAGAGAGAGACAAAGAGAGAGAGGAACAGGCAGCTGGAATTGTTTGGAAGCCCAGACTGCTATGATAAATCAAAATCCCTAACACCCAGATGCACATTCATCCTCCTGCATTAATTTATTGCAGGGCTTATTATTATTATTATTCACACAAAGAGAGGCTATGTTTATTTTCCTAGGTTAAGAAAGGCAGGATTGGACATTTAAGTCTCCTGAGCAAAAGTACTAAGGAAGAACAAAGCCACACTGGGGATGGAGATGGGGGGGTAGGGGTATAGGGTCTTTGAGGTCAAGAATTCGCCCAAGTATGGCTCGCCTAGAGATTGATTCAATTCATAGGAAATAGCACACATCTTCAATCCTCAGACATACTACCTTGCTTTTCTGACTCCATGAGGCCATTTTAAGTGTAAGACTTGGCCTTGGTTTTCCAGTTTCAAAGTGACTACGATTCTAATCAGAAATCTATAGGGGCATAAGGTTTGCATTTTTATCTCAAACCTTCCCTAGTGAGTTACTAAGTTTCTTCAAACCTCTCAGCAAACCGGGAGGGTGGTATCGGGGGGAGGGGGAACTTCTGATATATTCTTTTTGTCTAATCTTTCTTTTTCCTAAAGCTCCCTAGATTTTACTTTGTTGCACTGGGAATTAGAAAGATTCTGAGGCTTTCTTATATTTCTGAAAGGGGAACTTTTGGATATGCTGATAACAGCTAAGCAGCCTGCAAATATGTTAGCTTTTCTTATTAGCACATAATCTCAGCTGTGAATTTTGACTTCCCAAGAGGGAATAGCCAAGTGTCAGCATAGAGCATTCACTTGGGTTGGCCAAAGATGGGCCCATAAGGCCCCATGATACCTAGCCTGAAACTACTCTGTGTAGAGTAACAGGGGAATGTGCTTATAGAGGAAAGCAATTTTTTAAAAAAAGTGACTGGGCTTATTTATTTGAAATTAATATGCCTCTGTGGGGACTAGTTTTGTGACAAGTTGTATCATTTGTAGGACTGGCTGGAGGTCCATACACCACAGCTGTTCATTTTCTCAGGTGCTGAGTATTCCCCATGAGATAGTCTTCATCCACCATTAGCCTCATCCCTAATGGCCTATATTAATTTATAACTGTGGGGAATTGCAAAAATGCACTATGTTTCACAGAAGCAAGGCAAGCTCTTGCAACCCTTTTAAAGTCATAATAAATTAAGCTGCAAAGAATGCCCATATTTATCTTGCATCATTTTTATTGCTGCAATTTTTCTTATGCCACCTTAATTAAGATAGGTCTTTTGGAAAAAAAATAAAATAAAATAAAATATAAATAAATAAATAAATAAATAAATAAATAAATAAATAAATAAATAAAAGATAGGTCTTTTGGGGATTAACTTCTTTTAGGAAAAAGCAGAATTTTTTTTTTAAAAAATAGCTTTGTTTTACTTCTGTGAATAAATAGTAGGTGCTGTGCGTTGACCAGATGGTGGGGAGAGATGGGAAACTCTGGTCTGGGAGTCTCATTCTAGTTCTAGCACATACTACCCAGGGGACTTGGGTGTTACTTTCCCCCTCTGGGCCTCACTTCTGGAAAAAGAAGTTGGACCAGCCCATCTCTAGGTCCCTTTCCAGGTTCTTTGACCACCTTCATGTTGATAACCAAGCAATCAAGCCAATCAATCACTGCCGGATTTGTATATGTCAGTCATGAGACTCAACTCACCAAAATAGTTAAAACCTATGGCTGTTTTTTTAAATATTTTATTTATTTATTCATAAGAGACACAGAGAGAGAGAGAGGCAGAGACATAGGCGGAGGGAGAAGTAGGCTCCCTCTGGGGAGCCTGATGCGGGACTCCATCCCAGGACCCTGGGATCACGACCTGAGCCAAAGGCAGACATTCAACCACTGAGCCATGCAGGCGCCTCAAAATCTATGTTTTTAATGACTGAGTTGATTAGGTCACTCAGTGTCTAGATCGATTATTCCACAGCTGGTTGTTATGACAACCAGAAACATTGCTGCAAAAAACAAGAAGTCAGTGGAGACAAATGGACACAGCCTGAGGCCCCTCTGCTACAGGAGTTTTAAAGTGGCTGAGCTGGCCTCATTACTCTTTCTATCTGCTATGAGGTTTTGTGCTTACTCATTTTTTAACAGCTTTATATTTAATCTATAAAGCAACCCTCATTGACTTGAAAAGTCCCTTGGCATAGTCAACAGTAGCTTGTGCTTCCAGCTAATTATTTCTCTTTGTTTATGAAAAATATCCATATGTCTGGTAAATTCTTATCCATATACATCTTTATTTTCATTAATTTTATGCAACATAGCTCAAGCAATACTTCAATCCCTCCAGTGAAGAAGGGCATTACAATGCCCTTCTAAGGTCTTGCCATCACAAAAGATTCCCCTCTTCAGTTCCTCTCGAGATGCATACTTCTCCCCACCCCCACCCCTCCACCCCCCCACCGCAAAATCAAAGATAAATAACACAGAAATCGTTCCATCCAGGCTCTCCTTCAACAGGCCACACTCCACCAAGCAGGACGCTGGCCGGCACCACTTACGGTAAATCACTAAATGGTGAAGCCATCTTTGCCAGTCAGAAATATTTCCTCACCACATTGGTTCTGTTTGATTGGTCATGGGTTTATGCAGTTCCTGGCACGGAGGGCCTTTGCCTCCTCTGCCAGGTTTCTTTCAGACTTTGCTACAGCCTAATTTCAACTCTGCCTTGGAAGCCAACCCACAAAACTACCTTTCCAATTGCTCCTTTTGGCCCAGAGAATGTCATCCAGTTTCCAGTGAAGGCCTCAGTCAAAGGCCTTGTTGTTCTGGGAGCTGGTACCCCGGTGGGATGGGCCATTGCCAACCACGTCTCCCTCACCCACCCTTGCCCTGGGGACCGTTGGGGGACTTTGAGTTCCCACAGGCCCATAAGCAGGCGTTGAGAGTCTGGGATGTCACTGGACAAGGTTACAGGGCATAATTATGGGGTTCTGAAACTCATGAGTTATAAAGACCCTGGTCAAGCTGACTCTGAAAATAAAAAAGCAAAGGTTTTCAAGTAAGAGCAGATTAATAATAATAATAATAATAATAATAATAATACAGATTAGGTCTCAACACAAACTAATTTGGGATTTTAGGTCACTTAGCAGGAGACCTCCTCTCCATCTTCCCAGACTGAATCCCTCCCCCTTGTCCACACACAATGTTCTCTTTCTCAGGAAGTAATTTCTGTTAAAAAGGCTTTTATTACCCAGTTTATGGGGATTTCATTCTCAGATTTATAATACTTCTCAGGCTCCACACACATAAGCCATGGGATCTTGATTTCTGAAGGGGGAGTAGCTGCTGCTGTCTCCTGAGGAAGACATCAGATTTGGCCAATGTCCCAATTTCTTTGGGGAAAGACTTTGTCCTTGGAACTGCAGAAGGGATAGTGCTCAAAATGCCACGTGGTCAGGGGTGGCTGAACCTCGTATGAACCAAGTCACCTGACCCTGCCTCTTTCCATCCCTATTACCACTCCCTCTTGCTAGATAATGGGACGGGAGATATCAAGCCAAAATATTTATTAAGTACACTGCACGCAGAACACAGGGCCAAGGCAAAAAAAGCGAGGAGATGGGAATCAAAACTGACAGCTCAGGCCTTTAGAGTTTCTCACCAGGCTCTCACTGTAGCCTGATAACTGGTCTCCATGCTACCAACTTCTCCTCCACACTGTATTCTAGTAGTTCTCAAAGATTAGGGGAATCAGATTCATGTGGAGGGCACATGAAAACAGAGGCTTCTGGGCCCCAACCTCAGATTGTCTGATATAGCAGGTCTGGGGTACAGGCAACCATTTGCATTATTCTAAAGTTGCCAGATGATTCTTCTGTTCATGATCTAGGGACCATGCTTTAAGAGCCACTGTTCCAATCCACTCTAATCTCTGGTTCCAGAATGATCCCTTAGCACTGGAATCTAATAAAATACTCAGCAACCAGTCACCGTGGAATAAACTCTGGCCTCCACATGACATTTAGGGCCTCCACAATGTGGTCCCAGTTGGTGTGTGCAGTCAGAGCCTCCCACATCCCATGTTCTAGCTCTTCGATTAGGTTCCCTCAGAAGCAAACCCTGAGACAAGGATTGGAAGGGTCATGCAAGGAAGAATAGCACAAGAGGCAGTTAGTGAGACAGGAGAAGGAAACCAATACAGGCTGAGTTAATGAGAAGTTGACTGCTATGGGCAGCTGGGACTCAGTGTCACTGGGGGCCTCTGGAAGACTGCCACCTCAGAGTTACCCTGCCCAAAGGTTGAGAGACCTCAGGTATTACCCACTAATTTCTGCCCATCACTGGCTGATGGCTACTTCTAGACCTATTAACAGCCCGTCACTTCCAGCACACCCCCTTACAAGTCTAGCTCACTCCAGAAGCCAGAGAAAACCCTCAAGCAGAGGCCTACATACTTGAAGCAGGAAGCCATCAGGTCAGAGTGCAAGGGAATGGTGAGGGCTGAGGGTTCTTCCAGGGGGCATCATCAGCTTCTGATCCTTAAACCCAACCCATCCTCTTAAAGCCCAGTTCTTTCACACATCTGCTCTTTCACACAGAAGGGCCCAGGCTTGCCTTCTTCTGCTCTGGCTCTCTGGAAGACAGAACTTCGGACTGGGCTGAGGCAATTCCTTGGAGCTTGGGTGGGCGGCAGCCTGGGTAATCCTTGGCTCAACACATAGAAGTCTGTGTGACCAGATGAAGTTAAGGAGCCTGGGGGCAGGTGGTGAGTAAAAACAGGAGGACCAAGAGGGCCATGAACACTAGGGAAAGATATTCCAGGGTGGGGTGGTGTTTTGTGGCGCTGACAAAGCAGCAGAGGGGGTGTCTGCAAGCACAATCTCCTGAAGTTACCCTGTGAGACAAATTTTGAGCCGTTTTGCCTTCTCTAGGCCAGTGGTGGCCACCTGCCCTACAGTGATCCCAAAACATAATAGAATGTAAAAAAATCATAGACTTAGATCATTGTATGGCTCAAATGGGAAGTCTTTTTTTAAATGACTATATTTGACATATTGTGTAAATTTAAGGTGTACGATGTGTCACTTTGATATACTTTTGTATTATATGATGGCCATTATATCAATATTTATCACATTACATAATTAGAGTACAACATTGTTGTCCATATTCATTATACTGTGCATTAGATCACTATGGCTTATTTACTACTCACTGCAGTTTGCATCCTTAAACAGCAGCAATTTTATCCCCCTCCCCCCTCCCTGAGTAACCACCATTTTATCCTCTATTTTTTAATGACTTTGACTTTCTTAGATTCCACATATGAGATCATAAACTACTTGTCTTTCTCCACCTGACTTATCTCACCTAGCACAATGTGCTCAAGCTCTGTGTTGTCACCAATGGCAGGATATCCTCCTTTCTCAAGGCTGAATAATAGTCCATTGCCAAATGGGAAGTCTTAAAGCTTGTAGGCTGGAGCAGAACCTACATCTCACTCATGAATGTGGTCACTGAGACTCTACCTGGCATGTAGGTGAAGTGCTGCCCCTCCAAGTGCGGTTAGATCCCTCTCCTTCCTGCCACGATTTTCAGATGGACTTCTTTTTCTACTATTGGGGTCCTGAGAATACAGATTTATGGGTAGCTTAAAGTGACTTAGACAACAAATGTGTATAACATTGATGCACACAGGTGGGCACGAAAGAATAATAAAAACAAAAAAAAATCCATTTAATGTTATACAGTAATTTCATATGCACTACATAAAAAACAAATGGTCTTCTCTTAAAAAAAAAAAAAAAAAGAACTTTTTTTCCTAAGGACATCTTCTGACCGGAATAGTCTATGTTCATAAAATGTGAGTGAATGGCCAGTTTGTATCCTTATTTTTTTAATCCCTCATCCTTTTTAATCACAGTTGAAGTGATATATGCATGAACTTTGCAAGGCATAAGAAAATATAATTTACTTGACATGATTTGGGGAGAGAAAAACTGAAATATATGAAACATCACTCAACCACATTATTTAGAAAGAAAAAAAAATCAGAGACACTAATTGCCCATGATGGCTATTTATACAATGCACCACTAGAGTGAAGGGATATTGGCTGCTCTTGAAATAGGCAGTTTAAATTTGATCCAGAAGGCAACCAGTGGAGCCAGTAAAGACACATAATATGGGAGGTGACACGTTTTCTCTGTTAAAGTTCAGGGTAAAGAGAAAGGAATAGGCAAGAAGTCTAGTTTAGAAACCTCAAGTGAGACTGCAGAGTGGGAAAACTTTGTCCCCTTTCCTATGTCACTCTCCTGCTTGATTTCCTTCCCTCAGATGCCTGCTGTCCAGAGGATGACCCCTAAGTGTCCCAAACTCAACCAGCAATGACTCCTGCATCAGAACGTTCCTCTTTCCCCCACATCAACCAAAACATACTTGTTTTCTGTCTTAATCTCCAAAAGTTGGCTCTGTGATTAATTAGCTATCATCTATAATCTAATAAACAAATTCCCATAACGAGTCAAGGACTCACAGCGGTACAGGGAGAACCCATCAATTTCCAGTTTCCATTTGCATGCATGTCACATAGGAAGGTCCTATTTTTCTCCATGGGAGTTAGTATCCTGTTAGTGTGGATACTAACACTGAAGGCAGTGAGTAACCAAAATAAAAATACCTCAGTGTTTTAAGGACTCTTAGCAGGTCCCCCCCGCCAAATTGAACAGGTTTAGTTGCCAAATCATTTTCTTCATGGTGTTGAAATCAGAGAAGAAAAAGTCAGAGAAAGGAGAATGGTCTATATTCACATTCTTCCAAATACATGGGCTTGCTTGAAATTCTAAAAAACAAACAAACAAACAAACTAAAGGAGTCACCTTGGAATTTTAAGTTCTAAAATAAAAATGGATTTTTCTCTTTCCCTGATGGAATGTAAGCTCTAGTTTCTCCTTCTCATATTATTCCTTTACTTGTCGCAAACACTTGTGTGTTGGGTATTAGAATTCTCTAGTTCTCAAGAAGAAACCTCAAAAAAGAGGAGCTCCTGGGTGGCTCAGTGAGTGGAGCATCTGCCTTTGGCTCAGGTCATGATCCCAGAGTCCTGGGATCAAGACCCATGTTGGGTTTCCTGCTCAGCAGGGAGCCTGCTTCTCCTTCTCGCTCTGCTGCTCCCCCTGCTTGTGCTCTCTGTGTGTTTCTCTCAAATAAATAAATAAAATCCTTAAAAAAAAAAAAAAGAAACAACTACTTGCCACCTAAATTAGTAAGTGGTTGAACCAAAACTGGCTCCAAGACCCATGCTATTTCCTCTAAATTAGCAGTTCCTCAGACTAGCATCATTAGCATCACCTAAGACCTAGTTAGAAATGCACATTTTCAGGCCTTGCTCCAGATCCACAGGATGAGAAACTCAGACAATTTCAGAAACTCAGCAATTTGTGTCTTCATAAGCCCTCCAGGGCACACTTGATGCTCCTTAGTGTCAGAGAATCCTCATCCCAGACCACAAATCCACCATGACCACATCCAGGAATGAGCTCACCACAGCCTGGCATCTTCCACAGTGGCATTTAATCATTACATGCCCAGATCCCAGCTCATTCCTCTGTAACCTCCCAGTTCACAGATCATCTCTTCCTCTTCTCCTTCTCAATAGCCACTGTTGTCTATACCATCCTTTTGTCGATTTATTACTTATGTCTTAGGACAACTTTCTCGCTGGGGCCTGAAACTGAGATCTTTGCAGTGATTTAACAGCGCCTGACAACAGTAGCTTGCATGAGGCAACAAGCTCCATAACTGTTTCTGTGATGAATGGATATATCAAAAGCCTTAACAATCACTGTGTACACCTCAAGAATATTGGGACAGTCTCGGTCAGGAGAGTGTCTATTAAATGAAATGCTGACAAATGAGAATGTGTCCTCCTTGAGGCCAGGGCTTTTTACACTCTCATGTGCACACAAACCACCAGAGGAGCTTGTCAAAATGCTAATTCCATTCAGGATGCTGAATTCCTATAAGCTCTCGATGTCCGTGCTGCTGGTCCACAGACCACACTTTGAGTAGCATGGTTAAGGGTACCTGTGATCTTGAAGGGTCTGAACACTGAGACACAGGAAGAACAGTTGAGGTCGGGACCTACTGGGGCTGGTTTGGGATATCTGGAGGTGAAGGTAGTACATTCACCCTCAACTGGCCCAAGGGCAATGAGAGGAAGCTATAATACACTTCTGAGATATCAATTGCCGCTCAATGGCAAGAAGCTTCCAAATGATCCGAATCATCTATGTAGTAAATGGGTAGCCACAGAATATCTCTGCACATCCCACCTGCCCCCAGCCCAGCAAGTGCTGCTGCACATGAGGAACCGCTGGGCAGAGGTACTGCAAGAGGGAATCTTGAAGTGACAAGTTGGACTAGGTGGTTCCAGAGCCCATCCAGCCAGGTTTAAGTAGTCTTTCCTTCCCCAGTGGAGAGCAGAGAGAACTATCTCAATCCTCTCTTTTTTAAAGATTTTATTTATTTATTAATGAAAGACACACAGAGAGAGAGAGGGGGGGGGCAGAGATACAGGCAGAGGGAGAAGCAGGCTCCCTGCAGGGAGCCCAATACGGGACTTGGTCCCAAGACCCCGGGATCATGACCTGAGCCGAAGACAGACGCTCAACCACTGAGCCACCCAGGTGCCTCCACATCTCAATTCTTTTTAACAATGCTGTCAATGTTCCAAATATAGGTACGACATATATTCTGAAGAAAATAAGAATTTATAAAAGTACAAAGGAAAAGTGAAAATTGATGTATTCTTGATATAAAGTTTTGATCTCTGATTTTTCCTTTTAATATTTATATCTTAAGTAACTTACTCAGATTGTTAAAATATGCTTCATAATGCTTCTTAATAGTTGCATCATCTTGTTTCCTTGTATGTACTGAAAAGAATTTAATCAACCCCCTAATTGCGGGCCATTCCTGCTATTATTCCCAGGTCTTCCCTATTTTACATAATGTTATAAAGATTTACTTAGTGAAAAAATCTGGTCTGCACCTGATTATTTCCTAAAAGTGCCTTACTGAGAGTATGGATACTTTAAGGCTCTAAACAGATATTCTCCAATTGCTTTTCAGAAAAGTTGTACCACCAGAAATGAAAGAAAGCAGATTGTCTATTTTCCTCAGCAATAGGGCAATTACCACTTTTTAAAATTTATCACATTGATTTCATAGAAATAGAACCTTATTAAAGTATTTTATTTCTATTTCTTTGATTACATTCAAGGTTAAATAATAATTTTAGATTTGTCAACCAGTTTTATTTCTCCATTTTATGACTGAGTTTTTCACTTATTTTCCATTAGTTCTGGAATATTCCTTATCATATTGAAGATAAAGCTGATAAGCCATTATTTGTTGTATCGGTTTAAAATATTTCCTGTCTAATGTTATGTTTTGAGGTTCCAAATTTTTAATTTCATTATCAAATCTATTAATCTTTTCCTGTTGCTTTCAATTTTTCTTATGTTTGGAAAGTTCTCCATTCAGAGTATACTTAGTAAACAATTTTTTATGGTTTGGATTTTTTAAAAGATTTTTATTTATTTATTCATGAGAGACACAAAGAGAGGCAGAGACATAGGCAGAGGGAGAAGCAGGCTTCCCATGGGGAACCTGATGTGGCACTTGATCCCAGGACCCCTGGATCACGACCTGAGCCAAAGGCAGACGCTCAACCACTGAGCCACTCAGATACCTCAAGACTTTTTAAATGCAATTATTATTCTGTAAGTAACAACTTTTTTAAAATTTTTATTTATTTATGATAGTCACAGAGAGAGAGAGAGAGAGGCAGAGACACAGGCAGAGGGAGAAGCAGGCTCCATGCACCGGGAGCCCGACGTGGGATTCGATCCCGGGTCTCTAGGATCGCGCCCTGGGCCAAAGGCAGGCGCTAAACCACTGTGCCACCCAGGGATCCCGTAAGTAACAACTTTTATTTGAAAGTCCAGAGCAAAAAAAAAAAAAAAAAAAAAAAAAAACAAACAAAAAACAAAAAACAAAAAACAAAAAAAAAAGAAAGTCCAGAGCAAGAAATTAAAATTCAAAGGATTTTGCTGAATTGCAAAAACCTCTCTATAAATTACTAGCTAATTAATGTTTCATATAAGAACTCCAGAATAAATTGTCTTTTTAAAAGAAAAATAAAAGAATTATCTTATTCAATCTGGTAGTACCACTTCTCATTTCTGTTCCATATTTTATGATTTCTGCTATATAGCCCCCTAAATAATATCAAACAATAATAGTGACACTGGTCACCTTTGCTTTGTATAGGATTTAACATGGGGATTCCTGGGTGGCTCAGCGGTTTGATGCCTGCCTTTGGCCCAGGGCGCGATCCTGGAGTCCCAGGATCGAATCCCATGTCGGGCTCCCTGCATGGAGCCTGCTTCTCTCTCTGTCTCTGCTTCTCTCTGTGTTTCTCATGAATAAATAAATAAAATCTTTTAAAAAAATAATATCTAACATGAATATTTTTCATTTTTCATCAAGATGTTAGCTATTAATTTGAAATGGATTTCTCTATTTGCTAAGAAAGTGTTCATATACACTGATAATGTTTGAAGTACTTTTATAAAAAAAAATAAGTAGAGCTTACCTAGTGTAGTGATAGCATTCAATAAGCAGATCACGTGTCTCGTGCTAAAGAGTGAATCCTGTCCAAAATCCATATGTTGAAGCCTGACCTTCACTGTGACTGTATTTGGAGATAGGGCCATTAGGAGATACTTAATGCTAAGTGAGAGTGGGACTTAATCTGCTAGGATTAGTGTCCTCATAAGAAGATACCGGAGAGCGCACACTCTGGATCTCTCTCTCCACCAAGTGTGGACACAGTGAAAAGATGGCCTTCTGAAAGCCTGGAAGACAGCCCTCATCAGAAACTGACCCTGCTGGAGCTTGATCTGGCACTTCCAGCCTCCAGAACTGTGAGAAAACATATTTCTATTGGTTCAACCACCCAATCTGTGGCATCTCGTTATGGCAACCCAAGCTGACTAAACCATCTAAGGATACGATATGTTAATTGACTTCTAAAAATCAACTGTTTTTTATTTTTTAATTTTACTTTTTTATAAGATTTTATTTATTTATTCATGAGAGACACAGAGAGAGAGAGAGGGGCACAGACACAGGCAGAGGGAGAAGCAGGCTCCATGCAGGGAGCCTGACGGGGGACTTGATCCCAGTCCCCAGGACCACACCCTGGGCTGAAGGTAGCACTAAACCGCTGAGCCACCCGGGCTGCCCGATCAACTGTTTTTTATTGCTGGGATGGAACCTACTTGATTAGAACAAGTTATTCTTTGAATATATTATTGGATTTGAGTTTGTGATTATTTACTTAAGATATTTTCCTATATATGTCTATGTGATACTGAATATCATATTCCCTTTCACACAAATTTTTACCAATTACGGAATGAATGTTATGCAATTTTTCCAAACAAAATGAAAGCTGGGTACCATCTTTTGTGTAGTGGTTAAAGGGCACACACTCTAGAACCAGACTGCCTAGGTCTGAATCCAGTTAACCTCTTTGTGCCTTATTTTTCTCAATTGCATAACATGATAGAATACCTAAATATATATATTTATTTATTTTTATATATATTTATTTATATATAAAATATATCTGAAAAGTATACTAGAGGATTAAGTGAGTTAATATATGTCAGAGGCTGAAGAACAATGCCTGCCTGATACAGAATAAGTAAGGGACTAACTTTTGCTTTTTTTTTTTTTAATCTATTATAGGACCTTTAAAATAGTAAAAAATTATCTTTCTTAAAAATGTAATAGAACTCACTGATCAAATTTGGGTCTTCATCTGCTTATATTATTTAATATTAACACAACTTCTGTTTTCTTCCTTAGATATGGGACTATGTAAATTCTCCCTTTTTAAAAGATTTTTCCAATTTCTTAGCATATACTTGTACATAATATCCTATAATTTAAACTCCTGCCTATATTCTTTATTGCAAGTATGATTCTTTTTTTTTTAAGATTTTATTTATTTTTTCATGAGAAACACAGAGAGAGAGAGAGAGAGAGAGAGAGGCAGAGACACAGGCAGAGGGAGAAGCAGGCTCCACGCAGGGAGCCCGACGTGGGACTTGATCCCGGACTCCGGGATCATGCCCTGGGCTGAAGGCGGCGCTAAACCGCTGAGCCACCCAGGGATCCCCTGATTCTCCCTTTCATTATATGTTACTTAATATTGTAATTATAATATATGTACTTTTTACATATTGTAATTTTTTAGGACTTGTGGATTTTATTACAACATTTTATTGACTGCTATTTCTGATTTATTTCTGGTTTTAAATTCATGCTTTTCTTCCTCCAGGTTTTGATAACTTTCGGTCTTTAATTTGTTTAAACGAATACTTATTTTGTTAATTAATACAGACTTCTTTATAAACCTAAGGCTATGAATTTACCTCTTGTGGTATCATAAAAAGACATTTGGTCTTTGCCACAGAGCTCCTAAACCCATTGTAACTTCCTGAGTGACAGGGGCATCTTTTATTCTAATGAGGCAATTCTTAGTGGGTCCCTAGATAGCTTCAGGATACTTGTCATTAGGAAGATTAAGTCTTGATTAGAAACCTAGAACTTTGAGCTCCATCCTCTCAAACTCCCGAAGGTGGAGGGTGGGAGGGAGCCAGAGATTGAGTTAACAACTGATCATGCCTATGTGATGAAACCTCCATAAAACCCCCTAAACGACAGGGTTCAGAGAGCTTCCAAATTGGTGAACACATCCATGTGCCAAGAGGGTGGTGCATCCCAACTCAATGGAGATGGAAACTTCCGTGCATGGGACCCTTCAGGGCCTCAATCCTATGCACCTATTTATCTGGCTGGTCATCTGGATTTTTTAAAGATTTTATTTATTCATTCATGAGACACACACACACACACACACACACAGAGGCAGAGACATAGGGAGAGGGAGAAGCAGGCTCCATGCAGGGAGCCCAATGTGGGACTTGATCTTGGAACTCTGGGATTACAGCCTGAGTCAAAGGCAGCCCCTCAACCGCTGAGCTACCCGGGCATCCCTGGCTGGTCATTTGTACACTTCACAATATCCTTTATAATAAACTGGAAAACGAAGTCAAGTGCATTTCTGAGTTCAGCGAGCCCTTGTAGCAAATTCTTAGACCTGAGAAGGGGATCATGGAAAGTGCCGATTTGTAACTGGCTGGTCAGAAGTATAGGAAGCCCAGGACTTGTGACTGGCATCAGAAACAGAGGCAGAGTTAAAAATAGATCTGCCCTACGACCCAGCAGTTGCACTGCTGGGGATTTACCCCAAAGATACAGATGCAATGAAACGCCGGGACACCTGCACCCCGATGTTTCTAGCATCAATGTCCACAATAGCCAAACTGTGGAAGGAGCCTCGGTGTCCGTCGAAAGATGAATGGATAAAGAAGCTGTGGTCTATGTATACAATGGAATACTCCTCAGCCATTAGAAACGACGAATACCCACCATTTGCTTCGACGTGGATGGAACTGGAGGGTATTATGCTGAGTGAAATAAGTCAATCGTAAAAAGACAAACATTATATGGTCTCATTCATTTGGGGAATATAAAAAATAGTGAAAGGGAATAAAGGGAAAGGAGAGAAAATGAGTGAAAATATCAGTGAGGGTGACGAAACATGACAGACACTTAATTCTGGGAAATGAACAAGGGGTAGTGGAAGGGGAGGTGGGTGGGGGGTTGGGGTGACTGGGTGATGGGCACTGGACGGGATGAGCACTGGGTGTTATGCTATATGTTGGCAAATTGAACTCCAATAAAATTTTTTTAAAAAAAGAAAGAAAAAAAAGAAACAGAGGCAGTCTTGTGGGATTGAGCCTTTGTCTGTACTAACTCTGGGTAGTGTCAGAATTAAATTGAATTGCTAAACACACAGTTTGTGTCAGAGATTCAGAGAACTGGTTTGTCGGTTGGAAAACACTGCAGACCTCTAAAAACAACCCTGTTCATATTCTGTAAGTTCCATACTTTTCTTTATGGATTTATCAAGTATAATTGATATACAATAAACTGCATTCATTTACTTTCATTATAGATAGATTTGCATTCTTTAGACTTTTATGTAAATGGGATCATATAGTATATATATGATCATATCTGATTTTTTACATTCTGCATATTTATTCTGAGATTCATCCATGTTGATCTATTGCGCCAATACTTCATGCCTTAAAGAAAAGATAAACATGTGAGATGGTGGGTGTGTTAATTAACTGGATGAGGGGAGTCCCGTCACAATGTGTACATACAGCACATCACCACGATGTACATTTTAAGTATCTTACAATTCAGGGGCACCTGGGTGGCTCAGTCAGTTGAGCAACCAACTCTTAGTTTTGGCTCAGGTCGTGATCTCAGGGTCGTGGGATCAAGGCCCACATCGGGCTCCATGCTCAGGTTGCATCTTCTTTGAGGTTCTCTCCCTCTGTCCCACCCCCCAGCCACACATGCACCCACACACGCTGGCATGCTCTCTCTCTAAAATAAATACAATCCTTAAATATCTTACAATTTATTTCTCAATCATACCTCAATAAAGCTAAAAAAATAGTGCATTCTTTTTGGATATACGACGCTTATATATTCATTTACCTGTGGATTGAAATTTGGATTGTTTCCAGTTTGGGGCTCCTATAAATAAAGCTGCTTTGATGTTTGCGTGCAAGCCCTAGTATGGACATATGCCTTCATTTCTCTTGGATAAATACCTATGAATAGCACGGCTGTGAGGATGCATGTTTAACTTTTTAAGAAATTACCAAACTATTTTCCAAAGTGATCACACCAGTTTACATTCGCACAAGCAGCGTTCCCGTTGTTTCACAGTCTTGCTAATACTTGCCGTGATATAATTTTAGATGTTCTATTAGGTATATATAGATACCATTCTGGTTTTATATTTTTAAAAATGTTTTTAAACATCTTATTTATTTAAGAGAGAGAGCACAGAGGGACAGAGAGAAGCAGACTCCCCACTGGGCAGAGAGCCCAAGACCATGACCAAAATCATGACCTGAGCCACCCAGGCGCCCCCTTGTTATAGTTTTAATTTTTACTTTCCTAAACCATTCATGTGCTTACCTGTCACCTGTATAGCTTGCAGTACAACGCTGAACAGAAATGGTGATACTGAAGGATAAGTGGAAGAAAAGCAGGCAGGGACAAGGGGCCCCCCTGCCCTATAAGGAAACCACCCTTAAAAGGATTTTATGCCACCCTTTCCCACATGATAGGTAGATGACAAATACCTGATTACGTGACAGGTGCAGGGAGGGATAATGGGATTAAAACAGCCCAACAGGCCCATAAGAACCCTACACTTAAAAATTCCAGTGGCAACCCTCTTGGGTCCCCTCTCTCTTTGGGAGTTTTGCTGCCCACTACTCTTTGTCTGGTCTACCTCTTCATTCTTTGAAGCAGTGTGACCACGAACCACGGGCACCGAAGGAAAAGAAAACTTGTAAGAGTGAGGGTGAACATTCTAGTCTTTTCCTGATGTTAGAGGAAATGCATTCAGTTTTTCAACTTTAAGTATGATGTTAGTTGTAGATTTTTTGTAGGTGCTTTTTATTATGTTGAAGAAGTCCCCTTCTATTCCTACTTTGCTAGGAGTTTTAAATCAGGAGGAGATGTTACATTTTGTCAGATTTTTTTTCTAAATCCATTGAAATGATCATCTGATTTCTTTTAAAGATTTTATTTATTTATTCATGAGATACACAGAGAGAGAGAGGCAGAGAGACAGCCAGAGGGAGAAGCAAGGAGCCCGACTCCGGACTCAATCCCGGATCCCAGGATCACGTGCTGACCCGAAGGCAGACGCTCAACCACTGAGCCACCCAGGTATCCCTGATTTTTCTTTATCAGCATATTAACGATTTGAGTATTAAACTTTACACTCTTGAGCTAAATCTTACTTGGTCATGATGTATTATTTGTATAGATTATTGGATTTAATTTTCCAAAAATTGTTAAGAAATTTTACAACTAGGGACGCCTGGGTGGCTCAATGGTTGAGTGTCTACCTTTGGCTCAGGTCATGATCCGGGGTCCTGGGATCAAGTCCTGCATTGGGCTCCCCACAAAGAGTCTGCTTCTCCCTCTGTGTGTCTCTCATGAATAAATAAAATCTTTTTTTAAAAAAAGAAATTTTACATCTATGTTTATGAGGAACATTGATACGTAGTTTCTTTTCCTTTAAATATCTTTTTCTTTGCTGAGCATGGAGTCAGCTTGATATTCTCCCTCTCCCTCTGCCCCTCCTCCCACTGTCTCTGTCTCTCTCAAATAAATCTTAAAAAAAAAACCCAAGCTTTCAAGTTAAACCTTTAATTTTTATATAATAGTAGATTCAGATGCATTTGTAAGAAATAATAGAGAAATCCCCTGTATCTCTTACCCAGTTCCACTGATAGTAACGTCCTAAAAACTACAGTACTGTGTCACAACCAGGATATTGACATTGATAAAAATCAAGATACAGAACATTTTCACCATCGCAAGGATTTCTCATGGTGCCCTTTTGTAGCCATACCCATTTCTCCTCTTTTCACCCTCCCCACTCGCCCCTTTACCCCCTGGCAACCTCCAATCTGTTCTTCATTTCTGTAATATTTTTCATTTCAAGAATGTTATATAAACAGAATAATATGGTCTATAACCTTCTGGGACTGGCTTTTTTCACACGATATAATTATCTCTACACAGGTCCAAGTTGTTGCATATGTCAATAGTTTGTTTATTTTTATTGCTGGGTAGTATTCCACAGTACTGAGGTATTATATTATAGTTTAACAATTAGCTCATCAAAGGACAATAGGTTGTTTCCAGTTTGAGACTATTATGAAGGAAGCTGCTATAAATATCCATATGTAGGATTTTTTTAAAAAAGATTTGAGAGAGACAGACAGAAGAGTGTGCAGGGAGGGGCAGAGGGAGAGAGATCCAATCTCTAGCAGACTCCCCGCCAAGCATGGAACTCAATGTGGGGCAACCCTGAGATCCTGACCCAAGCCAAAACTGAGAGTCAGACACTCAACCAAGCCACAAAAAGCTCCCCCAACCCACTTTTTAAGATTTATTTATTTGAGAGACTGTTTTTGGTTTCTGTGCTAATATATGTCTTTATTTCTCTGGAATAAATGCCCAGGAGTGAAATTTCTGTTATATTGTAGCTATATGCTCAGATTTTAAGAAACTGCCAAGCTGTTTTACAGAGTAGAGTGGCCAAACCATTTTATATTCCTCCAGCAATGTATGAGTGATCCAGCTTCTCCACATCCAGCCAAGATTTGTTGTTGTCACTCTTTCTAGACACTCTGATGTGTAGTGATAGTGCACTGTGACTTTGCATTTCCTCAATGGCTAAATGATGTCAAATGTCTTTTCATGTACTGATATTTCATCTCCATATCCTCACTAGTGAAATCTCTGTTCATGTGTCTTGTCCATTTTGTTGTGGATAGTTTGTCTACTGTTATGATTTCTTTATATATTTATATATCAGTACTTTCTCTTAAAGATTTATTTACTTTAGACGGCTGGGGGAGAGAATCCCAAGCAGCCTCCATGCTCAGCAGGGAGCCCGATGCAGGACTTCAATCCCATGACCCTGAGATCATGACCTGAGCCAAAACCAAGAGTTGGATGCTTAACTGAGCCACCCAGGTGCCCCTCTAGATACTAGTACTGTGTTAGATATATAGTTTGCAAAGATTTTCTCTTGGTCTGTAGCTTGTCTTTCTTTCTTTTTTTTTTTTTAAATTTTTATTTATTTATTCATGATAGCCACAGAGAGAGAGAGAGAGAGAGAGAGAGAGGCAGAGACACAGGCAGAGGGAGAAGCAGGCTCCATGCACCAGGGGCCCGATGTGGGATTCGATCCCGGGTCTCCAGGATCGCGCCCTGGGCCAAAGGCAGGCGCCAAACCGCTGCGCCACCCAGGGATCCCTGTAGCTTGTCTTTCCATCCTCTCAACAGAGTCTTTTGCAGCACAGATGTTTAAATTTGATGAAGTCCAATTTATCTTTTTTTTAATGGATCACACTTTTGATATCAAGCTGAAGAACTCTTCACTTACTCCTTATCCTGAATATCTTATCCTGTTTGTTTTTTTTTTCCTAAAAGTTTTATCACTTTACATTTTACATTTCTATGGTCCATTATGAAGTGATATTAGTATAAAGTGTGAGGATGAAGTCAAAGCTTTTTTTCATTTTTATTTTTTTGGTTTTTTTGTTTTTGTCTTTTGCATATGGATGTTCAATTATTTCAGCACCATTTGCTAAAAGTCTATTGTTCCTCCACTTAGTTGCTTTAGTACCTTTGTCCAAAGATCAGTTGGTTACAATAATATGGGTCTATTTCGGGGTTCCCTATTCTCTTCCATTGATCTATGTGTCTATTCTCCCACCAATGCCAAACATTCTTGATGATTGTAGCTATGTACTGAATATTTAAATCACATAGACTCTTCCCACTTCATTCTTTCTCAAAATTGTTATAGCTATTCTAGTTCCTTTCCATTTCCATATAAACTTTAGAATAATATTGTCTGTATCTACAAAAATTCTTACTGAAATTTTGATAGAAATTGCATTATATCTGTATATCAATTTGGGAGAATTCATACTTTTAATCCATTGGTTTCTCGTCCATGATCAAGTGATATATTTTTATTGAGGTGAAATTCACATAATATTAATAATTTTAAAGTGCAAAATTCAGTAGCATTTAACACATTCACATTGTTTACCCAACCACCTCTACCTAGTTCTGGAATATTTTCATCATCCCAGAAAAAAACCCTGTATCCACTAAGCAACTACTCCTCATGCCTCCCTCCCTCCAGCCCACTCTGCTGTCTCCATAGATTTATCTGTTCTAGATATTTCATATAAATGGCATCCTACAACATGTGACCTTTTGTCTTTGCGTTCTTTACTTAGCATAATATTTTCAAGGTTCACCCACTTTGTAGCAGGTACCTGTATTTCATTCCTTTTTATGGTCAAATAATATCCTACTATATGTTCATACTACAATTTGTTTATCCATTCATCTGTTAATGGATATTTGGGCTGTTTTCAGGTTTTGGCTATTGTGAATAATGCTGCTATACACATTTGTGTATAAGTACTTTTTTGAACAAAAGCTAAAGAATATTTATAAGAATACACAAATATCCAGCATCCATAAAGTTAAAATTCACAAGGTCTTGCATCCAATAAAAAATTAGCAGGCATCCAAAGAAAAGGAAACATTGATTCACAGTGAAGAAACAAAGAAATTAATAGAAACTGATTCAGACCAACACACATGTTATAATTAGCAGACAAGGACAATCAAACAGCTATTAGAACTGTTTTCCATATGATCAAGAAGTTGAGAGACATGGAGGATGAAACTGAAACTTCTACTGATAAAAACTATCATGTGTGAGGTGAGAAGAAAAATGTAATAAATGGGATTAATGACAAATTACACCTTGCGGAAGAAAAGATTAGTGAACTTGAAGAGAGCAATAGAATTTATCTGAAATGAAATACAGAGAATAAAAAGATTGGGAAAAAAGTTAATGGGACATTGGTGAGACGGGACAACTTAAAGCACTCTAATGTGTAATTATAGAAGCAAAGGCAGAAGAAAGATAAGGAAATAATGGCCTAAAGAATTGCAAGTTTTATGTAAACAACATATGGATGGAAGACTCTAAAAAAAAAACCAACCCTGTACACAATAAATATGAAGAAAACTATACCAAACACCATAAATGTCTCAAAACCAGACATAGAGTGAAAATATTAAAAGAAGCCACAGAAAAATGTCACATTTTGCACAGAGGAACAAGAAGTATTTCAGCAGATTTTTCATCAGAAATAATGCAAGCAAGATCATAAAGGACCAATATCTTTAAAGTATTGGATGCAAGACCTGGTAAACATTAGCTTTATGGGTGCTGGATATTTATGTACTCTTATAAATACTCTTAAACTTTTTTTCTGGGACATAGCTAAATTATTTGGAAAAAGTTTGATTCTTTTAGGTCTTGCTTATAAAAATTGTTAGGGGAAATCAGAAGCATGTTTAATCTAGAGTTAATTATTCCTCATTACTGAGGCAAGACCTTCTGAAAACAACACTCCATGAATTGTGAGACGCTGCAGTCAGGTTATCGAGCACAGGTACTGTTACCAGCTCTGTGTGAACCCTAGGTACTGTTTCCTCTAATCCTTTCAAATGGTTCTTTCCCCAACTTTGGATAGTTTCCTTGTACATATGCACTGCTCAGTTCTCAGTTGAATACTCAAGGGGCAATTTGAAGATCTTTGAAGTTCCAAACCTGCAGAGTTCTCTTCTCTCAAATATTCCGTCATGTAAATTCCAGCTCCGTTGGTATTTCTGGACTCCCATCCCCATCTCCTCTAGTCCAGAAGTCTCCCATATTCTACTTAGTTTCCCTCTTCCTGGGCCATAGGCCCAAAACTCTCTCAAGGTAATAATGTGAGACAATGGTGGGGGTCACTGCATTTGTTTCCTGTCTCTCATGTATCACTCTTTCATTGCCTAAAACCCAGTGTCTCGAAAAACATTGTTTTGTGTATTTTGCCTTTTTTTAGTTGTTTTAGACAGGAAGTTAAATCTGGACCCTGTTACTTATTTTGGCCAGAAACAGAACTCTAACAGTAATGATTTTAAAAATTATTACTCTAAAATGAAAGCAAGATCTCAAAGATATCTGCATGTTCATGTTCATTACAACATCATTCACAGTATCATTCACAACATACGGCATTATTCACAATAGCCAAGATACAGAAATAACCTGTGTCCATCAATGGATGGAGATATATATATATATATACGCAAATATATATATGTACATATATATATGTAATATCACTTGCTATGAGAAAGAATCCTGCCATTTGTGACAATATGGATAAACCTTGAGGGCATTATCCTAGGTGAAATGAGTCAAACAGAGAAAGACAAATACTATATGATCTCATTTATATGTGGAATTTTTAAAAGATGAACTCGTAGAAGCAGAGAGTAGTGGTTATGAGGGGAGAGGAGGTGGGAGAAATGGGGAGATGTTGGTCAAAGGACACAAACTTACAGTTATAAGATGAATAAGTTCTAAGGATCTGAAGTACAGCATGGTGATTATAGTTAACAATAGCATATTATATACATGAAAGTTGCCAGGAGAGTAGATCTTAAAAGTTCTAACTATAAAAAATAAATGGTAATTATGTGATATGATGGAGGTGTTAGCTAATGCTATAGTGGTGATCATTTTGTAATATATAAATGTATCAAATTAACACTTTCAACTTCCACTATGTTATATGTCAATTATATATTCAATAGAGCTCGAAAAAATATTATTCCAAGAATATTATTGCTGATTCGAGTGCATTATTTTCAGTGGCTCCTTATTACCTCTTGGGGGTTCTTAATGTTTTTATAGCTTGAGGCTACTCAAAATTGTGTGGATATCAATTTCAGACTGTTAGAAACCAGTAATAAATTATATCATTAAGTAACTTGCAGAATTTTATGTGTATTAGACAAGCCCTCCATACCATTCCAAAAACCTCTTGGCTTCTCGGCTTACTCCTGCCACTGCTGCAATGACCAGTTGTGTTCAGACTTGGGCTGGCTTTGCACAGATGCAACTGGAGACTGTCTCTCCATGGTTAGTGTCATACATGTTCTATTTCCTTCCCTGATGCTTTCCTGACTCTATCAGTAGGAACTTCCTCTGCATTCACACATGGACAACCAGAAAATATGAGAGTTTAATACACATAGGCCCACTCTTGACCACTGGAGAACAGGTGACAATAGATAAATGATTTCCCCTTTGATCCCTGAACAGTTCATTTTTTCACATTTTTCAAAAGATGCCAGTTTCATTAGACACAATTTTCTACAATGGTGGTCAACTTTACTTGTACTTAGATTGGTTCTTTTCCTCTTTTTCTATTTCCTTCTTATGCACATCTGCTTTCTGAAATCGTATTTCTAAATAAATTACTTACCCACAAGCCTTAATCTTAGAATCTGCTCTTAGGGGAAGCCAGACTAAGACAGTAGAGCATATATTTACATGTATATATCAATATATTGTAATAACCAGTTTTGGTGTAGTTATGCAATGATACTTGTGATAACTAATGTGAAATCAAGTAATATTATCCACAATACCTCTGAAAGGTTACTGCAAATCAGTGGTAAGTTTTTAAAAGTCAAATTTAAAAACCAAGTCAAGCATTTATTGAGTGCTTAACATATGTAAGGCATCATGGCAAACACTGAAAAATAGCAAGAAGTACGATGTATGTGGAACCAAAGAGAAAAATATTAAGCAGGATGCTTAATTTTTTAAAGAATTTATCTATTTATTCATGAGATACAGAAAGGCAGAGACACAGGCAGAGAGAGAAGCAGGCTCCCCGTGGGGAGCCCGATGTGGGACTGGATCCCAGGACCCTGGGATCATGCCCTGAGCCGAAGGCAGATGCTCAACCGCTGAGCCACCCAGGCCTCCCGGGATGCTTATTTTAAAAATACAAATTAGAACACTACTAACTAAATATATATATATATATATATATATATATGCAACACTACTAAAAAAGTGATTTTCTACTTTTGTCTTGAAACAACAAAATAAAACAGATGAAATATATGAAACAATAGTTTTTAAGACACTAGACATCAACCAACAAAGGGCAGTGACCTCTGAGAGACAGAAAACAAATGAGACCGAGCACCTGGCTGGCTCTGTTAGCAGGGCATGAGACTCTTGATCTCAGGGTCACGAGTTCAAGCCCCATGTTAAGCCTGGAGCCTAGCTAAAATTGAACAACAACAAATGAGACAGATTCTATTATTTCCCAGTTTAAGCCTGGAGAAAATTTCAAAAGTGCAAGAAGAAGGATCTCAGGCAGAACTTAGCAGCCTGCCTGAATTAAGTAGACTAAGCTTGGAGTTCATAGAGGTCAAGGAGACTAGAGTCCTCAAGACAGAGTATTAGAAAGGAGAAAACACAAAATAGAACTCCAAAGATATGTAGAAGATCCCACTTCAGTCTTCCACCAAGTATTGACCAACATATGCACATGGAGAAACATTTGAGGCCAGGAAAGGAATAAACCAAAAGAGTAACATGAAACACATTCTCAGAGGTCACACAGGCCAAGAATAGTTCCTTATATTCTTTCAACTGCTGCGTAACAGATTTCCATATACTTAGAGGCTTAAAAGGATACCCATTTATAAGTTCACAGTTCTTGAACTCTGAAGTTTGAATGTAGGCTACCTGGGTCCTCTGCTCAAGGTCTCACAGGCTGATGCTAGAACGTTGGAATGGGCTGGCTTTCTTTCTGGAGGCTCTGGGGCTGCAATCCACTTCCAAATTCATTTGTTGTTGCGAGAATTTAGATCCTTGCAGTTGTTAGGACTGAGATATCCTTTTTTCACTGTCAGTAGGGGCTGCTCTCATCCTAGAGGTTAATTTCAGGTCATTACCATGTGGCCCTGTCCATTTTCAAAACCAGCAAGGGAGAATTTCCTCCATATTCAGTCCCTCCTGTGCATCAAATTTCTTTTGTCAGGAGGAAAAACTCAGTCCTTTTTAAGGCTCATCTGATTAGGTGAGACTCACCCAGAGTAATCAGCCTTTCTTGACATCAATTATGCAGTATAATATAACTTAATTCTGGGAGGGACTACACTCATGGAGGAGAGGATCATATAAAAGTATGGGTTATTAGGAGGCATCTTAGAATTCCACCTACCACATTCTTATTCCCACCAGTCAGGGTAGAAAACTTCATTAATGATGGGGAATTGGGTAGAGTACTCAGAAGTGTTTTTGCCTCAGTACTGTGAAAAAGTTGGTCCTAAACCAAGGGTTGCTTTTGTCCTAACAAAGCTTAAAGGAATGACTTGAAAGGATAAAAACATTTCTCAATAACTTAACCTCAGAACAAAGCTCAAGACTGTTTATAAGATCACAAATATAGATCTTTCTGCATCTCTCATGGCAAGCATCAGGTGGGAATAGTGGGGCCTGTTCTGAGGGTTTGCAGCCTACTGCTCCTTCACGTGGATCCTGATGCCACTGAGCTCACTCCTGCTTCTCAGTCAAGAGAAGGTGCTGGGCCAGAACAGCACCATTACTGCAAGTGTCTACAGGTTTTCTTTTTTTTTTTAAAGCTCTTTTTAAAAAATATTTTATTTATTTATTCATGAGAGACACAGAGAGAGGCAGAGACACAGGCAGAGGGAGAAGCAGGCTCCATGCAGGGAGCCCAATGTGGGACTGGATCCCAGGACTCCAGGATCATGCCCTGGGCCGAAGGGTGGCGCTCAACGACTGAGCCACTCAGGCATCCCTGCAGGGCTTTTCATCGGGTACTGTATTTACTTCCACCACCAGAGATGGAGTGGCCCCAGCTTAAGAACAGGCTTTGAGAACAAAGAAACAAAAGCTTACTAAGGAGAGAGCTGGACTTTCCAAGTTACCTGACCTTAAAGATGTCAAAGCTGTTCAGAAATTCTTCCTTGAAAAGTTGCTAGCTCAAGGTGAATATGAGAAGGGTGTAGATCATCTGACAAATGCAGTTGCTGTGTGTGGACAGCCACATCACTTATTGCAAATGTTACAGCAAACTTCCACCACCAATGTTCCAGATGCTTCTGACCAAGCTTCCAACAATTAGGGAAATCGTAAGTGTTCAGAGCTTGGCTGAAGATGATGTGGAATGAGAAACAAATGTCAACATAATCTCAATGAAAAATATTTTTAAAATCTTAACTCAGAAGATGTAGCGGCTCTGGGGGAATAAGGGCAAATGGGCTTGTTATGGACTGTCCTGCATTGAAATCTACCAAAGTTAATTTTTACTTTGTGTAGATCCATTTGCCTGTTTTATTTTATTTTTCCCAGTGGAAAGTCTACTTTGATAGAAAGATTTTCATTTTATAAATACATTACTGGAGTTACCAAAGTACGGACTTACGTTATTCTTAAAACATGCAATTAAAACGTACATATAACATCACATTACCTATGTTAAAAATACTCAGTGTTCAGTTTTGAAAGATAGGCAAGAAAGTATACAAGAAAGCTGAAGAATGCATATGTTTTGAAGCTAGTACATTTTGCTCTACATAAAAGAACTGGATGGAAACTTATTTTATCAAAACTGAGCATTAAAATCATTGAGAAATCCAAAAAAAAAAAAAAAAGAACGCAAATATATTCAGCACCCACAAGTTGAAAGCCAAAATGTTTGGTATCTAATAAAAACTTATCAAGCAAGAAGATATTACCCATAATGGTAAGAAAAATCAATCAACTGAAACTGACACAGAAATTGCATAGATGATTGAATTAGTAGACAAGTACATTAAAACCATTATTATAACTATACTCCTTAAGTATAGGAAGCTAGAGGAAAAAATTTAACATGTTAAGGAGAGACATGGAAGATCTAAAAAGACCAAAATCCAACATCATCTACAATACATGAGATAAAAGATATAATGGATATGATTAATGGCAGATTAGATATCACAAAAAAAATATTTTTGGAAAGAGAGTATCCAAAATGAACCATACAGGGGAAGAACACATTAAAAAGATGAACAGAGCCATCAGTGAGCTGTGGGACAACTTATAAAGCTTAATACACATGTAATGAGAGCTGCCAATGGAGAAGAGAGAGATATGGGAACCAAAATAACATTTGAAGAAAACATGGTAAAATATTTTTGAAACTGTATGGAAACTATGTAAGTCTATAGATCGAAGAAGTTCAATGAACTTGTAAGCACAATAGAACTAACCCAAGTCTCATCATAAACAAATTTCTTAAAACCAGTGGTAAATAAAAAATGTTAAAATTAGTTAAAAAAAAGATATATTACATGAAAAGGGAAAAAATTAAGTTGACAGATTTCTCATGTGGAACAAAGTAATACAGAAGTGAGGGGAGTAATGCATTTAAAATACAGCAAGAAAAAATTTTCAACTTAGGCATTTATACCCTGTGAAAATATCTTTCAAAAATGAAGGCCAAAAAAAGTCATTCTGAGACATTTTTTTTCAAAAGCAAAATAATTCATCACTAGCTGACCCACACACTAGAACTGTGAAAGAAAGTCTTTCAGGCAGAAGAAAAATGATACCAGATGGAAATAAGAATCTGCACAAAAGAATGAAAAGCATGCAGAATGGTAACTGTGTGTATAAATATATGGGTTTTCTCTTGTTATTTAAATCTCTTTAAAAGATAATTGTTAAAAATAGCAATAGGGTACAGAGTTTATAACATATGTAAAAAGTAAAGTATATAATGATAGCTCAAAGCTTAGTTGGGGAGAAATGTAAGTATACTATTTTAAGATTTTTATACCATCCAATACGGTATGATATGTATTATACCATCACTGGTAGGTAGACTGTACCAAGTTGTAAGTGTATACTGTAAACCCTAAACCAACCAATAAAATAAATTTGAGTTATAGTAAAGTAGTCCAGAATAAGCCATTGTAGCATAAAAAATTCCTTTGAGTTAAGGGCATTTGAGTTCCTGAAATCCCTTATTTGCCTAAAAACAAAACCTTCCAAAAGAACTCAATTGTTATAAATCCCCTCCCAGGAACAACTCTAATCTTTTCTTTTTGGAGTGAAGTCAGTACCACACCCACACAGAGATTATAACAAAACTATCATATCTCCTATCTATTCTCCTAAGGGCCTATTTATCTTTCCAAAAAGTCATTTGTTTTTCTTCACGTTCTCTTTCTCCTCACCCCTACTTCTAAGAAGTCATTTGTTGTCCCAAAAGTGCCCCTGTGCCCCTCCCCATCCACAGTTAAGATGGTAAATGAGCTCAAAATTCTAACCAACAACTTGAGTCACATTTCTTTGTGTGAGGGTATAATTAAATCTGTTTTTCTCTCTTACTAATCTTTTTTAAATTTTTATTTTAATTTGTAGACCTCCAAGTCTTAAACAGAAGAGGATAAAAGAAACATTTTTCCTCCCTGACAATGGCTACTAACCCAACAAATGAGATAAAATGGAATCAAACTTTTTTTATTAATCTAAAATAAGAAAGAAAATGGAAACAGAAAAAATAGACAAATAGAAAACAAATGGAAAGACAACTGATTTAAATTTGATCTTATCAATAACTACATCAAATATAAGTAATCTAAATACATCAATTAAAAGGAAGTAACTGTCAAGTTGATTTAAAAAAGACCTAACTAAATGCTGCCTGTAAGAAAGATACTTTGAGTATTAAAACACATATAGGGTAAAAATTATAAAAGAATAAAATATACCATGGTAAGTAACACCAAATGAAAAGAAAGTTGGAATGGTTTTATTATCAGACAATGTAGATTTCAGAGCAAAGAATATTACCAGGGATAAGGAAATTCACTTCATAATGATAAAGGAGTCAATTCATCAAGGGGACTTAACAGTCCTAAATGCTTATATAGCTACAATTTTGGAATACATGAAGCAAGAACTGATAGAACTGTAAGGAAAAATAAACAAATTCACAATTATAGGCAGAAATTTCAGTATCTTTCTCTTAATAGTTTTCATAACCAGTAGATAGAAAATCAGTAAGGATATAGATTTTAACAACTTGACCTAATTGCATTTATAGAATATTCCACCAAAGAAGTGTAGAACACACATTATTTCCAAGTGCACATGATACATTTACCAAGGTAGACCATATTGTGAGCTATAAAACTAGTCTCAATTAATTTAAAAGGATACAAGTCATACATGTATATCCTCCACGGGGAATTAAATTAGGTTGTTAGAAAGATCTTTGGAAAATCCCCAAATATTTAAAACTAAATAAGACACTTTCAAATAACCTGTAGATCAAAGAAGAAATCAAAGAGAAATAAGAAAGTAATGGAATGAAAATGGAACAATGTATCAAAATTTATGTGATGCCATTAAAACAGTATTTAGAAGGATTTTATAGCACTAAAAGCCTACATTAGAAAAGAAAAAGAGGCTTAAATCAATGACTTCAGCCTCCACACTAAAAAATTAGAAAAAGAGCACATTAAACCCAAAGTAAGTAGAAGAAAAATAATAATAATCAGAGCAGAAAACAATAAAATAAAGAGGAACACGAGAGAAAATTAATGAAATAACAAACTGCTTCTTTAAAAAGATCAATAAAATTAATTAATCTCTAGCCAGACCGATCAGGAAAAAAAAAAGAATAATTACCAGTATCAGGAATGAGAGAGGTGACATCACTAAAGCTTCTTCAGATGCTAAAGGATAAGCACTGAATATCATGAGCAACTTTAAGCCAATAAATTCAACAAGATGAAATGGGAAAATTATTTTAAAGACAAACTATCAAAGCTCATGACATAAGAAATATATAACCTGAATAGCCCTATATCTACTAAAGAAATTGAGACTGTAGTTTAAGAATACCTGCCCATAGGAGCACCCAGGTGGCTCAGTCAGTTAAGCATCTGACTCTTGATTTCAGCTCAGGTCATGATGTCAGGATTGTGGGATTGAGCTCTGAGTCAGACTTCACACTCAGCGGGGAGTCCACTTGAAGATTCTCTCCCTCTGCACCTCTCCACACTGGCGTGTGCGTGCTCTCTCTCTCTCTCTCTCTCTCAAATAAATAAATAAACCTTTAAAAAAAAGAATACCTTCCCATAAAGCAAACTGAAAGCAGCACTGGTTAAATCTATCAAACATTTGAAGGAGGAATAATAGCAGTTCTACAAAACCTCATCTACAAAATTGAAAAAGAAGGAATATTCCCAACTCATTCTATGAGCCAGCATTACCATGAAGTCAAAATCAGACCAAAATATGAGAAAACTATAGATCAACATCCTCATGAACATAGAAGAAAAATTCAAATGAAACTTTAGCAAAGTGAATATAGCAATATATAAGAAAGATAATCCATCATGACCTAATAAGGTTTATTCCCATAATGCAAAGTTTAACGTTCAAAAATCAATGTCATTTCCAATTTTAAAATGGGCAAAGGATTTGATCAGATATTTCTCTAAAGAAGACATAAAAATGGTAACAAGCTCATGAAAAGATGTCTTAGTCGCTAGGGAAATACAAATAAAATCCACAATGAGGTACCAGTTCACACCAGCTAGGATGGCTATAATTTTAAAAAAGGAAAATAACAAGTGTTACTAGGGATGCAGAAAAATTGTAACCCTAATACATTGCTGGTAGGCATGTAAAATGGTTCAGCTGCTGTGGAAAAGTTTGTCAGTTCTCCAAAAAATTAAACAGAATTACCATATGGCCTAGTAATTCTACTCCTAGGTATATAAACAAAAGAACCAAAAATGGGGGGCACCTAGATGGCTCAGTGGGTTGAGTGCCTGAATCTTGATTTTGCTTCAGGTCATAATCTCAGGGTTGCAGGACTGAGCCCTGCATTGGGCTCCACACCAGGCATGGAGCCTGCTTGAGATTCTCTCCCTCACCTTCTGCCCCTCTCACTTTTGTGTTCTCTCTTAAAAAAAAAAAAGAACTAAAAACTAGTGCTCAAACAAATACATGGCTATGTTCATGGCAGCTCTATCCACAATAGCCAAAAGGTGGAAACAACACAAGCATCCAACAAAAGGTGATTGGATAAACACATTGTGGTGTATCTATACAATGGGCTATTACTCAGCCATGAAAAGGAACAAAGTTCTAATATGTGCTGCAACATGGGTGAACCTCAAAAACATTGGACTAAGTGAAAGAAGTCAGACATAATAGGTCACATACTGTATGATTCCACTTCTATGAAATATTTGGAATAGGTAAATTCACAGAGACAGAAAACAGACTGGTGGTTCCCAGGGGCTGGAACCAGAAGTGATGGTTTAATGAGTATAGGGTTTCCTTTGGGGGTAATGAAATGTTTTGGAACTAAAAAGATGTGGTGGGTGTACAGTATTGTGAATGTGCTAAGTATCACTGATTTCTTTCCTTAAGATGGTTAATTTTGGGGCAGCCCGGGTGGCTCAGCAGTTTAGTGCCGCCTTCAGCCCAGGGCCTGATCCTGGAGACCCAGGATCGAGTCCCACATCGGGCTCCTTGCATGGAGCCTGTTTCTCCCTCTGCTGCTGCTGCTCTCTCTCTCTGACTCTCATTAATAAATAAATAAAATCTTAAAAAAAAAGATGGTTAATTTTATAAGAATTTAATCTTAAAAAACATTAATGTCATTTACTATATTAACAAACTTTTTAAAAAAGATTTTATCTATTTATTTGATAGGGGGAGCCAGAGCATGAGTAGGGGGAGGTGGAGGGGCAAAGGGAGAGGGAAAAGCGGGCTCCCTGCTAAGCAGGGAGCCAGGCGTGGGGCTCCATCCCAGGACCCCAAGATCATGACCTGAGCCAAAGGCAGACGCTTAACCATCTAAGCCACCATGCACCCCTATATTACCAAACTTTTAAAAGAAAAATCATATAATCATCTCATTAGATCTAGTGAAAGCATGTGACAAAATCTAATATCCATTCTTGATAAAATCTCTCAGCAAAATAGAAATAGAAGGGAGCTTCATAAACCTGATGAAGAGTGTCTACCAAAACCCTATAGCTAACATCATACCTAATGGTGAAAGACGGTATGCTTTCTCCCTAAATTCAGTAACAAGAACGGGCTGTCCATCCTCATCACTTCTATTCAACACTGTACTAGTCAGTGCAATAAAGGAAATAGAAGAATTCAGATTTGAAATGAAGAAATAAAACTTTATTCATAGACTAATACTATCTGTATGAAAATTCTAATCATCTATGTGGATATCTATGTAAAAAAAATCTGACAATATCTATAAAAAAGCCACAAGACTAGGGTACCTGGGTGGCTCAGTCAGTTAAGAATCTGCCTTTGGCTCAGGTCATGATCCTGAGCCCTTGGATGGAGCCCAGAGTAGGGCTCCCTGCTCAGCGGGGAGCCTGCTTCTCCCTCTCCTACTGCCCCTCCCACTACTCGTGCTCTCTCTCAAATAAAATCTTTAAAAAGCCATAAACTAATAAATGTGTTTAAGTTTGAAAGATACAATGATCAATGTACAAAAAACCATTGTATTTTTAGCCTCTAGTAACCAATGATCAGAAAATGAAATATAAAAAATTGCCATTTGCATTATCATTAAGAAACATGAATATAGGGAGAAAGCTGTCAAATATGTGCAATGCTCATACAATAAAAACTACAAAACATTGCTGAGATAAATTTAAACCTTATATAAATGGGATGATATATACTGTGTTCATGGGTCAGAAGACTCAGTATTATTAAGATGCCAAATTGATCTGTAGATTCAGCACAATCCCAATAAAAAAACCTACCAGGATTTTAGAATTACAAGTTTATTCTAAAATTCATCATGGAAGTGCAAAGATGTAAGACACCCAAAACTACTAGGCAAAAGAAGAAGTGAAATTGTAGAATTAACACTACTGATTTCAAGACTTACTAGAAAGCTACAGTGACCAAGACAGTGTGGTATCAGTGTAAAGATATACATCAATCAGTAGAACAGAACAGAAAGTCCAGAAATAGACCTACGTATATATTCGTATATTTCAGCAGTGGTACAGAGACAATTCAGTGAAAAAGGATAGTCTTTTCAATAAATGGTACTGTAACTACCAGATATCCATATGCGAAAAAATAAACACGGAACCGTAACTTGTACTATAACAGAAATTAACTAGAAATGAATCCTAGATCTAAATTAAACACCTAAAACTATAAAACTTCTAGGAGAAAACCTTTATGACCTTGGTTTAGGCAAACATTTATTAGATATAACACCAACAGAAAAATCCATATAAACATAGATTGATAAAACAGACTTATGCTGCATGAAAGAAACCAGACCAAAAAAAGTTCATGCTGTATCATTCCAATGATATGAAATCCCAGAAAATGCTAACTTCTATAGTGATAGAAAGCAGCTCAGTGGTTGCCTGTGTATGGGGAAAGGTGAAGGGGAGCAAATATGCCATTCTAAAATATGCCTCTTTGACATAAGGATTATTTTGAGCTGATAAATTAGATAAACAGCAGACACAGGAGAAGCTCTGTAGTAGTCACCCTTTTGTAAGGACTATTTATAAGGGAAATCTCCATTGGTTAAGTTAAGTAGGTCTCCCACTCTGTACCAGAAAGAGGACAACCCAACATCTAGAAACTTAGTGATGGGGGGCCACCTGGATGGCTCAGTGGTTGGGCATCTGCCTTTGGCTCAGGTTGTGATCCCAGGGTCCTGGGATCAAGTCCCACATGGGGTTCCCTGCAGGAAGCCTGCTTCTCCCTCTGCCTGTGCCTCTGCCTCTGTGTCTCTCATGAATAAATAAATATTTTTTAGAAAAAGAAACGTATTGATGGGGAAGGTACCGATTTAAATCCACATTAACAAACTTACCCATTTTTGGTTGCTTTTCCTGCATCCCCCAGAATGACTCCCTTCCCTCCCTCCCCCCCCACACACTTAAGGTGGTGACTTAGGTCACCTTGGAAAATTACACAGTTTTCCTTGGTATCTCTCTCATGTATGTATGAGGTACTCATGTGGCTCAACTTTTGTTCTTCTCTTGTTAATCTTTTAATATGGGGGTTTCAGCCAAGAACTCAGGATACAGAAAAAAGTAGTTTTCCTGTCCTACAATGGGGATGTGTGGAAGGGAGGGCTTTCCAAGGACCTCAAAGAAATTTTGGGAGAATATATGAATTATCTTGATTGGGATGCTATTTCACAGGTGTATACATATGTCCACTTATCAAACTGTACACTTTTAATACGTGCAGTTCACTGTGTGTCAATGAAAGCTGTATTCTAAAAATTAGTCGTATACCAAGCATTATGGTTTTCAGACAACTTGCTCCCTCTGGGCAATCTTCTCTAAGTTTACATTTACCATCCATACTCTGATAGGTTTAAAACAGGCCTCTCCAGCCCAGACCATTTTGCTACGACTCGGACCGGTCAATCCGATTGCCTGATCCACATCTCCACCTATCTGTTTTACAGACCCCCTAAACTGGCATGCCCGAGGCTGAACTGTTGATACCTCCCCTGCAAATTGGATTTTTCCCTGGTGTATCCTGGCACAACAGATGACACCACCACTTCCCCAGCTGTTAAAATGACCCCATGTAATTTGGATTTCTTCTCTTTCATCTCCAACATCCTTAATGTGTCATGAGTCTATCCGCTTCTCACCAACCTCACCACCTCACTGACACTAATCCAAACCACCCATCACTTCTCTGGCAACAGCCTCCCCAGTCAGCCTTCTGGCTGCCAAACTCACTCTTGTAGTTCTCTCTCTCTCTCTCTTTCTCTCTCTCTCTCTCTCTCTCTCTCTCACACACACACACACACACACACACAGCCACCAGAGCTTTTTAAATACAGACATCATCTTTTCATCCTCCCGATTAAAATCTTCCAGTAACTTCTCATGCCTTTAGGATCAAATTCAAACTGTTTTATAACGTATATTACACACACAAAAGGAGTCTCTATTCTTGTCCAGAGTCCCCTCTGCAATTGTCACACCTCTTGCCATTTCCCTTGTCACTATCCATGCTCCAGTCATAGTTAAAATGGGGTGGGGGGGGTAGTGGGGAGGGAGGGTGGACAATCTGCAGCAGCCTGAAATGGCTTTTCAGCTCCTGTTCCGTATTCAATGAGCAGCCTCACAGCAACAATGAAAAGCAGTGGTAGCAAGTGAGGGGGGGGAAAGCAGGCAAAAGTAAATTTACCAAGTTCCTATTTCATTCAGATATTCTCATATAGGCAGAGTATAAAAAGGAAACAAAGATGATTTTGGTGGAACTCTTCTAAAGGAGGCCACATTTTGTGTTTTTCACCACGATCCCCGCCCCTCTGGATTTTAATATTATAGTGGGGTCATAACAAGCATTTCCTCCATTGTTGGCTTTACACAGATGCAAAGCGGTGCCCAGGAAGCTGGGAGATTGATGAATAGTTGGTTTGATGTATTTGAACCATTCACTACTTTGAGTTAAATGTGCATATTCTGTTCAGAAGAGACAATGGGGAGGAGCGGGCCCCCTGTTTCCTGTCTAACTTGCAGAACATCAGGCCTCACTGCTTAAACTAATGAGTATTTAGAAGTAAAGGCTCCTACTGATTCCAGCCAGTCATTAATTCTCTACTTGCTGAGCCACCGTGGAGTTTTGCATTGGCTGCATTTTTCAGCCATCACCAGTTACTTCTGAGCAGTGGTGCTGACCCTTAGTGCCTATGCTCCTGCACTAGGCACATAATGGGCTCGCAAGTCCCTCTTGGAAGGAATTTTGCTGGGTACCAAATGCAAAGAAGATGCACATCCTAACCTCAGAACCCGTGGTTGTCAGGAACTTAGTTGACTTGAGTGGAAACGTTTAATTTTATAGAACCTGGTAGAGAAGGTGAGTGGAGGCGACTACCGATTTCTCTCTAGCTCTTTATCCAGTCAGCACTGCCTTTTGTAATCATGATGTTTTGCTTCATGATCGGGGCAGGTTTTGTTTTGTGAAATAGCCTCATTGATCTCGCCTTGGTGGATTTTCCATTCTGACACATTACATTCTCTTGGGAACTGAGAAACACCGTGTCGCTGCAGATGCTCAGTCAACTTGAAAAGCCTCATTTCTGAAAAGGTCTTAACCTGCCTTCAACTCAGAAGGGGTTCAAACTTGGCCCAAACATGGATCAGGACAGAGACTCAGCACTTGGGTAATGTTTACCATCATTTGAAAACTGTTTGTCTGGAAGGTCAGTTCCAGACCAATTCTGAAGAATAGTCAAAACTCAGGAAACTATATTCCTAACTAAAAAGAATGTACATGTAATTGGGAACGTGACAGTTCATTATTCAACAGAGTCTGCATTATTAAGCATCATAAATATTTTGTGGACAACCCTACCATTTCATCAAGCCATCACCGAAGACTCCCACTGCCGAACTTAAGAGCAAAATCGTAACATATGGGAGAAGAGGACAGGGAAATGAGGAACGAGTGGCAAAGACTAAAGCAGTCCCCACTCAAGATAAATAAATCCACGTTGGAAAGGCAAGAGTTGTTTTTGTAGGGGGAGGGGAGAAATTTCATCTTCTTCATCAAGAATTCCCTGCTATTTGAAAGGAAGGACAATTTAAATATCCCAAACTCACAGTGGTGGTGTCCACAAAGCCTCGCAGCTCTACAACACCCCCCACCCCACTCCCGCAAAACAAACTCCAAATAACATAAAAAAAGCAAAGACCAACAATGTTATGTTTGTCATTAATTGAATCAGAGGCAATACACAAAGTAGGCAAAATGTTAAAACTATCCCAAATGCTTGAAATTTACAGTGCTCTTCATCTCCTCTCTGCTGTCTACAATTTTAGTAAGCACTGAAGTCAACCAATAGATGTACCCACATTACTTTTCAAGGGGTTGGGTTCAAATGGTAAACAGGTTAAAAAGGGAGAAAGAGGGGCACGTGGGTGGCTCAGTTGGTCAAGCTCAGGTCACGATCTCATTTTCTTGGGATTGAGCCCCCCTGTCAGGGCTCTGCACTCAGCAGGGAGCCTGCTTCTCCCTCTCCCCCTGCTCATGCTCTCTCTCAAATAAATATATAAAATCTTTCCCCCAAAAGGGAGAAAGAGGCAAATAAACACTGAAATGTAGTAGTCACCTGCTGACAACACCCATGCTTTGTAACAATGACTCAGCAAACCATCTCATGCCAACCTCAACCGCTTTTAATCAGTTTCTTCTGAAAAGACACAATGTGATCTGGGCTCTCAAATGACTTGATCAATCATTCCCACGGTTGCAGGAATATGAAAAAACAGTTCATATGTTCTTAATATGTTCTTAATACAAAAAGGTTGCCTGTATTAATCTTCAACTTACCCAGACATCCACAGGCAGCACTCGCTTTTCCATCAGAGTGAGAAAATGTGAGCAGCTAAAAATATAAGTAGATGCAAAGGTTGTGAAACTTTAAAAAAAAATGATTACCCTAGAACAATGACAATAGTTGGGATTTCGCTTTTTCACAGGGAAAAGAAGAGGCAGCTAAAAATATAAGTGTATGCCAAAAGTGGGAAACTTTTCAAAGTTCTCCCTCCAGAATAATGGTAATAGTTGGGATTTCTCCTTTTCAGAGGGAAAATGAAGAGGCAGAAATTCCAGCTGGTCTTCACTACCTCCCCCAAAGAGTTGAGTCAAAGGGTTCATTTGTGCTGAAAACCAGAGTTATCTGCTGCCCGAAACCTAAGCAGAACACATCAGCATTTGGGGACCACCTGGGGCCTAGGAGTGGGGTGGCCTGGGAGATTTCCAGATGGATTCTAAGACAATTCATTGATATTTACATAACAAGAATAAATGTTTTCCCTAAGATAGCATTTCCCTTCAGTGACTTGGGACCACCAGCAAAAGAGGGAGGTACAGAAATTCTATTACATTAATAGTCTTTGTTTTTATGGCTTTGGCATTTATTAACTAGTGGGAGCTGTTTATTGGGTCATAAACTTTACTAATGGGGATATTATCTCTAAATTATAAATCTCCTTCAGTATATGGTTTAGTTATAAAAAAAATAATTATTTAAAGAGTCTGTATGGCTGCAATGTATCATGTTTATCGGCATGATTCCTATAATGGCCATTTAATTGCTAATTACGGGCTTGAACTGCAAATAACCAGGGCAGTGACACACATCTATGTGATAGAACAAGCGGTTGTCATCCTACAAACTCAGGAACATGTCATTGGTTTGCTGCTTTTCCTCTTCTCTTCCCACTTCTCAAAGTGAACTGCATCACAAGCCTGTACACGGGCTAAATTATCCATGTATTTAAAATCTTGAGGGAAAGACAACTGACTGAAGAGTTGAATAGGTAAGTGACAAATGTGTCAGCCTGAAAAGTTCCAGGAAAGTGTCATCCTTAAAAGCTTGCTCTCTGGGGAATGAAAAATCTTAAAGTGACAAAATGGCTTGGCACTGTCAGTTGTCTTAAAAAAAAAAAAAAAAACCCTGGAATAAAAATCAAGTAGTCAAAATTAGATTTTATGGGTAAATGGTCCTAGTATATAAGTTGAGTATTCGAGTTTATTGGAAAGTCCTATGGGCTCTAACAATGGCACATGTAGAATTACCTGAGGTTTATAATTAGAAATAATAGAAATAGAAATAGTTTATTGATTAGCTTCAATTAAAAAAATTTTTTTAAAAGAAAGAGCCATTGTTGTCAACCATATTGGTACCTCTGAGTGCCAAGAGGCCTGTTCATTTCTAGGCAAGATGCCACAAATGTGCAGTGAAGGAATAATGAGGTGGAAGGGGCCTTGACATGTCATCAGTTCCTTTTTCCCTCCTCAAAGCAGTCCCCAAAAGGTAGATGTTGAACCCCCTTTTCCATAGGCTTCCACCGTCTCTAAGAACACCAGGCAAATGGATTTATGATACGTAGCATCTAACACTGGAGACTGAGGTAGATTGGGACAAACTTCTCACAATGAATTCCCAGAGGTCCATGGTTATGAGTTTTAATCAAATATACACTACATGACAAAGGTTCTGCTGAGATTCATAACATATAGGCCTATAAGAAAAATCAAAATAGAACCAGAGAAAAGCAGGAGGGAAACATGTTATAGTTCTAGAATATTTAAACCTCTGGGGTGGGTGGTATGTGTATGTGGAGAATGAACCAAAAAAAAGAGCTCTCAAAATCTTCAGTGTTCCCATCCCTAAATATTTTAGACATCACACATTTTTGGTCATACTATAATTATATATACATGCATATATATCCCTAAGTTAACACCTAACTTTAGGTAGAAAAAGGACATTAAAATATAAACACTGCATATGTTTCAATTTCTCTCCCAAAGTGTGTGTGTGTGTGTGTGTGTGTGTGTGTGTGTTGTGGGGCAAGGGAGGAGTCCTTCTCATAGCTTTGCTAATTTCAGAAAACAAATACATTCACTCTAGAGAGGTTTAAGGATTATTTTGATAAGGTGGGTTGCTACAAAATTTAATTATATAAGTAATAAACATGTGTCAAAAAGATTTCAAAAAATGTTTAATAGAATCACAACTTATTGCTCAGATATAATTTGATTTTATATTGTCATGTATAGCTGTCAAAAGTAATTTTCCTTTTGTGTTGTAATGAATCAAATTATGTTGGATAGAAAATTACCATAAGATTCTTTGGTATTAATAAATCATACATGTAATAAAAATGTTTGACGTTTCTTTAAATGGCATTTTTAATAATGCTGGCACATCAGCACTGTAATACGATGTTCAGAGAAACTAAAACGACAAAAGGGAATTAACTTGGTCTGTGGATTTCAATTCAAAATGAACCCTGTGTTTTTTTTAATGAAGTTATATCTACTGAAATAAACCTAGTAAAATTAGAGCAGGAAATCAAAGAAAGTTGACCAAAATTGGCATATGGTTACTCCTCCTCTAAGCCGAACACATCCTTTAAAAGTCTCATGTAGTTAATGTATTTCACGGGAATAGGTGATGGCATCCCGAGCCACTCATCTTCACATCTCTACAAAAAAACCAAAGATGGATATAAATTATAACCACATTTCAAAGTGCAGTTCTGTAAATGCAACATCGAATTGTTATTGTTATATAAGCTCATGATAAATAGCTTATTCTCAAGGCAGGCATTTCTACTGTCCATCTTCGAATCATAGGGACTTTGTGGTAGACTAAGTTCTTATGCTCACTTCTTTATCCCTCTATTAGAATTATACACCTATGGCTTTTGCCATTTGACTTTGCAGACCCTCCCACGGAGTCTACTTTCCTGTTCCCTTGATATGGGAACATATGACTGGCTTTGGCCTATGTAATGCTAGCAGATGTACCACGAACAGAGGCTCTAATGTCCGGGCATGACCTGGCCTAGGCTGCTGTGCCTGTCATTGCCATGAGAATATGGCTCCCAAGGTGTTGCTGGTCCCAAAATAGCACAGGTGGAGTAAGCCCACAGACAAGAAAAATAAATGTCTGTTGTTGAGAACCAGTGAAATTTGGGGTCGAAGGCGTGTTTGTTATGCATTATTACAGTGATAACTCCCCCTATGCTTTCTTAAGAACTCAGTTATTAAAATCTGAACTGCTAGTCACACTGATTGCTTGGTTGCTGTTTCTTTAACCTAACAATGAAAAGAGCAATGAATCATTCACAGGATGCTCCTGAGGTAAACTACTTTATATATGTACTTTACACATGTGTATATATATGTATCGATATATACACACATATACTGCATATATAGTATATATGGTATGTATATTTGTGTATATATATTTTCTTTTTTAATGATTTTATTTATTTATTCATGAGAGACAGAGAGAGGCAGAGACATAGGCAGAGGGAGAAGCAGGCCTCCGCCACAGGGAGCCCGATGTGGGACTCAATCCCAGGACCCAGGGATCACGACCTGAGCAAAAGGCAGATGCTCAACACTGAGCCACCCAGGCACCCTTATATATTTTCTAATTGCAGAAAATAAATATCTTTACTCTTCTAGAGAGGTTTACAAATATTTGGGGGGCGCCTGGCTGGCTCAACCGGGTAAACATCTGACTCTTAATTTTGGCTCAGGTTGTGATCTCAGGGTCATGAGATCGAGCCCTGCACCAGTCTCCACACTTAGCAGGGTGTCTGAGATCTTCTCTCTCCATCTCCCTCTGTCCCTCCTCCTACTCTAAAATAAATAACTCTTTAAAAAAAGAGTATTTTGTTGAGGTGGGTTGCAACAAAACATATAAGCAGTAAACACATGTCAGATTTTTAAAAAAATCTTGTAGATAGAAATCTAGACACACACAGGGACGCATACACAAACATTTTTTTTTAATTTATGTTGCAATGCTCAATATCAACAGGGTGTGGGTAAGTCCATATATTGGGGGCTGTTTCTATTGTCAAGGTTAATTGTTATTATATAAGAGGTACAATATCTTTCCTGGTGTTACGTTAGTATCCAGAAACATAAGATGTCAGAAACACAGGTAAGGGTTCAATAATTCTGTGATACAATTGTGGAAGCAACCTGTTTAAGTACTGTTTCAGCTGAGCTTTATGGGATGAGGAACAGTTCAGCAGGGGCCCGAAGTGATAAAGGATGTTCTGGGCATAGGGAACAGCATAAGCAAAGGCCCACAGACCTAAAAATCTATTTTCCAGAAAGAGTGAACAGCTAGCCCAGTTGTGGTTTGGGACACATAGTCCGAAGTGGCAAGAGAGGTGGTTGGAAAGAAAAGATGGGGGCCAAACTTGGAGCTCCCCATGCTAGTGTAGACTTCAATGTTTTAGTTGAGAAAAGCCACTGGTGGGTCACCATCAGAGAAATTTGATTAGAAATTAACTAGATTCACTCACTGGATATATGAAGAATGAAACAGAGGAGGAAAATCACTTTGGAGGTTACTGCAATAAGAATCCTAGAGAAAGAGAGGACTGTGCCATAACCCGGGTAGCTGAAGTTGGGGTCAGTGTGAGCTATATCTCAAAGATTTTGCTGCAGTAGAACATATTCCTGGAAGGTGATCGATTTAGAGTGGTGATAGAAAAAAGGGGTAGTGTTATGGGTTGTACTGTGTCCTCTCAAAAAGAATATGTTGAAGTCCTAACCTCTGGTATTTCAGTATACGGCCTTATTTGGAAATTGAGCTGCTGCAGAGGTAATGTGTTAAGACAAGGTCATGATAGAGTAGGGTGGGTCCTTCCTCCAGTAGGCCTGGCATCCTTATAAACTAATACAGGTAAGGATAGTTCTAAGACTTCTAGGTATAATAATATCAATGATATTTGCAGTAGTTTCCTAGGGTCGCCGTAACAAATTACCACAAACCAAAAGGCTTAAACCAACAATACTTCATTCTGTCACTATATGGGGGGTCTGAAGGCCAGGTACTGGCAGAGTTGGTTCTTTCTGGAAGCTCTAAGGGAGAATCGTTCTGTGCTCCCTCTCCTAGCTTCTGGTATTTGACAGCAATGGTTACAGTGCATTTGCCTCTGTCTTTATGTGGCTTCTTTTATGAGGACACCAATTACTGGCTTTAGAGTTCACCCTAATCCAGTATACTCTCATTTCTCATTTTAACTTTTAATTACATCCACAAAGACCCACTTCCAAATGAGTTCACATTCTGAGATTCCAGATAGACATGAATGGGGAGGGGTTAGGTGCATAATACTCAACCCAGGGCACTATAAGCAAAATAAGGAAATCAGGAAGAAGAGAAGTTTTAACTTTTTTTTTTTTTTTTAAGTGTGGCAGTAAGGATCAGAGGGGTTGGAAAACTAAGTTCAATGTGGGACTTATTTAATTTGAGGTGCCCACAGGACATCAAGGTGAAGATTCTGGTAAACACATAGGAATAGGGTTCTGTGTAGCACAGAGCTAGAGTCCAGAACTGCAAAGATGTGGAAGTCACTGAAACATGGGTGACATGTAAAACTCTGATAATTAAGAACACTGATACAGAATCAGAAGAACACCAAGTATTGGCATCTCTATGTAAGGCATTAAACAGATGATTTATGATAACAAATTGGTTGTATTATGGGATTTATACTGCTGAATAGTGATGGTTATACTACTCCTACTAATCAATTTATTAGATATTTACTATGTATGCTTTTATATGTTTTACATGTACTTAGTTATTTAATCATCACAGAAAACCCTAAGAGGTGGCTATTATTATGATACCTATTTACAGAAAAGGAAACTGAGGCATAGAAGGGTTAAGTTGCTTGCCCAGAAAACTGCCAGTTAAGTGGCGAAGCCTAGATTATAAACCCAGCAGTGAGGCTCCAGAGCTCTGCTCATTTGTCGAGCTACCCTCCAAAGCCCACAGAGGATTGGGCCAATCTAGAAGCAGCCGGCTCTCATCCTACATAGCTACATCTGTTCCTATCATTGTCAACAGGAAAAGTTGAGTAGAAAACAATGTGGTTCCAGAAGTGACACACCTTTTCTTTTTCAAGAATGCCTCCTGGGGCACCTGGGTGACTCAGTCAGTTAAGCATCTGACTCTCGGTTTCTGCTTAAGTCATGATCTCAGTGTTGTGAGATTGAGACCCGAGTGGGACTCTGCGCTGAGCATGGGGCCTACTTAGGATTTGTTCTCCCTCTCCCTCTGCTCCACCTTCACTCCACTCATGTTCTCTCTCTCTCTCTCTCTCTCTCTCAAAAAGGAATGCCTCCTGCCAGACATTGGAGGTTGAGCTCAAACCACCAACCAGCTGTGTAAAGAAGGAAACGCCATTCAGATGGATGAAGCCTAAACCAACTCCTAGGGCGTATTCGTATCACATGGAACTTAGTGAAATGTCCTTCCTACACCAAGAGGCAATAGATAGTTGTGTGTGTATACATATATACAAACATATATGTACATGCACAAAATTATACACTTTAATCAATAGTCATTCAACACGTCCTCAGAAATTTCATTACTATTTTTGCTCTTAAGAGGTATTTTAAAATTTGATCATGTTATAGAGTAATATAATACAAATATATATACTCAAAATCACTCTTCCTTGATAATTTTTTTAAATAAGAATTTCCAATACAAAAATAATAAAATACATTATACAATTCATATCATTACAAAGAAATTATCTGGAGAATGGATTCTCTTATGAAACAGGCCAGTTCTAGAAGGTCCTTCCCTCACAGCTTCATTAGACAGCAAAAGTTCTTGCTGTTTTTGAGCAAAGGGCCATGATTTAACCCCTAGCAATAAAAGAAAAAGAAACAGAGGGATTCGTGTCAGAATAATGATGACTCAAGAATTTGGAGATGAGAATTAAATTTATTAGCAATAAGCCAGACTCAGACAAAATGAAATGCAATACCTTGAGGTTTGAGATGAAGGATAATTTAAGATGAAAAGACGAGAGTCCATTTCTTTACAGCTTAATCACTTTAAACCCGATGGCTCATGTAATGCTTTCTGGACTGCTCCAGTCCCACTATATTCTTTCTAGAATCAATACTACTTCCCTGGATTTGATTTTCCTTTTTCACTATTTTCCAGGATTCAGGTGGGAGTGACTTTTTCTGCCCTATTCCTGATAAATGCCACAGGCATATTTGCAGTAGTTGAGGAACCTGGGATCCACATATTGTCAATACGCTACTGTGATTCAATAATAAAGATAAGTATACCTGGTCTTTGTCCCTATTTCTGGCCCAGAGCTCCTGAAATCCTTGAAATGTCCTAAATGATGAGAGGGATAAGGTATCTTAGGTTGTTAATGAGACATCTTTGGAAAGCACCTAGGGATGGGGGGCTGGTTGCTAAGGTAACTGACCTTGTAATTAGAGGGCTGGAACTTTCAGTTCCCTTCCCGCTAGACCTCCTGGGACAGAGCTGGAGGTCTGAGTTCAAACGCCAATGGTCAATGATTTAATCCATCATGTCTTTGTAATAAGCCTCCTTAAAAACCCAAAAGGACAGGGATTGGAGAGCTTTGGGGTTGGTAGGAACTCATGGACATTTGAGGAGTGTGATGTGTGCAAAGAGGGTGGAAGCTTCCCGCTGCTCCCCCTACCTTGCCCTATGCATCTATCTCTACCACCTGGCCATTCTGAGTCCTACATTTTTATAGCAAACCAGTGATCTAGTAAGTAAAATGTTTCTCTGAGTCTATGAGCTGCTGTAGCAAATTAACCAAACCCAAGGAAGGGAGTCATGGGAACCTCTCATCTGTAACCGGTTGAACAGAAGCACAGGTGATAAACTGGTGTCTGAAAGGGGGGTGAGGAGGGCAGTCTTGGGGCCTGAGCCCTTATACCCTGTGGGATGAGATGCTCCCTCGAACAAATCATGTCAGAACTGGGTGGAGGGATCCCTGGGTGGCGCAGCCATTTGGCGCCTGCCTTTGGCCCAGGGCGCGATCTTGGAGACCCGGGATCGAATCCCACGTTGGGCTCCTGGTGCATGGAGCCTGCCTCTCTCTCTCTCTCTCTGTGTGTGTGTGTGACTATCATAAAAAAAAAAAAAAACTGGGTCGAACTGTAGCTCAAGCACATGTCCAGAGTTGTCTGGTGTGCAGGGCTGGGGGGCACACCCCACATATTGGCATTGGTACCAGGATTATAGCCAACCCCTAATTTTAGGGAGAGATTTTAGGGGTCCAACTGACCCCTAATTTTAGGGAGAGGTTTCTAGGTCCTAGTTTAAACGGACTAACAGAAATTAAATTGAGATCCAAAGGAGGGTGGGAAGCAGGAGGTAAGATCGAAGAAAATCAGGGGAGGGGAGGCATCAATAAAGTAGAGGAGAAAGGTATCTTCTTCACAGCTTGGGCTGTAATTGGGTCCATGTAAATTGAGTCACATGGGCAATGTCTCTGCAAAATAAAGAAGTCTTTGGGGACATGAGAAATCCCACACTCCCACTGCCTAATTGTTCTAATAAATCCACAAATGTTCTACGTTATATAATATTTATGATAATCTGGGCAGTGAATAAGAATACTCTTTGTGTTCACAGACCTTTTTATTCATGCTACACTACAAAAATGAGAAAAGTCCAGGTCAGATTGTATTCCTAGCAGTGCATGTATGTTTTATTTTTTTTTTTAAGATTTTATTTATTTATTCGTGAGACACACAGAGAGAGGCAGAGATACAGGCAGAGGGAGAAACAGGCTCCACACAGGGAGCTCGATGTGGGACTCCATCCCGGTACTCCAGGATCACACCCTGAGCCGAAGGCAGACGCTCAACCGCTGAGCCACCCAGGCGTTCCTGCACGTACATTTTAAATGGAGATAACTGCATGGTAATTTTACAACAGGAGAGCTCATCCGTGGCAGATCCTTACCATTCCAGATGAGGCTGAACCTGCTAGTGGTTCTGTAAAACAGCCCCCTGACCACACATACATGGCATCTTAAATGTCTGTGTGTGGCAGGCTTTGCCAGCACCCCTGCCAGTCCCCTCACCCTTTCCATCTTGGCGCTCATCGGCCTGGCTTCCAACTGCCAGCATCTGCGTTCCTCTTCCTGAAAGCTTTTCTTTGGCCTCTGAGACCCACTTTGGCTGTCCCTGTGACACGCCACAAATGCCTGGGAATTCATTCTTTCCCCCCACGTCAGGAGCACCCTCATCCATGACTGAAGGGAACTGATGGATGAATACTGCAACCCCCTTGCACTCTGGGTGGGAAAATACTAAGGTACATCTAGGTCACTGGATCCTTGACTTTCCCAGAGGCATTAAGCTCCCGTCACCAAATGTGATACTGATTTGAGAAAATGCCCTGCGGTAGCCCTTTCCCTTCCACTCTTCATCCCCCACTCCCAGAATAGTGTTCTTTTCAACCTCCCTGCACAATCCATCTATACTCAAATTCTTGTCTTCAAGTTGCCTTCTAGAGGAAGTCAAACAAAGATACTATGCGATTCTGGATTTACCATATTTAATAAAATGTCTATGGAAGTCACAGCACAGCTTGAAACAAGAAGCAACTTCCTGACAAACTGGCGGATGGATCCAGAGTCTCCGAATGTGGCTTCCAGATAATTCAAGAGACGGCGCCCAAATCTCCAAATCAAATTCAATTTCATCTGGAGCATATGCAATATTTTCTGGAAGAAGGAAGGGCTACAAAATGCAGAGTGAATTCAACAATGATGCACAATCACGACTCTAAAATGGCTGGGAATCATTGTCTGCAAGAGAGCCCCATGGCATCTTCCAAGCTGGCTTTGACTAACGCTACTGACGATGTCAAACAAGTTGGCAATAAATTACTTGTTCATCAACGGTGAAAAAATGTAGCTGCTGATCTGTAAAATCATAGACCCTTGAAGCAAAGATGGTACTGGCTGGGAACCCAGTAAACAGCAGCTGCCCAGTGAGAATAGAAAAGCTGTGTGTGAGCTCATGGGCTCTGGATTTATTTGCTTTGACATTTTTAAAAGGAAATTTAATTGGATTATGTCTCCTTCTAGTTTAAAATTTTCTACTGTAGTACTGGCCACCAGATGCATGAGGGGAAAAGATCGGGAGCCAATTAAATTCCACGCTTCACTGAAACAAGGTTATTTTTATTCCTCCCAAATGTAAGGCTGATGGAGTCATGTTAGTGATTTCACTCTGTTATTCCCTCTACTTACGCAAAAAAAGGGAAAAAAAAAGAAAAAGAAAAAAGATATTTCTACAAGAAATATCTACGAATTTGTAGACCAATAGGGTGTATAGAACTGCAACTGTGGTTTCCTTGGATTTACTGCCTTCTAATAGGTTGATGTGACCTCAGAAATAATTAAATTAAGTTGACAAAATTGCAAAAGCAATTAAATTTCCGTGAATCAAATTGCCATTAACTTGGGGAAGAAATTTTGCAAATACTTGTTGAGATAATCAAGAGCATACTGATGCCATAAGGAAAAGCTCATCGATAAAACCTGGAGATTTGCTTATATTCCTATCTATTTCTATCTTTACTGTAATGCCAATATGTCCCAATTGCTTCCCACTCCCCTATAGAAAGAAAGTTTCAACAGAATTGTCTTCTGAGTGAGTGTAGCTAGAACACAGGGAACTTTCCTTGAAACTGCCTTCCAGGGTAAATAAAGTTTTCAAGAAAACAAGGATTTTTGCTGAGCTTTAGTGGTAGGCTTCTGCATACAATTAAAGCAGACATCACCCAGTGCTTTGAATCTTAATGGATTCCGGCAGAATCATTCCCTACTAGGTCACTGTTTGGTGTTAGGTAATCGGTATGTGTTTATCAGCTACTTTTAAAATCTAATGAGAATGACTAATAGTCTTTTATTTCAACTGTTAAATTCAACCTCAAATCCTAGAAATAACTGCTTATTTAAAGAGCTGGCACTAGCCCCTGACTATATAATCTTTACCTTTAGGAATGCCTTTGAGTCTCAGCTTCCTGTCTATAAATTGGGAATGATCTTTAATTCTCTCAGGATCGGGACAATAACATGTCATAAGATATTCCACCCTCTAAATACCAAAAGGAGATCCTCAACAAGTAGGGTGTCCTAAGATGTATCCCAAGATGCACCCCACCTGCCCCCACCTCCCCACTGTTGAGGCCATATATCATCCTGTTGTGGCAGGAGAGGGCTTTAGAGCCAATTGCTAATGGTCCAGCAGTTTCAGTGCTCATAAAATGAAGCCACAACCAATTTTTCTCAGAAATGTCAAAAGATAAGACGCCAGTCACACAGTGCCAGTTATAAAGTTTATACGAGAACCGATTTAGTGTTATTTTTTAAAATGTGACTTCTGAGATTAACCAGACAGGCTCTAAGCAGCGGGACCTATTTTGCCAGTTTTACAGCTACCATCTGCGAGCGAGCACAATAGAATGGAAATGGGGTCTCCTGGCCTTGACAGCGCCAGGGCAACACGCTGGGACCGTAGATAGTCCCATAATAGAGTGGGGGTAAATCATAACCCCAGTGGCTCAGCATGGGCTGCAGCAGGAGCCAGGTGGAGGCCCAGCCAAGGGAGCTCCTGAGAATTCAGGCTACAGGCCACAGTCAAGAGTCATATGGTAGGTGACAGTCAGCTTACGCCCAGCCACATAGGGAAATCTCTCACCAAAGGGGAGCAGGACTAATCAAAAGCTAGACTGGCTACAGACCACGGTCCCCCTTGTAAATCTTGTTTGTCATTGGACCCCCGCTCTATTAGCTGAGACCACCTAACCATTACATGTAGTGGAGCCCCATTTGAGACTGGGGGACTATCATCCAGCAGACCGAGCACCAGGAGCTGTCACCTGGACCTGGTCTGACACCCTGGCTGTGAGGTTTGTGTACTTGAGCCCAGCTTTTTATTCTGGCAACAGACCATGCTGGGTCATTCTCTGCCCCTAGAAGAGTCATTCTCTGCTCTCCTCCCCTGCCTCACCGCCCGAGTAAGCCAAGTTCTGTGGACTCTGTTATTCACCGAGCTTCCTTGTTCTCTGGCTGCTGGGTGGGTCCAGTCAATGAGAAGCAGCAAGAGATCAGGGTATTGCTTCCACCTCCTGTCCCCCCTGTCCCCTCACTGCCTGGCCAGGGTTTGGCAGTGGCTACCCTCCTCTACCTGCTGCCACTGCTCCAGCTCTTCCACTGGGCTCCACTACTATTGGCCCCTCTCTGCTTCTTGAGACCTATGGATGGTAATGGTTTCCTGTTCTGGCTGGTGCCTGAGTGCTTCACTGCACTCATCCTACCCACTCCCCTGTCAACAGTCCCATTAAATCTGTATCCCTGACTCCTTTGACTGTTCTGTGTGTATATGTTTCCTACTAGAACCTCACTGGTATGGGGACTTAGCCAGCTCTGTCCCCGAGAGTGGGGCTAAAGGCTTACTTCAAGCCTGCTAACTGGCTTTCTCTGACTGCTGAATAAGTGCTAACTAAAGGACTGATAACCCATCACCGTGCCACCTGTTTTGGAGAGATGTCCTGCCTTTCCAATCCCATGTCCGGTGTACCAGACCTGCCTCCTACTCAGCCACTAGGTAGCTGAAGCCACTAGTCCTGTTCCTCTGGTCTGGCCCCTCCATGATCACCCCATACACTACAGTTAATGAGATTAGACTGGGAAGGTGTCTCAAACCCCTACCCCGACCATCCATCCTGTCCATTAATACTGAAACCAACATAACTGGTGTTGAATCTAGTACTGAGGTCCACTCACCTTTCATCAGCCAGGGGGTCCCTTTTAATTTCTCAGTAAGATCCCCAGTTAAGGGAAGAGATTGTGTTGAGGACGACGTTCAGGACAGGAGTAAAGATGTCCAGCTTCTAAGTAGTGGCTGGTTGTAGTAACTTCTAGAGAGCTATTTGCAGCATCTCTGGAACTTCAGCCAGAGCCAGCCTGTCCAGCTCATACATTAGAGGAAGCATGCGGCTGCCCAACCCCTGGCCTCCACCTGGGCCATGCTTCCACACTGGACTTCAGCCTGCTATTCCTTGTTCTCAACAGGACTTTAATCTGTTGTGTCACATTCAGGGCTAGGTCACTCTTACAACCTGGTGGATCTTGTCCTGAAGTCTCACGTGTGACTTCTTGGCTATGGCAAATTTTCCCAAATGTTGGCAATCTCCAAAACGCTAAGTGAGACATTTTCTTTACCCAACTGGGCCCCCACAGACCTATACATCTGGTCTGGCTCCTCCTGTGGCCTCTTGCAGCATACCCACTCTGTTGTCAACTCCCCACCACAGGCAAAAGCTCAGGTGATGACAGAGGAGCAGGGGTGGGGAGGCGTTTGTGCCCCATTGTCAGGCCCCCAGTTGATACCAAGAATGATCAACAAAGGCTTCGAGGACAGTAAAAGCAAAAATAAACAAGCTACATCAAACTAAGACACTTCTCCACAGCAACAGAAATGAGCAGCAAAATGAAAAGGCAACCTACTGAGTGGGAGAAGACATTTGCCAATGATGTATCTGATAAGGGGCTAACATCCTAAATATATAAAGAACTCCTAAAACACAGTATCAAAAAACCAAACAGTTGGATTAAAAAATGCGCAGAGGACCTGAACAAACATTTTTCCAAAGAAGACATCCAGATGGCCAACAGGTACACAGAAAGATCCTCAACATCACTAGCCATCAGGGAAATGCAAATGCAAATCACAATGAGACCTCACCTGCACCTGTCAGGATGGCTTTTATAAAAAAAAAAAAGACAAGGAATAATGGTGTTGGCAAGAACACGGAGAAAATGCACTGTTGGTAGGAATGAAAACTGGTGCAGTCACTGTGGAAAACAGTATGGAGGTTCCTGAAAAAATTAAAAACAGACAGGCCCTACAGCCCAGCAATTTTGCTTCAAGGTATTTATTATAAGAAAATGAAAACACAAATTCAAAAACACATATGCATCCCTATGTTCACTGCAGCATTATTTAAAATAACCAAGATAGGGAAACAGTCTAAGTGTCTGATGGATGAACAATGGATGAACAGATAAACTGTGGCATAGAGATACAATACAATATTATTTGGCCATAATAAAGGAAGGAGATCTTGCCATTTGCATCATCATAGATGGACCCTGAGGGCATTAGGCTGCGTGAAATACACCAGACAGAACAAGACGAGTACTGTCACGACTTCACTTATATGTAGAATCTAAAAAAACAACCAAACAAAACAGAAACAGACACACGGCTACAGAGAACAGATGGTCACCAAAGGGGAGAGAGGTAAGGGGGGGATGGATGAAATAGTGAAGGGAATTAAGACGTACAATCTTCCAGTTGTAACTAAGACAGGGATGTAATGTACAGCCGAGGGAATACAGTCAATAACATTGCATGGTGACAGGTACATGGGTGACTATTTTGCAACGTGTATAAAATACCATGTTATACACCTGAAACTAATACAATACTGTATATTCATTATCCTTAATAAAAACAAAAACCAAGAGCGTCAAGAACAGCTGGTTGCCAAGCTATTATGCACCATCCTGGATCCCTTTGAGGAAGGACGTGGCTGTCTGGCTGCTGAGAGTCCCCTTCAGGGATCGCCTCGGCTACAGAGCTGCCTTGGCTGCAAAGAGTCACGTTATCCAAGGTCATACCCTTTCCTAAAGCAACCCATGGAAATAAAGGCTTAGCCATTTTGGTCCATCTCAGGACAGCCCTGAAAGGTCATCGAGCTCCAGAGCTCTCTGTGGGGCTGCATCAGCTGCTCCCTCTGTCCATTCCCGTGTCCTTCCTCTCCCTTCCACAGATATTGATCCCAAGAATGCTCCCAAATAAACCTCCTGCATGTAAAACTCCACCTGCTTCCTGGAGAACCCAATCAATTTGACAGGCTCTGACTCGAGTGTCTCAGCGCATCATCAGACATTAACTTGCATGGTTCAGGAGATACTGTGCTTTTTCACTACTGATTGTACAGTATCAACTCTGCAATATTACGCTCAACCCATTCCCACTAAATATTTTCACATGAGATTATAGACTCACTGGTAACATTCCCAAGCTATCTTATATCCTCTTTATGAAACAATAACAAGCTGAGGAATACCAGAGTGCTGGAGACTCTGGGATCTAGTTACGTTCTCATTATTAAGTTAAATCGGTACCATTTTATACCTATGTTCCTTTCTTTCTTAAACTGGCGAAAAAGAAATGGCCCATTCCAAATGTCTCTCACAGACTGAACTGCTTTGAGGCTTGGTGAGCAGAGCTGATAAGAGACCCAAAGTGTAAAGTTCTCACTGAATATGACTAACAACTGGAAGAACCCACTGCTGAAGCATGGGCCCTTTTTCTGGTGCTATACTCCTGTTGATCTTAGCCCTGGAAGGTGTCTGCTCAAGGCCTGGCTGCCTCAGCTGAGGAAGTAAGACCTCTCTATTTTACAAAATAGCTAACATTTAAACCCTTATTAAGGGACAGATGTGGTGATAGGTGTCTCACGTGAATCAACTCAATCCTCACAACTACCCCGATGGAAGTACTATTCATTCTTTCTTTTCTTTCAGAGAGACAGAGAACATGCACACGCACGAGACAGAGTGAGTGTGCGTGTGTATGCGCACACATACACACACATACAGGGGAACATGCAGCGGGGAGGGGCAGAGGAAGAAAGAGTCCTAAGTAGACTCTGCACTGAACACAGAGCCTGACCAGGGCTTGATCTCGTAACTCCACGATCACGACCTGAGCCGAAATCAAGAGTCAGAAGCTTAATCGTCTGCGCTGCCCAGGTGCCCCGGAAGTACTATTCTTATCTCCACTGTTGAGGGAAGGAAACCTGAAAGGTTGAGTGACTTGCACAAAGTCAGCCAATTGGTCAATCACAGAGCTAAGGATCTGAACTCCGATTCATGTCCCAGTCACAGAGCATGCAAGGGATGAAATGGGGGAGAGGCGGCTAAGGGGAAAGTGGATCTTAGACCTTCCCATGGAGTGACCCCTCTTCCAGTGTGGGTGGTGATTTTTCTGTGGGCCCTTAAAGTCAACTTAATGGTTCACAAATGACATTCGAAAGACAGAAAGAAGGGGTGTGGGGGAAGAGAGAAAAAAAAGGAAAAGAGGGAAGAAAGAAAGGAAGGAAAAGAGAAAGAAAGACAAGATCACACATTATGCCACATGCAGTCAGAATAGTACTGTTTCACAAAACTCTGGTTCCACTGTATCTGTGCATAGTGGGTTGCTGTGAAAAAAGTATCTTACTGCAGGTTGTCGTATCCAAAGGTCATTAAATTTCATTCAAATTCAGTCAGCAGGAAAATAAAAATTAAAGTAATAACTCCCACGTTTTCAAAGGCAAAAATGTAAAAATCACTTGAATGCCTATCAACGGAAAACTGGATGAATAAATCATTCTATATCCATATTGCAGCTATTAAAGAATGGCTCGGGTCTATACATATTAAACTAGAGAGATTGCCCATGATGTAGTGGGGTAAGAAAAACACACCGTTGATAAATAAATGCATGTGGCAGAATTATATTTTTGTACAACCAGGAATGAAGCCCCCAACATATGGGTGAACACAGGGGTGGTGGGCTGGGTGGAACAGAAAGGCAGGGAAGTAGGAACTAAGGAAAAATACAACAGAGGCAGTTTCCATCTTGCAAGTGGCAGCCCGCGCATCATTTGGGGTGCCATAGGAAATAGAGGACATGAGCAAACTGCGTAAGTTGAGAAGAATTTAATACAGTGACGATTTGCAAAGTTGTGGGAAGCGGTTAGGAAAACCAACAGGGGATCCTCTGGTCCCTCAAGGACAAGAGCAACAGAGAGCCAGTGCCACCACCGGGGGCTAAAGGGGCAAGAGAGGGTGGTTACTGGAACCTAGAATGGTGGGCAGCTCTATGGAGGAGGCAGTCAATTTCTGGGACAAGCAGGGAGGAAAGGATTTCTCTCCCCTCCCATCCCCCTCTACTCTCTTGCTGGTGCATCCCATTGGCCAACCCAACTGGAGGCCAGGGGGTTAGGGGACCACTGATTCAGCCCATAAAGGTCAGCTGCCCAGGACTCGGAACAGGGGAGGAAGAGCTGGAGAAAAGTCCTAATGGGACAAATGGATGATATCTGGCACAGAATACTATGATATTGGGTGAGAAGGGAGAACAGAAACTCCATCTATCCTTTTTCTTTTTTATATACAACATTAAATATTTGCATAGATGAGAATTAAAAGGTTACCAAAGGACAGTACTGATTTGCTTTTGTGATGGTATCTTGGATTTTAGTTAATGAAATCTAGAATCTTTAACCATAATCACATTAAAAAAGAATTTTTTTTCTTCTTATTCTTTGTAGTACAACAGACCTGAGTTATAATTCTTTATCACACTTTATCACACAGAAACACTGAAGCTGTTTCTCTAACTTCCTCGTCTCTAAAATAGGGATCATGAGAGTACCTATCTCACAGGGTTGCTACGAGGATTAAACCAGCTAATAGATTTTCAGGTCTTAGGGTAGCATTTCGCACATGCTTTAAGTGTTTGCAGTTGTCATGGTGACAATGGTACACCAAGAGCTTCCCAATGGGCACAGACCTGTCTCCATGGCACCTCTCCAAAGTGCCCACCATCCAGCCAGGACAAACTCTAGGACCAGGGTACACCTGATCATGTCACTGTCTTCCTTGAAATCCGTCCCATGGGTTTCCAGACCTTGCAGGACAATATTCAAACCTCACTCCTGAAGGTATCTCCAGCCTCATCCCTCTCTATTCCTCCCTTTGTGCCTTCATTCCAGCCACACGAATTCCTTCTGGTTCTATACAAGTGCCATGCTGTCCTCTGTCCCAGAGCCTCTGCTAGGGAATGCCTTTTCTATACCATGCCACTTTTATCCCTTGCTGACTCTTCCTATTCATCACTGAAATCTCAAGCATCACCTCCCCTGAGAAGACCTCCTGTCTCCCCCAAACCCAACCCCAACAGCTCCTTCCTCATCCTATTCCATCTCATGCAGGCTGTATCATGCCATACTCCAAATCATGAATGTATTGGTTCTGCCATTAGTGGGGGCGGGGGGCAAAGGTAGCAACAATGACCTTCGTCTCTGGACCCCAGCAAGGAGCACAGGACCTGCTGAGAGTGGATACTTATTCATGATTTGTCTGAGAATTAAATTTATAAATGAACGAGTTAAATAACCCAAAGTCACTCAACTATGTAAGTGGCAGAGTCAGAATTCAACCCTAGTTATGTTTGACTCCGAAGGCCACCACTGTCTCTCAACCATCTGGAAGTTCTAAGGCTGCCTGACACTCCAGAATAGTTGCATGCCTGAGGGAACTCCCCTGGGGCACCAGACCAGTTCAGGCCAGAATGAGTTGGTCAGCAGAGACTGGGAGGAATAAATGCCTCCTTTCTAGGAGTCACCACATGACATTTGCTTTATCAAGGGACTTTCCCAAGAAAATCAATTTCTGGAGCATGTTAAAATATAAACAAACCACCATCCACCCACCCACTCCTTAAAGACAATTGGTCCAAAGAGATCTTTGAGAATTCAGACAATTCCACAATGTTGAGAGCACCACCCGATCACATGAACTTTGTTTTCCCTAACCAAGCATTTTTCTACTGAATTTTTATTTTAAATTTGGCTCCACTGTGAAATGTGCATCCCCCTACTATACTGTTTCACCCAAGGCAAACCTGTTTGCACAGCCACAGACATACTGGGGATTCTTGACATATGCACCATTTGAGATTTGCTCATGATGATGTTAGCAGAATCCCTTGATAACAGTGTTTATATCTATTTATAACTGTAACTTATTATCCTATTTTCCATATAATTGGATGCGACTGAGGTTAAAAAAAATTCAGCTGCATAAGAAAAGTCATGCTCTTATAGAGCAGATGTTCGCTCAGCATGGAAAGTGAATTAGTCTTTAACACAAATACCCAGAAATACATCCGTGTTTTCCAAAAGCACTGACGTTAATGTCTTATGCTGAAAAATAATTTTTAAGATAAAGGACATTAAAAATGTAAGGGAGGTAGTCACAGCTGGTTTTTAAAACAGGTGTTCATTTTACCTCTTTAGTGTACAACGTTGCTTCCAATTCAGGCATCGGATTTATCCTCCAGTTCAGGGCACAGAAAAATGACTCATAATTTATTTGTTTTTCGCTGTCTTCAAACCTGAAAATATAATTATAATATATAATTTGGCTCAATCTACAGAATTCAGGACCAAAATGTCAGCTTAAATGCCACCGTGAAAACATAATGTCAGGCATGTTTCAATACCTGATATTTTTCTTATTTCTTATTAGTTTATTATCAGATTCTAACCCTCAAGAGTGTGAACTCTTTGCAAGCAGAGAACCCACACGCAGCTAATTCACCACAGTGTCCCCAGCACCTAGATTCATGCTGGCACCTAGTAGGTTGCTCAATAAAAGATGTGCTGCAGTTGCCACAGAAACAAATGAGCTTATTCAGTAACTGAGACCATTTTGTTCAGAGTATCTGCGGGCCCTCTTAATTTAATACGGTTGCTACTTTAGGTCAGTAAAATAAAATCTTGCTTCTTAAATTGCATGCCTTTTAAATTTTTAAGGGGAGCCTAGATTCATTTTGTTTAAGATACTTTTAGGAAAAATAAAAAAGTATTTTTATCATTTATTATCTAGCCATTAAAAGGAGTTATTGAGGGGGGGGCACCTTGGTAGCTCAGTTGGTTAAGCATCTGACTCTTGGTTCTGGATCAGGTCACGATATCTGGGTTGTGAGATCAAGCTCCGCATTGGGCTCTGCACTCACCAGGGAGTTGGCTTAAGGTTCTCTCTTTCCCTCCCCCTCTGCCCCTCCCCCGCAAGAGAATAAAAAAGGGTTATTCAAATCCACATATGCTGTCATGGAAATATGTTCATGATATATTGTTGAGCAGAAAGGAGGTTACAAAATAGTCTGTAGAATTATAATCTCACTTGAGGTATGTATTTATATAAAAAGGCTGGGGGCGCCTGGGTGGCTCAATCAGTTAAACATCTGACTCTTGATCTGAGCTCAAGTCTCAATCTCAGGGTCATGAGTTCAAGCCCCATGTCGGGGTCCATGCTGGATGTGGAGCCTACTTAAAAAAAAAAAAAAAAAAGCAAAGAAAAATTCTAGCAACAATACACGGAAGTATTGAAAACAGCTATCTCTGGGAAGAGAAACGCATTTTTTGCTTTTTGCTTTAGGCTTCTCTGTATCATCATCATCATAATTGTTTTTAGATTTATAAGAAAAAATATTAAGCCCATTTTCACTTAAGAGAAAACACTGGCATAAATTTAACCTTAACTGTAATAGAGTTTTGGCCATTAAGACAAGTAATTTCAACACAATTGCTGGCATGACTGAAACACAAGCAAACTACTTCTTAGTAGAATACCTCAATGCCACCTATTCTTAATCTGACCACACTCTGCCAGTTTTTAAGGTTAAACATACACTGGTCATATCAGATCATTTTGTGAAAGAAAAGACAAAGGTATGGTTCCCAAGCACCCTGCCAGGGTTCCTGCTCCTCTCGGGACCTTCAACTCAACATGCCCCTCCAGTCAGCAAGTGAAGTGCACAAGATTCTGCTGTAAGGATGAACAGGGGATAATAAATTAAAAGAAAACCTGGTGATAATCAACACAGGAAAATAACATATACTCAGAACCAGTCAAAAGACTATTTTTTTTTTTTTTTGGTCCTTGGGATTACAGAAAATAACAGCTCCTATTTATAAACTAATACAAATTAGCAGTTTTAAGTTAAATGTTACAAGACGAAGTCACATAGTCTCATCAATCTACACAAAGGAGAATAAACAGAGTGATCAGAAAAGGAGAAAGGGAATTCAGTCATTTTTTTGTGTACATTTTCTTTGGCCAAGGATTCTGGGATACAACTCCAATGTGCTGCCCCCTACTGCTGTTTATCCTCGAGATCTTGGCTTCTTCACCATCTGAACTCCTTGAAAGGACGTGCTCTGTTTATGGAAATCTTTGTAGCCAAAATGCTGGACCATTATGGCTTTTATTTGTGTGTGTTTTGGGAGAAGAACTAAAACTCAATCAATTAAAGATGTTTTGTAAGAAACTTTCCTCTAGCGTGGAGCCTTGAAGACAAGTATTCCCTAATACTCTGAGTAGGAGCTGAGGTCAGAGAATGAGATCATGGAGGGCCTTTGACTTTCATACTGGGGAAAACTAAGAGCCACTGGAGCCTACTGTACACAGAGCAGTTAACGGGGTTGAAGTTATCTTTTCTAAAGATCACTCTCACTGATATATTGGGAAGAGAATGCTGGGGCAGAGCCAAAGTGGTGGGGGGGGGCAGCTAGCAGTCTTTTGCAGTGATCCAGAGGAGGCATAAGGGTGGCTTAGATGTTGGTGGGGACAGTGGAGGGCACTGAGGAGTGGTCAGTTCTGAATATATATATATATATATATATATATATATATGATTTATTTATTTTAGAGAGATTGAGGGTGGGGGAGGGACAGAGGAAAGAGAGAATCAAGCAGACTCCCTGATGAGTGCAAAGCCCAACGTGAGGGCTTGATCTCACAACCTAGATATCATGACCTGAGCCAAAACAAAGAGTCTGATGCTCAACTGACTAAGCCACCCAGATGCCCTGATTCTGAATATATTTTGATATATATCATATATATATATATCATATATATCGATCCCGGGACTCCAGGATCATGCCCTGGGCCAAAGGCAGGCACTAAACCACTGAGCCACCCAGGGATCCCCAAGTAGAGGATTCCTAAAGGATTATAAAAAGTGAGAGAGAGAGACAGAGAGGCAGAGAGAGAGACAGAGAGAATGCATGGACTTGGGACAACCCCAAGGGTTTTGCTTGACCAACTGGAAAAATACAGCTGTCCTAACAGAGAGAGGAAGGACTGCAGGGGCCACAGGCTGGGAGGTGGCGTGGGAAATCAAGAGTTTTGTTGGGTATGTTACATTTTGATGGGAAGGGGGCAGCTGGACATAGGAGTCTGAAATTCAGGGAAGAAGTTCAAGTTGAACATAGAAATATAGAAGCCATTAGCATATAGATGGTATTGAAAGCCACCAGATCGGGAGACTGGATGAGATCACCAATGAACTAATTTTCTCTATCTGTTCCTACAGTACAGAATTTAATGGTTGGTAAACTCCCATTACATCAATTACAGGAGACATTTATTTAATCCTAGAGGTTTCAGAAGTTTAATATCCCAGTAATTTGGGACCCAGTAAAAGATTACCAAACAGATCTGGGATTCCGTCAGACTTCACCCCCACATACAATTTACTATCCAGTCCTGTGGGTTCTACCACCATAGCAGATCACAAATTTCTTTTTCAGGGCACCTGGGTTGCTCAGTGTCAGCCTTTGGCTTGGGTCATGATCCCAGGGTCCTGTAGACTGACAAGTCTACATCAAGCTCCCTGCCTGGGGAGCCTGCTTCTCACTCTCCTCTTGCAGCTCTCCCTACTGTACTTGCTCTCTTTCTCTCTCTCTCAATAAATAAAACCTTTAAAAACAACAACAAATCTCTTTCTCTACCCCCTTTACCGCTCACTAATTCCAAGCCACCATCAACTCCCACCGGGGTTATAACAACAGCTTGGTAGCTTGGTCTGGCTGCTTCTACTCGGACCTGGCTGCAGACACATCTCTCCACCAAAATGAGCTTTCTAAACCATAGACCAGATCAATAACTTCTTTGCTTAGAACTCTCCAATGGCTTCCCAATCCACTTAGAACACAAGGTGAACCCTAATGCAATCTGGCCACTGCTGCCTTCTCTGATCTCATCTGAAAACTCTCTGTTTGTGACATTCCAGGTGTACTTGCCTTCTTCCTGTTCTCTGAGCAAGCCAAGATTGTTCCCAGAAATGCAAAGCATTTGCACCCTCTAGTTCCTTTGTCTGGAAAGCCTCAATGCAAGTGCTGCTTCTTCAGAAAGGCGTTCTGAAGTTCCTCTTGGCTAACCGAGTCCCCCTGCCTAAATCTGCATTTGCCCTGGATGATGGCAATTGAAATTTATAGAACAATTTCTATAAAATTACACCTTGCTACCAATATGTCTTATATCATGCCTACCTGTTACCCTAGGGCCCTAGCCACTTTCCCTGCCCAACTAATAATGATTATGTCAGACTCAACACACCTAAACATTTACCTATTTCACAGGCTATCTGGAAAGGATATTCCTGAATCAAATGATATTCAGGAAAGATCAAAAGCTGTAGATGGAAGAGTACAGAGCTTAGAAATGTATACAATTTTTCTGAGGAAAGGGGCACCTGGGTGGCTCAGTCAATTAAGGGTCTGACTCTTGGTTTCAGCTCAGGTCATGATCTTGTGGTCATGAGATTGAGCCTCTTGCCAGGCTCTGCACTCAGTGTGGCATCTGCTTCAAATTCTCTCCTCCCTCTCCCTCTCTGCCCCCCCTTCAGCTTGCGCTCACACATGCTCTCTCTCTTTCCCCCCTCCTCTCTCAAATAAATAAAATCTTAAACATTTTTTTTTCCTGAGGAAAAATGTTTCAAAGATTTGATCTTTGCAAAGACCCAGAGTCAGGCTGCAGGAAGAGCTGAGCTAATGTGGTATAATACTCCAAGTTTTTCTTTTCAGTTCTGTCTTGGAGGATCTCAATGGATATGGAAATCCCAACAAAAGGAGCAAGGGAGAAAAGAACAAAGAATCTTTCAATTAAAAAGGGATAAAACTAGCCAGTGCTTCTTGGAAGAATTATCTGCTCTTAGGAAGGGGACAGAGTTGCAGTTACTTATGATGGATTGATCACAAATATATTTCTCTCCCTGTCCCACCAAAAGCTCACCAAAACAAAAATAAAGGAATAAAAATAGGTAATAACCCACAATGACAATTGTGGACAAAAGACAACAGTGGACAAGAATCTCACAATCTTTTGCACAATGGAAAGCAGACTAAAGACTGGTAACGGACTTGGCAGAACTGAGGAAGGGGAGCTGAACTCTAAATGTCTGAAGACAGGGGCCACCTTAAGAGATTAGCCAATGTAGATGGCAAAACTCCCAAGATGCTCAGCAAATGCAGACTCTAGGTGCCAAAAGAGGCAAGGACATGGTGTGGCAATGAAAGCAAGGGCTGTTTCAAAGCCTGAATAAGGCAAGGGCAGCTGGAGGCCCAAGTATCTTCCACTACATGGTCCTCTTCCAAAGAAATTCAACTAAAAGAGCTTCAGTCTGGGGGAGCTGAAGCATAATGAAGGGCAGAGGAGAGCATTACACACTCAACTTGAGCCCATCAGCCTCCTTACTTCCCCTCTCCCATTTCTAGAACACCAATAGCCATGCTTCAGTGACCCTCTTTTCCCCCATTCCACCCCCCTCCTATTCTAGCAGGAAAAGATAATATTCTTCTCTTGATCCTCTCAGTGGTCCCAGAAAGATCTCCAGCTTCCAGCTTCTGGAGATCACCTAATGAAAATGAGGTGCTAGGACATAGACTTGGGCAGCGAAACCCACCAATCAACAAGATCTACCTCCCCAAGAGCTCTCAACATTAAAGACAGAAGCCAAAACAGCAACAGAAAAAAAAAAAGGAATCAGAAAGACAAAGACAACTCAGGTTGCAGAGGGAAAGAGGAGAGATGAGGATATAGTATATCCATGAAAAAAGAACAGAAGACTGCAGAAAAAGGAACATTCAAACTAAAATGTACTCTTGGAATAAAGAAAAGCATCTGATAATAGTAAGTAGATGCAGTGGAAGAAGCCGATTATCATGTTGAAAAAATTCCTTAGTGTGTCTATCATTATGACAAAGAGAAAATTGGGGAAAGAAGAGATCCAAATCTGGGACATCCAAAATCTTAATGACAGGAGTTCTCACGAGAGAAAAATGCAAACGGAAAGGAGAAAATTATTACAAATTAATGGAAAGTTTCCTGGAACCACTGGACAGAGTATCCAGATCAAAAGGGCCTATAAAGTGTTAAACACAATGAAACCATATACAGCGACCCACACGAGGCCCCATCATGAACTTCCAAAACACTAGGAATAAAGCAAAGATCCTCAGAGTATCCAGAAAGAACAATAATGGGAATTGATATTATGTTAAACTCTCAAGCATCATAACAGGAAGTTAGTTACCTAAAGGAACTGGAACAAAACAGGAAGTTAGGTACCGAAAAATGAGAAACAGAAACCTTAGTATATGTGTGCTATTTACATGTCTATGGAGACATCTAGAAGGGCTGAGAGAGGCTGCTTCTCATGAATGGGTCTGGGAGGTGCAGAAGGGTGCAGCTGGAAACTGTTATTGTTGGAATAAGCTTTTTAGGATTATTTGAGTATTTTTTACTATAAGCAGGTATCAGTTTGATATAAACACAAATTTACAGAGCATAAATAGCAGATGAGAGACTTTGAAACATGCTTTCTAAGGCGGTGCACTCCTACAAGTCAGACTTGGAAAGGAAGATGTGCCACTAGTTTGGAGCACACTGGTGAGGAGTTAGTCTCCAGTCTTCCTCCTTGCTCCAAAGTTCTGTACACAGCTTCCTCTCCCAGACCACTGATGCCCTCCTCTGCTATATAACACATACCAAATCTACTATAAATTATTGTTAGACAAGGTTGTGAGAGAGAGAAAGAGAGACGATACAAAGGAGAACTCTAGTTCTAAAGATAGTTCAAGTTGGAGGCAGAGGAACAAAGGGAGGCTGTTCAGAGATGCAGAAGGGCTTGACTTTCAGGGGACTGGGAATGTGTAGGTCAATACCTGCATATACCCCTGGATACTGTCTCCCAAGTCACCCATCATGGCATCCTCCTTGCCTCGTGATCATGACTATGGGTCATCATCCATCAAATCCTACCCATCCTTTCAAAATATTTTGGAAAAGCCTATGAATCGTATAGAAAGTGTATATCCTGACTTAGGGGGCACGCTGTGCTCCTAATAAAAAATGTTAGCCTCCTGATTCTCTACTTTGCTCCTCTCCAAATGACATTTGGCTCTTGCTAAGACTCTGATCCATGGTCAAAGGATGAAGCTTTGCCACCCTGAAGGAAATTCTCTCAAAACAGCTGTGAAGGCAATTCCAAAGAAGAACTTTCTATGGCAACATCGTAGAAATAAGTGCCCAGTCTTCCAAGGTGACTGTCCTAAAGGGCAACACTAATTCTGGCTTTTAAAATGTTTCTCTGCTTGTTAAAAAGTCAGCCTCCTTACTTTCAAGTCCTAGCTCATAGTGCTAAAGTGTTTCCCTAAAGCCTCCATAAATTCCTATTTCCCTTTGATACTTGGGCAAGCCACCATTTCCTTCCCTTTGCAAATTAAGGGACATGTTTGTAGAGGAACTGGGAGGGAAGGCAATTTCTCTGGTTCCTCTTTAGATAATCATGACCCCTGAGCTTTTCAATGCCTTGCTAGGTGGGAGTTCTTCGAAATGAGTCTAATGTGTCATTTGACGGGTGCTTTTGCTCCCCCTCCCAAAAATGATAAATGGCTCTACAACTGCAGAAGCCATCTATCTCCTTGCTACAGGGAATAAAGCTGATCTGCTTTATTTCCACCATCTGTGGAGGTAAAAGGTGCAGCGGCAGCTGTATTTTGTTGAAAAGTAACATGGCTTCCCCTGTGCTGCGAGGGCCATCTTGTCACATACAGGAATGGGCGGGCTGCATGCCTGGGGCGGGAAAGGAGGAAAGGCAATAAAGACACTTTTTTTGGGGGGGTGAGGGGGTAGAGAGAGAGAGAAAGAGAGAGGAGTGGAGGGGCAGGGAGGGAGAGAGAGAATCTTAAGCAGGCTCTATGCCCAGCACAGAGCCCAACTTGGGGCTCAATCTTAAGATCCTAAGATCACAAGCTGAGCTGAAATCAAGAGCCGGGCGTTTAACCAACTGAGCCACCCAGGCGCCCCTGTGAAGAGACATTTTGGACTCACTCGGTCATGTTTGGTTTCAGTTCATTACCCAACAAATCCAGGGGCGCACACCTGAACACCTGGTGAGATTCTTAAAGACCATACAGTTGAGAAAAAAGGAGAGCTCTGGACCCCTGCATCAGTTGGTCATAAAACCTCAGAGCAGGCAAGGTGGCATGGCACAAGTTATCAGTGAGTAGCTCTGGTTATCTCTAGACAGCCAGGCCTTGAAATTCTAATTTCATTCCAGCACACACCTTCCTGGTTGAGGCAGGTCACAGCAACCAAGTAAGGATCATATACAAAAGTCAATGCTCTGTTGGTCCACATGGGTTTGGAATCTTTTTCTAGAGTTCTTAAAAACTACAAATCACCTTAGGTTTGAAAACACAGGAAGCATGTAGGAGGTGGGGCTCTCTCCAAAACTTCCAGTGCACCAAACCCTGCAACAGTAGCAGCCACATGGCCTGACCCTTGTCCTTCTGCCTCACTGCCAGGTATTGTTGGGTGAAATCACGGGAGTCCAAACCATGCCTCTGGGAAGGGGGCAGGGGGCGAGGCTGGGGAGAGTATAACGAGATGATTTTAAAGCCCTGTTAACTTTTTCCATTTTAACTGATATTTCTGGATGAGGCACCCGCTCTCTTGGGAGGCCAGTTCTAAGGCATTCCATGGAGCCCAAAGCCAGCTGTAAAAGGCCAGCTTGGGGCAGAGCTGCTGGGGAAAGAGCTGTGCCTGAATCTCCAGTTATTCCATGTGTCGATTCATAAGGCCACAATTAGGGAAGGAGGCTACCCCTACTCCCCAGCCCCACACAGAACACAGAATAGAATGACCACAGAATACTCTCCACTTCCTGATCGTTTGAGAACCAGTCTTTCTTGCTTATTAATACTGAGGAAACATTAAAAAATCCAAATGAGGGCTCAGAGGGGTTGAGTCCATTTACAAGGATCACATGGGTGGAAGCAGTGCAGTTGGCAGAGCTCGGAGGCAGGTCTGGTGGATGTCAAGCACGTGTCCCCCCATCCTTCCCCACACACAGTGTATTAGCACAGGACAAGTCTCTGGGGCCGCAAAGATGAATGAGACATAGCCCTGATGCTTAGGAGCTCAGATAGAAACAAAGGTTTAGGGTATCTTAGGGAACTGTTGTTCTAATTCTGTTAGAGACTCATCTTGGTCTGCAGCATGCTCTTTCACAGTGACAAAGCCTCTTTATGCCTCAGTGTCTGTGCTCAGAAAATGAGGAATCATACCTACCCTCAACTAGAATGTACCTTTTAAAGTGCTCAAGGATTTACAAAATATTCTCGGGCCCCTGGCACTATGTCAATACAGAGTGTCAGTCCCATTATTAATGTGTTACCCATTACTACTACAACTTAGGACATTTAAGTCTGCTGCTCTATGTATTAGTGAAATGAATTTGATTGCTAACTAAGGTGAGTTCATACCAGCTACCACAGCACCAACTGGTGGGGGCTCAGGTAACCGGATGTGAAATGATTTTGAAGTCTGGTCCCAGCTCGAGGGGCTAATAAGGAAAAGACCTAACTGAAATCACAAGAGACAAATGGAAATGCAGTACAGGGAACTCTTCATACCAAAACACAGGCTAGGAAAAACACATGAGTAACAATCACTGCATGAAAGAAATCGGCCCAATCTTTAGCCATGTTGTTTTCCATCTCCAGATCTGAATTCACCCAGCAGGGCTATACAGTTGCTCAACAGCTGCCCAGCTGCATCCCGCGGCAGGTAAAACTGCCCTTGGGCAGAACGTGCACTGAACCAAAACAGCAAACTCCAGGCCTGCCTCCCACAGGAGATGGTAGACGTCAGAGAGGCTCTGGCTTAGCGTGCCACAGGAGGGCTGTGCAGAAAAGAGTCTGGTCAAGGCTCTGGAAAGCCCTGTGGAGTCTTTGGGGAACAATAAGAATGCAGAATATAAATGTAAGCTGCAGGCTGATGGGTCCATTAGGAATTAGGGCCGTCTTTGAAAGGAATCTGCGGAGATGATGCAAAACACCAAGCATGTGACCCAAATCGTGGCAGGGCATATTGGAGGGAGAGGGGACTGGGAATGTGAGACTTTCTACTGACTAGTCTAAAGTTTCCCCTGAGTGAGGGGCAGGGTCACTGCACAATTAGAGGCAGAGTTAGACTGAACGTAGTCTGCTTCACAATTCAGAGGGATGACCTCCACAAAGCTGAGCTGAGCTTGGAGGCGGATGTGTGCTGAGCCTGAGACGTCTTCGAAGCAAGCTGCGCAACAGTCATCCTCTGCCTTTCATGTTAAATCATAAAGGCAAAGACAAAACAGTCCGCTGAGAAAAGGAGAGGATGATGACTTGATGGCCTCAGTGCTAGAGAAGAAACATCGAGGTCCTCCAGAGGCCAGGCTCCCACATCACTGGACTCTCCAGGACAATTCATCCCCGGGGCCATAAGAGATAATCTAATAAATATCCATAGCTTCCTGACTGGAAGACAGCTTAATGTGTGAAACGCCTTCAGATCCAACTGTCTGAAAACAAGGCTTCCTCTATGTCGAAGGACACAAGTTTCTTCCAGTTCATTTCTAAGTCAGAGTGTGTGGTCTGTGGTCCCTGACTTTAACTTCTCTCCTCAACCCCACTCACCACCTAGCACTAGGTGCTGCTCTGAGTACTCTATATATGTTATTTCGAGTCACCCTCAGAACTGCCAGGAAGTGGGTATTATGTCATTTCAGAAGTAAGGAATCTGGGATCCCTGGGTGGCGCAGCAGTTTGGCGCCTGCCTTTGGCCCAGGGCGTGATCCTGGAGACCCGGGATCGAATCCCACGTCGGGCTCCCGGTGCATGGAGCCTGCTTCTCCCTCTGCTGGTGTCTCTGCCTCTCTCTCTCTCTCTCTCTCTCTGTGTGACTATCATAAATAAATAAAAATTAAAAAAAAAAAAGAAGTAAGGAATCTGAGGTTTAGGCAGCTCAAAAATTCTGCACAAGCGCCACCTGGGTGGCTCAGTCAGTTGAGCATCCGACTCTTGGTTTCACCTCAGGTCATGATCTCAGTGTCCTGGGATTAAGGCTTGCATTGGGCTCTGTGCTCAGCGGGGAGTCTGCCTGAGATTTTTTTCTCCCTTTCCCTCTGCCCCTCCTGCTTGTGTGCTGTCTCTCTCTCAAATAAATAAATAAAGCTTTAAAAAAAAAGTCTTGCACAAGATCACACAGCTAGCAGGTGGATGGATTCACAGAATACGAGAGACAAGGCAGGGGTGGAACTACCAAGATTTGACAACTGACTGGTTGTTTATAGATGATAAATCAAATAGGCTGAAAGCAGGTCTGCATCTGAATAGATCAAATATCAAGTCACAAATCTTTATTACAAGGTAAGAGACAAAAAGAGAAACACAGAGTTGTGAGAATCATTTAGAGGAGATAATCACTGCCAGCCAAGGGAATCTAAGAGGGTTTCATGGATGGGGTACTAACTGAAACGGGTCCTGGAGGAAGAGCAAGCTTTCAGTAGGTGAAGAAAACTGGAGGCTATTTTCTACTGGAGAAATAGCAAGAGAAAAGGCAAAAAAAAAGTGGGAAGCAGGAGGTATATATGTGAAATGTTAAAGAGCTCATGTGGAGGGGCGACTGGCTGGCTCAGTGGGTTAAGTATCCACTCTTGAGTTCCTTTTTTTATTTTATTTTATTTATTTATTCATAGAGATGCAGGGAGCCCAACATGGGACTCGATCCCGGGTCTCCAGGATCACACCCCAGGCTGCAGGCAGCATTAAACCGCTGTGCCACCGGGGCTGCCCCACTCTTGAGTTCCACTCAGGTTATGATCCCAGGGTCATGAGATCGAGCCCTGTGCTGGGCATAGAGCTGAAGATTCTCTCTCTCCCTCTGCCCCTCCCCCTGCTCATGCTTGCTAAATAAATAAATAAGTAAATAAATAGCTAGCTAGCCCATGTGGCTTTGGGAATGTGCTAACTAAAGAAAGTGGACTCTTAGGCCTGCCTATTCCATCTCAAGTCTGACCTACTTATCCCTCACACCGATGCTAGCAAATAAAAGCAAATTGAGCTGATAGTCCAGAAAATATCCCAGGTCAATCCAATGCACACATCCAATTGGACTGGCTCTCCTCAGTTCCCTTCTGATACTTCAGACCCCAGTTGTCCTGCATGGGATTTAGTTTTATCCGTTCCTTTTGTCTCAGATGAGGACTCTCCACTCTAGCCCCTGCTTAAGACCAACGCTCTAACAGCCCAAAGCCCCCCGATGGAGAAGGGGGAGAAGGAGTTCAAAGCTAATGACTGTGGTCTTCCCTTAAAGCATTACAGAAAGTTTGTGAGCAGAAGAGCAGCACTATGACATTTTTGTTCTTAGAAGGTATTAAGCTGCTGTATATAAAGATGGATTTAAACATTAAGAAACTGGTAGGAGAAAGACCAACACAGAAGGTCCGTAATAGTCAAGAAGAAATATGGGTCAGAACAAGAGTGAAGATAGTGGGAATGGAGAGGGAAGAGTGGATGCAAGGAGTAGGAAGGAGGTAGAACTGTCAGGACATTCTTATCTACTGGATATTTGTAGGCAGTAATTCAAAATGGTTAGAAGCAGGGGATGTGCATTTGAAAGGTTCAGGGATTAAGTTACAGCTCTTCCTTTAGACTATGTGACTTTGGGCAAAAATATCTCATCTCTCTAAACCTCAGCATCATCACGTAGAGAGGATCATAGTTGTGACTCCCAAAGTCATTCTCACAAAACAGTGAGGTAATGTCTTCAGAGCAATGATGACATTGCCTAGAACACAGTTCAAAATGTCAGAGTTATGAAGATAAGTGAGTCAGAGTCAGGACTGGGATAATGCCACAGGAAACATAAAAGATGACCAGAATCTGCATAGCTAGGAGGGTGGTACCAGAAGTCAAAAGTAAACAATCAGCAGGAGAGCCAGGTATTTTAGAAAGTGGTTCTCTGTGCTTTCCTTTTGCAAATTCATAATCTTCACACTTTACATCTGGTGCTCTAGTAGGATAGAGTCCTGTGCTAATAACACTAGGCCCTCTTCCTGCATGTTTTTAACCAGCATGAATGACAGCTTTGAAAAACCTGCCCTGAATTTTAGATCTAATACCCTCATAACCAATGAAATCAGATGTTTCCATTTTGTCTCAGAAATCTGTGTGTATGTGTGTGTATCTTAATGTTAAAAAGATAAAATTTCAGTTCATAACAGGCCAGTATTCAAAATCATAACTAACATTTCTTTTTGTGACACTCACATGGACGTGTGTCATCAATAATATAGTGGAAACAGTCAAGGGTAAACCAAGGGTAATTAGAGGTGAATGTATAACCAGGAATAGTCCCCCAAACAAAAATATGCAGGACAAACTCCATGAAGGGTGGAACTCTCACTTACCCGGACAGTATGGATCCCAGAAGATCATCAGACAAAGGTAACCTGAAGGACTTGCACAGCCTTCTGATGTCTTTGCTGGGTAATACTTTTTTTCTGCATTAAAACAAAGTAAACAGGTCTTTATGTACTTTGTGTTTCTCAAGTAACAATTACATGCTATAGGAAAGAAAATACAGATGCGTCCTCAAAATCTGCACATGGAAACGAGTATAAAAATTGGTATTGGAATTCACAATAAGGAAAAACAGTCATATTGCATTTCACCAACTTTTTCCATTTCAGAAGTCATCAGATTCTGTCCTTCCAAAGGCCTTTCCATCAAGATTCAGACTCTTGGTTGGTGATAGTACAGCATATTAAGGCTGCAGCCATGAGTGTTGCTCTAAGTAATTGATCTGCATTCTTGACCACTAGTCAAAACTTTCTGATATTTGAAAACACCTCTTCATTTGACAGGCATCTAGACCCTCCAACGCAAGTATTGTATGACCTGAGGGTGTTTTTCTAGTCTTTTCCTTGGACCCAAATCTGTAACCTGGAAGCCTCAGCTGGTGCTTTCACATCCACCTCAATTTTGTCAGATGACTTCTCCAGAGCAGCTCAACAGTGATTTTCCCCAGGCTGCCAGGGGCACAGAAATGCTTGTCCAATGTTTTCATTCAGCCAATGCTCTTCTAGGCACCAGGCAAAATCAGAACCAATAGGAAGGAAAGGGAGCTGCTGTATTCACAGTGAGTTTATAAGACAATGAGAGAATGTGAATGTCTAGAATTGAAGCTGGTCAGATCTGGAAAAACCTCAGAGCCATCTGATCAAGCAGCTCCATCATTCCCAGGAGGTGGTGGCCAGGGTCACACAAAACTCAGGCCATACAACCTCCAGAGGCTCAGGAAAGCTTATGGGAAAATACCATCTCTACAAGAACTCAACAACAGTGTATTATGGATTAGGAAAATAAATCATGCTCATCATTAAGATAAACTCTGGGACCTCCAAAGATACTTAGTTTATGCAGCCAGCCACTTGGGTATGAACTTCAGGTCTGGGAATGATGGGTTAAATCATGGGGCAAAGAAATGGCAGTGGTACGTGGTAACAAAATCAGAGGCTAGAGTTAGGACTAAGATTTTCTAATTCCCGGTGAGTATTTTCCCCAACAATATCAGGTCTATGGGTAAGATGAACACCAAAACACTAAGATGGGGCTCCAGTTTATAAAAATGACTTAGTAAAGATCAATAGAAACATGGCAAATGTACTAGAAATTAATTATGCTGAACTTTGTTATTTTCAAGAAGAAATAATTTCAAAGAAATTTTATAGGAAGTTCACTTGTAAATTCTCTGTTCTCTGTATTAGAAAAGACACATTTGGGGATCCCTGGGTGGCTCAGCAGTTTAGCACCTGCCTTCGGCCCAGGGCGTGATCCTGGAGACCCAAGATCGAGTCCCGTGTTAGGCTCCCTGCATGGAGCCTGCATCTCCCTCTGCCTGTGTCTCTGCCTCTCTGCCTCTCTCTCTCTCTATCATGAATAAATAAATAAAATCTTTTAAAAAAAGACACATTTATAAATCCCAGCTATCACTAGAATAATGTAAGAAGAAGACATCTCAGAATTAAACCTTCTAACATCTGGACTTACTATGTTTCCATTGAAAGCCTCTAGAAACCAAAAAAAAAGGAAATGCAAAGGGGTATCTTATCTTTTTTTGAAGACACAAGGGACTTTCCCATTCCATCAAAAAACAAAGCTCATCATCACTACAAAATATTGGTACCCAGATACTTTCCAAAAATGATTTAAAGTTCTTTTGCTATGTAATGGAGTATGATGGAACATCTCAGTGTTCTTTTAGCCCTTTTGGATAAGATATAAATTCCTTTGTTACATGGGTCCACAGAAACTTAAATGATCTACTAACATCGATAAAACTTACTTTTCTCGATCTTGGTATACACAAGTAGAAATGAGACTTTCAAAATTCTCAAAAGTGTTTTTCTTGAGCTGTTCATGGGCCTGTGCCATTAGGACACTCATATCAGGACATGGGTCCTTGGGTACCCTGTAGTGACGTGCAAGAGTTATAAGTTCATGGTCTATGAGTTTCCCAACAGTTAGACTCATAATTATGTCTCTGTAAAGAAAATGAGAAAACACACATGAAATTCCATCTAAGGATATTGTACTCTCTATTAAAAATATCCAAATTCCATATTATAAAACTTTTTATCAACTGCGCAGGGGACAGGGGACTATTTTTCTTTCATCAGCGACTTCATGTATGAGCAGCAGGAAAGCACCAGGGCTAGAATGGAAAACCATTAAGCACTACAGTTTCTAAATAAAGTGGCATCTTGCCCAGAGTCAAATCTCTACCAGATAATAGCCTGTGACCAGAAAGCAAATCTTTCAAAGTCCCTGAATGGCCAAAAAACCTGTCACAGAATACATGATATTATTCAATGCCTATTAATCTTACTTTACACAAAATAGTAACAGACTTGGGGTTCTGGTTTTCCAGGGCATACAATTTTATAAATCAGCACATTAGAAAGGTCTTCTTGAGTTGGAGAAAGCAATTAGAAACATTTCTGCAGTAGAAACTAAGTCCAACACACCCTGCCAGTGAGAAAGAAGGGAGAGAGAAGAGTAAAAAGTGAAGAGCATGGCAGAGTTACAGTTGTCTGAGTCTCTCGAAGGCAAATGGCATTAAAATTATGGGGCAGAGCTAAAAAACAAAGGACAGCAACAACATATTAACAATTAAACTCAAAGCCTAACAAACTGGCGGGATTGTTTTCAATATATTCTCTGTATCAAAGCTATAAACCATTCAGCACGGGTAAAGAAAGTAGTACATCAAAATAGTTAAAATGCCAAATGTTACAGTGGTTACATGAATGAGCTTTTGCCATCTAGAAAATCTACTTACTGAGAATAATTCAGTTCCCAAGAATCCCAAATAAGTGATGGAAGACAAGACTTTATTTGCTCTTCGGCTATAGACCGTTTTTTTAGAATAATGGCTTTTTGTTCTTTGATGTATTTCTAGTTGTTATCACAATCATTGAAGATCTCTGGGCTCTCCTAGTCAAGAATTTCCTTAGATAAGAGTGTTGGAAAGCCCACAGCCATGATGTTGACCTATCAAAGGAAACTGCATTTCACCTCTATCCACTTCTCAGAGTTTCTGGGTTTTCTGTTTGGTTTTGCTATCTATCTATTTATTTATTTTTAAGATTTTATTTATTTATTTATTCATGAAACACACATACAGAGAGAGAGAGAGGCACAGAGACACAGGCAGAGGGAGAAGCAAGCTCCATGCAGGGAGCCCAACATGGGACTCGACCCCAGGTCTCCAGGATCAGGCCCCGGGCCGAAGGTGGCACTAAACCACTGAGCCACCGGGCTGCCCTATTTATTTTTTTAATGGGAAATGAACACCAACTTCAACCAAGAGGACCCTACAATTGCAGCAGGTCGGTTTGGGTCAGACAATTAGCTGGGGGCTCACTGTGTGGAAAACGCTGTAATATCACTTTGGCATTTGAGCTTTTCAGAGTCTATAACCTATTACAGCCATCCCAGCATACACAATGAGCTCTTGATGCCACAGACTGGGAGGGGCGCTTGAACGAATCAAATACTGATAATAACCCTTGCCATTCATGGAGTCTTAGCGAGGTGCCAGGTCCTGTGCACCAGGGACTTCTGGCATGGATCATCTCAACTGCCCTAGAGGACAGGGACCTTTTTTTTAAGATTTTATTTATTTATTTGGCAGAGAGTAAGAGAGTGGCAGAGGTAGAGGCAGAAGCCTCTGATGTGGGACTCGATCCCAGAACCCTGGGAACATGACCTGAACCAAAGGCAGATGCTTCACCGACTGAGCCACTCAGGAACTCTGATAGGGACTATTATCCCCATTTTACAGATGACAACACTGAGACACTGAATCTGCCCAACATCATGAAAGCCAGAATGAGAACCCCTGCAGTCTGGCCCCAAAGCCCATGCCCTTGCATAGTCTTCTGTCCCTCTTCTGTTGGGACACAGAAGACAGAATTACTGAATGGAATGGAGCTCAGTCAGGGAAAGTTTCCTAAAAGCTATAGGTTTTGGAGTTGATTGTTTATAGATCTCTACTCCCGTTACCATCCATGACCTCTGCTTTGAAGGCTACCATTGATCAGCATAAATAATAGAAAATAATTTCAGAAACCTGAGTCACCAACCATCTCTGACAGAGGGCTAAGTGACCACAGAGGAACCACTCTAAGGAAAGCCCCCTGCTCATTTAGGACACCAGTCATTACAATGTGTGTAAAATGGAATACTATGCAACCACAAAAAGTGTGTAAATCAGTATTTCCCAAAGATGCCCATGCTATATCGATAAGTATACGATCCTAGTGAAACTGAAGATACTGGTACCTACAGATTCATGGACGAAAACAGGTGATGGGGATTAAGGAGTGCTTTTTGTCCTGATGAGTACCAGGTGATGTATGGAAGTGGCTAATCGTTCTACTATACACCTGAAACTAATATAACACTTTGCTAAGTAACTGGAATTTACATAAAAAATTTAAAACAATAAAAGGACAACGGATACGTGCCAAAACATCTACAATCTTATCCCTGATCTCTGAGATTTATATACACAGACGCATATATAGAGAATTTCTGCTTTTTCTCAACTTCTGTAATAAACAAATACTACTTTCATCATCATAAAGAAAAACCATTTGAAAACTTTTTTTCTTTTGAGGGTAGAAACAGTGTGAAGAACAGTGGCACACTCCCAAGGACAAGGGAAAAGAACGTGTGTGGCAGTAACTAGAAACTCTCCACGCACTTTTAACTAAACTTATTCTAGCACCACCAGGTCATAAAAGTTTATTTTCCTTTTCATTGGGTAAACTGAAATTGTCCTGGCCTCACTGCAGTTAGAATTTCTGTTGGATTTCTGCATGCTTGGGTTTTAAACGGCTCAGTATCCCACCGCTTCCAACGTCTTTCAGTGAGGCTTTCAAACAAGCTGCCCCAGACTTAAAACTGTCTCCAGTCACATGAGACACCAGGCGCCCCCGGAGCAGAGGCTGGTGTGGCCAGTGTGCCCACTGCGCCTACACAAGGCAGGTCCCAGGACTGGGGATCCCAACCAGGAAGTGCCAGACTTGTCAAGCAGACCTCAAGTGGCTGCCACTACTTTGCCCTCCGTTTGCCATGTATCCCTTCTATGTAATTCACCCCACCCAAACTTGAATGGGCTTCACAAAGAATGAGGATCTTTTCACCCCGCCTTTTCTGTACTGGGGTAATAAAACACCCAGAACACACAGTGTACCATCGGTGGCATTTAGCACATTCACAACATTAGGCATCTATCTACTCCAAAACATTTTCGTCACCTCGAAGAAGCCAGTCACTCTGCTTTCTCCCTTCCTCCTTGCCCTCTCCCCACATGGCAACCACTAATCTGTTTTCCATCTCTGCAGATTTGCCAGTTCTGGACATTTCATATAAATGGAATTGTACAGCATTCCATTTCTGTGTCTGGCTTTTCCACTGGGCATAACGTTTTCATGTTCACATCCATGCTGTAACGTGTATTAATACTTCATTCCTTTTGGGGGGCTGAATAATATTCCACTGGATGAATGTACCACATTTTGTTTATCCATTAATGCAATGATGGACGTTTGGGTTGTTTCTTCTACCTTTGGGCTCTTGTAAATTGTGTGCCACTGTGAACATTCATGTACAAGTTTTAGTTGGAATGCCTGTTTTCAATTTTGAGGGTTTATCTACCCAGGAGTAAAACTGCTGAGTCACTTAGGAATTCTATATTTAATCTACTGAGGACCCATCCAACTGTTTTTTTTGCATGTTGTTTTTGCTAGCAGCAGCCACGAAAACAATGATCCAGCTTTTACCACATATAGCCCTTCCTCACTTAAACCTTCAGAGTGAACCTGAAATACCACCTGAGAGCAAAATCTGATCTTGGGGCTTCCTGCACCTTCATTTAAGAGAAATGAAAATTCATTTTAAAGGGGGGCTTTGATTGCATTGATCTGGTGTTCTGTGATTACTAGTGCTAATCGCTAACACTCAAAATGGCAATATCTTTGTCTTTACTCAACATTGTACTCTGTTCCTGGCAATAATATTTTACACGGATCATCGCGGTATTATTTAGCTAATCTTATAAAGGATGCTGCCATGATTTTCTCTCCGTTTTTGTAATTAAAGTCATAAGAGTCAAAAACTAATGCCAAACTGCTCTAGGGCACTGAAGTAACCATGCAGAATTTTGAAACATGAAATGCTAAGCTGTTTTACAAGACATAATTCCATTAAAGTCACCCACTCAAGTAATAATGAATAAAAACTTCACTTTAAAGCTTGGAATCTCAGTGTATTGTCTTACACACTGAATTGCTATAGTCTAAGCAATAACTTTCCTACCAACTACAAAAATTAGCTTTAACATAAACAAGGGCTCAAGAATCCAAGCTTTAGGGTCACCTGGGTGGCTCAGCGGTTGAGCGTCTGCCTTCGGCTCAGGTCATGATCCCCAAGTCCCAGGATCGGGTCCGCATGGGCTCCCCGCAGGCAGCCTGCTTCTCCCTCTGCCTGTGTCTCTGCCTCTCTGTGTGTTTCTCATGAATAAATAAATAAAATCTTTAAAAAAAAATCCAAGCTTTGGGCTCTGAGGCTTACAAGAAAATCTGGCTGCGCTTAAATTAAGCCAAGCAGAAATTTTGATGACAATTTACTAATCAGAAGCCAGGTCTATCTGCTCACATCCTACACTCCCCCAGGTCTTCTCTTGTGGGCCTAAGCTGCCCACGCAGGGCAGGAAATCCTCCCTCACCAGCACTGACATCCCAGCCTGCCATACTACTGGACCAGCGTGCTTCCAGTGGGCAGGACAGAGACAGCTGGTAGAATACGTGTCAGAGGAAGGAGAGACAGAAAGACACATCAAAATAGGATCAGGACAAACATCTGAACAAATGGATTTTGCTACCTGCCTAAACCATAGTTCAAAACCATATATGTTCTCAGTGGTGAACAAAGTCATATATAGCCATTTCGTCTGGACACTGCCCAGACCCTCAGTACTCTGGGGAGGACATTTATAGACTTATGGTATAAATGGTGTCCCCTGGAGTTGTGTGACATGGTGGCCTTGCCAGAGAAGCCAAAGGACTCCAGAGAAAAGAGAAACACGAGGTCAATCTCAGACTAAGAGAATCATCTACTCTGGCCTGGGTCGGAAACCTCTTTGCAATCGGGAGGTGGTGGGTGTGGTTTAGTGGGCAAAGTATGAGCTTTTGAATTACACAGACCTAGATTAAAATTCCAGCCCCACTAATTCACTAACAAATAGGAACTTTGGTAAATTACTTCTCCAAAGCTCTGTTCCTCACCTGTGAAAATGGACAAGACCATTTGCTTTGCTGGTCATGCCAGGCCTCTGTTCAAAACCCTCTGAGGGCTTGCCCTCTTTCCCGAAGTAGAACCCAAAAGTCTCATGATGTGGTGTCTGATGGGATGTCCCCTTTTCTACCTCTTGGGCCTCATCCCCTCTTTCCCTCTGTACCTGCCATATTGCACTCCTTGCTTTTCCTCCAATAAGCCTGATACATTCCAGCTCTAGGATCTCTGCACTTGCTGCTCCCTCTACCTAGAATGTTCTTCCCCAAAGACAGTTACACAGTTTCGTCCTTCACCTCCTATAGGACATCTTCGCATCTGTTTGGGTGTCATCTTCTCCGTGAGGCCTTCTCTGACCATTCTTTTTAAAAATGTGACCCCCTCCCTCCATGAGTCTGGCACTCCCTAACCACTCCTCTGCTTTCTTTTCCTCAGTGGCACTCATCACACGCTAATCTGGTGTATCATTTACTTTCTTATTCTATCATCTTTATCCCTCAATTAGAATGTAAGCTTCACAGAGGACAGGGCTATTTTGTTCACTGCTGAATCCCCAACACTTTGAATAGCCCCTGGAACACAGTAAGTGCTCTATAAGTAAATAGTTGGCTGAATAAATGAAAACTAAGGGTTAAGTTAGCAAGGTGTAAAAAATATTTAGCTTAGTGCCTGGCACAATGAATGCCCAATGAATAATAATGACTTGTATTACTCTCCTCATCCCACAATGGAGATAGTTTCAAGTTGTATTAAGCTGAAAGAGTTACTTCTCTTAAGCAAGTTCATCTTGGAAAAAATGTGAAAGGTTTCTGATAACTAAAATCAGAGAATTTATCCCCAGAATGTAAAAGGAGCATGGTACACTTGTTTTAATTAAGTCATATTCAGGATTAAGTCTGAAGTGATAAAGTAAATAAGCTCCAGGTATGCCTTTCTTTATATAATGTATGCAATGCATTTGAGAAGCTGCACAAATGCTTAACTCTTAGCAATCAAATTAGGTGCCCCTTTTCATTCTCTGTTACATATAGAGATGCTCTATCCTCCTTACGGTCATTTTTTTTTAAGATTTTATTTATTTATTGGACAGAGAGAGAGAATGAATGAGCGTGTGTACAAGTAGGAAAGGACGAGGGAGAATCAGGCTCTCTGCTGAGTAGGGAGCCCAATTCGGGACTCAATCCCAGGACCCTGAGATCATGACCTGAGCTGAAGGCAGATGCTTAACCGACTGAGCCACCAAGGTGCCCCTTTTTGGTCATTTTTAAAGGGCAATGGCACCTAACACCTTAGCTTTAAATTCCTCTGATGCCTGTCAAGTTCTTAATGACAGGCAAGCATACTGGACTCTGAAATAAGTCCTCTGAAAACTAAAGAATCTTTTGACAGTATCATAATTACTGCCAAATTCATCTGCATTGTAAATTGATTTTGTGATATGTTTTCTCCAGGAGAAGAAAGTCTGCATTGAAAATCACTGACCCTGTTCTCTTATTCCAAACGTAAGCAGACTTCTAGTTTTCTCTCTATGGCTGTTCTAATCTTCATTTCACATCAAATGCTATGGCTTTTCCTGTTTTGACATGTAGTGGAATGCACATGGTAATTTTGATTTATTTAGTTTGAAATCCAGTATATCTTGGTGCACTCGACTCTGGGGCTGTGTAAGTGTAGCCAACCAAAAAATGAGAGATTCTCATGTAGTTAAGAGTAATTCCTGTGTATTATGAACAATATTCCTCAAAGAGGTGCAATTTTAGAAACCCTTTAAAGCCACTCTTCTGTAATTCTTCTACAGTTTGGTACAGTACCATTTAATTGACATTTAAAGAGGCCTGGACAACAGTGTTTTTTGGTTTTTTGGTTTTTAAATTATGTCAAGATTTTTTTGGTAGCAGCAAATGAAAAGTGTGGATGATGGCGCTTAACTTGCAATGTGGGCAGAAAGGAATGAATATTCATTTCATTTATAAGCAGAGCTATTCATTTTCTAGCACCTTCCTTTTGGCTAACAACCATCCTGTGTTCAAGGATTATTTGTCTCCAAGCCAACCTCATTTGTTTGGTTTTCTTAACTCTTTCTCACTGGTTGCCGGATGTTTTAGAGGCCATCTTGGCCCCTGTGACAATGGGAGTGGGGGATGGACCTTACATGGAAGGCCACCCCATATAGGTCCACAGGTCTTTCTTGATCAAACAATGGCCTCAATGAGACTAGGTCTGTGCCTTCCAGGTGTTTAGAATTTATTAATTCAAGGCTTACTAATATCAAAACATATCAAATAAAACATAATCAGTCCTAATTCTTCCTGAACACACACTCTAAAATACAGAATTTATTGGCTTTACTCCATTATAAAAGGAACACATGTCTAAACAGAGAGAATTCGGTTAATAATAAAAGTGAGGGAAAACCATATCTGGGGGCATCACAATGCCAGATTTCAGGTTGTACTACAAAGCTGTGGTCATCAAGACAGTGTGGTACTGGCACAAAAACAGACACATAGATCAGTGGAACAGAATAGAGAATCCAGAAGTGGACCCTGAACTTTATGGGCAACTAATATTCGATAAAGGAGGAAAGACTATCCATTGGAAGAAAGACAGTCTCTTCAATAAATGGTGCTGGGAAAATTGGACATCCACATGCAGAAGAATGAAACTAGACCACTCTCTTTCACCATACACAAAGATAAACTCAAAATGGATGAAAGATCTAAATGTGAGACAAGATTCCATCAAAATCCTAGAGAAGAACACAGGCAACACCCTTTTTGAACTCGGCCATAGTAACTTCTTGCAAGATACATCCACGAAGGCAAAAGAAACAAAAGCAAAAATGAACTATTGGGACTTCATCAAGATAAGAAGCTTTTGCACAGCAAAGGATACAGTCAACAAAACTCAAAGACAACCTACAGAATGGGAGAAGATATTTGCAAATGACATATCAGATAAAGGGCTAGTTTCCAAGATCTATAAAGAACTTATTAAACTCAACACCAAAGAAACAAACAATCCAATCATGAAATGGGCAAAAGACATGAACAGAAATCTCACAGAAGAAGACATAGACATGGCCAACATGCACATGAGAAAATGCTCTGCATCACTTGCCATCAGGGAAATACAAATCAAAACCACAATGAGATACCACCTCACACCAGTGAGAATGGGAAAAATTAACAAGGCAGGAAACAACAAATGTTGGAGAGGATGTGGAGAAAAGGGAACCCTCTTACACTGTTGGTGGGAATGTGAACTGGTGCAGCCACTGTGGAAAACTGTGTGGAGGTTCCTCAAACAGTTAAAAATATACCTGCCCTACGACCCAGCAATTGCACTGTTGGGGATTTACCCCAAAGATACAAATGCAATGAAACGCTGGGACACCTGCACCCCGATGTTTCTAGCAGCAATGGCCACGATAGCCAAACTGTGGAAGGAGCCTCGGTGTCCAACGAAAGATGAATGGATAAAGAAGATGTGGTTTATGTATACAATGGAATATTACTCAGCTATTAGAAATGACAAATACCCACCATTTGCTTCAACGTGGATGGAACTGGAGGGTATTATGCTGAGTGAAGTAAGTCAGTCGGAGAAGGACAAACATTATATGTTCTCATTCATTTGGGGAATATAAATAATAGTGAAAGGGAAAATAAGGGAAGGGAGAAGAAATGTGTGGGAAATATCAGAAAGGGAGACAGAACATAAAGACTGCTAACTCTGGGAAACGAACTAGGGGTGGTAGAAGGGGAGGAGGGCGGGGGGTGGGAGTGAATGGGTGACGGGCACTGGGTGTTATTCTGTATGTTAGTAAATTGAACACCAATAAAAAAAAAAAATAAATAAAAATAAAAAAAATAAAAAAAAAAAAAAAAAAAAAAGTGAGGAAAAAAGCCATATACATTCCCACTGCCCAAATATAACCAAGTAATTAAACATTTTGGTATATACTTCTTTGAAGTCTCTTTTCTATCCACAGATATTTAATTGCCTGTTCTTCTTAATAGCTGTGAACATATATTATGGCCTGCTTTTTTCATTTAACTAATACATTTCATATTATCACATACTCTTCTGAAAGGAAAATGCTAAACCATCCTATTATTAGATACTTTGTGGGCTTTTCTCAAATTTTACATAAGTAATGTCATGATGAACATCTTCATGTGCAAACATTTGTCTGTATTTGAAATTATTTCCTTTGGTCACAGAGGAAGGAACAGACTGGCTAACTTGTGGTATAGGGTGGGGAATAGGAAAGGGAAAGAAAGAAGCAGTCATCTTTTTTTTTTTTGGCTTGTTTATTCACAAAATAATTTTGAAAAACTATGTACCCTCCTCACAGGCTTTTGAGGTAACATCTAAATTTTTTTTCCTGTTTAAAAATGTAAATATTTGGAATGCCTGGGTGGCTCAGTGGTTGAGCATCTGCCTTAGGCTCAGGTCCCAGTGTCCTGGGATCGAGTCTCACATCAGGCTCCCTGCTCAGTGAGGAGCCTGCTTCTCCCTCTGCCTGTGTCTCCGCCTCTCTGTGAATAAATAAAATCTTTAAAATATATATAGAAACATTGGAGTACAATAAATTTCCTTTGGATAGTGTCCCAGAAGTATGATCAGGTGGCCAAAAAAATCTTGATACACGGTGTTAAGTTGCTTTGACCCTCCCACCAGCAATGAGAGTTGAGTGTCCACAGGAACAGATGCCATTTTTAAAAGCATCCCCTAACTCCAAAGGTAAAAATGATGTCTCATTTTAATCAATAATGATTTGACTACTAATAAGCTTGACCATCTCTTATTGGCTAAGAAATTGTGCATCTTCTACTGTGTTCTTCTGAATATGTCCTTACCTATGCATTCATTCATTCACTTGACAAATGCTAATTGAGTACTTAATCCATGTCAGGCAATGGCAACTGATAAGAGAATAAGAGAGGAATGGACTAGATTTGATCCCTAGCCCTCAATGACTGCACCCTAGAGTTTGTCACAGACCAGAAAAAAATATCAAGTCAACAAAGTAAAAAAAGGGGGGGGGGGAACGGGGCTGCAATAAAGATAGGTCTAGAAGCTTAGAGAAAGTACCCCTCATCAAGTCTGGCATGGATATACATGTAGGGGGAAATCCAGGAAGGCTTCCTAACAGAGGTGGTAATAGAGCAGACCCTGAAGATGAAAGACAATCTGCCAGTCAGAAGTAGGGCAAGGAGGGGAAAGAGAGTGGAGGAATAGGAGAAAGAACCATATCCTTAAAAGATTCAAGAACAAGAGGATGATACATCTGAGGAGCTATATGAAGTATCAATAACAGGAGCTCACATTTACCAAGGGCTTAGTGCTAGTGTTCAGACAGTTCTACTGAATTGGGCTGTCAGACTGCATAAGGTGGTTAACTATACATTCCTGTTTATACATAAAGGTGTTCATTAATCCAGGTGCTTCATAAGCAGGAACTCATCTCTCCCACAGCACCCCTTTAAGCAGGAACATTGATTATCCCCATTTTTTTTTGAAAATTATTTATTTGAGAAAGAGAGCAAGCGTGCATAGGAGCATAAGGGGTGGGGGCACAGGGAGAAGCCGACTCCCTGCTGAGCAGGGAGTCCAACATGGTGCTCGATCCCAGGACTCTGAGATCACGACCTGAGCCAAAGGCAGATGCTTAACTGACCGAGCCACCCAGGCACCCCTGATTATCCCCATTTTACAGATGAGGAACTAAGGCCCAGAGAGCTTCAGCAAATTGCCTAAGGGTATACAGCTGGTAAGTGGTAAAGCCAAGATCTGAACCCAGATGGTCAGGATTCTGAGGATAACTAAAACAGGGAAGTGAAAGAACTAACAGAGCTAACGGGGGGGGGGGGGGGGCAATCAAGGCACATTGTTATGGCATCTGGGTTTTCTTCTGCAGGTGAAAGGAATCTCCTAAGCGCTGAGCAAGAGAGCAGCATGAACAGAGAGTTGGATGTCAGACCACTCAGCAATATGAAGGCAGGCATACCAGGGAGGGCTGCTGGAGCGGAGGGAATGGGGCAAGGGGATGGAGCCAAGGATGGGCTCCAGGGCTCTTGTTGAGAAAAGACCATCATGGAAGCTAGCTCTGGACATCGGGGGGCAAGAGGGGATACCTTTTCTACTGAGATGAGAAAGGAAGAGTGCCAAGTTGTGGATCCAGGGATATGGGGGAGGTTTGTATCTCAGGAGGGACCTCTACATCCTCTGTTAACCTGGACATGTTTTGTACTATGAGAGGGAGGCTAACGGTGATGTTAAGAGCTTAAGGGTGAGTGAGTGAGTCTGAAACATCTGTTGGAGGGAATGACAAAAGGCATACCTAAGTCTTGACCCAACCTTCACTGCTTCTTCATCCTTAACTGCTCACTGACCCATCAATTGTCCAGTTTATCATCTGTGTCTTCGCTTTCATGGTCCCTACGGGTTGTTTCCCTGAAGCTTTACAGATATGATCAGGTCTCTCTGAACTTAAAAATTGAACCTTTGACTTTCTACCTAGCTAAATGGCATCCATTAGCCTAGCAGAACACCCCACACCAGCCCTGTTACAGCAAGCAGCCACAGCACTGGTGTTTGACAGTGGTCTGATTCTCCTTGGATAAAGTAACCCTCCTGGAGTTCCTGGACAGCTAAGGGGGAGAGAAGCGGTCTCTGGGGGAATACACTGCTCATTCCTCAAGAGGAATTCCTGGTAATATGGCTCATGAGACCTCAAGAAATTGAAGGGGAAAGTAAAAGATAAGTGTGATCATATGCCAACCTTGAGCAGGTAGAACAGGTTACAGTGGTTCCAAGGGTGATCAGTGAGTGTACACTGATGGTCAAGGCATCTCCTAGGACTTACTTGCCCTATCAGCTTGCTTTTTAGCTTCAGTTTGCCATGTATCATTAATATTAACTTCTGTTGCTACTTGTCTTTTTTTTTTTTTAAAGATTTGATTTATTTATTTGACAGAGAGAGGGGGAGAGCACAAGCAGGGAGCCCAATGTGGGGCTCGACCCCAGGACCCTGGGATCCTGATCTAAGCCAACGGCAGATGCTTAACCAATTGAGCCACCCAAGGCCTGCTACTTGTCTTTTGCAATAAAGACCATACTAACTCTGCTCTTCAGTTCTGTAAATTTTTTTCTTAAAAAATGCTTGTCTGTATCTTTTTCTTAATAATAGATTTTAATATAAAATGAATGCATCATGGTACAAATGAAAAAAGTATAACAAGTTTTATAATGAATCTCCTCACTACCCCAATCTCTGGTCCCACTCCCCAGAATTCCTTCCCGCTCCCCCAGCTTTACTGAGAGCTAATCGACAAATTATATATATTTAAGGCATACAACATGATGATTTAATACACACACATTGTGAAATGATGATTAGCTTCCCCCCCATTCTATCTTGGTGAAGTTGAAATTGCCCAAAAATATTTTAAACTTAGATCTACCTAATTTTCAAAGATAAGGATGAAATATAAGATTTTACTCTCAAGATGGAATGTGAAGAATTCAGCCCTTCGTTTCTCCACTCTCTCTTGCTGAGACTTGGCTATTTTGTCTGTGGCATAAATCATGCCATCATCCTTTTAGATTTTTGTAACAATATCATTCACCTCTTGAAGTAAAGTTTTACCTTGGAGGTGAGATGTATAATCGTGTGTGTGTACGTGAAACTTTGAGTTGTGAATTTTGATTTTGTCATGTTCCCCAGTAATGTCTTAAAGTATGACTTTGAATAATTTACTGAAGAAACTGTTTAGTTTTCTTGAAGGTTTAAAAACATTTCTATTGTCCCCACATACAGTTCAATTGTGCCCAATTTATTTATTCTCAAAGCACTGAAGATTTATTCCATTGCCTATTCATTCTGTTACCTGAAGCCGTATCTTTTTGGTTTTTAAGTCACTGGTTCTGCTGCTGGTGGTGGTGTTTTTAAGCTTTATGTTTTGCTTCGATGTTCTTTATGAGATTCTTTCCTTATATATGACCTTTACATTTTTACCAGGGGGTATCTAGTAATCTGTACTCATGTATTTTGTTTTAAACAGAGTGAATTCTCTTAATTTCCAGACTTTTTTTTTTTTTTTTTTTTTAGCTTAGAAAAGGTTTTTCTTAAAGAATTATCTCTGGTTATTGCTTTAATTCCATTTAGTTCCCCTTCTCCCTTCAAACCTGCTTTTCTTTTTTATCTTCTTAATCCCTCTCTTACTTTCCAACTGTTTGGGAGTATTTCTAAAGATAGTTCTCTGATTTTACTAGGGAGTTTTCTGCAATGTCCAGTCTCCTATGACTGTCTCCTGATTAATTTTTAGTTCAGAAAAAAAATGTGTTTTGTACGATTTAATACAACTCTTTCCCTATTTTGGGGAAAATTTTGCTTCTCAAAATGGTCTGCTCTTGCTGAGACCACTGTACATCTGGTTGTGACCATAAAGATCTTCTAAAAATAATTAAAACGAGTTTGATAAAATAAAGCACTTTGGGAATCTGCATGGCTTCTCCCATACTGTAGAGCTTAGTTTCCCTCCATTTATGCAATCACAGAGAGGCCTCTAGAACAGTCTGGGCATTTGGTGTGTGGTGGTGTTTCTCCAAATTCTGTAGGCTCTGTCACACACAGAGCATGTATGTATCTTGGGGAGGGAGGAAGGGAGCCATGAAGGAAAGGACAGATCCAGTCATATCCACCCTCAACAAATGTTCCCAAGTCAACGTGAAAAGAGGGAGGGAAGAAAGATGGGAGAAGGAAGAAGGGGAGGAAGACAAGCTTTTGATTGGAGACCAAGAAACCAAATTGGGGGCGGGGAGCTGATAGGGAAAGAAGAGGCTAAGTGGCAGAGGAAAAGCTGTGAGCCTTGTCCCTATACCCCAACCACTGACAGAGGGACTCCAGAAGAGGATCTCCATGCTTGGTGCCCCTGAGAGCTGTACAAGTCCCAATCCATACTATTCTTACAGTGGCCCTTCCCTAGTACCACTTAGTCACATAGAAGCCTTGGGAGAGACTCTCTGGCTTATGCTCAATGGACAGATTATCATTAAGGCAACTGGATCTCTCATGCCAGGAAATAAATCAAAAAAGAAAGAAGTATATTAATGAACACAATGATTTACTTCCTTATCCAAATATGAAGTAGGAAAATTTTTTACATATTGCAGAGGCCTATTTTTGGATTTGTTTTGGTCTTCTATGAAGAATTCTGAGCTTGGGAGCAGCAGCACTGGGATGACAATTAAATCACTTATCTTAATCATAAGTCATGGATCCAACTGAGGCGATTTACCACCTACACTTTGACAGCGGCTAGAACTTTTAAACTTTGCAACGTCAGTGAGAAAATCATTTCTAATCCAGATAATATAATGAGAACTTGTTCCTGGCTTCTTGTTTTAAACACCCCGTGCTTAAATTATGTAACAGATCCTAGCACGTAACCACAGAACTCAGGCCTAAATATAGCAGTTTTAAAAGTAATACAAGAAATCCATATGCTGATAAAGCATACATGGCTCTAAATCAAAAAATCAAACAAATATGTTAATCTATTAAAAGTTTGACATTTCAGGGCGTCTGGGTGGCTCAGTCAGTTAAGCATCTGCCCTCAATTCAGGTCATGATCCCGGGGTCCTGGGATCGAATCTCAAGTTGGGCTCCCTGCTCAGCGTGGGGGATGCTTCTCCCTCCTCCTTTGTTCCTTCCCCCCTCCTCGCTTGTGCTCTCTGGTCTCTCTCAAATAAATAAATAAAATCTTTAAAAAAAAAGAGTCTGACATTTCGACTTATAAGAAATAAAGGAAAAATGAGCAGGAAATCAGTCAAAACCACACAGGGAAGCTGGTTGTTAGTCACAAACCTAACTTCCTGGCTGCCTCAGGGGCCATGGTTCCTGTTCTAGGCAGGAGGGAGCTGCTCGGGCAGGCACAGGAGCACAGTCCCTCCCAGGCCACACAGTGGTCACTCCCAGACTCCAGTCTGCCCGGGGCTGATGTACAGTACCAGCGGCCAACCACAGCCACTTCATGCTTACTTCATACACACTCACCAGAGGGCCCCCCATGTGAATTGCCAGTGGAGAATCTTTCTTGGGCCCTCCATTAGGATTCCTTCTCCTCAGCAACTGGCTTACTGTTGCTTCAGGCTCATAGCCTCCCATTCGGTGACAACCTCTAAGAAGGTCAGAGCCATCCTTTGGCTGACATCTAGTAAATGTCCAGGACTTCAGAGTCTGTAAATATACTCCATGGGGGATGCCTGGGTGGTTCAGTGGTTGAGCATCTACCTTCGGCTCAGGGTGTGAGCCCAGAGTTCCGGGATCGAGTCCCACATTGGGCGCCCTGCATGGAGCCTGCTTCTCCCTCTGCCTGTATCTCTGCCTCTCTCTTTCTGTGTCTCTCATGAATAAATAAATAATCTTTAAAAAAAATATGCTCTGTGTGTCAGTCCTATCCTGGGGATCCATAGTTCTCTCCTTCTTTTACTCTTTTCTCTCACTTTTATCCTATGTATATCCACATTATGTCATAGAATTGTTTGCAGCTTAGTAACTCACCCTAAATCCATTTTTGAAACAAGACAGAATATAAATCCGTAAAAAAAAAAAAAAAAAAAAAAAAAAAAAAAAAAAAAACCCACATCTCACAGAAGAAAAAAGCTGAAGGGTTACATACCCAGGAAGTTTTTTAAATCCTAACCCCACTGCCCCATTTTGGAGGAGAGCCTTCCAGAAAGGGTGGAGGCAGGCAAAAGATTTCAATTAGTGAGAGCAAAGATCTCAAAGTTGGTGAAAGACAGCTTTTGGGCCATTCGAGGGCACACCCATGGTTTCCAGGCCCAGCATCTAAGTTCCACATGGCCAGTGGTGAGGAAAAGTCCATGGAATTACCATCACTGGATATTTACTGGCTTGGTATTGAGCAGCATATCTTTAACTCATTCAATCTCTCCACCTCAGTAATCTCTTGAATTATTCTCAATTCACAGGTGAAGACCATAAGGCATTAGAGGGGCAGAACAAGGAGTCACATGTTGCCAGCTTTACTCTAAATCTTAATTCATGATGAAACTGCTAGACTGCCTGGTGCTGATTCCAGCTCTGCAAGTTAATAAGCCATGTTCGGTGGGTGCCTTAAGCGCTCTGTGTGTCAGTGGCCTCATCTGTAAAATGAAACTAATATCAGTATCTACTTTTTAGGGCTGCTGGGAGGATTGGATGAGTTACACAGAAAGCAATTAGTACAGCACTTGTTGTATGGGCAGCAGCATGAAAGTATTTGGTATCATATAATTATTAGTAGGTGGTTGAATGAATTGTCCATCGAGAAAGGCCAAAATCAGTCTAGGAACACCCTTTCAAGGGGATGGTAACTACTAAGTGAGTGAAAATTGAATCCAAATGAAGGGCACTGCTCTTGTTCATATATTCATCCATTCATTTATTCAACTAACATGCATGAGGAAAGAAAATGATGTGCTGAGTGACACTCGATATAAATGCATCGAGACCAAAGAGGCAGGGATGGCTGGGAGTCGGGAATACCTTAAGAGAAGAACAGTAATCTGAACCATGTCTTCAGGGGTGGGAGAAAGCTGAACAGCAGAGGAGAGGCCCCCTCCTCTCCAACATAGTATGGGAAAAGAATGACCCAAAATGGGCAGCCCAGAAACAACAGTGCTAGGTTCCATGGTAGGTGACAGGTTCAGAGATGAGGCTGGCATTCTCCAGGTGCAGCTCACTGACCTCTGAGCCCCATCACACACCGTGAGGCCTTAGCACTACTAGAGTAAGTGCTTAAAGTATGCTCGTGGAATGAATGATAAACATACATGTTTAAACACTACACTGAGGCGTGCCTTCCACACTCAAGATACTGGGTTGCAAAATTTACGTGGATGAAAAATGGCCAGGCAGGCATGCCCTATGGAGGCCCAAGTGTCATTCCCTCCCTACTCTGCAGTATTCTCTCAGTTTATCATAATTTTTACATCCTAATTGTCCTCTGTGGAACAAAAAAATTATCATTTTGTTACTGTTCTCCTTTTTTAAAACAAAATTTGGACTCTAATTACAGAAGAAAGCTTGGGTGGCACTAACCTGGTCATTTGTTACCAACTAGATGACCACATAGCTGCCATGCTTTTATTCATAGAAACTTCATTTAGAAAACAGACCATTAGAACACTGAATTTTGGATGAAACAGTCGTTTCACTGTTAATGATTTACCCACTCCCACAAGAATATAATCATGGAAAAAGAAATAAAAGAAACACAGTATAAATATATATGTATATATAAAACCTCAGAAAAAGAGTTGGTCCTTTTTCCACTCTTTAGAAACATAAGAAATAGTCTATCTGTTTTGGCACAACATTATATGGTTTATTTATTCTAAAATGCCAAGAATTTTTTCTAGCATCCCATAAAACTCAAGGCTATAAGAATGGATATGCTTCCAAAATAGAAAGAGAAAAGCCTGAGAGTTATTAAGATTTTTAAATAGTGGAGCTGATTTTAACTAGGCCTGTATGAGCAAAGCCAAATCCACTTCAGAACAGGTATTAATAATAATGTGTCTAGTCAGTATTTTCTCTAGTGTAATTTTAGAGAGTCCATATGGCATGGCAGAGAGTTTGTGTGTGGCAAAATGGTAGACAAGGCAGCAATTAAAACTCAAACTCCTGGCTGAGCTTGTGAAAAAGGAGAGAAAATGTAGCAGGTACCAAGGCAAAGAGGTAGCTGATGGCCAGAGGGGAAGGTATAGTACAAGCTAATAGGGTGCTGCATGAGGGAGATGAGAATCAAACATTATTAACAGGTAAGAGCCTAGATTTCAATGCTCATTCAGGCACAAGAGACAAGGCCTCTGGCCAAGGAGGATAACAATCTGGAACTCCTACACACAAAACCTATGCACAAAGCTAAAACTGTAAACGGTTTCATAAACTCTGCCTGTTGGCCAAGAAAGATGACAATGGATCTTTTCTCTGCTGAGTCTCTGAGCACCCAAAATAAATAAATTAATTAAAAAAAAGTTATCTTGCAGAACTTAAAGCCAATATTCTGCCAAATAAAAATTTGGAGTTATAAATTTATTTTACCCATTTATAGTAGAAAGTGCCAAAGCAATAAATTAATATCAAAACTAAGATGAAATTAAGTCCAGTTTATAAGCCAATCCAGAGAGATAAAACTGAAACTACCCTGAAAGTTCTAGCACTGGATGCTAAAATTAGTAGGTGAAAGTTTGAGGAAAGGCAGGATCTGCATAGTCGCAAATCATTTCTCTCAAGGTATTCATTCACTACAAAAGGAAAGATAAGTAATTTTACAATGGAGAAATCCGGCAAACACTGCCTTTTAAGTGATCAAGGCCAATATTACCAGTAGTAAGACATTTTGCCATCATGAACCCCCTGATATGATACCCTAAGAAGGGCACATCATTTCTGTAGTATTCTCGCCAAAAATGTATAATTTTAGTCCAACCACAGGAAAACATTAGACAACTCCAAACTCAGGGATATTCTGCAAAATAATTGATCAATACTCTTCAAAAATATCAAGCTCATAAAAGACAAAGAAAGACTAGGGTGCCTGGATGGGTCAGTTGGTTAAGCATCTGCCTTCGGCTCATGTCATGATCTCGGGGTCCTGGGATAAGGTCCCATGTTGGACTCCCTGCTCAGCAGAGAGTCAGCTTCTCCCTCTCCCTCTGTATGCTCTCTCTCTCGCTCGCTTGCTCAAATAAATAAAAATCTTTTTTAAAAAAGGCAAAGACTGAAGAAACATTATACATTACAGAAAACTAAGAAAAAACTAGTGCAGCGTGGGACCCCAGATAGAATCCTGGGACAGAAGAAGGGCATTAGTGAAAAAAAATTGGTGAAATTCAAATAAGATATTTAGTTTTAGAGTATTGTCCCAGTGTCAATTTCCTGATTTTGATAACTGCACTATGGTTAGATGCTAACATCAGGAGAAGCTGGGCAAGGAGTATATGGGAATTCTCTGTAATATTTTGGAAACATTTCTGTAAGTCTAGAGTTAGTTCAAAATAAGAGGGTTTAAAACAAAACAAAATGAAACAAAACTACTCTGAAGGACCCACTCAAATAGCAAAGGAACACTGTAGTGTGGGAAGGAAGTCAGTTTAAGACAGCTTAGAAAACATAAAAGGAAATAATCAACCATGAGTGAGAGTCAGCAGATAAATGGAAAGATAAACACCCCATGCATGTGGGGCAATAGAATAAAAATTGGTAATGGACTATGAAATTATTATGTTTAGAGTTATTAAAGAGAGGTGCCTGGGTGGCTCAGTCGGTTAAGCATCTGACTTCGGTTCAAGTCATGATCCCAGAGTACTGGGATTAAGCTCCCACGATGGGCTCTCTGTCCCTTCCCCTGCTCCTGTGCATGCATGCATGCTTGGTCTCTCTCAAATAAATGAATAAAAATCTTTAAGAAGAAAATAATTTTTTAATATTTTATTTATTTATTCATGAGATACACAGAGGCAGAGAGACACAGGCAGAGGGAGAAGCAGGCTCCCTGTGAGGAGCCCAATGGAGGACTCAATCCCAGGACACTGGAATCACAACCTGAGCCAAAGGCAGATGCTCAACCACTGAGGTACCCAGGCACCCCAAAAAGAAAAGAATTACTAAAGAGATAAAACACAGAGAGACCATAAAGAACGAGATGCCATGAAAAATAACAGAAATATATTCAATACACACACACAACTAAATAAGCACTTAAAGGAACTATAAGGTAGAGTCACTGAATCAATGAACTGGATGATGGATTTAAAGAAAATTATAACAGGGCAGCCCCAGTAGCTTAGCAGTTTAGCGCTGCCTTCAGCCCGCAGCGTGATCCTGGAGACCCGGGATCAAGTCCTGCGCCGGGCTCCCTGCGTGGAGCCTGCTTCTCCCTCTGCCTGTGTCTCTGCCTCTCTCTCCTTCTGTGTCTCTCATGAATAAATAAATAAAATCTTTAAAAAAATTTATAACAATGTAGCACAGAATGAAAAATAAGTGAAAAGAATAAATGAGAGGTTAAAAGACATGGAGAAGAGAGAGAAGTGTGACAAGAAGAGACAAAGAGAACAGATTGAGAGTTTGAAGAGGAAAACAGAATGAACAAAAGGAAGATACTTGAAGAGACAATGGCTCACAATAATTCTCAAATTGAACAGTTACGAATAGTCCCAAGATACATAGCAACAAAACCACAGAACACCGAAAACAAAGAGAAAGGCAACATGAGAATAAAAAAGGCACACCACTACAGAGGAGCAATTATTTTAACAAGAGACTTAACCAATAACCACAATGGAAGGCAGAAGACGATGGAAAATCTTCAAAAGGTCAAGGGAAGCTAATTATAAATCTAGAAGTATTAATCCAGTTAAACTTCAAAACAAAAAAATAAATTTCAGAAAATAACATTTAGCCCCAGAGTTACAAAGGAAGTCTCAATAAATATCAAAGAATCAGTGTCATACAAACCATATTCTCTAAGTAAATGTAATAAAAAGAGAAATCAAGAACTAAAAGCTAACCTTATACACATTTGGAAATTTTAAAAAAATAATTAATTGGCCCAAATTAGGCAATATTTACATATGAAGACCAATAAACACTAAGCCTTAACTGTATTTCTCAGAGAATAAAGACTGATGATCAATGAAACAAATGTCTAATGCAAGAAGTTAGAAAAGAAATACAACAGAAAATACAAAAAAGGACATAATAAAAAACAAGAGGAGGAAATAATGAAATACAAAACAAGGCAAAAACAAAGAGGGTTAACAACTGAAATCTGACGCTTTTAAAACTAGTCAAATAAAAAAAATAAAAATAAAAAAATAAAACTAGTCAAATAAAAAACTCCAGTAAAATTGATTTTAAATGAAGGGAAAAGGCACAGATCAACAGCACAAGAGCAAAAAAGGTGATAAAATTTTTAATCTAGTCAGAATGAAAGAAGTTTCTAGAAAATATATAATTTTCCAATCCAAGGAGAAATAGAAATCTGGAATAAGATGTATTATCCTTAGACAAAGTGAAGCACTAATTAAAAATCTACCCACAGAAAAAAGGAAAGGATATATGGTTTTACAGGCAACTTCTACAAAACCTTCATAGAACCAATGATACCTACATTTTGCAAACTGCACTAAAAACGAGTGAATGTTCTGAAACTCATCTTATGAGAATATTATGAAACACAGATATATAAAATGGACAAAGCCAATATGAGAAAGAAAAAGTATTAGGGCTATTTCCTTTGTGAACAAAGATGTGAAAAACTGAAATAAAAGGTTTGCATCTACTAGAAACCTATGACAAGTGGAATACTTAATGGTGAAGTATTAGAATAAAGTTAGGAAAAAAGATAAGGATATGCGCTATTACTACGTCTCTCATATACTACACTGTAGCTCCTAGGTGATATATAAATATATCACATATATATCATATGGTGATATATATGTTATATATATACCATAAAGATTAAAAGGGAAAAGGCAAATCTGTCATTATTTGCAGTTTATATGATATGGCCCAAAATAGAATCCAAAAGAATCTACAGAACTCTAAAGAGAAAATGAGATCAAATACAAAAATCAGTACTACTCATATATACCAACATCAACCAATTAGAAATTTAATTTAATTTAATTTTAAAGATTTTATTTATTTGTTCATAAGAGGCACAGAGAAAGAGGCAAAGATCTAGGCAGAGGTAGAAGCAGGCTCCCTGCGGGGAGCCCAATGCAGGACTCGATCCCAGGACCCCGGGATCACACCCCGAGCCAAAGGTAGATGCTCAACCGCTGAGCCACCCAGGCGCCCTAGAAATGTAATTTTAAAGTAAAAAGACAACATTCGCAGTAACAACAAAACTGTATTATAAAACAAAGTGTACCACATTCACAAGTAGGAAGTCTCTGTTTCAGAGTGATAGCAATTATGCCTCCCAGTAAATTTATAAGTTCAACACAACTCCAGTCAAAATCCAATCTGGCTTTTTAAAAGAAACAGAAAAAGTGGTCATAAAATTGATATGGAAAATTCAAGGCCTAGGAATAGTCAGCAGAAAAATTAGAACACTGCTATATATCACGACTTGTCATGATGCTACAGTAACAAATTAAAACCAGTGGTATTGGCCTCGGGCTAGACAGGTAGGGGAATTTAGCAAAATTAAAGCTTGAAATTGATTCATATGGATACGGGCCCATGAAACATGTCAGATGTGTCAATACAAACCACTGGGAAAAGGACAGATTTACTCACTGCATGGTGCTGGGACAATTGGCAAGTCATACAGTATTCATAGTTTCTTTTTTGTGTGTGTGGAGAATTTTAATTCTTTTTTTTAAAGATTTTATTTATTTATTCATGAGAGACACACAGAGAGAGGCAGAGACACAGGCAGAGGGAGAAGCAGGCTCCCTGCGGGATGCCCAATGTGGAACTCGATCCCAGGACCCCGGGATCATGCCCTGAGCCAAAGGTAGACGCTCAACCACTGAGCCACCCAGGTGTCCTGGTATTCATAGTTTCTTAAAGAGGATACAAAATTCATAAGCCATAAAGGAAAAAAAGAGTGGATAAAATGATTTACAATAAAAAATTTAAACTTCCACATGCCAAAAGACTCCATACAAAAGTGCAAAAAGAAATCCAGATAGAGAATGTGTCTGCGATGCATATAGCCAACTCACATCCAAAATGTATCAAGAACAAAGTAATAAGACTTAAATCCCAACAGAAAAATGAGTAAAATGCAAAGTATAAAAATACATATTGGTGCTACCACTCTGAGGAGTAATTTAACATTCTTTAGTAAAGTTGAAGATACAGTTTATGAAGCCAGCAATTCTACTTCTAGGTTCCTATTCTGGAGAAACTAGCACATAGTTACAGAGACATGTACAAGGCTATTTGTAATAGCAATATAATTGTTCATAAGTAAGAGAGCACTGAAGAATGACCCCCAAACATTTCAGGTCCTAATCTCTGGAATTTGTAAACACTACTTTATTTGGAAAAAAAAGTCTCTGCAGTTGTGATTAATTTATGGATCTTGAACTATGGATCTTAAATCCTAGATCATCCTGGATTATCCACCACATATATCTTTAAAAGAAAGAGCAAGAGAGAGAGAAAACACACACACACACACACACACACACACACACACAGTAGTAGGAGGTAACATGAAGGCACAGGCAGAGGTTGAAGTAATGTGGCCACAAGCTAAGGAATGCCATCAGCCACTGGAAGAAGCAAGGATCATATTCTCCCACAGAACTTCCAGAGGTGGCATGACCCTGCTGACATCTTGATCTCAGCCTGGTGATACTGATTTGAGACTTCTGGCCTCCAGTACTGTAAGAGTACATTTCTGTTGTTTTAAGCCACTTAGTTGTGGTAGTAGGTTACGTTGGCCACAGGAAACTAATACAATAAGAAAATGATAGCATAATTTACAATAACAAAACTATGGAAGCAACCCAAATGTCCATTAATAAATGAATGACTAGGGATGCCTGGGTGGTTCAGCCAGTTGAGCATCCAACTCTTGGTTTCAGCTCAAATGGTGAGATCGGACTCTGCATGGGGTTTTGCACTAAGGGTGGTGTCTCTTATCCCTCTCCCTCTGCTCCTTCGCCCACTCACTCGCCTGCTCTCTCTCAAATAAATGAGTGTTGAAAAATTTATTTAAAAAATAGATGAATAGATATAATGGAACATTATTGAGCAATATAAAAGAATGAGATCTTGCCATTTGCAACAACACAAAGGATGGACCTAAAGAGTATAATGCTAAGTGAAATAAGTCAGTCAGAGAAAGACAAATACCATATGATTTAACTCATATGTGGAATTTAAGAAATAAAACAAAGAAGCATAGGGAAAAAAATGAGAGAGAAACCAAGACAGATAACTCTTAACTATAAAGAACTGATGGTTACCAGAGGGGAGGTGGGTAGGAGGATGGGTGAAATATGGGATGGAGATTAAAGAGTATACTTAATCATATGAAAAAAATAAAATGATAAAAAATTATAATAAATATTTAAAAATACATTGATAGACTATAGTTTATTCATAAAATGGAATACCATAAAACAACTAGAATAAACAAATTAGACCTATACATACTGACATGGAAATATCTCAAAATCATGGTGATTGGAAATAGCAAGATGCAAAGGGATACACACACACACACACACACACACACACACATATAGTGCTGTATCACTATGTATGCTGTTAAGTGGCCAATACAATATCCTAAGTTATTTTGGATACATACATATGTGGAAAAAATTAAGCATGGGGATCATATATACATATTGATACTGGTAAGGGAAAGAGATGCTGAAGGAGGGGGCTTTAGCTACATTTCCACTTTGTATTTATTTTTTTTAAAAAGATACAAATAGAATGTAGAAAAATGTTAACATTTGTTACTTCTGGGTAGTGGGTATATAGTGTCTTCTAATTTCCATACATTTTGGTATATGTAAGATTTTCATAATTATGATTTCATTTATTTACTCATTTATTTTTTTAAAAAGATCTATTCATTTATATTGAGGGGGAGGGTAAGAGGGAGAGGGAAAGAATCCTCAAGCAGACTCCTCACTGACTGTGGAGCCCAACAGGGGGCTTGATCCCAGGACCCTGAGACCATGACCTGAGCTGAAATCAAGATTTGGATGCTTAACTGACTGAATGACCAGGTACCCCTCATTTAAGTTTTAAAAAACAGAGTATCAGATTTGCAATCAAACTTAGGTCTGAATTCTAGCTCTCCCCTTAATTAGCTCTGTGACCTTGAGTTAACTAATGAGTCTGCTTGCAGGGTTATTTTAAGGATGAAATGAGGTTTTATCTAAGTATCCAATGCAGCCTCAACCTCATAGTAAAGTGTCCCAGGTGGGAAAGACTGAGGCTTTTGAGAAAGCCTAGCCCTGCTAGTCAGGAGAATTATATACAGCAGTGTTTTCCAGAAGTTTTTGCTTAAATACCCTTTCGTTTAAAATGTTTTGAGCAGTCAGTCTCAATATATGTATATTTATCACTTAATATACTTATGCTACAATTCTTTTATGTATCATAAAATTAATGTAAAATGATTTTTAAAAGATTAAGATAAATGCAAACCATGAAAAAATATGAATAATAGAAAAGACTATTTTCCATTATAATAGAAAATAATGGATAAATCATTTATCCAGGCTCTTTCTTTTACAAATAAGAAAATAAAATCTCAACAGGTAAAGTGATCTGCCAATGACAGGCAGGCAACTCATTCTATGAGGCTTAATGAAAAGAGATGTAAAAATTCCAAACAAAACTATAGCAGATTAAATACAACATTATTTAAAAGACATCGTAACCAAGTGAGGTTTATCTCAGAAATACAAGGTTTAACATTTGAAAATCAATGTAAGTCACCATATTAATAAACTAAAACAGAAAACCAATACATTCATCTCAATAGATATAGGAAAAGGATTTGACAAATTTTTTTTAAAGATTTTATTTATTTATTCATGCGAGACACACAGAGAGAGGCAGAGACATAGGCAGAGAAAGACGCAGGCTCCCTGCAAGGGGCCCAATGGGGGACTCGATCCAAGATCCCAGGATCATGCCCTGAGCTGAAGGCAAATGCTCAACTGCTGAACCACCTAGGCATCTCAGGATTTGACAAAATTTTACACTCAACAAAATAGGAATAGAAAGGAACTTCCTCAACCTGATAAAAGATATCTACCAAAAACTCTTAGTTAACATTGTACTCAATGTGCAAAACCAAATGCCTTCCCTCTATTTTAGGAACAAGAGAACAGTGTTCTCTCTCACGCCTTCTACTCAACATTGTACTGGTTGGTACTTCTAGTTAGTGCAATAAAGCAAGAAAAAGAAATCAAAGAAATCCAGTTTAAAAATAAAGAAGTAAAACTGCTTTTATTCATAGATGATATGACTATCAATGTAGAAAACCCAATGGAATTAGAAAGCTACTAGGACTAAAAGCAAGTTTATTAGCAATGTAGCAGGATATAAGATCATTATACAAATATCAATCCTATTTCTATATACTAGTAATGTAGAATTTGAAATTAAAAACAAAATTTACAAAAGCATCCAAAATGAATGAAATGATTGGGAATAAATCTGACAAGAGATATGCAAGGCCTGTTCCCTGAAAACTGTAAAGCATTTTTCTAAGACAAATGAAATCCCAAACAGAGAGAGATACCATATTCATGAGTCAGAAGACTCAATATTGTCCACAAATTTATCTACAGATTCAATGCAATAGCAATCAAAATCCCAATAGGGTTTTTGTGGAAACTGACAGGCATATTCCAACATTCCAAAGGAAATACAAAGACCGAGTATAGCCAAAATAGCTTTGAAAAAGAAGAACAAAGTTGGAGGACTAACACTACCTTATTTCAAGACTTCTTATGAAGACACTGTCAAGAAAGTGTGGTATTGGTGACAAGACAGATGATTAAGAATCAGAAAAAGGGGACAGCCCAGGTGGCTCAGTGGTAGAGTGTCTGCCTTCAGCCCAGGGCCTGATCCTGGGGTCCCGGGATCGAGTGCCACGTCAGGCTCCCTGCATGGAGCCTGCCTCTCCCTCTGCCTGTGTCTCTGCCTCTCTCCTCTCTGTGTGTCTCTCATGAATAAATAAATAAAATCTTAAAAAAAAAAAAGAATCAGAAAAAAAGGTCTAGAGATGGGCCCATTCGTATATGGGCAACTGATTTTCAACAACAGTTCAAAGTAATTGAAAACAGTAATTCAGTGGAGAAATGATCATTTTTTTCGACAAGCGGTGCTGGAAGAACATTATCTACATGCAAACAAATACAACTTCAATCCATTCCTCACATCACAAACAAAAAAACTGACTCAAAGTGGATCATAGACCTGAATGTAAAACCTAAAACTATAAGACTTCCAAAAGAAAATAGAAAATCTTTGTGACCTTGGATTAATAAAGATTTCTTTAGATACAACACCAAAAGCATGATCCATAAAAGCAACAACTGATAAATTTGACTCAATCAGAATTTAAAACTTTTGCTCTTTAAAAGATACTTTTAAGGGAATAAAAACACAAGCCACAAGGAAAAAACATGTGGCAGTTATATATCTGATAAAAGAGTTGTATAAAGAGCTCTCATAACTCAGAAAAAAATAACCCAAAAACTGGGGAAAAAAAACTTGGGGATAGCCTATCAAAGAAGATACATGGATGGCAAAGATGCTCTTGAAAAGAAGTTTAACATCATTAATCACTAGGAAATCCAAATCAAAACTATAATAAGATACTAATGCACATGTGTTAGAATGGCTAACACTAAACAGGCAAGCCATATAACATGTGGCAAGCATGTGGAGGCACCAGAACTCTCAAAGACTCTTGGTAAAAACAGAAAATGATACAGTCACTTTAAAAAATATAGGGGGGCACCTGGGTGGTTCAGCGGGTTAAGCATCTGCCTTCAGCTCAGGTCATCATGATCCCAGGGTCCTGGGATGGAGCCTCACATTGGGCTCCCTGCTCAGTGGAGAACCTGCTTCTCCTTCTCCCTCAGCCTGCCAATCACCCTGCTTTTGCACTCACTCTCTCACAAATAAGTAAAATCTTTTTAAAAATAAAAAATAATAATAATAAACAATACAGGAAGTAAAAAAGCTGAACAAACTGAAAAATCGACAACCCTTCTTAGATCTGACAGAGGAGGGAGGTGGCAGCGCAAACCTCTTCCCTCCAAATTGGAAAAGACAGACATACAGGTAGATATAGAGAATCACGACTTACCAGAGCAGAAATATCCATGGGAACCGGCAGCAGGGTAAGAAAATCTGAACTGTAATTGATAATCTCTGGAGGCTCAGGGTGGACAAATCTGAGATAAAAACTCCAGGGGAAGCCAGTCATCAAGTCACATACTTTTCTGAGTTTTATCTCCAAGAGCTCAACTAGGTTCTCGTGGTGAAGATCAAAGAAAAATCCCCTCTGGCTTATGGCAGGAAGGTAGAAAAGTAAACCATTTTAAAATATGCCAGAACATTCTGTGCTTCATAACAAGGTCTGCCCTCAAGAGAAACTATTCTTACCAGAACCTAACCTATTGGGGTTTTATCAGAGCCTAAATGACCTGAGGCAAGGGAATTACTCAACTCCAGCCCCCTGGAGCCTTCTGCCTAAGCAGAGGAGAGAAGAAAACGAAAGGTGTCTGTGGGGGTGTCTGGGTGGCTAAGTGGTTGAGCATCTGCCTTTGGCTCAAGTCATGATCCCAGAGTCCTGGGACTGACTCCCACATTGGGCTCCACAGGGAGCTGCTTTTCTCCCTCTCCCTATGTCTCTGCCTCTCTGTGCGTCTCTTATGAATAAATAAAACTTAAAAAAAAAGAGAAAAAGGACAGTGTCTGTGAAGTTCACAAGGGACATAGGCATACTAAAAGACTGATACCTAATCATAGCAATAGAGAACACTTCCCCTTGCCCATACCTTACTATCGCTAAAGGCTTATTTACGCCAGAGTTCTTTTTACACAGTACATCATGTTCAGCTTTCAACCAAAAAATTACAAAGCATACTAAAAGGCAAAAAATACAGTTTGAAGAGACAGAGCAAGAATGAGAACACTCAGATATGACAGGAATGTTATAATTACCAGACTATGAATTTAAAACAAAATTTTAAAATCTATTGGAGAAAGAAGACAACATGCAAGAACCGACGAATACAAGCAGAGATGGAAATTCTAAGAATCAAGAAATGTTAGAAATAACACTGTAACAGAAATGAAGAATGCCTCATTAGTACGCAGCTGAGGAAAGAATCTCTGCTTTTGAGGATGTGTCAACAGAAACATCCCAAACTGAAAAGCAAAGAGAAGACTAAAAAAGCCCTAAAGACAAAAAACAGAATATCTGAGAACTTGGTAACATCTACAAAAGGTTTATTGAGAATATTAAAAGCAAAGGAAAGAAAGGAACAGCAGAAATATGTAAAGCGGTAATAACTGAGAATTTCCCCAAATTAATGTCGGACACCAATCTGCAGGTCCAGAAAGCTCAAAGAACACTCGGCAGGATAAATACCACCACCACCACCCCAAAACTACACAAAGGCATGTCATATTCAAACCGTAGAAAATCGAAAGATAAAAAAAATGATGGGAAGATGCTGGAGGTGGGGGGGGGGGTCACCTTACCTCTAGGAAACAAAGAGAACTATATCCTACTCAGAAACCATGTAAGCAAAAACAGAGGGATGTGAAATATTTAAAACACAGAGAAAAAAAACCCACCAACCCAAAAATCTGTATCTTGCAAAACTATTCTTCAAAAGTGAAAATTAAGGCTTTGTCTCAGACAAACAAACACTGAGAGAACTTGTTGCCAGCAGACCTGCCTCCAAGAAATGTTAAAAGAAGTTCGTCAGAAAGAAGGAAATTCATATACGTCAGCAACTTGGATCTACATAAAGAAAAAGCATTAGAGAAGGAATAAGTGAAGGAAAATAAAAGTTTTGATTTTTCTTATTCTTAAATGATCCAACAGCAGGTTGTTCAAAATAATAACAGCAATGATATATTCACTTAGGTATATATATGTAATATGCATGTGCTTCTGTATAAGTGAAATAAATGACAATGATGATATAAAGGATGGCAGGGAAGAATTAGGAGTATCTTATTATATAATGTTCCTGCACTACCCATAAAATAGTATAAAGTTATTTAAAAGTGGATTTGGATTAATTATAAATATATATTGCAAACTCTGGGGCAACCACTAAAAAAAGGTAACATTTATAATAGGACCAAAAAATATCAAATATCTAGGGGAAAAATCTAACAAAAGATGTAGAAAACCTCTAAGAAAAAAAAAACCAACAAAACCAGTTTAATAGTTTCACACAAAATTAAATATGCCTAGCATATGATCCCATTCCTTTCCTACGTATTACTCAGGAGAAAGCATATTTCTTTCTTCTTCTTCCTTTTTTTCTTTCTTTGTGGGGAAGCAGAAGTGATGGAACTATTCTGTATCTTTATTGTAGTGGCAGTCACATAACTCTGGGGATTCGTTACTATCATTAGGACTGTATACCAACATGCATAAATCTTATTGTATGTACATTTTAAAATAAATTAGAATTCAAAAACTCAAATGCAGTCTTGGAAAATCAGATCACAGTTTTCTTCTTCAGATGGAAAACACATCTAAATTCACAAAAGCCCCTACCTCACCTGGGTCAGTTCAGGTGAAAGGAAGAGTTCACTATTCTTCCAGGTGGAGAATACAAGTACACAGAATCATTTTGGGGGGCATATTTTGCATTCTATTTAAATGTGGAGATATTTTCAAAAGAGTAACCTCCAAGATGTGGTATAATATTTCTCAATCTCTGCAATTAAAGAACTGGAAAGCCACAACTCTGAGGCACTATAGGCTATCAAACTATCTCTCAAACAATTAAAAATTAAATAGTTTGAGGACTACGTAGTTTTAGCATTTTAATTCTCTGGGATGTGTTGGTGCATGGGGCTCCTGTTAACACTGCTGCTTAACAAATGACCCTAAAAAATAACAGCTTAAGACAACCATTTGTGGTACATCTGGATGGCTCAGTGGTTGAGTGTCTGCCTTTGGCTTGGGGCATGATCCTGGGGTCCTGGCATCAAGTCCCATCTTAAGATCCCCACAGGAAGCCTGCTTCTCCCTCTGCCTCTATGTGCCTCTCATGAATAAATAAATAAAATCTTAAAAATAAAAGACAACCATTTTGTTATGTTCATGGATTTTGGGGGTCAGAAATTTAGACAAGGCATGAAGAATGTATGGGATTTCAACCTGGAAGATTCTGGAACTGGTGGCTTGACTTATGAGAAGGTCTTTGCTCACAAGTCCAATGCATGACAAAAGCCATGACCTGAGATCTCAGTTTGGGCTGTCAATTAAATTACCACCAAAACATGGTCTCTCCATGCAGCCTGGGCTTCACATCATGGCAGCCTCAAGGTGGCAGAATTTCTTATATAGTAGGTCAGGGATCCAAAAGCAAGGGTCACAGCAGACAACACAGAAGCTGCATCTTTTCTGACCTGGCCTCAGAAAGAGGTTAAGGAACTGCCAGGTGGGCAGCCTGGGTGGCTCAGTGGTTTAGCACCGCCTTCAGCCCAAGACCCGATTCTGGAGACCCGGGATCGAGTCCCACGTCGGGCTCCCTACGGGAAGTCTGCTTCTCCCTCTGCCTGTGTATATCTGCCTCTCTCTCTAGGTCTCTCATGAATAAATAAATAAAATCTTAAAAAAAAAAGGAAAAGAAACTGCCACACCTTTTACCAAAGTATTTGTACCAGTTTACATTCCCCCTAACAACGTACGAGGAGCCTATTGCTTCACAACTTTGCCAATAGTTGGTATTGTGAGGCTTTTTAATTTAAACTGTCTGGTAGATATGTAGTAGTGTCTCACTGTAATTTAGTATGTATTTTCCAGAGGACCTAGGATGTTGAATGCTTTTTTCAAGTGCTTTTTGACTAGTATGTGTGCCTTTTTTTGTGAAGTGTCTTTTCTAATTTTTTTGTCAGTTTTTACCAGCTATTTGGTGGTGTATTATTGAGGTGTAGGAGTTTCTTGTATTTTCTGGCTACTAGTCATTTGTCATGTATGTGTTTCACAAATACTTTCCTCCCAGTTTCTGGGACTTCCTGAAAAAGTAAAGTGTTCATCAAAGGACACCACTGGGAAAGTGACACGATAAAAAAAACAGTAATAGAAAAAAAAAACCGTAATAGATATGGAAAGAACAAAGAGAAAAGAATCCAAGTATATCACTAAATAAAGCCAACAAACCATGAAAGACAGAAAGACAAGAAAGGATCAGAGAAAAACTACAAAAACAACCATAAAACAAGGTAAAACAAAATGACAGCAAATACAGGTCTATCAATAATTAATTTTATGTAAATGGACTAAATGCTCCAATCAAAAGATATAGGGTGTCAGGACGCATTAAAAAAAAAAAAAAAAAAAAACAAGACCCATCTATATGCTGCTGACAAGAGACTCATTTCAGACCTAAAGACACCTGCAGATTGAAAGTAAGGGGATGGAGAAACATTTATCATGCAAATGGATGTCAAAAGAAAGCCAGGGTAGCAATACTTTTATTGGACAAAATAGACTTTAAAACAAAGACTGTAACAAGAGCAAAAGGATACTATATAATAATAAAGCAGACAATCCCAACAAGATATAATAATTATAAATATTTATGTACCCAACATGGGAGTACCCAAATACATAAAAAACTTAGTAACAATATGTCAGGAACTTTAACACCCCACTTACATCAATGAACAGATCATCCAAACAGAAAATCAATAAGAAAACAGTGGCTTTCAATGACACACTGGACCAGATGGATTTCACAGATAACATCCAGAACATTCTATCCTAAAACAGCAGAATACATATTCAAGTGTCCATGGAACATTCTCCAGAACAGATCACATTTTAGGCCACAAAACAAGTCTCAACAAATGCAAAAAGATCAAAGTCATACCATGTACCTTTTCTGATCTCAATGTCATGAAACTAGAAATCAACTAGAAGAAAAAAAATCTGCAAAGACCAGAAATACATAGAAGTTATATAACATGTTAGTAAGCAATGAATGGGTCAACCAAGAAATCAAAGAAGAAAAAAAAATTATATGGAAACAAATGAAAAAATATAATGGTCCAAATATAATGATACAGAAACTTAAAAAAAATAGATCAATGAAACCAGGAGTTCTTTGAAAAAAAAATCAGTAAAATTGATAAACCTCTAGCCAGACTGATCAAAAAGAAAAAGGATGTAAACAAAATCACAAATGAGAGAAGTACCAACCAACATCACAGAAATATAATTATAAAAGAATATTATGAAAAATTATATGGCAACAAACTGGATAAGCTAAAAGAAATGGATCAATTCCTGGAATGGATTAAAACACTGAAACAGGAAGAAATAGAAAATTTGAGCAGACTGATTACTAGCAAGGAAATTGAATCAGTAATCAGAAAACTCTTAACAAAGTCCAGAGCTAAATAGCTTCAAAGACGAATTCTACCAAACATTTAAAGAAGAGTTAATACCTATTTTTTTCAAACTATTCCAAAAAATAGAAAAGAAAAACTTCCAAATTCGTTCTATGAGGCCATTACCTTGTTACCCAAACCAGATAAAGACATCACAATAAAGGAGAACTACAGGCCAATACTTCTGATGAACATAGATGCAAAAATCCTCAACAAAATACTAACATACTAAACCCAACAATACATTAAAAAAAAACATTCACCACCATCAAGTGGGATTTATTCTCAGGATGCAAGGGTGGTTCAATATTCACAAATCAATCAATGTGATATCACATCAATAAGAGAAAAGATAAAAACCTTTCTGATCATTTCAATAGACGTAGAAAGGGCATTTGACAAAGTACAACATCCATTCATGATAAAATCCCTCAACAAAGTAGATTTCGAGGGAAAATATCTCAATATTATAAAGGGCTTATATGAAAAACCCACAGCAAACATCATACTCAGTGGGGGAAAATCTTTTTTTTTTTAATTTTTTTTTTTTTTTTTATTTATGATAGTCACAGAGAGAGAGAGAGAGAGGCAGAGACACAGGCAGAGGGAGAAGCAGGCTCCATGCACCGGGAGCCCGATGTGGGATTCGATCCCGGGTCTCCAGGATCGCGCCCTGGGCCAAAGGCAGGCGCCAAACCGCTGCGCCACCCAGGGATCCCTAGTGGGGGAAAATCTGATAGCTTTTCCCCTAAGGTCAGGAACAAAACAAGGATGTCTACCCTCACCACATTAATTCAACATAGTACTGGAAGTCCTAGCCTCAGCAATCAGACAACAACAAAAATCAAAGGCATCTAAATTGGTAAGGAAGTAAAACTTTTATTTGCAGATGATAGGATTCTATATATAGAAAACCCTAAAGACTTCACAAAAAAACTACTAGAACCAATACATAAAATCAGTAAATTTGCAGGATACAAAATCAATGTACAGAAATCTGTTGAATTTATATATACTAAAAGTGAAGCAGCAGAAAGAGAAATTAAGAAAACAATTCCATTGACAAATGGACCAAAAATAATAAAGTACCTAGGAATAAATTTAACCAAGAGGTGAAAGACCTATATTCTGAAAACTAAGAAACAATGATGAAGGAAACTGAAGATGACACAAAGAAACGGAAATACACTCCATGCTCATGGTTTGGTAGAACAAATATTGCTAAAATGTCTAAGTTACCCAAAACAATCTACACATTTAATGCAATCCTTATTAAAATAACAACAGCATTTTTCACAGAACCAGAAGAAACTATCTTAAGATCTGTATGGAACCACAAAAGACCCCAAATGGCCAAAGCAATCTTGAAAAAGAGTAACAAAATTGGAGGTATCACAGTTCCAGACTTCATGTTACACTACAAAGCTGTAATAGTCAAAACAGTATGGTACTGACAAAAACAAACAAACCGACATACAGATCAATGGAACAAAACAAAAAATCCAGAAATAAACTCACAATTATATATGATCAATTCATCTATGAGAAAAGAGGAAAGAATATGCAGTGGGAAAAAGACTCTTCAACAAATGATGTTGGGAAAACTGGTCAGCTACAAGCAAAAAAATGAAACTGGGCCACTTTGTTACACCATACACAAAAAATAAAACCAAAATGGATTAAAGACCTAAATGTGAGACCTGAAACTATACAAATCCTATAAAAGAGCACAGGCAGTAATCTCTCTGACATCAGCCATAGCAACATTTCTCTAGATATGTCTTCTGAGGCAAGGGAGATAAAAGCAAAAATGAACCATTGGGACTACATCAAAATAAAAAGCTTCTGCACAGCAAAGGAAACAATCAACAAAACTAAAGGGCAACCTATGGAATGGGAGAAGATATCTGCAAATGACATGTCTGATGAAGAGTCAGTATCCAAAATGTATAAAGAATTTATAGAAATTAACACCTAAAAAACAATCCAATTTTTAAAACGGGCAAAAGAACAGATATTGACTCAGATGGCCAACAGACACATGAAAGGATGTTCAACATCACTCATCGTCAGGAAATGCAAATCTTTAAAATACAGTGAGAGATCACTTCACACTCATCAGATTGGCTAAAATGGCAAAGATGTGGAGAATGGAGAATTCTCTTGCACTATTGGTATGAAGGTGAACTGGTGTAGCCACTGTGGAAAAAAGAATGGAAATTCCTCAAAAAGAAACACAACTACCCTAAGGATCTGTAATAGCACCACTGGGTATTTACCACTAAAATACAAAAACACTAGTTCAAAGGAATATATGCAACTCTATGTTTACAACAGCCAAGTTACATAGCAGCTCAGGTGCCCACTGTTAGATGCACTGATAAAGAAGATTCGATGGATAACTACAATGGAATATTATTCATCCATTAAAAAAAAGAAGAAACTTTTGCCATTTGCAAAAACATGGATGGAGCTAAAGAGTATAATGCTAAGTGAAGTCAGTCAGAAAAAGACATATTCAATGATTTCACTCATATGTGGAATTTAAGAAACAAAACAAATGAGCATAGTGAAACGAGAGAAAGAGAGAGAGAGGCAAACCAAGAAAGAGACTCTTAACTATAGAGAATAAACAGATGGGCAGCCCGGGTGGCTCAGTGCTTTAGCGCCGCCTTCAGCCCAGAGTGTGGTCCTAGAGACCCGGGATCGAGTCCCACGTGGGGCTCCCTGCATGGAGCCTGCTTCTCTGCCAGTGTCTGTGCCTCTCTCTCTCTCTGTGTCTCTCATGAGTGAGTGAATAAAATCTTAAAAAAAAAAAAAAAAAAAACAGATGGTTACCAGGGGGAGGGAAATGGGGGGATGGGTGATATAGGTGATGGGGGTTATGGAGTCCACTTGTTGTGATGAGCTCTGGGCGATGTGTGGAAGTGCTGAATTGCTTTATTGTATACCTGAAACTAATATAACACTGTATATTAACTATACTGGAATTATAATTAAAGCTTAATTTTTAAAGTTTTAAAAACCCTCAACAAATGTACACTTAAGATTTGTGCATTTTATTGAACAAAAATTTATATGAAAAGAAAAAAAACATAAATAAATGTTAAGCATGCCACAATGTTTGGAGAGAAGTTAACTGATGCCCATGACTTTCTTCAAAATGCACCAAATGAAGATGCATTAATGGATGGACAGAGGGATGTATGAACGGAGCTGCGTGATTAAGCAAATATAGTAAAATGTTAGCAATATACCTAAACAGTGAGTCTATGAATGTTCATTCTTCAATCGCTTCTAATTTTCTGAGTGTTTTAACATTTTTCAAAAACATTGGGGGGAAATAAATGGGTAAGACTTCATTGCTAATTTGTTAAGAATTTAAAAATTATAAAAAATCACTCTATCTCAAAATTTAATCTTAAAACACTAGAGTTTCTACAATAGAATATAAGTATTCTGGTATGCAATATAAGATTCTGACCTGCGATATAAGAATTTTAAGTGAGCACATGAGAATTATTCAACTCTAATCAATAATCAGAGTAGAGGATCAAGTGAATAGCTCACACCCTGCTCTGTGATTCTGAGCCTCTGAAATTTGCATTTCCCTGACCATGAGTGATGGTGAGCATCCTTTCATGTGTTTGTTGGTCATCTGAGTAAATGTCTGTTCACTGCTTCTGCCCATTTTAAACACTGGATTATTTGGTTTTTAGGTGTTAATTTATATACGTTCTTTATATATTTTGGATACTGACTTTTCAATGGATAGGTCATTTGCAAATATCTTCTCCCATTCCACAGGTTGCCCTCTAGTTTTGTTGACTGTTTCCTTCGCTGTGCAGAAGCTTTTTATTTTGATGTAGTCCCAATGGTTTATTTTTTGCTTTTATCTCTCTTGCCTCAGGAAACATATCTAGAAAACTGTTCAGTGTTTTTTGCCCAGGATTTTTGGTTTATTCGTTGGGGTTTTATTTGTTGTTTTCTTTTTAATTTTTTAAATTGCTTATTGTTAAAAAAAAAAGTATCAAAGAATGAGGCATGCTCAATTTCAAAGTGCTTGGTGTGTATCCTGTTAGAATTTCTTCAAAGGATATACATTCCTTGAAATATTTACATAAATATAAATGGACACATAACCTTTCAATATTTTCTTAAATATGATCATATGAAACAAACTTCTGAATTTGGCTTTCTCTACAAAACAGCACAACATATATATATGGTAGCCAGTAGTGTTCACCAATATCTAGTTTTCTTTCTTTTCCTTTCTTTCTTTTCTTTCTCTTTCTTTCTTTCTTTCTTTCTTTCTTTCATTCATTCATTCATTCATTCATTCATTCATTTATTTCATTGGAGTTCACTTAGCCAACATATAGCATAACACCCAGTGCTCATCCTGCCAAGTGCCCCCCCTCGTTGCCCATCACCCAGTCACCCCAACCCCCCCGCCCACTTCCCCTTCCACTACCCCTTGTTCATTTCCCAGAGTTAGGTGTCTCTCATGTTTTGTCACCCTCACTGATATTTTCACTCCTTTTCTCTCCTTTCCATTTTTTCCCTTTCACTAATTTTTATATTCCCCAAATGAATGAGACCATATAATGTTTGTCCTTTTCCGATTGACTTATTTCACTCAGCATAATACCCTCCAGGTCCTCCACTTCGAAGCAAATAGTGGGTATTTGTCATTTCTAATGGCTGGGGAATATTCCATTGTATACAGAGTTTCTCTTTCTTTTTTTTTTTAAATATTTTATTTATTTATTCATGATAGACACAGAGACAGAGAGAGAGAGGCAGAGACAGAAGCAGAGGGAGAAGCAGGCTCCTTGCAAGGAGCCTGACATGGGACTCAATCCCGGATCTCCAGGATCCTGGGCTCAAGATGGCGCTAAACCGCTGGGCCACTGGAGCCGCCCTAGTTTCTCTTTCTTCTGAAAACATGGGTAGAGCCATTTGGCAAGTACTGGTCACTGCACTGAGAGTGTAAAGGATATGTATTTGTGCCCAGCTGAGAATCTGTTGGTCAGGACCCTCCAACATTCTCTCTCTGGCACAGTGATCAGCCAACGTTTAAGGTAGTGGGTGTTTTGTTAGCCTCAGTCCCGGAGTGACTACTATGAACACAGTTCCCCCAACAACCACAGTGGATACATAGAGTGAGCAAGAAGTAAACCTTCAAATAAACCTGCAGCATTATTTAGCTATTCCTCCCTAATACACTGAGTATTTCTTCGGGTGTGCATATTTTGTTTACCTCATTCTTTCCGATAGTCAAATAGTACTGCCTTAAATTAACGTGGTAGGATGTATCCAACTATTATCTTATTGTTAGACATTTGATTTTTCCAAATCTTTGCTATTACAAAGTTTGCTACAATAAATACTGCGTGCATGTGCACCTGTGCAAGCACACACATACACACACAAAGATCTATTACAATCCACTTGTGAAATATTTTCTGAATATAAAGTTTCTGAGAATGTAATCACTAGGTAAAAGGTTCTAAACATTAGCCAGATACAGCTAACTGTCCTCCAAAATGCTGAGCCAATTTAAACTCCTAGATCAACAGAAAATGACAGCATCAATTATCCTACGTGCTCATCAGGAGTCAGTTATATAATTCTTTAAAAACAATGCTGGTATAATAGGTGGCAATTAGATCTCATTGTTGCTTCATCTTGCACCATAATTGGTCCTCTTTTCATAGGTATAAAGGCTATTTGTATCCATTCTGTGAATGGTCTATTCCTGTTCTTAACCCATTTTTGTCTGATTTTTATGGGAGATTTTCATAAATCCTTAATGTTAATTCCTTGGTTCTTATACTAGTTGCAAATATTTTCTCTCAGTCTGTCCCTCACCTTTTAAGTTTGCTTATTGCATCTTTTGCTATAGAGAAACCTAAAATTTTCCTGTAGTCAATACAGTCAACTTCTCCTTTATGGTTTTTGGAAACCATGCCCTACCACAAAATAAAAATGTATTAAATGTTTCCCAATTGTCACTAATATCCTTATTAATAATCCATTCTATCACTACTGATTTGAAAAGTTCTCCATATCTTACAATAAAACCCATAAAATTGGGTCTTTTAGTTAGGAGTGCCTGGTGGTTCAGTTGGTTAAGTGTCTGCCTTTGGCTTGGGTCATGATCTCCGGGGTCCTGGGATGGAGTCCCCTATTGGGATCCTTGCATAGCAGGGAGCCTGCTTCTCCCATTCCTCCTCGCCTCGCTTCTGCTCTCTCTTGCTCTCAAATAAAAAAAAAAGGTGAAATCTTCAAAACAAATGGATCTTTTATGAACTCTACTGTATTTTACTGATTTGGGTTTATGCCTCTACTATGGTATGTTACAACGTTTTCAAATATCTACACATTATATAAAGTCTAGTACCTAGACTTTAAATATTCTACTTTTTCAACATGTTCTCAATCCTTTAATTTTCTTGAGGGACTTCATAATCAATGAGCTAATTTCTCTCCCCTAACCCTGCAAAACAATACCAAATCTAACAACAACAAAAACTCACATTGTAATTCTGATTAGAACTACTTCAAATCTGCAGATTAATTTGCACACATTAGAATTTTTACAATGATGTCTTCCCATTCAGAGATATAATAAAGCTTTGAAATTGTATTCATTTTAGTCTTACACATTCTTGTCCAGTTCATTCCCAAATACTTAATAATTTTTGTTGCCACAGTGAATAGTATTCTCCCATGCAGAACATTTCCTAACTGGTTTTTACTGGTACAAAGTCAAACTACTGCTTTTAGCGTCATTTTCTTGCATTTAGTTACTTTCCTAAATACTCTTCATAGTTCTAACCATTTTTAAATTTAGCCTTTTGGATTTTTAGATGCACAATCATATACAGATTCTAATTTAAAAACCCATCCTCAGTGCTATGGGGCGCCTGGGTGGCTCAGTCAATTAAGTGTCCGACTCTTCGTTTTGGCTCAGGTCATGATCTAGGGGTCGTGAGAGCCCCATGTTGGGCTCTGTGCTGAGCATGAAGCCTGCTTAAGATTCTCTTCCTCCAAATACCCACTATTTGCTTCGACGTGGAGGGACCTGGAGGGTATTGTGCTGAGTGAAATAAGTCAATCGGAAAAGGACAAACATTATATGGTCTCATTCATTTGGGGAATATAAAAATTAGTGAAAGGGAATAAAGGGAAAGGAGAGAAAATGAGTGAAAATATCAGTGAGGGTGACAAAACATGAGAGACACCTAACTCTGGGAAATGAACAAGGGGTAGTGGAAGGGGAAGTGGGCGGGGGGGTTGGGGTGACTGGGTGATGGGCAACGAGGGGGGGCACTTGGCAGGATGAGCACTGGGTGTTATGCTATATGTTGGCAAATTGAACTCCAATAAAAATAAATAAATAAATACATACATACATACATATATACATTAAAAAAATATAGTCTTCCTCCTTCTCCCTCTGCCCACCTCCCCACACCCCAGCTCACATGCTCACTTTAAAAAAAAAGTTAAAATAATGAAAAATTTTTAAAAATCAGTCTTCAGTTCTACTTTGGGCTCTTAATACAATGATTCCTAAATGCCTATTTCCACTATATCTAGGGTAATAAAATAATGGAATTTTATGGTTGGAAGGGACATTATAGTGATCTAATCCAAAGGTTATATAGCTAAGCACCCACTGGGACACACAGACAAGATAAATGGGAGAAGGTATAAGACAATAAGGAATTGTAGAGACTGAGAAGAAATGCAGAGAACAGGCTGTATCTAAAGAGGACAGTTGCCAGTCTCCCCCAATTGACTGTTGCCACGAGGAATGTAGGTTTAGTTCCTATATTTCAAGAGGCGCTAAATAATATAGATTTTTGTTTAAATTCCTAACTTTAAAAAACATTAAACAAAAGCCAAACTAAATACAACTGCTAGCTTCCAATCTAGAAACTTCACTGAAGCTAAACCAATACCTTCATTTAAGGCAATTTAAACTCAGAAAGGTATGTCAGAGATTGCGAAAGTAGTGGACTGCAGGTGAGGGCTTTGTGTTTTGTTTAGCTATTTGGTGGGTCAGAACAGTATTTACAAAGTGATAAGATTAGGCAAGTGTTTTGCATGTACCAAACTCCTTGGTAAGAGACAAGGAGTTTAATCCCTATCTATCCATATTTTATGTTCTCTGTTTGGCTCATCTTGGCTTGGATTTGCTATTATAGCAAATGAAAAGGGTACTATTTATTTATTTGTTTGTTTATTTATTTATTTTAAAGATTCTGTTTATTTATTCATGAGAATACACAGAGAGGAGAGAGAGACAGGCAGAGACACAGGCAGAGGGAGAAGCAGGCTCCATGCAGGGAGCCCGACATGGGACTCGATCCCGGGCCTCCAGGATCAGCCCTGGGCCGAAGGTGGCGCTAAACCGCTGAGCCACCAGGGCGGCCCTTTATTTATTTTTTAAATGATTCATTTATTCTACAGAAAGTACACAATCAGGGAGAGAGGTAGAGGGAGAAGCAGGCTCCCCAATGAGCAGGGAGCCCAATGCAGGGCTCGATCCCAGGACCCCAAAATCATGAGCTGAGCCAAAGGCAGACACTTAACTGACTGAACCACCCAGGTGCCCTGAAAAGAGTACCTTTTAAATTGTCCTTCTAGGGGATCCCTAGATGGCTCAGCGGTTTAGCACACACCTTCAGCCCAGGGCATGATCCTGGAGACCCAGGATGGAGTCCCACGTCGGGCTCCCTGCATGGAGCCTGCTTCTCCCTCTGCCTGTGTCTCTGCCTGTATGTGTGTGTGTGTGTGTGTGTGTGTGTCTGTCTGTCTGTCTGTCTCATGAATAAATAAGTAAAATCTTTAAAAAAAATAAATTGTCCTTCTATTTGGGGGAAATTCTCACATTATACCCCCTATCACTCAACATGGAAGTCAGAGCTTAATTTCCCAGCCTTCCTTACAGTTAGAAACATGCACGTGACCCAGGCTCTGCCAATCAAGGAAGCTTGTATTAAGACTTTGACTTGGAAGGGATTAATAGGGGAAACCAACTAGGTGTAGACCACGTTTGGTGCCAGAGGGATCCAGTTTTCAGCGGTGGCATAGGATGTGAGCTTGCCAGAAGGGGTGGCAGTGATGGCTGTGGTTAAATGGGGAGTTCGTGGCAGCAGTGGAAATGTAGCATTGAGTCGTGTTTGGTGCAGTGGTAACAGAGGCCATTTTCCCATCAGACAAGTTCTGCAGCCCAATTCTGGGCACTGGTCCTAGAATTTAGTTTCAGGATTATTTCTCCAGCCCTTCCAATGATACTGTGAACCACCCAGGATCCTTTTAATAAACTCCTTTTCTGCTTAGCTAGCCAGAGAGGATTCTGCTTTTTAAAACTAAGGCTTTACCAATACAAAGAACACCATCAGGCAGTGACAGAATCAAATCAAAGATCTTGGTCTTTTTGATTCCCAGGTCAGTGTTTTTTTCTATGACATCACATTGTTTATATTTAATGCTTTTAGGAAGGTTCAAGACGCTGTTTTCCAAAAACATTTGCCGAGGCTCCCATCTCAAAGATATGCTATGAATACTGTGTCTATTTGGTTTGTGATGAGAATAGATGTTTAAGTACTTTTGGAATTTGTCATAGTTTTTGCTTTTGTTCATATAGATTCACAGCCTAGTGGCTTCCTTATGAGATGTTAGACTTCCAACAAAAATGCCCCTAACAACACACACAGAGTTATTCAAATAAAGATAGAGCAAAACCACATAAAGGGAGAGAGAATTGTCTGAGATAAATCAGGATGAGATCATTACAATATTCTAAGCACTAAATTTATATTCTTCTTCCTTGAAGTAAAGGACAGTAATGGGGTGGATTATAACAATGTTTCCCAATCTCAGTCCACCAACAATGATGTTTATTTTCCACCTTTATGGCCTCCAAGATTTTTGAGAGTTTTTTCCAATCTCATATATTAAAGAATGTTTTTTTTTAATATTTACTTATTTATTTGAGAGGGAAAGAGAGAGAGCATGAGCAGGAGGAGCAGGGCAGAGAGAAAGAGAATCTCAAGCAGACCCCGTGCTGAGCACAGAGTCTGGTACGGGGCTCGATCTCACAACCCTGAGTTCAGGACCTTAACAAAATCCAAGAGTCAGATGTTCAATGGACTGTGGCACCCAGGTGCCCCTAAAGAATGTTTTCAATGACCTCATCATAGATAAACCTATAACTTAATTGAAATATCAAAAATAGGACATAGATTTCTATCGCTATTTTTGGTAACACGAAGTGGCAACTATTGGGACAAAGGGTTTTCATTTTCTAGCATCCACTATACACCACAGCATGCTACAGTAAGAACTTTCTATACATTATCAGATTTACTCATCACAACTGCTCTACAGAGTGGATATCATTACCCCCATTTTACAGGTGAAAACATTGTTCAGCAACTTATGGCTGCCAAGGTGACAAATAGTAGAGCTGAGATTTGGATTTGGGACAGCATGTCCAAAATCAGATGCATTTATAGTGTACTACCTCTCCCAGGAAGAATTTTACTTTTATAAGAGAAAAAAATTTCTCAAGACTCTAAATCTTAGAAGACATTTATTACATAGACATTTGTAAGAAATATCCAGACCCTATAATTGATGATGGGCATCTAAGAACTATGTGGTAACTTCCTATGTGTTCTGAGGCCTGAGACCCTGAGTCCAGGAGGGAGCTGGGAAAGACACCAGGGTGAGCCAGGTGTAGGCCTTGCCCTCTGGGAACTCTGCCCAAGTGGGGAGAAAAGGTAAGCATGCAGAAAACCGAAACATATGGAGGCTACCTGGGGTAGGGGTCATCTCTAAGCTGAAGCTCGAGGCTTGGGGAGGTGGTCAGAGAGGAGTTGGCCAAGACATCTTCCCTGGCATGGGGTTCTTGCTGCTATTGCTGCAGCCTACAGTTCAGAATCCAGGGCCCACATGGGGAAGCCTCACCCAACCATGTTCCCAGTTGCACAAAGCACTGGGCCTGCCAAGCCTAGTCCCTGCCCACCTCCCTGTCAAGATCTGCCCTTGAGATCTGCTCATGAGGTATCGAGGCTCTGAAGAAGGCTCTCCGCACTCTCCTATCTTGTAGCCGAGGAACCTATCTTGGTAAAGGCGGGACCAAGATAGGTCCTGGGATGACGGACTCGGGAAAGGCAGAACTGGCGACCCCCGCAAGGCAGAAGAGGAACACTTCCTCCCCAACCTTCTCCTGTTCCCACCTGTCTCCGCATCCCTTCAGGTCATTCCAGAAGGCCCCCACGTGATTCTGTTCATCTGTTATCAGTCAAGGCATCTCCTGCTGAAGTGGCTGGTTAGCCCCCATGCCCCGGCTTCCCCTGAGAGAGGCACAAAGCTCCAAGGAGACAGGGAAAAGCTTGGACCGCTGCCCCCGGAACAGGTCGAGGCTCTAAGTCCCCAGGTGTGCGAGAAGGGTGCCAGGTGCCAACGCGGGGGAGAGAGACCTGGGGCCCAGAGGTGAAGCCTGGAGGCCTGGCAGCAGAGTCCTGTCTCTGCCTGTCTATTCCTGCAATGCACATATTCGCCGAAGGGAAACACCTTACCAGTGCATTTATAAACTGACATTTTGAGGGCTTCAGAATGTCAGTGCTGGAAAGGGCCATAGAGACCATGATATGGGCAAAAGGGAGGTGCAGGTAGGCAAAGCAAGGTGCCCAAGTTGCTTGGCTAGTGAGGGTCAGGCCTAGCTCCCGACTCCCCTCCAGTCAGAGACGGCCCGCCCTTCCCCAGTGCAAGGCAGTCAATTATTTGCTTGCTCACTGCAGACTTGCAACAGATGGAACATTCCTGAGAAACAGGACCACTCATTAGATGATTCAACAAACATCCACAGAACTCGGAGGGAGCCAACAGTGGAGGCCAGGGAGTCTACAACTCAATGGGGCGGAGGGGAACCCATGGCTAGGAGATGAAATGCATTTAACACCATGTCTGGCCCACAGTAAGAACTTGATCACTGGGGGCTTCTACAAAAGCCTTCTAGTAAGATAGAAATATAAGGGGGAGGGGTGGGCAAGGGTCAGACTGTGACCAAATTCACACAGATACTGAGAGAATGGGATTATCTCTGGACACAATGAGGATGCAGGGTTGAGGGTAGAGGAAAGAAATCATCAGATTGTAGGAAGGTCGCTCTGGCAAAACTGGGGGGTAGGGTGGGTGGATGGGGGTAAAGAAAAGGAGAGTTAGCTGCACGGTTCTCAAGAGAGTCCCACGTGAATGGTAGGATATGTATGGTGGCCTTTACCAAGATAGGTTCCCGGGCTACAACTTTATGGGAGGAAAAAAATGAGGTTAATGTAGATAAAGTTATTTTGAGATGCCTAAGGGACATCCAAGGGTTCCGGGGGGGCAGAGGGGGCATCCTGATGGCATTAGTCTTTCCAGATCTATACTTCAGGAAGAAGGTCTGAGCTTGAGCAACGAATATGCAGAAGTCAGCCCCCAGGTAATAGTCAAAAGCAGCAAGGGCTGGTAAGATGTAGCCACTCAATGAATTTTCATTAAGATCCTACTGTTTGTCAGGCTCTGTAAGAAGTGGGAAGGGTAAAGCAGAAAAGAAGAAGGCAAGGGTCCCTACTCTCAAAGAGGTTACGATCAGGTGAGAAGAGCCAGAGTACACCGAACACGCACACGAAAATTAAAAGAAAAGGAAACCAGGAGCTAGGGAGAGCACCCAGTGCTAAACCTGGTGCGGTGTGACGGCATCAGCGGTATGGCTCCTTTGCCTTTCCCCGGGGAAAGGGTGTAAGGAGCATGAGAGAAAGGTGAAGACTCTGAGCTAGGGACCCCACTAGCCAGGGCCAAGGACAGAAAGCACAGTGCCTGACCCCAACATGTCACGTAGACCAGGATGTCCTGACTTCTGACCCACACTCTCATCTGGAGGCAATACCACCACCTCCAAACTCAACCCCCCCACCCCTGCCCAAGAATAATTCTAGCAGTTCCTCATTCCATTTGGAAACTGAGACAGTCACTGAGCCCAGGGCTAGGTGCCAGGGATGGGCCCTCGAACAGTTCCAAGGAGGACCCTGGCCCTCAGGCCGTTCCTGTTCGAACAGGAGACACACAGGTGCAAATGCCCCTGGCACCAATGTCTCAATAAAGCAATTGCAAGATGTACTAAATGCTGTGAAAAAGAGCAACAAAAGGCTAAAGATAACAGGGAGTGATCCACTTTAGGCAGGAGAAGCAGAAAGCAAGCCTCTGTTGGGGAGTGGGCTGGGAGGAGTGCCATTGAAGGTGAGCCTTCGAATTTGCCCTAGAAACGACTGGGGTGTGGGCATTTTAAGCAGAAGGAAGGGTGTGTGCATCGGCTCAGTGGCAGGAAAGAGCTTGACACATTTGGGAAACTGAGTGGCAGCCAGCAGGGCCAGAGGCCAAGGCTGGGGAACAAGAAGTGATTAACACTGGCAACACAAACAGAGTCACATCACTGGGGCTCAGCCGGCTGCACCAAAGCCACTGAAGGGTTCTGCAGGCTGGGCATGACCCGATCTGGTTTCCATCTTAAGGAATTCCTGGCCAGCAGAGGGCCTAAAGATGGGGGTGAGGGGCTGGTTTTTTCTGAGCAGGCACTGCCTTAAGGCGGTCCTCAATCACACAGCCTGGTGGCCCTTTATTCCACCCACAGTCAGGGTCAGGCCTCCATCTGCAGAGAACTTTTCCTCCTTGGATCTCCTGCCCGGGCCTACGTGCCTCCCAGAAAGTCCCATAAACTCCCTAAAGTGTTTCCAACAGACTGCACTGATGTGTTGGCCAATGGATGCTTTTGTAAAAGGACACAAAATAACAAAATGAAACCACTCCCTCATTTCTGATGGAAATTTGTTTCCTCCTCCACTGCTTGCCATTAGACCCCAGCCTGAGCAATTGTCTTTGCTCTTTCCTCTGTCTCCACGTATTTTCCAAAAGGCCATGAACATGTGTACAACCATGAACAATAACAAAGAGCTATAAATTCTTATTGATCCCAGAAGGTTGGCAATTTGAAACAATAAAAATATGTCCTGTTTCTCTCAAAAGAACATTCTGGAGACACAAAAGAGCTTTGTTAAAACAAATGAGTTTGGGGTATACTTCGGGCCTGATGGTGGCCTCAAGTCACCAGGTATTGATGGAACAGGCAACTCCAGACACAAAGTTGGAAAGACACCCCCTCAAACACAGCCCCACCCTGCCCCCCTCTCCTGAGGTCAATTCCTCATTGGTCAGCCCACATCTTGACTCCAGCAAGTTTCCTATATAGCTCTTGGCCACTACCGTTTTCAGGAGTTAGAATTCTCAGCCTAAAGAGAAAGTCCCCTTTGTCCTCACATCCATGATTTAATTTACATTCTCCTGAACACTCCATTCACTTTGTTTTCAGGCTAAGAAGTCTCACAATTGTACTAGATCCTGAATTTGAATTTCCCTGTGTTTCCACTGTTTGGCAATTTGCCCAGGTCAGCCACTGGACAGTCCCAGAATTCAACTCTACCTTAGAGAAAAAACAGCAAAGCTCATGATTTCTTATTAGAGTTCTAACTACTGTCATCTATTTTCTTTCGATTTCTGTATTTTTGTTTTTCAAAACACACAGATGTGTATAAGCACACCTACACCCAGATGCATACATATCACCTATTCTCTGAAAAATCAGGGAAGTTTCCAGTCTTCTCCAAATGGGTCACATTCCTAGGAAGCTGTTCTCCCTTTGTTCCCCAGATTTCAGAAGGGTGCCCTTAGCTGCATTTTTTTTCTGCCTTTCTCACCCGGATGCACTCCTCCCAGCATTCCTGGAGCCTCCAATACCATGATTCACGAGACCAGGAGAACTGACTTTCTATGCTTTTGTCTCTCTGTTCTTGCCTATAAGCTTCTTTTATATGCAAATGAAAAAACTTTACCAGAAATGGGCCGAACTTGATCACAACGTAGTACAAACACAAAGAAATGTCAAGTCCTAATAAAAAGCATGTAGTAAATTAGTTAGGCAGCACTATGGAAGAAATTGTTCTTTGCTCTTTAGACAATCTTGAAGGGAAAACAGAGTATTGCTGGCAGCATCTGGCTTACCTGAATGTATTATAATCCACCATCTTTGTGTGCTTGCAGTCAGCGGCTGTAAATACCTGCTTGATCTCTCTGGATTTTGATTCTTCTTCTTTCAGCTTTTGTAAGATAAGTTCAATGCTGCTCATGGGAAACTAGAAGGGGGAAAGGAAAGGAAGGATATTAAAACATGCCTGAGACATAGGGAGCCCAATCTTTCTGATGGCCAGCAAAGAGACTTCACACTCTGAACCTGAGCACAGCTGGGCATGGCTGTCCATAGAGACCAACGCAGAGGAAATACCACTAGAATTAAATCTCTTCAGTTGCAGTTTAGGACAAAGAGCAACATCAGCATAGGCCCAGATCTGAGAAAAATGAGCTTAAGGGACAGTAAACTGCAGGAATCAGAAAACAATCCCTCAGCCTTCTCACCTGAACCCTTGGACTATGTTGGGAGACCCTAATGGAGAGGATGGGGATTCACAATTGGATAAGTGGACCCTCATTTTCTCCCGATCTCAAGAGTGGGCCCCCCTGGGGACTATTGGCCATCAGATGATGCACTGAACAGAGCACAGCTGGGTGTCAAGAGATCCATATGCACTGGAATCCCCGACCTTCACTCTCTGGCAGCCCCCAGTTCCTGTCTCCTACCATGTGATTAGGTTTTAGACTGTAAAAATACTGCTTACTCAATCCAGTAAAGTATAAGCTTGTAAATAATTACAGCTAAGAGCTTAAAGAGAGAGAGAGAGAGAGAGAGAGAGAGAGAGAGAGAGAGAAGATTACACATGAAAGATTAAAAACATTGATGTTAATTTAGTATAAAGGTCTCTCTTCCACCAGGGGGTTTGAGACCTATCACAGACCCCCATCCACCCCACCGTTCCGCATTGCCTTTCATCTATTTCCGTGATTGGATCTATTAGCTCTTTTGCAAAGATATTAAAGAGTATATTAATCTTGGGGTCCCTGGGGGGCTCAATTGGTTGAGAGGCTGACTCTTGATTTCAGATCAGGTCATGATCTCAAGGTTGTGAGATTGAGCCCGACATCAGGCTCCGTGCTCAGTTTATGGCTTGGAGCCTGCTTAATATTCTCTATCTCCCTCTACCTCTGTGCCTCCATCTCTTAAAAAAAAACAAAAAAAAAGAGTGTATTAATCTTTTTCTGCTTAGAAAGCCCTTGTTAAGGGTAGTTTTAAAATAATGCAGTTTTCACTTGAGATGCTAATACCAGATAATGTCCTACCCTGCTTTTATCTTTCTGAAAGGAGAAAAGCCCTTCATATCAAATAGACACATATATATATACATATACACACACTATTTATATAAACTATACGATAACATATATAGTATGTTAACATTTGCATGTATATACATAACACATATATACATATATAATACACACCTACAATACATATATACATATATAGTACGTATATGCATACACACACACACACACACACACACACACACACACGGATGTTAACACATAGGTTCACCCTGTGTTTGAAAATCGAGTCCTAATTCACAATAGCTATTGCAAATTGTACCCTAAGCTTGCTATGGGCCCCCCAGAGCTAAGCGCTTCACACACATTACTGCATCTCCTCTTCGTAGTTAATTCTCTGAAACGGATCAGCTGTGTAGAGATGAGCAAAGTGGAGCTCAGGGAAAATATGGGTCTCAAGCCTCTCAGCCAGGAAGCGTGGAGCCACGTTTCCCAGCCGAGCCTGCTGGTCTCCAGCAATCTAACTGCCCTATTATTGAACCTCTTGACTGAATTCAGTGCTTTTGAAGGGCTACCAGTTCACGGTTTTATGACAAGCCCAAGTCCTAACCCCGCGAAAGGAGAATCGGTGCAGCGGCGCTGGAAGGTGCTGTCTGGGCCTACTATCCAGAGAGGCTGCAGAGAAGAGCTGATGGCCCCCACCTGCCATACCTTCGGCCATACTCTGCCCAGGCTGTTCTCCTCCCAACGACAGTGCAACAGGGGCACCAGAGCTGAGCCATTCCAGCCTGACATGGCACTTCCGGCACTTCCGTGAGCAGCCTTTGCTCCCAGGCTCCACCTCCCCATCGGCCTGGCTGACACTTTCTCAGAGCTGCACCCTGTCTTGAGGCCTTTCCTGCACCCACCTCTCCTTCCTTGTCCTGAGGCCTTTCCTGCACCCACCTCTCCTTCCTTCCCTCTCTTTTCTCAGGAGTCAGACCTACATCTCAGGCTCCCCACCTACTCTTGCTCCCTCCTCTTTGATCCTTCATATGCATTTCTCCCAGGACATCCCTTGTTTATTTAACTCAGCCTTGGTACCTGCTGCTCAGAGGACCCAGACAGGATGATATGATAAACACAGAGAGACTGATCTTAGCAACTTACCCTTGAGCATTTTATATAAAAATGAAACAGAACTGGTACTGTGTATAGATATAGATATATAGATATCGAAGTATAGATATAATTGGCACATAAATATTATTACTTAGAGGCAGACTTTTAAAATAAATCATTTCTAGGGATGCCTGGGTGGCTCAGCAGTTGATAGGGAGCCTGCTTCTCCCTCTGCCTATGTCTCTGCCTCGCTCTCTGTCTCTCTCATGAATAAATAAAATCTTTAAAAAAAATAATTGTTTCTAGGTGGATTTTTCACTATTAGGCAATATCTCTCAAATGTACATGTTTGCACACCAAACCGGTCCACACTTAAAAAACTCAAGATTTTATCGAAACATTAGTTTGACAGAACAGCAACACCATACTAGTGCTTTTAGGAACAGTACCCATCTGCCATATTGTTTCAAACAAAAAAAAATTCTCTGAGCTCACTGCTGCCAATTTGTCCTTGAACTCTTATTCGGGCCTCAGGTAGCTCCTGTTATGGAAAGCTGCAAGCCCAGCAACTCTCAGGTTCCCTTGGGGTTTCTGTTTGTTTAGCGCTTGGTCTTCCGTGTAGGCCTGTGCCAATTAACAGGGACAGCACAGTGTGTGGCACCAGATTTTCTTCCTTTCCTATAGCTGCTGAATTTCTTTATGAAAGCACTGTCAGCGTCAGCAAAAAAACCAGGAAACTTGATTCAACCCTGGGCTCTGCCTCCTGCCTGTGCCTGGCACCCCTGTGCTGCTGGGCAGTGCCCCGAGGACCCTGCGGGTAAACAGTAGACCGGGACCTGGGGCCAGATCCATTATTCGCGCAGATCCATTATTCATGGCCACATGTGTGAGTGCACAATGTAAAACTGGTGGCAGGATGAAGACAAAAAGGCCTGGAGAAAGAAAAACACAGACTGCAGGCGCTAAGGGGCAAGTCGAGAATTACACAGCTCACCATGTCAGAATTCGTCTCCATATAGTTTAAGGTATACTCGTCGGCGTTGAGCAAAAGAAACAGGTAGCCATTCACGTTCACTGTGGCCCCAATATACAACTCCTCGGCCTTGATATATTCGGATAGTTCACTTTTAAAGACCTCTTGTCCAGGCTTCTTAACACGAATTCTTTTCAAGAACTTCCCACCAGTAATCCCTATAGAAAAAGAGAAAAGTTAATGAGTAGCCTTTCTTCTTCAAAGAACCATACAACTTGCCTTTAGAGTTCCTTCATGCTCAAACACAGGCCAGGCAAGTGAGCTTGTGAACTCACACTGCCTATTCTTCTCAGACCTGAGGGAAGAATGAGGCAGTGGGGGAACAATAGGCTCCCTAGGTGAATGTGTAAAGAAAAAAAAAAAAGTATGGCATTCCAGCCTTTTCTTTCCTCTCTCTACTCCCTTCCCAATCCAAACACTTAAATAAACAGTAAGCGCCTGCTATATGCCCAGCAGCATACAGAGAACCAGGACGTTAGGAAGATACTCTGCTTCAGAGCACGTCTGAACAGTACCACGTGGAAAATTGCCCACTTGAGCTTATTTCCACCTTCTTGTCCCCGATGAGGTCTTAAATTTATTCCAACACTCAGATTAAGTGTAAGATTAAGATGCCTTCCTTCTAGAAAGGAGCTTACTTAACGGTTTGAAGATAAATCTGCGAGTCCCACAACTTTTTCTCCTCTACAGGCTAAATATCTGTTAATTAATATCTATCTATTGCTTTCCAGAATTCTGACCATTCCATCTGCTCTCTTTCGTGGGTTATCTGGGTGGGTGGTTTTTGTTTATTTGGTTTTGGTTTTGTTTTTGCCTCTTGGAAAGCAGCAAGCAGAACTGAAGATGGATCTCCAGTATCTTTTCATTGATACTGAACTGAAACCTTCAGCCATCTGAATATAACCTGAAGCCAGATGAGCTCTGGGGGTCAGCTTCATCACACCCCTGCCACATTCAAAAACTAGAGGTGGTGGAAAGACAGAGGCTCTGGAGCCAAACAGAGCTGGAGGCCAATCCTGGCTCTGTTGCTTGTTGGATGATCTTTAGGAGTTTAAATCTCTCGGAATCCCTCTGAATACTCACTGGTAAAATGGGAATAAAATTTGTAAGGAGTGATGAAATGTGCCTTTCAGATCACCTATTGTGGGGAACACAGGTGACAAAGGTCCTAGTGGTTATGCTCTGACACCTATCCCTGGGTTTGGACTGAGGTCATGCTTTCCCACAGGCTGCTGCCAACAAATGCCTGGATAAGGCAAGAATACCAAGGCAGGCCCATTCCGACAAGATGGAGGCTCCTGAACTAGTGATTTCAGCTCTTGGGTTCCTGGTCAGCCTTGCTTAAATGTGATTAGACTCTCCCTGCAATCTAAGACTTTCTTCCTTCCTTCCTGCTATCCTTCACAGGAGTCAGATATACACAGCAGTCCAACGGCTCTCCTGGCCTCTTCTGGCTCCTTCCACAATTTCCCTTGCCAACATTTTCCCTAATGCATCTTTTGTATATTCAGTCCCATCTTGGAGCTCACCCCTTGGAGGATCTACACTAACACAAAATTTAATGTCATAATTTAATGTCATGAAGCTTTTCTAAGGTAACAATACGTAATCGTGGCTGCTATTATTACTAGTAAGCTTGTAATTGACTTCTATCACCTTGTTTTATAAAGGCTGTCATCTGGCCATAATTTCCCCTATTCTTAGATGTACAGAGTTGATTTTTTTTTTTCCTGTAGGCTCCACACCCAACATGGGACCTGAACACACGACCCTGAGATCAAGAGTCACACGCTCTACTGACTGAGCCAGCCAGGCACTCCCAGAGTTGATTTTTTGATCTTTAAGAGCATGACTTTCTATTTACTCCTATTTGATTTCATATTTTATGATCTGATTCATTACTGAAATCACTATGCAGCCTGACTTAGGTACACAGAGTGGCTCCCATCAGCTCGTAAGAGCTGACCTAAATTTTTAGGGATTTTGCAAGCCAGTCATTAGTGTTACTTGCTTGAAATGGACTATGGTGAGGCATCTACACTGTGACAACTGGCAAGTGTTATAGATCAGGGCTTTTAAAACTTTTTTCAGAGAGCCAATTCACCAGCACACCACTGACCATTCTTCCCAAAAGTGTCTTCAGCACAGACAACAGTCTTAAATATGTCAGGACAAAGAGCAGAGCCCTAAAGTTCCATAATTCAGGAAGTCAAAATCAATGGCTCTCCTCAGCAACGTCCACTGTATCGGCACGCCACAGCAAGGCATTCTGTGGGCCTGAGTGCTGGAACTTTGGCATGAGCCTCGACAGACAAACCAGAGGAATACAGACTCTGAAGATTAAAATTTGTTAATCTGGGATTGTCTTATAGTTAAGGAAACATTTTGTAAGTGGTACTATCCAAAATAGAGATTTCCTTTGTCTTGCTCTCTTTGCAGGGAACTGGTGGTAGACAGACCATGATTCTGAAACCCCCGGATTCCACAGAGGAACCTCAGAGGCCACAGCCAAGAGGAGGCATCCAGAGTCCCTTAGCCCTGAGCCAACCAAACTGTTCCTCTTTCATCATTTTACAAGTCTGGGTTCCCATTTAAGAGATCTTTATAAAATGAACTCCAGTGGTTACAAGAAAAAGAAAAAAAGAAAAAGAAGAAAAGAAAGAAAAGAAAAGAGAAAAGAAAAGAGAAAAGAAAGCCACCATCTTAGTCATCTAGGCCATAAAATCAGACCACACTCTCTAACTTTCAAAAGAAAGACAGCTACTTGTTCTGAGAAAATTGCTGTAAGAGCTGTCTCTTACCTGAATTCCTCTCTATAGGTTCAAACACTGAGATCGTGTCATCACTGAGAAAGTATGAAATAACAAACATCCTGTCCACATCCGCACATTTGTGTGTGATGAGTTTTGCAAAAAACCGGAGTGTATTGCTTATGTTGCCATAGCTAAATGAAGAGAAATGAGGGTTACAGCCTTATTACAAATGTTTAAAAAAAAAAAACCTGCAAAAGGTGTGCTATGTTTTTTTTTTTTTTATTAAGGTATAACGGACTTACAACATTATGCTAGTTTCAGGTGTACAACATGATTCGATAGGATCACTGAAATAAATCTATTTAACATCCATCATTACCACATAGAGTTATACATTTTGCTTCTTGTGATGAGAACTTTTAAGATCTACTCTCTTCGCAACGTTCAAATACACAATACAGTATTACTAACTATAAACGCCATACTGTGTATTACATCCCCAGGATTTATTTTATAACTGCAGGTTTGTACCTTTTGACACTTTCACCCATTTCCCCCACCTCCCCTACCCACCAGGTGTGCTATGGTTTTAAGATAGTAGCGTGCACTCTCTAAAGTTGAAAAAGTTCAACCACCCTCTTAAGGCTCTAAATCTACATGAAGAGGAGTTATTCTCAGTTTATTAAAATATCTCTTATTCTTTAGATGTCCAGGGTAACCCACTGGGAAAATGTACCCAAAACAAAGGTAAACACACTCCTCAAACCAGCTACATCGAACAGCTGTTTCCTACTCACGAGGCTGGTCAGCGACCACAACAATCACATCAGCAGGAAGGACAGGCATCTGGCCCTTACTGGTCCAGCAGCAAGAGGATGTGCCCCACCGGTGCCTGGAGCCACTTCCCCCATGTTCACCTCCTACATTCTCAGGCCCATTTCCTTGCTCCCTTCCAGCCCCACATCCTCTCCTCCCTGAGCCACCCCGCCCCCGTTCTCCAGCATCCCTTCAACTCTCTTTAAGAGAAAAATTACCTCTTCCTTTTCAAATGCTGTATTAAATATTACAGACCTACTCCTTCATAGCACTTATAACCCATATTGTGAGTGGCTATTACTGGTCTGTTTTCCCAGGGCAAGGATGGTGCCTTATTAATCATTGTCTGATACTAAGTACTTTTTACATTATAAATACTCGCTAAATGTTTGCAGGAAGTGGTTAGAAGATCCATATAGATTCAAATTTGCACTCAGAATTCTACACATGAATAGAATAGCCTGAAAGATTGAAGAAGGGATCAAATTCTAGAATGCAAAGTTCCCAAAGTTGACTGCCTGGTCACTGAAGAAATTAATTTATGGTCCATCAGCAGAAGCATGTCTTGTGGAAATCAGCTAGTAAATGGTGGCCTTTGTAAAATACTAAACCTGTGGGGAGGGCTTTGGTAATGAAAATCATTACCCCAAGGAGGCACAGAGTAAAATAAACCATGGACTTCATCACTTCCTTGTCACGACTCAAAGCAGGGAGGCCCTCACTTTCAGATTCTCCTATGCCTAAGTTCATTCTTTCTTTGTGGTCACAGGAATGAAAATACAACAAAACGACAACAATAAGAACAAAACAAAACAGAACAGAACCTGTATTTCTGACTTGCTTTTCTCTGTCCCCCTCTCCAACTGCCCAAGGAAGTAGGGCTAAAAAAGCATGGTGCCAAGATTCCCAGCTACATGGGTTTAAGGCCTCATGGAAGATTTAAAGAAGCAGCTTGGGGGGCTAGCCTCAGAGAAAACCGAGGGCAAAACAGCCAGGGCTCCACAAGCTCTGTCTTCTTAGTTCCTACTTTCTCTGGCTTCAGACAGACCTCAGAAAGCATGGGGGCAGCTATACCTTGTCAGCCATCTTGTCTGGTACTTAACTGGATTTATAAGCAACAGATTTGGTAACCCCTGTCTCAAGAAGGACCCATTAACTTTCACAGGCGCCAGAAATATCACAGAAATATCAACTGAGGAAGATTTAACATCAGGCCACATGAACACTACTGTAAATGTAGCTTCTTAAAACTTACATACATTTGGAAGTGTGTATGTTAAGCATGGGTTTTTCACATTTAAAATGCCATTTTTTCACCTAAGTCTTGTGTTCTGGAGAGCTCGTCAGTCAGGAATAATTTACTCAAACAAAATCTTAGAGCAGCAGTTCACAAAGTTTGTTGTGTTTAAAAGTCACCTGGGGAACTTGTTAAATATACAGAATCCAGTCCTACCCCTAGAGATAGGGATTCAGTAGTTAGCTTGCATCTCCAGAAACCTGCATTTTTAATAAGCTCTCCCAGGAGATTCTGATGAAGTGGTCCCTGGAGCATACTTTGAAAAACACTGCAAGTATCTTCAGCTATTTCCTTGACTAGTAAGCTAATATCAAAATTCTCTAAACTCTCTTTTTATCACAATACTCCTCACACTCAAAAAACTAGCATTTTCTCTGGTTCCTATTATACCACCTCATATCGCTCCATATGGCTTTCTGGGACAGTGACAGGTTCAAACACATACACCTACAGCTACTTGTCATAACTGACTATGACATAGAGTTGACCCTTGAACAACACAAGGAACTGCCTGGGTCCACTTATACATGAGTTGTTGTTGTTGTTTTATAAACATAGTACTCCAAAAGAATCACTTGGTCATCCACTTCTCAGTGTATATTCACTCCCTTGATGATCTCTTCTAGGATCAAGTCTTTAAATACAAAAAAAAAAAAAAAAAGCCTTTAAATACCACCTACATGCTGAGGACTTCCAAACTTCTATTTCTTACTCAGATCTTTCTCCCAAACTCTACTCAGTATTTCCATCTGATAGTTAATAGACATCTCACACTTCACTTGTGCCCAAATTAAACTTCTGTTCTTGCCCCAACCTGCTTTTAAGATTTGAGAGAGAGAGAGAGAGAGAGCGAGCATGAGTGAGGGGGAGGGGCCCAGGGAGAAGCAGGCACCCCTCTGAGAAGGGAGCCCTATGCAGGGCTTGATCCCAGGACCCCAGGATCATGACCTGAGCCAAAGGCAGATGCTCCACTGAGCCACCCAGGTGCCCCTAAACCTGCCCTATCTACAGTCTTTTCCATAGACGGCAACCCTATCCTTCCAGCTGTTCAGGCCAAAACCTTGGGAGTCATCCTTAATGCCTCTCTTTCAGATTTCATATCCAAAGCTGTCAGGGAATCCCATTAGCTCGACCTTCAAAATAGTTCCAGAATCTGCTATGTGTCATCACTTTCACAGCACCCACCCAGATCCAAGTCATCCTAACTTTTCTCTTGGACCACTGTAATAGTCTCTGAACTAGTTCTAACTCCCATCATTGTCTTTCTCAACCGCTCCACTCATCACTCAAAGTCAAAAGAATCCTTAAAATGGTCTTTCAAGGCCTCTGTAGCATCTGATCCCCCACTACCTCTCCTAATCTGTTTCTGTTGCCCTTTACTCACGTCTTCTACCCATGTTGGCCTGCTTCATGCTCCGGACCATTACACCAACTGCTCCTTCTGCCTACAACAGGTTTCCTTTCCTTGCTAAGGTCCATCCAGACCACACTATTTTTAAAAATGAAACCGAGGGTGCTCCTCAGCCCTGCCCTGCCAGATCCTCCTTATTCTTCTCACACTTCTCCATACTTCTGGAATGCCCTTAGGTGTTATCTGTAGCATGCACTGTCTGCCTCCCCCAGCCAGACTGTATGTTCTATGAGAGTAGGGTTATGTGTCTGTTTCATTCACTGATGGATCTCAAGCCCCTAGATGTGTTCGGCACACAGGTATTCACAGTACTCTGTGAATATTTGTTGACTAAGAAAATGAATGGCTCGCTCAGGGCTATGTAACCCCTGAAGACCACAAAAACAGCAAGAGCTGTATTCTTGTGGTTGGAAGAGAGATGAAGGCTTATTTTTATGGATGAGAAAAAAAACTTTTTAAGAGAAAACAGCATGACTGATGGTGACAGCAGGTAGACAACATCTGAAGCAAGGCAGAGATTAAGATTAAACCATGAATTTTTGGATGCTCTATAGCTATGAATAGCACAACTCTGGGATAACAGCCTTCCTGGTGGGAAGTCATCTGTCTCTTCTATCCATAAGAATGAGAAGGGTGAAGCTTATTCTATTTGCTTACTTATTTATCCATTGCTTCTCTTCTTGGACAAAATATTTAATGAGCTCCAAGAAGGTAGCCAGCGCTGTTCTAACTCTGAGGGACACAGCAGAGCCAGTCCCTGCCCTCATGGTGCTCTTGAACCAGGGGAACACCACGATTACATAAACCGATTACATAAACAAGTAACTGCCATACACTGTGGGAAGTTCAGGCTCTGTGGCAAGAAAGTAAGCTCCAAGAGACAGGCCTTTCTGGGTTCAAATTCTAGTTCAACTAAAAATTAGCTGTGTGAGCTCAGGCAAATTGCGTATCATCTCTGACCCCCCAGTTCCCTCATGTGAGGAATGGGTACCACAGTATTATTTACTTTATGAGATTGTTTTGAGGAATAGATGAGCTCAAGTATCATAAAGTAGTTAGCACACCATAACCATAAACTGCTTGTTAGTAGTGGTAATATTATTACTATTACTACTACTACTATTACTACTACTCCTAAAGGTATGACCAGTAGAGTACTATGGGTACACACAGAACAAAGTAATTCCACCAGTGCAGCCAGAAAAGATATTCTGGTTCTCCCAAGTCAGACTAGACAATCTGCTCAGCAGGCCATCACAGTGAATTTGTACCCAGAAGATGAAGGCCTTTGTTCCATCAAAAACCTGATGTGCTCTAATTTGGAACTATTTCCTCCTCAAATGATTCAAAGTTGATCACCATTAACCTCATACAACAGTTAGTACCCAGGAAGTTTTTAACAGCAATGTACATATAACCAACGTATGTCACACACAACCGTACATCTCAATCCACAGTGTACTTGCATTAAGAACCCATTTCTGCATGCTCTCTGAGATCATCTTCCTTAGGTTCTCACAGTTTTAAAACCTTGAGTTATTCACACTCATGTGTAAATCTCCAGCTGAATGTGCCAGTTACTATGGAAACAAGGTCACTGTGTAGGAGGAGCTTGAGGGAAGTGTATTCCTAGCATGGAACAAGCAGTGGACAGAAAAAAACAAAATTAGACACATTTGTGCCTGTACCACCAATGGCCCAGCCAGGGCAGCAGGACAAGAAGGTGGAATGCTGTCTACAGTCAGTGTCCTGTGGGCAAGTTGATGTGGTGTAGACAGAAAGAGAGACTAAAGGCAACGACCCACAAGGAGCTGTTCCCCCCTCCCCGGGGTTCCAGGAGCAACACCCTAGATCATATTTCATCTTGTTTACTTATAAGAAAAATTCCCTCTCCTTTTACAATAGGGACATTCTTCTTGCCTGCCTCCTTCGGGTGGCTGCCCTAAAAAGCAGCAGTTAGTGAAAAGTATCCATCAGAAGTCCTGCCCTGTAAACTCTTATCTGTAAGGAGGATTGAGTATGAGTTAGTGTCCCTCTTCTGTGATTGGAATTAGTGGTTCTCAAAGCCCGGTGTGCATCAAAACCATCTGGAAGGCTGATTAAAACACAGTACAGGTCCTACCACCCCCAGAGTTTCTGCCTTAACAGGTCTAGGATGAGGCACAAGTAGCAGTATTTCTAACCAGTTGTAGAACCATCAGTTCTACAACTTAAAAAACAGAACTCTAAAATCCTTAAAAATAAGGGATTTTTTATTTTTTATTTTTTATTTTTTATTTTTTTTTATTTTTTTTATTTTTTAAATAAGGGATTTTTAAAAAAAATATTTTCCTTTTAACTAATCTCTACACCCAGCATGGGACTCAAACCTACAATCCCCGAGATCAAGAGTCACATGCTCTTCCAACTGAGCCAGCCAGGCGCCCCAAGGATTATTTCTTAAAATGGCAAAAGCCAGGGGCACCTCGGTGGCTCAGTGGGTTAAACATCTGTCTTTGGCTCAGGTCATGATCTCAGGGTCCTGGGATTGAGCCCCACAGCAGGCTGTCTGCTCAGTGGGGAGCCTGCTTCTCCCTCTGCCACTGCCTGCCACTCTGCCTGCTTGAGCTCTCTGTGTCAAATAAATAAATATAATCTTAAAAAAAAAAAAAGGCAAAAGCCTTCATGTCATGGCCAAGACAACCTTCTATGTATTCTATATAATTCTTAATATGTTTTCACCACTTTTACAAATAGAGCAAAACTTTTCTTCTGTCTACGTCAAAATGTTCTACAATTGTATCTGATCCCATTTAACTTTATCAAATTCTGGAGGCTTTTTCATCTCTTTCTTCTGGTCTTACTACATGTTTCCTTTATCATTTTTCATCACCAGTTCTCCTGATTCAGTATTTCCCCTCGCATAGGACTTCGATGTTTAGCCCGCATCTTATTCAAATGTTTGCAACATTCTCCCACCACTTTTTCCCCAACTTAACTTCTCCAGGGTCTGCTCTCCCTGCAGAAATAAAAAGGAGCCATGGGTAGTGCCCACATTCTATACACATGATGGAGCAGCAGATTTTTCCTTGTATATATGAGGAATACCTTTGAAAGTCCATCTTTTGAAATTATATTCAGCCATAGGAATAATCTATGGTTACTAAACTCAAACCTCTCAAGTGAAAACAATAATTGTCAAGTATTATTCTGAAAAATACTTAAGAGTCACTAAAGCCTCTATACCAAGGGTAGGAAACTATAGCATGTGGATCAAATATGGCCAGCCACCTGGTTTTGTCTGGGCTATGAGCTAAGAATGGCTTTCACGTTTTTGAATGGTTGGGAAACATCAAGAGAATATTATTTTGTGATGTGTAAAAAATTGTATGGAATTCAAATGTCAATGTCCATAAACAAAGTTTTATTGGAACACAGTCACACATTTGTTTATGGACTCTTTGGCTGCTTTCACACTATGATGACAGAGCTAGGTGGTTGTAACAGAGGCCCAATGCCTACAAAGCCAAAAATATTTATGATCTGATCCATAACAAAACATTTTACTGACCCCTACTCTATACCACTTCCTAGGGACCATCTTAAGGAGATATGTGTATGGAAAGGCAACATAATTTGGGGATAATAAAACTTTCAGGGCTTCCAGATTACACATTAAAATAATCACTCAAGTGCTCACTTCAGCAGCACATATACTAAAACTGGAATAAGGGGATGCCTGTGTGGCTCAGCAGTTTGGCGCCTGCCTTTGGCCCAGGGCGCGGTCCTGGAGTCCCAGGATCGAGTCCCACGTCGGGCTCCCAGCATGGAGCCTGCTTCTCCCTCCTCCTGTGTCTCTGCCTCTCTCTCTCTATCATAAATAAATAAATAAATAAATAAATCTTTAAAAATAAATAAATAAATAAAATAAAACTGGAATAATACAGAGAAGATTAGCATGGCTCCTGTGCCATTAGGATGGCGAGCAAATTCGTGTTTTAAAAAATAAAAATAATAAAATAACAAATCGATGGTAAGAAAGTGGAGAAAAGAGAACCCTCATTCACTGTTGGTGGGAATGCATGGGGCAGCCACTTTGGAAAACAGTATGGAGGTTCCTGAAAAAATTAAAACCACTATATGATCCAGCCATTCCACTTCTGGGTATATATCCAGAGGAAATGAAATCACTGTCCCGAAGACATACCCACACCCCTGTGTTCACTGCGGCATTACACACAATAGCCAAGACATAGAAGCAACCTAAGCGTCTAGCAACAGATAAATGGATATGGAAGATGCCACATGCGCATACGCAAAGGAATATTACCCAAACATAAAAAAGGAGGAAATCCTGCCATTTGTGACAACATAAATGGACCTCGAGGGCATTATGCTAAGTGAAATAAGTCAGAGAAAGACAAATACTGTATGATCTCTCTTACATGTGGGATCTCAAAAAACCAAACTCACAGAACAGATCAAATGGGTGGCTGCCAGAGGTGGGGGTAGGGGGTGGGCAAATGGGTAGAGGGGATCAAAAGGTATAAACTGCCAGTTATAAAATCAGAAGTCCTAGGGGTTTAACGTACAACATGGTGACTGTGGTTAACAATACTCTCTTGTATATTTAAAAGTTGCTGAGAGAGTAGATCTTAAAAGTTATCACAAAAGGAAAAAAAATCCTAACTAAGTGAAGTGACTGATGTGATCTAATCTTCCAGTGGTGATCGTTTTTTCAAAATGTATACATATCCAGTCAGGTTGCACACCTTAAGATAACATAATGTTATAGGTCAATTACACCTCAATGAAACTGGGACAAAAAATAAATAAAATAACCACTCAATTGAGGACCTCTTAATACTTGTATGTTAATCAATTTCATTAAAAAGCTATAATGGTATGTGCTTGGACTTTTAATTATACGAGCTGAGTGTCATGTCTTCGGCCACAAGGGCTACACTATAAACCCTGAACGCATTTGGGAAAGATCAGACTGGTATCACGGTTCCCTCAAGCACCTGTCTTTTTCCATGAACTTCTTGAAGTCCCTCTGATGAGGTGTGGGCACGAGGCCTATACAGGAACGGAGAGAATCCTCTTCAGAACCAAAGCCGGTGTAAGGTGGAAATTTCCTTTCTATTTTTGGAAGAGGTGGAGCCTTGCATGGAATCGAGGTAAAGTTCTCTATAACAAAACAAAGGCAAATGAAACGTCAATATTTTTTTTTTTGCCCTGATTGTGGCTGTTTTGAAAGGTTTGTTATGTTTTCAAGATGGACATGGAGAGCTTTGTGTGGACTATTTTAAACTCTTTCAAACAAAACACAGCAAAACCCTGTGAGGGTAGGTTTCAATCATGTTTATAAAAACCACAGAACTCACTCAATAATCGCCATTGGTTTGAAAGAAAGAAAGGAAAAAAAAAGAAACTGCCTGTGTCAAATAAGTAAACATTTCTCTTTTGTCATCACATCCCCATGTCTGACTATTTTTCGTTCTTTTCTGATTTTCCCAATGATAACGAAAATTCAAACTTGGAACCTTTTGCCACCCATAGCCTGTTTTAACCTGCGACTCAGCCCTCTCCTAACTTCAGCCAACACCCACTAATCAAATTCCTTTCTAAACAGGACTGATTCCTGACTGTTTTGCCTTTACCTTCCCCATCCACTGTCCCCTCCCTCCTGTGTCCACTTTTTCAGGCCTCTCTCCTTCCTCTACCTCAACGCCAGGCCATGGCACTTCCCCATCTAGTGACAAAACAAAACTAAAAGTTCCTCTCACCAGCCACCGCTCCAGGTTGCTCTTGTGACTGTCCAAGAAAAGACGGAAATTGTACTAAAATGTGACAAAGCAAAAATACCCAAAACCCGCCCAAAAAACAAAAATAAAACCGATAACAAATACACGAAACTTTAAAAATCACCTCTGCCGACTCACTCAAAGGGCGTGTTACTTGGAAATACTATTGATTTTCTTCACGTACTTCTCATCTGCGAGGAGGGAGAGATGGACAGGGAGCTGAGGACATTTATGTAACAGCCTGGGAGCTTTCAGGCCCTCATTTGTGAGGCTGTATAATCTTTGAGAAGCGTGTATGCTCTCCAGAGCGACTAGCATGTTGAACCAATGGCTCCAAGTCACTTACTTATGTTTATCCAAAGGGCAAAGAAAATGGCAGGATCTTCCCGAAAGCAAAACACAAGACAACTCATGGAATCGAACTTCTACTTCTCCAACCTTGAGTGTCCCCTAGGTGCTGCCATTCGTGACTCAAGAGTAGTTCCATATGAACAAAGATTTCCTTTTCCTCTGTCAAAGTTCTAACCGAATCAAGAGTACAGATTTAGAGCACACCTCTGTAACTGGAAACGTGCATCAGTTTGTCATCCAAGGCAACCTAATTCTTAAAATTGAGGGGTTTTTTGTGCATGTTTGTTGTTTTTGTTTTGTTTTGTTTTACTGCTGGAACGAAGAAAGGCAAAGGGTTTGAGGCTATTTCTAACTCTGATTGGAAGACATTTTCAACTTTTGCATTTCCTTAGACTTCCTTATTTCTTAGCCTTTGCACGAAATCCCCTCAAGCATAATCCCCAAAAGAGTATTGTTCTACCCTAACAGAAACCGTTCACAGAAGACATATTGGCAGAGAGAATGCCATCAAAGATTTCTCACTGGCTCAGTGAAAGGGAGCAGCCAGGCAGCCAGTACAGAAGTGACTTGAGAGCCTCCCCTCTTGCTATTTTTGTGGCAATTAAAACCTTGGTAATAAAGAGGAAAGTTCAGATCTTGGAATTAGGCTTGAACTACAGCAGACCCTATCATTGCTGACCATTAAATTAAACACGCCACTGATTGGAACCTTCATTTCAGGTAAAGGACCATAGGATGGCAGGGAAAGCTCCACATGATTATTAGGAAATTATTTGGGCCATGATCCGTTTCTTATGACAGGGGACATATACACACACACAACTCTCTCCATACTAATCTGAACAGTGTAACCAAAAGAAGACACATACTGAATCACGAAGTAATTAAGAATGCATTCTATACCTCCCCGTCAAATTACAGGTTTTATAACAGTGTTGTTTTCTTAACTACATAATTTTTGCAACAGATTTAAGTAACAAAAGAACCAATTTAGAGTTTTCCTCTGCACCCACAGTGCCATCTAGTGTATAAAAGCCGAGAATTGTCCCACTCCATCATGCTTGACTTTTTTGTACCACGTACATCTTTTTGGATCCTCTGGCCCAAGATCCAGAGAAATCTGGATAACTGTGTACATTCGCAAGGCTTCAGGCTTGCACCAGAATGTTTCCTGCCTTTGGTTTTCCATCATCCCAGCATCCTGCATGCTTCAGGTATTAAAAACCATTTGTTGGCTATGTGAAAAATTATGTGTGTTTATACACAGCATCTTCCCAAACATCTTCTCCAGCGGCATTCTGCTGAACCCTGAGACACATCTGTCTTTCCAATGGTTTGATTCCTCTAATTCCCAGTGACTTGCAAAAACATATATACCATTGTCTATCCACGATTAACTAGATTCCAACAAATTTACAGAAAGGTGCTAGGTTTTTAAAAGGAATCTTAAAAAAAAAACAAAAAAAAAATAAAATAAAAGGAATCTTAATGCCCCTTCTAATATTTGCCATCTCAGTTGGAAACAGTGCTGGAGAAAGCCTTCCATCACCTCAACGTTCATCTTGTATATTCTAGTAACCCAGATATGGACCCGGACTTGGAGAGGCCTAGAGCCTATAACATAATTTGGGAGGAAATCTTCAACACAAAGAATGCCAAATTATTATGACAAAATCAGATCCAGGGCCTTTGACTGGGGCTCCTGCAAAGGAAGAACCCTAAAGCTCAAGCTTCATTAAGTTCATTAATATCAAAGTATCCCCCTTTCTGCTTGTACCCAATATACCCAGGTCAAATGATTTGAGTCAGATGTTCATTTCTGGGTCAAATAATTAGTGAATCACACACTTTTTGAGCTCTAGCTAGAACATCCTTAGGGATCATCCATTCCTCAATCCTCTGTACTTCATAAGGGAAGAAAAAGAGGAAAAAATGTTAGATCCATTGGGGTCATGTGGTGCAACGAGAGGCAAAGTCTACTCCATTATTGCAGCCTAAGATAGCTAATTTGCTCAGATGATCATTAAAACTCTTATCTTGGATGTCCCACTGCTTCCAGCACCAAGAGTTCAGAGTTCATCAAGAGGCCAGAAATAACATCACAAAATTAAAGATGATTTAAGAATTTTGTTCTTCCATCTGCTTTGGGCTCAGGTCCTGATCCTGGGGTCCTGGGATCGAGTCCCACATCAGGCTCCCCTGCAGGGAGCCTGCTTCTCCCTCTACCTATGTCTCTGCTTCTCTATGTCTCTCATGAATAAATAAATAAAATCATTTTTTTTAAAAGAATTTGCTCATCCTTAATGTCAGTATAGCCTAATAAGTATTCAAGAGCAGTGAGAATGGCTGGTCTTTTACTAGTTTGGTTCCCAGCCACTAAGAATAGATGATAGCAAGTTCTCCTATAGTAAAGAAATAATAATCCAAGGCAGTAGTTCTAAGGTAAGAACATTTTACATTCACGTCCCCATTCCTTCAGTGAAAGAAACACATGCTGGAGCCCCTGGAGCCTTTTCTAACCTTTATGCTACAGGAAAGTCCAACAGGCCTCCATCTGCCAGTCCGTGTTCATCCACATGAAATAATGAAGGAGTGACATGCTACAGCCCAGCAGGTGAGCCAGGGCCAGCAGGAAGGCCAAGTGACCTAGGGGGGAGAGTCACATTGGAATGTTTTGTGCAAGAAGTCTATGGAATTGCTTTCTCCTTGGAATCCTTAAACACACAAAAAAAATCTTATCTTTCTTAGGAGACAAACTGGGTTTTACAACAGGGTACCAATACCTCTTGGAAAAAGCACGAAGGCTGCATTTATGAATCTTCCCCACTGGCTTCCCCTTAGGAGGTCCCTAGTTGTGTGGTTAGCACCTGTCATCTCCTTCCTGTGGTGCTGCGGAGTGGAGACACTAGGTATTCTACTGACCACAATTACTGACACGGAAGGAAATGGGACTGCAGTTATTAGCAGGAATTTGTTCTGGTTTGAGCTCCAATGTACCCAAGTATGATGTATAAAATTTGGTCTGATGAATTTATAGAAGCAGATGAAGTCTAAATAAAAATTAAAATGTCAGAAGTAACTGTATCTAAGTAACATTAAGTACATTAATTTAACCTTACCAAAAAGTCAGAAATGGCAACGTAAAGATTATCAGGGAACACGGATTCACAACCCACCCACCCCCCGCCTCCGCTGCATCACGGATGTAATTTCTAGTCATTACTTACATTAAGTACACTGTTGTTACTTAAGAAATGTTGTGTAATAATAGTGTCTGTTAAATGGAATATTTTAACATATGTTATGAGAAATCTAAAAAGTCAGCGTGACTATAAAATGCATCATAATTTTGCATTTGCATAATTTTCTGTTTAAATGCATAATGCTCGTGTTATATTAGCTTTAAAGGCACAAACCACTTTTTTTTTTACATAATACATAATCCTATAGAGTGAACAAAAGAAGGTAGCAGAAAGGAATTAAACACTAGGGCTCAACACAAATGGACCCTTGGGCATGTGAAGCGGATTCATTTGCTGAGGATGGCTAGATTTAGAGTATGCCACTGAATTCACTCTGCCTCTGCAACTTCCCTGCAAACCTGTTAAGAGACTAACAATGTACCATGTCTCACCATCATCATATTCATTTTCCCAAATGCCACCTTTATATTCTCAAAATCAAGGTGATGGACAATCATGGACCAAATGTTGGGCTCTCCATTGAAGGGATCACATGATGTTTTGGAAACTTTGCCCCATCCTTTATGTTATGATCATCTTTCAGTATGACTTGAGTCCATACTTTCAGTTCCCTTATCTTTTCTTTTTTTTTTTTTTTTCAAATTTTAAGTCTGTACTGACAACTTATTTACTCTGAACAGGTATTGACATTTATTAAAAACCAAATTCTCCCTCCCAAAGACCTATATAGCCCACTAGCAACTTCTCTATAATAGCTACCACATGCACATTCCTGGCTGCCTCTTGTTCACAGTCCCCAAAACTAGTATTCCCAACTGTGTCCACGAAAGAGGATAAATGTTAGAAAATAAGAGACCACCAATGTGGACCTACAAGGCCCACGTATTTTAACGCATCTGCCATACAGATGCAATGGAACAACTTCCCTTAATGAACCAAAGAGTGAGGGTCACCTGGGTGGCTCAGTGGCTGACCATCTGCCTTTGGCTCAGGTCATGATCCCAGGGTCCTAGGATCGAGTCCCACTTCGGGCTCCCCATGGCAAGCCTGCTTCTCCCTCTGCCTAGGTCTCTGCCTCTCTCTGGGTCTCTCATGAATAAATACAATCTTTAAAAAAAGGGAGTGAAATTGAAAGTCTTCTTTATTCCAATCCTTTGTGTGTGCTCTGCTTTCTCCCGTGATGTAAAGATTCCCAGGAGGGAGGGTGCCTGGGTGGCTCAGGTGGTTAAGTACCTGACTCTTGGTTTCAGCTCAGGTCGTGATCTCAGGGTCTTAGGATCTAGCCTTGCATTGGGCTCCGACTGACATGGAGCCTACTTGAGATTCTCTCCCTCTCTCTCTCTGCCACTCCCCCTGTGCAATCACTCACTTAATCAATGAACAAATAAAATCTTTAAAAAAGAGAGAGAGAGATTCCCAGGAAGCCAGGAATACTAATGGGACACCGAAACACAAGAGGTGCTCATCTCATTCTAGAGAAAAAGCACCTTATCTTTTAAGAAGCTTTGGTTGCTTCTGGCTTCTATCTCATCCCTCAGGGAAGTGTGCTCATATGAACACTCCAATGTTCAGAGAGGAGTGCAGGAGTAAGCAGCACTCCCACCCCAGCCAAACCCCAACCTGGGAGGTTGGCAAGTCCCACCAGCCTGTACTTAGCCTAGCACCAGCAGGTGCCTGGAGCAGGGCCCAGGATGAGGGCAGAGCTGGCTGGCAGGTTTCACAAATGAAGGGTTTGTTTTTCAGGTTTCGTTTTTCAGGTTTCGTATCAGATCCTTCCCTGCTTCTATGATTCCCATAACACCATCCAACGTGCTGTAGGTTTCTGTTCTCCTTCCCACCTAAGAAACTCTTTGACTCTGTAGCTCCTAAGTCCTACCACAATAATCTGTGCCTGGTAGGTTTTTAATAAATCACCTGTTTTCATTCTGAACTGGACTCATCTGAATAGAATACCTAAGAAGAGAGAAAAGCTGGAAACATAGCAGGGCTTCATCAGAAAAAGGTAGAGCAAACTGGCACAAGAGAATTCCCCCAGAGAACTCAAAGACACAGTATATCCATTGTAGTTAGCAAGAATTCAGTGAAAAGAAAAGCATTCAGATTCCCATTTCAGTCGCTCAACCAGAAAACACTGACCCTATATTGCAGTAAGGTGGGAGGCTGGCTTTTATAAAGGAAAACAGAAGCCTCTGGCATCAGGCGGACAAGTTCAAATCTCAGCTCACCCTTTACTCACTGCATAATCTTTGACAAGTTAGCCCTCTTAAGCCTCAGTTTCTTCATCTCAAAAATGGGAATAATGAATAAGCCTCGGGTCGTTGTTAGTAACGAGTAAGACAACAAATGTCCAACAGAGAGCAAATGCTCAATAAATGGTAGCTCTTAGGAGCATTTAAAACTCAAAAGCAAAATTTTAAGTAGGGAATAAAGATTCTAAATTTTAAATATTATTTTCTAATGTACATATGTATCACTCACCAATTCCATATTTCGTCTTATAATAAGTCTTCGTAAATTCATCACAGTCACAAAGAAGTACTTTCCTTCCCCATACATTGATGGTGGCTCCTATGAATAGGTCACTATCTTTGTAAAACTCTTGATCTAATTTTCCTAGCTAATAAAAACAAAGGAACAAAGTATTGGCATCATAGACCCTCCAAAGACCCAGGCATTACCTTCCCCCCAAAAAAATTGCTAAAAAAAACCCACTCACTTATATCATTTATAACAGAACTTTTTAAATCAAACCAAGACAACTAGTTGCTGTCAACATTTGGAAAATCTTTTAGTCGTATAGTGCTTGCAAACAGCAAGCACTTAAGCATGTTTAGTGTTGACAGCCAGCAGTACAATGTGTGCATTTATGTATTCGTTAACTTCATTCACAGTTAATCTCAGAAGACAATCTGTGACTCACACTGCACATTTCACGTTCCAGGAAAGTCACTCTGGAAGCAGCAACGAAATGTGAAGGTTCCTCACCTTGTATTTATCCAACAGGTAGCCATCCACTCGATTCTCTTTCAAGCCACCATAAATATTAAGAACTGTTCGATCTGTTACCTGGCCTGGCTGACAGACTCCAGGTGGGCCATACTGGAAGACAAAATCCATACAAGGTCTGGTAGATGGCCTACTAATCACAAAAACCATCATGGTGAGGGGCTCAAGTGGGAAATAGGCATTGTATGTGAAGGGAAGCAAACACACCACCCCAAAATAGGCCTCTTGGGTGTGCTGGGTTTTTTTAAGAAACAACAGACATGGAAGAAGCTGAAATACTCTTCTGTAAAAGACATTTACAAGGATAAAGGAAATCTAAATTTATAAGAGTGTCTCCCTCTGTGTACCACGAAAAGAAAGAAGACTTGAGATCTCTAAGACCTCTGATTAGTGGAAAAGATGACAACCTAAATCTGCATCACAGCCTTACTTTTGTTTACTGTGCTTTTCTTGGTGACCCCCTATAACTACCCTTCTTCCCACCTCCCCTGGCAGCTTGTTTCATCTTTAGCTGGCGATGGTATTTAAGGAGGTAGAGCTTGGGCCATTTCAGGGAGTTACTCCATTTTCCTGAGTCTCTCTCATGTATACAGGAGGTATGCATGTAATTCAGCATTTGTTGGTTTTTCACTTCTTAATTTTTTATTATGGGGGTGGGAGGTGGTCTCAGCCGAGAGCCCAGAAGGGTAGAGGGAATTGGTTACCCTGCCCCTAATAGGGTTCTTCTCTGCCATCATACTCCATTTCCCTCTCCCTATACTTCCACAATCATCCTTCGAGGCTGTGATAAAGGCCCATCGTTCCTGTGACCCTTCCCATCCTCCTGGCCTGTCCCCAGTCCACACCTGCACAGCACCTACCACACGGTTAAACCACTCCTGGTGGTTCTCTAAATGCCTCATATAAGCAGACATCTTTTCTCTTCACTGAACTACGAAATGACCCGAGGAGGAAACCATGCCTTGCCTTCTTTACTCAGTTTAGCATCCTGCCCAATCCTGAGCTCAAGGAAGCACTAGTGGGCCAACAGAAGTTACTCAGTGGGGCAGGGGAAAAAAAAAGTGCAGGCAGCCTCTACCAGAAACCGTGGCCCAGAGCAATCCAGGATACTCCTCAGTTCTGGGCACTAGAGGTGGTCCTAGCAGTTGCATGAGCTGCAGGAAATATCCTAACTGACTTGTGTGAGTCAATAGTGATCAGTTTATCACATACAGATGAGAAATCTGAATCATCCCTGATACGTGTGACATAAAATGCCAGTTCAAATGTGTGAATTCATAAAGTGTGGGGTATAAGTAAGCCATGTAACAGAAAAACAGTACACTTGGAGCAAATTCTGTCTTTGCCACTTACTGGCTACAGGACTTGGAGCCTGATATTTACCTTCTGAGAACTTCACTTTTGTCAGCTAGCTGCAATAATAGTCCTGATTCCTTGTTTTCTCAAAGTATGTTTGAGTGTCAAGGGAATACCTACTGCTATTTTTCCTCTCCCCCGTGAGAATGTATTCCATGAAGCAGACTTAATCCATTTTCCTTTTTACTCTAACCCCAGAGCTGGCACACAGTTGACACTTGATAAATATTTGCTGAAAGAATGAATAAATGAGGCAACTGATACCAAGACACACTGCAAATGTCAGGTGCATCATTATTATTTTATAATTAGCGTATCGGTCAAAGCCATTCTAAAAACAGGCTTCCCCTCCTGGCCACCTGCTGTGCATACTTCAGAACCCCCTCTGGGACAAATCCTGCCTCCTCCCCTCAGCCCAGGCAGCACAGTAAGATTTCTGGTGGTGGGCTCAGAGAATCTGGGAGAGCTTCTGTGAGGACCAAGTAACCATCAGTCGTTTGAATCAGAAATGAGTGTTATGGTAACCTCCTCAGTAGCAGAAAGAAGAATGTTAAAAAAATGTTATCCAAATAACAAGTGAAATGTAACACAGAGCTGTGAAAAGACCTTTGTTTTTATGTTTCCTTTAAGTGTTCATAGGTTCTTAGTGGGGTTTTTTTGTTTGTTTGTTTGTTTGTTTTTCACTATATTATCCCATTTAGCTTTTGCAGTTACTTCCAGAGAGATACTCTGTTAACAGCATTTTAAAGATAGGGAAATACACTCAGAGAAGTTATGTGATTTGCTGAAGGTCACACAGCTTTTAAGTGGCAGACCCATAATTCCAACCCAGGTCCTCTAGTCTCTGTGCTGTTTCTGCTGCACTCAAGTTACTTAGCTCTCAAATGGCCATAAACATGTAGAAATCAGTCTCACAACTGTCTTTTAATAGTAAGAAAAATGTAAAAGCTGTCATTGACGCAAGCCAGTGACTAGCTGATGACTGGTGGCTACTCTCCTAAGAGTCATTCCTGTACATACACTTACAGGGGTGCATGTGTGCATGTGTGCCTATGTGTGTTTGTACATTCACAACCCAGACCAAAACCACTGCTATCTCCTCAGTAGGTTTTAGAGGCCAGAGGCCAGGGCACTACTCAAGAGCATTAGCAGTTTTTTTTTTTTAAGATTTACTTATGTATTTATGGAGGCAGGGGCAGTGGGATCTCAAGCAGACTGCGCTGAGCACAGATCCTGACATGGGGTTTGATCTCAGGACCCCAAGATCATGACCTGAGTTGAAACCAAGAGTCACTCAACTGACTGCACCACCCAGGTGCCCCACAAACAATTAACTAGAGAATCTTTTACTTTCAGAAGACTGATTATGAACTCGATGAATATGCACTTTCTCTTGCATTTCACTTTTTTCCTTTACTTGCCTTGATTAAACCCAGAATATTCCAACCCTGATTTGTCATATCCTCTATGGTACTTTCATAGATGTGTATTAATAGCACAAAATGAAGGTTTCTTAAACACCTGTACTCATATATGATAAGTGACACATAGTCATGACATAGTCATAACCCATAACATTCTGGACAGTGAGTGGCGAGAGTCTCTCAGCCCACAGGTAAACTCGGGAAGGGGTTCTGGGTCTGCTGCTCACCTTGGGTAGCTTTCTCCTCTGGAGGAACAATGACATAGCATCCCGGCCTGAGTTATGTGGCATCACTTCTTTGACTTCAATGGTATCATCAGACAGAAAGTAATGCAGAATGAGCTCCCTTCGGTCCCCAAACAGGGTAGCTGAGTCGTCCCATAGGCAGAAGAAACGTAAAACCTTCCTATCATACTCAAGGAACTGCTTCAGGGTGTCTAAGGACTCATAGGGGCGTAAAGGCTTCATGCAATCTAGAGTCTGAAAAGGGAAAAAAAAAGTCAAGAACAGCAGTTGTGCATGATCACTTCTGGGATGCAAGCAATCAAAGAACGTAAAGATACCTTTCCCACTGACTATTCTGTGATATTTTTTTAAAGGTCAACTGACTAATGACATAGATATATATACATCTACAACCAGCTGTCACCTTAAAATTACAGTCAAGTAGTAGGAAGCTTTTAATATTAAGCAGTGTTGAGGGGGACCTTGATGGGATGAGCACTGGGTGTTATTCTATATGTTGGCAAATTGAACACCAATAAAAAATAAATTTATATAAAAAATATATTAAGCAGTGTTTTAATACACGAAAATACACTTCTATGACGCCTTTGAAAACTGGTTTTTCTCCAAGACTTAAAATTCTTAGGAACACACAAAACTCATGTGTGGTGACAGAAATTAGAACGGTAATTGCCTCTGGGATTGACCGGAAAGGGGGAGAAGGGAACTTTCTGGGGTGATGGAAATATTCCGTATCTTGATTTGTCACTTACTAAATTGCATACATTTTCCAAAACTTGTTGATCTAATGCTTAAGACTTATCCATCTGAGTCTATGTTAATTATATCTCAACCCCCTCCCCCCAAAAAAAACCTGCTCATCTTTTTGCTGAGAATTCCTATCTGTATATCCTTCTTATTCATCCAAAGATTTTTGTAAAAGTAAAAGGGAAGAAACACAATCACAGTTTTATTTTACTCCAAAGCTTTATAGATCAAGGATCAGAAAGGACAGGAGCAGAGCAAATGGAGAATTTCCCAAGCCACCCAGAACCGCTGCGTGGGTTCTGTTGCCCAGCCCAGGTACCACTACTTCTATGATCTTCTTGGTGTGACTCTATTTGCATGTTCTCGGCCCTGTCTTGGGAGCAAAACTGCCCTCATTCTATCTGATGTAGCCAAACGGGATCATTATATAAGTGCTCATTGGCAAGGAAGGAGTCCCCTGTCAGCTTATGTAATCATATCTGTCAATTCTCAGAATCCTCTATCTGTCCAGGGCAGTCTGGGTACAGACTAACTGCAAGATTGGAGGAGACATCATGGCCTTCCAGGGGCTCTTACCCTTCTTCTACATCCTGGATATTTAAATGAAATTATGGCACCTCTACTTTCATCAACTGAAAAATATTTCTTTGGCATTCTAAGGCCTTTAAGGAATGCATTATTGATTATATACCATTGAGACTCTTTTCAGTTTAAGTTAAATTGTTTAATTTTAACTTTATAGTTGAAGGTAGCAAACATTGGAGAAGTAAATGCATTAAAGTCAATATAAAAGCCTCTTATTAAACTCCTAATTTTCCACAGATTGCTATATTTATTGAAGAGCTTTCTCCCCGAGGGATTAAATGCAAAAATTATTTTCCCAACCTGAAAGGAAATTAGTTAAAACATTTCTTGGCTGTTCCTGGTATTTATTCTCTATTCCTGGCACAAAAGATTTTTTTTCTTCATAAACCTATGAAATGGCACAGTGCTCTCTGTATTTAATAAAATGCATCATCATCCGTAATCGCTATCATATAATACCAACTGTGAGTGAATGAGTGCAGCCATATGCAAGAGGTGGTAATTCATATGGATCCATTCTTTTAGGTTCTCTCTTCTCATTGTAAAGACTCTATGTTTATCTAGGCTCTTTCATCTAGGGCATTTGGAAAAAATAAAAATAAACCCAAACTATAAATCTGTTCATATGCCAATATACACAGGTATAATTCCACAGGGACTTCACCTTAAATATTCCAGGATCAACAATATATATTTTTCAGGAGGGCTGCATGCTTACAACATTAAAGAATAACTCTACTGGGGTCAGGAGGTGGAACAGATGAATGACCCTACACTTAGCTTTAAAAAAAGATATCAAAACAGAATCTGGGTGTTATATGTTGGCAAATCGAACTTCAATTAAAAAAATATATATATGGGGCAGCCCAGGTGGCTCAGCGGTGTAGTGCTGCCTTCAGTCCAGGGCCTGATCCTGGAGTCCCGGGATCGAGTCCCACATCGAGCTCCCTGCATGGAGCCTGCTTCTCCATCTGCCTGTCTCTGCCTGCCTCTCTCTCTCTCTCTGTGTCTCTCATGAATAAATAAATAAAATCATAAAATATATATATGGAAAAAAAGAGGGTCCAGGTCCCCAAATTTCCACTGACTGATAAATGGATAAAGAAGTAAATGGGATACTACTCAGTCATGAAAAATAATCAAATCTTGCCATTTGCAACAATATGGATTAAGCTAGAGGGTACTATGCTGAGCAAAATAGGTCAGTCAGAGAAAGACAAATAAGAGATGAACATAGGTCTGAGAAAGAGGGAAAAGGGAAAGAGGGAAGCAAACCTTAAGAGACTCTTTTTTTTCTAAGATTTTATTTATTTATTCATGAGCGACACAGGCACAGGGAAAAGCAGGCTCCATGCAGGGAGCCCGATGGGGGACTCGATCCCAGGTCTCCAGGATCAGGCCCTGGGCCGAAGGTGGCGCTAAACCACTGGGCCACCCGGGCTACCCACCATAAGAGACTCTTAATGATAGAGGACACACTGAGGATTCCTGGAGGGGTGGTGGGTGGGGGATGAGCTAAATGGGTGCTGGGCATTAAGGACGGCACTTGTGATGAGTGCTGGGTGTTATATGTAAGTGATGAGTCACTAAATTCTACTCCTGCAACCAATATTCCACTGTATATTAGCTAACTAGACTTTAGGTGAAAATGTGAAAAAGGAAAAAAAAAAAAGAATCAAAGGAGAACTTTATTCTAAATTTCATGTTATCTTTCTGCAAGGAAATTACTTACAACTTTTAGAGACAATAGGAATGAGACTAAACTGATGTACAGGAATAGAAATGAGAATAGTAGTTATCTATCCCAGGGTGGGAAGAGCGATTAGAGAAAACCAAGAGGGGGGATCCCTGGGTGGCTCAGCAGTTTAGCGCCTGCCTTTGGCCCAGGGCGCAATCCCGGAGTCCCGGGATCAAGTCCCGCATCAGGCTCCCGGCATGGAGCCTGCTTCTCCCTCCTCCTGTGTCTCTGCCTCTCTCTCTCTCTGTCTATCATAAGTAAATAAATCTTTAAAAAAAAAAAAGAAAAGGAAAAAACCAAGAGGAAGTTTCTGGCAAGATAGACACATTCTGTATCTTGATTTGGGTGTGGATTACATGAGTGTATGCATTTGTTAGAATTCACCCATCTGGACAGCCTGGGTGGCTCAGCGGTTTAGCACCACCTTCAGCCCAGGGCCTGATCCTGGAGACCCAGGATCGAGTCCCACACTGGGCTCCTTGCATAGAGCCTGCTTCTCCCTCTGCCTGTGTCTCTGCCTCTCTTTCTCTCTGTGTCTCTCATGAATAAATAAATAAGATCTTTAAAAAAAAAAAAAAAGAATTCACCCAACTGAACACTTAATTTCTGTGTATTTTAACTGTCTAATCATACTTCAATAAAAAAAGAAAACAACAATAATGAAATTCTGGGTAAGAAGTATAAGATTTAAGTTGAAATCCCAGTAAGAAGACTGGCTAGGTATGTGACCTTCCACAGGACACTTGCCCTTCTGTGCGTTCAGATTCTTCCATAAAAAGTATAAAATTGGGACCAACAGATCCTTTAAAAAAAAAAAAAAGACATCTTTAGAAAAACAACAATACTACTACTAACACCGGTTCTTGCTTCCCTATACTAACTAGGGTCAGACTTAGAAGACAAACACCCTTTTATAATGGGGTACATCAGACTCATGGTCCTTTTCCACTCCCCTAGAACATCTCTACATCTGATGCCATCATAGCTACAGCTGGGAGTTCTGAGGAAGAAGGAAAAAGGTATACACCCCAAGGCATGGTACAATACATCAGTAGTACAAAAGCAAAAATTGTCCCAGAGTTAGACAACCAAAATGAGAAAAGAGACCAAGTAAGAGTGGACCTAACTCATACTGTTAGAGACCACAAAGCCAATTGTGACTTTTAGAACTTGTCCCATGTAAGCAGCTCACTGCAGACTCCCTACTGTCTGGAAGGTACACTCTCCAAGGGAAGAAGTGGGGGCGGGGGCAGCGAGTGAGACTTTCCTGCCCTGATGTCAACACCCAGAGTTCCCTCTAGCCCAAAGGAGAACAGGACCACTCCAGTGACTAGGACCCCAAAAGTTCTTTCATATCTGCATCAGGAGTATAGATACCCTTTACTGACCCTCCTTTATGGATTCTCATTCTGAACACAAGAACTCATGGATATAACTTCTTACCTCTCTTCGTATCTTCATGTAAGGATCTTCTGGACACTGTCCTGGGGGGTTTAATTTGACTCCAATTTTCTTCAAAAAGTTTTTTGTGAATGTATCACAGTCATAAATCTTGAATGTCCGGCCATAAAAGATAATGTCTATGTTGATATTAAAATGATGCACAGTATAAAACTGATCTTCATCAGGAGGTGGGAGAGAAATCCGCTGACGCCGGATAGAAGTCCCTATGGTATGGAACAAAATACAGCTGTTTCACCGGTGGCTAACAACGTCAGAGCACATCTCTATAACAACCCTAAATGCTTTCCCACAACAGGGCAGTGGGCAAAGGACAGGTTCTCGGAGGCAGCATTCATGTGTTCAATTCTGAGGGTACCCAAGGGAGCAGAGACTTCTGAGATCCACAGTTATTGACCAGCCTTGTATGTTATTAATGTTGCCTAAGTGGCACTAGGGAAATATTTTAATAAACTATAAAGATTAGGGAGCGAAGAAGGGCACAAACACACAGTGACCTAATGTGCTACTACCATCATGTCTGTTTCCAGAACAAGCATGCTCACTGTCACCCACTAGCACTCAAAGTGAGCACAAGTAACAAGGCAGTAAGATGTCAAAGCAAAGTTCTCACAAAAATGCATATTCTTGGCTCAAAAAAAATTAGCTAATAAGCTTCAATATGGCAGGTGTCAACACCACGATTTATAGCTTCCATAAGCATGAATGACTTCATGCTACTCTGAAACTTCATGGAATCTTCTTTCCTCTACCAAACATTTCTCCCTCCACCCAATCACCTCTACAAAGCAATGCTTATCAGAGGCTTCATCATCTTAGACAGTGTTCTGGGCCAAAGGTTCTGGATCTCATTCCATCTTTTACTTCTGACCCTATGATGCCCATACACATCTCCTCTTGAGAATGAGCCCGGGTCCCCTGAGTATACCCAAAATGGGGTCGGCCACTGGCGGTAAGAGTGTTCACTTCCTAGATGAGTATACCAACTACACCATACCATACCTGTCAACTTTCCCAAATACTGCTGAAACCTGTTGTCAAGAATTGTTTAGGGTTTGAGATTTTATCCTACTTGCAAGCTCACAAGGTCCACGTAAATCCTGCCCATGTGGTGGATTATATTACAGGAGATGAACCCTCAGTTTAGGGAACCCAAATCTTTTATAATGGACAATAAGCATGCCTGCTTTTTTTGTCTCACAGGGAGGCATTAGCTTTCTTAGACTAGATCGTAAGCATGTCCTTCCTTTGTTCTGGAAGGAGACACCAACTCTATCTTCCAAGGCTATGAGCAAACCTGCACTTTGCTCCAGAGGGAGAGACCATCTTTGTCTTCCTTGAAGAAACAGCCAAGAACAAAGAGCAGTTGGTGCCTCTGCTTACAAGATCTCTCAATGCAAGGTACTCATAGAGAAGGGTCTCTCAACATCTGTGACTGACTTTGGGCTGAGAATCTACTCTGAGAGTAAAGGGAAAAGAAAGAGAAAAGGTGAGCAGGGCAAACTGAACTAATGGTTCAAGTCAAAGTGGCTTGTGTGACCTCTGTATGGAAGTATTTTAGTATAAAGATGTCAAGCAATCTTCTTCATATTTTATATAACACTGAGAACGGCACCTTTTTCTGAACTCTAGAAACACTGAGAAATTCTCCATTCCTATTCATTATGAAGCATTTAATGAATATCTTCATGTGCCAGGAACTATGTTGAGCTCTGTTCCATTTTTCTCCTAATCATCTTTTCACTCTGTTAAGGGGAAATGAACTAAAATCATTTTCATCTTCTTTTCTTCGTAGCAATTTTTAATTACTTGGTACATTAAATTAAAATAATAAAACTATAAAATTAGAACTGGCCTAGAATATTTTTAAATGTACTACATAAAAGATGATATAATTTTACTGCAAAAAAATTATACTTCAATTAGCCTTTAATTCATGCCACTGAAAACAGTATGCAAATTATTTAATCATTCAAGATTAGACATTTAGAACAAATTGCATACTTAAACATCTATAAAAGCATGGGCATTTCAGGTATTTTCAGAAACTATTATATATCTCTTTAAAAATACTTATATTGTGACAGTTTTTAAGATATATAAATATAAAATTTATTCAACAGCCAGGAGCTTGTCCAGAAATTCCATCTATCTTGCATTTGTACTTCATTATAAAAATTCAAATAAGCAAGTTAGTGCTGATTTCTGTTTAGTAAGACTTTGAATAAGACTCTTCTATTTTTCTAGGTGGAAAGAATCGGCCCACCTACAGAGCTTTCAAATAATAATAATCAGAATCATCATCAGAACACTAGGATACACTTTCATATACATTTTCTCATTTAATCTTCACTAATCCCGTGAGGTAGATAATGCACAAAATATAAATATTCTGTTTATGGATGAGAAAAGCAAGGTTCAGTGTGGTCAAGTGATGTGCCCAAGGTCACGCTCTGACAAATGGCAGATCTTGGATCTGAATTTTGAAGCTCTAAGTAAATATCAGCACTTTCTGGGGCACCTGGCTGGCTCAGTCAGAAGAGCATGTGACTCTTGATCTCGGGGTCGTGAGTTTGAGCCCCATGTTGGATGTAAAGATTACTTAAAAGTAAACTCTTAATAAACAAATAAATATCAGCACTTTCTGCAGTTTGCACAAAACTATATCTCACTGAACTCCAGCCATAAATTACTTAAGTGAAGGAGCGGAGGGAGCATTATAGACCAAACCGGATAGAAACAGGGAGAAGAGAGAGAGAAGATGGAGCTACTCTTCCAAAAGAACAGCCTCACTGTCCTCTAAAGGCAATTTTCTGGAGATAACCCACTTGCCTGCTGCAGCAATGCCCCCTCCAGGGCCAAGGTCACTTCATTCCCTGCACTCTCCCCCTCAGGGGCCTGCATATCCCAGACTCTCACACTTCCTTATCTGTGATCCCACACTTCTCTTGTAGATGGTTCTTCAAAGAGCCCAGAGAAGCAATTTGTGGTAACACAGAAGCGCCATCACCTTTCATGGGTTGAGAAGAGAAGACAGGCCTAATGCTAAACATGAACATTTTTAATAACAAGAAATCCAACGTCACAACTCCACATTAATCAGAAAACTAACATGGGCCTTTGGGAACGGACAGTTGTCCAAGAGCTTTCAATAATGTATTCGTGGCATCTCTCAACTGTGTCCTTTGGGGGGTTGAAAAGTTCTATTTATTGATATTTTCGTATTCTTAAGTCCTCCAGGATAAATGGCAGAAACTCCACCTGCAAGAATTTGTTCTGGAGTATCAAAGAAAGGGGCAGGATGTCATGTCTTTGGCACACACTGTGGAGCACCTGAGATCATCAAAGTATATAAATAAAAATAATGCTATAAAATGGAAAAACGAGAACGAAAGTACCGTATCTGCCCTTTAAATTTTTAAACGTCTGCCTTCTTGACTGCCCCATAAAGACAATTTGGGCAGATGTCCAGGCATCGGGTGCCTGCTTTTAAGCTCCTCCTGATCTTCAAATTTTATAGCTCTCTCTTTTTAAAGGCCCTGCTATCTGATTATACTCTGCAAGCTTTAACTTTCTAGCATGTCCCTGTGGTTTAAATCAAAATGATGATATATCCATTTATGTTTAATGCATTTGCAGTTCATTCATTTGGGACTTACCTTAGATCTTTGCTCATACCACTCAATTTGGTTTTTAGAAATTCACCTTCCAGAAGTAAGACTCCAACCTCTTACCTCTATCTTAGTTTTCAGTATGTTTCATTCATTTTAGTAACACTGCAGACCTAGGATACATCGAGTCTAAAGATAGGTATTTGTTAGGTGAATAAACATTCAATTGGAATTGCCACTTGTTACCGTGACTACTATGTTAGAACCCAAAAAAATTAAGACCTTTCACTGTGATCAGACATGACAGAGTATTTTTTTCTCCTGTTTTTTTAAAGATTTATTTATTTATTCATGAGAGACACACACAGAGAGAGAGAGAGAGAGGCAGAGATATAGGCAGAAGAAGCAGGCTCTGCGGGGAGCCTGAGCGGGACTCGATCCCGCATCCCTGTCTCACACCCTGAGCAGAAGGCAGGCACTAAACTGCTGAGCCATTATGGTGTCCCTTTTTTCTCATGTTTACAACTATTCCTTTGCTGAACTGACTATTCCAGGGACGCCTGGATGGCTCAGCTATTTAGCGCCTGCCTTTGGCTCAAGGCATGATCCTGAAGTCCTGGGATTGAGTCCCACATTGGGCTCCCCACTTGGAGGCTGCTTCTCCACCTGCCTGTGTCTCTGCCTCTCTCTGTGTCTCTCATGAATAAACAAAATCTTAAAAAATAATAAAATAAAAATAAAATGACTTCCATCTTCATTTTTATAAAAGATCCTCTTTGGAGGTTTGGCTTCATAAGAATAACTTTAAAGATTTTATTTATTTATTCATGAGAGACAGTGAGAGAGAGAGAGAGAGAGAGAGAGAGAGGCAGGCACAGACACAGGCAGAGGGAGAAGCAGGCTCCATACAGGGAACCCGACGTGGGACTCAATCCGGGGTCTCCAGGATCAGGCCCTAGGCTGAAGGCGGCGCTAAACCGCTGAGCCACCAGGGCTGCCCAGAATAACTTTTCATACAGATAGCCTGACATCTATTTTGTAGCAAAAGAATACAAGGGCAGCCCCGGTGGCTCAGCAGTTTAGCACTGCCTTCAGCCCAAGGTGTGATCCTGGAGACCTGGGATCGAGTCCCAGGTCAGGCTACCTGCATGGAGCCTGCTTCTCCCTCTGCCTGTGTCTCTGCCTCTCTCTCTCCCTCTGTGTCTCTCATGAATAAATAAAATCTTTAAAAAAATACAAAATTTAAAATCTTACACCTCTGATCATAATAAGAATAATCCTGGGATGCCTGGGTGGCTCAAGGGTTGAGCATCGGCCTTCAGCTCAGGGTATGATCCTGGGGTCCTGGGATCAAGTCCCACAATAGGCTCCCTGTGGGGATCCTGCTTCTCCTTCTGCCTGTGTCTCTGCCTCTCTTTCTGTATCTCTCATGAATAAATAAATAAAATCTTTAAAAGGAAAAGAAAGACTAATACTGTGTGTGTCCTCCCCCTAGCCACTGGATGAGCCTCAAATGCTAGCATGTTAGGCACTCTAACATCCTCTTGCATTATTGCCTTCTTGCCTTATTTTCCTTACACACCCTAGGATCTGCTCCCAAATATCTCCCAACTCTGCACACCCTCTCCCCCCACTTTCCCACCCTTTTCTCTCATGCTGTTTCCTTTTGGCTAATATGCCTTCCTCTTCCATCTTTATCTGGAGGAAATTCTGAGGTACCACTCCAATGACTTCTTCTCTTTCTAGATACTGGCATTTCTCCTTCTCATCCCTCAAAGTACCTTGATGCCTACTTTATGTTACAGACACGGTCTACCACTTTTCCTTTCCTTTTTTCTTTCCTCCCTTCTCTCCTTTCTTTCTTCAGCAAATATTTATTGAGTAGCCACCATGCACCCAAACACCTGTCTTCACAGGCCACTGATTTACCTCCACTCTTATATTCTACTCTGCTCCATTCAATGACAATCCCTTTGCCAGGGTCCACCCTCTGGGGCTACCAGGTTTAGTACATTGAAATACAGGATACCTAGCTAAGTCTGCATTCTAGATTAACAGTGAATAATTTTAGTATAAGTATGGCCCATGAAATATTTGGGGACATACTAAAAGCCTCACTGCTTATCTGAAAATCAAATCTAGCTAAGCATCTTGTATTTATCTGGGAACCTTACCACCATGCCTCCACTTTACAGGATGCAGTACTTAGATGTAGTATATGTCCAATTTGAATGAATGACATATGAATGTCACATGTGGTAATTACCTGTGCTTGAATCGATTATCTTAGAGTATTAAAAACATATTTTAAAAAGTATGATGTTGAAAGCCCCAACAAGTCACTAGTGGAAATAAGTGTTCTGAACCAAGAACTAAGTGGAAGCCAGTTTTTGACTCCAGGCCTATAGAACCAGAAATTCTTGCAGTGGGCCAGGAGGTTCTGATGACTGCTCTCAACTGACAACAACTGGTATAGACACCTCACCAGAAATTTATGACAGGCTTCTAACCATTAGCCTTTCTTTAGCATAGATTAGTGTGGACTTGGTAGTATTTAATAGTGATTTTGTTAGACAATTGGAAGTAAAACTACTGGGATTAACCTCTGACATTCTTGGCTTGGTGTAATGCTGTTTTAACTACATTCCAACAAAACAACAAATTCTATATATATATGACACATCTAACCAAAAAGAGAGTGATGTTATGGCAAGAAAGAAAAGCAAGGCTTGAAGTGCAACAGTGACTTGACTTATAACGTACATAGATCTCTCTGCCAGCAAGGACTCGTCAACATTAAAAATACGTTGTTCTGATTAGAAGCTGCATGTAACTGAATGCCTATTTTGGCATCATGCCTCTTTTGTTTCTGGCTTATTCCAAACTCCTCCCCGTACCCCTAAAAAAAAGAAATCACATGACAGGAGAGGCAACTAAAAAGGAGGCTCCTTCCTCCAGATGCGCTAATTTCTGAATAGTCAGCTCCACAAAAGAACAAATGTATCTGACTTCCCATTTCACTTGGAAAATAGAGAAACCCTATGGAAGCGACAGGAACATTATCCGTGTGCATCACCTAAATATAACCTAACCCCTTCCCGAGGCCCACAGGTACATAAGCAGCAGTCCCAGGCCACTCAAGACACAACTGAAATAAACACTAACTACCCTGTCCCACTGAAGTCTGAGCCACTGGCTCATTAAGCTTGTTTGTTCTTTTTCCCCCAATCATTTCATTTAGGAAAGCCTGAAGAAGGTGTTTAAGGGATTTTCTAAAGTATCCTCTATCCAAACAGACCTTCCTTAACAAGAATTATCATATTAAATATTTCAAGAAAGACCAGTTTCTTGCTAAATAAACAAAGCTTGATGATAGAGTGGTTATTTGGGTTTGCTTTCCGCACTTCTTGCTATGGCCTGCCAGGTAGCTCTGCTGACAAATTCGGTCTTGTTTCACAGGGAGATGACTGTGTTGAATATATCCCTTGAACTGATCAGAGAGCCAATCAGAAATTCTGAAACTTTCAAGAGACTTTAAAGTTGTCTTTTACTCAGAGCTGTGTTTCCCCACCCCATGCCGAGTCTTTATGACTTAACATTTCCCCCTATTCACCTAAAAATTATTTTCAAATAAATTATTATGACTAACTTCAGTTTGCCTGTGGAATCTGCCGATGTGAGGTTTGAAATCAAGAGGCTGAGAGAATTGAAAAGTCTTATAAAAGCCTTTCCAAGAGCTTCATAGAGGTTGCATTTCCTTTTTCTTCTTGGATGGTTTAACAGAACTAAAGACTCACTAGATGGGGGGCAGTAAGCTGCAGCAATATAAGCTTTCAATTAAAAATAATAATAAAAACAATTCAAGTCACTGTTAAATGTTCAGGATGTCCCATGACCCCCAGTCTCTCATTTGTGTAAATTGGGTGTCATGTGAGGAAGGTAATCAAAAAATAAGCAAAAAGCTTAGTTAGGGAATATGAGAGTAAAGCATTTAAGTAAATATAAGTATGATAAATGTTTATTAATATAAAAGTATTTATGAGAAAATATGTTTTGCTAAGGCAATACTGTTGCTTACATAATTAAACACACTTAAGTAAAACAGATGTTCATAGAATTCAAAAGTTGTGAATTTTCTTTCTGTTCAGAAGTAATTCTTCAAACATTTCCCAATACATTACTCTCAATCTTTAAAAACTGCCTTATAGATCTTTAAAATGATCCTAAAGACGGGAGACTGAGGCCCCCTGTAGGGCTCTGAGTTCAGCACCGAATCCCCTTGAGACATTCTCTCTCTCTCTCCCTTTGCCCCGCCCCCTACACACTCACTCGCACCCTCTCAAATAAATAAATCTTATTAAAAAAAAAAATGACCCTAAAGAGTCTGAAGACTTCTCGACCTTTTACAAAGTGTCATAATTCCATCCAAATAAAAAGGCCCAGGAGCGGAGAGTATGTCAGAGCACAAAGAATAATGAGGACGGCTCATATCTTCTCCCCCCCACACACACCCCCCCGTCAATTCTCACTTTCTCCCCTCCACTAGAAAAAAACAAGTACAGACATTAAATCCAATCTTCTTCCTTTTTCCACCACCTCAGCAGTGCCTCTCTTCCAACCTGGGAGAATAAGCCTGATTCCGTTCATGATCTAAGTACCTTTGATTCCCAGTCCACATCTCCAGTCCTGACTTTCTTCCTGAAAACACACCCCAAGAGTCTACCTGCCTGGTGGGCATCACCATACAGACGCCCTAACCCACTTTCAAAGGCCTCATGTGTCCAAACAAACATACCCCAACTTCAACCCCAGTGTTGCTCCTTGCTCCATGCTTCTGGGTTTTACTGACAGATCACTGTCTTTTCAACCAGAGTGAGCTTCAAGGCAATTAGTTAAGATTTAGATGAAGAAAATTACCTCTTGAAGCCTGTTTGTTTGTTTTACGTAAAAAGTGACAATGACCTACTTTAGATGCTTGTTGGGGGTGGGGGGAGTAAATGAGATAATGATAGAGTAGATACTTCTTTATCACCAGATATTCCCGTTCCTCACTCTCTGTATTTAATTGTTGGTCAAGGCCTATCAAGTCTGCCAATAAAATGTCTCTGTAGTCTTTCCTCTGTTTTCAATTCCTACCCTCATTATCCCGGTTTGTTCTAACTGGTTTGTTTCAACTGTAAAATTCTTGAACTTGTCACCTTGCTCCCTCCCTTTCATCTCCAACCTGCTTGCTATAAGCTCTGTGAGATGGAGGTCTTCTTACTTTTGTCTATTCTCCCAAAACCCAGCACAGTGCCTGGCACAGACTAGATATTCAACAGACAATTCTTGGCAATGTTGACTGGCCCCAAATTCACCATCCAAACACAATGGAGCTATGTGCTAAAATAACCTCAATCTCATGAGCATTGAAGAAAGTCTTCTGCATACTGCCTCATTATAACTTTATACTCAGAGGCCCATGGTCTCCTGAAATTCCTGTTTCTCCCCATAGAACCCACTATTGTATAACAACATGGAGGCATTGGGCCCAGATAAGGAGTTAATAAGGAAAACAGTTTATTCAACACAGGCAGAAAATCGTAAGATGTGTTAAACAACAATAAGTAGATAGTAAATACAGCACGTGTATGTCAAACACAGAAAGAAGGGGACAGAAAGACCAGGGGATAATTAATTTTCCATATGTAGTAAATATATATGAGGCACCTGGGCTCTAAATATTCATGATGCACTAAATATACAAGAGGCAGTAAATATTCATGAGTACTCAATATTCATGAGGCCTTAATTCAGCCACTCATTCATTGGTGACATCAATTCCGGCCCCATGTGTCCTTTCCCCAAGAAACAAAACCCAGGACTATTCAAGCAGGCTTATTGGTGAACTACAGCTGTGGCCAGGCCCACTTATCCCCTTGTCTCTCCAACAGAGCATGTGACATTAGCCCAAGGTCCCCTCTGTCTGTGGTCCCCCTCGCTTTAACTTCAACCCTGGTCTCCAAATCACACTATCAGCCAGAAAGGCTGACACAGCAAAGACAGACAGGACCATTGCCTACCCTAGGATTTAGGCAGAGTCATCCTTCTACCCACTTGTACATTGTCCTATGTCTGTGAACTTACCCATGTCTTTCCCCTTGCTTCTCATTGTGTAGTTTGAATTGTTTTAACGCATCATGTGATTGATGCATTTTAATTTGGTCCATGAGGCTTTGTTCTGTGGCCTCTGGGAAAGCCTGCAAGCATGCTTCTTGGAGGCCACCACTGCATCCGAGCTAATACCCCACACAATACTCTGGCTGCTGTGTAGAGAAGAGGTTGTAGGAGGAGCAGAAATGGATAGCGAGAGACCTATCAGGCAGTTATTCCATTCCTCTAGTCAAGAAATGAAGGTAGCTTAGGGGTGCCTGGGTTGCTCAGTCAGTTAAGTCTTCCTTTGGCTCAGGTCATGATCCCAGGGTCCTGGGATTGAGCCCTATGTCACGCTTCCTGCGCAGTGGGGAGTCTGCTTCTCCCTCTCTCCCTGCCCCTCCCCTCACCCGTGCTCTCTTGCTCTTCCATTCTCTCTCATATGGGCCCTTTCTCAAATAAATAAATAAAATCTTTAGGAAAAAAAAAAGAAATGAAGGTAGCGTGGGTTAGGATGGTAGCAAAGGGCATAGAGAGACATAGATTCAGGCTATGTTTTGCCAGCAGAATGGAGAACAAGGATGGTGGGTGTGAACAAATAGGGAATGTCAAATAAATAGAGACTATAGTTGAGAAGGCAATCTCAGAGCCTAAGATATTGGAGATGGCAAACTCCAGAAAAGACAAAGAGACAATAAACATTCCTAAGAATCATAGCTCCGAAGGGCCCAAAGTGGTCTTAGAAGGTCATCTACACCACCCACCAAGCAAACACATGACTTCCCCACCTCACCCCTACTGCTACTTAAGCAGGGCCATCAGTCTATATGAAGGACCAAGCAAATACGAGACACTCCTCTCCTCCCCTCACCCGACCCTGACCCCCATGTTCGTCCAGACCCATCCACTATCACCTCTGGCAGCTCTCTGCCAGAAAATTTTTCTTCTTACTGACCTGAATTCTGACCCCCTAGGTCCTATCCTTGAAGATACAGAAAATTAGGTCACCCTTCCAACCCATGGCAGCCCTTCAGATTCCTGAAGACATTTACCAGGCACACCTGGGTCTTCCCTTTATGGACAAATATCCCTTTTCATTATTCTGCCTCACACAGGACAATTTTCAGTCCTTTTACCATCATGGCTGCTATCTCCTGAAGGTATCCAGATCTCAACATTGTCCCAAGAGAAGGACTCACAGCACAAACAGAGGAAATCAGTCCTCTCCCTCAATCTCCACCCTACTTCTAATTAATGCAATTTAGGATTAGCTCCTCTGGTAGCCACATCACAGGGTTAACTCTTGTCTGGCTGAAATGGACTATGGATAAAGATGACTGGCATACGGGGGATGAGGAGCAATGACTCTCTGCAGAGGAACCATCAAAGTCTCTAGTTAACAGGTATGAGGATGAGGAGAGGGTGGCTGAAGCAAACGGCAGCTAACAGCATGTTTATGTTCGCTGTCACCAACAAGTTAAACACCTAAGTAGTACATGGCATCTTTTAAAAAGCTAGAGAAAGACAGGCAGGAATCACAAGTAAAAGAAGCATAACTCTGCATTAAATAGATACCTTGAGGCATTCCACTATTTTTCAACTCTGGCTCATTTACTTGAATTGTGTCATCTTCAAGGTAGAAGTAGATTTTATAGCGTCTTATTCTATAGTTTCCTTGACTTTTATCAGGTACTTCATCTTCTAAATAGGCATCAAAAGATAATACCTGTTGGAATCATAATTAGAAACTAAGAAATGAAAACATTTCAGCAAACTTAGAATCAATGCAACAACTGCCTGCATATTTATTAATGTAAAGCAAAAAGTTCAGATTTTTACAAAGACATTCTAGACATCTGTTCTGAGAACAGATATACAATCTAGGTTATCATATACAGATTATATTTTCATCAGTATCTGTTTAGAATAAGGAAATAAGGGCCCCTGGGTGGCTCAGTCAGTTAAGCATCTGCCTTCAGCTCAGGTCATGATCCTGAGGTCCTGGGATCAAGCCCCATGTCGAGCTCCCTGCTGAGTGGGGAGCCTGCTTCTCCCTCTGTCTGCTGTTCCCCCTGCTTGTGCTCGCTCTCACTCTGTCAAATAAACAAATAAAATCTTTAAAAAAATAAAAAGAAGGAAATAATATTCAAGCCACAAATCCATCAATCAGTTCTACTATAAAGTGAACTAGCTTCTGTCTTTGGAATTTCACAATGGGATTCTAGATGTGGGTTACGTAGGGACCCCCCCCTCTTAGCTTTCTGGTTTTGCTTCCAACAGTTTCAGTCATCTGCACTCACTTGGGTCCAGAAGCAGATGATCCTCCTTCTGCCATATGTCCAGGTCAAAATGAGCCTACCACTACATCACAATGCTTACATCATCCACCTCACTTCAAATCATCGCGTAGGTGTTTTATCTCACATCATCACATGAAGAGTAAGTACAGTAGAAGATATTTTCATGGAGAGATCACATTCACATAACTTACTATAGTATACTGTTCTCTTATTACTTACTGTTGTTTATCTCTTACCATGCTGACTTTACAAATTAAACCATAGGTATGTATATACAGGAAAAAAACCACTATATATAGTGTAAAGTATTACCTATGGTTTCAGGTATCCATGGGGGGGGGGGTTGGAACATATACCCCATGGATGGGGAGGGAAGGGGAAACTACTATATAGACAAAATAATATTCTTTCTGAATATCCTTTCAATAGGCAGATCTGAAATTCTTCCAGTGCATCGGGGAGTCCACCTTAAACTTGTCCAGGAAGTTCAAAAAGCCTAGCTTAAAGCCAACCAGTCTCATCTTACATTGTGTATGTGTTGGGGGGAGGGGAGTGTTGGAGAGGGCCTCAGGCTGCAGAGGTGGATTCTAAAGTAATTTCGGTAAAAGGCACTTGGCTGAATGTCTTTTTTTTTTTTTTTAAGATTTTATTTCTTTGAGGAGAGAGAGAGGGAGAGAGAAAGCAGGAGCAGAGTCAGAGGAGAGGAGGCAGAAGGAGGAGAAGTAAACTCTCCGCCAAGCAGCCAAGCAGGAAGCCTGATATGGCGCTCAATCCTAGGACTCCAGGATTACAACCTGAGCTGAAGGCAGATGCTTAACCAACTGAGCCACGCAGGCGCCCCAAGTGTCTGATTCTTTTTTTTTTTTTTTAAGATTTTATTTATTTTAAAAAAAAGATTTTATTTATTTATTTATTAATGAGAGAGAGAGAGAGAGAGAAAGGCAGGCAGAGACACAGGCAGAGGGAGAAGCAGGCGTGTCCACCCAGGGAGCCTGACATGTGAACTGGATCCTGGGTCTCCAGGATCATGCCCTGGGCCAAAGGCGGTGCTAAACCGCTGAGCCACCCAGGCTGCCCTTGTCTGATTCTTGACTGTAGCTCAGGTCATGATTCTAGGGTTGTGAAAGGGAACCCATGGGTTTTGTTTTGTTTTGTTTTTTTAGGGAACCCATGTTGAGCCCCACATCAGGCTCCGTGCTCAACACAGGGAGTCTGCTTCTCTCCCTCTTGCTCCACTCATGCCCCCCTACAAATAAATAAATCTTTAAAAAAATAAAATAAAGTTGTTACAGTAAAAATCAGACATGGTCAAAAACGCCCATGGAAAATCCTTAACCATTTTGGAAAACAGGACCTCTCAGTAACTATAACACAGCCTCTTTTTCTTCCATGTTAAAGCAGAGGACGACTGCCTCTTCAGTTGAAGGCCAGTTGAAATAGCTTCCTTTGGCTTAGGTGCCATGTTGTAGGAATAATGCGTACCTTTAACCATTGGAATCACTCTCAACATGGCAACATGATCACACTTTCAAGCCTGCCCTGGGATGCGTGCTCCTGGAGCATTCCATTTTAATATTCCTTCTGCTCTCATTTTTCTAATCAATTTTTTATAATTAGAGTTGCAAAAGTTAATAATGTATATGATGTAAGACTATGGTAATTCAACATGGGCAATATGCTATATATAGGAGGGAGTCTGTTAGGTATAATCCACCCTCTAAGGGTGGTCAGTTACCCTAATTGGGAATAAGTGCTCCAGGAGCAGCAAATTTCTATCAGAAGCTCACACTTCAGAAGTGGTTGACAAAATGCGTCAGGATTTTATCCTTGATCAACACAAGAAACTTTGTTAATTACCATATAGGATGTTAGAAATGAGCTGTAGTTAAATGACTGTATTCAAAATGAATGGATCAGTTACAAATACTGACAAGGCATGGTCCTTACTGGAACAGGTTTTCTAGGAAACTAGTGAACCTAAAAATCTCTTCCTTTTCAAAACAGCATCTTTGGCTTCATTCCAAAATGGTCCTATTTTCAGGTGCTTTCTTGGAAAATTCATCTAGCCTGCCTCCAGTTATAGGGTAAACCACTTCTAGAATTGCTGTCCTATTTGTGTTGAGTGAACATTTCCAGTAAGATGCTGTTGGATGGGTATAGGGTTTCCTTCTAGGGTGATGAAAATGTCTTGCGACTGGTTAGAAGTGATGGTTACACAACACTGTGGCCATACTAGATGGCACTAAATTGCACACTTTAAAATAGCTAATGGGGGAATCCCTGGGTGGCCCAGCGGTTTAGTGCCTGCCTTCAGCCCAGGGCATGATCCTGGAGTCCCGGGATAGAGTCCTACATCAGGTTCCCTGCATGGAGCCTGCTTCTCCCTCTGCCTGTGTGTGTGTCTCTCTCTCATGAATAAATAAATAAAATCTTTAAAAAAAAAAAAAAAAAAAAAACCAGGGCAGCCCCAGTGGCCCAGCGGTTTGGTGCTGCCTTCAGCCCGGGGCGTGATCCTAGAGACCTCGGATCAAATCCCACGTGGGGCTCCCTGCATGGAGCCTGCTTCTCCCTCTGCCTAAGGTGTCTGCCTCTCTTTCTCTCATGATTAAATAAAATCTTTTTAAAAAATAAAAATAAATTTAAAATAAAATAAATCTTTTTTAAAAATCTGCATAACCACTTTACTCTTCTTTACTATACCTTTCCAGATAACCTCCTGCAACTGATTCCCCTACCCCCCCAACACCTTTTCTCTTTATTTTTGGATTTAGGGTGGTGGCTTGGGCCATCTGGGGAGTTACTCAGTCTTCCTGGTTCTCCCCCATGTGCACGTTTAATTAAGCTTTTGTTTGTTTTTTCTCCTTTAATCTGTCTCTTTATTACAGGGGTGTCTCAGCTGAGAACCTGAAAGGTAGCGGGAATATGATTTTTCGTCCCCTACAAAAGGTGGAGAGCATGTCAGAGTGATACTGAAAGACAGAAAAGGAAGAGAGGAAAAAACTGTAAAATGCAGCAAAGTGGAATACCAGTGAAGAGACACCAAACAGCTTAAAAGTGATCTCACAAAGATAAAACGCCTAATCACAGAGGAACTTGAGGTACCAGAGACTCCAGAGGGAAGGAGCTAAAATAAAAACTGCTAGAAATAACAATTTATAGAAACATAATTATGATACAGGGCTTCATCATAATTTATGATGTCAAGCAGAGATTAGATAAATAAGGTCCTAGAGGATGTAATTGGCTGTAATTTTCTTGAAAATGGAATGTAAATATCATTTGGCAGGGCATGTGATCTTCAGTTCCCCACGGGCTTCTGCAAGCCCCACTGTATGATACAAGGTTACCCGCCTGATCCCCCAAGGCAATTTGAATTTTTGATGCCAGCCTAGAGGATATAAAATCTGAAATCAATTAGTCTTAAATAATAGATACAGGGTATTTCTTCATTATAAAGGGAAAATATTAAACGTTAAGGTTTCTGAAATCGGGATCTTCTTACAATTAAAGGCAAAAGAAACTCAAAGCAGTCAGGAGTGTGTTTCAGAGGGGTGGACACCTAGTTTTAAAGGATGTACAGTGTGAATTCTGCCTGGTACAGAAGGAGTTAATCCTATTTTCGTGTCAGTTGAGCTATTCACTTTGCATTGCATATCCCAAATAGCTGGGTTTGAACATTGATTTGGGTTCCTAATTTCCACTTAAATTGTTTTCAAAATGATTATTGTCTGATGCAGCACTGACACACAAAATAATTGTGCATGGAAGATTGTCCGTCGCAGGCTAGGCATTGCAATCCTGAGGCAAAAGCCAGAGCCGAGTCTCTTGAATAAATCAGAGAATTTTTAAAAATGGTGAGGTAGGTGTGACCAATGCGTGAGTCATAAAGTCTATATTACTCAGAAATCAGCATCTAAGTGTCAAAAATTTACAGCTGACTTTCTAGAGAAGCTGTCAGCAAAGAGATGAAACACCAGTAATGTTCGATAAGGCTTAACAGTCTATAAAGAGACCAGCATCACTAGTCTAAGTTGAAAATGCTTAGGTTCTATTTGATGAAAACGGCTCAGACAAATCATGGAGTCCTAAAGAAGAAGGTGTATAACAGTAAGGATAAACGCAAGCTGTTATAGGTTAGTAGACAACACAAATTCTGTGCATTTAATGTGGCGTTGTTTATTCTTCCTGAAAAAGCTGTGATTAAGCCAGTGATATTTCTTTTATGATTACAGAGTCTTAGAATTCTTAGAAAATAAACCATAAAAGATTGGTATTGCATATTAAGGATGGCTCACTTAGATATGACAATGGGATATTTTAGAGACATTTATCACACATACAATGGAGCAGAGTAGGACACCCCAAAATGCGATTCTTTGGCCAAGAATTCTCTCTTTAACTGGTTCTTTTTAAGAAACAGCAGACCGGAGAGAAGCTCTGAAATTCAAGTAAAGTGACCCTTTTGTAAGAGACATTTATATGTATAAGGGTGTCTCCTTCCCTGTAGCAGGAAGGAGAGGAGCAAACATCTCTAGAAACTGATCAGTGGAGAAGGCAGGGACTTAAATCTGCATAACAACCCTACCCTTGTTTACTCTGCATTTGCCCGATAACTCCCCAGAACAGGTTCCCCACCTTCAACATGGTCTTTTGTCTTTAGCTGGAGATGGTATTTAAGGGGCTGGCGTGGGCCATTTGTGGGAGTTACTCAGTTTTCCTGGGTCTCTCCCACATACACAGGAGGTATACATGCTACTAAACTTGTTTGGTTTTTTGTTGTTCTGTGTTGTATTATAGGGGCATCTTAGCTAAGCACCTAGAAGGGCAAAGGGAAAGTGATTTTTTCCTCCCTGACATAGGCTAATTTATGAAAAATTTTAATAAGTTGAAAATATAGAAATTACGTAAATTCTAGTCATTAATCACCAATACGAGAAACGTAGTATGTAACTCAAAACAAAAGTCCTCACTCGTAATAATTACTGTGCTAAAAGTAAATTTTAAAATGCAAAAAATAACTATAAAATCTAATAAAATCTAAAAAACGTGCAAGCCTATAAAATTTAGGCAAATCTGTAATCTTGGGTGAGTTATTGGGTTTAGATTATTACATACAAGAATTTAGAGTTAAAGAGAATTTACTCAGTTCAATGTTCTAACTCAGCTATTCTCAGCCTCAGCTCTACATTATGAAATTTAAAAAAAAAAGAAAGAAAAGACCAGGGTGCCTGGGTGGCTCAGCCAGTTAAGCATCTGCCTTCAGTTCAGGTCATGATCCCAGGATCCCACATGCAGCTCCCTGGTGAGGGGGGAGTCTGCTCCTCCCTCTGCCCCTGCCACTTGCCCTTTTGTGCTCAAGCTCAGGCTCTCTGGCTCTCTCTCTTTCAAATAAACATCAATAAAGCAGACCCAAGCCTAAATAACTTAAATCAGAATCTTGGGGGCAGGTAATGATGAGAACACAGGCAAAAGAAACGTAGATAAAATTAAGGTTCCTTACAATTTGCAGCCTATTGAAAAATATCTGAGACAGGCAGAATGTGACATTCCTCCAGGAACTCACTGCCTTAATGGTAATGCTTCGCTACAGGCAAAAAGCAATCTTAGCCTGACAAGAGCCAGACCTCCAGGATCCTAGAAGTCTTCTCTAACACGTGAAAATCCTCTCAAGGACACCTGGGGTGGCTCAGTGGTTGAGGGGCTTCCTTTGGCTCAGGGCGTGATCCCGGGGTCCTGGGCCTGCATCGGCTCCCCGCATGGAGCCTGCGTCTCCCTCTGCCTGTGTCTCTGCCTCTCTCTGTGTGTCTCTCATGAATACATAAAATCTCAAAAAAAAAAAAAAATCCTCTCAGAAACATCCTTTGCTTCTGCCCCTCCCAACTTCAAAGCATATAATTGATTGCTCCTCACCATCCCAGTGCAGTTCTTCCAGCCCATGGGTCCTGTCCTGGTGCTTTAATAAAATTCTTTTTGGGGGGACACCTGGGTGGCTCAGCGGTTGGGCATCTGCCTTAGGCTCAGGGTATGATCCTGGAGTCCCGGGATCGGGATTGAGATCGGGATCGGGTCTGAGTCCCACGTTGGGTTTCCTGCATGGAGCCTGCTTCTCCCTCTGCCTATGTCTCTGCCTCTCTCTCATGAATAAATAATAAAATAAAATATTTTAAAAATATATCTTTTTTGCACCACATCACATCAGGTAAGAGGGGCATTAGTAGTTTTTAAAAGCTCCACAGGTAATTCTGAAAGTCTGTAGTCAAAAGTTTTGACTCGGTGAGCAATAAATTGAGCAAAATTTTTGGAAGTGTAAAAATCTGTTATTAGGAAAACACGAAGGAAGCAATAATGATAAGAGCCTAAATAGAAGAATTTGAAAGGAAAAAGAATCAACAGCAATAAATAGGTCCAAGAGTTTAATAAATAAAACATAAAATTCTAGCAAAGATAATCAAAAAAGTATAAAGTCAGAAATGAGATACTGCGGGACATAAAAATGTAATAAATTATAAGATATAAATCATCTTAATATAGCATAAAATCTTTTATGAAAATTTTAAACAATTAAATAAGTGATTTTTGTAAGAACTGTGAATTCTCAAAATGCAACCAATGAACTATAACCAAGTAAGAAGCATAAAAAATCACCAAAAAATTGTCTCAACAAAAAGCTCCAACCAGGATGATTTACTAACGGATTCTTTCAAACTTTCAAGGAAAAGAAAACTGCCCCATTACATAACTCCCCTGGATACCAAAACAGATGGAAAGCCACGAAGTGAATTCCAATGCCTGATAAACATACCATTAAAAAGTCAACGATGGAGCAGCAGTCCAAACCCCAGCTGCACATGAGAATCACCTGTAGAGCTTTTTAAACTCCTGTTGCTTGGGCCACATCCACGCCCATGTACATATACCACACACAAGGAAATCAGAATCTTTCAGAGTAGGACTGCGCATTACTGATTTTTTAAGCTCTCCAGGTGACAGGAGTGTGCAAGCCAAGGTTGAGAACTGCTCCTGACAATTTCACTACTTATGATTTAAAATACAAACAGAATTCAGCAGCCATCTGCATAAAGCACAGCATTTTCTTCACAGATGCAAAGATGTTTCCAGATTAGGAAATAAGAGCAAAACTGTAATGATCTCAGACTGTTTCCTACCACATACATTTTAAAAGACAAGAGTAAGTCCTTAAACAAGATTGAAAAGCATCTGCTTTAAAACCTAGGGGCGCCTGGGTGGCTCAGTGGGTTAAGCATCTGCCTTTGGCTCAAGTCATGATCCCAGGGTCCTGGGATCCATTCTCTGCTCTCCCCTCTCCCTCTGCCTGCTGCTCCCCCTGCTTGTCCTCCCTCTCTCTCTCTCTCCCCCCCCACACACACACAAATAAAATCTTTACTAAAAACAAAAACAATAGCCTAAATATGCAGCATTATAGTTAGCTAAACTATGCATCTACTACAAACAGGAATGTAACAAAAACACCCCTACTGGCAACATTATTTAGTTGTTTTGAGGAGTTCTGGACAATGTAAAAAGGTATGAAATAGGGACACCTGAGTGGCTCAGTGGTCTAGTGCCTGCCTTTGGCCCAGGGGGTGATCCTAGGGTCCCTGGATTGAGTCCCACACTGGTCCCTGCATGGATGCTGCTTCTCCCTTTGCCTATGTCTCTGCCTCTCTGTCTCTCATGAATAAAAAATACTTTTTTAAAAAAAGGTATGAAATAAAAACATCAGCAAGAAAAAAACAAAAGTATTATAAGCTGATAAAATATTGGCATAAGCAAAGGCTGAATAACTAAGAATAAATAAAAGATTTCAGCATAACCACAAATGGGACGCCTAGGTGGCTCAGTGGTTGAGTGTCTGCCTTCGGCTCAGGGTGTGATCCCACGGTCCTTGGACCGAGTCCCACATTGGGCTCCCTGCATGGAGCCTGCTTCTCCCTCTGCCTGTGTCTCTGCCTGGCTTTCTCTCTCTCTCTCTCTCTCTCTCTCTCTCTCATGAGTAAATAAATAAATAAATAAATAAATCTTTAAAAAAAAAGATTTCAGCATAACCACAAATCGAATCAAAAATATCTTAAGTCTGTCACTTAACAGTTAAGTGACTGACTCTTGATCTCAGCTCGGGTCTTGATCTTAGGGCAGTGAGTTCAAGCCCTGCTTCACTTAAATTTAAAAAAGAAAAAAGTAATAAAAAATATTATCGTGTACTTGCAATAACCAGCTGAAAATATGGTAGGAGAAAAAGAATGTTCACAATGAAACAAAAGCTTACAAAACACCCAAAAATAGTTTTAATGAAAACTCTGTGACCCAGATAATAGTCTAAAAACACTCAAAAATACAGCCGAACTTGATGAATAGGTGGAATATATTCCAGATAAGCAGACTAAAATAACATATTTCAAGTTCACTGGTGTTCTGGAGGAATTTGAAAAAAATAATTCTAGGTCCACCTGATGCTATAAACAAATCTGCCTATTAAAGAAAACTGTAAAAATTAATGGTAATGGAAGGGACCTAATTCTCCCATATTTTATATCTTAGCATAATTCAATGCTTCAATTATTAAAATAGTATACCACCACAGTAACAAAAAACATACTAGTCTGTGAAAAAGAAAAATGGTCTGGAAATAGACTATTACATATAGGACTTTAACACATGGAAAAGGAACCACCTATCAATAAATGAAAAAAGTACTAACTTGGAATAGCATCAAGTACATCCCAATGTAAAATAAATTATAACCCAAAATATATGCCAGATGGACTATCAGTTTAAATGTAACAAATCAAGCCCTTTGCCCACTCCCCGTGTGTGTGTGTGTGTGTGTGTGTGTGTGTGTGTGTGTATCTCTCAAAGCCCTGAAAGGGAGGATGACCATTCCAAGCTTAGGAGTAAAACAAAATTGTGAAAAAAAAAATAAGGTTTAAGTATAAAAACAAGTTATAACTTCAAAAGAATAAAATCTAAATAAAAATAAATGTACTAACAAAAAACTTTAACGTGAGTCTATTTTATAAAAACATATTTAATTAACTTTTAAAAGACCCTAAAAAAAGATGAAAAAAGGGCTTAAAATTCACCAGAGGGTCAATAAATAAAAGAAAAATGTTTGTTCTAAGAATGTATCAGATAAGAGTGAATTAAAGTAAGAGGCAGCGGTTTTGTTTCTCCTATAAAATGGGCCTGGTGGGATTATTCATCATGCATGGGATTTTAAACTACTACAGTTCTTCTAGGGCAATCTGGTGCTATGAGGAGCCATATTTAAATTCCGATACTTCTTCTCAGGAACTCCATTTCTGGGCATGTAGCCCAAAGAAACAAACCAAAATATGGAGAAACATATGTGCAGAGATGTTCTTTGCAGCGTTTTTTTTTTTTTTTTTTTTTTTTTTTAAGTAGAAAAAAACTAGAGGGAATCTAAAAAGTTAACAGAAAGGGAAGGGTTTGGTGAATTATGGCACATCTATGTACTCTGTGGAATATTATGAAGGCACTAGTATGATGTTTTCGAAAACTATATAGCAGTAAGAAAAATACTTAGGATACGCAGAAATGTTGAGCAGGGAAAAAAACACAGAACTGAAAATGGTAATATACTATAATTATAACTATGTTTTTTAAAAGCACGTATATTTAAAAGATGTTTTTAAAACCATGTTTTTTTTTTTAAGAATGGGGGAGGGGACAAACAGCAACCGAGGATGGCAATTCCTACAGAAGCCTGGCTGGGCCACATATGTGGGGCGCTCTTGCACCTCTGAGCCACGTGGAAGCAAGGCGAACGTGGCAAGTGGGGGCGGGGGCTAACTTACCCAAGGTGCCCCTGTTGAAGGGGGGTGTGAGGAATTCCGGTGGGCAAGAGCAGTGGGTGGGGTGAGCCTCCCCTTCCTTGCCAGTGTGTGCTGGACTCTAGCTGTACCTTTCTAGGCTCAGAGCCCAGCTCATAAAACCCTATGTGCCGTCCCTGAAGCACCTTCAAGTCTTTTCAAACCTAAGACGTCTCTGAAGGGCCTTGTATTCCAAACCAAATGGAAGAGCCCTGTGGCCCCGGAAGTGCTTTGATGTCCCCCGGAAGTAGCTCTCCCCAAATAAGAAAGCGCTTTGCGATCTCAGAACCATAACGTGTGGTTGTGGTTGTGGATACCAGACCGAGCCTTTCGGGAATCTGGGATCCTTGCGATTTTTCCAAAGCTCTTTGGACTCTCACACTCGGTAGCAGAACTTTGACATCTCTGGAACACTGAGAACGGTTATGGGCAGTTGAAAGGCTGCAACGAGGCCTATAAGATGCCAGAGCGGCCCAAGACTAAGTATTGCTAAGAGGAGCACTCAGGTAGGGTCCTCCGGTCAAAGTGGATGCCTCTGGGAGCCCACTGACGTGCCCCCTCCAACTGGCCACCTTATAACTCTGTATCACGTGCAAGAGAGGCCACCGTCCCCAGCCGCCTGAGAACACAGAAAAAGGACCTGCGGCCTTCACACGAGGCTACAAGGGTGCAGCCTGACAGGGAAATTCCTCCCCCGGCCCCCACCACCCCGTTTTTAAGGACCTAGGTGTGGGTGGAGCCTCTAAAGACTACCTGATTCGGTGGGGAGTGCTCGGGGCTTCTCTCATTGGTGGAATCCCTTTAGCACCAATTCCTCTGTGCTCAGCCAACTCCTCTCTAAAGGAAAATGGCGTCTTCAGAGGATGCTTACCGCTTTAGGATCAATCCCAAGCCTGGTTCCCGTAACCCCACACACTCTGAATTACCCGACCCAGCTGAGGGTCAGGATGATAAGGCTGGGGAACCACATATGGTCAACAGAAACAGTGCTACACTGCATGACCAGAGCTCCTCGACCATCTACGTGAAGGGTATCCAGGGCATCCTGGGGAAACTGATGCCAAAAGGGGAGGTGGCCACTAGTGTAAAACCCATCGTGAGAGAGCATCCCATCCCTGGACCAAGACCTGCCAGGTTTGTCACCTTCTCTGCGCAGCACCTAAATCAACCCTCAGCCCCAGAGCCTAGAGTGGAGAAGGAAAAGATGGCAATAGAGATCAACACTTTTGGTGAAAGGAGAGTGGTTATTGGGCCTCATGAGAAAGCCTTTATGAAGCCACTGGATGATGAAAGTGTCATCATTTTTGAAAAAGACTCTCCGGTCCTGAAATTTCTAGACAATTGTGACCCTCGTGTAGAAATCCTACCAAAGTATCAAGAAAGGGAAGCCATGGCCGAGCACCCCTTTCCAGGAAGTCACTGGTCTACAGTGGAAGAGTTCTCTGCGCTCAGATTCCCTCGGGACAGACCAATGCCACCGGGTCTCTCAAGAGGTTCAAAGCCTTTACTCTTCAGTGCTGACTGTGCCATAGACCAGCCTCCTCTGTACCGGGGTCCCCAGCAAGTCTATAGCAGCCACTGGGCAAGTAATCCCCAGCCTTCTCACTATCTGTCCACGGGCAGCTGCTGCAGCAGCGCATCCCAGGCCACAAGGAACAGCTGGAGCTTCTTCAGTGATTCTTCCTCCAACCCAGAAGTGCGCTTCCAAAACTGGTCCAGAGACTGGAAGGCATCAGAGGAAGATCAATCCCAGAATTACCATCCATTTCATTTCTCCAGAAATCTAGAAATGGAGGAGGAGAGAGCAGTCCAGGAGGAGATACCATCATATCCTTTTGGAGAGCATGCACCTAGTTTCCTGCCAAGGGACCACTGGGAGCGCCAAGAGCAGGGTTTCATTGATACCCATTGTCACTTGGACATTCTCTACTCCAAGCTGTCCTTCAAAGGGACCTTTAGCAAGTTCACAGAAATGTATAACTGTTCCTTCCCTAAGGAATTTCAGGGCTGCATCTCTGATTTCTGCAATCCTCATACACTAAGGGATGGCCTATGGGAGGAGCTGCTGAAAGATGATCTGGTTTGGGGGGCATTTGGCTGTCACCCCCATTTTGCACGCTACTACAATGACAGTCAAGAAAGCAAGCTCTTGCAAGCCCTGCGGCACCCCAAGGCCATAGCGTTTGGAGAAATGGGCCTGGATTACTCCTACAAGTGCACCACACCTGTGCCACAGCAGCACAAGGTATTCGAGAGACAGCTGCAGCTGGCCGTGTCTCTAAAGAAGCCCCTGGTGATCCACTGCCGAGAAGCTGACGAAGATCTGTTGGATATCATGAAAAGAAGGGTGCCCCCTGACTACAAGATCCACAGGCATTGCTTCATGGGCACTTACCCAGTCATCAGGCCCCTCCTGGAGTACTTCCCCAACATGTCCGTGGGGTTCACAGCAGTCCTGACGTATCCTTCCGCCTGGGAGACCCGCAAAACTCTGAGAATGATCCCCTTGGAGAGAATCGTCGTGGAAACGGATGCTCCCTACTTCCTGCCTCGTGGAGTTCCGAAAAGCCTTTGCCAGTTTGCCCACCCAGGCCTGGCCCTGCATACAGTTCGAGAGATCGCCAGGATCAAAGGTCAGCCGCTCTCTCACACCTTGGCCATCCTGCGTGAGAACACTAGCCACCTCTACAATCTTTAAGCAAAGGGCATCATCCGGAGTCTTCCAGAAAAGGGAGACCAGCGGCCTGACAGCACAGACTTGGTTTGAACTCTCCCTGTGTCCCAAGGTCAAGGCAGTGTTTAGCCAGTCCACCAGAACACAAAGAGACCACCACAAGATGTCTTCCCCAAAACCTCTTCCTAAGACTTCTGCTTCTGGCTGGTAGGGTTCGGTGCAAAAGAATGGGAGGAGGATAGAGGAAACTGCCCCCAACATTATCAGGGTTTTTCCTCCCAGCCAAATTGTGCCGGGGTAATCAGTAAAGAAGAGTTCCATAGGGTCAATGAGCTGGCTATTCCACACCCCTGTTCTCTGCAGCCTGAGTTTTTGAGCAGTTGGTGCATAAAGTCACCCTCCTACTTATCTTTAAAAAAACAAATGAAGAGGAATGTTGAATTTTCAAAGTGAGTTAGGTAATTTGTTCTGTTGATTCCCAAAACGTATTTGATATTATAGGAATTCTATAATCCATACGGTTTGTTGTTAAATTCATAATTCAGTGACTGTGCAACTTGTGATTTCTAATTGCTAAAGATAAAGCAACACTAGCATTTCATCTCAAAGGAAATCGATTTAGGTAAAAGTTGGTCTGTTAATATTCAGAACGGGCTGGAGGGTGAGGACATTTCTATAGAGGAGCTTAAAGTGATGGGAGCCAGATCAATTGGATCTTGAGAACAGTGCTGAGATGAGTTTCAAATCTGAACTGAACTCCCCAAGCTTATATAATTCCAAGCCTCTCACATAACCAGTATATTAACAGCAGCTGTTATTCAGATTGCTCTGACTCTTAACAAGGCCCAACTGTATACCACTTAGAAATACTGCTCCCCTAAAGGGCAGAAACAGAGAAAAGCTTCAGGTGCCTACCTGGCAAACAGCCACCCTCCCTGCAAGATTAAAAGGAACTCACATTTTAAAGAAAATATTTGAGTTCCGAAATTTAACTTTGCCAGCCAAAGCCCACACATAAATCCAGGAGTTTCATTATTGGATAATAAGTGCCATTTTTTAAAATGGAAAAATCTCCTTTATTCTTGAAAACTAAATTGATGAAAATAGGCCCGGCATAGTCCAGACTTCTCGTTTCCTAGGTGCCTGTTTATCTAGATCCAGAAAAAGCAGCTGGCTCCTCACCATGTGGTTCTCAGCTCAAAAGTCTCGTCCACAAGGAAGCCTCCTTGACTACCACGTGCACAGTGCTCATTTCACCTGAGAAGAAAAACTCCTTAGAGCTTATTGTTTTGATTTAGTCATAGTGCTCAGCACTGACTACAATTGTGTTTTTACTATGTGCCCGTTGGTTATTTTCCCCACTAGGTTTATAAGCTTGTCAGTTCTGTTCATCCCCTATGAACATACACCCTGTACATACACCCAGTGTTAAAATGGTGCCTGAGACAGCGCAGGCACTTTGCAAAGATTTCTTGAGTTACATATCATACGAGTGAACAACGTACTTCACTGACACTTGGGAGTTAGTGACAATATTTGGGCAAGGGGACAGATTTTAGGGAGAGAAGAGAGAAACCATCAGATTTCTAGTGCCCCTTAACTTGAAAAGCAAGGATTAAAAGGCAGCTATATTCTGCTGTTTAGATGTTCTCCATAGTAAGAGAAATAAAGAAATAAGGTCAAGTCCTCCCAGGAACTTGACAGTTTAGATTTCTTGTAAATAATACTGAGTAAGTCATAGTTTTTTTTCCCCTCTGCTAGGGATCCATTTTGGAGAAGGAAGCCTTAAGAAAGCTTTAAGTGTTTCACTTTGCTTTATTGGGACCAAAAGTGCAATGCACTTGATGCACTATTGCAATTGATGCAACTGACACACTGGTGCAATAGGAAAGATGCAAGTTGATTAAATTTTCAGGACAGAAAACCTTCAAAAGTGAAGCCAATGTTTTAAGAAGGTTTTTCTGTTTCCCATTTAATGTACACTGTACAAAAATGTTCAGAGTGTGTCCCTCAACCCCCAGGAGCCCTGACCTTTTTATAAAGGACTGCAGAAAAAGAAGGTTCTGAGGACACGTTTTGGGAAAAACTGAGTTCTACAATGTTCCACAGATTGTTTTTTAATTTGGGGGATCTCACATGCCCTTTGATATGCTAATGTGAGCCACAGATCCCCAAAAGGGTGTTTCTCAAAGTTACTTCATTTGATTAATTTGAGGTACAATTCAACAACTGGAGAAACTCGAGCTTGGGAAACATGACCTCAAGTCACACTTCCACTGTTGTCCCCTAGTCACATTGTGTACCACCTCTACTCCTCACATTCCCACACCCTCCTTCATTTACCTCTCCCACTACATAAGATCCAAGGAGAACAAAACGTCCTTTATCTGGTCCTAACAAAGCAACGTTACCAAGTGGGCATTTAAAAACGGGTGTAAACAAACAATTGCATCTGTAAGTACACATTACACAAGGTAAAGAGAGTATGTATATATATATAGTAATTAATTTTGCTCTCCAAAAAAGAAATAATCTCCTTTGTATACAGAGAAAATAGTTTTCATACTGTTCCTCTTGCTACATTTTTATGGCAAATGCATGGACTATACTCTGCAGTGTTTCTTGACACAAAAGAGAGCTCCTTGCCATAATTCAGCTTTATTTCATCAGGAATGAGAGTGAGCAATGTAGTATATACAGAGTGGCCTAAATCAAAAATTGTCATCTTCCTCTACTAGTTTCATAAATGTAGTAAAGAACACTTCATCTCTTCAAGTTACTCATAAAAACAAAACGAACAAATAAAACCTTGCAATGGAGATGTGCAAAATTTGGAGCACTCTGTATATAGCTTTCTAGTGATAGATATTCCACTGAACCTCAAAGAATGATTAGAATTCATCTGTTTGCATGGCACTTCAAAATTGGTGCATCCACTCTCACATTCTAGAGGCTTCAGAGAGCCATGAAGGCAACCGGTGATCTAGAAATTCAATTTGCCAGTTAGTGGTCCCTGGGCCATTGGTCATCCCAGAGTCACAAGGCCTCTCGGGCCCATTAACAAACTCCCTGAACCTTGGCACTCCACTCCTCTTACTGCATGCCAATATTTTGCTTCTCTTAAATTTTAGAAGGGCAGCTCTTTCTACCTTGAAAGCTCGAAAACAACAAACTGCCTACTCTGTCTTGAGAGAGAGAGGAAGATGTGGTTGTTTCAGGTAGTCTTTATTCATATATAACTTCAAAATTAGTACCTTATTCTGGACTTTGAGCACAAAGTGGGATAAAAAAAATAGTCCATAATACCTAGAGACATCACTTTAACAACTGGAGTGGCTCCTTGGCAGTCTTCTTGATATATTCCCATAGTTTTTGGCCAAGTCCAGTACTGTAGTCCCTGAGTTTGTTTTGCTAGTTAATATTTACTAGGATAGTCACTTCACAATTAGCATAAGATAGAAATTTTACTTTCTCTGAATTTGCAATTTAACATTTTATGTATCTTGGTTTGCTGTCCTGAGCAAACAAGATAGAAGTTTACCAATTCTGTTACCTGTTTTAAAAACTAAACTATGTAACTAAAAAAAAAAAAAAGATGTAACTCTTAAACTTTTTATTCAAATTTCTTGTTTACTAATTTATAAAATACTGCTTTTTTTTTCTTCCCCTTCATTCCTTGGGGATGGTCTGGTCTGTTTTGTTGTACTTTTCCTAATGCCTTAAGGTAAATGCTTAGTTTATTTTTTATTTTCAAGGAGAAACAACAAGGTATCTGATACCACAAATTTATTTTTATAAAAACAGATTGTTAACTCTATTCTAGCTGAAGAATTTTATTTTCATGAATTTTACTTTTCTGCTGTAGAAATACCTATTACAAATATATAAACAGAAACAGAAAGAAGTGCAGGATTTTTCTACTACCTACATAGAGGCTACTGTTTTGTTAATGTATTTCCCTTAAGGTAACTGTGATTATATAGCTATATCAAATTATATATATACTTTTGAAAAAGTCATGTTTTCCCGAATATGTCAAATTATACATATTTGTAAAAAAATCCATATGGTTTCATGCCCATACTTACTGAAGATACATGTACCATAAAATCCCACCACCAATCAATATACAGTGTTTATTTATATTCTAGTGTATTTTTATTTGTGATTTTTTTTATATATATATAACATAGCTAGAAACACAAAGTACGTACTTTTTTAAAGCAAAGCGAAAGAAAAAACATGTCCAGGTCCTAGGGAAAGATGATATATAAAGATAAGCTTTTTTTCTTGATTAAGGGAGAAAATTTTCACTGTATTCCCTATTTTTCAAGAATTTTCAGTTGAAGTATTAATGCCAAAAATTAGTATCTACTGAAACTTACCTAAGTAAAGTAATATGTTTTTCCTTTTGATCTCCCTATAATGTATTTGGAGCTCATTTCATTATTGTTATTATTTTATCTTCCAATAAACTTTAAAATGTTTTCATTATGTTTTGAACTTTATATTTTATAATCATAAGGTTGTTTCCATTGCTCACCACTAATCCTTTTATTTCATGACTTCCCTGTGGTTGAACTGTTTAATTTGCTTTATAGTTGACTGGAGTGCATCTTCAAGCAACTCCCTCAGGAAAAGTATGTAGATGGCATGTTTATGAGAAATTACCTATCTGAGAACATCTTTCCCCTGCTTACACTAATGAATAACACCTCAGCTGAGTCTAGTATTTCTCGGTCACAAACATTTTTCCCCTAAAAGTTACAGATATTGCATTATTGTCTTCTGGCATCGAATGCAGAGAATTCTGATGCCAATTTCTTCTTTGGGAGTTAAACTACATTTTCTGGTCAGGATGTTTGGTAATTCCTTTGCTTTATCCTAGAAATTAACAGAAAAAAATGCTACAATATATCAAATTATTGGTTTCTTCTTTGTTATGTTCTCTGGTACACGGGTAAGCATTTAATCTTCAGATCTGTGGGTAAGCATTCAATCTTCAGATCTGTGTCTTTTTGAAGTCGAGAAGGTTGCTTTTGTTTTTATTATCTTCTTGGGATATGCTTAAGTGATCTGGCTGCTTTTAATCTAGCTTCTAATTCTTGAGGAACAACTCTGTATATGAGAGCTCCACCCTTTGTCCAGCCTTTCATTATCAATCTCGGTGGTCTGATAGCTGACCTTCTGGCTCCACATTTTGAGAGAATTTCTCAGGTTTGCCTTTCCCAACATTCATCTCATTTTATCCAACTTCCACTGTTTCCTTTACTAATGTAATGCATTTTTGAGTTCCCTCACATTTCTTCCTTCTCCAGCGAGCTCCCTTTGCCTTTCTGCCTAGAGTCTCGTTCAGCAATATTTTAAATTTATTCTCTTGCTCTATTTTCTCCCTCCAGCTTTCACTTCACAGAGTTTGGCTTTCACTGCTTACTTCATTTTGTTACTTCCTTGCACTCAATAGAAAGCACAGAACAAATTGTTATCGAAAGCATTCATTTTCCTACAGAAAATATTTATCTTCCTCTGCCTCTTAAATGCTCTGCTCTCCATTTATGTTGCAGTCTTTTCAGAAACCCTGTGTTGGCTTTCTTTGTTCATCCTTGAACAAAAAGCCGTCTATCCGGGCTGCTGTGTTCCCCAAAATAGGGTTGGGAGGTTCCCTTTCCCTTCCTTCCCCAGCCATTCTTTTTTTTTTTTTTTTTAATTTTTATTTATTTATGATAGTCACAGAGAGAGACAGAGAGAGAGGCAGAGACATAGGCAGGGGGAGAAGCAGGCTCCATGCACCGGGAGCCTGATGTGGGATTCGATCCTGGGTCTCCAGGATCGTGCCCTGGGCCAAAGGCAGGCGCTAAACCGCTGCGCCACCCAGGGATCCCCTTCCCCAGCCATTCTGATGTGTTGATTCCTCTTCTCACTGGGAGGCTGGTTGAGAGAAAGTCCTATGGATCATGTTAAGAGAAGTGAGGAGGGGGGGTAGGGCCATGGAGAGTTCCCTGCAGGAAGAACTTCACCCTTTTCCATATAAATATTTTTTAAATTGACCCAACGTCTACTCTCCAGGAACAGGGCTTATGCAACCAGTCTTTCCTATACACTGCCTGCAGTGGCAGAGCGATGCCCCAACGCAGGGCCTGCTGCATTTCTTTTGGTGCAACGATTCCTGGGCCTCCTCGTGATGCTCAGAAGCCATCAAGAGCTGGAAAAGTAAGCCACGTGGAAGCCCTTACAGGTTGTCCTAACAGCACTCCCCCAATTCATTTCTTGTCACTTTTTTAGGAAGTGAAATTTCAAGTTGTTGGCTTTAGTACATTCCTTCAATATGATCCCATCTGCACTACACCTAGTGGAGATTCACCCAAGTTCTCAGCATAAAAATGGACCTCACCTTGGCCTCTAGCACCAATAAATGGTTTCTCCGTATTTGAAAATTCTGCAGTCATTTTAATTGGGATTGTGAAGGTGAAGAGGTCCATCTAAATTATCAATGCTCAAGTTAAACTCTCACTCCAAATTCCCATTTTTTTCCTCTCACTTTTTTTTGATAAATTTATGTTCCTATGGATACTGTGTTTAAATAGGCCTATCTTATTTTAAGAAAATTCAACTTCTACAAATCTGAATCTCATTTAGCTTGCTGAACATAGGAGAGGGTCAATAAAGGTAAGTTGAATAAATGGATAACAAAAAAATACAAAATAGGGATGACTTCCAAAGAATTTATTACAAAAATATTACCATCAAAAAAAAATATTACCATCATAAATCTATTTATAATTGGTGCTCACATGTTTCATTACAAAATCTAGGGTTTAAGACGAAACACACCTATATGGACAGTGTAAGCATCCATCTAATTTATTTTTACTGATCTGCCGCTGCTTAAGACCTGATTTTATGATATATAAAAGGGAAAAAAGATGTGGCTAAAATGTTAGAACATTCTTCTGGTAGCTTTATCACTAATTAACCATATAACTGGTGCACACCACTGAAACGCTTTTGCTTGCTAGTTAACCTTTCAGCAAAAAAAATTAGAAAATCAATACTTGCTAACTACAGGACAGTACAGCACTATTTAAAGGACTAAGAAAATTATGTATATATAACAGAGCTCTGGAGAGAAAATGAATGTATAAAAATACTGAATAACATATAAATCAGTGTAGGATGCAAAGCTGGAAGCTTAAAAATACTGTCAAAACCACATCTAAAATAGTCTTTTCACATCCTTATGGAATCTATTGAGCAAGGCAATTAAAAAAAACACTTGACATTACTAAGAGAATAGGTTCAGACCCACTGCTTAAAATCAGACTTCCTGAAAAAATAATTAGAACTAGAAGGGATCACCTCATCCAACAGAAATCATTTTGTGAATCATGGAGTTTCATAAACTGAACAGAAAAAAACTGAATATTGAAATATTCAGTATAAAAGATACAAAAGAAAAACACCTACAATATAAGCGATAAAGAAAAAATATATTTGGTAAAAAAAATATATATGTAATTTACCAAATATATGTATTATCAAATATGTATTTTTTTCCAGAGAGAATAATATGAGAACCAAGGCAAACACACTCCCTCATGCCACCATTTTGAGATACTATTTTAAAGGCTGGATTCTACCTGAAAGAGTCAGAAGATGCTTAGATAAGATGACTTGTAGATTTTCTTCCAATCACAATAATCCATTCTCTAATTCTAGGATTTGCCCAGTAAACTGGACTCCCCAATACACTGTTTTGCCCTCCTGGCTTCAAGGTTGGTCATTTACTGCCACAAATACATCAACAGCTGAGACCACAAAATGGACATTCAGTACAGAAAGTTTCCTTTATCAACAGTGAAGTAGTACAGACCAACCCAGTTACAAAGCACCTCCCAAATTCAAAGCTGGGTGTGAAGCATACAACACGCAAAGATAATCTCTCTAGCTGCAAGGGTTGTATAGTCAAGTAAGGACAATTAGACTATATGCAAACAATTCCAAAAATGGGGTATGGTATCTCCAAATAATTATAATGCACTGGATATAAAGCTAAAAGCCATTAGGAAAGATTCAACAATATTTTTAAAATCCCAATCGGTGTACACTGCTATGTGTCAGGCACTGTGCTAGACTCAGAGAGTCAAAGATACATGAAAATAGCCAACATTGGCCAAATAGTTGAAAGGAGTCAGACAATGTGTTATATGCTTTTACGCTCTACCTCATTTACCCCTCACAACACAGCTACAAAATAGGTGATATCATGATTATGGTTTTGCAGAAATCAAGGGTCAGAATGTTAAGTAATTTACCAAAGTCTCAAGGTAAGAGAAACGGACAGTCGGGATCAGAGCTCAAACTGCCTAGCTTCAGAGGCCACCAACTAACCATTATCTCCCAAGCTGCTATAAAATCCCCTCCACACTCCAGCTTGGTGGAGGACCCAGAGAAGCATAACAGGGCTATTCTAACAGGAGTTTCAAAATGCTCTACTTGGGCAGCCCAGGTGGCTCAGTGGTTTAACGCCGCCTTCAGCCCAGGGCGTGATCCTGGAGACCTGGGATCAAGTCCCACATCGAGCTCCCTGCATGGAGCCTGCCTGTCCCTCTACCTGTGTCTCTGCCCCCCACCCCTGTGTCTCTCATGAATAAATAAATAAAATCTTTTTTAAAAAATGCTCCACTAGGAGAAGGAGGTGCCAAAACACCTAGGAGCATCAAGAGGAAGGCATCACAGTACAGGTGGCATCTGAAATGGGTCTTCAAGTTTGAAAGATGGGAAAACTGCCCATATATATGAACAAGTGGGTAAGGGCATTCTCTGCAGAGGGAAAAGCATGTGCAAAGTTATGGGAGCATGGTAGTGCTCCATACATGGGGTCCAAGTTATTCTGTGTGGCCGGAAGCTGAATGGGAAAGGAAGAGCACTAGAGAGGAGATTGGCAAAGCACAAAAGCCAAAAACAGGTGGTCCCTGGGTCACACAAAGTTAGGTCAAAGGACTGTAAACATTTTGACAAGTTAACTCTGCAGCAGCATGGGCAGTGGATAAAGAGGATCAGACTGGAAGGCAGGGATGCTACTGGAGAGGCTATGCTCTAAGGTGAGAGACATGAACTAAGACAGCAGCAGTGGCCTTGGAAAAGAGGCTGATGGAATCAGGATTTCAGAGGGAGACGAGAAGGGACTTAGGTCAACAGTGACAAAGGGAGCATAATGGTGATTCACTTATTTGTTTAAACATAAACAAAAATACATAACATAGTGAGTTAACATTTAGATGGAACTCAAATAAGAAGCCAAATGTGCACCACTCTTAGCACGGTAGTATATTCAAAGACTGGGCAAACACTAGCTATTGGAAAGTCCATCTCATCTTAGAACTCTAAAGAAACTCTAAAGAAATTCTACAGGTGATACAATTTATGCTCTACCTCTAAGATTTCCCTAAAAATGCCTTTCCTCTTCTTTTGTAATTTTTTTTCTCTTCTTTTGTAATTATCAATAGTCTCCCACTTCCTCACCAGTAGCTCTATGATTTCTCTCCCTCCACCTTCAACTCCAGGATTCTTCCTTTCTTACATCCCCCAAAGCCTGAGAATCTAACTGAAAAACTCAGAAGACTCCTCAGAGGATGGAGGAAGGGGGAAATAAGAATGAGCAAAGACAAAGTTTTGTTCAGCATGCAAAGTGTGAGGGAAAAAAGAGAAACCTGGGAGCACACATTAAGAATATTATCCCAGGGAACCTGGGTGGCTCAGTCAGTTAAACGTCCGACTACTCTAGGTTTCAACTCAGGTCATGATCTTGGGGTCATGGAATCAGGCCTGCATCGGGCAGAGTCGCCTTGAGATTCTCTCCCTCTACCCCCTCCTCCCACTCACACTCACATGCTCTCTCTCTCAAATAAATAAAACCTTTTTTTAAAAAAAGAGTATTATCCTCATTACATACTGGTGAGAAACAAAGCTTCAATTAATAAATCTGACTATAGGGCAGCCCGGGTGGCTCAGCGGTTTAGCACCGCCTTTGGCCCCAGGAGTAATCCTGGAGATCTGGGATCGAGTCCCATGTCGGGCTCCCTGCATGGGGCCTGCTTCTCCCTCTGCCTGTGTCTCTGCCTCTCTCTCTCTCTCTCTCTCTCTCTCTCTCTCTGTGTCTCTCATGAATAAATAAATAAAAATATGTTTAAAAAAATAAAAAATAAACCTGACTGTGAAAGTCAACTAGATCAGAACTGAAAATAGTTTTATTTTTTGATACTCAAACACAAATGCAAAAGTAAATTCCCAGAAATACTAGATGAAAAAAAAAATCAACATGTAGAACTAGAGAGAGAGAGGGAAAGAGAGAGAGAGAGAAAGAGAGGAAAAATTAACATACACTCAAAACAGGTTTCATATTTTAAGCTAGAAAAGAACAGGGTAGACTGCAAGAGAAATAAAGGGCCTGTATGAAGTTTCTACAACCTAGATGATGATGGTTTTAAGATCTCTAAGTATAAATTCAGAATAGTCATAATGTAACACAGTTGTAGTGGTCTGACTGCTTTAGTTCTGAATAATGAAAAAATAAATAATAAAGGTAGCTATTTATCACCTTTCTCCTAAAAGACCATGAAGTAAATTTGATAAAATAGAACAGACATGATAAAATCTCTTAAAAAGTCTTCTATATTTCAATAAAACTATCCTAATACCCAGAACATAAATAAACACTAGGATACAAATGAGAAGAGCAATGTACCAATAGCTTAACTGTCACTTTTTAGAACTCCCTGGTCTCATTGGCAGCAACTCCAAACTCATTCTTCTGGAATACACCAGAATTTGTGCCAAATAAAAATGCAAGAATCCTACACCACAGGTGATGACTGGCATAGTTCCAGTTTATGCTTCCATTCCCCTTGGAACATCATCTCCTCTATCCCATGTTAAGAAAATAAGCCAGTGGTGCCTGGGTGGCTCAGTTGGTTAAACATCTGGCTCTTGATTTCAGCTCAGGTCACGATCTCAGGCTCATGAGACAAAGCCCCCATCAAGCTCCATGCTCAGCAGAAGAGTCTGCTTGAATTCTCTCTCCCTCTCCCCTTTCACTCTCCACCTCTATGCACATGCTCTAAAATAAATAAATAAATAAAAATAAATAAATTTTTTTTTTTTTTTTTTAAGGAAAGGAAAGAAAAGAAGCCAAATCTTGGCAAAGGAGGGGACTTAAATTTTCTGGACTGTCTACTATGAGCTGGGCACTTGACATGCATTGTCCATCTGATGCTCACAGCAACTCTAAGGTGAGACTGTTAAGTCTTCCTTAACAGATAAGGGAACTGCAACCGAGAGGGGTTAAAAACATAGCCAAGAAGAAATAGGTAATAAATGATAAATCCAAGTTCCGAACTCATCTGTCTGACTGAAAAGCCTTGCTCTCTCCACTACACCAAAGAGCCTCTCATTATGGGGGTGTTGCAGGGGGCACCTGGGTGGCTTGGTGGCTGAGCATCTGCCTTTGGCTCAGGTCGTGATCCCAGGGTTCTGGGATCAAGTCTCGCATTGGGCTCCCCACAGAGTGCCTGCTTCTCCCACTGCATATGCCTCTGCCTCTGTCTCTTATGAATCAATAAATAAAATCTTAAAAAACGGGGGTGGGGGGGGTGGGGGAGAAGGGTTGCAGGAACACCATGTTCCCAAGGGATACATTACCCATACACAGAGTTCATTTCAGACACTCCATTTGGGGTGACATACACCCCCTGGGGCCAATCCAAGGGGTAAAGGGAGGGAAGAGACCTGGCATAACAAGGATGATGACGACAATGACAACAGTGACTGGTTATACTCTCCTAAGGGAAGAAGTCAGCAATTGCAAGGCTGAAACAAAGGAAGACAAGGTAGGGATAGGGAAGAAGGTTACATGGAACCCTCACAAGGTAAGAGAAATCAAAATAAATCAAAGTAAAGAGAATGAGAAGGAAGAGATAAACTCCTATAAAAGAAAGAGAAAAGATCAAAAGAATGGAAGAGAAAGGAATGAAAACGTTGAGAGAGGAGACAAAAGAAAAGCAAATCAGACAACATTGAAAAAAGAATGGAGATAAGCATCCCCGCCTCCTTTTGCATAATGTGGCATTCAGGCCCTCCCTGCCACCTCCCCATTTCTGATGTCCTGGAAACCACCATGCTTCCCCAGTTACTTAACCCTCTGATAAAAGGTTTATGATAATGACATGTGTCCCTGGAGAATCCTCTTTATTAAAAGAACTATTACCACACTAAACAGCATAGTGAATTTCATAGACGGAACAAGAATTTAAATGGAGGAGTGTAATTAAAATAAATAGAAGGATATGGACAATCCTAAATCCTCAAAATGTTTAAAAACCTCTGAAGGGGGTTAGGAAGAGTAATTTATTTGAAAATATAAAACCAGCATGGTTAAAAATAAAGGCCCATCAATCTAGACGATGAGAAATGATTATACAAACATCCAGGGATCATCAAGGTGGATGATGACATGAATTGGCAGCACTTTGTTTACATACATTATATTTTCAAAGCTGTCCCTCAAATCTTAAATCCCAAACAGTGAGTCAAACTCCAAAGAGGAAATACAGTAAGACTCCATTTATATGAAGTTTAAGAACAGACAAAACTAATCTATGCTCATGGAAGTCAGAGCAATAGATGAGGGCTCAAGGGAAGGAAACATGAGGAAACACTCAGAAGTTATAGAGATATTCTATAAGGTATCTGGGGTTACACAGATACACACATTTGTCAGAATTCCTGGAACTTTACGCTTAAAAATGGGCACATTATATCACATATAAATTATACTTCCCTTAATAAGTTGATTTTTAAAAATTAAAGTTTACCTCAATAAAGTTGATTAAAATGAAGACTCAAACAACAAATCTTAAAGAAATACAGTTATTCTGTATCCTGACTATGGTGGCTGTTACACGAATCTATACATGTGATGAAACTTCAGAGAATTAAAAACTAGGAAGAAAATATGAGGGACGCCTGGGTGGCTCAGCAGTTAAGCGTCTGCCTTTTAGCTCAGGGTGTGATCCTGGAATTCCGGGATCAAGTCCCACATCAGGCACCCTGCATGGAGCCTGCTTCTCCCTCTGCCTATGTCTCTGTCTCTCTCTCTCTCTCCCCATCTCTCATGAATAAATAAATAACATCTTAAAAAAAATAAGAAGAAAATATGACTGCATGTAAAAACTGGTGAAATTCAAAATAAGGTCCATAAGTTTAGTATTATACCAATGTCGATTTCTTGGTTTTGATAATGTACTATGGCTATATAAAATATTATCATTGGGAAGAGAGAACAGAAGAATTATCTTCATTTCTGTAATATCTTCTAAGTCAAAAATTATTTCAAAAAAATTTTCTTCAAAAAGAACACAAATTATATAGTTGTATTTTCGACTATAACCCACCATCAGTGTTCCAAAAGAGTGATCCTACTATAGGGCATAATCTTGCAAATACAAAAATGCAGGAGGTAAGTAATTTCATGAATGTTTCCAATATACCTGCAGCTAGTCTGTATTCAGAGGGAGAAAGTACATAAATGGAGATTTTTCAACAGATTGAAAAATCGGAACAAAATAAAAATCAGCAAAAAATATAAATCAACAAACCAAATAGGAAATTATCAGTTCCTAATTTGTGAAGTAAAATATTACATATAACTAAGATTGTATGTTTAAAAAAAATTGGCATGCACAAAAGATAATCACACTGAAGAGGCAGCAAGGGAGTGCAGTCATCTGAAGGTAAAGAGAAAGCCTTAAGAGGAACCAACACTGATGGCACCTTGATTTTGGATTTCTAACCTCCAGAACTGAGAGACCATAAACTTCTGTGGTTTAAAGCACCAAGTCTATAGTATTTTGTCATGGCAGTCCTATCCTAGCAAACTAATATATTACACTATAATTTATATACCATAAAATCTACTTCTTGCGAGTATACAGTTGTATATTTTTTTGTAAACTGACAGAGTCGTATAATTAATCATCATCACCACCTAGTTCAGGACGTATCTGTCACCAAAAGTTCCCTCCCCCACCGCCAGTCCCAGCAACCTCTCATCTGCTTTCTCTGAGATATTTGCCTTTTCTAGGATTTCAGATAGATGAAACCATACAATATAAAGTCTTGTATCTACTTTCTTTCACTTAGTATGTTCTTGGGGTTCATCTATGTTGTAATATCTATCAGTGGTTTCTCCTTATTACTGAACAGTTTTCCACCAAATGGCTATACCATATTTTGTTTATCCATTCACCAGTTAACAAACATTTGGGTTATTCCCTGTTTGGGGCTATTATTAATAATAATGCTATAATCAGGGGCACCTGGGTGGCTCAGTGGTTGGGTGTCTGCCTTTGGCTCAGGTTGTGATCCTGGGGTCTTGGGATCGAGTCCCGCATCGGGCTCCCCGTGTGGAGCCTGCTTCTCCCTCTGCCTGTCTCTCTCTCTCATGAATAAATAAATAAAATCTTTAAAAAATAATGCTATAATCATTCACATACTGTTTAATTATGTTTTAATATCTCTTAGAAAGATAGATACATAGGAGAATTATGGAGTACCATAGTAAGTGTGTGTTTAACAATTTAAGAAACTGCCAGGCTGTGTTTCAAAATGGCAGTATCATTTTACGTTCCTCCTAGGAATATATGAAAGTGCCAATTTCTCCACATTCTTGCCAACACTTGGTACTGTTGGTCCCTTTAGACTATAGCCTAAATAATGTGTGGGTAGTTACTGCAAGTTTAAGCTCAAAAAGACAATTTTAACTTTGGGCTAATGAGAATAAGCCATAGGCCTCATTACTGATAAAAAGTTTAGACCTGAGGGATGGTCTTAAAATTTTATCTAATAACTAAATTATTATAAATAATTTTTGTTATAAATAATAATTATTACTCTAGGTTTTAGAAAAGACGGGAAAAAGAACTCTCTTCTTTAGTAAGAGAAACATTTGTGAATCTCATTGATTTTATTCCCAAACCATTTATTCTAAACTTGGCGGGGGGGGGGGGGGGGGGGGCTATTAAATGTCTTTTGGATTTCAAAAGATTAGAGAAACCCATATTGTATGATGAAATTAGTAACTATCACTTTAACATAAATTTAAAGAATGTAATTTTTTGTTTTACACTTAATGATAAATGCAGAATACATACTTGGGAATTTGGGGTAGGACATGTTTGATGTCAGGTGAGCCTTTTAATTTCTTTCCGAAGAATGGCTGAAGATTAATGTAATTGTGATGTAAAGCATGGGATTTAAGTTGCAATGTATTATAATTACATTGTGCTATAATTATACATATTGATGTCTTTTTTGCAACGATTCTAACAGGATTCAGATACTCTGAAAATTACATACACCTATTGAAAAATTTCCTTTGAAATTTGGGGCATGGTTAAAATGTATAATATCTGACACATTTTCCAGGTATTTTTTAAAACGGTGTTTTATTTTTATAGACTCTAATTCTAGGTTTTAACGTTCCTAACTGACTTTAGGCAAAACTTGGAGAATCTGTATTCATGTGTTGTTCTTTGCTAATCATATGAAATTCTAATGGGCTTGATCGCTCCTTGATCACCCTGCAGGAAAACTAAAAATTTTGGCTGGCACTGGGTGAGAAGGAAAAAGCAGCCCCTGACATCCAGGAGCGAGCTTGGCACTGTCAGCTGGCTTTGGTGCTGCTACAAGCTGGGCTGGCAGCCACAGCTAGGCCTTGTGTCATCCTGTTGAACATGAACACTTCCAGAGAACAATTTTCAGAGAACACCAACCTCAGACAAGGCCACTCTGTCTGTGATGGATCAAGACAAAAGCAAGCCCACTCTATAATTACATCCGAACACGGCCAGAACGTGAACATCATCTAAACTACAAAATGCCAACCATCCTCCTCTCGATCATAGGAGTGATGGCGGCTTCTCTCCCAATTACATCTGTAGCCTCAGTATAGCCTGCTGTCATTATAAATCAAATTTATTAAGCTACACACTCATAAAAGTACCCTGGCTTCCTGATAGCACCCAATCCAGAACAAGACCCCATTTCCTTAAGCCCTCCCCAAAAGTAACTAATACAAACCCAAATCCTATAGTAAATCTTTTCCAACACCTGCTTACTTAGACATCCCACGGTGACTCGGGGTATGTGTTTTCCTTCACTGCCATGAGTAATAAAGGAACTTGTTCAATTAAAAGCAAAATCAAGAGACCGTATCAAGATGGCAAAGTAGGAAGATTCTGAGCTCACCTCCTCCCACAGACACACCAAAATCTGCAACTACACACAGCACAGCTGTCCCTGTGAACCAACTGATGACAAGTGGAATAGATCATACACAACAAAAGATATAAAGAAAAAGCCACATCAAAAAAGGTGAGGGGGCAGAGATGCAGGTCAGTCAGAACCCACACTGCCAGTGCAGTGGCCCATGAGCAGGAGCATTTTCACAACCATAGAGGCCTGCCCCCAGGAACCAAGAGTCCAAGCCTCTCATTAAGCTCCACAGTCCTGGGGACCTGGCCTGGAAGATGAGCCCCCATTATATTTGGCTTTGAAAACCAGTGGGGCTTCTGTCCAGGAGAGCCTAGAGGGTAGAAGTAAATTGAGACTCTCCTCTTAAAGGGGAATGTACAATCTCACTGACTCCATGTCCCAGTACAGAGGCGGTAGTTTGAAAAGCACCAGGGTAGTGGCACCTGGGAGGCTCAGTCGGTTAAGTGTCTCCCTTAGGTTCAGGTCATGATCTCAGGGTCCTGGGATCGAGCCCCGCATGGCACGCTCTGCTCAGCAGGGAGTCAGCTTTTCCCTCTCCTTCTGCCTCTCCCCACTGCTCCTGTTCCCTCTCTCTTGCTCTGTCTCTGCTCTAATAAATAAACAAATTAAAAAAATCTTATAAAAAAAAAAAAGGAAAAAAAAGCACCAGGGTGACCCATGAAGAGTCACTGACTAATCGTAGGGTGTGTCCTGAAGGGGCAGGGATCTGTTGGAATGTTCCCTGGGAACACAAGCACTGGCAAGCACCATATATTTTTTTTAATCCCCTTCTATCTAACAGGCCAGGCACTGGCAGTTGCTATTTTTTTTTTCTTTACCTCTCCATCTACTGTGCTAGCACCACTCCCTCCACCACATTCCACTGCAGACTCACCCCATCCGAGAGGCCTGCCCTGGCTAAGAGTCCATCCCAAGCAGCTCCCCTCCCTGTCACTCTCTATGGATGCACTCTGCCAATATCAAAGCTCCTCCCAACAGGTTCCTCAACCCATCACACTCAGCAGGCACAGTTGGCAGGCTATGGAGCCATTCCCAAATGCCTCCACCTCAGGGGGCCTGCCCCTTACAGCAGTGTTCCCACAGCTATCCCAGATGGGCCTCATAGCTAGCCCCACACACCAGCAAGCCTCAAATAATCACAACCCAGCACCACCAAGAGGGTGCACAAAGCACACAAAAACACTCAACGGAATCAACAGATTAGAGGATGAAGAATGGATTAGCAATCTGGAAGACAGAGTAGTAGAAAACTCCCAAGCAGAACAGCCCATTAATTAATTTAAATGAGGATAGTTTAAACAGGCCTCTGGGATGACATCAAGTGTACTAACATTCACATTCTAGGAGTCCCAGAAAGAGAAAAGAGAAAGAAAGGGACAAAAATCCTATTTGAAGAAATAATGGCTGCAAACTTCCCGAACCTGGTGCCGGAAATAAATATCCAAGTCCAGAAAGCACAGTCCCAGACAAAACAAACTCAAAGAGATCCAAACCAAGACACATTATAATCAAAATGTGAGCAGTTAAAGTGAGAATCTTAAAAGCAACAAGAGAAAACAAATTACACATAAAGAAACCTCCAGAAGACCATCAACTGATTTTTTTTTTTATTTTATTTATGATAGTCACAGAGAGAGAGAGAGAGAGAGAGAGAGAGGCAGAAACATAGGCAGAGGGAGAGGCAGGCTCCATGCACCGGGAGCCCGACGTGGGATTCGATCCCGGGTCTCCAGGATCGCGCCCTGGGCCAAAGGCAGGCGCCAAACCGCTGCGCCACCCAGGGATCCCTCAACTGATTTTTTTTTTAGCAGAAACTTTACACGGAAGACAACAGTGGCATGATATACTCAAACTGGAGAAAGGAAAAAATTTACAGTTAAGAATACTCTATACACAGCGAGGTTACCACTCAGAATTAAAGGCGATAAGGAGTTTCTTGGACAAGCAAAAGCTAAATGAGTGCATCAACATCAAACCAGTCTTACAAGAAATGTTAAAGGAACTTTTTTTTTTTTGTAAAGATTTTATTTATTTATTCATGAGAGACACGGAGAGAGAGGCAAAGACAAAGGCAGACATAAGCAGGCTCGCTGCAGGGAGCCCAATGTGGGACTTGATCCCAGGACCCTGGGATTCACGCCCTAAGCTGAGGGCAGACGCTCAACCACTGAGCCACCCAAGTGTCCCAAGGAATGTCTTTAAATAGAAAAGGAGAGGTCATAACTAGAAATAAGAAAATTATGAAAGAAAAAAATCTGATTATGGTAAACATATAGTAAAAGTAGTAGATTTACCAACTATATACCTAGTATAAAGGTTAAAGGACAAAAATAGTAAAATCATTTAAACCTACAATAATTAGTCAAGGGACACATTTGACATCAGAAATATAACACAGGGGGGATCCCTGGGTGGCTCAGTGGTTTAGTGCCTGCCTTCAGCCCAGGGCATGATCCTGGGGACCGGATCCTGCATGGAGCCTGCTTCTCCCTCTGCCTGTGTCTCTGCCTCTCTCTCTCTCTCTCTCTCTCTCTCTCTGTGTCTCTCATGAATAAATAAAATCTTAAAAAAAATAGAACACAAGAGTCATCAAAATATAGTGCTTTTAGAACATGCTTAAACTTATTCGCCTCAACTTAAAGCAGATGGCTATATACATAGAATGGTTAGGTATGAACTTCATGGCAACCACGAACCAAATACCTATCATAGATACACAAGAAATAAAAAGAAAGGAATTCAAACATAACTGTAAGGAAAGTCACCAAACCACAAGGAAAGAGACTAAAAGAAGAAAAGGATAGAAAAGAACAAGAAAAATAATCAACAAAATAGCAGTAAGTACATACCTATCAATAATTACTTTAAATGTAAATGGACTAAATGTTCCAATCAGGAGACATAAGGTGGCTAAATGAATTTAAAAAGACCCATATATATGCTGCCTACAAGAGACAGACTTCAGATCTAAAGACACTAAAAGTAAAGGGATAGAAAAAGATATTCCATGCAAGTGGAAACATAAAGAAAGCTGGGGTAACAACACTTATCAGACAAAATAGACTTTAAAACAAAGACTAACAGGAGACAAAGTAGGCAGGAAACAAAGTTAGTAAAAATAAAGAATAAAGGTCAGAGCTGCAATAAATGAAACAGACACTAAAAAGAATAGAAAAGATCAATGAAACTACAAGCTGGTTCATTGAAAAGAGAACCAAAATTGATAAATCTTTAACCAGACTCATCAAGAAAAAAAAAGGAGGACACAAATAAATAAAACAAAAGAGAAGTATAACATAGAAATACAAAGGGTAAGACTACTACAATTTCATGCCAGCAAATGGGACAATCTAGAAGAAACAGATAAATTCCTAAAATGTACAGTCTTCTAACACTGAATCAAGAACTAGAATATGTGAGCAGACCAATTACTAGTAATAAAATTGAATCAGTAATTTAAAAAAAAATGCCCCACAAACACAAGTCCAGGACCACATGGCTTCCCAGGTTAATTCTACCAAACATTTAAAAGAAGAGTTTATACCTACCCTTCTCAAACTATTCAAAAAAATTTGAAGAAACACTTCTAAACTCATTCCATTAGGCCAGCATTACCCTAATACCAAAACCAAAAACACCATAAAAAAAGAAAATTGGGGGGATCCCTGGGTGGCGCAGCGGTTTGGCGCCTGCCTTTGGCCCAGGGCGCGATCCTGGAGACCCCGGATCGAATCCCACGTCGGGCTCCCGGTGCATGGAGCCTGCTTCTCCCTCTGCCTGTGTCTCTGCCTCTCTCTCTCTCTCTCTCTCTCTCTCTCTCTCTCTCTGTGACTATCATAAATAAATTAAAAAAAAATTAAAAAAAAAAAAGAAAGAAAGAAAATTGGGGCAGCCCAGGTGGCTCAGCAGTTTAGCGCTGCCTTCAGCCCAGGGCGTGATCCTGGAGACCCAGGATCGAGTCCCACATCAGTCTCCCCTGCACGGAGCCTGCTTCTCCCTCTGCCTGTGTCTCTGCCCCTCTCTCTCTCTTTCTCTCTCTCTGTCTCATGAATAAATAAATAAAATCTTAAAAAAAAAAAAAGAAAAAGAAAAAGAAAACTGCAGGTCAATATCCCTGATAACCATAAATGCAAAAATTTTCAACAAAATATCCGCAAACTGAATTCAACTATACATTAAAAGGATCATACACTGGGGCACCTGGGTGGCTCAGTGGTTAAGCATCTGCCTTTGGCTCAGGTTGTAATCCCTGGGTCCTAGGATCAAATCCCGAATCAGGCTCCCTGCAAGTAAGGAGCCTGCTTTTCTCTCTGTTTATGTTTCTGTCTTGCTCATGAATGAATAAATAAAATCTTGGAAAAAAAAAAAAGGATCACACACTGTGATCAAGTGGGATTTAGTCCAGGGATGCAAGGATACTTCAATATCCACAAATCAATCAATGTGATATACCACATAAAAGGCGGCATATGACAAACCCACAGCTAATATCACAGTCAATGGTGACAAGCTGAAAGCTTTTCCTCTAAGATAAGTAGCAACACAAGGATGCTCACTCTCACCTCTTCTATTCAGCAGAGTATTGGAAATCCTAGCTGGAGCAATTGGGCAAGAAAAAGAAAGAAAAGGCAAACAAATGGGAAAGGAAAAATTAAAAGTGCTACTATTTACAGATGACATATTACTTTACATAGAAAACCTTAAAGATTCCACCAAAAAAACTATTACAACTAATAATTCAGTAAAGTTGCAGGATATAAAATACATAGAAATCTGTTACATTCTGTACCCTAGTAATGAACTACCAGTAAGAGAAATTAAGAAAACAGTCCCAGTTATAATTGCATCAAAAAGAAAAAAATACCTGCAATGACATGGATGGAGCTAGAGAATATAATGTTAAGTGAAATAAGTCAGAGAAAGACAAATACCCTATGATTTCACTCATATGTGGAATTCAAGAAATAAAACAAATGAGCAAAGGAAAAGAGAGAGAGAGAAAAAAAACAAGAAGCAAACTCTTAATTACAGAGAACAAACAGATTATTACCAGAGGGAAGGGGGTAGGAGAATAGATGAACTAGGTGATGGAGATTAAAGAGTATACTCATTATGGGGCGCCTGGGTGGCTTGGTCAGTTTAGTATCTAACTCTTGATCTCAGCTCAGGTCTTGATCTCAGTCATGAGTTCAAGCCCCACACTGGGCCCCATGCTGGGCATGGAGCCTACTTTAAAAAAAAAAAAAAAAAAAAAAAAAAAAAGCACACTCCTCATGATGAGCCCTGAGTAATATATAGAATTGTTGAATCACTACATTGTACACCTGAAATGAATATACCACTGTATGTCAAAACTATACTGGAATTAAAATTAAAAGCTTAATTTAAAAAAAAAGAAAAATACTTAGGAATAAATTTAACCTAGGAGGTAAAAGACCTATAGCCTAAAAACTGTAAGACACTGATGAAAGAAAATTAAGATGACACAAATAAATGGAAAGACATACTATGGCATGGATTAGAAGAATAAATATTGTTAAATGTCCATACTACCCAAAGCAATCTAGAGATTCAATGCAATCCCTATCAAAATACCAATCATACATTTTTGACAGAAAAAGAATAATCCTAAAATATGTTTGGAACCACAAAAGACCCTGAATAGCCAAAGCAATCTTGATAAAGAATAACAAAACAAAGTAAACAAAAGACTTAAATGTGAGACAAGAAACCGTAAAACTCCTAGAAAAAAACATAGGCAGTAATCTTAGGCATCAGCCTGGGCAACATTTTTTTGAATGAGTTTCCTCAGGCAAAGGCAACAAAAGCAAAAATAAATAGAATCACATAAAACTAAAAAGCTTTTGCATAGTGAAGGAAACCACTGACAAAACAAAAAGGCAAACTACCGAATGAGAGAAGATATTTGCAAATAATGTAACTGATAAGGGGTTAACATCCAAAGTACAAAAAAAAAAAAAAATCAGATAACTCAACATAAAAAATAATTCAATGTAAAAATGGGTAGAGGACCTGAATAGACTTCTCCAAAGAAGACATAGAGATGGCCAATAGACAAATGAAAAAAAATCCTCAATTTAATCATCAGGGAGACACCAATCAAAACCACAATGAGATAATCACTTCAGGGGCACCTGGGTGGTCAGTGGTTGAGTGTCTGCCTTTGGCTCAGGTCATGATCCCAGGGTCCTATGATCAAGTCCCACATTAGGAGTGCCAGTGAGCAGGTGGAGAAAAGGGAATCCTTGTGCACCATTGGTGGGTGTGCAAAATGGTACAGCCACTATGAAAAAAAAAAACACGGAGGAGTCTCATAAAATTAAAAATAGAACTACCATATGATCCAGCAATTCCACTCCGACATATTAATCTGAAGAAAATGAAAACACTAATTTAAAAAGATATATGCACCCCTATGTTCAATGCAGCATTATTCAGAATAGTCAAGATATGGAAGCAACTTGAGTATCTATCAATGGATGAATGGATAAAGAAGATGCCCGTGTATATAAAGACTGAAATGCTACTCGGCCATACAAAAGGAGGAGATCTTGCTATCTGCAACAACAGGGATGAACCTAGAGGGCATTATGCTAAGTGAAATAAGTCAAAGAAAGATAATTACTACATGACTTCATTTATATGTGGAATCTAAAAAACAAAACAAAAATAAAAATAAAAAACAAAACACATGAACAAACAATACAAAACAGAAATACACTCATAGATACAAAGAACATTCTGGTGGGTTGCCAGAGAGGAGGGGTGGGGTAAAGGGATGGGCAAAATAAAGAATATGGGTTAAAAGGTATGAACTCCCAGTTATAAAATAAATAAGATACAGGGATGCAATGTACAACAGCATTAATAATATTACAACATTCTGTATGGTGACAGATGGTAGCTACATCTATTATGGTGATCACTTCCTAATATATGTAACTGTTAAATCACTATGCTGTCAACCTGAAACTAACAAAACTTAGTATGTCAACTACACATCAATAAAATATAAATAAAAATCTTTAAACTCTTTTAAAAAAAATCAAGGTGACCCAAGAGATCAAATTATGTTTTAAAAATGTGTATTTATATTGTCCAAAGCATAAAGATTCACAGAGTACTACATAATCAGGTTACCACAAACCCAATGTAAATGAATACAAAGTTATTAAAATTCTAATTCTGAAAAAAAATTCTAATTCTGTGGCCAGTAGCTCTGATTGTAATTATGTTTACAAAAGATGGAAAAAAATGAAATAATAGTTTTAAATGCATGCATATACCCCATAGGATCAACCTTTATCCTGCCATTTACTGTAACAGAGTCATTTGCAAAATAGGAAACAAATTAGGCTAACTAGGAGCCACTGCCAAATGAAAAGAGAGCATAATTATAGAGTCAATGCAAATGGTACTTAACATCCAGATAAAAGTCATATAAAAACATTCAGTTATTTGGGTATTTCTAACTAGTCTTTTTATAAAAGCGGCTAATAATAGATTATATATAATAACAACAGCAGCATATCATAAACTACTAAATGCCAAGTATCAATTAGTACTGTAGGCACCTGGCGCAATTAGAAAGAATCCCAGTCCAGGAGATCCAGGATCTGGTCTCAGTTCCAGGATGAACAAGCGGAATTTGCCTTTAGTCACAGACTAAAGATCATATGCTAAGACTACAGTCTGAATCATAAACTGCTAGAGGTAAAAGGTCAAAGCATATACTTTGATCAGCCAGCTGAGGTCCAGGTAACAGACTCCGAGAGGGAAAGCGACTAAAGCCACAGCCACACAGCAAGTTAGTTCCAGAGCCTCCCAGCACACAGCCTCTGAACCCTGGTCCCGGCAGCACTTCTTACCAATGACTCATTTCTAGAGTGAGAACAATCACCCACGCTTGCTTCTTCCTCATGGAGGTGCTGGGATGGTCACTGGAACTAACTGGTGTTGAATGAGTATGTGCTTGCTTGTATTCAATTGAGTTTGATGAAATAACTAGTCTTTGTGGGGAGAGGTGGATGCAGTACCACACGAAATGGCCGTTTGCGTAAATTCTCCCAGTGTGTGCCAGAAGGGCTGTGTTTCTCCAGAGCAGCAGGGCTGGCATTTTAGGGAGGATGTTCTCCCCAATCTGGGGGGGGGGGGCCTCCCCACACTGCAGGATGTAAAAATACACAGCTGGCCCCCATTTACTCAGGAGGAGCAGTACCTCCTCCAGACCGGGGACTGCCCAAGGGCAGAGCAATTGGAAGCATCCAAATGAATGCAAAAAAGAAAAAAAAACCTATGAGAAACAAAACATCAAAATTCCAAGATGTTAAATAAAGATGGAATCAGTATCACTGATTTTTTCCTTTTGCCTCAGCCTCCAATATGGCCCAGCATGGCAGTTCAATGATTCTGTCCTTATTTAAAATATTGATATTGTGTTCATCATCAATGTCAGCATTTATCTTGATTTTTTTTAAAGATTTTATTTATTTATTTATGAGAGCCACAGAGAGAAACAGGCTTCCCTGCCGGAAGCCCGATGCAGGACTCCATCCTGGGACCCCCAGGGGTTCACAACCTGAGCCAAAGGCAGACACTCAACCACTGAGCCACCCAGGCATCCCTAATTTTCATTCTTTTAAGAGAGTTCATTAAAACACTATCTTGCTTGATTACGGAAGTTTTGGGGTGCCCTGTAAATTCTGCACAGAAGTTTAAGGCCCTCACGCCCTTCAACCTAAGCAGGTGCTGCTCCCAGTCACTGTGACAACCCAAAACACCTGCACACATTTCCAAAGGCCTCTCTGGGTTCAGAGACTCTCTGAAATGGGGCCTGATTTTTCTCCTTTAACAAGAAGTCCAGAGAGAGGCAGCCCAGCCTAAAACAAGTGGCTCTAAGATGCCAGCAGGGCCCCAGGTTCCTTTGAGCCCTGCTGTGCTCACAAGACGGCTGCAGAATTAGGTCCTAGTTCCAGAAAGAAAAACAAAAGTAGGGCAAAGGGCAAAAACAAAACAAACAAACAAACCCACATTATCAACTGAAGAGAAAAAAAAAAAAAAAAAAAACAGAACCTTTCCCCGGGAGCCTCATACAATAAACCTTCACCATATATCACAGGCCAGAAGCAAATCACCTGGCCACCCTAGCTGCAAGGAGCCCAGGCAGCTGAACACCTTTTCAGTGGGCACATCTCCTGCCAAAATAAAAATGGTGTTCCACCCCACAGTAAGAATGGAGGGGGAGAGTGAATAAAAGACAAGCAGCTAGAACTGGCTGCCGTGGGGGCCATGCAGGATCACAAATGCTGGCTCTTCTTTGGTGATTGCAAATAGCATCTTCTCTGCTTGTAATCTGATGGTCTGCCTGGGCAGAGCATTTTTATGGTCACTTTTAAAATTACGGATAAAATCCAGAATGTGGTCCTAGGTTGGGCTCCATAGAAGCAGGGCCTGAAACAGAGACTTGGGTGCGTATGATTTATTAAGGGCACACTCCTAGGAGAAGCTTGCAAGGACTGAGGGGAGCACCCAAGGGAAGAAGAATGAGAGACGCAAGGACACAATCTCCCGTAAAGTTTTTGTCTGGGCCAGACACTCAAGCGGCTATTAGCCTAAATCCACAATACAGAGTTGTCCAGCCTTGAAGCAGCTCAGCTCTTTACCCTTGACAAATCAGTTGGCCATTTGCTGCCTCCTTTCGTGCTGATGGGACCAGTGCAACCGCCCAGGGTTCTCTAGGTAGTGCAATGTCCATCAGCCAAGAGCAACATGTCATAGAGGGTCACAGGTGTGAGTGGTTTGCCAAAGCACATGCTCCAGTGTGGGGGGCGGGAGGGGGCTGGGTGCCCCACCCCTAAATGTGGATCTGGGTGGGCAGCAGGGGCATCTATTACAAACATCAGATTTTGATACACTTTCCAGAGAACTGACTTTATTTCTATTTTGTACCGTTTGAGACCATAACCCTAGATATACTGCTATGATTTAAAAGCTATTAGAGAACTGGCAATGAGTTTAAAGATGTTTCATTTTTAGGAAAAATGATTAACAGGTGTTGACTTGTTTTGTTTGCACCACGAATGGAGAAAGCGTTTTATAATTGGCTCTGGGTATTAACCAGGACCCAGTCTGTAGTTCACAATCTCATCAGAGCATGTAAATATTTCATAGTCTTAGTGTCTCATTTAAAGCTCAATGAATATTTAATTGAAGTTGACCAACAAAATAACTGAAAGAATTATGTTGCATTTAGTTAGGCCTAAAATGAGCAAGCTCTTCATTTTCTCAAGTAGTTGGAAGCTAAAATTATTCCAACTTCATGAAATATTCTACAAAATATTATAAGTAATTAAAGGGCTGCAAAATGGGTTTGAAAGGCACATATTAAATATTGAGAAAAACATGAAATAAAATGAATTTTCAGCTTTCAGTGCAAGAGAATAGTTTAATATATTGTCACCTCCAACATTACTTATTCAGTAGTGGATTAGTTTAAACTATTGTCAATACCCTCTTTTTGACACAAGAAGTAAAAATAGAATATTTTCTTTGTCCCTTGCAAATTAAATATTCTAGAATGATGATGTGCACCTATAAGATTGATATTAACAGGAAACCATGCATGATCCATCCAAGTAAGCTAGCCCAGAAATTGCTTCTGAACTCTGGGTCCAGCACTGGGCCATGTACTGAAAATAATTTTTTAAAAAAATTTTTTTGAAGAGAAAGAAATAACGGTCCATGTTCAAAGTAGTTATGGTTTCCCTGGAAAGAAGCTTCCCTGCAGTCTGTTAGATCTCCATAAGCGTCGGAACTGGGCTTCAAAAAAAAAAAAATGTGCTCTAATTGATCAACCCTAACACAGATGACACAGAATATGTCACTTCTACCAAATTTGAAGATATTTTAATTGGAATCAAAGCATTGCCAACTAATCCATGCTAAGGCTGCTAGAAACCACCTGGTAAACTTAAGGGTATTAAGGTTTGAATGCTTTATCTAGTCCTGGATTATTTTTTAAGATTTACTTACTTATTTGAGAGAGAGCATGCGTGTGCTCGAGTTGGAAGGTGGGGGAGGTGCACAGAAAGAGAGAATCCCAAGCAGACTCCTCGCTCAGCACAAAGCCCAACGCAGGGCTTGATCCTATGACCCTGAGATCACGAACTGAGCCAAAACCAAGAGTTGGATGCTCAACTAAGATACCCAGGTACCCCGTAGTCCTGAATTATGTTTTAATTACAGAATCTAAGTAATTTATTAATAGGTTCCTTTTTGGAGAACAGAACATGAGGCCATGACACAGGGTTGTCTCATAAACACAACATATCCCTTCTGCTGTGTTACAGGAAATAACTGGTCACCTTGCTGGGTTTTTTCACTTTGATCTTTGTCCCTTTTTAAGATATTAAAATGGGGCAGTCCCGGTGGTTCAGCGGTTTGGCGCCGCCTTCGGCCCAGGGCATAATCCTGGAGACCTAGGATCGAGTCCCACATCGGGCTCCCTGCATGGAGCCTGCTTCTGCCTCTGCCTCTGTGTGTGTGTGTGTGTGTGTGTGTGTGTGTGTGTGTGTGTGTCTCATGAATGGATAAATAAAATCTTAAAAAAAAAGATTAAAATGGATTACTTTTTTCAATTATCAATATGTCATGATATGTGTGTGTTAGGTATACAAATATATATGTCAAGTTCAGGCTCTTGTCTAATAATGGTGCCTCTTTCCTTTACTTCTACTATTCATGCCATGTCACCCTTTGGTTCTCAGGGATAGGGAACCATAATCAGTACACAGAAAAGAGAAGATGTCTTTCTGTTGCTATTTAATGGCACATTCCAAATCAAACAAAATGATCTCATTAATGGCAACTCTCTAAGCAAAAAAATGACACTGCCCAGACTCTACGTGTCTAGAGGAGGACAGATTATCCTGTCCAGGGGAGGAGAGGAGAGAACGGTTGATAAGCATTAGCCAAGAAAGATAAACATGTGGTGTCCTGCAACCAATGGGCCTGATCAAAAACAGGAATGTCAGGATACTTTTCTTCTTGAATTTGTTTTTTTTTCTTTAGACTTTATTTATTCATGAGAAACACAGAGAGAGAGAGAGGCAGAGACATAGGCAGAGGGAGAAGCAGGCTCTTCGCAGGGAGCCTGATGTGAGACTTGATCCCCAGACCCCGGGACCATGACCCAAGCCAAAGGCAGACGCCCAACCACTGAGCCACCCAGGTGCCCTTGAATGTGTCTTTTCAAAAGAACCTGCCTTAACATTTACACTGAGGACTCTTAATTTTCTCAAATGCTTACTATATCATACAGGTAACATTTGAAGATTGCATTTTTTCCCCAACAACATGCAACTTACCTGCTTATCAAAAGCTACCCAGGATGGTGCATCGCTTCCCATTCCTTTAGGAAATGCACTGTATTTAGGCTTTGTCTTTTGCCCGAGAAGCAGCTCTCCACCAATTCCAGGTTTGTCCTCACTCACCAGCATGCCAACGTTGTTGCAAAAGCCCCAATGTTGAGATTTGTGGAACTTCTCTTTTCCCACCTACAAACACAGGAGACCACGTAAGATGGCTGAAGTTGCTCTTTGTGTCTTACTGGTTTTTTAAAAAAGGGCAACACATCCCCATAGTTTATTTTTCCCATTACAAAATGCACATTTGAGTGGCAAACGATTACGATCAACCTTTATCCATAAAGTGGTGTCACATTTTAAATTCCATTCATTTTAGCAAATTCACAACTTTGAAAAGCAAGAAGAAACCCAAAGCTCCATGCTATTGAAAACGGTTAAAAATAACTATTACTGCAAGTGAACGTTTAGAACATTAGCTTGCTAATTAGCCTATTCTACTTATTTGCCAAGAACGCAAATGGGAGGTGGGGGGAGGGAGAGTCCTCTCCTTCGGAGTAAAAATTTAACAGTTTTCCCACATAAGCCTAAATGTTATTTGCACCAACACAGAAAATAAAATCTTTTCCTCGTTAAAAATCAATGTAACAGAAAATTCCTCAGAGCTGACATTCTCATCCTAATTTTAAAACCTTGCCATTCCTTTCCCTCACTCCTCTCCCATCTTTTCTGGGATCTGGGCAGAGAGAGAAAAGCCTGGATGATACTACCAAGGGTTGGCAAAGATGTGGCTGCTTGTGTGCAATGCTACAGAAAAGTAAAGGAGATGATGTCTCTGAAGAGACATCCATACAAATTTTAGAATTATTTGTTCCAAGCTCTGTGAAAAGTGTCAATGATATTTTGACAGGGATTGCACTGAATGTGTAGATTGCTCTGGGTTGCATAGACATTTTCACAATGTTTGTTCCTGTAATCCATGAACATGGAATGTTTCTCCATCTCTTTGCATCTCCCTCGATTTCTGTAGTTTTTGGAGAAAGATCCTTTGACTCTTTGGTTAGGTTTATTCCTAGGTATCTTATGCTTTTGGGTGCAATTGTAAATGGGATTGAATCCTTAATTTCTCTTTCTACTGTCTCATTGTTAGTGTATAGAAATGCAACGGATTTCTATGCATTGATTGTATATCCTGCCTCATTGCTGAATTGCTATATGAGTTCTAGCAATTTAGGGGTGGAGTCTTTTGGGTTCTTCCACATAAAGTACCAGGTCATCTGAGAAGAGGGAGAAGTTATACACAACTGAGAAATTACTGAACACTACATCAGAAACTAATGATGTACTATATGTTGGCTAATTGAATTTAAATTTTAAAAAAAGAGAGAAATCTAGCAATACCTAGGAAAGTGAGAAGTATGTATGCCCTATGGCCTAGCAAGTCCATTTCCAAATATCCTTTGCCCCTGTGCACCAGGAGCTAAATATAAATAATAAATAAATATATAATAAATGCAAATATTTGTGTATATCATATCACAGAATGAACATCCATCCACAGCCCTGAATAAAAGATAAAACAACTCAAGATGACAATGAGACCTCTCTTGTGCCCTCCCTGCCTCTCCAAAGGTAACCATTACCCTGAATTTGTTGCTTGAGCTCTAACATTTTGCCAGGATTCTATATAGCCAGGGGAGTAGCCTTTTGCAAAAGCATAACGCCTTGGTCAGGAAGTCTGAGAAGAGGTTTGAAAAGACCTCAATTTCAAGGCAACCTACTGAACAGGAGAAAATATTTGCCAATCTTATATCTGATAAGGGGTTAATATCCAAAATATATGAAGAACTATACCTCAAGAACACAAAAACCAACAATACAATGAAAAAATGGGCAGAGGATCTAAACAGGTATTTTTCTAAAGAAGACCCACAAATGGCTCATCATTGGGGAAATGCAAATCAAAAGCACAATGAGGTATTACTTCACACCTGCTAGAACAGCTACTGTTCAAAAGGACAAGAAATAGCAAAGTGCTGGCAAGGATGTGAAGAAAAGGGAAGCCTCGTGCACTGTTGGTGGTAATGTAAATTGGTGCAGCCACTGTGGAAAACAGTATAGAGGTTCTTGAAAACATTAAAAATAGAACTACCACACAATCTAGCAATTCCTCTGGGTATTTACCCTAAGAAGACACAACTCAAAACAATATATGCACCTCTATGTTCACTGCATTATTTAAAATAGCCTCTAAGACATAAAAACCTATGTGTCCACCAATGAATCAATGGATAGAGAAATCAGGATACGCACGCATGCACATGTGGAGTATTATTCGGCTGTAAAAAAAGAATGAAATCTTGCCATTTGTGACAATAGAGATGGATCCTGAGGGCATTATGCTAAGGGAAACAAGACAGAGAAAGACGAATATCATCTGATCTCACTTACATGCAGAATCTTAAGAACATAAAAAAAAAAACACAGGCTCATAGATACAGAGAACAGATTGGTGGTTGCCAGAGGTGGGGTGGGGGTGCGAGTGGGAGGGGGAATGAGTGAAGAGGGTCAAAACGTGTAAATATCTAGTTATAATTAAGTCCTAGGATACAATGTACAACATGGTGACTATATTGTACTGTTCATTCAAAAGTGGCTAAGAGAGTAAATCTTAAAAGTTCTCATCACAAGAAAAAAATTTTTTATCTATGTGTGGTGACAGATGCTAACTAGACTTATTGTGGTAATCATTTTACAATATATACGAATACAGAATCATTTGTACACCCAAAAGTAGTATGTCAATTATACCTCAATAAAAATATAAAAGGCTCAATATTAAAAGGAAAAGAAAATACCTCGTTTCCTCTTATAATGAAGGCAGCCTAGAAGAATCCAGAAGGGCCTGAGCAGCCCTACCCAGGGGAGCCAAGGTCCCAACAGCTGTCCTGGGCAGATGAGCAGCCCAACTCAAAGGCTACGAGAAGAAGGCCAGAGGCAGTGGTTAAGATGGTGGGCCACAGCCTGGCTCTGTCCCTTAGGGAATCCAATGTCACCACCGCTACCAAGCTCCCAATCCCTCCTGACACTTATACACATTCAGGTTACCACAAGTCAATCCCAAATCACCAAAGCAAAGCAAAAGTTGGATTGGCTAAAATGAATGGTGGAGTAACAGAATTGTCTAACACTGTTCTCTCACTGAAACCAAATAATCAGGATGCCTGGGTGGCTCAGCGGTTGAGCGTCTGCCTTCAGCTCAGGGACTGATCCCAGGATCAAGTTCCACACCAGGCTCCCTGTGAGGAGCCAGCTTCTCCCTCTGCCTGTGTCTCTGCCTCTCTCTCTGTGTGTGTCTCGAAAGAAAAAAGAAAAAGAAAAAAAAGAGAAGAGAAGAGAAGAGAAGAGAAAAGAAAAAGAAAAGGAAAGGAAAGGAAAGGAAAGGAAAGGAAAGGAAAGAAAAGAAAAGAAAAGAAAAGAAAAGAAAAGAAAAGAAAAGAAAAGAAAAGAAAAGAAAAGAAAAGAAAAGAAATCTCAGCTGGCTCTGAGTTCCTGTGGCCACTCCATGTTTGTACAACCCCCTTTCAGCTCTTATACCATTCTGCCTTGAATTGTGTATTACAACTGGTTGTCCCTTTGCTCTTTGAAAAAAAAAAAAAAGACAACAATAAATAAAATTGAGCAAGTAATCTCAGGCAATCACAAACTCACCTCAGGTCAAACCAACAAATGTTTCTTAAGCATCTACTATATTCCTAGCTGTGTGCCAAATGTACTAGTTAAAAATCAGCATAACATTCAGCCACTCCAAGGGGCACCTGGGTGGCTCAGTGGTTGAGCATCTGCCTTTGGCTCAGGATGTGATCCCTGGGTCCTGGGATCGAGTCCCACATCAGGCTTCACACACGGAGCCTGCTTCTCCCTCTGCCTGTGTCTCTGCCTCTCTCTGTGTCTCTCATGAATAAATAAAATCTTTTTAAAAGAGAGAGAGAGAGAGAGAGATTCAGCCCCTGCCCTGAAGAAGAAATCCACAATCTTGCTGATGAGATTAAGATTTAGATCCGTAAAGCAAACAGAGAATTAGAAAGCAATGCAGATACCATTTCTAACCACTTACTATGAGATAGACTACGAAGGGCTTTATATACATTACCACCACCAAACTATCTGATTGGTAAAAATGGAGGTGATAAAACATAGGAGGAAACCAAAGTAGAGAGAGGAAGACTAGCACACTCACAGTTACGCTGGAGCTAGTGCAACCTACATCTGAACTTAAGTTCACGTGACCTCAAGCTCTAGTCAGCCAGGCTGGAGGAGTAGCGTTGAGGTCCTGCAGGTAAACAGATCCTGTCCTGGCAGAGAGGCTCAGGACAGACAGTAGCAGACAGGCAAGGGTAGTAAGTAATGCACTGCAGCTGAGCTGACAGTGCCTAGTGGGAGGGGCAAGAAAGTGGTTAGTCTAATAAAAAAAAAAAGAGAGAAGTTCAAGTTTGGAAGGACAGTAAGACAGCAGAGTATGTAAGGAGATCTATATTATGGAAAGCCTCACGTTTAACTACTGTATACGTCTGAAACTCTCCTTGAGCAAGGATGAAATATAATCAAAGACTGGGGTGGCAATGGTCCAGATGGACTGAAAACCATTTTATAGCCATCAGAATGGCAAGAATTAGAAAGCTGGATAATCATATGGTTTCACTCATATGTGGAATATAAGAAATAGTGAAAGGGACCATAAGGGAAGGGCGGAAACTGAGTGGGGGGAAATGAGAGAGGAAGATAAACCATGAGAGACTCCTAACTCTGGGAAACAAAGGATTACAAAAGGGGAGGGGGGGGAGAATGGGTAACTGGGTGATGGGCATTAAGGAGGGCACGTGATGGAATGAGCACTGGGTGCTATACTATATGCCAGCAAATTGAATTTAAATAAAAATTTAAAAAAACAAAGTCGAATAATATCAAAGTTTGTAGAGGAGGTGGGAAAAAAGCAACCTTAATATTGTTCAGATGAGAGAGTAAACGGTCATTCTGGGAAGCAATGGGATTTGATTTAAGAATCAAGAATCTCCCATTTGCAATAACATGGATAGAACTAGAGAGTATTATGCTAAGCAAAGTAAGTTAGAGAAAGACAAATACCATATGATTTCAGTCATATGTGGAATTTAAGAAACAAAGCAGCAAAGGAGAAAAATGAGACATGAATCAAGAAACCAACTCCTAACTATAAAGAACAGGTGGTTACCACCAGAGGGGAGGGGGGCTGGGGGGGGGGAATAGGTGAGGGGGATTAAGGAGGGCACTTGTGATGAGCACTGGGTGTTGTAAGTAAGTGCTGAATCACTATATTGTACACCTGAAACTAACATAACACTGCATGCTAACTAACTGGAATTTAAATTAAAACTTTAAAAAAAAAGAATCAAGAATCTCACCCCTGGATACGTATCTCAGAAAAATTCTCACAGCAGTCAATAAGTGTTAAGAAGGTGTCATGGTATTTTGGGAAAGTGGGCAGGCAACCTAGATATCTATATTTATGGACTCAGCAACAAAATATTGTTTAATGGATAAGTATACTTTGGTGGATGTTAATTTTACCTCAGTGCTTAAAGCAATAAACCAAGCAATAAACCAGATGCATTAGCTCAGGCTCCCATAACAAAATACCAGAGACTGCATGGTTTAAACAGAAATTTATTTCTCAGTTCTAGAGGCTCGGAAGTCCAAGCCTGCTAAGCCAATTTGGTTACCCATAGAGGGTTCTCTTCTTGGCTTACAGATTGCTGACTTCTCACTGTGTCCTCACACAGCAGTGAAAGAGACTGATAGCTCTCTGGTGTCTCTTACTTAAAAGGACACTAATCTTATCATGAGGGCTCCACCCTCATGACCACCTCTAAACCTAATTACCTGGGCGCCTGGGTGGCTCAGCTGGTTAAGCGTCTGCCTTCTGCTCAGGTCATGATCCCAGGAGCCTGGGATGGAGCCCTGCAACTGGGGCCCTCCTTGCTCAGCAGGGAGTCTGCTTCTCCCTCTCTCTCTGCCTCTCCCCCTGTTCGTGCTCTCTTTCTCTCTCTCTCAAATAAATAAATTAAATTAAATCTGTAAACCTAATTACCTTCCAAGGCCCCATCTCCAAATGCCATCACACTAAGGGTTGGGGCATATTTCAGTCCATAACACCAAATGTACATACAGCAATGCAGATCCTTAAAACACTGTTGATTGAAAAAGTTATTATCTAGGGTCACCTGGCTGGCTCAGTTGGTTAAACCTCTGCCTTTTGCTCGGGTTATGATCCTAGAGTCCTAGGATGGAGCCCCACATGGGGCTCCCTGCTCAGCACAGGAGCCTCTTCTCCCTCTGCTCCTCACACCATGCTCATGCTCTCCCTTTGTCTCTTTCAAATAAAATCCTTAAAAATTATTACCTATAATACACAATTATATTTGTATTTTTTAAAATACACATACAAATAGTGTTACATATTTTGCAAGGACACATCTAGATTCCAGAATGCACATCAGAGATATTTATAGGTAAGCCTATATAAAGTGGAGAAGGAATGAGATTAAGGATCAAGGACAATGAGAAATAAAAATACATAACACCAGAGAGACACCTTGCACAAGTCAATGATGATATTGTGCCAGAAATGGAGAAATATAATGAGTACTCGCTTTGGCAGCACATATACTAAAAATTGGAGGAATGTAATGAATTCACTTCTTTGCACTGGACATTAAAAACAAACAGGGGCACCTGGGTGGCTCAGTCAGTTGAGCGTCTGCTTTTGGCTTAGGTCATGTTAAAAAACAAACAAGAAAACAAAAATGGATTGGAATGAGGTGTGAGAGGCAGGCAGACACAGTAAGCTGCTCAAGCACAGAGCAGCCACAAAGGTGAGAAAGGACCTCACAAGGGTAAGGACAAGGGGAATAGGAATGAAGGGACATCCTATATTTAGATAGGACAAGGACCCTCAAACTATCTTTGAGGAAGGGCAAGTTTGACTGTTTTCCCAAAATCATTTCAGACTGATACTTTTGCAATATACAATAAAATTAATTCTAAGAAATTAAAATAAATACAAAGACATAAGACCTTACAAGCCCACTGATCACAGCCTTGGATGTCATAGCAATGTCAAATTGTTATATAAACTTCTGAAGATTCCCGGTGCAACAAATGGGCACCATACTTTAAGGAGCACTGCCACAGCAGGCATCGGGTAAAGAAACCAGCATCTGTGATTGGATGTATTAAGGAAGGAAGAGCGAGGGGAGGTGACTTGAGAATTTCATGCCAGCCTCACTTCCACTTTAGAAGGGGTGGGGAGCAGAAGATGGGAGAGGAAAAGCACTAAAGAGGATGAAGTACTTCTCTTAGCTTACACACTGCTGCCACTCTCAAGCATGGTTATAGCTGCATAGGCTGGTTTTCTCATTTCTGACATTTCTGGAGGAAACTAAACCAGTGGATTAAACTTGAAGCACTTTCAATGAGTCTAGTCCTTCCTTTCCCAGTCACCACCACAACAACAAGGGGAAGAAATGAGCTGGAAGGAGGAAGGGCAGAGGAGGTGCACCTGCTACCTACCCTCAGACACATACACATACACAACTGCTATGAACTCTTGCTAGTGTGTTCCTGTCCAGCTAGTGACAATAACTAAAAATACCAAAAAACAGAGCCTTTTATTTTATAGGTATATTTTCGTATTTGAGAGAGTGAGTGCTCTTGGGGGCTAGGAGCAGAGGGAGAGGCAGAAACTTATGCGGGACTCCATGCTGAGTGGAGAGCCTGAGGCAGGGCTTGATCCCATGACCCTGAGATCACAACTTGAGCTGAAACCAAGAGTCTGATGCCTTACTGACTGCACCACCCAGGTGCCCCAAAAGCCTTTTATTTATACATAAGATCTACCAATGCTGTGAAAACTGAGGAACTACAATACATAAATTCAGTCAATCAAGTTCCTGATAAATTGACAAAGAGTAGCAGCTAGATACCTGTTAAATACTTCCAATTCTTTTGCTAAATACAATTAAATCAGCCAGATGTAATTCTTAAAAAGAATACTTCTAGTATGAAAAGAACTATTACTAAAATTTTTCCAGAAGTCTTGCCTTGTGGGTTGTGAATTCATACATTCAAACCCAAAAGAATGAAACACACACCTCCTTAAAGTTCAGTAATGCCGATTTCTTTTTGTTGTTGTTGCTTTAAAGATTCTATTTATTTATTTACTCGTGAGAGATACACAAAGAGAGGCAGAGACATAAGCAGAGGGAGAAGCAGGCTCCCTGTGGGAAACCTGATGCAGGACTTGATCCCAGGACCCTGGGATCACGACCTGAGCCGAAGGAAGCTGCTCAACCACTGAGCCACCCAGGCACCCCTAGTAATGCTGCTTTCTATTATTATTTTCATCAGCATAGCACGTGAAATTCCATTTCTGCACTATGAGTGTTAGTTTGAAATTTCAATTCAGACTTGTATACCTTAGAAACTAATTGCTTGAGGATTTGTTCCATATGAGGTAAAAAGTCCACAGGGCACTTGTCTCCAGTGTTCACCCCTCCTGACACACATATAGACACAGTTGAGATTTGCCTTTGTAATCCCTTAGGACCACATGACGACCTGTCCCTTTCCCTAGTGACTGTGACATGGCACTCCATCACAGTTCCAAATTAGGCAAACATCTCAGTGAATGACACAGTGAGGATATACTATCCCCAGAACCAGTGCTCCTCGGTGTCTCAACTCCCTGGGTCCCATCACCCTTATAAGAACAGGTGGAAAGGTGGCAGCCAGTTCCAGACTCCACTTGATGTTTTACATCAAATTAATCACTGATACCACCACCCTCTCCTTGTTGCTAAAAATTGGAAGAGTAATTTTATCACATGCTCAGATTGATTACTGAATAATCAGTCAATTGTCAGGGCCACTACAGAAGCCATAAGTAAAGCTAAGTCGAACTGAGAAGCAGGCTCTACTCCTCAGCACCGAGAGTTGTTTATCCTAATCTCTCCTTCAGAGCTCCAGTACATCAATCTCATCCTTTCTTTCTTTCTTTCTTTTCTTTCTTTCTTTTTTTAAAGATTTTATTTATTTGACAGAGAGCAAGAGCCGGAGAGATCACAGAGGGAGAGGAAGAGGGAGAAGCAGACTCGCCACCGAGCACGGAATCCAACACAGGGCTCCATCCCAGGACTCAGAGACCATGACCTGAGCTGAAGGCAGACGCCCAACCAACTGAGCCACCCAGGCGCCCTCATCATTTCTTTTTAGTCTGCCAGGTAAAGCCCAGATGCTTTCAAAGTATGTAAGATGGTACTGGGCATGTTAGCTGTTCTGGCTACAATCCTTTTCATTTCAAGGCAAATCTCAGAGTATGCTTTGTCATCATTCCCATATTGTAGATGAGGATACTCAGACAGGTGGTTTAAGTCATTTGCCCAAGGTCACTCAGCTAGTGTTAACTGCTTAATCCAGGACGCACACTCAAATGTGTGTCTTTAAACATGGGGCCTTGTGTTGTTTGCATCTCTTAGAGAAAAGTGCTAGATTCCCCTCCCCCCTGTTTACATCACCAAGGTTGAATTAATACTTTTACTTTGGACAAATATACTAATGCAAATGATCACCATGACCATGAACAGATTAGATAAAGGGGCCTAAAAATTAATAGCTGAGGGCAGCCCTGGTGGCGCAGCAGTTTAGCGCCACCTGCAGCCCGGGGTGTGATCCTAGAGACCCGGGATCGAGTCCCACATCAGGCTCGCTGCATGGAGCCTGCTTCTCCTTCTGCCTGTGTCTCTGCCTCTCTCTCTCTCTCTCTGTGTCTCTATGAATAAAATAAATAAAATCTTTAAAAAAATATTAATAGCTGATACCACCACCCCTTCCTTAAAAGCAGGACAGCTATTAGTGCTGTAGAAAGCTCTTCCCAGTTACCAGCAATTACTGGAAACCTGAGGATGAAAGAGAGTCAGTTTGTATTTAATATTTCCATGGACATTCATGACAACTGACTTTTCGAACTACATTATGAGGTTAATGGAAAATAATGATTATAGAATTACCTAAAACTATCATTCGCAGATATTCCTGCTTGACCAAGTTTGGGACTAGCCGGCTTCTGTTCCCTGAATAGTTTTTCTTTTCTCCCTTCATATCATATTTATTTTAGGAATCACTTTCTCTTTTCTTCTTTTCTGTACTTTTATAGAGTAAAAAGAAGTCACTCAGTAGATGCTATGAACCTCCCAGAGAAAATAACAACAAAATTGCCTCAGATATAGTGGGATCTTAAAGTGCAGGACTGTAAGAGCATGAAAGCTATCATTACTTATTAATAAAACTAAACCACTCAAAAAGAAAGCCCCGATGTAAAAATAAAAAAGCCAAGTCAAAGAAACCTTCAAACATTTTTTCAGCTAATTCTCTTTCCAAACATAACTTGGAAAATTGTGCTCATGATTCTCAGCCATCAGCTCAATGTAACAATAAGATTGGTTTTATATATTTAGTAACGCATTTAAATCAGTAGAGTGGGAAATATAATTTAAGTCAATAAGATCTAAAGAGATGCACAGCCCCTTCCTCAAAAAACTGAATTTTTTTCTCTAAATAATTCAGTTCAAAGCACCCATCAATGAAAACAAGTCTAAAGACTTCCTCCCCCAAAGTCAGTTAAAATGACTGGCTCATTGTGGTTGATCAGTACATCCATTTCCAAATTGCTTCTCCCTTGCCGGTCTCCATTTAGAAGCCAAAAACGGCAAACACTCCACTTGTTTCTCTGTCTCCTTTCAGAAGTCTGTTCTGGGATTCTGGAAAAGGCTTTTGTCCACTTCAGCCAAGGGACAAGTGCAAGTGACGCTGCCCGTAGCTCACCTCTTCTTGCCCTGAGATGCATATGTGATGCCTAGAGCTGCAGCAGCCACCTTGAGATCGTGAGCAGAAAGGTGGGGAGGATCCCATAGATGCTGGCTCAAAGCTGAGCTTTTAAATGTATGCCAGTAGCCACCCAGTTCCAGATTTCCTGTTTTGTGAAAATAATAAATCCCTGCTTATTTAAGCCTCTACTGGTCACATATTCCATTATTCACAGTTTTCTACTAATGCATTTAGTTTCTAAAAACTGTGCTTGAATGCTTTAAAAAAAAAAACAGAATAAGGGGATCCCTGGGTGGCGCAGCGGTTTGGCGCCTGCCTTTGGCCCAGGGCGCGATCCTGGAGACCCGGGATCGAGTCCCACGTCAGGCTCCCAGTGCATGGAGCCTGCTTCTCCCTCTGCCTGTGTCTCTGCCTCTCTCTCTCTCTGTATGACTATCATAAATAAATTAAAAAAAAAAAAAACAGAATAAGATGATTAAGTGATCTAATGGGTAATTTTCTTTATACACTGACAAAAATAAATTTCCTCTCAAGCACAACAAATACTAGTAAAATTTATCACCTCCACTGACTTAAGAAACCTGAGATTAATTCTAGAATTTATGAAGAGCAGCAACTGGTTCTACAGATAAGACCAGAATAGAAAAGCTAAAGGCAACTGTGAGTGGTATACCATATGGTCAATGTCTCTGGAGATGGAAACCAGGAGTCCATGGCCTGGACCAGTACCTTCTTTAAGGATATTATGGAGGAAAGTCTACCTCAAGCTAAAACCAGGGAGTTGTTTACAGAATGGGGGTTCATGAATGTGTGTGTGGCCGTGTGCCTGCGCCTGCATGCTAGGGGTAGGTAGTGAACATGAGCTCCTAACCCCCAAGTTCAGCACTCCTATAATAACACACCAGCTATGGGATCCTTGGGTGGCGCAGCAGTTTGGCGCCTGCCTTTGGCCCGGGGCGTGATCCTGGAGACCTGGGATCGAATCCCACGTCGGGCTCCCGGTGCATGGAGCCTGCTTCTCCCTCTGCCTGTGTCTCTGCCTCTCTGTCTCTCTCTGTGTGACTATCATGAATAAATAAATAAAATCTTTTAAAAAAAAAAAGATTAAAAAAAAAATAACACACCAGCTAGAATAGTATTCAATGCAAGCAAAGGGTCAAAGAAGATGGCAACAAAAAATAAAGCACAGCACAAGAGTCACATCTGACTTCCTTCTCCCCTCAGCAATCTGTGGGCTTTAGGACTATGGGCCACTCAGGGGAATACCCGTGGGTTCAAAAATCTTAGGTCAGAGTAGAGGGGTGAGATACAAGGGCAGCATAGCTTCCAGTTATACTTGGTGAATTGCTAAAGACTTACAGGGACAGAGGCAGCTTTGTCTCATAGCTGTGAGGACAGTGGGTGACAGAAGCCCAAAGGTGGGAGGGGATGATGATTGTGCAATTGTGCTGAGTGTGTCATAGGACTTGAATCTGAAAATGTGTATCAACAGTCCCTGATCCCACAAAAGCAAAGACTGAAACAAAAATTATAACAAGATCTGATACTTGTGACAATAATATTTAATAGTGGGAAAGGTATAGGGACCTAAATGGAAAAGAGGTTTCCAGGCTTCATTTATAGTAAAACATTGAAAGCTACAGCCCAGTCTATATAAGTCATACACACACACACACACACACACACACACACACGCTGTAATATCCAGAACCACTATGAAAGCTATACTAAGGCAAACACTCAACATAGTGACTTGACAATCCTATATGTTATGTAACTGTCACCACAAGAAGTGTGGTCACCATACAAGGTTATCACAATATTATTTACTCTATTCCCTATACTATACTTTTTCATCCCTGTGCCTTATTTTGCAACTGGAAGTTTATACCTCTTAGTCACTATATTGTACACCAGAAACTAATATAACATTATGCATCAACTATACTTCCAAAATAAAAAAATTTTTTTTAAAGTATATATACTCGGGGCACCTGGATGGCTCAGTCAGTTAAGCATCTGCCTTTGGCTCAGGTCATGATCCCAAGGTCCTGGGATGGAGCCCGGTGTCAGGCTCCCTGCTCATCAGGGGAGTCTGCTTCTTCCTCTCCCTCTGCCCCTCCCCTCCACTTGTGCTCTTACTCTGTCTCAAATAAATAATAAAATCTTTTTTTAAAAAACCATATAAATTCAAAAACACTATAAGTAAATCAAGATGGACTCTTAAAAAAAATGTTCCAGCATCCATGGGAAAAGAAGAAAAGAGAAACAGAGGAAAGAAACAGAAAACAGAAGTACTATATCAGATGCAAGCATTAACACACCAAAAATCACCTTATTGGTGATTCACAGGAACTACATGCTATTCACAGGAAATTCACTTCGAATTTAAGGATAGAAGTCCATTGAAAGTAAAGATATGGAAAAATATATACCAGGCAAATACTAATTTTAAAAAAGCAAAAGTGGCTCCGTGAGTATCTAATACACTAGACTCAGAGCAAAGGAAATTACTAGAGCATATAGAGACATTATATAATGATAAAAGAATCAATACACCAGAAAGACACAACAAACTTAAATGTGTATTACCAAACAAAAAAACCTCAAAATATATGAAGCAAAGAAAATAAAGTTAAAGAAGAAATAGATCCACAATTATAGTTGGGGACTTCAACAATCCTCTCCACAATGAACACATGTAACCAAAAGAACCTAATTGACCTATATACAACCCTCCACCCAACAGCATCAGAATACATATTCTCTTCAAGTGTGCATAGAACATTCACCAGGCTACACCATACTGTACACCATAAAAAAGCAGCTTTGGCAAATTTAAAAGAATTAAAATCATACAGATTGTATTCTCTGTTAATGGAATCAAGTGGCACCTGGGTGGCTCAGTGGTTGAGCATCTGCCTTCAGCTCAGGTCATGATCCTAGGATCCTGGGATCAAGTCCCGCATGCAGCTCCCCACAGGAGCCTGCTTCTCCCTCTGCCTATGTCTCTGCCTCTCTCTGTGTGTTTCTCATGAATAAATAAATAAATTCTTTTTCAAAAAAGATAATGGAATCAAACTAGAAATCAGTAACAGAAAGACAACAGGAAAAAAACCTCCAAATGCTTGGAAATGAAACAACACACTTTTAAATTATATATGGGTCAAAGAGGAAATCTCAGAAATTTTAAAAAATAGGTGGAAGTGAAAGAAAATGAAAATACAATGTATCAAAATATGTGTGATGCAGGGGATCCCTGGGTGGCTCAGCGGTTTAGTGCCTGCCTTTGGCCCAGGGAGCGATCCTGGAGTCCCAGGATCGAGTCCCACGTCGGGCTCCTGGCATACAGCCTGCTTCTCCCTCCTCCTGTGTCTCTGCCTCTCTTTCTATGTCTATCATAAATAAATAAATAAATAAAATTTAAAAAAAAATATGTGTGAGCTAAAGCAGTGTTGAGGGGGAAATTTAGCACTAAATACTTAACACGAGAAATGAGGAAAGGGGGCACCTGGGTGGCACAGTTAAGTGACCAACTCTTGGTTTCAGCTCAAGTCCTGATCTCAGCGTTGTGGGATCCAGCCCTGCATCAGACTCCATGTTGAGCAGAATCTGCTTAAGTAAGGTTCTCTCGCCCTCACCCTTTGCCCTCCCCACTACCTGCTCTCTCACTCACTTTCTCTCTCTTTCAAATAAACAAATCTTTTTTAAAAAGGAGCAAAGGTCTCAAATCAATATCCTAAGTTTCTACTTCAAGATATTAGAAAAAGAGTAAAATACACTAGAAATAAGCATAAGGGAGGAAATAATAAAATTTAGAGATCAGCAAAATTGATAAACACAGGAAAATAGAGAAATATCAAATACAAAGCTTGTTCTTCAAAAAATATACTAATAAAATTAATCTCTAGTAAGACTGAAAAAGCTTTTATTTTTCTTTAAGATTTTATTTATTTATTTATTCATGAGAGCGACAAAAAGAGGGGCGGAGACACAGGCAGAGGAAGAAGCAGGTTCCCTGCAGAGGAGCCTGATGCAGGACTCATCCGGGGACTGTGGGATCACGACCTGAGCTGAAGGCAGATGCTCAACCACTGAGCCACCCAAGGGTCCCTGGAAAAACTTCTAAAAAGAGTTAAGATACAAATCATCAATATCAGAAATGAAACGGAGTATCTTTATAGATGCCATAGCCATTAGAAGGATAATAAGGGAACACTTTGACCAACTTGACAACACACAAATTCAACAACTTAAAAAAAGTGAACCAATTTCTCAAAACCACAAACTACCCAAACTCAGCCAAGATGAAATAATCTGAATAGTAACCTTTAAAGAACCTCAATTTATAACTAAAAGCCAAAAAGAAATCCGTATGCCCAGCTGGCTTTACTGAAGAATTTTACCAAATATTTAAACAAGAATTAATGCCAATTTTATGCAATCTCTTCCTGAAAATAAAACAGAGGGAACTCTTCCCAACCATTTTTTTAAGGTTTTATTTATTTATTCATGATTTTATTTATTTATTCATGAGAGAGACAGAGAAAGGCAGAGACATAGGCAGAGGGAGAAGCAGGCTCCACGCAGGGAGCCCAACGTGGGACTCGATTCCGGGTCTCCAGGATCCCGCCCTGGGCCGAAGGCAGGTGTTAAACCGCTGAGCCACCCTGGCTCCCCTTCCCAACTCATTTTATTGTCAGTATTATCTTGATACCAAAATCAGAGAGGACAATTCAAAAACAGAAACCTACAGGGACGCCTGGGTGGCTCAGCAGTTGAGAGTCTGCCTTAGGCTCAGGGCATGATCCTGGGATCCGGGATCAAGTTCCGCGTCCGGCTCCTTGCAGGAAGCCTGCTTCTCCCTCTGCCTGTATCTCTGCCTCTCTGCCTCTCTCTCTCTCTCTCTCTCTCATGAATAAATAAATGAAATCTTTAAAAGAAAAAACAAAAACAGAGAACTACAGACCAAAATTTCTCATGACCATAGATGCAAAAATCCTCCACCAAAAAAAAAAAAAAAAAAAATGAAGAAGTTGAGTCTGGCACTATATACAAAGAATTATACACTATGACCACATGGGATTTATTATGCAAGGCTGGGTCAACATTTCAAAATCGATGTAATCTACCCTATCAACAGATGGAGAAAATTCAAATCATTCTATCAGTTAATACAGGTTAAACACATTTGTTAAACACAACGCCCATTCATGATAAAGACCCACAAAAAGAATATAGGAGAGTTACTTGGTAAAGAACATCTACAAAAAATCTATAGCTAACATCACACTTAATAGTGAAAAACTAAATGTTCTCCCAAAATCAGGAACAAAGCAAGAATGTCTGTTCTACTCTTATTCAACACATTATTAGAAGTCCTACTAACTACAGTAAGGCAAGAAAAATAAATAAAAGGGATACAAATTGGAAGGGAAGAAAAAGAACTACCTCTATTTGTAGGTGACAGGGTTGTTTATGTAAAATCATTCACAAAAAAAAAATTCCTACAACTAATAATTGAGTTCAACAGGGTCACAGGATGCAAGATCAACAAATAAAAGTCAAATCACATTTCTATATGCTAACAATGAACATGTGAGACTGAAATTTAAAGCACGGTATCATTTACAATCACTGCAAAGGTACAGGATCTGTGAGCTAAAAATTACACAATGTTGATGAAAAAAAAAATCAAAAAAGGCCTAAAGAAATGGAGAGACAGATCATGCTCATGGGTTGGAAGACTCTACATAATAAAGGTGCCAATTCTCCCCCCAAATGATCTAGAGGTTTAGTGTGACCCCATCAATACCCCAGCAAAGTTATTTGTAGACAGAGACAAGCAGATTCTAAAATTCACATGGAAAACTAAATAAATGAATAAATAAATAATAAAATAAAATAAATAAAATAAATAAAATAAAATAAAGTAAAATAAAATTCACATGGAAGGCACAGGCTCTAGACAGAGAAGAATCTTGAGAACAAAAAGTAAAGTGGAAGAAACCACTATACCAGATATTAAGGTTTACAGTATTACTATAGTAATAAAAAGTGTGGCACTGGCAGAAGGACAGACATGTAGACCAACAGAACAGAAGACAACAAAAAAGACCATCCAAATGCTCAAATAAGTTTTTAAAAAGGTGCAAAAGCAATTCAATAGAGGAAGGATAGCTGTTTCAACAAATGGTGCTGGAGTAATTGGATATCGATAGACAAAATAAAATGGATCCTGGCCTAAATCTCATACCTTATATAACAATCAACTCAAAATGAATCGCAGGCTTGAACATAAAATGTGAAACTATGAAAATTTTAGGAAAAAACAGAGGAAAAAAATCTTCAGTATCTAGACCTGGGCAGAAGAGTTCTTAGACTTAACATCAAAAGCACGATCCATAAAAGGAAAAATTGATAAACTGGACCTCATCAAAATTAGAAACTTTTTTGCTATGCAAAAAACAGTTAATAGGATGAAAAGACAAGCTACAGACTGGGAGAAAATATGTGCAAACAACATCTTAGCCAAAGGGCGCTAGTATCTAGAATATATGAAGAATTCTCAAAGCTCAATGGTAACACCACAATCCAACTAAAAACAGGCAAAAGATATAACCAGACATTTCACCAAGGTGAAAATACAGATGGCAAATAAGCACATGAAAAGATATTCAACTCATACATAAGACATCAGAGAAATGCCAAGTAAACCCACAATGTGATATCACTATACACCTATCAGCTAAAATAAAAAATGGTGGCAACACTAAATGCTGACTAGGGTGGACAAACTAGATCACTCATACGCGGCTCTGGGGAATGTAAAATGGTACATTCGCTCTCAAAAATAGTTTGGTACGTTTTTTGTAAAACTAAACATGCAAGGGTGCCTCAGTCAGTTGAGCATCCAACTCTTGGTTTTGGCTCAGGTCATGATCTTATGGGTCATGGGACTGAACTCCTCGTTGAGCCCTTGCACTCAGCATGGAGTCTGCTTGAGATTCTCTCTTTGCCCCGCCCCTCCCCTCTCATGCTTTCTTGCCCTTTTGCTCTCTTTCAAATAAATAAATAAAATCTTAAAAAAAAATCTAAACATGTAATTCCCATATGATCCAAAAATTGCCATCTTGGATAATTATCTCAGAAAATGAAAACACATGTCCACATAGAAATGCCCAAGCAGCTGTATCCCTAACAGCCAAAAACTAGTCATCACTCAGATGTTCTCCAGCAAGTAAACAGTGAGAGAAACTGGTACATACATGGAATACTACTTAGCAATAAAAATGAACAACTAATATATGCAACTAGCTAGACAAGTCATCAAAAAATTAAGCCCAGGGATCCCTGGGTGGCGCAGCGGTTTAGCGCCTGCCTTTGGCCCAGGGTGCGATCCTGGAGACCCAGGATCGAATCCCACGTCGGGCTCCCGGTGCATGGAGCCTGCTTCTCCCTCTGCCTGTGTCTCTGCCTCTATCTCTCTCTCTCCCTCTGTGTGACTATCATAAATAAATAAAAATTAAAAAAAAAATTAAGCCCAGTGAAAAATAATAATAATCCCAAGAGGTACATACTGTATGTAATTCCATTTGTGTAACTTTTCCAAAGTAATGAAATTTTAGGGGGCACCTGGGTGGCTCAGTTGGTTAAGTGTCTGACTCCTGATTTCAGCTCAGGTCATGATCTCAGGATCCTGGGATGGAGCCCCAAGGTGGGCTTCCTGCTCAGTGGGGAGTCTGCTTGTCCCTCCCCCTGCGCTGCTCCCTGTGCATGTTCTCACTCTTGCAAGCAAGCAAACAAGTAAAATTGGTTTTAAAACACTTATAAGTGGAGGGATCCCTGGGTGGCGCAGGGGTTTGGCGCCTGCCTTTGGCCCAAGGCGCGATCCTGGAGACCCGGGATCGAATCCCACGTCGGGCTCCCGGTGCATGGAGCCTGCTTCTCCCTCTGTCTGTGTCTCTGCCTCTCTCTCTTTCTCTCTCTGTGACTATCATAAATAAATAAACATTTTAAAAAAAATAAAAAAATAAAAATAAAATAAAAATAAAACACTTATAAGTGGAGTACAGATTAGTGGTTGCCAGAGGTCAGAGATGTTTAGGGGGGCAGTTGTTAGGAAGGAGGTGGGTGGGGTTATAAAAGAGCAACAGGACGGATCCTTGTGATGCTGAAACTGGTCGGCATCTTCACTGTCAGGGTGGATCACAGCAACCTACACACTTGAACCATACAGACTAAATGCACACACACAAATGAGTATAAGTAAAGCTGGGGAAATCTTAATAGAATCAGTGGATAATATTGATGATAATATCCTGGTTGTGCTATTATACTACAGTTTTGCAAAATGGTACCAATGAGAAATGGAGTAAAGGGCATGCATTTCTATATTATTTCTTAGAACTCCATGTGAATCTATCATTTTCTCAATAAAAATTTCAATTAACGATAAAATGAAAGAGAGGGTCTACTTTCCTTGGTAACTAGGAGACATTCCACACAGGTGCTTTTTATAAAGTCTGAAGTACAAATGTGAACACAGATGAGCAATAAATGAGTCACAAAAATGAGATGGAAACAGTCGCATAAATGATAAACCAAACATCTCTGTTTCAATTGCCAAATCCATGTGGTGAAGAAAAAGTAGTCTAAATTAATTGTAAGCCAAGTGCATGGACCTGTTCCCCCTACCCCCCCCCCCAAACTCCAGCAATTGTGACCATTCCCTCTTTGCAGATGCCAAGTGCATAGTCAGGAAAGTAAAAAGGTTGTTTGGCCTTCAGCTGGCCAGTCTGGTCACTATGTCACAGATCGAATTCAGGCATCCTGGGGCCTGGCTAATGAGAGAGTGAAAATGCCTATTTCCCCCCTTCCTTTTGCTTTGGTGACCCCCTCCCCCTCTGAGTTGGCTCTGCTCTTTCTACAACTATAGTAAGAGGATAAACTTCTCAGGAAATGGCCCAAGAAATCCCCTTACGTTTGCACTGGTGCATATCTGGAATCCTGTTCTCAGGAGACTGGTCTCTTAAGGGGCTCCTGCCTAATGAATGCTCAGAGAAAAATGTGCTGCTTCCAGAAAGAGCCAAACTGGATGCCAACAAGGAAAAGAGAAATGTCCCTCCGCATGGCACAAAAGGCCACAGAAGAGGCTTTGAGTCACAACTTGTATGTGACATCTTCATGCTATCCTAGATGCTTTACGTAAGCCATGCATCCTGAGAGGCTTATAACCTATTTAAGCCACAAAAGCAAATGACTTTTTTCCTCTCTTATGTTCACTGTTGCTAAAATAAGAAATACTCTGCTCCACCGTGGCAGTGGAAGATACAAGCGAGAAATTAATTCCAGAGATGATTCTCCTGAACTATGTTTATTCCCCACCCCCCTAGTTTTTAGGGATAGCTGCCACAGGTGGACAGCAGCACCCAAGAGGCACCTATTAAGGGCCTGTTAGGGGTCAGGGATAGCAACCCAAAGGGCAATCAATCACAGTGTCTCAGTCGGCAGAGGAGTGTCACAATCACACAAAAAGGGCAGCCCCGGTGCCTCAGCGGTTTAGCGCAGCCTGCAGCCCAGGGCCTGATCCTGGAGACCCGGGATCGAGTCCCTCGTCGGGCTCCCTGCATGGAGCCTGCTTCTGCCTCTGCCTGTGTCTCTGCCTCTCTCTCTCTCTCTCTCTCTCTCTCTCTCTCATGAATAAATAAAATCTTTAAAAAAGAAAATCACACATAAAGAACGCAAAAACACAGCACAGGCAATATAAGCCAATCAATGGGTGGTGTGGACAATGTAGGTGTGTTCAGGGTTATGAGCAGACAGAGAGAGGCTCCTGCTGAAATGATTGGGGAAGGCTTTAATGAGAAGGAGGGAGTAGAGGCACCCTTCAAAGGAAGGCTAAGATCTAGCTGGGAACAGGGAGAAGCAGGAGAATGCTGTCAGGAAGAAGGCAAGTAAATCAATAATTGACTGGTTTAATAATAGAGTCCACAATATATTCAAAGGGCAGCAGTGAGTATGCCAGTTTAACTGGAGTATTTTTTTTTTTATGATAGTCACACAGAGAGAGAGAGAGAGAGAGAGAGAGAGAGGCAGAGACAAAGGCAGAGGGAGAAGCAGGCTCCATGCACCCAGAACCCGATGTGGGATTCGATCCCGGGTCTCCAGGATCGTGCCCTGGGCCAAAGGCAGTCACTAAACCATTGCGCCACCCAGGGATCCCTAACTGGAGTATTAAGCTTGTTTTCCATTATGGAAAAGAAAACTGGTAAAAAAGAATAGTGTCATTTGAGTTTCTTTCTTTCTTTCTTCTTCTTTTTTTTTTTTTTTTTTTTTTTTTTTACAATGGTGGTATATTCATGTGTTGTCTGTATATTAAAAAACAGAAACAGGGACGCCTGGGTGGCTCAGTGGTTGAGCGTCTGCCTTTGGCTCAGGGCGTGATCCTGTGCCCCTGAGTTCCCCATCGGGCTCCCTGCAGGGGGCCTGCTTCTCCCTCTGCCTGTCTCTGCCTCTCTCTCTGTGTGTCTCTCATGAATAAATAAAATCTTAAAAAAAAAAAAAAACAGAAACAAAAATGTTTTAAAGGAAGAGATGCTGGGGCACCTGGTGGCTCAGTAGGCTAAGCATGGGACTCCTGCTTTCAGCTCAGGTCATGATCTCATTGAGCCCCCAGTCAGGGCCCATGCCAAGTGTAGCCTGCTTAGGATTCTCTCTTCCTCTCTCTCTGCCCCTCCCCCACACACACAAAAAAGGAAGAAGGAACAAAAGAAATGCTAAGACTGAGGAGGCATCTAGACTCACAGGTATCAAGTCTGTGGCTGGTGTGGCCAAGTCTTTAACTCCCAAAAGCCATTATTTACTGCCTTATCTCTTTCCCAGCTCCAAAAATAGATGGTGAAAAATCAAGTTCCCAATACCCCTCTAGCAAAGGAGAGCCACATGACCCAACTTTAGCCAGTAAGATGTAAGAGGGAAATCTGGGGGTGCTGAAAAACACTTCACCTTCTCATACAAAAGCCTTTTCCCCCCTCTCCTTTCTACTGGTCTTGAACATGGTTATGAGACGTTGTGATGTCTGGAACTGAGGCAACCACCTTGCAACCATGAGGCCACAGACCTAAGGATGAAAAGCCAACATTCTAATGATGGCAGAATGGAGATATCAAAAGAGTTTGAGTCCTTTATGACATTCATCAGCCACTGCCTAAACCTGAAACTGCCACACACCTCTACAGTTCTTCTGATGAGAAAATCAATTTGGCTTAAGCCACCATTAGTCAGGTATCCTGTTACTAAAAGCCAAAAGTCTATCCTATAGGACATAGCTATAAAATTTAAGACTACAAAAGCAACCAAAGTTAGGTGTTTGATCCCCGAATAGGCAAGGGACTCTAATTTCTGAACCCCAAATTAACATCTGGGATTAGCAATAGAATATTATGTCATTTCCAAAGTATGTATGGCAGCTTTAAGAAGTGGCCCAGTCTGAAATAATGGGATTTCAAGGACATTTCAATAGTTCTGGAAACAAATAACAAAATACTTTAAATCAAAATCATCCCATGATGTGGCACCAATAGACACTTATTTCTGTCCTGTGATTCCTCACCACCAACTCCTTTCTTTTTTTTTAAAAGATTGATTGATTGATTTATGATAGACATAGAGAGAGAGGCAGAGACACAGGAGGAGGGAGAAGCAGGCTCCATGTCAGGAGCCCAACGCGGGACTCAATCCTCAGATTCCAGGACCACGCCCTGGGCCAAGGCAGGCACTAAACCTCTGAGCCACCCAGGGATCCCCCACCAACTCCTTTCTTTGGCTATTTTCTAACAGTTTTATTGAGGTATAACTTATATATCATAAAGTTCACCCATTTACAATACACAATTCAGCAGAGTTTACTGTAATTACAAAGATGTACAACTACGATCTAACTTTAGAACACTTTCATCATCCCAAAAAGAAGCCTCATACCCCATTAGCAATCACTCCTCATTTCACTGCCTCCCCAATATGGGTCTAGGCAACCATCATCTACTTTCCATGTCTCTAGATTTGCCTGTTCTGTACATTTCACACAAATGGGCTCATACACTGTGCAGTCTTTTATATATTGTTTTTAGTATCTTTTTGAAGTCCACCCATTTTGTAGCATGGATCACTTTTTTAAGATTTCAGAGAGAGAGATAGCATGCAAGCAAGTGAGCAAGCAAGTGACCAAGAACAAGCAGGGACAGAGGGAGAGGGAGAAGCAGACTCTCCTGCTGAGCAGGAAGCCTGATAAAGGACTTGAACCCAGGACCCTGAGATCATGACCTGAGCTGAGGGCAGAAGCCTAACCAACTGAGCCACCTAGGTGCCCCATGTATCAGTATTTTTATGGCCAAATAATATTCCATTGTATGGATATACTACATTTTATTTATCCATTCATCAGTTGATGGACAGTTTGGTTTTTTCTATTTTTCAGCTAATATGAATAATGTTGTTAAAAACATTCACATTTGTGTTTCTTTGTGGATGTATGTTTTCCCTTGGGTATATACCTGGGAGTGCTGCATCATATAGTAACTCTACGTTTAAACTTTTGTGAACCTGCAAACTTTCCATAGCAGCACTGTTTAATATCCCTACCAGTGATGCATGAGGGATCCAATTTCTCCATATCCTTGTCAACACCTGTTATTTTCTTTTAAGATTTCATTTATTTATTCATGAGAGATCCAGAGAGAGAGGCAGAGATATAGGCAGAGGGGAGAATCAGGTTCCCAAAAGGGAGCCCTATGTGGGACTGAATCCTAGGACTCCGAGATCATGCCCTGAGCCAAAGGCAGACACTCAACCACTGAGCCACCCAGACGTTCCACGTGATTTTATTTATTTTGCTTAGCATCTGGTTTGTGACTTTACCCTATTTTCGCCTATGAGAATGTAAGCTCCCAGGAGAGCAGAGACTCGTGTCTGCTGTGGTTCACTGCTCCACCCCAGAGCTGGAACAGGCACAGGCACCGGGAGGTGCTCAGGAAATAGTTGTTAAATCAATAAAGGAATGAACGCACATGGCACCCAGGTGCCCCTGTTACTGGTTTTTTTGTTGTTGTTGTTGTTACAGCCATCCTATGGACTATAGAGTTTTGATTTGCACTTTCCTAACAAATAATGACATGAGCATCTTTTCATGTGTTTGTGGCTATCTGTAAAGGTTTTCTGGAGCAATGTCTATTCAGATCCTTTGCTCACTTTTATATATACTGGATATAACTCCCTCATCAGATAATACACTTTGCAGATATCGTCTCCCATACCATAGGCTGCCTTTTTACTTTTTCAATAGTTTCTTCTGAAGCACAACTTTGGCTATCTGTTGCAGCAATATCTGTAAGAACAAAAGAATGGAAATAACACAACTAGGGCATCCCCGGTGGCTCAGCGGTTTAGTGCCATCTTTGGCCCAGGGCCTGATCCTGGAGACCCGGGATCAAATCCCACGTCAGGCTCCCTGCATGGAGCCTGCTTCTCCCTCTGCCTGTGTCTCTGCCTCTCTCTCTCTCTCGCTCTCTCTGTGTGTCTCTAATAAATAAATAAAATCTTAAAAAAAAAAGGAAATAACACAACTATATATCAAAGGGGGATGGGTTGAACAAACTATGGTATATCCACACAATGGAGTACTATGGAGCTGTGAATGGATCACACATTCAAAGGCATGAGGAAAACTGTACACTACAATGAAGAGATCTCCAAGATACACTGTTACAAGAAAAAATGGAAGATATAAGAGAATGTCTGGAGTATGCTGCCATTTGTTTAATAAGAGGTCATGTGAAAACATTTTAAAATTAGCTGTTTCAGAACCAGAGAAAGAAAAGATAAAAAAAAAAGTTTGAGGTTAAGCTACTTATAGAAGAAAGGGGGAGAGATAACAAGATTGAAGGATAGGGATAAAAGCTATACTTATCTGAATGCACCTCACTTTGTAAATTTGACTTTGAAACCACATACGTGTTTTATTTTTATACTATAATAGAAGTTCTAAAAGATATATGTGATGAATCAGTGAATTCCACTCCAGAAACCAATATTGCCCTGCATGTTAACTACCTAAATTTTAAATTAGGGGAACCTGTGTAGCTCAGTCCATTAAACATCTGCCTTCGGCTCATGTTACATGCTACTACATGGACGAACTTCAAGAAGGTACTAAAAACAATATGTAAAAGACTGCACAGTGTATGAGCCCATTTGTGTGAAACGTGCAGAACAGGCAAATCTAGAGACATGGAAAGATGATGGTTGCCTAGGCCCATATTGGGGAGGCAATGAAATGAGGAGTGATTGCTAATGGGGTATGAGGCTTCTTTTTGGGATGATGAAAGTGTTCTAAAGTTAGATTGTAGTTGCACATCTTTGTAATTATAGTAAACTCCGCTGAACTGTGTATTGTAAATGGGTGAACTTTATGATATATAAGTTATACCTCAATAAAACTGTTAGAAAATAAACAGCCAAGGAAAGGAGTTGGTGGTGAGGAATCACAGGACAGAAATAAGGGTCTATTGGTGCCACATCATGGGATGATTTTGATTTAAAGTATTTTGCTGGGCAGCCCGGGTGGCTCAGCCATTTAGCGCCGCCTTCAGCCCAGGGCGTGACCCTGGAGACCCAGGATGGAGTCCCATGTCGGGCTCCCTGCATGGGGCCTGCTTCTCCCTCTGCCTGTGTCTCTGCCTCCCTCTCCCTCCCTCTCCCTCTCTCTCTCTCATAAATAAAATCTTTAAAAATAATAATAATAATAAAGTATTTTGTTATTTGTTTCCAGTAACTATTGAAATGTCCTTGAAATCCCGTTATTTCAGACTGGGCCACTTCTTGAAGCTGCCATTCATACTTTGGAAATGACATAATATTCCATTGCTATTCCCAAACGTTAAGCATCTGATCTCGGGGTCCTGGGATCAAGTCCTACATGGGGTCCCTGCTCAGCAAGGAGTCTGTTTCTTCCACCTGCATCCTCCTCCCTGCAATTCCCTCTCGAGAGTTCTCTATCTCAAATAAAACAAAAATCTTAACTTTTAAGTTAAAAAAATTTTTTAAAGAAGAGAAAAAAGCAAAAGCAAAATGAAATGAATGAATTTAACTGGGTATTGAGACTCCTCACTGAGCACAGAGCCCCACACAGGGCTCCATCTCACTACCCATGAGGTCATGGCCTGAGCGGAAACCAAGAGTCAGATGCTGAACCTACTAAGCCACCCTGACACTCCATAAAGCTTAACTTTTAAGTCTCATATGAAATTAAGTCTTATGCAGTGAAACACCAGAACACCTGCACCCCAATGTTTATAGCAGCAATGTCCACAATAGCCAAACTGTGGAAGGAGCCTCGGTGTCCATCAAAAGATGAATGGATAAAGAAGCTGTGGTCTATGTATACAATGGAATATTCCTCAGCCATCAGAAACTATGAATACCCACCATTTGCTTTGACGTGGATGGAAATGGAGGATATTTTGTTGAGTGAAGTAAGTCAATTGGAGAAGGACAATCATTATATGGTTTCACTCATACAGGGAATATAAAAAATAATGAAAGGGATTATAGGGGAAAGGAGAGAAAATGAGTGGGAAAAATCAGAGAGGGTGACAAAACATGAGAGACACCTAACTCTGGGAAACGAACAAGCGGTAGTGGAAAGGGAGGTGGGGGCGGTGGGTGACTGGGTGATGAGCACTGGGTGTTATGCTATATGTTGGTAAATTGAACTCCAATAAAAAATATACATAAAAAAAGAAAAATTAAGTCTTAGGCTATATTTTTATTCATATTGCTTTGCCACATGGTTTTAGTAACTTATTTAACATTGTCAATGTATTTTCATGTTGTAAACAGCATCAATTAAAATGAATTTACCTTTTATTTAAATGAAATCACCTGAGCCTACTTTATAAAAGTAAATCCCATCTTAGATTAAAACATTTATTGAACAGAACTGCATTCTGCTGCCTTATGAATTTTTTAAATGTATAAAAAGGAAAGAAAGGTAAGCTAAGCTTGATTGCCTCTTTGTTTTTCAAGAAAAACTGGCTAAAAACCATTTTTAGTTTTAAATAGGGGTGAAAACTCCTTTTGCTCATACCACATACCATGTTTCATACCTTACTATGGCCCTCAATAGTAGAGACTATGAGAGGATTTTTAGGCCTACTTGGATAAGAAGAAAAGGGGGGAAAAAATCAAGTAGGAAATATTATAGTAAGGGGAAAAAACTATGCACCACTCGCCGCCCCCCCCATCCCTCCCCCCAAGTTGATATCCTTTACAGGAAAGGAAAACCACACAGAACAGGTAAGCAAAATTAACAAATCCACAGAAACCTATCAGTCTTTACTCAGAAGAGACAATTCTTACTGGATCATTACATCTACAGCTCATGGATCATGCTAATGTACCATGGGCTGTAGAAATCACTTGTACACAGGAGGTCCCCAAGAGCTGAAAAGCATTTCAAAGGTCCCTCTGGGATAAAAAGACTGAGACTTGGGATGAAGACAATCAAGGTCTCCAAACTACTTCGGGACATGATGGTTGCAAAACACTGTGGAGGTACCAAATGCCACCAAATGGTACACTTTGAAATGGCTAGTGGTATATTTTATGTTGTGAATTTTACAGCAACTAAAAAAAAAAAACAAAAAACAAAAAAAAACCTTACTAGGATCGGTTGAGACTATTTGCTGGAAGGGTAAGAGAGGAGATCTGACCTGGGAGGAAACTAAAGTTCTGAATTTAAAACCAAGGCACGAACTGGTGGAGACGACTCTAATGAGAACGTGTTTCACACTCTGCAACCACGATAACAAACAGGTTTTACTGCAACCCAGTTCACATGCACAGGTGACAGAAACAAAAGTTCCTGGAAGAACACTTACCGTTCCCATGCCATCATACATTACTCTGATTTTTTTATTCTTTTCTAGTCCATCTTGTTTCTTACTATTTTTTTTTTTAATGCTGACCATGATTCATTAAATTGATCTCCTACCGTGACTCGCAAACTCTAATGGACTCAGGTGTTGGGTTGAGGGGTTTGCACCTAATGCAGGTTATTTTAAGGCAATGGAATTAACCACTATGGACATAACCAAGAATCTGTAAGCAGAATTTTAAGATTGGGAAAAACCTCTAACCTGTGAATAAAGTGATTGTTTTACCATTATCTTTGTCACTGAACTAAATTTAAATTGATTTATCCACCATCACCTGATGAAGTCAATATGTCACCTATGTATTACTCATAGTATGTCCTTCAGCTGTTTATCATTTAAATTGCTGGTAAATTTCCCAAAGAATGTTATTTCTTTATATATTAGTAAGGAGGCTTATACTGGTCTAGATAAAAATAAATGTCAAGGTATTGCCCACACTCTTTTGTAAGAGAGGCAGAGAGGTTCTGAATTTGTTTTATCCTACTGCTGTGAATTCAAATAATGTTTTTTCTTAAGGAAACAGTTGCTTCACTATAAATTAGAGATGGACTATTTACAACAAGCCCTCCTAAGATGGTGGCAAGGCATAAATAACAAAGTGTACTCATTATTCATCAGGGGCATTCAGGACCAGCTACACAACCATCTGTCCAAAATGCTGTAGAAAAGATTTTCAGCTTTGGCTAGAAATGTCCCTTTTAACTTTAATATCCTATTATTTTTGACAATATGCCTCAGATTCTTTAAGCTCAAAATAAATCCAGCATGTAAATTGTTGGAAAAAGATACCATGTGTCTGGAATTTAGCTGTGACCTTTTTCCCTAAGGTTTTCAATTAATTCACATCAACATAATTTTAATGTCATCATTGGTACAAATGCTAATATTTTAGAAAGCACAATACTTCTTGTATTTCAGAGCTAGAAGTATAGGCTGCACATCACCTAGCTGTGGGCAGAAATCAATCTATTGCTCATGATGGACTACCAGCAGCTAATTAAGGGAGAAACCAGTTCCTTTTTAATTTCTAAGAAAAGCAGTAAAAGTTAGCTTGTGTTATAATTTTAAACCCAAACAGCCAGTAATTATGCTATCTCCAGGAGGCCAAGGTTTTTCACTTGATAATTTAATTCAGCAAGCAAGGTTCTCTAATAGCAGGAGGTAGTGGGGGGAGGGTAATTAAAAAAAAAAAGCCAGATTTGGCTCTACTGACTTTTTGACTACTCTGTGCACCAGAGAACACACTTTTAACTAAGTACAAGGTTTTAAAAGAATATTAATTTTTTGGCAACACAGTACCAAAGTTAGTGCCACAAAATTTTCTAAATGCAGCTGATTTAGGCACATAAAAGGACACTCAATATATAGTTTGTTAAATGACAGCCCGAGGTATCTAATAAGTATACTGTCATTCCCTAATTCATACACACACTCACGCATGCACACACACACTCCTACTGGTCTGAGGCATAAAGTAAATAAATATTTTTAAATACAGTCACAAGGTACACCTGGGTGGCTCAGTGGTTAAGCATCTACCTTTGGCCCAGGTCATGATCCCTGGGTCCTAGGATCAAGTCCCACATCAGGCTCCCTGCAGGGAGCCTGCTTCTCCCTCTGCCAAGGTTTCCACCTCTGTCTCTCAGGAATAAATAAAATCTTAATAAATAAATAAATAAATACATACATACATACATACACAAATCTAGAAGCAGACCCACGTCTATTGGATACTCGACTTAGAAGACAACAGGCTCTAAATGCAGTTGATCATGCTAAGCCCCATGTCACAAACTGAAACTTAAGAGTTTTGGCTGTCCCAATCATGAATCGCCAATCATGAATTGCCTGATCAGCATTAGTTTGGTAAACTGCCTAAAAAGCCCCTGCCATATCCCATAAGGAAAGTAACCTTATAGTGATCAATCCAATTTGATTTTTTTTTTTGCCTAGTATAATGCCCCCCCCATGCCTATAAAATGTCTTGCTGTAAGAACTGTCCAGAGCTCTTTTCCGCTAAACTAGATGCTGTCAATTCATGAACTGTGGCATAAAGCCAGTGGGATCTTTAAAATTTACTCAGCTAAATTGTATTCTTTAAAAAATGCTTCTGGGTCAACTGAATATCCATATGGGAAAAAATATAACCTGACCCCTACTTCTTTTCATACACACACACAAATTTATACTAGATTAGAAACCTAAATGTGAAAAAAAAAAAATAAAAAAATAAAAAGAAAAAGAAAAAAAAAAAAAAAAAAAAAAAAAAAAGAAACCTAAATGTGAAAGATAAAAATAACAAAATTTCCAGAAGATAACAGAAAAATATCATCATGAACTTGGTGTTAAGGACCAATTTCTTAAAAAGGAATTAAAAAAACCACTAATCTAAAAGAACAATTACTCATCAAAAACACCATTAAGAAAGTAAAAAGGCCAGTCACAGACTAGAAGATATTTACCAACACAGATGCCAGACAGAAGAGTTATATCCAAAATCTATATAGAATTCCCACATATCACTAAGTAAAAAAAGGCAGATAACCCAGTAGAAAAGAGTAGACAAGAGACCAACAATTACTACACAAAAGAGTATATCCAAGTGATCAATAAATGTGTAAATCATGCTCAAGATCACTAGGAATCAGGTAAGCACAGATTGAAACTAGAGTTTCACTATACTGGCTGATCAAAAGAACTACAATTTAAAAGACCAACCTTATCAACTCTTAGGATGCACAGCGACAGGAACCTATAACATGCTGCTGGGGATTTAAACTGGTATAAGCACTTTGATGGTGTCTACTAAAGCTGAATGTATAAAAACCCTATGATGGAGCAATTCCACCAGCAGACATAAACAAGCATAGTCACAGCAAACTATTCTTAATAACCCCAAACAAGCATATATAAATGTCATACTCATGCAATGGAATACTACAGAGCAAGGAAAATGCACAAACTACCTCTGCAGACAGCCACAAGGACAAATCTCACAAATATAATACTGAGCTAAACAGAAGCCAGTCACAAAAGAACACCAGACATTTACATGGGCACAAAGTTCAAAAGCAAGCAAAACCTCAACGGTGTAGTTAACTCTGGACAGGAACAGAGGGGGACAGAGTGATAGGCAGGGTTGCCACATAATATACCAAGATGTTCAGTTAAATTTGAATTTGAGAACAACAACAAATAATCTTTTAGTGTAAGTAGGTCCCATGCAGTATTTGGGACATATATTTTTATTTGCTAAACCTGGCAACCCCAGACAAGGGAGATGTTTTTGGAGTGTGTTTCTTGATGTTCGTTTTGTGATCATCCATTATGCATTTTTCTGCACATGTGTACTTCACGATAAAAAAAAAAGGTATACTCTGTACAGCTTTGCAGATTGTAAAGATCTCATCAAAGCACTGCTTTTCCTTCCTGCTCTTAATCACTGCATGTGGGAGCTGTGGTACTTCTGCAGGAGGCAGACATCAGTAAATCTGAAGTGTTTGGGCCGAAAGCTGCAGGCTATACTTTCGATTTTTCCCAAAATTACTCTTATGTAGCATACTTCGTTACTTCTGCAATCTTTGTTCACGTCCTAGGCCTCTCTGGGGTCTTTCTTATTTGTGTGGCTGCCTTAATCTTAGCAAGGGGCAATGCTAGGCTGGAAGGCCCGCCTCTAACCCATGAGCTGAAAAATGCACAAACCAGTGTTCAGCAAAGCAACTTGGTCCGGCCTGCTGCTCCGTGGAGGTCGGAATCCAGCGGCCAAAAGCTGCAGAGGAAATCCGGACTTTTGGGCCAACAACTTGGGAACACTTTTGAATCCACAAAGTCAAATGCTTCATTCAATCCGCTTCCTGCTTTCTAAATGTACCCGACCATCGCACAAACACGTCGAGGGCTTCCCTCTAGTTAAATCCCACCAGTGTATCACCGGCCTTCTTCCCGGAGCCGAAACTGGCAAACCCAAGTAGAGTGAAGACCATTGTAAGGAAAAGCACAAATCGCTTTTCGGCTGGTGTTTAAATAAGGGGCTACTTGTTATTGGCAAAATTCTCTCGTGCTCTGGGTTTTTGGCGTCGTCGGGTGGTGTGTTTTGTGCTTTCATCTTGTTTTGAAACGAACGCCTCCAAAGCCTCAACGAAGAAAAAAAACTCCCAAGTTCGGACACTTCGCCCTAGGAAGTTTAGGATCAAACTTTCGGGGCTGGTGGAACCCTTCCCTATCTGCCTCCTGCAGCTTCGAGAGCGCCAGGTTTCTTCGCTTTGGTAACAGTAACTACATTTCTCTTTCATACTATGTATGAAGGACAAGGACTAGGCACCTGGTTGCCTGGAAGAAACCCCATTTCACACAGAAGCTGTGTAGCTCTGGCCAGTGAGGGAGTGACTCATCGCTCCGTGCCTCAGTTTCCTCAACTCTAAAATGGGAATAAAAATAGTACCTAAACAGCAAATGCCGGGTAGGGCGACAACACAGCACCTGGCCCACCTTACACGCTCAACGATGATTGCTATCAGCGTCACCACCGCCGGCTACCTGTCCAGGTCCTGCCACCTACTAAAGGCTACTTACATTATCTAATGTAGCTAAGGTAGGAGGTGCAGTTGGAGAGACAGGGAAAGGGGAGACAGAAAGTGAGGGTTTCACTGGCTCACAAAGTTTGGTCCAAGTTGTTCCCAATGCACAGGAGGTGAAGCAACAGGATGCCCGAGTATGGTCGGGGGACGTGGCCACGGCCGGACCCCAGATTCTGGCCAGCACCTCTGACCTCGGGCGCCCTCGCTACTCACGTTGCGGTTGAAGCTGTTGCCAGGCAGCAGCGGCAGGGCCATGGCTCTCAGCGTCCGAGGGTCAAGGGCGGAGAAGAGGACCCACAAGCAGCGCCCGCCTTGCGGCCGCGTTGTTTAAACCCCCCCCCCCAGGTTACCTAGAAACGGGAGGCGGCGTCACGGAAGTAGGAGGAGCTGCGGCGGGCCGGAGGGGGCGGGGCCGGAGGGCCGGGGCCGGGGCCGGGGGCGGGGGCGGGGCCAGGCTGGAAGCTCCCCGCGCGCCCCTCCCCCGCCCAGCCTCACCCACCCAGCCGGGTGCAGGTCTCCGGAGGCTCCGCTCTGCACACCCGCCGTGCACACAAACACTGACAACCGCACCGCTCCCCGCCCCCGCCGCTTTCTGGTTTAACCCCTTTATAGAGCTCAAGCTCCTCTGCTTCTAAGCATATTCTTTGGCCATTTGCCTTTTACATTTAGTTCCAAAACTGCAAGTGCAGAAAACAATGTGACATTCGTGTGCTCTCAGAAATGAAACCTCGCCTACTGCTACATTTACCTCAGCTTTTATTTTGTAGTTAAAACGTTGGAGATGAATCCAAAACCACACGTCCCCACCCCCACCCTGTGAAAACCCATTCGGTCTAACCAGCGTCCCCAGCCCTTCCTCTGTACATTTTTATACTTCAACTTTATAAACATTTGTGAGGGGCTCGTTCCTGGTCTAATCAGGGAGGCCATGGGCAGGAGTCAGTGGCACAAAATGCAACCCCTTTCATTCCATCATGCATCCAAGATGCCCAGGCCAGGAGCTTCCTGGAATCCTCTCCCTGCACCTACAGCCAATCCCTCCCTGAGTCCTAGGTGGACACATTGGTATCTCTCAGCCACCACCTCCTCTGGCTCAGTTGAGGCCCCATTATTTCCTGCCTGGTTTTCTTTAAAACCACAACAGAGGGAATCCCTGGGTGGCTCAGCGATTTGGCACCTGCCTTTGGCCCAGGGCGCGATCCTGGAGTCCTGGGATCGAGACCCGAGTCGGGCTCCCGGCATGGAGCCTGCTTCTCCCTCCTCCTGAGTCTCTGCCTCTCTCTCTCTCTCTCTATCATAAAATAAATAAATAAATCTTTAAAAAAACACAACAGAAAGAAAAAAGAAAAGGATAGAAAGAAAAGAAAGATAACAAACCACTCAACTAACTGATCTTCCCTCCCAAACCATCTTCTTATTTATAATCGGTGATGCACCTGTTACTCTCCTGCTTCAACAGTCTCCTACCCTTCCCACAGCCTTTTTTTTTTTTAAGATTTTATTCATGAGAGACACAGAGAGAGGCGGAGACAAAGGGTTCAGAAGCAGGCTCCATGCAGGGAGCCCGACGTGGGACTCGAACCCAGGTCTCCAGGATCCCCGCTGTGAGCTGAAGGCAGCGCTAAACCGCTGAGCCACCCGGGCTGCCCCTCCCCACAGCCTTTAAAAGGCAGTCAGACTCCTTAGTGCCATCAGAACCTATGTCCGGGGTTGCCTACCAATTCCTGGTATTGCTTTCTTTACCCACCTCCAGTTCTGAGAAACTACTGGTAGTTTCCAAACTGGGCTCTGCGGTTTCTCCCCGTGGATTTTGCAAATGTCACTATCTGCTGGAAACACTCTTCCTCCCTTTCACCTGGGTAACCCCTTATTTTTAAGGACTTGGTTCCATGTGGGAAAGAGGCATAAAAGGCTTTGCCATTTCTGAAAAATGTTCCTTCACCTTCTCCAGTGTATTAAGGGCTGTCTCATTATGGCTTTCAGTGGTACTGCACTGTAATCATTGTAATCATGCCCACTTGACTTTCTTCAAGTACCACATTATTCCAGGGCAGGAACTCCATCTCCTTTTTTACTCACAGACCATGTTAAACTTAAAAATAAAGCAGTTACTTTATCACCGAGAGCGGGTTTATTCGGGATCCACAGAGAATTGCACTTTGGAACATTCTGGCTATGGCAAAACCGGAAGTCTAACGAAGGAGAGAAATGTTACTTTATGGGGAAGAAGGAAGAAGTTGGGAGGGTTGTTCTGAACAAAAAGGCCATTGCAGAAAAACAAGAGCTCAGGGCGCTTAGGGTTTCTCAGTGGCTGAGTTGCAGAGTAGTTGATTTCTTGCAGGAGATGCAATGTGTATCTTTTCGCTGTTGGAGCCTGTAATTGATCATTCTTTCTGCTGAGACTTCTGGCAGGGTCTGTAGTTGACAATGCTTCCTGTAATTGACATCCAGTGGTATCACCTCTCTCTTCCAGCCTCCCAATGCCACTTTAGTGAGGTTTCCCTTTACTAATTTTCACAACATAGGTCATTGTTTTCTTTGTTACAACAGACATTATTGTTCTGTTTATAAATTTTACACTATAAATTTCTGCTACCGGCCTTGACCAGCACCTAAGATTTTTTTGAGATTTCTACGTATTAACACGTGTGGATATATTTTATTCATTTTAAATGCATTGTATGATTATACCACAATCTATTGATCCATCTGTTGTCATCTGTTGATGTCATCTGTTAATAGAATTAAGTTGCTTCCAATTTTTCACCCGTTATCAATGACCTAGTAAAACGAACTAGCTGCAATGAACAAGCCTCTTCTGTTCTTTTGGAGATTATCTTTTTTTTTAAGATTTTATTTATTTATCAATGAGAGATACAGAGGGCGGGGGCGCAGAGACACAGGCAGAAGGAAAAGCAGGCTCAGTGCAGGGAGCCTGATGCGGGACTCCATCCCAGGACCCCAGGATCACGCCCTGGGCTGAAGGAGGCACTAAACCGCTGAGCCACCCAGGCTGCCCGTTTGGAGATTATCAAACATGTTTAAATGTGGAATTGTTCACATCTCCAACTTCACTAGATCTTGCTAAACAATTTCCAGAATTGTTGAAACAGTTAAGAAAGTTCTGCCTCGGGGCAGCCCTGGTGGCGCAGCGGTTTAGCGCCGCCTGCAGCCCGGGGTGTGATCCTGGAGACCCAGGATCGAGTCCCACGTCGGGCTTCCTGCATGGAGCCTGCTTTTCCCTCTGCCTCTCTCTTTGCTCTCTCTGAATGAATAAATAAATAAATCTTTAAAAAAAAAAAAAAAAGAAAGTTCTGCCTCTGCCCCTCCCCTCTGCTCATGCTGTCTCCTGGCTCCCTCTCTCTCTCTCTCACTTTCTGTAAAATAAAATCTTAAAAGAGAGAGAAACGCTGTGTTCTTCTCATTCATCAAAAGAGCAGGTACATAATGAGTATTTTAACCATCAATGGTGAGGTTAATTGTGATCACTTGGTTACGGTGGTATATGCCAAGTCTCTCCACTGTAGTTACTATTCTTCCTTCCCAAATGATAATTTTGTGAGATACTTTCAACTATGTCAATACCAAGTTCTTCATTAAACTACTGGCATCAGGGCAGCCCCGGTGGCTCAGCGGTTTAGCGCTACCATCAGCCCAGGGCATGATCCTGGGGACCTGGGATCGAGTCCCACGTTGGGCTCCCTGCGTGGAGCCTGCTTCTCACTCTGCCTCTCTGTCTCTCATAAATAAATAAAATCTTAAAAAAAAAAAAACTACTAGCATCAGTTGAGGATTTTGCCCAAATCATTTATTACATTTATTTATTTATTTATTTATTTATTTATTTATTTATTGCAGTATTTATTACCATGATGCTGCCAAATGGTGACTTCTTAACTCCATCATCCATACAGCACATATCATTTGGCAATCTACTACAAGGAAGAACTTTTCCTTCCTCTCCGTTTATTTCTTCATTCATTTATATCAGAATGATCTACAGATACTTATTTTATTTTGTGGATTATAAACTGTTCCTATTGTTGTTTATTTTGATGCGAAAATTGCCCTACATTTGGTCAGTGGACGTCTCTCTAAGCTGACTCCTCCTTCCTTTTAACTGTCCCACTGATACTGGAGAGCTTGGTTCTTGTCTCACGGAGTCGAAGACTGAATCTCATGGACAATGGAGAGCGAGCAAAGTGATAAAAGTTCATTAAGCACAGATACAGAGAAAACTCTCAGAAGTGAGAGGGGTGGGGGATCCCTGGGTGACTCAGGCCTGTGTCTCTGCCTCTCTATAAATAAAAATAAATCTTTAAAAAAAAAAAAAAGAAGTGAGAGGGGTCACTGAGGGATGCCACTGAGGGCTTTCAGTGGCAGTCTTTTATCGAGAACCTAACCAGGGAGTCCATAGCCTTGAGATTTTTTTTTTTAAGATTTTATTTATTCATTAATTCATGAGAGACAAAGAGAGGCAGAGACACAGGAAGAGGGAGAAGCAGGCTCCATGCAGGGAGCCCGATGTGGGACCCCATCCCAGGTCTCCAGGATCACACCCTGAGCAGAAGACAGGCGCCAAACCGCTGAGCCACCCAGGGATCCCCTGGCCTTGAGATTCTTGTGCAGCCGTGGTTTGAGCAGGGACTATTGATAGCACCTTAATGATATATTATTTCCTTGTGGTCTGATGAGTTTCTGTTATTACTTAGTGGCCATTAAAGGGAGGTACTCCCTAACATTTTGGAGCTAAGGAGCCAGGTTTATTATTTTTCTCTGTTTTTACTGTCTTATCTCTGTTTTCTTGGGATGGGTAGGAGTCTGACTCTGGGCCTTTTGGTGTCCTTGGGGTTTAGAGGAGGCCACAGATTTCTGGGGGCCTGACTCTCGGCCTTTCCCTTATCTTTCCCTGCCTAGCCCCATTTGCCCCTAACTTGTTCCTACATCACCATCATTTTTCAAGTACTTCTCTGTGCTCTGTCACTACAAGATATTCGAGATATCTATAAATATAGGTAGATATAGATATGCACATTAGCTATACTTCTTACCATTTCTGTTGATAGATAAAAAATATATATATGTATATATATATATTTAAGACAAATAACATTTAATTTAATAAACAATAGCCATGGAGTATCTTTGGCAGTGTTTGGAAGAGTCATAGTTGATACAGAAATTAAAATAAGAATATGAAAAAGTTGAAGTGTTTTAAAAGCAGAGTATCTCCCAATTAACTAAGATAAATCAGACAGAAATTATATAGTCAAAGAAAATTAATCTCATATACACATGAACTATCAGTTCCAATTTTAGCAATCATGCATTAACATTTTGACATGCAAATAAAGAACCTCCAAATTATTACCCAAAACTGCAAATTTTAAGTTATCTTGACACTGGCAAAGAAGGATGTTCCATAAGATGTTTCTGATAAAAAGATGTATTAAAACCCATGAGTGGGGCACCTGGGTGGCTCAGTGGTTGAGTGTCTGCCTTCAACTCAGGTTGTGATCTCTCGGGGTCCTGGGATCAAGTCCGGAATTAGGCTCCTTGCAGGGAGGTTGCTTCCCCCTCTGCCTATGTCTCTGCCTCCCTCTGGGTGTCTCTCACTAATAAATAAATAAAATACAAATTAAAAAATAAAACCCATGAATTTATACTGATACATCCAATTCCAATCAATGCAATAGAGTTCATGCTGGAGTTCCCCTTTCCACATCTGTAAGGATTATCTCACACAGTCAGAAACCTGATTCCAATTACCCTCAAAATGTATACTTATGTGCTCATACTAAAAGACCTCAAAAGCAGTTTCGGAATATCTAACTGATGTCATTGTGAAAAAAACAAACCTATTAGCTAAAGTTCAACATCTGTTTTTAGGGGTTTTTTTTCTTTAACTTTCCTGGATTTAGCCAAAATTCTGTTCCAATACGATTTAGGCTTGATAATCCTTCATCTCTCCTCCCCCTGCTGTTATGTTACTTACTTGAAAGACAGTTCGGTTCATTCTGTTTCCAGTTCCATTCCTATTCCTCATTAAGTTGCTTGCTCCATTCTTGTCTATTTCTTTTTTTTAAGATTTATTTATTTATTTATTTATGATAGACAGAAAGAGAGAGAGAGAGAGGCAGAGACACAGGAGGAGGAAGAAGCAGGCTCCATGTTGGGAGCCCAACGTGGGACTCGATCCTGGGACTCCAGGATCACGCCATGGGCCAAAGGCAGCCATTCTTGTCTATTTCTTCTTTCTCTTTCTTCTTTTGAAGTTGTTTTTGCCACTTTTTCTTTTGATTAATTTCACTAGCAGTTACATGTTTTGTTACTTTTTCCAAAGAACCAAAATTTTGATTTATTACTTTGATCTACTGCTTTTAGAGTACCTGACTGGCTCAGTTGGGAAAACATGCAGCTCCTGATCTCAGGGTTGTGTGTTCAAGCCCCAGATTGGATGTGGAGCCTCTGATAAATAGATATCTAGATAGATAGATAGATAGATAGATAGATAGATAGATATGACCCTACTGCTTTCTCTTCCTAATCTTCCATATTTTTCAGCTCTTACCTTTATTGTTTTCTTCCTTGTGTTTTCTTTTGGTTCATTTGTTGTTCTTTCTCAGGTGTTTTAGATTGATATAATTCACTCATTTTTATTCTTTTATTTTTATTGATGTTACTGTTTAGGGCTCTAAGTTTTCCTCTGATCTCTACTTTAAATGTATCCATTAGACTCTAATATGTAGGGTCTTCATTACTTGTTTGTTTGAGAGTTTTGGGTTTTCTTTCTATATTTGTAATTTGAGCTTATTTTTCCTTTCACCCAACAGTTGTTTGATGCAAGATTTTTAAATTTCTAGTTGGATGAGCTTTTTGATTTTTGTACTTATAACTACAGCTTTTTGTACTTGTGGCTAGAATTAAAATTCTAGTTTTACTGCGCTGTGATAAGAACATGTTGATGATAATATTTCATAGTATAGAACATATTGATGCTTTCTTTGTGACCTAATATTTGATCAATTTTTGAGACTATTCCATGAACAATCAAGAAGAAAAGTAATACTCTCTATTATTAGGTCCTAAAGTTCAGTATAGATGAATAAGATCTATTATACTGATTATATTGTTTATTGCTATATCCTTATTTATATTTCTGTCACTTGATCTATTCTGCACTAGGAGTGGCATGTTAGTCTCCTCTTACTAATGTGTCTCTATCCATATCTCCTTGCATCTGTACTTGCGGCTTTTCAAACATGGTTATTTAGTGCATAGATTCTCATAGCTATTATACCTACAATGTGAAATTGGCTTTTAGTATTATGAAGTATCCTTTTTTATATATATATATTTTTTTGGCCTGACTTCTACTTTGTCTGGTATCAAGGAGCACAGGCTCCAAGTGAGTACTTGTTATTTCCATTTGCCCATGCCTTTATTTTTAGCCTGTCCGAAGCATTTTGATTTTGATGTATCTTCTATACACCACATTTAAGTGAGTTTTACTTTGTGAACCACAATAAAAATATTTTCCCGGCAGCCCGGGTGGCTCAGCGGTTTAGCGCCGCCTTCAGCCCAGGGCCTGATTCTGAAGACCCAGGATAGAGTCCCACGTTAGGCTCCCTGCATGGAGCCTGCTTCTCCTTCTGCCTGTGTCTCTGCCTCTCTCTCTCTCTCTCTCTCTCTCTCTCTCTCTCTCTCTCTCTCTCTGTATCTGTCTCATGAATAAATAAATAAAATCTTAAAAAAAAAAGTCCCACATCAGGCTCCTGCACGGAGCCTGCCTCTCCCTCTGCTTGTGTCTCTGCCTCTCTGCCTCTCTTTCTCTCTCCTCTCTCTCTCTCTCTCATGAATAAATAAATAAAATCTTTAAAAAAGAATATTTTCCCTTTAGTAGGTGGTTAAACCCAGTCACATTTACTAATAAGACATTTTTATCTCAATTCTGATACATTATTTTATATTTTATATTATTGTATATTTATACACATGGTAATCACATGTTTTCATGTGTATTTACTGTTTCTTGTAACTTCTGATATGTTTTCTTTGCTATTGTAATCAATAAATTACTTTTGATATCTAGGAAGGCTTGTATCTTCTAGTATTTATTTTTATACTTACAATTTCTTTAAGAGAATTGAACATCTTCCATTTTACCAACTAATATTAAATTTTTAAAAGATTTATTTATTTATTTGAAAGAGAGAGAGTGTGTGTGTGAGAGAGTATGCAAGCAGTGGGAGGGGCAAAAGGAGAGGGAAAGACAATCTCAAGGACACTCCATGCTGGGTGGGGAGCCCAAGTGGGGCTCAATCTCACAACCCTGAGATCATAACCAACTGAGCCACCCAGGTGCCCGTTACAGTGATTATAACCAATACGTTGAAATTTTAACTTCAGTAAGTATACTTTTTATTTCTAGAAGTTTCATTTGTTCTTTCTAAATCTGTATGTTTATTTTTTTAAGATTTTATTTATTTATTAATGAGAGACACACACAGAGAGAGAGAGAGGCAGAGACACAGGCAGAGGGAGAAGCACGCTCCATGTAGCAGGGAGCCTGATGTGGGACTCGATCCCAGGACTCCAGGATCACGCCCTGGGCTGAAGGCAGGCACTAAACTGCTGAGCCACCCAGGGATCCCCCATGTTCTTTCTTTTAAATGGAATTCTGTTTTGTACTTTTGACTTATTTTGCTTATCTTTATCCCTTTGATCAGTTTAAACATGCTTAGTTTAGAGTCCTTGACCAACAGTTCTGCTCTTATACATTCATGGGGTGCTACTTCTCTTTCTTGTGTTGGCTGAGTTTCCTTCACAGCAAAGAGTTCCCTCACGTGTTTATAAATGTTTCTGGTGATCCCAGCTATGTGCCAAGTTGTAGAACTGATACTCCTACCTACTGATTCCAAGTTGTGTCCCTTATATTATGGCACAGCTCACACATTGACCACTGCCCGGTCACAGCCACATTCCACACACTAGAGGTGTCTGCCTTCAACAAGAAGGATATTTTCCAAACAGAAAAGTAGCTCCATTATGAATGACTTCTCAAGGGAGTAACAGAACAAAATATGTTAAATTAAAGCTGTCTGAAAAATCTAACTCCTGAGTCTGTCACACACATCCATCTGTTGCCCTGCCATTCACACATGCCTCTTCTTTGGGACATACTGATACCTGCACCTTTGTATTTCTCTAGATACTCCACAAATACTGCCTTCACTCCCATATACCCATTGAGTCTTACATTCATTGATTCAATAGTTTTTCATTTAAAAATATTTATTGAGGGCCACCTGGATGGTTGAGCATCTGCCTTCAGCTCAGGTTGTGATCCCGGGGTCCTGGGATTGAGTTCTGTATTGGGCTCCCCAGGAGGAGCCTGCTTCTCCCTCTGCCTATGTTTCTGCCTTCCTGTCTCTCTGTGTCTCTCATGAATAAATAAATAAAACCCTTAAAAAAATAAAAATATTTGTTGAGCATCTATTCCGGGGTAGCAAAACTTCTCCCAAACACTGGTATAACTCTGTGGTTAGGACAAAGTGAACACTTCTAAACACCCCAGTCCTGATAGCCTCGATATTTTATATCTTGCAACTTTTTTTTCTTTTTGCTTTGTTTTCTTTCCATGACATTTATCTTCCCATTCTGCCTCCCCTGACACATCTACCACAAAGTAACATCTGAAATGGCAGATATCACTTTTTAAAATAAATTGAAAGTAAACTAGTTCCTAGAATTGCAAGACACCCCCCGAAATAACCTAAGACACTTTGGGGCATGTCAGGAACAGCGCTGGGCAGCAACTGTTACTGATGTTCAAAGAATCTGTGTTACACACACCCGTGGATGAAGAAAGCACAGGGGAGGCCAGCAGAGCTAACATTTCTGAGCAAGCTCAAACTGGCCTATGAACAGGGAAATAGTTGCCCAGTTGGAGAAGTTCTTTTGAGGAATGAGGTCACCCTGCAATCTAGAGCCTTTCTACAAGATGCAAGAGCCCTTGGCAGCAGGAGGGAATGCCTTTTACAGTATTTCTGCGGGAACTTCCTTTTCTCCTCATTGAAGCTTTGCCTCTCAGGTGTCCCTTGTCCTGATGTCCTCATAAATAGCATTGCCCCATTCTTCTGAGCTCCTGAAAGCTGACACTCTTCATTATTTTGTGCTTACTTGGGTTACTTCCACATTTCAGGTCCTCATCCTGAGCATTTAAAGGAGAATTAGCACCAATCCACAAACTCTTCCAAAAAATAAAGGAAAAGGAGACACTTCCTAACCCATTCTATTAGGTCAGTATTACCCTAATACCAAAATCAGACAAAGGCATCAGAAGAAAAGAAACTTAGGAATATCTTACAAATAGACACACAGAAATCCTTAACAAAATACTGGGAAACCAAATCCAGCAATCTATAAAAAGGATTATACACATGACCAAATGGGATTTATTCCACGAATGCAATGTTGGCTTAGCATCTGAAAACCAATCAATGTAATATACCATATTAATAGAATGAAGGATAAAAACCATATGATCATCTCAATAGACACAGAAAAAAACATTTGACAAAATCCAGCACCCTTTTTTGATAAAAAACATTCAACAAACTAGGAAAAGAAGGGAACTTCCTCAACCTAACAAAAGCCATATATTAAAAACCACAGTTAACATCACAACTGATAGTGAAATACTAGATGCTCTCTCCTTAAGATCAGAAATAAGAAAAGGACGTTCACTCTCTCCACTCCTATTCAACATTGTTCTGGAGTTTTTAACCAAGGCATTTAGGTTAAAATAAAATAAAATAAAAGGCATCCAGATTGGAAATGAAAAATTAAATTATCCTTACTCATAGATGTGATCTTGTGTACAGAAAAATCACAAGGAATACACACACATTAGAGGAATACACAACTATTAGAAATAACAAACAAGTTTAGTCAGGTTACAGGATATATGATCAACATATAGAAATCATGAGGTGCCTGGGTGGCTCAGTGGTTGAGCATCTGCCTGCAGCTCAGGTCATGATCCAGGGTCTCTTGATTGAGTCCCACATCAGGCTCCCTGCAGGGAGCTTGCGTCTCCTTCTGCCTATGTTTCTTCCTCTCTGTCTGTATCTCTCATGAATGAATAAATTTTTTAAAAATCTTAAAATAAAGAAATCAATTATATTTTGATATATTAATAATGACTAATTTCAAAATGAAGTTAAGAAAACAATTCCATATGTAATAGCATCCAAAAGACTAAAATACTTAGGAATAAATTTAACAAAATGAATGCAAGATTTGTACACTGGAAACTACAAAACATCAGTGAAACGAAGTAAAGAGAACCTGAATAAATGGAAAGTTACATACTTCAAGGACTGCAAAGCTTAATATTGTTAAGATTGCAATAGTCTCCAAATTCATCAAAAAATTCAGTGCAATTGCTATCATAATTCCATTTTTGTGTTTGTGGAAATGGGCAAGCTGATTTGAAAATTCATATGGAAGTGCTAGGGACCTAGAATAGCCAAAACCATCTTGAAAAAGAAGAACAGGGATGCCTCGGTGGCTCAGCAATTGAGTGTCTGTCTTTGGCTCAGAGCGTGATCCTGGGGATCCTGGATCGAGTCCCACATTGGGCTCCCTGCATGGAGCCTGCTTCTCCCTCTTCCTGTGTCTCTACCTCTCTCTCTCTCTCTCTCTCTCTGTGTGTCTCTCATGAATAAATCAATAAAATTAAAAAGAAAAGAAAAGAAAAGAAAAGAAAAGAAAAGAAAAGAAAAGAAAAGAAAAGAACAAAGTTGAAGAACTCAGACTTCCCAATTTCAAAACTTACTGCAAAGCTACAATGATCAAGACAGTGTGGTACTGGTATAAAGTTATACAACAGATTAACAAAGTAAAATTGAGAGTCCAGAATTAAATTCTTACACTTATGACCAACTGATTTTTGAGAAGGGGGTCAGGATAATTAAATGGGGGAAAGAATAATCTTTTCACCAAATCATGCTGAAATAACTGGATAACCATGTGCACAAGAATGAATTTGTACACATGCCACACATCATACTCTGTACAATATATGGACATTGCACTATATTCAAAAATTAAGTTGAAATGGACCAGAGACCTGCATGTAAGAGCTAAAACTATGAAACTTTTGGAAGGAAATATAGAAGCAAATCTTCAACTTAGTTTAAGCAATATTTTTCAGCTTTCGAGTTTTTTTTTTTCCTTTTCTTCCTTTCTGTCATTGTTTTTGTTTTTTGCTATGAGATCTAAAGCACGACCAACAAAAGAAAAATAGATAAATTGGACAATTAAACACTTTTGTGCTTCAGAGGACATCATCAAGAAAGTGAAAAGGCAACTCAAAGGAATGGAGAAGATATTTGCAAACCATATATATGATAGGAGACTTGCATTGAGAACACATAAAGAATGCTTACAATTCAACAAAAAAGAATAACCTAATTTTTACATGGGCAAAGGATTTGAATAGATATTTATCCAAAGAAGCTGGCCAGTAAACATATGAAAGGATGTTTAGTATCATTAGTTATTAAGGAAATGCACATGAAAACCATAAGGGGATATCACTTCAGGCCCACTAGATGAGTTACACTAAAAAGATGGACAATAAGAAGTGTTGGTGAGGATGTGGAAAATCTGGAACCTGCATATGCTGCTAATGGGAATGTAAAATATTACATCTGCTCTGGAAAGCCATTTGGCAGTTTCTCAAGAAGCTAAACACAGAGTTACCATATGACCCAGAAATTCCATCCCTGGATATAAACTCAAGAGAACGGAAAACATATGTCCACAAAGAAACTTAAACATGAATGTTCATAGTAACTGGTTTTGGCCCAGGTCATTATCTCAAGATTGTGAGACTGAGCCCAGTGTGGGCTCTATGCTCAGCATGAAGTTGCTTGATTTTCTCTCTCCCTCTCTCCCTCTCCTCCTCCCCCTACTTTCTCTCTCTCAAATAAATAAATAAAATATTTTTAAAAAAGAAAAAAAAGTAGCAAGAACCCAAATGTCTATCAATGGATGAGTGGATAACCAAACTATGGCGTATGCATACAATGAAGCATTATTCAGCCATAAAATTGAATGAATCAACTGATACATATTATTAATGTATCAGTTGATGAACCTTGAAAACATTATGTGAAGTGAAAAATATGAGACACAAAAGGCTATGTATTATATGATTTTCTCATGTGAAATATCTAAAATATACAAATCCACAGAAAAAAATAGTAGATTAGTGGGTGCCGAGAGTTGGAGGCAAGAAGAATGGGAAGTGAATGCTAATGAGTTTCTTTGAGTGGTCATGTAAATGTTTTGGAATAAATGGTGATCAATGTACAACTTATGAATATATTAAAAGTCACTGAATTATACACTTTAAAAGGTGAACTTTGGGGCATCTGGGTGGCTCAATGGTTGACCATCTGCCTTTGGGTCAGGTCTTGATCTCTGAGGTCCTGGGATTGAGTCCCACATCAGGCTCCATGCAGGGAGCCTGCCTCTCCCTCTGTTCATGTCTCTGCCTCTCTCTGTGTGTCTCTCATGAATAAATAAATAAAATCTTTAAAAAAAAAAAAGGTGAACTTTAAGGTACATAAATTTTTTCTCAATGAAGCTGTTAGCAAACATTTTTAACTATTAAAATTAAATAAAATTAAAAATGTGTTTCCTCAGTTGCACTAGTCACATTTCAAGTGCTCAATAGCCATAATATCACTAGTAACTATCACATTGGATAGCACAGATGTAGAACATTTGGTCATCGCAGAAGATTTTATTGGACAGTGCTGGTCTAGATCTCACTACCAGATCACAGAGATCTAAGAAATATGTTAAGCATGGGGCACTTGGGTGGGTCATTCGGTAAGTATCTGACTCTTGATTTCAGTGCAGGTCATGATCTCAAGGTTGTGAGGTTGAGCTCCACATCTGGCTCCACACTGGGCATGGAGTCTGCTTAAGATTCTCTCTCTCTCTCCCTCTGCTGCTGCTCTCTCTCTCTCTCTAAAAAAAATAAAATTTCAAGCACATGCAATGTATTTATAAGAATTGAGTTCTCAGGTGAACAAACTGTAAAATAAAGTTGACAAAATGGGGAAAATTTGAAAGTTAACTGGATATTTGATTATATTAAGGAATTACTGTTACATATTTACAAGTATGACAATAACAGTGTGGTTATGTTTTTTAAAATTATTTCCGTTTTAGAAATAAATACTAAAATTCTTATACATGAAATACATGAAATAATAAAGTGTCTGGGATTGGCTTCAATATAATCCAAGGGTCAGAAGATCAAGGAAAACAGATATAACAAAATTGGCCATGAGTCAATAATGATTAAATTTCAACAATGGGTGTCTGGGAGCACATTATGCTCCTCTCTCTTTGAGAATGTTTGAAATTTTTCATAACAGTCAATAAACAGACAGCCACTACTTATTCATATCTAATTGACTCTTGCCACATGGAAATATAGCATTGTCAGATTTTCTAACTTTTTATGGGAATTCTGAAGTCCAGATTCTAATGTAAAATCTTTGGTGTTTCATGGCTGGTTCATTAGTTTGATCATTCAGCACAAAAAACAATCACATCTGGAGGTTGGACTCAGCACACAGCCTCCACTTTACAACGTCCAATTTAGAATAATCAATGGAAGTAATATATTCTGAGGTCATCTGTCATAAAAGTGATTTATCTCAAGCATATAGTCAACATTGTATATTTTATTTTTAAAATTATAACATATTTCAAAAAGGCACAGAAGATAATAAAACAATCACTCATATACTTGCTATGCAGCCTAAACGAATCTTAATATTTAGCCATATTTGCTCCAAAAAAATAAAATGTTATAAATACCACTAATGTCCTCTTTATGCCTCTCCTGATCCTATTCTTTCTGCTTCCCCAAATAATACTATCCTGAAGTTTGTGTCCATCATTCCCAATCAAATTTATAGAATTTCACTACAGTTATGTCACATAAACAATAAATGTATTGCTTTCCTGTTTCCAAGTTTTTTTGTTTCCAGATTTTAAATAAGCAGTTTCATTTTTAAAAAATTAATTGCTATTCTATCTACTAATAGCAAACAGTTAGAAAACTAACTTTTTAAAGCCATTTAGAATAACACCAAAAAATAATCTATATCTAGGAATAAATCTAACAAAAGATGAGCAAGACATTTAGGGAGAAAATGATAAATGACACTGGAAGGCATTCCTTAAGACCCAAATAAATGGGGATATACATTACATTCATAGGCTGGAAGACTCAATATCATGAAGATATCAATTCTCCTTACTGTCATTCACAGGATCCCAAAAGAGACATAGAGTGAAGGGAGGTGGGGGAGGGGGTAATCAAGTTGCAGAAGACAGTATGCTGAATGATTTGTTTATATAAATTTCAAAACCATGCAAAAGCAAACATATTGTTTAGCTACACAAACATATATGCACTATAAAATGAAAAGCAAGAATATGATAAATGGAAATATATAATAAGGTTTACATTTGAGAAGGAAGGCAACAGGAATTCAAAGGTAATGAGAATATTTCATAAACAGGGTGGTATAAATATGAGTATTCACTGTATGAAAATTCTTTATACCTTACACGTGCTTCATAAATATTTTGTGTTCAAACAATATTTAATAAAATCCATTTTTTAAAAACAATGATACTCATCTATATCGCTACCATGGGAATATATCAACAATGCATTTGGTTAAGAGATAACGTCGAAAAGCTTTCTGTATCATATTAAATAGGATATGCACCAAAACAGTAATACCGATTATGGAAAATACTACATGCAATATGCACAAATTGTTAACAGTGGAAATATGCACCAAAATGTTACCGGTGGTTATGTATAATAGTAAAGAAAATATGCCCCTAATTTTAATAATGGTTCTGTACAGTATTAAGTAACATGTGCATTGGGCAGCCCGGGTGGCTCAGCAGTTTAGTGCTGCCTTCGGCCCAGGGCGTGATCCTGAAGACCCTGGATCGAGTCCCCACATCACGCTCCCTGCACAGAGCCTGCTTCTCCTTCTGCCTGTCTCTCTCTCTGTGTGTCATGAATGAATAAATAAAATCTTTTTTAAAAATTGCATTTAAAATTTGCATTCAAAAATAAATAGATAAATAAATAAATAAATAAATAAATAAATAAATAAATAACATGTGCATCAAATCATGAACATGTCCTAGAGGAAGTTTGGGAGTCTTTAATTTTTTCTGTTGTATAGAAGTCGGATTTTTGATAATTCATCATCAGAAAAAAAAGTTTAATAAAAAATCACAGATAAGCAGGAAATAGTCAAAGTGTGCTATATTAATAAAAGACTGGCTGGATTAAAAGAGAAAAATCTGAAAGAAGAGAAAAAACAAAGGTTCTTGAAGTCATTCAGACACAGGGTAAAGTGTGGTGGCAGAGAAATTGGAAACAAAGGGATAGATTCAAAACACATCATGGAAGAGCTCTGGAGGCTGATGAAACAAGAAAGAGCCCAGATCGAATTTTTATGGCGGGGGGCGGGGGGGTTAAAAAGAGGGAAGATGTGCTTGAAAGAAAAAATGAAGTACTTGAGACATAAAAGCAAACTTATCTTACTCTCTTTTTATACAGGAGAATACAGGCACAGAGAGTTTGAGTAGCTTACCTCAGTTACTCAGCTGGCAAGTGGTAGAAACAGCATTTAAATCCTGGCAGTCCACATCCAAGGCCTTTACATTTGGCTACTATGCAACCCTGCCTGCTGATATCTATTAGCAACATCCGGTTCCACATCTTTGATATTAACTTTTAAAGAAATTTAAAGCAGATGTTAGGATTGAAGACAGAATGTTTAGGAGTAGGCTACATGGAGATGACTATTAAAATGGAAAACGAGTTCTCTGATGGGAAATAATGTTGCAAAGCAGAGAAGTGAGGAATAAATCTTGGAAAACAGCCCCTTTTACTAGTGCTACTATCTTATAAAGACAAATGACTTGATATAAATGGCAAGATTTAGAGAACGACATATGTTCAAACCCCAGCTCCGCTACTAGTATTACTAGCTGAGTGATCTTGGGGAAACCACTTAACCTCTCTGTGCTCTAGTTTTTCATCTGTAAACAAGATCGTCATGAGCAGTACACGAGATATATACATAAGGTGCTTAGTATTGTAGCAGGCACATAACTGTTGCTGGAAAATGACACTTTATTCTTAAATTTTTGTATTACAAACAGAAAGATCAGAGGCTGAGAGAGTAATATTTGGATATATAACCATACGTGTTAAAACAATAAAGAAATGTTCTTTGTCCTAATATTTTTCTAAAAGTTCTCCATTTCCAATGCTCTACCAACTTTGGCATCTGAGAAAAAAAGAAAAGAAAAAGGAAAAAGAGAGCCAAGGTTTGGTACATGCAATTAGAAAACAATTTCACCTATGATTACTGGCAAGCTCCAGGAGAGAAAATGGTAGGAGCAGACTGTCAAGCTAATCCCTCCCTTGGCTCCCAGCTACCAAATTATGGAGCACTTTGCTCATTACTTTGATTTTCTTCCTAAAGAGAGGTGCCCTTTCATTTGTCCTCCCTCTCTGCAAAATGGTATAGCTGTTCTGGAAAATGTCTTATAAAGTTACTTGTAAAATTAAACATATAATATGACCCTGAAACTCCATTCCTGGGCATTTACCTTAAAGAAATGAACACTTACATGGCTAAAAACCTGTGTACAAATGTCCGTAACAGCTTTAGCCAGGATAGCTAAAATTTGAAATCACCAGAAATGTTCTGCAACGAGTGAATGGATAAACTAATGGTGTTATATTCATAAAATTGAATACTTCTCACCTATAAAAATGAACTACCAACCCATGCAACACCTTGGGTGTTCCTTAAAAGCATTGTGCTAAGTGGAGAAAGCCTGATTTAAGGTTCTATACTGTATGATGACATTTACATGACATTTTAAAAAAAGATTTTATTTATTCATGAGAGACACAGAGAGAGAGGCAGAGACATAGGCAGAGGGAGAAGCAGGCTCCTCGCAGGGAGCCCGATACAGGACTTCATCCCCAGATCCCAGGATCACGCCCTCAGCCAAAGGCAGACGCTCAACTGCTGAGCCACCCAGGCGTCCCTTTATGACATTTTTGAAAAGACAGAACAATAGTTATGTTCTGCCGGGTGTGTGTGTGTGTGTGTGTGTGTGTGTGTGTGTGTGTTAGAGGTGGGGGCAGTGTGTGACTGTAAAAGGGAGTATAAGAAAGGTTGAGGGTGTTACAAGTGTTTTGTATGCTGATTATGGTAAGACTAACACAAATCTACACGTATTAAAATTCCTAGAACCGTACATCAAAAGAAAAACAGTCAATTTTACTTGATGATAATTATAAAATTAAAAAGTGGAAAACCTGAATAAACGAACTACCATTGAAGAAATGTAAAAAATAATCAAGATCTACTGCTCAAAAGTCACCAAGCCCCAAGAGTTTAATAAAAGATATCTCTTAAAAAAAAAAAAAAGATATCTCTTCAAGGAGATAAACTTTCTTTTTTTTTTTTTAAATTTTACTTATTTATTCATAGAGACACAGAGAGAGAGAGGGGCAGAGGAACAGGCAGAGGGAGAAGCAGGCTCCATGCAGGGAGCCCGATGTGGGACTCGATCCAAGGTCCCCAGGATCACACCCCAGACTGCAGGCGGCGCTAAACTGCTGTGCCACCAGGGCTGCCCAAAGAGAGAAACTTTCAAAGAACAGATGTTCCCAGGACCCTGGGATCACGCTCAGAGCCGAAGGCAGACGCAGGTGAACCACGCAGGTGCCCCCCCTTGTTATACTGTTAATGAACTTAATAAGTTACCAATTCTTGGGGTGCCTGGGAAATTCAGTCAGTTGAGTGTCTGACTCTTGATTTCGGCTCAGGTCATGATCTCAGGGTCCTGAAACTGAGCCCCACATCAGGCTCTGAGATCAGCAGGATGTCTGCTTGAGGATTCTCTCCCTCTCTCTGCAAATGAATAAATCTTTAAAATCTTAAAAAAAAAAATTGCCAGTTTTCTTTCTGTAATGCTAACTAGTATAACCTAAAACTGACAAGACCAGACAAAATGAGCGCTATGAAACAAAGAAGGGAAGCAGGGAGTGAGGAAGAGAAAGGAAAAGAGAATAAGAATCAATTACAGGTCAATCTTACATATGAACATAGATGCTAAAATCTTAAATGAAATATTAGAAAATCGAACTTAGCATCACAGCAAATAAATGATACATGACAAGGAATAGGAAAGAAGTCCCAAAGAGCGCTTTATTTTTTTATTTTTACTTTTTAAAGATTTTATTTATTCATGAGAAACACACACAACCCCAAAGAGTGTTTTAGAAGAGCTTTATAAAACAAAAAGCTCGAGATAAGGTGATAAACCTGAAACTAATATAACACTGTATGTTAAGTAACTGGAGTTAAAATTAAAATTTATTTTTAAAAAAGATAAGGCAATACAATAACAAAATAAGAAAGCTTTGGAGCTAAGGAAATAGTCTGTTACATGCAGTGTATTTTTTTCCTCTGACCAGATTTATTGAACATAAGAAAATTCTCTGTACAAAGTGACCTGGACCTGCTGCTTCAAAACATGATCTTTTTTTTTTTTTAAGATTTTGTTTATTTGACAGAGAGAGAGCACAAACAGGGGTAGCAGCAGGCAGAGCGAGAGGGAGAAGGAGGCTCCCCCCTGAGCAGAGACCAGGACATGGGGCTCAATCCCAGGACCAGGACCCTGGGATCATGACCTGAGCCGAAGGCAGATGTTTAACCATCTGAACCACCCAGTTGCCCCAAACCATGATCCCTTCTTACTAATATTTTGATAAGTCAGTCCATTGACTGTCAAAAAGCAGCTTACTCTAAAATTAATAGAAAAGTGCCCAATGCACACTAAATAAATGGCCTGACTACTTTAGTAGTTGTACAAGATAATTGATATTGGTAGGATCAAGCCCCTATGACGCACTGCTGGAGAACTGATATCAGACGTCAAGAAGCCATTTCATGCGCTGCCACTGCAATGCCTTCATGTTCCTGGATCATATTGTTCCCATTATCTGATTCTAGACACACCACAGGAATATCAGTGGGGGCTGAGGTCAGCTTAGCTGCTTGCTGAGCTAGAACAGGTATCACCCCAGCATGCTCATCTGACAGGGTCCCCCAGCTGCCCAGATTAATCCTTGTGAATCTGTGCACAGGACTCAACAATGGATTCTTCAGTGTGTCCTTCAAGTGCTGCTCCAAGGGGGCCTCCACCCCACCCGTCGACTACCTGGCTCGGGATCCCCCATGCTGTGTATTTCAATGTTCAGAAACAGATCTGTGTTTCCATTTCTGGCAATACTAGATGGTAGATATTCTTCAAAACCCCCAACTAGGGGACATATATGAAGCCTGGATGAAAATACAACAAATTCCTTCTGTCTGTCCATCTGTCTATTTACTGAAACAAACTCCTTTAAAATATACAGCTGGATTTGAAGGCAGTAAAGAACTCCAGGGGTCCAAAGATGGAGGGGATGCTGTGAACCAGAGTGATGAGCAGACGATGATGGTGCTGGCTGCCCTGCCCAGATTGAATCATTTTTGGACCTTGGTAACCAGGAGACTACTGGGCAGAGTTTACTAAAAAACAAAACAAAACACAAACCAAACCAAAACAAAACAACATTAAAAACTGGGGATCCTGGGTGGTGCAGTCTGTTAAGCATCCAATTCTTGGTTTGGGCTCAGGTTGTGATCTCAGGGTCATGAGATTGAGCCCCGAGTCTGGCTCCACACTTAGCAGGGAGTCTGCTTCAGATTCTCTCTCTCCCTCCGCCCCTCCCCACTCCCTAAAATAAATAAAAATAAATCTTAAAAAAATTAAAAGTATTTTTTTAAAAAAGGGAAAGTGATATGTGATGAACCAGGAGTCTATGGAAGTCTATCACCAGCAGGACCAAGAAAGAAGCCTGAGGCCCAGACAAGTCTGGAATCCTTCTGGGGCTACCCACTCAGTGAAATGGCAGGAAACAATCCTCCTACCAGCAATGGAGATACTAAACAGTTTGATAGACTTGGACTCGCTTAGAGTGAGAAAAAAATCTCCCCTTAGTTACAGGCGCTCCCTCTCACAGACCAGGGCTGGAATATCTGCTTTCCCCCTGCACTGACAGAAGCTACAAATGACTCTCCAACTGCCAGACCTAATGGACATTTTTCCCTCCTTCCCCTTGTGGATTGTCCTGAGGCATTTGACACTGTTGTCCATCAGTTCTTTCTAGAAAGTCTCTAGTGTCCTCACTTCAATAGCATTGCCCTCTCCCGGTCCTCTTTTCACTCCCCGGGGATAATGTTCCTCTGTCACCTTAATGTTCCTCCCCTGATCTACTGGATTCTTTCTAGGGTGCCACCCTCAGCCCATAACTTATCACATATGGCTTTCCTTTTTAAATTTTTAATATTATTTATTTATTTATTTATTTATTTATTTATTTATTTATTTATTTATTTTTAGGTTTTTATTTATTTATTCACAAGAGACACAGAGAGAGAGTTAGAGGCAGAGACACAGGCAGAGGGAGAAGCAGGCTCCATGCAGGGAGCCTGACGTGGGACTAGGATCCCGGGTCTCCAGGATCACACCCTGGGCTGAAGGCGGCGCTAAGCCACTGAGCCACCAGGGCTGCCCTAATTTTTAATATTAAAAAAAAAAAGTAAAGTAACCTCTACACCCTATGTGAGGCTCGAACTCACAATCCCAAAATCAAGAGTCTCATGCTCTAACAACTGAGCAAGCCAGGTGCCCCACTGCATATTGCTTTCTGATTGATCTTACGTGATCTCATAGATTTAATCACACCACTTTTAATCTGCATCCTTGCCCAGAACTTTAGAGTACTTTATCCAAATTCCTGCTGTGCAAGCTCTCTTGGATGTTCCCCAGATACATATAACCCCAAAAGTCCAAAACAAAGCTCATCAGTCTTTCCCCTAAAATGTTCTCTATCTTTCATCTACCAAAGGACACAGAGCTGGAACCCTAAGGATTATACTAGAATTCTCCTCTCGCCATCCAGACACTGAGCCCTGGTAGTTCCACTTACTAAATATACCTCAAACCCACCACCCATTTCCCCAGCCCTGCTACCACTGCTTCAGTTCAAGCCATCTTTTTCTATAGATCGTTGCAAAAATCTCCCAACTGGGTTTTAGCTTCTACTCATGCCGACTTCACATCCATACCCAGTGCCACCTGAATGACTTACCTAAATGGTAAATCTGACATTGTTAAATTTGTTTTCTATTTTTATTCTTTTTTAAGATTTTATTTATTTATTCATGAGAGACAGAGAGAGGCAGAGACATAGGCAGAGGGAGAACCAGGCTTCCTGTGGGGGGCCCCGATGTGGGATTCGATCCTGGGACCCAGGGATCACGCCCTGAGCTGACTGCTGAGCCACCCAGGCATTCCTGTTTTCTATTTTTAAAAAGTATTTTTATTTTTTATTTTAATTTTATTTATTTATTTATTTATTTATTTATTTATTTAATTTTAATTTTGAAAATAGTTTTTGAGACATAAGTGACCTATAACATTGTGTGTTGCTTTGATACATTTACGTATCACAATATGGCTACCACCATGGCTTTAGCTAATACCTCTATCATATGACATAATTATCATTTCTTCTTTGTGGTGAGTGCATTTAATATCCAGCCTCTTTGGAAAAAAAAAACAAAAACAAAAACAAAAACTAGTCTTTTGCTAGTCTCTGAAGCATATAATATTGTTGACTATAATCACTATGCTATGCATTAGATCTCCAGAACTTATTCAGCCTCTAGTTACAAGTTTGTACCCTTTGATCACTATGTCTCCGATTGCTCCATCCGCCAGCCCCAGTAACTACTACTTTACTCTCTGTTTCTGTAAATTCAGCTTTTTTAGATTCCATGTATACTTAATACCTCGAAATACTGTCTTTCTCTGTCTGGCTTATCTCAATAAGCTTAATGCCCTTGATGTCCATCCCTGTTGTTGCAAATGGTAAAATTTCCTTCTTTCTTGTGGCCGAAAAAGATTGTATATACATGCCACACTTTTCAATCTTGGAAAATAGTATATATATACAATGGTGTATATATACCACACCTTTCGTATGCATTCATTCACTGATGGACACTTAGGTTCTGTCTGTGTCTTGGCTATCATGAATAATGCTGCAATAAACCTGGGAGCCCAGATATATTCTCCATCTGTTTTCCTATCTTTTGGATATATACCCAGAAGTGGGATTGCTGGATCACACGGTAATTATATTTTTAATTTTTTCAGGAACCTCCATACTGTTTTCTGTAGTGGCTGAATCAATTTATATTCCCACTGTCACTTTCTTTTTTAAAACCCTTGCACACTGCCTCATTTCCTGCCAAGCTGTAGAGCATGGCATAGCTGGCTTGGAATAGCAAAAAAGCCCTTCGTGAGCTGGTCTTTGGACAGCTGTCTAGTATCTTTCCATACCAACTGTGCCCAGCACGTTCTTCACCAGCAGTTCCAGTGCGGCTTGCAGCAAGCCACGCACAGCGTGCTGTTTATTATCTCTAGGCCTTTGTTCATGCTGTCCCCTCTGCCTTTCCTGCCTCCAGCCTCCTGGTCAGTTGTTATTTGTCCTCCTCGTCACGCCCAGGCCCTCTCTTCCAAGAGAACACGTCCTGTTACCATGGTCCCCTATGCATACCACCAGCATAAACATTTTTGTCCCTGTATGTTTTTCTCTCCAACTGAGCTGAAAGCTCCTTAAGGGAGGAGACCCCCATCTTGCTCAATGTGGCATCTTAGCATATAATAGACACTCAATACATGTTTACTGTCTGAACTGGAACTGAAACACAGAAAGTAAATATCCGTAAATCAGGTAATGACATATTGATCTTATAAAAATGAGAAATGCTCTTTAAGAAAAAAAACAAAACAAAAATCTTTTTCAAGGAATACATCAAGGTATGAAGAAGAAAGTGGTAAATTCCCCAGAGTCCCAACATTTGGAAAGAGCCAGCAGCAACAGATCCAATGACGGAAACAGAGACTATAACAATCCAGGCACCCTGAAATAATTTCCTAAGAATACAGTTGGATTAGATATGTTAGATCTAATAGGGTATGTGAACTGAAATGACACTGTACTGCAACTTGAGGAAAATAAACAAAACTGGAGTGAATCTGGAGGAATATTCTGAACCATCCATGAATGTTTCCACACCATGAGCAACATTAGTGAGCTTTTAAAAGTGATTCAAACTCCCAAGCAAATGATCTGCATTTGGTAGAGTAGTTAACAACTTCAATTACTGTGTAACTTTGGGATTGGTTAAGGTGTTCCCAGGAGGAAAGGAAAGTTTTACTCAGAAACAAAATGTGTTGAGTTAAGCAATGGGGAGTTCAAAAACAATTATTATTAAGAGCTTCACTGTTTTTTTTTTAACTGTGCAAAATTGGTTTTCATTACTTTCACTCTTGGTTCAATAAAAAGGCTTTTAAATTGGCTCTTTTTAGAATTTAATAAGCTCCTTAAAAGCGATGCAAATATTTCCTAAATCCTGAAATAAGCTTTCTACTGCATTCAGATGTGCCCATCCAAAAAGTTTGATTGCAATCAATAGAATTTAAGAGATGCTCCTAACTGAAGGATTACTTAGGGGGAACATTACAGAATATAATGTAGGAGAGCCACCTTCCCTGCTTCTCAGGAGCTTACATTCTGGGACAAACATGTTCTTTTGTTCTGTAAATATTTTTCACAAAAGGTGATAACGAGTCTGGCACTGGGCAGTACACAGTAGTGATGTTTCTGTAGCACCAACAGTAAATAGAGACTCAACGGGTCACTACTATATAGTTACATAGCTCAAATATCTCATCTTCACCTTTATGGCAGCATCAGTACCAGAGACAGGAAAATCATAAGAGGAACTAGGTTGAGTCAGTATTGCCAAGACTTTTTTCAGTTGCCTGGTCTCACAACTTCAGAGCAAATGGCAGTTTCTGTTTTAAGTAAATTGATCGGGGAATCCTTTTGAGGAATTCACAAGAAAATAGCTAGTCCTCCATCCTTCCAAATCCAGCAATTGGTTTTGGCAATTGGTTTCTCGACTCTGAACCAAAGGGTTCTGCTTTGTAGGTGCTTTCTACAGAGTGATCAAACAGTTAAAAGTCTGGACTCTGGAGCCAAGCTATCAGAGTTTCAATCTCAGCCTCTCCCCCTTAAGAGCTCTGTGATTTTGGACTACTCCACATCTTTCTGCTTCCATTTTCTCATCTTTATAACGGGGATAATACTACTATCTATTGTAAGGGAGCAAACTTTGGTATCCCAAGCTCTATTGCTTATTTCAAGCTGGTTATTTTTAAGAGACCATGGACACCCTTTTGTAAGAGACATTTACATGTATAAGGGAAATCTCCATTTGTAATGGATCTCCCTCTCTGTAGCAGGAAGAGGAGGATATCTACAAATCTCTAGAAACTCTGTGGAGAAGGGAGGGAGTTAAATCTGCATAACAACCTTACCCTTCATTACTGAGTTTTTCCTGGTACCCTTATAACTGACTCCCATCTCTTTTGTTTTTAGCTCAAGATGGTTTTTAAGGTGATGGCTTCAGTCATTTGTGGGAGTTACTCAGTTTTCCTGGGTCTCTCCCATAAACACAGGAGGCATACATGTTGTTAAACTTGTGTTTGATTTTCTCCTGTTAATCTGTCTCGAGTCAGTTTGATTTTTAGACCAGCTGAAAGAATCTTTGATGAGTAGAAGAAAATTTTTGCTCCCCAATAGTATATAAGGTTAAAATCAATAGTAAATGCTTGGTAATTTGTAACTATCTTATTTTCCAAGGGAGGGAATGGAGAGAGAAAAGGGCCATGGATAGAATAGGAGTTAAATGAACACACTTAAGAGGTGGGAGTGTGTGTGTGTGTGTGGGGGGGGGGGGGATGATGGGAGAGGGGGAGGCAAGAAGGCAAGCCAGAGAAGAAAGTAGAGAAGGGGCAGTGAAACTGGAAGATGGATAACAGGGTGGTGTCCTAGAAAGTAGGGAAAGACGAAATCTCAGGAAACAGGAAGGCAACAGCTTCAGACACTGTAGACAGTTTAAGAAGGAAAAGACCACTGTATGTAGGAGGTTCTTGCTGAACATTAACAGGTCAGCACCACTAGTCAATATTCCTTTCTTGTTATGTGGTTTGCTTTGAAATAGTATAACTGTTAGCCCTTTGCTGGAGCGGGTGGGTGGGGAGTTTTTCCTCTACCCTTCTAGGTTCTTAGTTGAGACCTCCTCCTGCTCATGATAAAAAGACAAATTAACAGGAGAAAACAAAGATACATTTAATAACTATATACCACCTGTACACATGGTAGAAACCCAGGCAAACCGAGTAACTCCCTAAAATGGTCCAAGCCACCATCTTAAAATATCACCTTCAGCTAAGATAAAAGAAATGTTTTGGGGTGGGGGAGCCAGTTATAGTAGGTGACAGTAAACAAGGGTAGGGTTCTTGTGAAGATTTAAGTCCCTGCCTTCCCCACTGATCAGTTTCTAGAGATTTAGAGTCCTCTTCCTCTTCCTGGTACTGAGAGGGAGACACCCTTACAAATGGAGATTTCCCTTATACATGTAAACATCTCTCACAAAAGGGAAGCTTTTGCTCCCATTTCAGAGCTTCTTCTGTATCTACAGTTTCTTAAAAATAACCAGCCTAAAATAATCTTTATGCCATAAAGGCATATTTTGGGGTGGCATGTTCTGCTCCCCTTTATCTGCTTCCTCCATGATCATATTTGGTCGCTTTCTAAAAAGGTAAAATATTGTGTAACCACATACTGTCTGGCTCTATAGCAAGAGCTAGAGCAATGATTCTCAAGTTCGCATTTTCAAAATGCCAAGACATGTAGTTTTTATAATAATAATACAAACTCTCTACCATGATGATGACTAATAATAATAATCAAGAGCAATTTAGCACCGTATACTTTTTCAAGAAATTTTCAAAACCATGATCCCATTGAATTACATCTCAGAGTACCACAATGAATATAAGGTCCCACAAACATATTTAAATTAAGCAATGAACCAAAAAGATGCCTAGTAATTCATTTAATATTATGTGACAAACTGTTTCTGGGTACACGCTTTTTGCCACATGCTAAGGTAATAATCTGGGAACTGATGGATGGAAAGACCTAGTCCTGACCTCAAAGTTCAGAAGAGAAAGAGATAACCAACCTTAATGTAATGTGATCACTCTGTGGAAGAGCAAGACATAAAATACAATGTGGAAAAAATAAAGGACCCACTTAGCCTGGGGGAGTTTAGAAGGTTGAACTGAAGAGGTAACATTTGAACTGAATCTTGGAGGCTGAGTAGAGATTTGCTGGGTGGAAAAGAGAGAAAAGGAAACCTTGCTTTTTAGAAAGTAGTCAGGTATTTTGACATCAAAACAAAATATCCCTAAAGGGTTGTGCAAACCTACAGACTTTCTTGCTAAGACAATTACAATATTCAGACACTTTAAGTTTACACAGAACCAGATGGCCTGGGCAGCCAGGTGGCTCAGCGGTTTAGCGCCGCCTTCAATCTAGGGTGTGATCCTGGAGCGCCCGGATTAAGTCCCACATCAGGCTTCCTGCATGGAGCCTGCTTCTCCCTCTGCCTGTGTCTCTGCCTCTCTGTCTCTCATGAATAAATAAATAAAATCTTAAAAAAAAAAAAAAGAACCAGCTGGCTTATTTGGAAGGAAATTTTTTTAAATTTATTTTTTATTGGTGTTCAATTTGCCAACATATAGAATAACACCCAGTGCTCATCCCATCAAATGCCCCCCTCAGTGCCCATCACCCAGTCACCCCCAGCCCCTGCCCACCTCCTTGGAAGGAAATTTTTAAAAAAATTTTTATTGATTGATTCATGAGAGACACAGAGAGAGGCAGAGACACAGGCAGAGGGAGAAGCAGGCTCCATGCAGGGAGTCCGATGTGGAACCCTATCCCCAGTCTCCAGGATCACACCCTGGGCCCAAGGCAGAGGCTAAGCCGCTGAGCCACCCGGGCTGCCCTGGAAGGAAATTTCAACTTTTAACTATATTTTGTTTTGTAGCACTGTGTGCCTAACAATGAAATATTAAAAAGAAAAAAGCGGGTTCTATTTTAACTGGATCTTTGCAGTGCACCAAAAGAGGAAGGAAGATAGGCTACAACAGGGTCTGAGAATATTCAGTAAGAATAATTTTCATATGAGATCATAAAAGCGTCTGCATCTGGTGTCTGAGGGTGTGTCAGGGATCCCCAAGACCACAAAATGTTTGATAATTCACTGAGAGGACTCGTAGGACTCAGCATGTAGTCTGGGCTAAGATTTATCATAGTGAAAGGACATGAAGCACAGTCAGCAAAGAGAAAAAACACACAGGGAGACCAGGTGCAATTTTCCAAAAGTCCTTTCCCAGTGGAGTCACAAACAAGTTACAATAACACGTGTGAAATGTTCCCAACCCTGAAAGCTCATTAGAGACTGAGCCCCCAGGGTTTTTATTTGGGGGTGGTCACGTAGGCACCCCTTGCCTGGCACGTACCCAAATTCCAGCCTCTCAGAAGGAAAGCAGGTGTTCAAGCATAAACCTTAATGTTTGCACAAACTGTTTAGGCCCAGCGAGCCACTCTTATCAGTTCTGGAAATGGTGGGAACTCTCCCGAAATTCAAGTTCCCAGACTCCAATCATGGGCCAACCTTGAAAGGAGACCTTTCTAAGGATAAGCAGTTAGGCATCATATCTGTGTTAACTCTTTTCTGTAGTAGGGGCAATATTTTTCTCGTATTTTTCCTCCCCACAGGTTGTGTCATTCATTAGTCCAGTCTTTTAAGATCTGAAGCAATGGCCTATGAGTATGCATACTCTTTACATATTTGGGCTTGAGGGTGTGTGTGTGTGTGTGTGTGTGTGTGTATGTGTGTGTGTTTTAAACAGTCATAGTACCGAACATGGCCTAGACATTTTAAGACATTTTAGTTGCAAATATTTGCAAATATTTGTCTGGCTTTCCATGGCTAATACTTTTGAAGTCCTTAACCAGATGAGTAATTACAAGAAAGTATTATGGCCTAGTGTCAATGTTCTATTTTAAAATCATTCTTCAGCCATTAAATTTTCTTCGCTGGCTCCTAACATTGGTTTTCTACATGCGAGTACTCAGGGCGAGAACAGTAAAACACACCGCTGAACAACATTTCTTCTTTACTCCAGTCACAGTTGTTTCTTTAAAGTCCACACCTCATCTGTCACATGTGGAACAGTAACTACATTTTTAGTTTGCTTGTGGCTCTGATTTTTACTTTTCTTTCTTGGTTTGCTGTGTGCTTTTTGTGTATGTAACACATAATCCTATATAAAAGCAAAATCAAAGCTTCTCAGGCAGGTAAGTATTTGAAATCAGTGATAATCACATTTTATTCAAATGAATGTTTCACTTCCTGATAATTCTTCTAGATTATCTGATGCCCAAACCTTACAAATCAATTACCTTCAACTTTTACTCCTGGGAGATTATTTCAAATAATGAAACTTCCTATATATGCTCTTCTTCAGATCTTTATCCCCCAAAACTTATTTTGATTGATTATGTATTTATTTTTTATTTATTCTTGGAATAAACATTTATTTAATGTACATCATATGCCTTCTAGGTGTCAAGTACACAAATAATAAAGAAAACAAGGTCACAACCTTCAAGGAATTGAAAGTCTAATAGGAAAATCAAACAAATTTTAAACCTTACAAATATCTAGAAAACATCTGGTATACAAGTGTAGAAGAGGAAAAATTTTTATTCTACCATTCTAGGTTCTTTTGGCTGGTCTATTAAATTGACATATTAAATTGACATAGAGAGATGAACAGAAGAAAAGCAAACTTAATTTTGTACTTATGGGATCCCCACAAGTACATGAGAGGCCCAAAGATAGTCAGGCAATTGAGATTTATATGTCATCCTGAGCTAAGGAGAAGGGAGCAGGGTCTGGGGCTTCAAAGCAGAGGAAGTAAATTTATAGGAAGATGAGATGAGCAAATGTTTGGTAAACAAATATTTGTCATGCCAGGTAGATGCAATAGGACACAGAGAGGACTTGGAACAAACAGACCCTGGTGAGCCCCCCCACCCCCCTTACCACACCTAGCCCAGACTCTTTGTAGCTATCTCTGGCAATAGCTCTCTTCCTGGACCAGGCCCTCTCTCTAAATTGTTAGAGGCAGTTAGGAGGGAGCTAAAAAACTCTTCCTGAGTCCTTTGGGTCTTGATTAGGACAATGTTAGCTAATCCCAATGGGGGATTAGGAGGGCCTGACCAAAGGATAGAATTACTCCTAATTCAAGTCCACATTTTAAGCTGTATTCAAAACATAGAGACTATGATTGGTTTGGACAACATATATAAAATGCTATCTCTTGGGATCATCTTGAGTAACATATATATTGTCTAGCAAAGAGTGGCCAGTCACACAATACATGCTTTGTGTCACTTCCCTTTCACCATCCCCTATAGAACACACCTTGAACTCGGGGCACCTGGGTGGCTCAGTGGTTGAGCATCTGCCTTTGGCTCAGGGTGTGATCCCGGAGTCCTGGGATCGAGTCCCACATCGGGCTCCCTGCAAGGACCCTGCTTCTCCCTCTGCCTATGTCTCTGACCCTCTCTGTGTCTCCCACGAATAAACAAATAAAATCTTTTTTTTAAAAGATTTTTATTTATTTATTCATGAGACACACACACACACACACAGAGAGAGAGAGAGAGAGAGAGAGAGGCAGAGACACAGGCAGAGGGAGAAGCAGGCTCCATGCAGGGAGCACAACGTGGGACTCGATCCCGGGTCCCTAGGATCAGGCCCTGGACTAACTGAAGGCAGCGCTAAACCGCTGAGCCACCGGGGCTGCCCCATAAATAAATAAAATCTTAAAAAAACACCTTGAACTTTTGTTTCCTTCCCCTTATTCATGTGCCGCAGGCTGCTCATGATGGCAGTGTGGGTGTGGGTGTGAATGTGAGGAACTAGTGATGGTGAGGACAAGTTAAGAAGCTTTGATGGAAAGGAGACTGAAGACCATATGAGGCAAAAACCAAACCAACCAACCAACCAAACAAAAACACCTCTTTATGGGGCATTTTTTTTTCCAACTAATTTTTGCATTTGAAAAAAAAAAATGTGAGTTGTAAAAAAGGACCAATGCCAAAGTCCATTTAAAAAATTGAAAATTCCACCCTATTCTACTCCCATCTTCATGAATAACCAGTGCTAAGAATTTGTGTATCTCGGGATCCCTGGGTGGCGCAGCGGTTTGGCGCCTGCCTTTGGCCCAGGGCGGGATCCTGGAGACCCGGGATCAAATCCCACGTCGGGCTCCCGGTGCATGGAGCCTGCTTCTCCCTCTGCCTGTGTCTCTGCCTCTCTCTCTCTCTCTCTCTGTGACTATCATAAAATAAATAAATAAAAATTAAAAAAAAAAAAAAAAAAGAATTTGTGTATCTCTTTCCAGAATTCTTTTATATACCAAAACACATATACGCACAATTTGGTTGTTTGGTTTTACAAAATATCACATTATACATACTGTTGCGCAACACACTTTTTCCACCCAAATATATCCCTTGGAGATCGTTCTTGTTAGTACATGAAGAGTTAACTTGTTCTTTTAACCAAGGTATAGAATTCCATAGTATGGCTAAACTGTACATTTAAACAATCTCCTACTGATGGACTTTAAGATTGTCATTACTATTATTATTTTTATTATTATTACAAAGTACTATAATTGCCATCTTTGTGCATTTATCTTTGAATGAGCGTACAAGTATTTCTGCATTATAGATTCCTAGAAGTAGAGTCAACAGTATATATTTCAAACTTTCATAAATAACATTGGGTCTTTCTTTAGCCTAGTGATTCCCAGTGGAGTGAGAGAGACCTGCCTCTCTGTGTTGCCTGGGAAACTTCTCAAAACCACCTGTGCCCACTTCCCCTGGGCCATCCAGACATGCTCACCCCCAGCAGACTGGTAAGTAGGGAAAGGGGGAGAAATGATGTGTATAGTTCCCTAGGTGATTTTCCGCCATGCCTTCCTCTCTTGAGGACCATTGCTATGGCTGCTCTAATTAGGAGATTGATGCTGTGAGTTAATTCCCTTCCCACCGGAGAGAATTGTTGGCCACAATCCCTGCAAGAGAAAGTGTTCCTTTAATATTTGTGAACCCTGTATTCTTCCAGAAGCAACTCTTTTTTCCCTAGAGTCAACATCATTTACTGTGAACATCTCCCTGTTCAAAAGAATAGGTCAGTGATGGTCCCCAGAGCAGGCCTCCGGTCAAAACCATATTTAAGTACTTACAGCCAAAGGGCCTGACTTGCCTCACTTCTGTCCTGACCACATACTCTGGGCAACTTTCTGGAACACTCATCAGTAAGAATGTTGATTTTTTTGGGAAAACAAAAAAAGTAAATAGAGAAAACAGTAATGATTGCTCTCAGCAATATAGGAACCGAGAATTGAACATAAAAGGCAAAAAGAGGGATCCCTGGGTGGCGCAGCGGTTTGGCGCCTGCCTTTGGCCCAGGGCGCGATCCTGGAGACCCGGGATCGAGTCCCACGTCGGGCCCCCGGTGCATGGAGCCTGCTTCTCCCTCTGCCTGTGTCTCTGCCTCTCTCTCTCTCTCTGTGACTATCATGAATAAATAAATAAAAATCTTTAAAAAAAAAAAAAAAGGCAAAAAGATTGTTAGCTCTCTCAACGACTTGCAGATGGACAATTTCATGTTTCTGTAACTTCTCTGAAAAAGAAACTTTAACCTAAAGGGGCAACACACTTTACTAAAATTCAAAGGCCCAAGATTTAAAAGAAAGGACTAAGCTTTAAGAACTGCGTTATTGGTGAACCCTCTTGCTCTGTCATAGACCCCAACAATTAAAACCAGCAAAAGGGGCCTGGGTGACTCAGTACATTAAGCCTCTGACTCTTGATTTTGGCTCAGGTCATGATCTCAGGGTATTGAGATGAAGCCCCTCACGGGGCTCCCTGCTCAGCACAGAGTCTGCTTGGGATTCTCTCTCTCCCTCTCCCTCTGACTCTCTTCCCCACTCACTCTCCCACCCTCTCTCTAAAATAAATAAACAAATAAAATCTTTTAAAAAAAACAAAACAGAAATAGACAAGACTGCTTACCTCGTGGTCTTACTGAAACCCATTGTGCTTATTTATTATCACACTTTCTTGAGGCATTGACAATTTTGCAATGACTGGAACATTCCAACCACCAGAACGGAAAAACCCTGATAGCAACAGAATGCCTAGGAACCACACTTCACGTGTCCCCTTCTCTGTCCATGATCATGGGCTGAATATATAACACCCTGACCCATGGTCATGTGCTCTCTGCACACTCTCTTGCACATGCCCCTTGAGCCTCTCTCTATAAAACTCTAGATGTCCATCTTGCTGGTAGAGAGGCGGTTGTTAAGATTTGAGCCTGCCACCTCCCCCGGCTGTTGGAACCCAAAATAAATTTCTCCTGTTCTCTTTTCCAAACCCGAGTTTCTTGAATTATTGGCTTCTCTTGCAATGAATTTATCTGAGTTTGTTCCGGCAACAGTGTTGGCAAATCAGCCAGGAGCTGGGCTTTTGATGTGTCCAGCCCCCTGGGGATCCCCAGAATGAAGCAGGTGGCAGTGGCAGTGCCAGGGCCCACCTGTTCGTTTCCTGAGTTAGTGGCTGTGATAGATCAATTACATGATTAGTTAAGAAGAAAGAAAAATGGAAGGTGGGGATATTAAAAAAAAAAAAAGTTTTCAAGCACAGGAAACACAACAGTATAGAGGATGATCAATAGCTGCTCTGTTTTCACCATGAATGAGTCCCTTAGACATAGATTTGAATGACACATGAAGGCAGATTTACTGCATTTCTTTTTTTTTTTTTAAGATTTTATTATTTATTCATGAGAGACACACAAGGAGAGAGAGAGAGAGAGAGAGGCAGAGACACAGGCAGAGGGAGAAGCAGGCTCCACGCAGGGAGCCTGACGTGGGACTCGATCCCGGGACTCCAGATCACACCCCAGGCCAAAGGCAGGCACTAAATCGCTGAGCCACCCAGGGATCCCCCCTACTTCTGACAAAGACTCGCTCCTTGACCAAACGTGAGTCAGGCTCCTCTGGGCACTCTTCTCAACTAGGCCCGAAATTTGTTTTTTTTTTTTTTTCCCTTGGTCCACTGAGATTCGTTTTAATAAGAACCCTGCTAGGTCAATTTAGCAAAAATCCCCACTCTCAATATCAGGTCAAATTCCTCATCCCTCACCCTCCATATTTTATTATTCTGGTCTGCCTGAAGGCAGGAATCCTGTCCAATCAGTTTAGCCAGAATGTTCCTTACCCCTGATGTTACTCCTTCTAGTAATTTTCTGTCCACTTACCCCTACCCTGCTCCTTGGCCATCATCTCCACTTGTCCTTTGTATTCAGAGTTGAGCCTAATCTCTTTTTTCCTGTTATCCGCACGCCCCCCCCATCACCACTGTGGTCCCTCTTAAATAGAAGGAACACTTTATGTGAAGTTATTAAGAAAAACACAGTAAATAAAGGTAAGGTTGTTATGCAGATTTAGGTCATTGCTTTCTTCATTGTTAAGAGTTTCTAGAGGTTTAGTCATTCTCCTCTTCCTATTAAAGAGAGGGAGACACCCTTGCAAATGGAGATTTCCCTTATATATGTAGAAGTCTTTTTCGGAAGGTTAACTTTTACTCAGTTTTCAGAGATTTTCCTATGTGTGCAGGAGGGTTCATTTTTCTCCACATTCTCACCAGCACTTGCCATTTCTTGTCTTTTTGATTTTAGCCATTCAGATTAGGTGTAAGGCCATATCTCATTGTGGTTTTGATTTGCACTTCCCCGATTAGTGCTGTTGAGCATCTCCTCCTGTCTCTGTTGGCTAAATAAATCTGTCTTAGTCCACTATAACAGAATACCATAGATCAGGTGGCTTATAAACAGCAGAAATTTATTTCTCACAGTGCTGGAGGCTGGGAAGTCCAAGATCAAGGCACCAGCAGATCTGGTGTCCAGAGAGCCTGCTTTCTGGTTCACTGACAGCTATCTTCTTCCTTTGTCCTCACATGGCAGAAGGGAACAGGGAGCTCTCTGGGATCTCTTTATAAGGGCACTAAACTCAATCATGAGGGTTCCACTTTTGTGATCTAATATCACCTCCCAAAGACCCCCACATCCAAATACCATCATATTAGGATTAGGTTTCAACAGACATAAACAGTTAGTCTATAGCATTCCATCCATCCAACTGGAATGGTATGTAGCCATTAAGATGACAACTGGTCGTGATTGGCAATAAAAAATCTATCACATATTGTTCATCAAATATAACAAGTCATAGGACAACACATAACATATGATCCCTGTTATATAAAATTATACACATAGGGGTGAAAATGTATAAGAGGAAACATCATTTTCACATATCAGAGATGTCCTAAGGCCTCGACTTCCTGTTTATATAAAACTTGCATCATTGGGAGACCAGAAGTTGACTTTGTTCCCTGAGGAAAGGACTCAATACTTTTCCTAAATGTCCTGGAAAAATTTAAAAAATCATCAAAATGCTTCGTTTACAATTGTATGCTTTAGTCCCAGAGAGTGTTTGCCTATATGAGTATGCCCTATATGATGAAGAATTTGAAGTTTTATTAGGAAGAAAATCAGTTCTTTTTTTTTTAAAGATTTTATTTATTTATTCATGAGAGACACAGAGAGAGAGTCAGAGACACAGGCAGAGGGAGAAGCAGGCTCCATGCAGGGAGCCCGATGCAGGACTCGGTCCCAGGACCCCGGGATCATGACCTAAGCCAAAGGCAGGTGCTCAACCACTGAGCCACCCAGGTGCCCGAAAATCAGTTCTTTAAGTGGCACACCTTAATTTCTCATTTTGGACAAGTCATACAATGCTATCTGAAGACAATGCTACATTTGGATTCACATATTCAAATACTAGAACCTCCAGATTTTTTTTAAAAAATAGCCCAAGAAAAGTAGGGACGGTTCATTTTCTCTGAAAGTGTCCTTATGTTCTATGTCTCAAAGGTGGCTCCTATGGCTTCAGGCAGACCCTTTCATCCTGTCACTGAGCCCTGTTACTTCCTTGGGTTCTTTCAGGACAACTTCTTTGTTACAAAAATAGAAGTGTTGGCCAAACTATTTAACAGCAACGGTGTACCAGCCTCTAAGTTTGAGCTTCAGTATAAAAGGAGCGCTATGTTTCAGGAATTCATTTTAAAGTTTCACCTCTTGGTAAAATATTCAGTGTGCTTTGGGATATCAAATCCCCTATGGGGTTTGTCTGTTTCACAGGCCTCTGAACTCATGTGTTCGGGGAAGAAAATATCAGGCAAAACTCGAAGCTAGAATTTAGACTGGAGAATATAATTGTAGATAAGATTTTAATGGCACATGTTAATTGCTAAGAGACCTGGGAGGGCCCCGTAGAGTATGCAGCATCCAGAATAAATGGCTAGAACACAGCATCTAAAAGAATCAAAGCATCCTCTCGTACCCCCATCCTTTCCAGTAACTTTCATATATTTTGCTTCTGTATCTCCCTATAAATGGTGAGCACATTGCTGCGTTATTGGGCAGTCTTGAGTCGTCTAAGAGAAGCTCCTCTGGTTAAAAAATAATAATGCCATTGTTCCTTCTGTGCATGACACAGTAGCTTTACCCTCTGGCAAAATGGTGTCTGGGTTGCCTGCAGCTCTCATATAGGGGTGCAGGGGTAGATACTCGAGCCCTGCAGAGCCACACTGGCCTCATTTAAGGCTTAGTGCTAAACACCAAGTTAGCTGGCGCATTGGTCACTGCAGAGGTCCATGGTCCCCAAGCATCTATACTTCATTTGCCTTCACCCTTGGCACTTCAGTGCACACCAGCCTGACTTCTACTTCCAGCACCTTCATTTCTTAGGCTGAGGGCATGCTCTGACCACCAGAGCCAGCTTTCCCTGCCAGGAATTAATGCCCCATCCCCTCCTAGCAACCTCAAAAAATGATGGACAGGAGTTGACCACATATAAATACAACTTTAAGAGAGTAGATCCTTTTTTTTTTTTTTTTTTTTTTAAGAGAGTAGATCTTAAAAGTTCTCACCACAGGAAAAAAAATGTAACTATGTAAGGTAACAGATGTTAATTAGACTTATTGTGGTGATCGTTTTGCAACGTATACAAATATCGAATCATTATGTTATGCGCCTAAAACTAATATCAGTTTATATGTCAGTGATAGGTCAGTTAAAAAAAAATACATCGACTTTCTAGTCCCCCCCCAGGCAGAATAATTCATTTTCCAAAGTTCCCCCACAGGGCTAGGACAATGACCCACAGTAACAACTCGCCCAATGATGGACTATGCTTTCTGTTGCTTTCTGTTCTCTGCCCTCCTTTCCCACTTCTCTGGGATCACCTTCTGAATAAACTACCTGCTTCCAAATCCTTATTTCAGGATCACTTCTGGGAGATCCCAAATGAAAACACAAACAGTGATGAAGTGCAGGAAGGAAAGCAACCAATATCCCCTTGGGTCTTGGGTCATAAAGATGGGGGAAGACAAGCATAGCCTTTGGAATCTGACATGGCTGGATTCCAATCCCGAGCTGTCTATATCCGAATTCTGTGACTGCCCAGGTTTATATATTATCTCAGAGCCTCAGTTTACTCACTGGTAATGTTCTCCCCCTTGGGCTGTTGTATTTGACAAGATAACAGGTGTAAAGGGCTCGGAATATGGGATGAATTTGGAAGTGGATGAGATTATAATGACTGCAAACCCCCCAAGGCCTGCCCCCCAGGCTACAGGATGAAACATAAAGCTATACTTTCCATAGTAAATAGCTTCCCAAAGAGAATATTTTTTCACACTTAAGGGCATTGTTCCAATTTCTCCCAAACACTCAACGTGGAAACACCCCCTACTCCGGCCTGATTCCTGCAAACGATATCTTTTAACATCTAAGAGATGAAAATTCACCAAGTTTCTTGAGAGGTTAATGTCTGCTCTAACTCATCACCTGAAATCAAGCCGATAATCCTCAGTCACACAGATCATGTGGGATTTTTTTTCCACATGTAAATATACGTGGGGGGAACAATAAGCCCATCACATAGAAGTGGTAAGCTTTGGGGAATGTGGGGAAGTGTGAAGAATATCTCTCATCCGGGATCCCTGGGTGGCGCAGCGGTTTAGCGCCTGCCTTTGGCCCAGGGCGCGATCTTGGAGACCCGGGATCGAATCCCGCGTCAGGCTCCCGGTGCATGGAGCCTGCTTCTCCCTCTGCCTATGTCTCTGCCTCTCTCTCTCTCTCTCTCTCTCTCTCTGTGTGTGTGTGTGACTATCATAAATAAAAATTAAAAAAAAAAAAGAATATCTCTCATCCCCAAGGGACCCCAATGTCCACTGTGATCTCATCCAATCCCTGGGGGGTACTTGGGGCTTGTATTTTGAGATTCACACCCATTGTGAAATCAATTATGTTTATTACTGCTTTGGTGTGTTTTAATGGTGAGGATACCCTCATCTCCCTTAAGGGCTGAATCATAAGGATGCTTTGAATTTGCACTGTACTTGTACTCCTCCAAGTGTGTCAATACATGGTATCTTATTTTATTTTGTATTCCAAAAGTTCTCACATACAGAAATTGGTCCTTTTTCTCAATCAGAATTTTTGTAAGCTGTTCCACACTTCTCCTGGTTATGTCCCTCTGGGATTTATAAACCAAATAAATCCCTCCCCCATATTAACACCTTTCAATATCTGCAGACCACAGCCATGGCCTGTTCCCTTCCCTCCTTTTGTTCTTTTATCCATCAAATTCACCTCAAACTGATTTGAAAATCAGGGTTGGGGAACTGGGTAAAAGCGCCATAAAGCACCATAAAACTCCATCGGCAGTGTCTTCACATAGATTTCTACATTTCCTCATCCGTCTTTCCTCTGATTTCTTATCAACATTTTTGTGCCCCTTCTCTGGTTTCAAGAGAAAACAAATATTCTAGGTCAAAATGTCAGCAACACCACAGTACGAAAGAAAATTTCAACCCTCGGGCCTGTAAAATCTAAGACAGAAAGAACTCCAGCCGTCTTGGACTGTCTCTCTCCTCCATTCCTGGTTAAAGCCATTGCAATCCTTTGCAACATGTCCACAAAAATCAAAGAACACAGCTAATGTGGATTTAGCATTTCTATTCCTTGTAGTCCATTCAGACATCTTAATCTGACAGGCCTGACGGCTGAGCAGACTTCCCTGTAACTGTACACACACACACACACACACACACTCACGCACATACGTGTCATTCTGCCTCTCTGCACTTCACCATCCCATTCTCACTGCGAGTCTGGTCTCCACGTGACTGTGCCATAGCCAATCTCCCACCAGGCTGTGTCCTAGATTCAGCTTCTGCCTCAATTAAGGAAACATGGGAGACAAAGCAGCACTTATTTTTAAATTAAAAAGCCTCCCGGCTTCCTCCCTTACAGACTGCCCTGAGTGTGCTGCCCTGATCAAAGCCGCTTTGAACACTCCTCTGTCTGGCAGGCAAGGGAAAGGAGGTTGCCTGTAGAAACCGTTCATGTAAAACATTAGAGCATCAGGAACATGGGAGGGGCCAAAGTCCGTGTGGAAGAGGCTCATAAGTTTGTCTTGGTTTCAGGAGTTCTCGAAGGCCATGATTAAAAACAGAAGGTCCGTGGTTCTAACTCTTTTTACTTATTCTAATTCTTACAGGCATTTCTTACAAAAAAAAAAATCATTCCTTCCTTCATTTGTTTGTTTATGTATTGCTTTTTCCTATCCTTGTCCACTTTAATTCTTCTCTTTTTTCTTTTTAAAGTAATCCTCCCACACAATATCTTTCTCAAAAGATTCTTTTGTTCCAGTTTTTATTACCCTTCCCAGTCTTTTAACTGCATTCCTTGCTTCTCTTTCTAGTCTAAGAAAAAGAATCACTGACCGATTTGTCATTTCTTACCATTTCTCACCCCCTCTAAAATTGACTTGAAAAAAAAGTGTTTAGAGTGGTAGGATTCATAATAGACCCAAATTGGAAACAAGGCAAATATCCATCAACGGAGAATAAACAAATTGTTATCTATCCATACAATGGAGTATGACTAGCAATAATGAAGAAACAACTACTGATAAACACAACATGGGTGAATCTCAAAATAATTGAACAAAAAAGAAGCTACACAGAATGGAGTATGTACTGTATAGTTCCATTTAGATGAAGTTCAGGAATAGGCAAAACGAATCTGTGGTGAGGGCCATCAGAATAGCCTTGTGGGGAGATAGATTATTGAACGGAAAGAGGCCTAAGGGCACTTTTGGGAGTGATGGAAGTATTCCTTACCTTGACAAGGGTGTGTTTTACATTTGTCAAAACTCATCAAACTGTATGCTTCAGATCTATGCATTTCACAGTCTAAATGATGTCTCCATTTTAAGAGATATGTTTTAAAGAATTTTAAAAAGGAGGTAATTATTAACTGTGGCACTTACATTATGTGGCTTATAACATCACTATTTAAAATAATTTTTCTGGGGCACCTGGGTGGCTCGGTTGGTTGAGCATCTCCTTTCAGCTCAGGTCATGATCCTGGGGTCCTGGGACTGAGCCGCACAGAGGGCTCTCTGCTCGGTGGGGAGCCTGCTTCTCCCTCTGCCTGCCACTCCCCCTACTTGTGCTCTCTCTCTCTGTCTCTGTCAAATAAATAAATAAAACCTTTTGTTTTAATTTATTTATTTTTAAAGATTTTATTTATTTATTCATGAGAGACACACAGAGAGAGAGAGAGGCAGAGACACAGGCAGAGGGAGAAGCAGGCTCCCCACAAGGAGCCCGACGTGGGACTTGACCCTATGAGCCTGGGATCAGGGCCTAAACCAAAGACAGATGCTCAACCACTGAGCCACCCAGGCATCCCAAATAAAACCTTTGTAAAAAATCATTTTTCTGAAGACCAATACTGTGGGAAAGTTCTTAAATGTGAAAGGGGCAGGATGCAAAATCCTACGTAAGAATGGCTCAGTTTTTCATAGGGAATGTTTCCTACAGCATATGCCTGGAAAAAATGGAGGAGTTAAAAATGATTTAAAGTGAAAGCACTCCTCTTCTTTCCATATAAGAAGTTCTGCCTTCCTAAATGTTTGATTCTGACAGTTACACAGAGCAGGACCGTGAAGAAAAGGCAATAATTCTTCCAGAGAACCACAGGCTGTAGCTTTTTGTCTACTATGGTCACCCAAAGGGTTGTACGGCCTTGCCTGGAAAGTGAATGGATCCTGGAAGTCTGCTTTGTTTTCTTCCCAAAGTCCCTCTGTTTGGTTTAGCAAATCTCTCACTTGCTTTCTATTCCTTTGTCCAAGTGACCAGAACCCTGTTAGCCTGCCCTCCAGTGGGCTGATGACCCATAACTCCCTTCCTTCCTTTTTTTTTTAAGATTTATTTATTTATTTTAGAGAGAGAGAGAGCAAGAGCACGTGCAAGTGGGGATGAGGGGAGAGCAAAGAGGGAGGGAAAGGAAGAGGGAATAAATCCCAAGCAGATTCTTGCTGAGCGTAGAGCCTGACAAAGAGCTCATCCCAAGACCCATGAGATCATGATCTGAGCCAAAAACCAAGAGTCCAATGCTCAACTGGCTGAGCCACCCAGGAGCCCCACCACTGGTTGCTTCTTAAACCAGATGTGGTCAACCATGATATCCAGGCCATAGGCACAGGGTTTTCTAACCTTCACTAATCTAAGTAATTTCAGAAAAAGTGAAATAACCGTGGGAGAACTAAGATTCCTGCAAAATGCAACTGACAAGTCCACAGTATTTTCAATAAGCACTGATGGGGGTGGTGGGGCTTCTTCTTCTTTTTTTCCGCCCAGATAGAGTTTAGCAGAAGAAGGTGCAAAACCTACAGGAAGTGATAAAGGGTTTATTTTGGTGATTCTTAGACTTTTTTTTTTTTTTCCCCGGAGAGGATACAAAGAAGCTGATCACTCTTAAAAAGAAAGAGTAAGAGAATAGGTCACAGGTGAAAAGAACTAAAGCACGATGGGGTCTTTGATGCATACCAATCAAGAAGAAAGTGAATTAAAAAAAAGCATAAACATTTGAGAAGGACAAACTACATTTTCTCATTCTGTCCTTATTCCTTAATTCACTGATGAGTATATCTTTAGGAAAGAATCAATCCTCATTTTTGTGGAGATAGAGGAATACTTGTCTTTGAATGACTACTTTAATTCCTCTTTGAGGAAGGGGTGTTCCGGGGATTGAAATGAATAAGTAGAGCACAGAGGATTTTTAGGGCAGTGAAGATCTTCTGTATGATACTATCATGATGGATACATGTCATGATATATTTGTCCAAACCCGTAGAATGTGGAACACCAAGAGTGAACTCTAATGTAAACTATGAACTTTGAGTGATAATGACATGTCAATGTAAGTTCCTCAATTGTAACAAATGTACCCCTCTGGTGGGGAATTTTTTTTTTAATTTTTATTTATTTATGATAGTCACACACACACAGAGAGAGAGAGAGGCAGAGACACAGGCAGAGGGAGAAGCAGGCTCCATGCACCGGGAGCCTGACGTGGGATTCGATCCCGGGTCTCCAGGATCGCGCCCTGGGCCAAAGGCAGGCGCCAAACCGCTGTGCCACCCAGGGATCCCTGGTGGGGAATGTCGATAGTGGAAGTGACTAGGCAGGTGTGGGGGCAGTTGGTATGTGGGGAATCTCTGCACCTTCTTCTCAATTTTGCTGTGAACCTAAAACAGCTGTAGAAAAATAAAGTCTTTAATAAAAGAAAAACCTATAAAGAAATATAATAATAGTAATTTCTAAAAGAAGTGCTGTATTGGGGTAGACACTGTTATTTACATACACAGTATCTATTTCCCTCTGTCCTTCTGAACAGAACCCAATTCTGTTCAAGCATCCTCCTCACCTCCACAGAGCCCAACTGACCCAAGACCCCTTCCTTAGCTCCAGTAATAGGTCTTGATTGCTCTCAGCTATTCAAGGCAATTGCACTACATTAGCCAGTGATTGGTCCAGAAATCCAAGTTTAAAGGCAATCAGTGGATGGCCTTCCCCAAGCAACTGCACCCATGTGACCTTAACCCACCTGATCACACTGTAGGAAAGGACTTTTTGGCCATGGTTCGGGGAGATGCTTTCTTGTCATCTCCCACTGAACATGATGAGCATGCTGGTACTGGCAGCCACTTTGCGACCATGAAAGAGGTCAGACTGAGGACAACAAAGAAAACAAACAAAAACACATGAAGGAAGGCAGAGCTAAGAGAACTGAAAGAAGGAAAGCAGAGTGCTGCTCAAATGGTGCCTTGAGCTTGCATTACCATTGGGCATTTTGACATTTTTAAGCCGGTTTAAGCCTTATTTCTGTTACCTGCAACAGGAAATAATCTGATACAGGTTTTCCCTACTTGAGGAGTATATGTTGGTTTCTACGGCATTTTTTTTGCTCATATAGATCAATAATTACCTTGGCTGCACTCTGTAGCAACCAAGTATTTTCAAAATCCATCACGCGCAGTTAATTGTGTCAGTCATTAGTAATAAAGCTCCAATAAGTCTAACCAAGATTGTAAACTCATAGGGCTTGATAAAATCTGCCAAAATGGTCAGTCATTTATTTACTCATCCAACAAGGAATTATTGAGAACCTAATATGCATCAAGCATTAAGTAATGAGAAGTGTGCTACACCCTGATTCTGTCCCTTTAAATTACATTTGAGTACAAAGAAAATAGGGCAATCTGTGATTATGCATATATTCATTACAAACTACTGCACAAATATTTGGCTCATAACTATGAGTTAAATGGTATGACATTTCCATGAGAAAATTAATTACTTGAACATGTGCTGTATAAAATATGTCAAATCACTTATTTGGATGTTGTAGATTGCACATTAGTTTTTAACCAAAGGAAATACATGAGAAATAAACATAAAATGCACACTCTATGTATTGTAAATGTCATGTTATGCCCAAGGGCCTCTTGCAAGTGAACAATTCTTTTCTGGATGAGGAGAGTGGTGTCTGAAAGATCATAAGATCACAGATCCAAAAAAGAGAGTCACGTTGCAATGGCTTCTTCATGCATTTAAAGGTTGCACCTATTGATAATATGTCTATTTAAAGACTATGTTTCATACAAATAGCTATGTGTGAAAGAATGGGTAGATTAATCATTTCAGAGCCCAACCTGTCATCTAGAATCGTTTGGAAGTCTATCTGCCTAGGAATAAAAAATAAAGATTTATGGTTTGATATGAGTACCTACAGTCTGATGCTTTTTATGGTTTCAACGACTTTGAGAAAGATCTATATAAAGATCTCTAAGTTAGAGACTATAATAAATGCCACTGAAGTAAACATATACTACTACAATAAATGATAGAGCAAGAAAACTAAATGAAAAAAAGAGAAAAAGAAGCTAGTAAGGTCAGACACATACACAAACAAAATGTAGCCTGTGTTGTTTATTGAGAGCCAAGAAACATTCATAAATGGAAAGGAAATTCCCCAAGGAAGCATATGGGCTTCACTATGTATGCTTCAGAGGGAATATGCTTATTCAGCCGGGCATACAGTAGGACCTTCTCTGTATTAATAGAGATACAGGATAACTGTGACATCCATCCTATAAACTAATCATGTTATACCAGTTTTATATACTCTGGTTTTAGGCTGAAGGATTTATCCTATAAAATAGCCAAGGTCACATAATTAGAATGTCTTATGTCAAACTTCTGATTCTAAAAATGATATTTGTCCTTCAAGTCACAGAATTTACACATGGTCTGATTTATTTCTCAATTTCTTAGCTTCAGTACAAGGGTTCTCTAGGCTACAATTATTTACTTGAACACATTTGCACTGAGACAGTGCATTTTTTGTAGGGCACCGAAGTACATGCTTTTGCTCTGATTAAGTCTTCTCTTTATGTATGAATGAGTGTTTTCACAATTGCAGTGGCTAAGGATGAGTTCATCAAGAGTAATGTTCTCAGAGGCTGTGGGCGTTTTGCTTTAGGAGGCAATAATGAGAAATTTTCCGTGCTAACTTGGACACAGCTGATGATTTGAACTACTTTAAAGTATGTGGGTGGAGGCCAGAGTTTTGTTAATAATAATCATAAAAAAGGAATATGTATGGAGCAGAGAGAAGGGATGCATAAAGAAATGTTCTCTGGTCAAACCAGTAACCTACACTTCTGGTGGCTAATTTTATGTATTAATTTGACTGGGTGCCCAGATACCCGGTTAAATATTCTTTTGGGTATCTGTGACGGTATTTCTGGATGAGATTAGCATTTCAGTTGGTAGACTGAGTAAAGCAGATTGCCCTTCCTAATGTGGGTGGGCCATATCTAATCCATTGAAGGTGTGAATAGAACAAAAGGCTGAGTAAGGAGAATTTTTTCTCTGCCCATCTTTAAGCTGGGATGTCAGTCTTCTCCTATCTTCAAACTCAGACTCAGACTGGAACACACCATCAACTCTCCTGGTTCTTAGGCCTTGAGATAGCCCGGAACTATACCACTGGTACATCTGGGTCTCCAGCTGGCCAACTGCAGGTCTTGGGACTTCTTAACCTCCATAATCACATAATACAATTCCTTATAATAAAATGTATATTCTATTTTTGTTTCTCTGGGGAACCCAGATGAAGTCACCTACGTGCTGAACCTGACAGCTAGAGTACATAATTTTTTAGCATACCCATCTGTCTCTGAGAAAATATGTCATGATTTACTTGAGTCTTTCTTTCATTTTAAGATAAACAACTAATGATTAAAAAGAATACAGTTCGGGCAGCCTGGGTGGCTCACCGGTTTAGCACTGCCTTCAGCCCAGGGTATGATCCTTGAAACCCAGAATCAAGTCCCATGTCAGGATCCTTGCAGGGAGCCTGCTTCTCCCTTTGCCTGTGTCCCTGCCTCTCTCTCTCTCTCTCTCTCTCTCTGTGTCTTTCATGAATAAATAAATAAAATCTTTTTTTTTTATGATAGTCATACAGAGAGAGAGAGAGAGAGGCAGAGACACAGGCAGAGGGAGAAGCAGGCTCCATGCACCAGGAGCCCGACGTGGGATTCGATCCTGGGTCTCCAGGATTGCGCCCTGGGCCAAAGGCAGGCGCCAAACCGCTGCGCCACCCAGGGATCCCATAAATAAAATCTTTTAAAAATAAATAAACAAATAAATAAATAAAATACAGTTCGACTTTAGCAACATGATTCAAATAACTAAAATATTTCATGTAGGAATTAATATTTTCACTTACTAGCAAATGTTAAATACCACAGTTTGCACTTTGCTTCACTGTTTTAAATTTTATTTTATTTTATTTTATTGGTTTTTTTGTTTTAAATTTTAAAAACAAATACAGACTCCAAGTGATAAACCCAGAAGGATCAAATTGAACCATCTCATCTTCTTCTGGTTCATAATTACTGTGCTATCATTGCTTATGTCTCTTTTTTTTTCCTTTTTTGAAAAACTTATTTATTTTAGAGAGAGATAGTGAGAGGGTGGGGAGGGGGGCAGAGGGAGAAGGAGAGAGAAACTTAAGCAAGACTCTATGCTGAACACTGAGTACCACACAGACCTTGATCTCATGAGCCTGAGATCATGACCTGAGCCAAAACCAAGAGTTGGACACCTAACCAACTATGCCACTCAGGTTGTGAGTGCCTATTATTGATGCGCCTATCATTGTTTATTTCTTTTTTGTTTTGAAGATTTTATTTATTTATTCACGAGAGACAGAGAGAGAAAGAGGCAGAGACATAGGCAGAGGGAGAAGCAGGCTCCCCACAGGAAGCCTGATGAGCGACTCGATCCCAGGACTCTGGGATCATGACCTGAGCCAAAGGCGGATGTTCAACCACTGAGCCACCCAGGTGCCCCTCATTGCTTATTGCTAATCAACTCTTTAATCTCAGGAATATGCATTATCATAGTAATTAGAGACAAAAACTGTGCCTAAATTCTGATAATTATGAACTATTACATTAAAAAAATTTATTTATTTATTTATTCATGACAGAGAGAGAGAGAGAGAGAGAGAGAGGCAGAGACACAGGCAGAGGGAGAAGCAGGCTCCATGCTGGGAGCCAGACACAGGACTCGATCCTGGGTCTCGATCCCGGGACTCCAGGATCGCACCCCAGGCCAAAGGCAGGTGCCAAACTGCTGAGCCACCCAGGGATCCCCGAACTATTACATTCTTACTCTCCAATCAGACAGAAGATAAATATTGTAGGATCTCACTTATATGTGGAATATAAAAAAGGTGAACTCACAGAACCAGAGATTAGAATGGTGGCTTCCAGATGCTGAAGGGTGGGGGAATTGAGAGATATTGGGCAAAGGGTATAAGATTCCAGTTATTAGATTAATAAATTCTGGTGATGTACAGCATGGTGATTTTAGCTAATAATACTGTATTATATACTTGAATGTTGCTAAGCCAATGAATCTTAAATGTTCTCAGCACCAAAAAGGAATGGTAACTATGTGACAGCATGGCGGTGTTAGCTAATGCTATTGTGGTAATCTGCAACCTATAAATGCATCAACACACTGTTTTCCTTTTTTTTTTTTTATTTATTTATGATAGTCACAGAGAGAGAGAGAGAGAGGCAGAGACACAGGCAGAGGGAGAAGCAGGCTCCATGCACCGGGAGCCCGATGTGGGATTCGATCCCGGGTCTCCAGGATTGCGCCCTGGGCCAAAGGCAGGCGCCAAACCGCTGCGTCACGCAGGGATTCCCTATTGTGGTTACATCATATAAAATCCTGTTTATTGAAGCTGTCAAGAAATTCAATTTAAAAAGAAAAGGTGAGGGAACCCTGGGTGGCACAGCGGTTTAGCGCCTGCCTTTGGCCCAGGGCGCAATCCTGGAGACCCAGGATAGAATCCCACGTCGGGCTCCTGGTGCATGGAGCCTGCTTCTCCCTCTGCCTGTGTCTCTGCCTCTCCCTCTCTCTCTCTCTCTCTGTGTGTGACTATCATAAATAAATTTAAAAAAATAAATAAATAAAAAGAAAAGGTGAGATTCAAACCCAGATTCTCTAATTATGAATCCCATCCTCTTTACCCTACTCCAGGAGTCCTTTCATCTGTTAATGAAGGTCCAAAGGAGAATGTTTAGGATTTTCTTTTTTTTCTGCCTCCTGTATGTTCATCTGTTTTGTTTAATAAATTCCATATATAAGTAAAATCATATTGCATTTGTCTTTCTCTGACTTATTCTGCTTAGCATAATACCCTGTAGTTCCATCCATGTCATTGAAAATGGCAAGATTTCACTCTTTTTGATGGCTGAGTACTATTCCATTGTATATGTATTTCACATCTTCTTTATCCATTCATTACTCGATGGACATTTGTGCTCTTTCCATAGTTTGGCTATTGTTGATAATGCTGCTTTTAAACATTGGGGTGCATGTGCCCCTTTGAATCTGTATTTTTGTATCCTTTGGGTAAATACCTAGTAGTGCAATTGCTGGGTTGTAGGTTACTTCTGTTTTTAACTTTTTTGAGGAACCTCCATACTGTTTTCCAGAGTGGCTGCACCAGTTTGCATTCCCACCAACTGTGCAAGAGGGTTCCCCTTTCCCCACATTTGCACCAATAGCTATTGTTTCTTGTGTTGTTAATCTTAGCCGTTCTGACAGGTGTGAGGTGGTATCTCATTGTGGTTTTGATCTGCATTTCTCTGATGATGAGTGATGCTGAGCATCTTTTCATGTGTTTGTTGGCCATCTGGATTTCTCCTTTAGAAAAATATCTATTCATGTCTTCTGCCCATTTCTTAACTGGATTATTTGTTTTTTGGGTGTTAAGTTTGATAAGTTCTTCATAAACTTTGGATACTAACCTTTTATCACATATGTCATTTGCAAATATCTTCTCCCATTCCATAGGCTGCCTTTTAATTTTGTTGATTGTTTCCTTTGCAGTGCAGAAGCTTTTTATCTTGCTGCAGTACCAGTTGCTCATTTTTGCTTTTGTTTCCCTTTCCTCCAGCATAGTGTCTAGTAAGAAGTTACTCTGGCTAAGGTCAAAGAGGTTGCTGCCTGTATTCTCCTCTAGGATTTTAATGGATTCCTGTATCACATTTGGGTCTTTTATCCATTTTGAATATATTTTTGTGTATGGTGCAAGGAAATGGTCCAGCTACATTCTTCTGCATGTTGCTGTCCAGTTTTCCCAACACCATTTGTTGAAGAGACAGTCTTTTTCTTTCCATTGGATATTCTTTCTTGCTTTGTTGAAGATTAGTTGACCATTGAGTTGAGGGCCCATTCCTGGGTTCTCTATTACATTCCATTGATCTATGTGTCTGTTTCTGCACCAGTAACGTACTATCTTGATCACTATAGCTTCGTAATATAGCTTGAAATCAGGAATCATGATCCCTCCAGCTTTTCTTTTCTTTTTCAGGAATGCTTTGGCTATTCAGGGTCTTTTGTGGTTCCATACACATTTTAGGATTGTTTATTTTAGCTCTATGAAAAATTCTGGTGGTATTTTGATAGGGATTGCATTAAATATGTTGATTACTTTGGGTAGCACAAACATTTTAACAATGTTTGTTCTTCCAATCCATGACCATGGAATATGTTTCCATTTCTTTGTGTCATCTTCAATTTTCTTCATAAGTGTTCTAGTTTTCAGAGTACAGATCTTTTACCTCTTTGGTTAAGTTTACTTCTAGGTATCTCATGGGTTTGGGTGCAATTGTAAATGGGATCAATTCCTTGATTTCTTTTTCCATTGCTTCATTATTGGTGTAGAGAAATGCAACAGATTTCTGTACATTGATTTTATATCTTGCAACTTTGCTGAATTCATATATTAGTTCTAGCAATTTTTTGGTGGAGACTCTTGGGTTTTCTACATAGAGTATCATGTTGTCTGCAAATATTGAAAGCTTGACTTTTTCCTTGCCAACTTAGATGCCTTTTATTTCTTTTTGTTGTCTGATTGCTGAGGCTAAGACTTCTAGTACTACGTTAAATAGTAATGGTGAGAGTGGACATCCCTGTCTTGTTCCTGGTCATAGAGGAAAAGCTCTCAGTTTTTCCCCATTGAGGATGATATTAGCTGTGGGTTCTTCATATATGGCCTTTATGAAGTTGAGGTATGTTCGTTCCATCTATTACTACTTTATTGAGGGTTTCTATTAAGAATGGATGCTGTATTTTGTCAAATGCTCTTTCTGCTTATATTGAGAGGATGATATGGTTCTTATTCTTTCTTTTTTTTTTTAAAGATTTTATTTATTTATTCATGAGACACACACACACACACACAGAGAAAGAGAGAGAGAGAGGCAGAGGGAGAAGCAGGTTCCATGCAGGGAGCCAGATGTGGGACTCAATCCCTGGTCTCCAGGATCGCACCCCCAGGCCGCAGGCAGCGCTAAACCGCTAAGCCACTGGGGCTGCCCCCTTTTATTTTGTTAATGTGGTGTATCACGTTGATTGATTTGCAAAATGCTGTACATCTTAAACTTACACAATGTTATGTGTAAGTTATATCTCAATAAACCTGGGAAAAAAAAGAAAAGATGAAAGGCTAAAAGTAGTTCAAGAAGTTAGAAAACAACAAGTAGGGAAAAAAATAAACTTTAAAAGGGAGGAGCAGAAATTACTGAAAAAGAATCTCAAATCAAAAGGAGGGATCCCTGGGTGGCGCAGTGGTTTGGCGCCTGCCTTTGGCCCAGGGCGCGATCCTGGAGACCCGGGATCGAATCCCACATCAGGCTCCCGGTGCATGGAGCCTGCTTCTCCCTCTGCCTATGTCTCTGCCTCTCTCTCTCTGTGACTATCATAAAAAAAAATTAAAAAAAAATTAAAAAAAAAAAAAAAAAGGAACAGCAAGGGATCCCTGGGTGGCGCAGTGGTTTAGCGCCTGCCTTTGGCCCAGGGCGTGATCCTGGAGACCCGGGATCGAATCCCACGTCGGGCTCCCGGTGCATGGAGCCTGCTTCTCCCTCTGCCTATGTCTCTGCCTCTCTCTCTGTGTGACTATCATAAATTAAAAAAAAAAAAAAAAGGAACAGCAAGATACAAAATGTTTCATATGAATATAAAGAAGACATACATGCACGATAGATCAGGATAAGCTTACTCTTATTCTTAATTGTTATGTTAACAGATAATTATTGTTAAAGTTTATACTTCTCATGTAACTTTATTTTTTCTAATACAAATTATTAGTGGGAGGAAAAAAACTTACTCTCCATACAAATGCATATACTACCTGAATCCATAGGTTTTGGGGTCTGACCATGTAACTGGGAGTTCTCCGAACTGACTTCCATGTAGAATACAATATTTATTAGATGGTAAGTAATAAAACCGTGCTAATTTGAGGCTTTTGACTTATTATTAAAACATAACCATAACCACAGTTTCTGTTTAGACCTTAAGCAAGCTCTGTTCAACATAGTAGCCATTAACCATGTGACTAATGAGCACTTGCAATGTAGCTAGTCCAAATGGAGATGTGCTGTAAGTGGAAAATATACACCAAATTCCAGGGACTTAGTATGAAAAAATTATACAAAACATTTAACAATTTTTATATTGATTACATATTGGAATGGTAGTATTTGGATATACTGGATTAGATATATTATTAAAATTCATTTTACCAGGGCACCTGGATGGCTCAGTTAAGGATCTGCCTTTGACTCAGGTCATGATCCTGGGATCTTGAGGTTGAGCCCTGCATCAAGCTCCCTGCTCAGTGGGGAGTCTGCTTCTCTCTTTCCCTCTGCCCCTCCCTACAGCTTTTGCTCTGTCTCATGGTCTCTCTCTCTCAAATAAAATCTTTTAAAAAATTAATTTTGCCCTTTTCTTTTTACTTTTTTAATGTGCCTACTGGGAAATTTAAAATAACATATGAGGCTTGGATTATATTTCTTTTGGACAGCACTGCCCCCAGACCCAGAAAAGATTTCAGGAGAGTGGGGAGGGTATTTTACCACTGACATTTTTTAGAATTGTCGGTGCAAGGTGAAAATAAAAAGCAGAATGAATTCTTGTCAGCTTTAATATTGTTTTAAAATTCTCTATTGCCGGGCAGCCCGGGTGGCTCAGCGGTTTAGCGCTGCCTTCAGTCCCAGGGCCTGGTCCTGGAGTCCCAGGATCGAGCCCCACGTGGGGCTCCCTGCATGGAGCCTGCTTCTCCCTCTGCCTGTGTCTCTGCCTCTCTCTCTCTCTCTTTCTCTCTCCCTCTCTCTGTGTGTGTGTCTCATGAATAAATAAATAAAATCTTAAAAAAAAAATCTCTATTGCCAATGTATCCACTTACTGCTTGCACTCAAGGCCCAGTGCCCCTAACTACTTGATATGCCACTAAATCAGATCAGTCAAGCTCACACTACGGAAGGGTCCTCCCCCAGATCACAGACTACTCAGTTGAGCATTTGCTGTCCTCTCATTTTCCACTGTCCCCTCAATTTTTCTGCCCTCCTCACTCCCACTTCTAGGTATCATTAACATTGTTCTTTCTCACCAAATATTCTATCTGAAATATTTAAGCATCTATCTCTTCTGCTTGTTGAAATTCCACTGCTTTTTTCCAGTTCAAGGCTCCTCCCTCAAATCTTCCTCTAAGACTCCAGTCCTCAGGGATCTATTCTTTTTCCAATTTCTCTCCTGTGTTCTCTAACTTGTTGAGACAAGTCTGGTCCATACTACCCATTTGAATGGACAAATGGCATTTTGTCATTGCTTAAAAGTTTTTATTAGTGTGTATGTTCACTGAGAGGTTCTTAAATAGCTAGAATTTTTTAAAAAGATTTTATTTATTTATTCATGAGAGACACAGAGAGAGAGGCAGAAAGAGAAGCAGGCTCCCTGCAGGGAGCCCAATATGGAACTTGATCCCAGGACTCCAGGATCACACTCTGAGCAAAAGATAGATGCTTAACCACTGAGCCACCCAGGCATCCCAAATAGCTAGAATTTAAATGTCTTTTTCGTCTCATTCAGGACCTAACACAATGTTATGACATTTTATATGTTCAATAGATAATTGTTGAATGAGTGAATAAATAAATGAATGATTGGCATCATTGGTTAGATTTATTTTATTTTTTATTTATTTTTTGTATATTTTTTATTGGCGTTCAATTTGCTAACATATAGCATAACACCCAGTGCTCATCCTGTCAAGTGCCCCCCTCAGTGCCCATCACCCAGTCACCCCATCCCCCTGCCCACCTCCCTTTCGACTACCTCCTGTTTGTCTCCCAGAGTTAGGAGTCTCTCATGTTCTGTCTCCCTCTCTGATATTTCCCACTCATTTTCACTCCTTTCCCCTTTATTCCCGTTCACTATTTTTTATATTCCCCGGATGAATGAGACCATATAATGTTTGTCCTTCTCCTATTGACTTACTTCACTCAGCATAATCCCCTCCAGTTCCATCCACGTTGAAGCAAATGGTGGGTATTTGTCATTTCTAATGGCTGAGTAATATTCCATTGTATATATGGACCACATCTTCTTTTTTTCATTCATCTTTCGATGGACACTGAGGCTCTTTCCACAGTTTGGCTATTGTGGCCATTGCTGCCATAAACATCGGGGTGCAGGTGTCCTGGCGTTTCACTTCATCTGTACCTTTGGGGTAAATCCCCAGCAGTGCAATTGCTGGGTCGTAGGGCAGGTCTATTTTTAACTCTTTGAGGAACCTCCACACAGTTTTCCAGAGTGGCTGCACCAGTTCACATTCCCACCAACAGGACAAGAGGGTTCCCCTTTCTCCACATCCTCTCCAACATTTGTTGTTTCCTGTCTTGTTAATTTTCCCCATTCTCACTGGTGTGAGGTGGTATCTCATTGTGGTTTTGATTTGTATTTCCCTGATGGCAAGTGATGCGGAGCATTTTCTCATGTGCTTTTTGGCCATGTCTATGTCTTCCTCTGTGAGATTTCTGTTCATGTCTTTTGCCCATTTCATGATTGGATTGTTTGTATCTTTGCTGTTGAGTTTAATAAGTTCTTTATGATCTTGGACACTAGTCCTTTATCTGATGCGTCATTTGCAAATATCTTCTCCCATTCTGTAGGTTGTCTTTTAGTTTTGTTGACTGTTTCTTTTGCTGTGCAGAAGCTTTTTATCTTGATTGAGCCCCAATAGTTCATTTTTGCTTTTGTTTCCCTTGCCTTCATAGATGTATCTTACAAGAAGTTGCTGTGGCCAAGTTCAAAAAGGGTGTTGCCTGTGTTCTCTTCTAGGATTTTGATGGATTCTTGTCTCACATTTAGATCTTTCATCTATTTTGAGTTTATCTTTGTGTCTGGTGTAAGAGAATGGTCTAGTTTCATTCTTCTGCACATGGCTGTCCAATTTTCCCAGTGCCATTTATTGAAGAGACTGTACTTTTTCCAGTGGATAGTCTTTCCTGCTTCGTCGAATATTAGTTGACCATAGAGTTGAGGGCCCATTTCTGGGTTCTCTATTCTGTTCCATTGATCTATGTGTCTGTTTTTGTGCCAGTATCACACTGTCTTGATGATCACAGCTTTGTAGTACAACTTGAAATCCGGCATTGTGATGCCCCCGGCTCTGGTTTTCTTTTTCAATATTCCCCTGGCTGTTCGTGGTCTTTTCTGATTCCACACAAATCTTAAGATGATTTGTTCTGTCTCTCTGAAGAAAGCCCATGGTATTTTGATAGGGATTGCATTAAACGTGTAAATTGCCCTGGGTAACATTGACATTTCCACAATATTAATTCTTCCAATCCATGAGCATGGAATATTTTTCCATCTCTGTGTCTTCCTCAATTTCTTTCAGAAGTCTTCTGTAGTTTTTAGGGTATAGATCCTTTACCTCTTTGGTTAGGTTTATTCCTAGGTATCTTATGCTTTTGGGTGCAATTGTAAATGGGATTGACTCCTTATTTTCTCTTTCTTCAGTCTCATTGTTAGTGTATAGAAATGCCACTGGTTTCTGGGCATTGATTTTGTATCCTGCCACACTGCCGAGTTGCTGTATGAGTTCTAGCATTCTTGGGGTGGAGTCTTTTGGGTTTTCTACTACAGGATCACGTCATCTGCAAAGAGGGAGAGTTTGACTTCCTCTTTGCCAATTTGAATGCCTTTTATTTCTTTTTGTTGCCTGATTGCTGAGGCTAGGACTTCCAGTACTATGTTGAATAGCAGTGATGAGAGTGGACATCCCTGTCGTGTTCCTGATCTTAGGGGAAAGGCTCCCAGTGTTTCCACATTGAGAATGATATTTGCTGTGGGCTTTTCATAGATGGCTTTGAAGATGCTGAGGAATGTTCCCTCTATCCCTACACTCTGAAGAGTTTTAATCAGGAATGGATGTTTTTATTTTTTCAAACGCTTTCTCTGCATCTATTGAGAGCATCATATTGGTTCTTGTTTTTTCTCTTGTCGATGTGATCTATCATGTTGATTGCTTTATGAGTGTTGAATCAGCCTCGTATCCAGGGGATAAATCCCACTTGGTCACGGTGAATAATCTTCTTCATATACTGTAGGATCCTATTGGCTAGTATCTTGTTGAGAATTTTTGCGTCTGTGTTCATCAGGGATATTGGTCTATAATTTTCCCTTTTGGTTGGGTCTTTGTCTGGTTTTGGAATTAAGGTGATGCTGGCCTCATAGAACGAGTTTGAAAGTATTCCATCTCTTTCTGTCTTTCGGAACAGCTTTAGTAGAATAGGTATTGATTCTTCTTTAAATGTTTGATAGAATTCCCCCGGGAAGCCATCTGGCCCTGGATTTTGTGTCTTGGGAGGTTTTTGTTGACTGCTTCAATTTCCTCCCTGGTTATTGGCCTGTTCAGGTTTTCTATTTCTTCCTGTTCCAATTTTGGTAGCTTGTGGTTTTCCAGAAATGTGTCCATTTCTTCTAGGTTGCTTTATTTATTTATTTATTTATTTATTTATTTATTTATTTATTTAAAGATTTTATTTATTTATTCAGAGAGAGAGAGAGACAGAGAGACAGAGGCAGAGTCACAGGCAGAGGGAGAAGCAGGCTCCATGCAGGGAGCCCGACATGGGACTCGATCCCGGGTCTCCAGGATCACACCTTGGGCTGCAGGCGGCTCTAAACCGCTGTGCCACCGGGGCTTCCCTAGGTTGCCTAATTTATTGGTGTATAGCTGCTCATAATACATTTTTCAAATCGTTTGTATTTCCTTGGTATTGGTTGTGATCTCTCCTTTTTCATTCATGATTTTATTTTTTTGAGTTTTCTCTTTTGTTTTTAATAAGGCTGGCTAATGGTTTATCTATTTTACTAATTCTTTCAAAGAACCAACTCCTGGTTTTGTTGATCTGTTCTACAGTTCTTCTGGTCTCTATTTCATTGAGTTCTTCTCGAATCTTTATTAATTCTCTTCTTCTGCTGGGTGTAGGTTTTATTTGCTGTTCTTTCTCCAGTTCCTTTAGGTGCAAGGTTAGCTTGTGTATTTGAGTTTTTTCCGATTTTTTGAGGGATGCTTGTATTGCAGTGTATTTCCCTCTTAGGACTGCTTTTGTTGTATCCCAAGAATTTTGAATGGTTGTATCCTCCCTCATTCTCATTAGATTCCATGAATCTTTTTAATTCTTCTCTAATTTCCTGGTTGACTCATTCATCTTTTACCATGATGCTCTTTAACCTCCATGTGTTTGAGTTTCTTCCAAATTTCTTCTTGTGATTGAGCTCAAGTTTCAAAGCATTATGGTCTGAAAATATGCAGGGGACAATCCCAATATTTTGGTATCAGTTGAGATCTGATTTGTGACCCAGTATGTGGTCTATTCTGGAGAAAGTTCAATGTGCACTTGAGAAGAATGTGTATTCAGTTGCATGCAGATGAAAAGTTCTGTAAATATCTGTGAAATCCATATGGTCCAGTGTATCATTTAAAGCCCTTGTTTCTTTGGTGATGTTGTGCTTAGAAGATCTTTCATGTGCAGAAAGTGCCGTGTTGAAGCTTCCCAGTTAGTGTATTTATTATTATCTAAGTATGTCTTTACTTTGGTTATTAATTGATATACTTAGCAGCTCTCACATTAGGGGCATAAATATCCATGATTGTTAGGTCTTCTTGTTGGATAGACCCTTTAGCTATGATATAGTGTCCTCTTCATCTCTTCCTATAGTCTTTGGGATAAACATTAGTTTATCTGATATGAGGATTGCTATCCCTGTTTTCTTTTGAGGGCCATTTTTTTTTTTTTATTTACGATAGTCACACTCAGAGAGAGAGAGAGAGAGAGGCAGAGACACAGGCAGAGAGAGAAGCAGGCTCCATGCACCGGGAGCCCGACGTGGGATTCGATCCCGGGTCTCCAGGATCGCGCCCTGGGCCAAAGGCAGGCGCCAAACCGCTGCGCCACCCAGGGATCCCTGAGGGCCATTTGAATGGTAAATGATTCTCCAACCTTTCATTTTCAGGCTTGAGGTGTCGTTAGGTCTAAAATGAGTCTCTTGTAGACAGCAAATAGATGGGTCCTGCTTTTTTATCCAGTCTGAAACCCTGCGTGTTTTGTTGGGATCATTAAGCCCATTCACATTCAGAGTTACTATCGAAAGATATGAATTTAGTGACTGAATAATATCTATTCAGTCCCTATTTTTTTGGATTATTTCTTTGGGCTTCCTCTTTATTTTACAGGGTTCCCCTTAATATTTCTTGCAGAGCTGGTTTGGTGGTCACATATTCTTTCAGTTTTTGCCTATCTTGGAAGCTCTTTCTCTCTCCTTCTATTCTGAATGAGATCCTTGCTGGATAAAGTATTCTTTGCTGCATGTTCTTCTCATTTAGGACCCTGAATATATCCTGCCAGCCCTTTCTGGCCTGCCAGGTCTCTGTGGAGAGGTCTGCTCTTAATCTAATATTTCTCCCCATATAAGTTAGGGATCTCTTGTTTCTTGCTGCTTCAAGGATTTTCTCTTATCTTTGGAATTTGCAAGTTTCACTATTAAATGTTGAGGTATTGAACGGTTTTTATTGATTTTAGGGGGTGACCTCTCTATCTACTGGATCTGAATGCCTGTTTCCCTCCTCAAATTAGGAAAGTTCTCAGCTGTGATTTGTTAAAATATGCTTTCTGGTCCTCTGTCCCTCTCGGCACCCTCTGGAACCCCAATTAAATGCAGATTTTTCCTTCTGAGGCTGTCATTTATTTCCCTTAACCTTTCCTCATGGTCTTTTGTTTTTCTCTTTTTTCCTTAGCTTCCTTCCTTGCCATCAACTTGCCTTCCTTGTCACTCACTCTTTCTTCTACCTCATTAACCTTTGTCATTAGGACCTCCAGTTTGGATTGCATCTCATTCAATTGATTTCAGCTTGATTAGATCTACATTCTGCATTCATGAAGTCTCTTGACTCCTTTATGCTTTTTTTTCCAAAGCCACCAGTAGCTTTATAATTGTGATTCTGAATTGGCTTTCTGACATCGAATTGTAATCCAAATTCTGTAACTCTGTGGCAGAGAGGACTGTTTCTGATTCTTCTTTTGTGGTGAGTTCTTTTTTCTAGTCATTTTGCTCAGTGCAGAGTGGCTAAAAGCGAGTTGTACTGGAAAAAGAAGGAAAAAAAAGTAAAGCAAAAAAAAAAAAAAGTTGAGGTTCCCTCTGGTTCTATATACTTGAATTCCTCGACTTCCCCTGGAGCTTTCCAGTGCTTCTGGGTCAAGAACTTCCTCTTCCTCTGTCCTTCCAGCGGGTCTTCTGGGGGAGGGGTTGCTCTGCTGATTCTCAGGTGTGTGCACCTGGGGGAGCTGCCCCGCCCCCTGCTAGGTGCACGGCTCAGTGGTAGTTGTTGACCCCATGAGGCCTCTGTCCACTGGCAGCCCCTCTCCATCCCAGGCACAGGGTGACACTGGGAGGAACAACAACACTGGCGGTGGCCAGCTCTCCATCTCTGGAGTCAGGTCCTGCAGTAACTACTGCAGTCTCCCAGTCCACACTGGCCTGGGTGCTCCCAGGGCGGCAGGAGGCACTGATCTGCACAGCTCAGGGGTGCCTGGTGGCAGGAGAGTCCTCACTGTCCTGTGGCTTCCCTGCCTCCGCCTGTCCCAGGGGGAGCACAGGATCCTGGGCTGTGTCCCCTGGTGCTCTGGGATCCGGGGCCTGTGCTGCTGGAATCTTGCTCCCACGGCCGCAGCCCCCAAAGGCAGCAGGGTGCAGCCCCCTCCACCGGGAGCCCCCTCCACCGGGAGCCCACCGGGAGCCACTCTGCACTGAGCCCCCTCCACCGGGAGCCCCCCCAAATGACCCCGAGGCCCCACCGGGCATACTCCAGCCCTTTACCAAGATGGGCTCGCAGTGTGCGGTGTGCTCTCCCCCAGGCACCCCTCCTCTGTTAGTGACCCCGGGAGATTGGAGGCTCCATTGGCCCGTCTTGGATCCTGCCTGATTTCCCTGCTGAGCGCCTCTCCATCTGGGAAGAATCTGGGGCAGATTGTTAAAGTTCCTGCTTCTCCTGGCCTGGGCTCTCCTGTCCCGGGCTCTCGCCACCCCCTTTAGCCCAGCTCCTCGCAGGGCCCCTCCCCCACTGGATTCTTTTTTATTTATTTTTCAGCCTTCCTACCTTGTTAGAAGCGCAAACTCTTCTCTCTGTAACATTCCAACTGTTTTCTCTTTAAATCTCAGATCAAATTCATAGGTGTTTCAGATGATTTAAAAGTTATCTAGGTAAGTTGGTGAGACCTGGTGACTTGGGGACCCTACTCCTCTGCCATCTTGCCCCTGTACTTATAGGTTAGATTTATTAAAACAAGTTCATCTGTGAGTGACAGCTCACCCAAAATAACAAATGTTTGTACAAGATAGACATCTTTTTTTCCTCATAATTTCTCTCACCTCTTTGTAATAGGCACAGAGCTCTTTGGGTACTCAGGTGTGTAGGGTGCCTTGACTCCTTCCACCTTTTGCCTGCCATTCCTAGGATATGGCCCTCATGCTTAGGGTTCAAGGGAATATTTTAACAGTATCAAAATGAATGAAATATTTAAGAATATATTTAGCAAAGAAAGTACACAACTTGTACACTGACAACTATAAAATTCCACTGGAAGAAATTAGAGAAGATTTAACTAATGGAAAGACAACTTATATTCATGTATCAGAAGACTTAATATTGATAAGATCAAAATAGTTCCCCAAATTGATCTACAGAGTCAGTGTAATCCCTATCTAAATTCTAGCTGACTTCTTGGCAGAGATTGACAGGCTGGTCCTAAAATTCATACAGGAATTCAAGAGATATAGAATAGCCACTGTAATTTTTTTTTTAAAAAAAGAAGAATCTTTTTAAAATCTCTAAAAAGAACAATCTTTAAAAAGAAGACCGAATTTTGCAGACTCAAACTTCCAAATTTCAATATTTGCTTCAGAGCTACAGTAATCAAGACAATGTGGTACTAACAGAAGGATAGACCAGTGGAATTAAGAGTTAAAAATAAACATTCACATTTACAATGAATTGATTTTTGATAAGTGTACCATGATGATTCAGTTGGAAAGAATATTCTTTTCAGTAAATGGTGTTGATATCCACATGCAAAGGGTTAAGTTGCACCTCTACCTCTACCTCTCACCATATACAAAAATTATTAGATCTAAATCTAATAGCTAAAACTATAAAACTCTTCAATGGAAATGTAGGAGTAATTCTTTCATGACCTTAGATTTAGACATGACACCAAAAGCAAAAGTAACAAAAGGAAAAATAGGTGAATGGGTCTTCATCAAAATTAAAAACTTGCGTATCAAAGGACATTATTGAGAAAGTGAAGAGGCAATCAAACAGAATGGGAGAAAAGATTTACAAATCATATCTCTAATAAAGATTTTGTGTTCAAAATAATATACAAAGAACTCTTCCAGGGATCCCTGGGTGGCGCAGCGGTTTGGCGCCTGACTTTGACCCAGGGCGCGATCCTGGAGACCCGGGATCGAATCCCACATCGGGCTCCCGGTGCATGGAGCCTGCTTCTCCCTCTGCCTATGTCTCTGCCTCTCTTTCTCTCTCTGTGACTATCATAAATAAATAAAACTTAAAAAAAAAAAAAGAATGTGCGAGAGGCAGAGACATAGGCAGAGGGAGAAGCAGACTCCCTGTGGGGAGCCTGTCGTGGGACTTGATCCTAGGACCTGCGGATGGCACCCTGAGCTGAAGGCAGATGCCCATTCACTGAGCTACCCAGGCACCCCTCCCCCAAGTTTTTAATTTTTATTTATTTATTATTTATTTTTCTCCTCAGTTTTTTAAATGGCAAAAGACTTCCATAAACATTCCTCCAAAAAAATACACAAATGGCCAAAAATCACATGAAAAGATACTAACATCATTAACCATCAGAGAAATAAAACTCAAAACCAAAATGAGATCACATTTCATACTCACTAGGATGGCTCTAATGAAAAGATAAAATACAAGTGTTTGTGAGGATTAGAAGAAATTATAACCTTCATATGTTATTGATGGGAATGTGAAATGATATAGCTGCTATGGAAAAGTCTGGCAGTTCCTCAAAGGTTTAAACATAGATTTACCAAGACCCTGCAATTCCACCCCTTGGAATTTACCCAAGATAAAAGAAAACATATGTCCATACAAAAACTTGTACTTGGATGTTCATAGCACCATTATTCATAATAGCCCCAAAGTGGAACAAACCCAAATGGCCATAAACTGATGAATGGGTAAATAAAATGTAGCATAACCATACAATGGAATATCATTTGGTATTTTAAAAAGAAACACTAATACACAGTACAACATGGATGGATCTTGATGCTAAGTGAAAGAAGACAGCCACAAGAGACTACATGTTGTATAATTCTGTGTATTTGAAATGTCCAGGATAGGCAAATACATAGAGACATAAAGTAGATTAGTAATTGCCTAGGTCTAGATACTTGGGAGAGGAGAGTGAATGCTAATGAGTTTTGCTGGGGGATGATGAAAATGTTCTAAAATTGACTGTGTGATGTTTGCACAACTCTGTGAATATGCTAAAAGCTATTGAATTTTATACTTTAAATAGGTGATTTGCATGGTATATCATTTATATTTCAATAAAACTTTTATTAAAAAGAAACAATCCAGCATCTTAACCCAAGGAATTATATGGAAGAAGAATCAGGAAAAAAAGTGATAAGGGGAGCACATCTATGATTTCTTAGGAAAGTTCATGGACAGATTCATTTAATCTGCACAGTTTATGAGATTAGAACTATTATTACCTCCACTTTATCGGAGAAAAACTGAAGCACAGTCCTTTAAATAACTTTCTTACCCAGAAGCAAATAGGTTTAAAAAAAAACAGGCAAAAGAGTATATCCCGTGTATTTGGAAATTAAGAACCCATTGGTTAAAAAAAAATCATAAGAAAATTATAAAATTCTTAAACTGAAAATCAATGAAAATGTTATATATTTAATAATGTTAATTAGAGGGCAGCCCAGGTGGCTCAGTGGTTTAGTGTCACCTTAGGCCAGGGTGTGATCCTGGAGACCTGGGATGAAGTCCCCCGTTGGGCTCCCTGCATGGAGCCTGCTTCTCCCTCTGCCTGTGTCTCTGCCTCTCTCTTTTTGTGTCTCTCATGACTAAATAAACAAAATCTTAAAAAAAATAATAATGTTAAATAAACACTTTTGGTCTTGATCAAAAAGAGCAAACACCCTTCCCCCTATTTCTCCCACAAAGTATAGCCTGGATACTATATATATATATATGACTTTCAAATGGGGACCAGTTAGGAACCTAGGGACTCAAGGAATGACACAGTAATGAGCTCCCTAGGCATACTTTTTGCCTGTGTCTATCAACACAGAAATGCCAGCAGACACAGGCCAAAAAAAAAAAAAAAAAAAAAAAACCCTAAAAAAGCTTTCTCTCTCTAACCATAGAACCAGGAAAGGGGCGACCTAGCAAGAAAACTTTTGGGCAACAACCACTCTGTTCCATCCAAACACCTTGGAAAAGATTTTCATCCCACTACTCAACACACCAGAAAAGGCCAAGGGGAGAGTTGAGTGGTCCCACCACTCAACACTCTCGCCAAGCTTTAATGAAGTGACTCAACGCCTCTGCCAGGTTGGTAAAATGTAAGATCAAGTGGTTAGACTTTCGTCCCAGGCAGACAACAATGAAGTATCTCCCATAATGCCAGTGGAAATCACATGAGGAACTAGAACTTCCACTCCCACCTGGTGGTAAGAAAGAACCCTACCCTGTCTCTCCTTGCTGGAATGGTTTCAAAGAAGGCCTAGTAGAGAATCATGACTTTCACCACCACCTGGTGGCAACAAAGTCCCACTTCCAACCCCAGGGTGTCAATAGAGGCGGAGGGGGGACATCTGGACTTCTGCTCACAACCTGGCCGGAAAGAGGTTGTGTCCATATTCCTCTTAAAGCATGGTGTCAGAGGAAGTCTACTAAGACAAGAATTAAGTAAGATCCAGTGTGTCCTAACATAACACTAAAAATGTTCAGGCTACAATCTAAAATGACTAATGATCCAACAGCCAGGAAAATCTCAACTGGAATAAGAAGACAGTCAGCCGATGCCAACAATGAGGTGCCAATAGGTAAACTAAAATTATCTAAGAAGGATTTTAAAGTAGCCGTTTCAAAATTACTTCAAAACACAATTATGAACATGATTAAAACAAATGAAAAAATAGAAAGTTTAAGCAAAGAAATGGTGTCAATAAAGAAATAAAAAGAAGAATCCAACAGAAACATTGGAACTGAAATATACAGTAACCAAGGTTAAAAAAAAAAAAAAACAAACCTCACTTGATAGGCTGAACATCAGAATGGAGGGGATAGAGAAGGGAATTGATAAACAGAAAGAACAATAGGAATTACCCAGTCTATACAAAGGAAAGGGAAAAAATAAATAGAGCCTCAGGGAACTGTAAAACTATAACAAAAGATCTAACATTCACGTCTTTAGAGTTATGAGAAGAGGAAAAATGTAAGATTGAAAAAGCATTTGAAAAAATCATGGCTGATTTCCTCAAATTTGGCAAAAGGCATAAGCCTACAAATTCAAGGAGCTTAATGAATTCTAAACAGAATAAACTCAAAGAAATTCATGCCACAGCACATGATAATCAAAATTCAAAAAACTAAAAATAAAGAAAAATCTTGACATCAATGAAAGAGCAATGATACCTTATCTATAGGGAAAATCATTCAAACGGCAGTGGATTTTTTTCTTTTCTTTTTTTTTTTGGCAATGGATTTATTATCAGAAATTGTGGGGGATCCCTGGATGGCGCAGCGGTTTGGCGCCTGCCTTTGGCCCAGGGCACGATCCTGGAGACCCGAGATCGAATCCCACGTCGGGCTCCCGGTGCATGGAGCCTGCTTCTCCCTCTGCCTGTGTCTCTGCCTCTCTGTGTGTGTGTGTGTGTGTGTGACTATCATAAATAAATAAAAATTAAAAAAAAAAAAGAAATTGTGTAGGTCATAAGAAAGTGGCACAAAATTTTTTATGTGCTATAAGAAAATAACTGTCAACTTAGAATTCTATAACCAGTTAAAATACTCCTAGGAATGAAGGGGAAATCAAGATATTTTCAAATAAAGAAAAACTAAGAGAATTTGTCACCAGCAGACTTACTCTAAAAAAATAGCTAGTGGAAATTCTTGAAAAAGAAGAGGAATGATAAAAAATAAGAATTTAAAATATCAACAAGGAATAAAAAAATAAGAATAGTAAAAATATAGGCAAATAAAATAGTTTCCTTCTCTTGAATTTTCTGAATTTTTACTTTTGGAGCAAAAAAAAAAAAAAATTACATTATGTGATATGGTTCTCAGTGTATGTACACAAAATACTTAAAATAATTACAAATGGGAGGGAGGAAAGGAATTCACAGGAAGATAAGATTTATATATTGGTAAAATGTAGCCATCAGTAGAGTATGAAAACTCATCTATGTATAAGTATGTAATACTTAGGGCAACCATTAAAACTCTGTAGAAAGAGATATACTCAAAAAATACTCTAGGGTCAGGGGGACAGGGTTAGAGATGCTACTGGTATCTAGTGTTACAGGCCAGAGATGCTGTGAAATGCCCTACAACACACAGTACAGTCCTTCACGACAAAGATTTATGTCAATAGTACTAAGGCTGAGAAGCCCTGGCTTACATGCTTACCAGTGCTGGATATTATCATTCTTTTTAATAACATTTTTTGAAGTTTGTGTTTATGTTTCCTTTTACCTGGTCTCTATGTAGGCAGGGATAATTGGTTTTCCACAATCATCATTGCTTCATCATTCTTTTAATCTTACCTATCCTGTAGTTTGGAAAATGATACCTTATTTTATTTTGCACCTCTTCAGAAGAATGGAGCTGTTTTTACTTCTTATTTTAGGTATTATTTGAATTTTTTATAATGAACCTGTATTATTTTTATAATTTTTTTGACAAGCTATTAAAGATTTTTAAAAAGTACAAATAAATCAAAATGAGATTCTAAAATATGTTCAAATAACCCAAGGAAGACAGGTAAAAGAAACAGAAACAAACAATCCACAGAAAACAAAAATTAAAATGGCAAACTAAAGCCTTAACATATCATTATTTACATTAAATGTAAATGGTATAATTACAGCAATTGAAAGGCAAAGATTGACAGAGTAGAGTCAAACATAAAACACAACCATGAAACTCACTTCAAATACCATATAGATAGGTTAAAATTAAAAGAATAAAAATATATACACTATGCAAACATCAATTAGAAGAAAGCAGGAGTGGCTATGTTATTATCAGACAAAATCATCCTCAGAGCAAAAAAATTACCTGCCTGAAAGGAATTTTATTTTATTTTATTTATTTATTTTTTAATTTTTTATTTTATTTTATTTTTTTTTAAATTTTTATTTATGATAGTCTCACACACACACACACACACACACACAGAGGCAGAGACACAGGCAGAGGGAGAAGCAGGCTCCATGCACCGGGAGCCCGACGTGGGATTCGATCTCGGGTCTCCAGGATCGTGCCCTGGGCCAAAGGCAGGCGCCAAACCGCTGCGCCAGCCAGGGATCCCGGAATTTTAGAAAATGATAAAAGAGCCAGTCTACCAAGAAGACATAGGAATCCCAAATTTGTACGCATAAACCAACAGAGCTGGAAAACATGTAAAGCAAAAATTAATGCAATTACAGTTGGAGAGTGCTCACTTCAGCAGCACATATGCTAAAATTGGAATGGTACAGAGAAGATTAGCATGGCCCCCACACAAGGATGACATGCAATTACATTTGGAGACTTCAACACCTCTCTTATAAACAACTGATAAAACTTCTAGGCAATCAACAAGGATATATAAGAACTTAACACATCATCAACCAACAGGATCTAATTAACATTTATATAACATTCCACCCAATAACAGCAGAATAAACATTCTTTTAAAGTGTCCATGGCAAAAAGATGGCAGTGACAGTGAAGAAGGAAGCCCCTGCCCCTTCCAAAGCTAAAGCCAAGGTTTTGAAGGCCAAGAGAGCAGTGCTGAAAGGTATCCAGAAAAGAAGAAGGAATGGGTGGAGGATATTCACACAACACTCAACTTCTAGTGGCCCAAGCCACTATAGTTCTAAAAGCAGCCAATATATCCTTAGAAGAGCACCCTCAAAAGAAACAGATTTGACTATTGTACCATCATCAACTTCCCCCTGACCACAGTCAGCCTTGAAAATGATAGAAGACAACAGCACACAATGTTCATTGTGGATGTCAGAGCCAATAAGCACCAAATCAAACAGGCTGTGAAGAAGCTCTACAACATTGAGGTTTCCAAGGTCAACATCCAATCAAGCCTGATAAAGGGAAGAAGGCATATGTTCACCTGGCTTCTGACTCTGACACTTTGGATATTGCCAACAAAATCGGGATCATCTAAACTGAGTCCAGCAGGCTAATTCTAAATAGAAACATTTTATCATATACGCAAAAAATAACAAATTATCTGTGGAACATAGAACAAGACCATTCATATTCTGAACCATAAATCTCAACAAAATTAAAAGAATGGAAATCAGAGTGTGTTCTCTGATTACCAAAGAATCAAACTAGAAACCAATAGCAGAAAGATAACAGAAAATATCTAAGCACTTGAGAACAAATAGTATACTTTTAAATAATCCAGGGATCAAAAAGGAAATCTCAAGAAAATAAGAAATACATTGAATTGGATGGAAATAAAAATCTAGCATATCAAAATTTTTGAGATGCTGCTATACCAGTGCTTTTTTTTTTTTTTTTACCACTAAATGCTTACATTAAAAAAAAGGAAAAAAAATCTCAAAACCGTCACCTAATATTAAGAAACTTCATAAAGGAATACAAAATAAGTCCAAAGAATAAAAAAATAAATAAACAACAATAATAAGAGCATAAATCAATAAAATTGAAAACAGAAAAAACAATATAGAAAATCAATAAAACAAGTTGCTGATTCTTTGAAAAGAACAATAATAGTGACACATCTCTAGCAAGACTGGCAAACACCAAAGGAGAGAAGGCACAAATTACTAATACCAGAAATGAAACATAGGATATCACTGGAGATCTTGCAAACATCAAAAGGATGATAAGGAAATAGTATGAACAACTCTACACATAAATTTGGTGAATTAGATGAAATAGAGCAATTTTTCAAAAAACACGAAGTACCACAACTCACCCAATATGAAATAAATAATTTGAGTAGCCCTCTAACAACTATAGAAATTTATAACTTTAAAACTCCCAAGAAAAGAATCCCCAGGCTCACATAAATTCTAGCAAACATGAATTCTAGGTGAAATCTATCAAACATTTTTAAAAGAACACCAAATTTGTAAAATCTTTTCCAAAAAATAGAAAGGAGAACCTTTCTGAACTTATTTTATGAGGTAGTATCATCCTGACACCAAAGTCAGTCCCAAAAAAGACAACTGCAGACAAACAGCTCTCATGAATATAGGCAGAAAAGTACTTAATGAAGTATTATCAAATAGAATTGAGCAACATATAAAAATAGTCATACATCATGAATGATGAGGATTTATTCCAGAGATGCAAAGCTGGTTCCATATTTGAAAATCAATCTATGTGAACCACCATATAAATGGTCTAGAGAAGAAAAGTGAAATGATCATATCAACTGATGCAGAAAAAGCACTTGACAAAATTTATCATTCGAGGATATCAGCAAAAATGTTGAAGAGAGGAATTTCACAAATCTGCCCTTCCATAAAAGCAATTAAAAACTGGCAAAAGCAACTTTTTCAGAATTCTGGAAACTAACTAAAAGCTTACAGTGACAAGGAGAGTGTTTAATCAAAAACAAAAACAAAAACAAAAAACAAACAAAAAAGCCAAATCTCAGTAAGAATAGTGGCTTTGTGGAATTTTTTAAAAAGATTTTATTTATTTATTCAAGAGAATACACAGAGAGGAGAGAGAGAGGCAGAGACACAGGCAGAGGGAGATGCAGGCTTCATGCAGGGAGCCTGACGTGGGACTCGATCCAGGGTCTCCAGGATCACACCCTGGGCTGCAGGTGGTGCTAAACCGCTGAGCCACAGGGGCTGCCCAGCTTTGTGGAATTTTAACAGATCATGGTTACATCCCCCAATCCAAGCCCAGTGGCAGCCTGAAAATAACACCCCACTTTCCTGGTAGTGGCGTGGAGGGGGGCAAAACAGACTTCATTTACAAAGAATTGTAATTAATTGCTTTGACTCACCTGGTAGCTCCTTGGAAGATCAGCTCACAAAGTTTGCCTTAATCTTGCCTACCTCAAAACTCACCCTGTTTATGAACAAGTTAAACACAGAGTTACTGCATGACCCCGCAATTCCATTCCTAGATATATACCCAAGAGAAGTGAAAACCTATGTTCACATAAAAACACGAGTGTTCATAACGGTACTATTCATAATAGCCAAAAAGTGGAAACAACTCAAATGTCCATCGACTGGTGAATGAATAAACAAACTTTGAGATATCCATACAATGGAAAATTATTCAGTCATGAAAAGGAATGAAATATTGACACGTGCTACAACATGAATGAAATTGAAAACATTATGCTAAGTGAAAGACACAAAAGTCACATATTGTGTGGATCCATTTTTATAAAACATCCATATTAGATACATCTATATACAGAGAAAGTAGATCGGTGATTGCGAGGGGCTGAGGGGAAGGAGGAATGGAGAGTGATTGCTTAATGTGTATGGATTTCTATTTAAGGTATTAAGAGAGTTGAGAAGTTGGATGGTGGTGATAGTTACACAGCATTGTGAATATACTAAAAAGAACCTTGAATTGTACACTTTGAATGGTTTAAATAATTAATTCTTTGTTATGTTTTATCTCAATAAAATTTTAATTTTATCTCAATAAAAATAATGCAAAAAACATTCAACACATATTAATGATAAAAATGCTCAGAAAATTCGGAATAGAGTGGCTCCTGGGTGGCTCAGTCGGTTAAGCATATATCTGCCCTAGGCTCAGGTCATGATCTCAAGGTCCTGGGATTGAATCCCATGTCTGGCTCCCTCTCAGCAGGGAGCTGCTTCTTCCTCTCTGCTGTTCCCCCTGCTTGTGCTCCCTCTCTCTCTCTGTCAAATAAATCAATAAAATGTTAAAAAAAATTAGGAATAGAGAGTAGCTTCCTCAATTGATAAAGAATGCCTTCAAAAATCCTATAGCTGCCGTGAAACACATGGTGAAAGACAATGATTTCCTTTTAAGATCCAGAACAAGGCAAAGATGTCTGCTCTTTTTGCTGTTATTCAGCATAATACTGGAATCCTTGCCAGAACGATCAGGCAATACAAACCATACAGATCAAGAAGGATGAAACCAAAGCATCCCTATTTTCAGATGACATGATGATCTACATAGGAAATGCCAAGAAATCTACATAAAAACTCCTAGAACTAATAAGTGAATTTAGCAAGGTCATAGGAAACAAGATCAACATATAAAAATCAATAGTATTCCTATGTACTGTCAATGAACATGTGGACAACAAAAGGAAAAGCAATACCATTACAACCACTCAAAAATAAAAGAGAAATACTTTGGGATAAATATAACAAAATATATACTATACTTTTATGTTAAAAACTACAAAACATTGATGACAGAAATAAAATATTTAAATAAATGGAAAGCCAGCATATCCATGGATTGGAAAATTCAACATAATAAAAGTTTCATTTCTCCCCAAACTGATACACAGGTTTCATGCAATTCTTATTAATATCCCAGTAAGACTTTTTGTAGATATAAACAAAATTTTCTAAAATGTATTTGGAAAGGTAATGGAACTGGAAGAGCTAAAAGGATTTTGAAATAGAGTTGGGAAATAGAAAATTGGAAAGGAGCACTCTATATAATTATTATTATATAGCTACAGTAATCAAGACAGTATAATATGGGCAGAGGAATATACACATAAATCAATGAAACAGAATACAGAACCCCAAAATAGAACGGGTAAGCAAGACTGGCTGATTTTTTTTTTGACAAAGATGCAAAAGCAATTTGATGGAGAAAAGATCATCTTTTTAATAAATGGTGCTAAAGCAATTGAACATCCATAGATAATCAATCAATCCATGAAATGAACCTCGACTTAAGCTTCATAAATTCTATAGAAATCAACTCAAAATCAATGATATATTTATATGCAAAAGACAAAACTATAAAACTTTAGAAGAGAGCATGGGAACAATCCTTGGATCTGAGGCTAGGCAAACGTGAAACCAAAAGCACAGTTCTAAATAGAAAAAAGTTTTAAAACATGTAAAAAAAATGGGGGGGGGGCACTGGGGCGACTCAGTGGTTGAACATCTATCTGCCTTTGACTCAGGTCATGATCCCGGGTCCTGGAATAGTGTCCTGAGTCAGGCTCCCCATAGGAAGCCTGCTTCTCCCTCTGCCTATGTCGCTGCCTTTCTCTGCATGTATCTCATGAATAAATAAAAAAAAATTTTTTTAAAAAGTAAATAAAAAAAGAAAAAAGTCAATAAATTGGACTTCATCGAAATTTAAAACTCTGAGAGACTATTATAAGAATGGAAAACTAAGATATATACCTGGATAAAATAATTGTAAAATATATCTAATAATGGAATTGTATATAGAATATATATAATTTTACATTCTCACCAGCAATGTTTAGAGATCCAGGTTCTCCACATCCTTGCCAGCATTTGATACTGTCTTTGATTGTTTATATTTTAGCTTTTCTTTTCTTTTTCTTTTTTTTAAGATTTTGTTTATTTATTTATTTATTTATTTATTTATTTTTAAGATTTTATTTATTTATTCATGAGACACACACAGAGAGAGGCAGACACATAGGCAGAGGCAGAAGCAGGCCCCTCTCAGGGAGCCTGACGTGGGACTTGATCCCAGAACCCTGGGATCACAACCTGAGTGGAAGGCAGACGCTCAAACCCTTGAGCCACCCAGCTGCCCCATATTTTACTTTTCTAACAGTGCTATTGGCTAGTGATGTTGAACATCTTTTTATGTGCTTATATCTGTACATCCTCTTCAATGAAATATCACTTCATTGCTTTTCTTTATCTTCTAAGTGGATTGTTTGCTTTTTACCATCAAATTATAAAATGGTACAACCATTCTGGAAAATAGTTTGCAATTTCCTTAGAAAACTAAACATATACTTACCATATCATCCAGCAAAAGGACTCCTGGGCATTTATCTCAGGGAAATGATAACTTATGTCTGCACAAAAATGTGTACACAAGTGGAGCCTGGGCGGTTCAGTCTGTTAAGCAGTTGACTCTTAATTTTAGCTCAGGTCATTATCTCAGGGTCTGAGAATCAAGCCCCATGTCAAGCTCTGTGCTCAGCAGATACTCAGCTTGAGGATTCTCTCTCCCTTTCCCTCTGCCCCTTCCCTTTCTCTCTCTCTAAAATAAATAAATCTTTTAAGAAAATATATACACAAATGTTCATAGCAGCTTTATTTGTAATAGTCAAAACTTGAGCCAACTAAAATGTCCTTTAATAGATAAATAGTTTAAAAAAAAAACCCTCTGGTACATCAATACCATGGACTACTCCTCAGCCATACAAAAGAACAAACTATCAATACACACAACAATGCTAATGGATTGAAGGGCATTAGGCCAAGTGAAAAAGATCAGTCTCGGGGGATCCCTGGGTGGCTCAGCAGTTTAGCGCGGCCTGGGACATGATCCTGGGGCGTGATCCTGGAGTCCCCGGATGGAGTCCCATCATCATGGGCTCCCTGCATGGAGCCTGCTTCTCCCTCTGCCTGTGTCTCTGCCTCTCTCTCTGTCTGTGTCTCTCATGAATAAATAAATAAAATCTTTAAAAAAGAAAAAAAAGAAAAAGGTCAGTCTTAAAGATGATGTACTATTCGAGTCCATTTATATAACATTCTCAAAATGATAAAATTATAGAAATGGTGAACAGGTTTGTAACTACCAGGAGTTAGCAATGGTGAGTTGGAGGAAAGTATGACCATAAAAGACTAGCAGGCAAGATATATTGAAAAGTATAAGACAATTATTATATGGTCTCATTCATATGTGGAATATAAGAAATAGTGAAAGGGACCATAAGGGAAAGGAGGAAAACTAAGTGGGGAAAAATTAGAGAGGAAACAAACCATGAGAGATCCTAACTCTGGGAAACAGAGGATTGCAGAAGGGGGTTGGGGGAGAATGCGGTAACTGGGTGATGGGCATTAAGGAAGGCATGCGATGAGATGAGCACTGGGTGTTATACTATATGCTGGCAAATTGAATTTAAATAAATAAACGAATAAATAAATAAATAAATAAATAAATAAGAAAATTATAAGCTCTCTCAAATAAATAAATAAAAATCTTAAAAAAAAATCTCTTTCCAAAATCATGACAATTCTTCCACGGAACAGAAATATGAAACACTCCAGCTTTCCAATGTTACGAGGTTAGTATAACCTTGATAACAAACACAGATAAGAGTACAAGAAAGAGGGGATGCCTGGGTGGCTCAGTGATTGAGCATCTGCCTTCCGCTCAGGTCATGATCCCAGTGTCCTGGGACTGAATCCTGCATCAGGCTCTCTGCTCAGCGGGGAGTCTGCTCGTCCCTCTCCCCCTGCCCCTCCCCCCTGCTCATGCTCTCTCTCTCCCCCCTCATACCCTGTCTCTCGAATCAATAAATAAAATCTTAAAAAAAAAAAGAGTACAAGAAAGGAATACTACAAGCAGCATAATTTCACTTACCAACACAGATATAAAAACCCTAAACAAATCATATGCCAATGAACTACCAATGAACAGAACAGATAAACATCATAACTAAGCTATGCTTATCTCAGCAAGGCAAAGTTGGTTTAATATTAGAAAATTCATGATTTTTATTCACTGATTAAGAGAGAAAAAAATTATCTTACTAAATGCAGTAAAAGCATTCAATGTAATTCAATACCTATTTGGAATAAAATTGCCTAATGATCTAGGATTAAAAGATAACTTAATAAAATTATTTACCAAAACCCAAAAACCAACCAAATACCTAAATCTGAAACATAAGAACTTCACCTTTAAAATCAGATCAGAAAGAACTCAAGGACTATTACCACCTTATGTTAACACCAAACTAAGGATCCTGTTTAAGTAAAAGGAGAAAGAGAACTTATAACGTTTATAGGTTATAACGATTGAAAAGGGGGAAAAATAATCATTATTTGAAAAGTAGTGGATTGCTAACACAGAAAATCCAAGGAGATTAGCTGACAAATAATTAGAGTTAATAGAATAATTGAGGATGGTTGGTTAAAATGGAGAGATCTAAAATTAATTCCATTTCAGGGTGCCTGGGTGGCTCAGTCAGTTAAGGTCTGCCTTTGGCTCAGGTCATGATCCCAATGTCCTGGGACTGAGAGCCGTGACAGGCTTTCTGCTCAGGTGGGTAGCATGCTTCTCCCCCTACCCTCTGCTCATGCTCTCTCTCATTCTCAAATAAATAAATAAATCTTTAAAGTTAAATTAAATTAATTTCATTTCTATACAATAGTAACAGATAGAAAACATGTTTCAAAATATACCACTAAGAAAAGCAAGAAAAGATATATAGAAATAAATCCAATATATTCATTACATTTTTTTGGTAAAGATTTTATTTATGTATTCATGAGAGACACAGAGAGAGGCAGAGACACAGGCAGAGGGAGAAGTAGGCTCCATGCAGGGGCCCTAATGTGGGACTCGATCCCAGGACCCCGGGATCATGCCCTGAGCTGAAGGCAGACACTCAACCACTGAGCCAGCCACCCAGGCATCCCTATATCCATAACATTTATAGAGAAAGTTATGAAGCTTTCCTGAAAGCTAAAGCAACTGTTCTTCCCTAAAATGACAGAAATATGGAGGTTTATTCCCTATACAAATCAACAAGAGGCCTCTGCACTGCAGACAATAGGTACATCGGAAGACAGAAGTACTTGGTACAAACCAAGGAGATAGGTGACCAAATCCCTAAATGCTAAATACTGAGAGTCCACCCCGTCTCTCCCAAGTCCTCCTCTCTGGTTGGATCACAAAATTCTGACAGCCAAACACTTACCTTCCAATTAGATGATCCTCCTCTAATTCCCTCTGGGGAATTCAGCCAATCTATGAAGAAAGACTTAAAGATACTGACCTTAGGGATTACCCCCCAAATGATGCACTCAAATTACTCTACAGTAAAGCTCAAAGTCAACAAGTCCCATTCATGGGGTCAGAGCTTTCAATCAACTTTTAATCCTAGACTTTTAATCATAGGCACTCAAACAAGGTCAAACAAACATCACAGGAAAACCTCTAATACAGAAGATGGAGTCCAAAACAAACAGACCTGTAAACACACAAAGGGATGAAAGCAACCTAAAGGAAATATAATCTATGCAAGGAAAAGAAAACTTTAAAAATAATTATCCTTAATATATTAAAAGAGATTGGAAAATATATTGTATCTATGAAACAAGAATATAGTTCTATTTTTATTTTTATTTTTATTTTTATTTTTTTTAAAGATTTTATTTATTTATTCATGATAGTCACAGAGAGAGAGAGAGAGAGGCAGAGACACAGGCAGAGGGAGAAGCAGGCTCCATGCACCGGGAGCCCGATGTGGGATTCGATCCCGGGTCTCCAGGATCGCGCCCTGGGCCAAAGGCAGGCGCCAAACCGCTGCGCCACCCAGGGATCCCATAGTTCTATTTTTAAAATAGAAAACGAAAATGAACTCTTGGCAAGTAAAAACATAGTAAGATGGTAGCAGAAATGAAACACGCAATAGTGATATTGAAAGACAAAAAAAGAATGATGGTCAGGAAAGAAATGTAAGAAAATGAAAGGACCATACCAAGAGGTATGACATCTGGAAAATACGAGTTACAAAAAGAAAACATATTGAAAGCAGGGGTGAGAAAATCATCACTGAAAGAATTAAAGAGAATTTCTCCAAAGTCAAGGACATGAATTGTCAGATAAAAAGACCCACTTAAAGCAAAGCACAATTGAAGAAAATACACCTACATCAAGGTAACTTCAAAACAATGGGAACTAATGGAAGCTTCTAGAACAGAAAAAAAAAGGTTTTATACAAAGGATCAGCTATCAGAATGGCTTTATCCTTCATAGCAGCAATGAAATCAAGCAAACAATGGAGCCATGCTTCAAAATTCTGAAAGAAAATTATTTCCAGTCTAAAATGCTATACTTGACTAAACTATCATTTTAGAATAGATAAATAAAGGTAAATATGCAAGGTCTCAAAATACTTATTTTCCAAGCACAGTTTCCCAAGAATCTACTAGAGGAAGTGCTCACCAAAATGAGATGACCAAATCAAGACAAAAGAAGATATGAGACACGGGAAATAGGAGATCCAGCGTGGAAAACACAAAGAGAATCCCCATGTAGACAGTGAAGGGATTTCCTGGATGACAACTGTGCATCATCAGACATATGCAACCAGGCCAAATTGGAGCAGATGACCCAATGTGATAGAAATGTTGAGGGATGACATTACCAAGATGCCCACTGCCTTTGCATCTTTTAACCTGAGAACAGCATTTGTGAGTGAACCTGACCAAGATTTTTCTATGTATTTGACAGAGGGAGAGAGAGAGAGAGAGAGAGAGAGAGAAAACAAACAGGTGGAGCAGGAGAGGGAGCAGGTTCCCCGGTTAGCAGGGACTCAGATGTGGGGCTTGATCTCAGGACCCTGGGATCATGACCTGAGCCCCTTGTTTTTCTTATAAGAATACCTAATGGGGCAGCCCCGGTGGCACAGCGGTTTGGCGCCTCCTGCAGCCCGGAGTGTGATCCTGGAGACCCCGGATGGAGTCCCACGTCGGGCTCCCCGCATGGAGCCTGCTTCTCCCTCTGCCTGTGTCTCTGCCTCTCTCTCTGTCTCTCATGAATAAATAAATTTTAAAAAATCTTTAAAAAAATAAGAATACCTAAAATTGAAATTAGGGCCCACCTGGATAACCCAGGATATTTCCTTTTTTCAAAACTCTTAATTATATCTGCAAAGACACCTTTTCCAAATAAGGTCACATGTATAGGTTCCAGGGATTAAGATGTGGCCATATCTTTAAAAAAATTTTTTTTAGATTTTATTTATTTATTCATGAGAGACACACAGGCAGAGACATAGGCAGAAGGAGAAGCAGGGTCCCTGTGGGGAGCCTGATGTGGGACTCTATCCCAGAACCCTGGGATCATGCTCTGAGCCAAAGGCAGACGCTCAACCACTGAGCCACCCAGGGTCCCAAGATGTAGCCATACTTTTGGGGGAGGGTGGTGAGGTAAGGTGGGGAGAGACACCATTCAACCCACTACAAGTAGTTAGCAAATCTCTCAACTCAGTGTTTCTCATATTATAATTAAGATACAGACCACTTCTAATATGAAGCCATTTTCATAGAAAACAGGACAAAACAAAAAACTTATAGTATATTTTGGGTGTGTGTGGAATTTGACAAATTGATTTAAAATTTATGTGGTAGAGTTGAGTCAAGAATAGCACACACATCCCTGAAAAAGAGTGACAATGTTGAGGAATTCTGCTCCAAGTCTTATAAATGTATAGTAATTAAGGTACCATGATATTAGCTCAGAGATGGACAAATGAGCCAAAAGAACACAGTAACAGCTGGCAACACACTAAAACATATAGAGACACTTGACATGACAGAGGCATCACTGCAAACTAATTTAGTTATATGAAAAAAATGGATCTTGGGGCACCTGGGTAGCTCAGTCAGTTAAGCATCCACTTTCAGCTCAGGTCGTGATCCCAGGGTCCTGGGATCGAGCCCTGGTTTGGGCTCCCTGCTCAGCAGAGAGTCTATTTTTCCCTCTGCCTCTGCCACTGCCCCTGCTTGTGCTCTCTCTCTCTCTCTCTGTCAAATTAAAAATTGATGTTTACCTCATGTCAAAATAATCACTTCCAGGTTCATGCAGAAATTTATATAATTGAGCAGCAAAACTTTAATATAATTAGAAAACACAATAGAATGTCTAATGGTCTCAGGAATCCAAATATCCATCAAGAGGAATACAATATTTGTGGACACTGCGATGCACTTCCAAGACTCCCTTCAAGGGAAGACTTGGGGCCTCAGCTGCTGGAGGTGCTGTTGACAGCTGACCTTCAGCTGTCAAGCCCTTCAGGGTCTGCCTCAGCTTCAGAGAACTGCCTCAGACAACGTCACTTTCCTTACTGGGATGGCCACATCCAATGACTGGTCAGCCCAACTTGGGACAACCATGCATGTTCTGAAGGGCCACTTCATTTTATTTGCTCATGATACTGTGAGACAGGAATTTGGTTTCGGCTTAGGTCACTATTTCTGCTCCACATCGGATCTTCTGAGGTCATTCCCTCAGCTGCATTTGGTTGGTAAGTAGGCTGGACTCGAAGGTCCAATAAAGCTTCTTTCATTCACGTGGGGGGCACCCAAATGCTCCCCTGAGTGGACTCAGTCTTACCATTTGGTTAATTAGGACATCCTCACAACATGGTGCTCTGGCAATAATCAGATTTCCTTTTATTTTTTTAAAAAGATTTTACTTATTTATTCATGATAGACATAGAGAGAGAGGCAGAGACACAGGCAGAGGGAGAAGTAGGCTCCATGCTGGGAGCCCGATGGGGGACTCGATCCCTGGACTCTAGGATCGTGCCTTGGGCCAAAGGCAGGTGCCAAACCGCTGAGCCACCCAGGGATCTCCTCTTTTTTAAAAATATTTTATTTATTTATTCGAGAGAGAGAGAGAGAGAGAGAGAGAGGCAGAGGGAGAAGCAGGCTCCATGCAGGGAGCCCGACGCGGGACTCGAAGTAATCAGATTTCTTATATGGTGGCTGGCTTCTAAGAGGGAGCATCCCAAATAGTGAAGTCAGAAGCCATAGATCTCTTAATTCCTAACCTTGTTAGTCACCCAGCATTGCTTCTCATTCATTCTATGAATCAGAGGGCCAGCTCAGATCCAAGGGGAGGAGAAACAGACTCCTCTTGTAGGTGAGGGTAAGATGAGATCACATGGCAAAAGAGCCTGTGGGATGGGAAAGATTTTTGTGGCCATCTTTGGAAACACAATTTATTGTAGCCATCACAATCAAGCAAGTTGTATGCTGTCCAACTCCAGGAGTTACCATTTGCCCGGACCTCAAAGCAAATAGCTCCCCCCACAGTTGTGCAGTACACAGCCAGCATAATCGATCCTCATTGCCCTAGACTGTCTCCCACATATCATGCTGATCACAAAAAGCAAGTCGCAGATGAATACACACTATTTGCATGAAGTTTAAAATGTCAAACTGAAGAGTGCATTATTTAGTGCTACATAAAAATGTAGTAAGCCTATAAAGACAAACAAGGATATAACAAACACAAAATTTAGAAAAGAGCTGGAGGATGTAGTTTTTAAGATCAAAGAGGAATATAGAAACTTCAGTGGTCTTGGTAATAGTCTACTGCTTCAGCGAGATGGTAGATAAATGGGTGTTTGTTACATATCTTACACTCTTTCATACGTACAAAATAATCCATACTCACTCAAGAAAAAACAAAACAATAACATAATAAAATAGAAAAAGTAAAGTTTAGCTCAGGATAGTAGTGGCCTCTGGAATAATGGAAAGGATTCTGCAGAAGAAGGATATACAGGGGATCTAGTAGTATTTCTTAAGTTAGCTTGGCTTGTACTTGTCACATTGTTCTTTATACCTTACAAATAGATTGCATACCTTCTTTTTTATTTTTTTATTTATTTTATTTTTTAAAATATTTTATTTATTTGTTCATGAAAGACACAGAGAGAGAGAGAGAGAGGCAGAGAGACAGGCAGAGGGAGAAGCAGGCTCCATGGCAGGGAGCCTGACATGGGACTTGATCCTGGGTCTCCAGGGTCACACCCTGGGCTGAAGGTGGCGCTAAACCGCTGAGCCACCCAGGCTGCCCATCTTTTTTTTTTTTTTTTTTTTTTTTTATTTGACAGAGAGAGAGAGAGAGAGAGAGAGAATGAGACGGAGCATAAGCAGGGGCAACAGCCGGCAGAGGGAGAGAGAGGAAGAAGCAGACTCCCCGTTGAGCAGAAAACCGGATGTGGGCCTGATCCCAGGACTAGGGATCATGACCTGAGCCAAAGGCAGATGCTTAACTGACTGAGCCACCCACGCACCCTGATTGCATACCTTCTGTTGTTTGTGGCTGTCAGAAGACGTAGACCATAGAATCAGCAGTGGACAGAATGGTGGCCTAACAAGAATTTTTCCCATCTGGCTGTACCTCAGAGAACATAGAGAGAGACAAAGTCTAAACTTCTCATTCTAGAAAGGCCATAGGTAAGCTTATAAGTGAAGAAAAATATTCAGCTTCTCCTTCCAAGTTACAAGATAACATTAAATTCTCAACCAAGAGTGCTAAATATACTAAAAGTTGAGGGGGGGGCGGAATCCCTGGGTGGCTCAGTGGTTTAGCGCCTGCCTTTGGCCCAGGGCGTGATCCTGGAGTCTCGGGATCGAGTCCCACGTGGGGCTCCCGGCATGGAGCCCGGTTCTCCCTCTGCCTGTGTCTCTGCCTCTCTCTCTCTCTCTCTCTCTCTCTCTCTATGTCTATCATAAATAAATAAATCTTTAAAAAAATATTTAAAAAAAAAGTTGAGGGGTACCTGGGTGGTGCAGTCGTTTGGGCACCCGACTCTTGGTTTTGGCTCAGGTCATGGTCTCAGGGTTGTGGGGTCGAGCCCCACATCACTGGGCTCCGTGCTCAGCTCAAAATCTGCTTGGAATGCTTTCTGCCCCTTGTCTCTCTTTCCTTCTAAAATAAATAAATATAAAAATATTTAATAATAATAAAAGTTGAGATGGGAGAGCAAGCATTAAAATTGCGAAAGATACAGATTTCAGTCCTGAATATCATCTGAAATGTTTGAAGATCTCATCATACACCATACTTCTATGAAAAAAAAATTGAGGAAGAGCCCACTGTTCAAGGATCACTCATGGAGTCTGTATCAGGTTAAATACAAAAGACTACTCAAGGGCAGCCCGGGTGGCTCAGGGGTTTAGCGCCGCCTTCAGCCCAGGGCGTGATCCTGGAGACCTGGGATTGAGTCCCTCGTCGGGCTCCCTGCATGGGGCCTGCTTCTCCCTCTGCCTGTGTCTTTGCCTCTTTCTCTCTCTGTGTGTGTCTCTCGTGAATAAATAAAATATTTAAAAACAAAACAAAAAACAAAAGACCACTCAAGACAAGTGAAAGGGGGACCACTTCTGTGTTTAGAATCTTTCATTGTAATTGGAAGAGCCTATTTTATTATTCTTTAGATTCCTAAATTTCTACCTAGCATTTTCAAGAGTCACTCAGTATCAAAGATGGCATAAATAATGCAGTGTTTGTAACATGTTCTCTCTTTTCAGAGAATCGAGATGGTGCTCTAAAGAGGTAGTTTTTAAGAAAACCAGATGTGCACATATGGAACCATTTAGGTCATTTGTTGTGACAGCAAATAAGAAATCGAGTAAGCTATATTTCAACAAAGAAAACTTCTCTGAGCAGGAAGACAAGGACTTTAAAAGACACTGTGTCAGGATGAAATCTCATGGCTTGGTTCTTCACAAAAACCTTAGCTCTGTTTCCTGCAGACTAGTCTACAGATGTACTGGAGTTTATTATGTGAGTTATAGGCACAGGATTTTTCCCAAATATACCCAAACACAGAGGCAAAGGCAAGAGAATGCTTCTAAATTTGTATTTATTTTTTATCTTAATTTTTATTTAAACTAAATTTAGTTAACATATAGCGTATTATTAGTTTCAGCGGTAGAGCTTAGTGATTTATCAATTACATATCACGCCCAGTGCTCTTTCCATCAAGTGCCCTCCTTAATGCCCATCACCCAGTTACCTCATGCCCCCACCCACCTCCCTTCCAGTGACCCTCAGTTTGTTCCCCAGAGTCAAGAGTCTCTCGTGGTTTGCCAGTCTCTCTGTTTTCATCTTATTTTATTTTTCCCTCCCTTTCCCTATGTTCATTTTTAAAGCCATCTTGAGTAAACAGTGTTTGAAGTGTTTTCCTCCCACTTTTCCATTCTTCTAGAAACAGCTCTCCACATATAAGAGAAACTGCTCCTTCTCCCCTTCTACCCAAGTGCTCCCATTGGGTAAGCCAGCCATACTGGTGACTATGTGACCCCATGACCTCATAGCCCTCATTCCCCTTTTAATTGGAACTTGGGAAACAGTAGCAGTCCTTCTCAGGGAGCAAACCTGGTCCCAACCTCCATAATATCTCACCTGGATTATTGCATTAGGCAACTTGCGAATTTATCACGTGTCAGTCCAATCAGTGAGCTCAACCTCAAGTAATTTAACATATTTGAATTTTCGAACCCGCAAAAATGTTAAATATCACAGTTTGCACTTTGCTTCACTGTTTTAAATTTTAAAAACAAATACAGACTCCAAGTGATGAACCCAGAATAATAGAATTGAACCATCCCATCTTCTTTTTTTTTTTTTTTTTTTACCATCCCATCTTCTTCTGGTTCATAATTACTGTGCTATCATCGCTTATTTCTTTTTTAAAAGAAAAAAAAACTTATTTATTTATTTTAGAGAGAAAGAGTGAGAGAGCAGCGGGGAGGGGCAGAGGGAGAGGGAAAGAAAAACTTAAGCAAGACTCTGTGCTGAGTGCCGAGCCCCACGAGGAGCTTGATCTTATGACCCTGAGATCATGACCTGAGCCAAATCAAAGAATTGGACACCTAATAGACACCTAACCTGCCACTCAAGTGCCCCATCATAGTTTTTAAAAAATATTTTATTTATTTATTCATGAGAGACACACAGAGAGAGGCAGAGACATAGGCAGAGGGAGAAGGAGGCTCCCTGTGGGAAGCCCGATGCAGGACTTGATCCCAGGACCCCGGAATCATGCCCTGAGACAAAGGGAGACACTCAACCACTGAGCCACCCAGGTGCCCCTTCCCTGACTATTTAAATCACGACATTCCCCCCCACCCCCATCCCCACTCCTGATCCCCCTTCTATGCTTGATCTTTTTCTTCCATAGCATTTATTACTTTTTAATATACTATAAAAGACTGCTTTTTACTTTTGTATGCTGCCTGAATTTCCTCCCCCAGAATATGAAAAGAAGTTTTTTTTCTTGTTGTTCTTCCAGCATCTAGAACAATGGCTGGCGATATAATAGGTGCTCCATAGATACTTGTTTTGTGACTTGGATGAATGAAACGTGGGAAGATGAGAGCTGGCAGCTGAGTCATCCGTGGTCTGGTCTGGTGGAAAAGCCTGTCTGGAAGAGGAAATCTGATACAGAGAAACCAGTACTCTCTACCGTAGTGGGGCAATAGCCTCGGTCCCTGTTTCTCCCAGAAGCCAGCTGCATCTCTGCCTTTACCAGAGTTTTCTACATGAACCAGCATATCCTTCATTTTGCCTCAGGCGGTTCCAGGTGTTCTTCCATCATTTGCAACTACAAGAGTTGTAATATGTGAGCGTTCTTTGCACAGACACATACAGGGCAAATTTTCATTTGCAGCCATTTGAAATCTCTATGTTCACCAACTTTGTGCAAAGCAGGATGCAGAGACAAGGCAGGGTGTGTGGCCTCCTGCCTCCTGCTGTATCCCGTCCAGCCCTTTGCTGATCCAGCTCTATAGCCATGCCCACCTCAAGCACCTGACCTCTAGTCCCTCACATATGTGACTGTATTGTCCCACCTGCTCTTTCTACCACAACACCACTAATACTATCTTGTGGGTCAGAAATTGATAACAAAGAATGAGGAAACCAAGGATATTGTGACACATTAAGAACATTTTCATGACACACCAAAGTGTCCCAACCTGCTCATTGGGAAACAGCAGGCCAGAAAAGCATCGCCTAGGCTGCTCCCTTTGCAAAACAGCCAGCCAGTCAAATGAAAAGGGATTCAGAAGATTTAAGAGACATATTTATTGCAAGTTTAAAAGTCTGAGTGAAGACAGACAATGTGACAAGAGACCCAGTCTATAACTTCTTAGCCAGTGGGGCTGCACACTCACATACCAGGACTGTTAATGAGCCCCATCATTCGTGCACCCCATCATTCGTTTAACAAACATGAGCTGGATTCTGTGTTTGCATCAGACACTGCCAGCTGCCAGGCCATGAAAGGGCTCCCAGTCTAGAACGAGAGGCAGAGGCAGACACAGAAGCAGACACACAAAAATAGAGTGGTAAAGAAGTACAGGGTGCAGGATATTTTGTAAGCACTGTGGAGCAACAGCAACTTATCTTGTTTGGAGAGCCCAGAAAAACATTTTAGAGATCATGTTTGGAGATTAATTATATTTTCTTAAATTTTATTTATTTATTTGACACAGAAAGAGAGAGAGAGAGAAAAAAAAAGAGAGAGAGAGAACAAACAGGGGGAGGGGCAGAGGGAGAGAGAGAAGCAGACTCTTATTCTCATTTTTATTTTTTTATTTTTTTTATTATTTTTTTTATTCTCATTTTTAAAAAAGATTTTATTTATTTATTTGAGAGCACAAGCAGGTGGGGAGAGAGAGCAGCACACTCCCCACTGAGCAAGGAGCCCGACCTGGGGCTCAATCCCAGGACCCTGGGATCGTGACCTGAGCTGAAGGCAGACACTTAAGTGACTGAGCCACCCAGGCTCCCCGTTCTGAGATTAATTTTATTTTTTTATTTTTATTTATTTATTTATTTTTAATGATATACTTTTTAAAAAGGTTTTATTTATTTATTCATGATAGACATAGAGAGAGAGAGAGAGAGAGACAGAGACAGAGACACAGGCAGAGGGAGAAGTAGGCTCCATGCCAGGAGCCTGACGTGGGACTCGATCCCTGGACTCCAGGATCCTGCCCTGGGCCAAAGGCAGGCGCCAAAATACTGAGCCACCCAGGGATTCCCCTGAGATTAATTTTAAAGGATGAGTGGAAGTTAGCTCAATAAACCAGGGGAAGGACATTCTAAGAAGAAAGGCAGCATGAGCAAAGGCATGGAGCACTTTAGTGCAGCTGGGGTACCGTTCCTATTGAGATCCCATAAATAGACATTCTGGACTCCTTTGTGTGCTGAATTTATGAATTATGGGATACAACATAGAAATTCTTAGATCCGAAAACAAGCTAGAAGATTCTGTTCAGAAGTGGCATTCAGGGATCCCTGGGTGGCGCAGCGGTTTGGCGCCTGCCTTTGGCCCAGGGGCACGATCCTGGAGACCCGGGATCGAATCCCACGTCGGGGTCCCAGTGCATGGAGCCTGCTTCTCCCTCTGCTTGTGTCTCTGCCTCTCTCTCTCTCTCTCTGTGTGACTATCATAAAAAAAAAAGTGCCATTCAGTTCAACAACATTTATTAAGCTCTTTGTGCTAAGCACTGTGTGAATGCAAAAATAAGACATTGGGGCACCTGGGTGGCTCAGTGGTTGAGCATCTGCCTTTGGCTCAGGTTGTGCTCCTGCGGTCTTGGGATCGAGTTCCGCATCAGGCTCCCTGCATGGAGCCTGCTTCTCCCTCTGCCTATGTCTCTGCCTCTCTCTGTGCCTCTCATGAACAAATAAATACAATCCTTAAAAAAAAAAAAAAAAAAGAGGAAGAAGACATATTCCAGTCCTTACCAAGCCTACAGGCAGATGAGATGAGTCCACAAATGACTGGCATAATCAACAAGGATACAAGATATAAATAAAGGGAAGAAGAAAGGAGAGTGTTGGCAGGATCTTGAACTTGGACACCTCTTATGCACTATCTGTGCATTTTTTTCTGTGTTATTTCACTCAATGCTCATATTAATCCTACAAAGTAGCCTTTTTTTCTTATTTTATGGATGAGAAAAACTGAGGAGTCCATGGTCACACAACTGACAAGGGAAGGAATACCACCCTGCTAGACTCCAAAGTCCACGCTCTTCCCTTACCACCTGCCAGCCCCCAAAGCACCATAACAGAAACATGAAAAGAATATTGCCAATGAGGGATTTGAAGAGAGAGCAAGGGTTTCTGGGTTGAGGAATCAGGGGAAAATTTATGGAATAGGTGATGTTTGAGGGAGATCATGGGGGAGTTTTAACTGGCAGAAGATTATAGGGAGGGTTTCTAGGTGGAGGAAACAGCAAGGTCAAGGGTTCCAGGGTCTGGGAAAGGCCCAAGGACATACAGGGTATATTTTATCTCAGTTTTCCCAGGAAGCAGACTCTGAGATAGAGGTTTGCATTCAGAAAATGTCTTAGGGAGTCATCGAGATCAACCTTTGTGGGAGAGTGAGGGAAAGAGGATAAGGAAAAAGAGGGTGTTGGGCTACAGTACAGTCACCAAAAAAAGGCTTTGCCAATTTCATGAATTGTTCTGAAGGTGGAATGACTATTCAGAGTTGTCTTGCTTTGAGACAAGGGGGATAGACCTTTATAGACCTGCTTTGTGCCTGTCATTGGGTATAGGATCTCCCCGGGAAGGGAATGTGAATCTTGGGTGAGGTGGCCCTCTTCATTGGAGAGCAATCCCCAGAGAGGGACTCATATGAAAGCCAGCATCCACCAACACTCCCAGCAGCTGGGGAAGTGAGTAACTTGGTCCTGAAAGGAAAATTCTGGGTGAAGTTCACTTACAGGAAGGGTGTCCTGGGCAGCAAAGTGGGGTGATCTAGCAAAAATGAGAGTGTAAGACTAAGGAAAGAATGGAGTTGGAAAGCCAAGAAGGGGGTGGACATTGAAGGCCACATGCTGTGTTTTGTAAAGAACAAAATGTAAGAACTGCATTTTACATGAGGCAAGGCCACGGCTAGAAGCCGGAGCTATCATAATGCATGGGACATCTGAGGATAGGCAGAACCAAGAGGAGAACGAATGGTTTTTTCCCACAGTCCAGGTAGAAGGTGAAGAGGGGAGAAGTGAACAGATGGTCAGAGTAATAGAAGGAAGGGAGGGAGGAGACAGAGGATTTGAAGTCACACAGACATTGCACATTAAGCACTTTCTACAAAAGGCTTATGAGACTGAAAAGGAGATAATACTTTACTATAGTACAACTGTTCAGTGGAATGTTATCCAGATTTTCTTTTTTTTTTTTTTTTTGGTAAAGATTTTATTTATTTATTCATGAGAGACACAAAGAGAGAGAGAGGCAGAGACACAAGCAGAGGAAGAAGCAGGCTCCATGCAGGGAACCTGATGTGGGACTTGATCCCAGGTTTCCAGGATCACACCCTGGGCCAAAGGCAGGTGCTCAACCGCTGAGCCACCCAGGGATCCTCATTATACAGATTTTCAATGTAAAGTCCACGTAGACAGGGGTTTTTATTGCTTTCCCAGCATCTGGAACAGTACCTAGCTCAGTGGTTGAGCATCTGCCTTTGGCTCAGGTCATGATCCTGGGGTCCCGGGTTTGAGTCCTGCATCAGGCTGGTACACAAGTATGTGTACCAGTCGGCTTTGGCTGTGACCATGCTGAGTCACAAAAATCCCCAAATCTCAATGGCTTACCACAACAAATGTTTATTTATTGCTCACTGTTCTATACTCCATGGAAACAACATTGCTCCAGGCTGTGGGTTGGCTTGGTCTGCTCCATGTGTCTTCCTGTAACAGGGACCAGACTAAAGAATATGAGAGACATACTATGCTTTTTAGCAGGAGCCCAAGAAGTCTAACAGAACTTGCAATGCCTCTAAAAGCTTCTGCTAGGATCTAGCACACTGTCACTTCCACCAACCACATGCCATCGGCCTATGCAAATTATATGAGCAAGCTCCACATCAATGGGATAGGGAAACAGACTCCTCCCCTGAAGAACTGGGGAAAGGAGAGGGAATATTTGCTGAACAACAATAAAATCCACAGTAGTGCTCAATAGATATTTTTAGAACGATTGTATGAATAAATCTACACGTACTGATATGGAGAGATCTATAACACATCCCCATGAAGTGAAAAAGGCAAGTCACAAAGCAATACATACACTACGATCCAATTTATAAACACATACACACCAAAAATAAAAACCATATACTGATCTATGCACATATTTTTTCATAAATGCATACAGAAGTGGCTGGAAGTGGATCCACTAAACAGTTAACTTCCGCAAAGGGGAGTAAGATTGGGTATGAATAAAAGGGAACATTGGCTTTTATATCATTTGAAATTTCTTTCACGACAAGAAAGTATTTGTGCTTAATTTCTATGTTTTTTTTTAAATACATTGTAAAAAAGAAGAAAAAAAATAAGTCAATGTCCATTGTGAAGCTTCTCACACAGTCTGGATTGGAAAAATGTCAAATGAGCAATTTGGAGGAAGGAAGTTAATGTCACAGTAAGAGTGACAAATTAATAATAAAATGTGCCCTAACTCTTATAATTGTTCAGTTACTGCTCTGACATTTAAAAAACATTACAACCTTTGTGGTAAGTGCCTTTATCTGGCTTATGAAATGATTGTGAAATGAGTTTGACAGTATCTTACACTTAGATTGTGTAAAAAAGAACATTTACTTAACCCATGCCATGTACCTAGTAGATATGCAGCATTGTTATACTTAATAAACAAAAATCCTGGCAAGTCTATTAATAGTTTAATATTTGCGATTCACGTAGGAATATCAAGTCTCTTAATGAAGAGAAATCTTCTTTAAATGTCATTCTTTATCTGAAGATGCTGCAGGAAGCCATATTATAAAATAAATCAGACATTTTATTTTCTACCTCTTTCTCTAGAACCTTACATCTTATCAAGGTCGTCATGGTTAAAAACTTTCTGAAAGACGGAATCATTTTTGTCAGGTAGCATTTTAGAACATATTTCCAAGGCTGCCATAGCTTCCCATTGCTAACATCTAAGCAACCACAAAAAGGATTGTGAAGTTTGGTGGCTGAGGTCTTGGGGAAAAAGCAGGCAAGTCCATCAGCCATCAAACTCTCATTGGTTACTGACACAGTGCATCCAGAATCTTCGATGAGTGAAATACATTTCAAAGAACTTGAGCTCTGCTCCTCCCTCAAGAGAAAACAACAAATACATAATCTAAAGATTTGGTGTTTGGGGATCATCTTTAGGGTGGTTCTTTGCTGCTAATCATTTCTGTTTGGGATGTGATGATTTTCAATTCAATGGGTTCAGAAATTCAAATGTGTTAAATGACCCAAGGTTGAAGTCAGTGACTGGACTAACTTGTGATAATCAAATTCACAGGAAGTTCACTTGTAAACCATGGAGACGCCTGGGTGGCTCAGTGGTTGAGCGTCTGCCTTCGACTCAGATCGTGATCCCAGGGTCCTGGGATTGAGTCCCACTTTGGGCTCCCTGCAGGGACCCTGCTGCTTCTCCCTCTGCCTATGTCTCTGCCTCTCTTTGTGTCTCTCATGAATAAATAAATTTTAAAAATCTTAAAAAAACAAAACAAAAAAACCCCAGACCCATGAGTTTATTTATTTGCACTACCTGACCAAATACCTCCCAGAGTATGGGGTTCGCCTGCTGTATGTACTCCCTTCCCAGAGAAGAGAGGCTGAATTAAATCCAAATGATTAGTTGACAAACACTAGATTCAAGAAGAGGGAACTGTGTGCTTTAAATAAAGGTTATTGATTTGTGGTACCACGATGACTTCAGTCCTAATGAAAATATCTGCTTGGCTGCTTTTATACCTCGGTTGGCCCATGAGAGCAAGCCTCTTCCTTGATGGTGCCAGGGGACCCTGAAAAACTATTCTCATCAGCTCCTTGTTAAGGATTTAGTTCCTGTGTGAGCCTGTGGCTATTAGGGGCGTCCTCAATTGCCAATCAGTCTTGATTTCCAATTACATTAGTGAAGATGGACTTTTTCAATTGAGAGTATTAAAAAGTTAAAACTCAAACTAGATTAAGCAAAAAATGTTCAGTTATTAACTCATCCCTGAACCAAATATTGTGGCCAAAGGGATAAAATGTGCTGATTGTCCAGGCCTGGGTTTTTCAACCACCCCTAGGATGAATCCTACCTCTAACAAATCATAAGGATGGAGGGAAGACAGAGTTTCTCCAATTGAAGAAAGATTGGATGCTGGGCAGGCAAATCATCATTATTATCAATTATCATCATCATCACCATCCACTATACCAACTTTGTGCTTGAGATTCTTGGCCACACTCCCCTTCCCAACTCAGAATCACTTTCAGTGGTTAGGGGAGCATTGGCACCGATCACTAGTACAGTGATGGATTGTCGATTCCCTCTGGGAGAAAAATAAGAAGCACAAAGCAGAGAGCATTGGTGTAGGCTAAAGACTTAACTTCATTTTGACAATTTTAAGATTTATCTTTCTATTTGCCTAGTAGCCCATTTGATGCTTCACCTAGTTCCTATTATCCCAGAAGCTCAATCTCCAAAAGATAACATGACAACTTAATGTAACAAAGAATAATTATAAAAGTCTTGTGTGCATTGATTTAAGGATTACAATTTTGGGGCAGTCCGGGTGGCTCAGTGGTTTAGCGCTGCCTTCAGCCCAGGGTGTGATCCTGGAGACCCGGGATCGAGTCCCACGTCAGACTCCCTGCATGGAGCCTGCTTGTCCCTCTGTCTGTGTCTCTGCCTCTTTCTCTCTCTCTCTCATAAATAAATAAATAAAATCTTTAAAAAAATGTAAGGATTACTATTTTGATTTTAAAATGATGGATTCAATATGATATATGCCTGGTGAAGACAGTAGGAATTAGGAAAGGCAGACAGAATTATGAGAATCAAGGAGTCTGGCCCATGATGTGGGGGACCAACTCACAGCAAATATAATAAGCTAGTTCCCTCAGTATTTGGGGCTAGAGTTTAGGGCTGGAAGAGAAGGAGCTCTGTAACTATGGTTACAAACTTGGTTCCAATCTAGGCTTTGGCACGCCCTAGTAATACAGCCTATGACCAAGTTACTGAAACGTAATAAAATTTCCTGAGCTCTGACTCTGTATCAAGCACTTGCATACATAATCTTAAACTTTAGAAGAACCTGGAGGGGTGTGTATGAGTCAGTCTCTCAATTATCAAATGCTGCCAATGAGAAGACATCAGTTTAATAGCAACTTCATAGGGTGAAAAACACTTTTCAAGACAGTAGTTATAAGACGCATCTCAATTTCAAACATTAAAACAAGAAGTGAAAATAAAAGGCTCCTTAGAACACAAGAAAATGGAGTAGTGAGTATCCCATTTTACATATGAAAAAGGTGAGGGTTAGGAAGCCTTATCTGGCCAAGCACACATGGCTTAGAAGCAGTGTGAAGAAGAAAAGAAGAGAATGATCTGACCAGCCAAAGCTCCTGCACCACCGCATCCTGGCCTCCAGTTCCTAGGGCCCAAGAGAAGGCGGATGGTGGATGCTAAAGGAGATAAAGCCAAAGTGAAGGATGAGCCACAGAGAAGATCTGCAAGGTTATCTGCTAAACCTGCTTCTCCCAAGCCAAAGCCCAAGCCTACAAAGGCCCCCACAAAAAAGGGAGAGAAGGTACTCAAAGGTCAAAAGGGGGAAAGCTGATGCCGGCAAGGATGGGAATGACCCTGCCCAAAACCGAGATGCCCCAACAGATCAGGAACAGAAAGCTAAAGGCACTGGACACGCCAAGTGAAACATGTGCATTTTTGATAACTGTGTACTTCTGGTGACCACACAGTTTGAGATACTATTTTTTATCAAGTTTTATGAAAATGTAGAAACTTGTTTTGCTTTTTTTTTTTTTTTTTTTTTAAAGCTGCGTTAACCAGCACCCAGAACACTTCGTTGTTGTTTTGGGGGAAGAGTGTATTGTTACTAATAGAATATCTCTGGAGCTAGATGATACAAGGGGAAAAACATCTTTCCCTTCTAGTTTCAAGAAACTTCCTCTTGGTTCTCAGGAAGGGGGATTCTTTGATGTTAACACACATGAGCCACCTTGGCACAAATGCCTTGGTGGTGTGGAAAGACTAAGATTCATTTTTTACATCCTTTTCTCCCTCTCTGCCTTCAGCATAGATTTGACTCCTTTAAGCCCAGAGGCCTGTTGGAACCTGACCCCAAGACATGGTTCCCAGTATGTCAGGCAATCTGGAATTTACATTGTCACCACTGAGATGGCATCCCTCATATGAGTTCCTTTTTTAGTTTGTGGATCTTCGGATTGGCAATTCTACTATTCTCATTTCATTTCCTGAAAGTCAGGGTCGGCTTGTGAAAAGTTGTTAAACAACATGTTAAATGTGAGCTGTCAACCCTCCCTCTAAACTTTCTCTGTTCAGAGAATCACACAAAGACTTCACTAGGTTTCATAGTGGCTTTCTGCTTTTGGTAGTCCAAAAAGGGAATTTGAAAGTTGTTGTATACTGTTAATGATCGTCTGCCCATGGCCTGCCTGAAATACCATGATTGTTTGTGAAAAGTATCTTTATTTTTTAAAGGATTTATTTATTTATTTGAGAGAGAGAGAGAGAAGGAAAGCACAAGTGGGAGGCGCAGAAGGAGAGGGAGAGAGAATCTCAAGTAGACTCCACACTGAGCCCAATGCGGGGCTCAATCTCATGACCCTGAGATCACAACTGGAGCCGAAACTGTGAGTCGAATGCTTAACCAACTCTACCACCCAGGTGTCCTAAAAAGTATCTTTAAGAAGGCTGGATACATTGCATTAAAAGCTATAATAAAGGCAAGTTAGACAAAGGGAAGGAAAGTAATCATAGCACATAATAAGATTAAGTCAGTTGAGTGGCGTTACCTTGTACTAAGGAAAGACGTTTGGCATGAAATTGGGTAGGTGATCACACCCTGCCTTTGGCTCAGGGGGTGATCCCAGGGTCCTGGGATCAAGTCCTGCATGGGGCTCCCTGCAGGGAGCCTGCTTCTCCCTCTGCCTGTGTCTCTGTCTCTCTCATGAATAAATAAGTAAATCTTTTTTTTTAAAGATTTTATTTATTTATTCATAGAGACACAGAGAGAGAATGAGAGGCAGAGACACAGGCAGAGGGAGAAGCAGGCTCCATGCAGAGAGCCTGACGTGGGACTCGATCCAGGGTCTCCAGGATCACGCCCTGGGCTGAAGGCGGCGCTAAACTGCTGCGCCACCGGGGCTGCCCTAATTAAGTAAATCTTAAAAGAAAAAGGCTAGATATAGTTTAAAAAACAAAATGAAACAATATCACACAGCTTATTTCTGAAGTTGGAGCCAGAAATCGAATTCAAATCTGTTTGATTTCCACTCATCACGCTACCTTCAATATCATAGCTCCTTGGTTTCCTCATGTATAAAACAGGGATGGTAATAAGTGCCTCCCAAAATTGTCATGAGAGTCAAACAGTATCTGTGAAACCATAAGTGCCTGGAGTTAACCAGTGGTATTATTCTTTTTTTTAGCAACCAAACAACCATAGAAATGTACCAAGTGAGTAGTAAAGAAGAAAATTAAGGGGGCTGAAGATTGACAAAATAGGAACCATGCAGACTTTAAATTAAGGTGATTTCTACCCTAGGCAGGACTTCTTTTAAATTGCCTTCTGGGAAAAAGGTCAGTCCCAGGATATGGAAAAGCCATATTATAAATTTGGGCTCCAAGTGGTTGAGCTGTGGGTACCAGGTACCCCATTAAGGTTGCTCAAATAGCCAAAGACTTCCTTTGCCAAGACTCACCCAGATTAAACAATGACATTTTTCCAACTTCACTTGATAAAAATCAATCTCTTTATTAAAATGTTTAAACACAACTAAATGGAGAGTCAAAAAATATAGAATGGATAAGGTCTGAGCTAAAGAAGGTCTAAATTCTGAATCGAATAGGATTTTTCCCACTATCCCTTAATTGTTTCCATTCCTAATCCCCGTATTCTTTTACTCCCATGTTCCACTTTAGGAGGAAATGCTCACCTACCTAATTGCATGCCAAATTTCTTTCCTTAATACAAGATAAGGCCACTCAAATGACTCAATCTTATTATTTGCTATGATTACTTTCCTTCCCGTTGTCTAAATTGCCTTTGTTATAGCTTTTAATGCTGTTTTCTCCTGGTCTGTTTAAAGTGACTGTGCTCCTTTAGAAAGGACAGGCAATAAACTTTTCTCATTAGAAAAGCCATGCACTAAAGATTTCCAACTCCCGGCTTCCCTTGTCTTTCAAAACTCTGGTCATTCTCTGACCTGAGGAAATTCATTGGGCTTTCGTTATGGTGAGTATGTCTGTTAGTTTTGGAGGACTCCCATAATAAATTATCACAAACTAGGTGGCTTACGACAATAGCAATGTATTCACTGGGGTCTCCTGGGGGGCTCAGTTGGTTTAGCATCTGACTCTTGATTTTCACTCAGGTCATGATCGCTGGGTTGCAGAATCAAGCCCCATATTGGGTTTGCATGCTGGGCATGGAGCCTGCTTAAGATTCTCTGTTTCCTTCTCCCTCTGGCTCTTCCCACCCTGAAAGAAAGAAGAAAGAAAGAAAGAGAAAGAAAGAAAGAAAGAAAGAAAGAAAGAAAGAAAGAAAGAAAGAAAGAAAGAAAGAAAGAAAGAAGAAAGAAAGAAAGAAAGAAAGAAAGAAAGAAAGAAAGAAAGAAAGAAAGAAAGAAGGAAAATATTCCCTCACAGCTCTGGAGGCCAGGAATCGGAATGAAGTGGGCCATGCTCCACTGAAGTTTCTAGGGAAGACTCCTTCCTTGCCTCTTCCAGCCTCTGGTTGGCTGCCAGTGTTCCTTGGCATTCCTTGGCTGTGGACACATCACTCCAATATCTGCTTCTATTTTCACATGGCCTTCTTCCACATTTGTCCTCTGTGTTTCTCCTCTTCTAATAAGGACATTTCTTTTTAAATTTAGGGCCCTCTCAGTTAATCCAGGATGCTCTCATCTCAAGATCCTTGATCATATCTGCAAAGATCCTCTCTCCAAAGAAGGTCATATTCAAAAGTACTGGGATACTAAAATTCACATGTATCTTTTTGAGGGGTTCCCATTCAACCCCTGATGTTAACTAATAACCCTTTAAATCCTATAACTACTTTTCTCTTTTTAAAATTCTCCTGCATTTAAAATTTCCTGCATTTAAAAATTTCCTGCATATATCCTGCAGTATATATTTCCCATGCCATGGAATTAAAAAAAGACATTAAAAAAAAGATTTTATATGTTCATTTGACAGAGAGAAAGAGTGTACACAAGCAGGAGGAGGAGCAGGGAGGAGGGAGAAGCAGTCTCCCTGCTGACCAGAGAGCCCGATATGGGGCTTGATCCCAGGACCCTGGGATCATGACCCGAGCCAAAGGCAGATAGATGCTCAACCAACTGAGCCACCCAGATGCCCCCAAAAGAAGACATTTTAAGTGTATAATACTTTAATGTCTGCTAGTTTCCAATATTTGAACAACACTCGGGAGTTTACAAAGTTCCTTTCCATTTATATCTTCTTAGGTGTAAGGAGCAATGCTGGGTGACAGGTCTAACAAATATTATCACTCTAGAGATCCAGAATCTGAGGTTCAAAGACTGGTCCAAAATCTCTTGTCACTGCAAGTCAGGGTTTCTTGAATCTTCATCTTTTTATCATATATCAGATAAGAAAAGTTCAGTTTTTTCTTAAGATTTTATTTATTTATTTGAGAGAGAGAGAGAGAGAGAGCAAGAGCAGGGTGAGAGGCAGAGGGAGAGGGAGAGGCAGACTCCCCGCTGAGCAGGGAGCCCAATGTGGGGCTTGATCCCAGGACCCCTAGATCATGACCTGAGCTGAAGGCATATGCTTAACCGGCTGACCCATCCAGGCACTCGAGTTGTTGTTGTTGTTGTTGTTTTTCATTTTAAATACATATAGAACATGTTCGTCTTGAGCATTAATCTTGACAGGAATGAGAAGCCCCACTAGCATTTAATCTTTAGTATTTAATTATCCCACTCAATGCAACAGAATCTAACACATGTTTTTGGAAAACATTTATTTGTGGTCATCTGGTCAAACATAACGTCTGCTCTCCGGCAACTCATTCTTATATAGTTATCTGGCTAGGATCAGAATGGTGATAGTCTGTGAGTGGTTTTCATGAGTATCTTCTCTCCTTCTGAAACTGAGGGTGTTTTAGATTGCCATAATAGAATAAAGTAGAACCATGGTGATAAATAGATGAGCTTGGTCTTGTAGGAGGGCTTCCCAAAGAGTGGCCAAAGAGGGTCACTTTACAAAAGGCACAAAACAAGGGCCTTCTTCCTTTCAGAAGGACTCTGAGTGCTAAAAAGCTGGCATGGAGGTAGAAAAATAAAGACTATTATTTTCCCATGAACTTGAGAGAGAACAATGTACAATCGTCATAAGTAGTGTAACCTTTGGACCTCTCTGGAATGCAATATCCTTTCCAAGTGGGCAAACCCTTGATGGTGTTGATTCGGTTTTGTGTTTGCTTCTAATAATAAAAGGGAAGTGGGAGATTTCTGGTGGCAGGCAGCCTAACCATTCATCTACAGATTTGGTATGTGTGTATGTATTTACTTTGAATTATGTAAGTTATTCTTGTTTAATCATTTATATTGACTTTAAAGAAGGAAACAGTACCTATGCGAACAGTTACATTTATCATGCACCATGTTCAGAGATTGCTTCAGACGTTTCCCATTTCAAAGAAAACAGTGATTTGTCTAATCTCAATCAAATCCAATGTGCATGGAACAGAAGATCACAGAGCTACAGATGAAATAAATAGCACTTGCTGGGGCCTTTGAGAGGCACATAAATTATGAGGCGGGAAGTTCTTCAGTAAATATGATGCAATGCATATCTTCGTGTGCTGTCTGTTCTATGGGTGCCTTCTCCCGCCCTCTGTCTCTCTCTCTCTCCCTTTGTTTCTCTCTCTCCCTCTCTACCCCTGCCCCCTCTCTGTCTCTCTGTGTGTCAGCAGGCCAAAAGGCTCCAGACTCACTGCCAGCCTACATTTTGGTAGTCTCCATGTGCACAATGCCATACTCTAAGATCCTTTAAGAGGACAAGATGAACTCCTAAACACAGTTATTATCACAGCCTGCGACCTGAAAGGAATATTCTATGATGATCAGAAGCATACTGAGCCGAAGTGCAGTTGCTGTGGTTCCCTGATTCTGGAAAGGTGTTGAATACCCTGATCATAACCCTGACCCTTATGATGGACACTGGTGGTGCATCATCCAAACCCCCTTTCCCAGGCTAGTACACCTGGTCCTTAGCTGCTAGGAATGGTGGTTGCTGAAAGCAACACAGCTTCTCCTTTCCCCAGAGAATTGCTCTTGGTCACATGGAGCCATCTGGCAAGGGAGATTATGTCCTACCCCAAAGCCAACAACTGACTGGCTGGGAAGCACAAAAGGCAGGCTTCCTTTGCCTCAAGGTGCAACTGTGTGGTGCATTCAAGCTGCAGAGCTCCCTGGGGAATCCAGTTGAAGCTAATCTCCAGGTGAGACCACCATGTTTCTTCATATTTTCCCCTGCTCTTTCCTTCTTCCCTCCCCCTCATTCTCCTGAGAATGCTCGCCCAAGAAATCCCTGTCCCAGGTTCTTCTAGAACCTTGTTGAAGACACGTCCTTTACCTGGAGAGTAAGAGCCTCCTAGACTTCAGAGATGCTATCTTTTTGCAGCAACCCACCAAGAGGACCTGCACTCTGCACTCTGATCCCTGACCCAAATCAGGTTCTCTCTCTCTCTTTCTCACCCTTGTAACCAATGAGCCCCCAAATAAAACCACTATCTCTTCAACATCTTGTTATTCTAAGCCCTCCCCAGTCACCACCCCAATTTAGGCTTTCATGGCTTAACTATGTTAGTGGTATTTCTTCCTAACTGGTCTTCCTGACTTTGGGCCTACCTGGTATCTCTGAATGATGAATCTGATCATGATGCTTTATCCTCAGACACTCTCATTGGCTGCTATCAGAATAATGGTAATAGCCACCCTTTATTATACACTAAGTGATTTACATTCATTATCTTATCCTGTGAAGTAAAACTGCAATGAAGTTATAATTATCCCCTTTTGTAGGTAAGAACATTGAGTCTCTGGAAGGTTAAGTGCCGCCCAAGGTCACACAGCTAATCAAGGGTTGATCTGGAAGGTGTTTTAGCCGGCTCCTACACCATGCTGTTAATCTCATCACTAGGTTGCTTCTCAGTAAATCCAGACTCAGCATTCTGGCTTTTAAAACCCTTCGTGGACAGGACCCAAAATAGTTTTTCAAATTTATCTTACCCAGCTCATCACACTCCACACCTCAGCTCTACCAGACAATTAGCCATGCCTTCAACACACTTTGAACACCCCTCTTTCCTGCTCCTCCTGATTTATCTGACTGGAAGTCTATTCACCCACACCTCCACCTGTCACTCTAGTGCATTCTCTTCTACAATATGACCTTGATCCTTGAATCTTGGCTGTCTGTAGTGACTCTCTCCTTACCAATAGGATACGACAGAAGGGACGTTGTGTGACTTCCAAGGCTAGGTCAGAGAAGTCCGCAGTTTCTGCCTGAGACCACCATGCTATGGAGGACACATGCACCCCAGTGGCAGCCCAGCTGAGTTCTCAAATGAATTCCGGCTGAGAGCCGGCATCAATGCCAGGCCGGTGAGTGTGCCATCTTGGAAATCCAGTCACTGGAGCCTTTAGATGACTATACACCATCACATGTGACCACAATCACTTAAGAGACCCCCAGCAAGAGCTGCTCCCCTGAGACCTTCTTGAATTTCTAAACATAAGATTTTTTGATATTAGAATGATTGTTTCATACCACCAAGTTTTGGGGTAGATTACACAACCATAGTAACCATGACCTCCTTACAAATCTTCCAGTGCCCTAAGTAAATGCCAATCTCTCTAGGAAGCCTCCCTAGTCAGATTTAATTTCCACCTCTGGAAACTCTTATAACAATTAGTTTCTCAAAAATATCATTTATTGGGCAGCCCTGGCGGCTCAGCGGTTTAGCACCACCTTCAGTCCAGGCCCTGATCCTGGGGTCCCGGGATCGAGTCCCACGTCAGGCTCCCTGCATGGAGCCTGCTTCTCCCTCTGCCTGTGTCTCTGCCTCTCTCTCTCTCTGTGTCTCTTATGAATAAATAAATACATAAATCTTTTTAAAAATATCATTTATTAAAGCTGGCCTTATATTAGTTGTTTGTGTGTTTGCCTTTTCCCTCTAATCCACACATCTTTTTTTTTTTTTTAAAGATTTTATTTATTCATGATAGTCACAGAGAGAGAGAGAGAGGCAGAGACACAGGCAGAGGGAGAAGCAGGCTCCATGCACCGGGAGCCCGACGTGGGATTCGATCCTGGGTCTCCAGGATCGCGCCCTGGGCCAAAGGCAGGCGCCAAACCGCTGCGCCACCCAGGGATCCCTAATCCACACATCTTGAGGGTAGGAAGAGTGCAGTATTGATATTAATTAATCTTTATATTCCATTGTTAGTAACCCTGTGCCTGGTACTAAGTAGACATTTTAATAAATATTTGTTGTCCTTACCTAAATTGAAGAGATAAGGAATATCTTATTCTCCACTAATAGGAAAGACTTGCAAATCTGTTGTAGAGATTTATAGAGAATCATAGCCTTTTACTGTACTCCAGACCCAAATAGACCAGTAAAATGTGCCAATAAAAGAGTAAAAAGCCCCTGTGAAATAGGAGAGACAGTATAGAGTCCTATCATGGAAGAGAATGGGTTTTGCCAGCCTGGGTAGAAATGTCAGCTCTACTGCTTATGAGCTACATGATTGTGGTAAGCTACTTTTCATCCAGAACTTCACTTGTCTCCTCTGGAAAATGGGCTAATAGCCCCCCCCCCCCCAGCAAGAGTTGTCCTGAGGACAAAATGAGATAATTTCTGTAAAGCACTGAATTTGATGTTTCAACAATAAGCTTTCAATAAACGATGCTTAACTCATATCAGAAGCAGTGAGTGCACATTATAATGCCCAGGACAGCATCAATTTCATAGTTTCATTCTTAGAGAACACAATGATTTGTCACATAAATCACATAAAATTACTATTTGTAATTGTCCTTTTAACTATCCCCACAGACCATAAATAAACCTTTGCCAGATCCTTGGTCTTGATTTTTGTTTGAAAAAATATGGTCACCATGCCCATAGACCACAGGACCAAAATCTCTGACTTTTTTTTTTTACAGATTCTATCTATCTATCTATCTATCTATCTATCTATCTATCTGGGAGAGAGAGAGAGAGAGAGAGAGCGAGCATGAGCGGGGTGGAAGGGCAGAGGGAGAGGGAGAAACAGGCTCCCCTGAGATCATGACCTGAGCTGAAGGCAGACGCTTAACTGACTGAGCCAACCAGGCACCCCTAAAATCTGCTTTTGATGATTCACCCCCTGTGCTGTGAGGACCATTAGGGACCAAGCATTAGTCACTCTTCCACACTCCAGTGGGACACAGAGGAAGAAAAGTATCTTAAGTTGGATTTGGTTGCCAGCTTCTGCTCTGACAGCACTGACCTCAAGTTGTTGCCATGGTGGCTTGGACTGTAGACAACTCTTCCTAGGGGAACTAGATGAGGTGTGACCCCTAAAATGTCATTTAGAAGCAAAATGTGACATTACCAAATAAGGCTCAATTCCGGGGCTCACTATTTACGCCATTGAATTCCCGAGGGCATCATTCACATAGGATATGATGTAATGATATCCCCTGGACATGTGCACCATGGCCGCCTGGATCCCCCTGAATGTTACATGTGTGCATGTGTCCTTACTGAATCTGCCTTCTCTGCTGCAGGGGAAGGAAAAAACAAAGAAAACAAAAACGCTTGGAGCACACTCCAATCTGTAAGTTCTCTCAAGTGTGAGTACCAAGAAGTTCTTTATTGTGGAAAGGAGCACAAAATAATTTGTGCAATGATTACTCTACAAGGTGTAAAGAGATACTCTGCAGCCATTATCTAACATGAAAGGCTTGAAATAGATCTAAGCTTTCTTATTTTTCCAAAGCAGAGAGAACTCTTTCAACACAAACTTTTGTTAAATTAATGTTCCAGGTTTCTTTTCTCAAGAAAATCCTCCCTTCCTCCACCAAAACAAGTCAGCAAATAAAGTTGTTCATAGCCCTCATCATTATGCAACATCGACATTTATGAGCAGGACATCAGTGGGGAATATAGTGAAAGGAGATAATTTGAAATGTCCCCCCAAAATGCTTTTAAGCATAATGGAGAGCTTAAAAGACAAACACACAAACAAACCCAACCCCTGGCTTCGTTCTTAATGTGTGCATTTTGTATTGTGTATGGGGGTTCCTTTAGGTGGCTTAGACAATACATAGCCAATGGTGATTCAAAAAGCTGGACTGTACTCAAATAAACCCAGAGGTATGGAATCTTCTAGCAACGTGGGTCCTAGAACATCTTGCTTAAGTCCATCCTAATCCCTTGGGCTCCAGCCTTTCCATTCCTTTTTATGCTTTCTTCAAAGGAAATGGGAAAGGGATCCCTGGGTGGCTCAGCGGTTTGGTGCCTGCCTTTGGCTCAGGGCTCGATCCTGGAGTCCCGGGATTGAGTCCCACATCGGGCTCCCGACATGGAGCCTGCTTCTCCCTCCTCCTGTGTCTCTGCCTCTCTCTCTCTCTATCATAAATAAATAAGTAAATAAATAAATCTTAAAAAAAAAACAAAGGAAATGGGAAAGCTTCTCACCATTACAACCCCTTGCAATACAGGGAGTCAGCCCTTCCTTTTGGGTACAGGTCATTGGGTTCCCAAACATTTGCCAAAAGAGAAAACCCTGCAACCCACATGCTCCGGCTTTCTTTTATTGGTTGTCTTTCCCAGCTCCTGAACAAACTGGGGGGCAGAGGGGAAGGAAACATGGGCCTTTGTTAGTATAAAAGAATTGGAATAGGACAAGGGGAAGAAGTAGCTTTCTTCTGTACTAAACATAATTCCCCAGTGTTGAAACCTCTCATCATGATCAATAAGAGCGCTCTGATAATAGCCGAAATTCCTACTTCCTTTCCAATACTCTTTATAGAACCCAGACCAGGGACCAAACCCATTGACTTTTTATGAGGACTTGGCAAGATAGGCATTATTATTTTACTGAAAATGAAACCAAGATTCAGAGATAAGGTCATTGAGTTACAAGTCAGCAAGAGCTGGGATTGGATCCCCAGTCTGCTGACCTGGAAGCCCACAGCTGGCTGCCTCTAGCTTATGCAGCCCATGCTGCAGCTTAAACCATATACCACCTAAGAACATTGGTCGAGTTTAGATCCAGAAGCAGAATCTCTCTGTGGATGCCAAAGATCTTCCTCCCATTTATGTATCCTGTGCTTTGCCAAGATTTCAAAAGAAATGAGGCATCAGTCCTTATATTTTGTTTTATCCTAAAATATACAAACCCTTCCTAACCATTCCCTTTGCCTATACAACCCCCCCCCACCAAACACACACGTCATCTACTTTCCAGCAGTCGCTGGCAGTCACAGCAAGTGGAAGGGCCATGGAGTTGGTGGTCACATGGCCGTTGAGATGGAAACATAACTTTTTAAGCAGACATGTGTCCTTGTTCCTCTGGAAACAAACAAACAAAAAAGTACGGGTACACTGCACCAAATGTAGCATCTCCAAAACAAGATATGGCATATGGCATATATTCATTGGTTAACTGATACTTGATGAGAAATTAAGATTATAAGATTTTTTTTTCCTAACATTTTCTTACATTAATAGAAGGAGTCTACATTGGTCCAACCTCTATGGAGGGCAACTGAGCAATACTTATGAAATCTATAAAATTTCCATATGCACATACCATTTGTCTCAAACGATGTTCCCTAGAAACAGAGGCTGCAACAGGGATTCTTGTGCAGATGACTTACAGAGGGAATGTTCTCCAGAGAAACCTGCTGGGGAGTAAAGGAAACGAGATGTCAGGAGAAAGAACTAGGGAAAGATATGGCTTCAGATCCATCTAGTCTCAGCCTAATCCCATGAGGCGCCCTTGGGTGGGATTGGACCACAGAGGCCGTCCTTCCCCGAGACAAAGAGGTAGGGCCACTAGACCCACACATCTGTTAGTCATTGGCCAAGGGCTGCCCCAGAGCAGTGTGTGACTTCGAAGACATCTGCAGGTCCGGCAGCAACTGTCAACAGCAGTGGTGAGCTTTTACCACCCACCACCTGCTGCAGGTAGGGTATGGGTATGCCAGTCCCATAAAAGAGTTCTGGGCCAGACACCAACAACATCTGCCATTGCTGGACTCAGCTGTCCCATGTCTAGTCATTTATCCTCAGTATGTTTGCACTTGCACAGAATAATGCATGTCCAAGTTTGTTCATCGCAGCATTGTTTATAATAGGAAAGGGCCCGTCAATAAGCAACTGGTTACTTACATTATGGCACATCCATACAACAGAATATTTGGTGGATGTAGGGAAAGTAAGAGTAAGGAAATTGGCCATTTAAGGATATAGGATGCTTTAAATACATACTTTCATGTGAGAAAAAAAAAGCAAGGTGCGGAATGCAATATGTACAGTACGCCACTATGTTTTTTTTAAAGATTTTATTTTATTTTATTTAAGATTTTATTTATTCATGAGAGACACACAGAGAGAGAGAGAGAGAGAGAGAGAGAGAGAGAGGCAGAGACACAGGCAGAGGGAGAAGCAGGCTGCACGCAGGGAGCCCGATGTGGGACTCGAGGATCACGCCCTGAGCCAAAGGCAGGTGCTCAACCGCTGAGCCACCCAGGCGTCCCTATGTATTTTTTTAAAGAACATAGATGCATATTTGTTTATATATGCTTACCTTAACCCTAGAGAAATAGACAAGAAGTTGGAAACACTGTGGCTGGAAGACAGAGTGGGAGGGGAAAGTTTATGCTGTATATCATTTTGTACCTTGTTTTATGCTATATGAATATATTACCTATTCAAATGAAATGAATAAAGATGGATGGATGGATGGATGGATGGATGGATAGATAGGTAGGTAGGTAGGTGGGTAGATACATAGATACATAGATAGATACATACACACATTGATTTGCCCTGAAACCCAGCCAGGACTTTCTGCTACTCCTTTGACAACTAAAAGAGGCAGAACCATAGGACATTTTAAAACCCAACTGTTTTCCTACTCAGGGGTAAGTAACTTCCTTCCTGATGATTGCTGATGTATTCTCTACACTTGTGTGTAATTTGTTTTAACCAATAGCTTCTTACTTTCCAACTGCAACTGGCTTTCTTTTTGAATTCTGAGCCAAGCTATAACAGAAAGCCAGTATTTCCTAAAATGTATTAAATTTAGGCTACATAGGTTTCTTTTTTTTAAAGATTTGTTTATTTATTTTAGAGAGAGGGGTAGGGGGAGGAGGGACAGATGGAGAGGGAGAGAGAGAATCCCAAGCAGACTCCCCAGTGAGCGTGAAGCCTGACATGAAGCTCTATCCTAGGACCTTGAGATCAGGACCTGAGACAAAATCAAGAGTCAGGGCAGTCCGGGTGGCTCAGCGGTTTAGTGCCACCTTCAGCTCAGGGCCTGATCCTGAGGACTCGGGATCGAGTCCTGCGTCGGGCTCCCCGCATGGAGCCTGCTTCTCCCTCTGCTTGTGTCTCTGCCTCTCTCTATCTCTCTGTCTCTCATGAATAAATAAATAAAATCTTAAAAAAAATATCAAGAGTCAGTCACTTAACCGACTGAGCCACCCAGGTGCCCCTAGGCTACATAGCTTTCTGTGCTGCAGAACTTATCAGAGACTTTAATGTTACAATGTGCATTTTGAATCTTCTTAAAGATGAAGAATTCTCCCTAAAACGATTTGATTGCAGAACTAGAGAAGGGCTCAGCTGGGCAGTTCTTGCTTGAGCTCGCTCAATGACTGAAGTGACCTGAAAATTTGACTGAGCTGGATGTCCAAAATGGTTAAGTCGCATGGCTGGGAGTTTTGCTATTGTTGGGGAGTTCAGTTGGGCTGTCGGCTGGAACACTTCCATATGGCCTCAACACCATATGAGTCTTAGGGTAGTTGGATTTCTTACATGGCACCTGGCTTCCCCACAGCAAGTGTCCCAAGAACCAAGCAGAAGCCTCAAGGCCTTCTATAAACTTGCCTCAAAAGTTATGCAGCTCACTTCTGCTGGAAAGAATCACTGATGGCAGCCCTGATTCAAGTGGAGAGGCCATAGAACCCACCTGGGAAGAGCGTCAAAGAATTTGTGGACATGTCTAAAAACTGCCACACTTCATTATTTCTGTGATTGTACAGATGGGCCCCGAGAAGAATATTTCACCAAAAAAAATTTGAAGCCATGCTGCAGAAAAGATAAGTGGTAGTATATGCATTTCAGCCTCAGATACAGGGTTTCCTGAAGTACTCAGAGGATGCTATATAAACATGCAGTGACATTTCATCAAAGGCAAAACTGGTTTCTGCATGAACCTGCTCTGGACTATGAATCATGTCTATTTATCATGGAATCATGCCATGTGTTAACTGCATGTTTCACTGACTTATTTTTGAAAACTGACAGATAAAACTGGTTTCAAGATTAATTATAGTGTATAAGAAGGAAAGAGCTGTCAAGTGTTCTATGTCAGTCTATTTAATAATCATACCATTTGCAACTACGAAGAAACTATAGCATTTCTGACCAATTTCATCATGTTTATGAGGATTGAACTGTGCATCCTTTTTGAAACGAAAAATTTTTTTGGTATGTATGTATGTATTTATTTTTGAGAGAGAGAGAAAGAGAGAGAGAGAGAGGGAGAGAGAGAGAGAGATGGGGGAGGGGCAGAGGGAGAGGGAGAGAGAGAGAAAGAATCTTAAGCAGACTCCCCACCCAGTGCGAAGCCCGATGAGGGGCTCGATCCCACGTCCCTGAGATCATGACCTGAGTCCAAATCTAGAGTCAGATGCTTAACTGACTGAGTCACCCAGGCACCCCTGAAACTAAAATTTGAGGGGTTGAGATGATGTTCTGTGGTTTACTTTGACAAAAAGAATCCAAAACCCGTTAATCTTTTTTTTTTTAAAGATTTTATTTATTTATTCATGATAGTCACAGAGAGAGAGAGAGGGGCAGAGACACAGGCAGAGAGAGAAGCAGGCTCCATGCATCGGAAGCCCGACGTGGGATTCGATCCCGGGTCTCCAGGATCGCGCCCTGGGCCAAAGGCAGGCGCCAAACCGCTGCGCCACCCAGGGATCCCCAAAACCCGCTAATCTTTTTAAAAAATATTTTATATATTCGTGAGATATATATATATATATAGAGAGAGAGAGAGAGAGAGAGAGAGACACAAGCAGAGGGAGAAGCAGGCTCCATGCAGAAAGCCTGATGTGGGACTTGATCCCGGAACCCAGGGATCTTGCCCTGAGCCGAAAGCAGATGCTCAACCGCTGAGCCACCCAGGCGTCCCCCCATTAATCTTAGTAGGAATTTTCAGTCCTCGGTTTGGATCAATATTACTTCAGTCTTTCAATAATATTTGTCTACGGGAGTAAAGTCAAAAATCCAGATGAGAGAAAATGCTGACTTCCTTTACCACCTACCTAAAGGAAGAAAATGCCAGTAGGATTTTATTTCATCAGGACAATAAATCAAAAATGAGGACCCCCCACTTAAGCATGGTATAGTGGCAAAGTTCCTTGTCAGCAAGTCTGAGGATTATGTAACCACTACAAGCACCCTCTGCCCAGTCCAGTAAAATGACATTAGCAGCAAAAGCTCAGAGAGCTTGTGAGTAATGCATAATTAACACATTTTGGAAATCATGTGGCTAAGGCAAGTAAAACTTTCACAAGCTCTTAATGTACAAGAAAGATATTACATATTCCGTGAAGAGAGGAGAGCAAAACAGGCTGGCTGCAGAAGAAGTTTGAAAAAAAAGATGGGATCATTTTTTTTTTTAAGTGGGAAGGGGACAAGGGTTTCTGTCCCAGGTCCTTGTGCATTTGGTTAAGCAGATTGGTCAGGGAGCCAGAGGAGGAGATGAGTTTCTGTCCCCAAGCTAGAAATAAGGACACCGTTAAGGAGCTAGCACTGAGCAAGAAAGCTGGGGCAGGACAGTGGATTCTCTCTCTCTCTCTCTCTCTCTTTTTTTAAATTTATTTTTTATTGGTGTTCAACTTGCCAACATATAGAATAACACCCAGTGCTCACCCCATCAAGTGCCTCCCTCAGTGCCCGCCACCCAGGCACCCCCAACCCCTGCCCACCTCCCCTTCCCCCACCCCTAGTTCGTTTCCCAGAGTTAGGAGTCTCTCATGTTCTGTCTCCCTCTCTGATATTTCTCACTCATTTTTTTTCCTTTCCCCTTTATTCCCTTTCACTATTTTTTATACTCCCCAAATGAAGGACAGCGGATTCTCAATGGCAAGTTGTAGCACAAAACTCAGAGGGCAGAAACAATGGGAGAAAGCTATGAAGTGGAGGTTGATTTGCTCAGGAAAGCTGAAGTTATAAGGACAAACCGTACTGAGACACTAGGCACCACGATCCCAATCACGGGCTAGTGTGCAAAGGGCTCTTGTCCCTTTACTAAGAATGGTCCAGCTTCACGACCTCCCGTGTTTTCCTTGTTATTGATGAGTCTACAGGGGACACTATGTGGACCGTGTTAAAGATTCAACAGATCTTAAAACTGGAAAAGGCCTTAGAGATCATTTGGTCCAGCCATTTTCACTTCGGGAGTCCTCTGGCTCTCAACACAGGACAATTTTCTTGTCTTCAAAGGTTCTCGGGCTGAATTGTTTGTTGGTGACTTTGCATGATTGCCTCCGACTTCTAAGGTCTTCTCTGCAAACTCCATTTTCTCATAGTTCTCTGTGAACTCCAGACTTTTAGAATTGCCCGAGACTTCCCACTGGGTGGTCATCGCACCCAATTGCCATTGCTTCCCAAACTTCTCAGGTTCCCACTTCGCTGCTGGAGAGAAAGCTGGTTGGGTCATTTCTGGACATTTGAGAACTGTAATTTCCTTGAGGACTTTCTGAGAATCACCTGCCCCCCCAGCCAGTGCTTCATGTGGGAAGCATTGCTGACTGTTAACTCCAGCTTTCCACCCACAGCCTTCAAACCCTCATTCCCCTAGCTTCCCCACATCACATAAACCCTCAAGCCCTTAGTTTCCTGGAGTACATAGAATGGCTCTGTTTTCCTGACCAAACCCTGTCTTCCTGTCAAATTTGCTTAGATTGAGAGGTATCCAAACCCTCCTGCTGCACAGTGAGAACCAAGACTGCTACCCAGATGCAGGAGTTCTAGGACTGGGAACTCCCACAGTGTGAGGTGCAGGAATCACAAGCACATCGGACCAGGGAATGCCCAAAAGACATATATCCACTATGCCTCTTGATTTTAAGTATTAGGAACGCAGGGCAGGGCACCTGGGTGGCTCAGTGGTTGAGTGTCTGCCCTTGGCTCAGGTTGTGATCCCAGGATCCTAGGACCAAGTCCCACGTCGGGCTCCCTGCAGGGAGCCTGCTTCTCTTTCTGCCTATGTCTTTACCTCTCTGTATCTCTCATGAATAAATAAATAAAATCTTTTTTAAAAAAGAGAGAAACCCACAGGAGCTAGCTTAAGCAAAAACATATGAGAGAGGTATTATAAGAATACTAAGGCGTGTCCTGGAATCAAAGATAGTTAGACAAACTTCAAGAATAGCAGAGAACAGGGCTTGAGGAAAATGGGGAACCCATGAATTCCTCTCTCTTCATCCTTAGATTTGTTGCTTCTCTCTGCATTTCTGCTCTGTGCCTCCCTTTCCCTGCAGAAATATTTTCTCTGTATTGCAAGCAAATGGAAGCAAAGATTCTAGATCAGTTTATATAGAAGAAGCAGGTAGAACTAGGAAGAGGGCCATTATTTTGCAGCATGGCTGGGAACCTGGTAAGAGAGAAGTCTGAACTGGTGCAGAATTACAGTCCAAGAGATGCCCCAGGTTCATTGTGGAAATGATGGTTTCATTTTCCACGCCCAGACAAAAATGGTTCATCAATAGTATACAGAGTAACAAACCCAGGAAACAGGGGGTGTGTGCCACTTCCATGCAATTTCCTGCTGCAAGGGGTGCTGAGTTGAAGCAACTGCCCAACCTTTCGACAAAGTCAGAATGTAAGTGAAAATAAAACAAAGGAAGAGAAAAACAAAAAGAAAGGAAAAGGCACTCCAAATGAATGTGCAAACAAAAATTCTAGAACACATAATGAAATCTTCTGTTAAGGAAAAAACATCTAACAAAACAAACTGTATGAACTCAGTGCAAGTGATGTCAATGGAACAGAAGGAGACTTCAGAAGAATTATGTTTGAGGTGCTCTAGATCAGTGAAGGCACAACATGCATTAGAAAGCGGGTGGTGATAGGGATTTGTCTGGGTGGCTCAGTTGGTTAAGCATCTGACTCTTGACCTCAGCTCAGGTCTTGATCTCAAGGTGGTGAGTTCAAGCCCCACATTGAGCTCCATGTTGGGTAAGGAGCCTATGTAAAAAAAAAAGAAAGAAAGAGAGCAGGGATCCTTCTCCTCACCCTGGGCTTTTGACTACAAGCACTTAACCCCTTGGTGCCACTTCATCCCCAAAGACCCACCTTTCTTGTCCCTGAAGGCCATCTGTCCCATGCAGGACAGTTCCTTTGCTCCGGTGGCTCTGCTTGGCCATGGCCCCAGAAAGCCTGGTCTCCTTTTCTCCTCCAGGTTCTGGGCTTGGTGAGCACTCTCCACTGTGTCCCAGATGGCTGCTGTCATCTGGGAGACTTCTTACAGAAGGTCTTTTCTGTTTTCCCATGGTTGTGAGTTGACTATATTTTAGAGCATTTTAGATTTACAGAAATACTATTTGGAAAGTACAGAGTTCCCCAGATATCTACAGAACTTTACATCCAAACTCAACTGAATACACATTCTTCTCAAGCGCACATGGAACTTTCTCCAGAATAGACCACATATTGGGTCACAAATCGGGTCTGAACCGATACCAAAAGATTGGGATTGTCCCCTGCATATTCTCGGACCATAATGCCTTGAAATTAGAACTAAATCACAACAAGAAGTTTGGAAGGACCTCAAACACATGGAGGTTAAGGACCATCCTGCTAAAAGATAAAAGGGTCAACCAGGAAATTAAGGAAGAATGGAAAGTACAGAGTTCCCAAATGCTCCCCCTTCCCCACCAACCCAGGTTTCCCTATTATTTCTATCTTGCATCAATGTGGTGGTAGATATGTTACAATGGATGAGCCAGTATTGGTACACTATTGTGTGTGTGTGTGTTTAAAAGATTTTACTTATTTACTCATGGGAGATACAGAGAAAGGCAGAGACACAGGGAGAAGGAGAAGCAGGCTCCCTGCAGGGAGCCTGACTTGGGACTTGATCCCAGGGTCCTGGGATCACAGCCTGAGCCAAAGGCAGATGCTCAACCACTGAGCCACCCAGATGTCCCTGGTACACTATTGTTAACTAAAGTCCATGGTACAAATGTACAGTGACATGGATCCACCATTACTGTATCATACAGGATAGTTTCACTGCCCCCAAAATCCTTCGTGCTCTACCTACACATCCCTGCCTCCTACCCAACCTCTTGTAACTACCAATCTTTTTACTGTCTCTATAATTTTGCCTTTTCCTGAAGATCACATAGCTGGAATCACACAGTATGTAGCCTTTTCACATTGGCTTCTTTCACTTAGCAACATGTATTTATCCATGCCTTATCATGACCTGATAGCTCATTTCTTGTTAGCACTGAATAACATTACATTTTTAGCTATTCACCTACTGAAGGACATTTTGATTGTTTCCAAGTTTTGGAAATTATGAACAAACTATGAACAAGTATGCTGTAAGCATCCATATGCAGGCTTTTGTGTAGACATAAGTTTTCAACTCCTTCAGATAAAATACTAAGGAGCGCTATTGCTGGATGGTATAATAAGAGTATATTTAACTTTGTAAGAAACTGCCAAACTGTCTTCCAAAGTGGCGGTACCATTTTACATTCCCACCAGCAATGAATGAGCATTCCTGTTGCTCCACTTCCTTGCCAGTGTTTAGTGTTGTTGGTGTCCTGGATTGGGGCCATTCTAATAGTGGTGCAGTGGGGTCTCATTTTTATTTGCATTTCCCAAATGACATAGGATGTGGAGCATTTCTTCATATGCTTATTTGCCATCTGTGTCTTTTTCTGATGAGGTGTCTGTTCAGGTCTTTTGCTCATTTTTTAACTGGGTTGCTCGTTTTCTTATTGTTGAGTTTTCATTGAGTGCTCTTCGTTAACAACTGGTTTTCAAAGAGCCAGATTTTTCTTTTTTGAAGATTTTATTTATTTATTCATGAGAGACACACACACACACAGAGATAGAGGCACTGGCAGAGGGAGAAGCAGGCTCCCTGTGGGGAACCCGCTGTGGGACTTGATCCCAGGACCTGAGAGCCCAAAGCAGACACTCAATTACGACCTGAACTGAAGGCAGACATTCAACCACTGAGCCACCCAGGTGCCCCAAAAAGCCAGATTTTCCAAGTTCTCCCAGGGCATTAGCTACAAGCCACCACAGTATCCCCTGAAACATTTCACAGACCTTGAACTAGGATTTTCCTTCTCTTTTTTGATTCACATGGAAGTTTTTTGATCTGTGGACTCCGACTGTGGAACTGCAGGGGGCACCACTGGTAGACTTGCCTCTGGGTCCAGTTGATAACAAATGCTGCAGCCAGTGTATCTGGCCAAGCCTGCTAGCGAAGGAATAGTTGCAGCTCACTGTGCTGTTGCACTTGCGACGCACTTGCGACGAAGAAGCCAAACAGTCACAGTTGACAACACTTGTGTGTAGTCATGTCAGAATCTCCACAGGATCCAGTTCACCTCTTTCCTGGGCCCTCTGAGTGTCACATTTTTAAAGAAATCTGGGCAAGAGGAAGTTGGGAGAGCAGAAGAGCACTGAGATTCTAAGCTGGCTGCAGCAGCTGTTCAGATTACACTCGTGTGTTTGACCCAGATGATGAGCATACCCAGAGTTCTACCCAGGATTAGTGGAGGGTGTGCAGGAAAAAGTAAGTCTTCAATCTGGAAGCGAAGGTGGAAAGAATCATGGAAAAGACCACATATGGGGCTCGATTGGTATGGGAGAGAAGTAGGATGAATCTGTTTCTTCTGCCTTCTGGTCTGGGCTTGAAGTGTATGAATGAGCTTTTCTGCTTCTCTGACCACAAAGTATGGAACACTTTACATCAACCTGAGAACCTGCAGCTATGACAAGCATCAGAATCTGACAATGACTTCATTAAAGGAAAGGAGGAAAATTATCAAAGAAGTTGAAGGAAGGTAGTAAGAAGAGAAAAAAAGATGACCTTTTCAACAGGGAGAAGAAATGAACAAATCTCTGGTTTTCCTAAACCGGTTTTACAGCTCTCAATGGTGGGAAGAAAAAGAAGAGGAAGAAGGATGAGGAGGAGGAGTGGGAGGAGGAGATGCCTGGGTGGCTCAGCGGTTGAGTGGTTGAGCGGTTGAATGTCTGCCTTCGGCTCAGGGTGTGATCCTGGAGTCCCTGGATTGAGTCCCACATGGGGCTCCCTGCATGAAGCCTGCTTCTCCCTCTGCCTATGTCTCTGCCTCTCTCTCCGTCTCTGTGTCTCTCATGAATAAGTAAATAAAATCTTTAAAAAAAAAAGAGGAAGAAGAAATGCCCAAGGGGCATTAAGTGATTAAGAGATGGTAAAGAGATAATCAGAAAGAGAAATAACTCTCCCAAACAGGCATGAGTATAAGCCTGTGGGAATGGGAAAGTATCAACCTTCCCACCAGAAGGTTGCTCTCAACCTTCTGCTCTGCTTCTGACAATAATTTATCCAGGAGGTCACTGCCATGGTCCCTTTCACTGATTTGGGCTTGAAGTGAGTCTCTGGAAGGAAGACCCCTCTGTGATACAGATGATGCAAGAGATTCCTATGGGGTGGGATTGGACCAGGAATTCAAATAGCTCCCTTCCCTCTGCAAAGGCCTGCCGGTGCCCTGGAGAGGTGTACTGAGGAGCTTGTTCAGGCCACCAGAAGTGCCGAGGGAGAGTGCAAATGAAGTCCTTCACCCAGAATATTAATGGGCTCCTGGTAGGCAGAGAGGTTCAAACCTGGGAGCTGAGCAGCCCAGTCCGTTCTGAAGTGCTTGGACTTGGGACTTCACTCCTGCTCTGCAGCAAGGGCATCCTGCTCACACTTGCTCAAAAACTCCTCTGGGAGCTGTGGGGTGCATCTGAAGGAGCCTCTACAGAAACTTAAAGAAGCTATTGGCAGGCCATTGCCAGAGCAGATGGCCAAGTACCAGGATGAATGCCAGGCACACACACAAGCAAAGATTGCAGAGAGGCTGGAAGAGGAGAAAGACAAGGAGCGGAGAGAACAGATTTGTTCTGGGAAAGAAGAGGAAAAGGAGAACAGAGGCTGGAAGAATTTGGATAGTAGGCTGAAATTAGGGAGGTCCTCGGACAGCTGGTGGTCCGGAAAGAAACAAGAGCCATTCTGGGGACTAGTAGTGGGAAAGCTTTCCTGGATGTCAAGGTCCAAACTGGCCCCAAGACTGGGTGTAAACCATGTCTCTGTGTGAGGAGAGAAGACCACACCATGGGCTGCTGACATCAATCCTGACCAGGAAGAAAGTAATAACTCCTTCAAAGTCAAGGTGAAGGAATCCTAGCCCAAGCCTCATAAAATGGTCCTCATCCTATCAGCCCAAATTGGCAGCCCCATTGCTTTGCATAAAAGTCTCAGGTCTTTATGTATCAAAGTAAAAAAAAAAAGGTATTTTCCAAAGCCCAACTCTCTGGACCATCACACTCTAGCTGTCTGTAATCGCCCTCAATTTTCTGGTGGGATGAACAGTGACATGGGAGCAGTCTGAGGAAGAAAGTCCCAAGAGCTCTGGTCACAAGGAGCACTCCTGCCTGGCTCCCCACAGCAAAGCTTTCCAGAAGAACAACAGTCTTGACTGCAGCACCACAGAGCCTCTGCACCCAAGTCAGTCTTGGACATTGGACAGCACAAAAGCTTCACTCCCGCACCCCCCCCTCCCAGTTTCATTCAGCAACAACCTCCCAGACCCCTAACCTTCCACTGAGTCTCAGCGTCCATTCCTCCACAGCAGCCTCTTCGGGAGGCATTTAAACCCCCAGAACATTTTTAAAGATTATCTGTTTATTTATTCATGAGAGACACAGAGAGAGGCAGAGACATAGGCAGAGGGAGAAGCAGGCTCCCTGCGGGGAGCCTGATGCAGGACTCGATCCTAGGACCCCAGGATCACCACCTGAGCCAAAGGCAGACGTTCTACCACTGAGCCACCCAGGTTTCCCCCCAGCACACAATTCTTATAAGAATCCGGCTTCATCCTCCACCTCCCTGAGCCACATGGCAAGACGACATTCCAACTCTTTAGGGCTATTCTACAAGTCAGCTCTTGCTGGCTCTGGCTCCCAACACTGGGTTCCTTCCAGCAGCTCTCCTCTGGAGGGACAACAATCCAGAGAGCTCTACTTCTTCCGGAAAATGTGCTCCTATGTGTACAACCTCCCCCTACAGGACAGTCTGCCGATGAGCACGTCCCAAGCCCCCACCGAACAAACCTGTTTCCCAGAAGCTGGCCTTGGTGGGCCAAATGGAGATTTTGGTGATAGACGTCAGGGAGGAATAAAGGGACTGCCCTCATCCCTGAAGCCCACCGTGGGTAGCAGCCGGTGCTCCTACAAAGGAGCTGAGCCGGTGCTCTGAGTTTCGGATCTATGTTTCTGGGCAGGTAATGGAGAGGCAGATCTCGGGAAGGAGAGAATTCTGGGTTTGGAATACAGAAGCTGATGTGTTTCTGAGTTTCAACGCTGTGGCAGACCAGCTTGTATACCTACAGTGCAAATCTGCCAAACACCCTGGTATTTGGTCGGAGTCCCTCATGCAGTCCCAGAAGCCAGGGACTCCTGGCTACAAGCAGACCCCTGGGATGACCATGGTATCCATCCCATCCTTAGATGGTGTGTTCACTAGGACAAAAGCCTAGACAGAAGCCACAACCAAGAGAAGTAGCTTTGTCTTTTTGAAAATATATCAAGAGCCCTTAATTCATACTCCTTATGGGCAATTTCTCCTCTGTGCATGACAACGAAGCTCTTTTGCAGACTTGCAGATTTATCAGTGGTGAGATAACTGTGGTGGGATTTTATTTCTTTTTAAGATTTTATTTATTGGGCAGCCCTGGTGGCTCAGCGGTTTAGCTCCACTTTCGGCCTGGGGTGTGATCCTGGAGACCTGGGATCGAGTCCCAGCGTCGGGCTCCCTGCATGGAGCCTGCTTCTCCCTCCGCCTCTCTCTCTCTCTCTCTCTCTCTGTGTCTCTAATAAATAAATAAAATCTTAAAAAAATAATAAATAAAATGCTAGCTTGTGCCTGTGTAGTTTGTGCCACAAGGTGTATCTGGACTGTCTGTTCTAGCTCAGTGAATTCAAATATGTCACGTGTAAACAGTATTTTTATGGTTATGTAATTTATGCAAAATCTCGAACATGGTAGACTCTATAGAACAAATGACTCATTTTCCTCTACAAAAATATTGCAAGGGTGGGGGGGGGGCGGGAGGGAAGGGGGAAGAGGAACCTATAAGCTAAAAGGAACTTAAGATACATATCAACCAAGTGCAATGTGTGAAGCTTGTTAGGATACTGATTTATAGAAATCAACTGCTTGTATAAAAATAGACAATGGGGGAAATTAGAACATCTATTGAATATTTGATGACAGGATTTGTTTTAATTTTTTAGATGTGATAATGATATTGGGGGAAGGAAGGAAGGAAGGAAAGAAGGACAAACTTGCCTGACCTTTGCTTCCAGTTCCTGGGAGCTAACCTCTAAACCCTTGAAATTGCCTAAGTGATTGAAGTATCTTTGTTATTCACGGTGGGTGCTTTAGCTTCTGCCCTGTACTAATGAGATGACTCAGGGTAGGAGATGACTCAGGGTGGGGACTGGCCCCGACAGAAAGACCAACCATGTAATTAGAGGGTTGGGGTGGTGAGCCACATGTATCAGCTTGACCTCTGGGAGCACAGAGGGCCTGGAGATTGAGCTCAACCACGTGGGTGATGATTCAATCAATCATGCCTACATAATGAGACCCCAAAGAAAAGTCTGGATGCCAAAGCTTGGGTGAGCTTTCTGGCTTGGCAATATTCCATATACTTATTGCCACATATCAATGCTGGAAGGGTAACGCATCTTTGAGGACGTGGGTGGAAGCTTTGGAACCCTCCCCACTCCAAGGCACTGCCCTATGCATATCTTCTAATTTGCATCCTTTGTTTATAATAAATGTGACTGAATATAATGAGTTTCTGGGAGTGCTCTGGACCTTTCTAGTAAGTTAGCAAATGTGAAGGTGATTTTGGGAAATCCCTAACTCGCAGCTGGTGTCAGAAGCGTTGGGCAGACTTGGCAGTCTGAAGGATGGTGCCCTTTACCTTGAGTTAGGCTAATTCCAGGTGGAAAGAAAAAGTCATTATCTTTAAAGATACATATGGAAAGATTTACAGACAAGCTAGTATGTCTTGGATTTGCTGAAAAATAATCTGCAGGCAGGGAGTGGGGAGAAGGCAGTCAGGGCACATGGGTGAAAAAAGATCAGCCATATGAAATCACAGAAGCAGGGTACTGGGAACATAGGAGTTCATGAGATTATTTTCTCCATTTTTGTGTATGTTTTAAATTTTCCAAAATGAAAGCAGTGATCCAAATGGAAAAAAAAATATGGATCCTTACTTTATATCATGTGGTAGGCAGAATTCTAAGATGGGCCCCAAGATTATGGAGCCCATGGTATACCCGCAGCTTCTCCTAGTTATTTAATCAAGCACTAATCTAGGTTCTGCTGTGTAGGAATGTTGCAGATGTAATTAAGATCCCAAATCAGTTGACCTTAAAATAGGGAGGTTATTCTGTGTGGGCCTGACCTAATCAGGTGAGCCCTTAAAAAAGACAGGACTCTTCCTGAAAAATAGATTCTCAGAGAGATTTGAAGCATGTAGAAGAATTTCACACAAGGGATCTTCCTTGAAGATGGCTTTGAAGATCAAGGTGGGGGGGCACGTGGCAAGGAATATGGATGGCCTCTAGAAGCTAGAGCAGCCTCTGGCTAAGGGCCAGCAAGGAAATGAGAACCTCAGACCTACAGCTGCAAAGAACTAAATCCTGCCACAGCCACGTTAACTTGGAAAATGAACACACAAATAGTCAACAACTAGATTCAGCCTTCTAAGATCATCAGCAGAGAATCAGCTATTTTGTATTAGACATGTGAGCTGATTAATCTGTGCTACTGCAAGCTGCCATTAGTAGTAACGTGTTACACAGCAACAGAGAACTAAAACACACGATAACAAAAATAACAAATTCCAGTTGTGAAAAATAAAGCCTTACAAATTCTTGAACCCAATTTAGGAAAATATATTTGTGACCAAGGTATAGGGAAGGATTTCTTAAATATACAAAACGTGAGATCAATAAATTCAACTATACTAAAATTACATACTTCGGACCTATAAAATACTCTCAAAGATAAAACAAAAAGAAAATCCATGGACTAGAAGGATGTTATTTGCAAAACATAAAATTACAAAGATGATTACATAAGAAGATCTTACAAATCAACAGGAGAAAAACCCAAATGAACCAGCAGAATAGAAATTGGTAACTCACAGAAGAGGAAGCTTAAAGGCCAAAGGATATATAAAAAGATATGCAATATGACTATTCATCAGAAAAACATAAAACAGTAAGGGAATGCAATTTTACCACCATTGGATGACCAGCAAAAATAAAAAATTCAGATACTATTGAGTTTTGGTGAGGATGTTGAATAATAGAAAATCTCATGTCCTGCTGACGGGAGTATAAATTGGTACTGGCATTTTGGTGAGCCATGTGATAATATCTAGTAAAATTAAAGATGTATATACCCTTTGACCCAGCGGTCCTACTTATGGGAATATATTCTAGAGGAAATGTTATACAGCCACGAATACCAATGCAACAGTATTTGCAATATTGAAAAAACACAGACAACCTAAAATGTCCATCAGCAGGAGAATTAAGTTATTAAGTTCTCATTTTTTTTTCAGTCCTCAATAATGCTGTGCTGCTTTAATCCTGACTGCCAAACTATCTGTTAGCCTGTGAGAGAACCACACCAGTGGAAAATGAACCGCTTATTTCACTGGTTCTAAAAGTTACCCATAATTCTCACAATTGTCATCCATAGAAAAATGTTTTTACTGACTGTGATCTTCAAAAAAGGCCTCTGAGCCAACAGGGATCAAAAGTGCCCAATATCTGGAAATGCAATTCCACCCAAGGATGAAATGACTTTCTAAAGTGAGCTGGAAATTGCTGAGCCGAAAGAGAATATGGGTAATCCAAGTGAGGCAAATAATAATATTCCCTTTTCAGAGGCTTCTAAGCCACTGAAAAGGGAATATTCTTTTGAAAGGCGCTCCCTCACACCACGTGAGAATTAATTTCATTTAATGAGTAAAGGATAAGCAAAGGCTAGTGTCTAAAAGTCAATCTGTGGATGGATTCCTCCCAAACATACTAGCCCTGGGTATCATATTCTCATAGGACGCAATCAGCTTTTAAAATTACCTTCAAACTCTCCGTCTTCATTCTGGTTTTTATTTATACCTTCCCATCTCAAATGGCAAATGTCTGAATGAGATACTGACTAGTAAAACATTACATACCTTCCAGAAGTATTCATGTGTGGATTTAGCAAAATAAAATAGAGAAAGGATTTTTGTATCTTTATCTGTCCATGGCAAACTTTGACTTTTAAAGGGGGTAGATAGATAGATAGATAGATATAGATACAGGGTTCAATCCAATTTAGGAAAATATATTTGCGACCAAGGTATAGGGAAGGATTTCTTAAACATACAAAAGGTGAGATCAATAAATTCAACTATATTAAAATTACATACTTCAGATCTATAAAATACTCTCAAAGATAAAATGAAAAGGAAATCCATTGACTAGAAGGATTTATTTGCAAAATATAAAATCACAAAGATGATCACATAAGAAGATCTTACAAATCAACAGGAGAAAAAACCCAAACGAACCAACAGAATAGAAATTGGTAACTCACAGAAGAGGAAGCTTCTCACAGAAGAGGAACGCATATAGATATTGGGTTCTATATCTCTACCTATCATCTATCTATCATCTATCTATATCTATATCTATCTATCTACCTACCTACCTATCTATATCCATTGTAGACCAAATGTATATTTCTTGATTTACATTGGATGCTTATCAGGGAGTACACATTAGAAACAGGTATACATTGTATTATTTATAATTACATGTCTTGGATACTACCTAATACCTTCCACTGCAGGAATTGACTAAACAGAACTAGCCAAGAGACATTTTCCCATTTTTGCTGATAAACGGTTAGAATGGAATGATATTTTTAAATTCAAATAATGTATTTTCCTAAAAGATTCCAATTGCAGAGTTATGTATGTCATGCCACAAAATATATGTGAGTTTGATTAAGTTTTATGAATAATCTTATCATGTAATTACTCAGATTTATCACTTTAAGTTAAATGAAAATTCTTTGTGGCAGAAGGTTTGTCTGAATATGAAAGTGTTGATTTTTGTTGTAGTTCGCTCAGTTTGGACCATGCCGCGTTGTGACTTGCAAAGCCATTTTCTTTTTGTGCTAATTATCCAAAAGTGAATTCAAAGTGTTTTTCCATTTACCTAAGTATGCAAAAGCAAAAAGTTAATTGCTAAGTCAAAGTGCTAGGCAAAGGCTCTAGATTTCTTCAATTCCGACCCTAATGACTCTTAACATGATGACTCTTTTATCAGGCTAAAGAAGACTCCACGGCTTAAAGCAATTACCGAGCTCAAGGAGATAGAGTGTGTCATTAGAACAAACTGATGAGAGATTAAAATAATAAATAAGACCCTCTCTTAGTCTATTCAGGCTACTGTGACAGAATCCTGTAGACCGGGGGGTGGGGTGGGGTGGGGGTGGGGGCTTCTAAGCAACGGACATTAATTGCTCACAGTTCTGGAGGCTGGGAAGTCCAAAATCAAGCGGTGAAAACCCACTTTTAGTTCATGGGCAGCCGACTTCTTGCTGGGTCCTCACGTGGTAGAACGAGCCAGGAAGTTTTCTGGGGATTTATTTATTTATTTACTTACAAAGATTTTCTTTATCCATGAGACACATAGAGAGAAGCAGAGACACAGGCAGAGGGAGAAGCAGGCTCCATGCTGGGAGCCCGATGTGAGATTCCATCCCAGGACCCTGGGATCACACCCTGAGCTGAAGGCAGATGCTCAACCGCTGAGCCACCCAGGTGTCCCTGGGGTGTCTTTTAGAAGGGCACTAAGGCCATTCATGACAATTCCAGTCTGCTGACCTAATCACTTCCCGAAGGCCTCACCTCCTAGTACCACCACCTGGGGGATTAGGTCTCAACATATGAATTTGGAGAGGACCCAAACATTCGTTCTAGAACAGACCCTTTACCCAATACTCAGGGGGGAAAGGGCAGTAGCATACCCTAGTATGCTGGTACAAGAATGGGCAGGGCTGCCCATTGGAACCCCACTTTCTGGGCCAGAGCCTTGTTCCAATGAACCTGAGCTCTCCTTTACCCATCGTGTAGCCAAGATATTGGCCATCCCCTCCCTTCCGGCAGCCTTCACACAGGGTTGACAGGGATTTTGTTCTCCTGAGAGAATTCAGCTGGGCCAAAGCATTCAGAAGCAACTTAGATTTTCTGAAGTCAATGTAGGAAGGGGTTACATCCCTCCCCAGAACAAATTCAATCCCTCTATTTTTCTTTCCTATGCCCCCACTTGCTCATCTGGCCACAAAACTGCCTCTTCCTGACAACCTCCCCGCCCTGCCCCCAACACACACACAGAGCAGGGCTTTGCCACCTCCTCTGCTTCTCCCACCTCTGCCCCAGGTTCTGGCCTTGTCTTCAGAATCTCCACTGATTATATCTTATATAAAACAGTTTGGCCCTCTTACAAGTCCAAATTTGTCCTCTGTCATCTGCTGAGCAAACAGAGTCCTCCATTTATGGGACCCACCCTCCCTAGGGTCCAGTCAGAGATTATAATTAACGACTACAAAAAAAGCTTCGTGTTCTCTCACACTTACTGACCTGCCCTGGCTGCCTCACAGATTCAAAGATAATGCAAGTAAAAAAAAAATAAAATAAAAATAAAAAAATTTTTAAAGTAGGCTCCACGCCTAGCATGGAGCCCAACTCAGGGCTTGAACTCATGACCCCGAGATCAAGACATGAGCTGAGATCAACAGACACTTACCTGACTGAGCCACCCAGGTGCCCCATAAAAAAATCTGTTGAATTATAAAGAGCTATCCACTTTTTTCCAGTGGTTATTTACTCCAGCCTCTCCATTTTACAGATGATACTACTGAAGCCCAGAGATGTTAAATAACTTGCCCAGAGAGTTGTAAAGATCGACTTTAAACCTGGTCTGTAGCCCACTGTTCTAGCATTCCTTCCATTAATCTGAACTGCTGCAGGTGATTTGTGGATGTCTGGAGGCTCTGCTTCCCCACACTCCATTAATTTGGGATTAAATGTGACCTTTTCTTAGGCCCCTCCACCACACTCATGCAATCATTCGCACAGATCTCATGGTTGAAAAATGGAAGAAAAGGCACTATTTACTCTTTTCCTAATTTGTTTATTCAACAGAGATTTATTAACTACCTACTAGGTTCCAGGCAAGGTTCTAAACTCTGAAGATATAGCAGTAAACAAAACAGATGGAAAACCCATGCCCTCATGGACTTTGTATTTTCATGGGAAAAAGATACAATAAACAAATACATTAAATATTTAACACAGAAGATGGCAGAAAATGCTACAGTGAAAAATAAACCAGGGAAGGGGCATAGGGAGTGTCACGGGGGAGAGGGAGAAAGTTGATATTTTAAATAGAAGAATCAGACAGGGGCCTGGGTGGCTCCGTCGGCGAGGCATCAGCCTTCGGCTCAGGTCATGATCTCAGGGTCCTGGGATCCAGCCCCACATCGGGCTCCCTGTTCAGCAGGGAGTCTGTTATTCCCTCTCCCTCTGTCCCTACCTCCCACTAGTGGTGTCTCTCCTAAATAAATAAATAAATAAATAATCCGAGAAGTCTTCCCAGCGGAGATGACATTTGAGCAAAGAGGGAGCACCTCGGTGGCTCAGTGGTTGAGCATCTGCCTTCAGCTCAGGTCATGATCCCAGGGTCTGTCCTGGGGTTGAGTCTCACCTAGAGCTCCCTGTGGGAAGCCTGCTTCTCCCTCTGCCTATGTCTCTGCCTCTCTCTCTTTGTGTCTCTTATGAATAAAGTCTTTAAAAAAGAAAAAAAACCTAAAAGAGATGAAATGTCAAATGACTACTGAGAGAAGAGCATTCCTAGCAGAAAAATCAGCCTATAATAAGGCCTTGGAGCCAGAATGGTGAGAATGGGAATGAATCAGGGGAAGATCAGCAGAGCAGGGCAGAGAGCTGACAAGGAATATCATTGTGTAGGCTCTTATGGGCCACAGTAAGCTCTTTGGCTTTTAATGTGAATGACAGAGCAGGCTGTCAGAGGGGTTGGAGCTGAGGACTGACCTCTACTTCCCCATCCCTCCTGCTGCCTTCTCTCTCCAACACCACCCACTCAAAGGTTCAGAATGAGGGTATCAAGGCAGTAGGTCCTAGTGGGAAGCTCAGGAACCCCTTCTCCTTCCACTGAGATACCTGTCCTTTAAATCTTTCGTGGCAGGAAAATAATAATAATAATAATAATAATAATAATAATAATAGGAATGCCTGGGTGGTTCAGTGGTTGAGTCTCTGCCTTTGCCTTTGGCTCAGGTCATGATCCTGGGGTCCTGGGATCGAGTTTCGCATCAGGCTCCACGCAGGGAGCCTGCTTCTCCCTTTGCTTGTGTCTCTGCCTCTCTTTCTGTGTCTCTTATGAATAAATAAAATCTTTTAAAAATGATAATAATAATCATCATCGGAGAATGTTTGAGAATCTGAGGAAAGTATTTTCTAAGACCTCTGTGGGTTGCCTAAGATCTTTTTGCAGAACAGGATGTAAAGAAAAGTAGGACATATGAGGTTAGGAGAGATAGCTGGCCCTGGGGGGGCACTTTGAGGAAGTTAAGCAACAGAGAGCTATCACACAGGTAGAGGCAGAAGTGGGGCTAGGACACAAGTAGAGGCTCTGTTCCAGTGCCATTGCTTACTGTTTATATAGCAGGATGCAAAATATTTAGAAAACCCAAATTAGATAAGTGAGACTACATCAACTAAGAAGCTTCTGCACAGCCAGGGAAACCAGGAACAAAATGAAAGGCAACCTATGGGAGAAAATATTTGCAAATCATGTATCTGACAGAGTTAATAACCAAAATATACAAAGAACCCATACAACTCAATAGCGAAACAAAACCAAACCCCAAATAATCCAATTTAAAAATGGGCAGAGGAACTGAATAGACATTTTTCCAAAGAAGACACACAGATGACCCCACAGGTACATGAAAAAGTGCTCAACATAATTAGTCACCTGGGAGATGCAAATCAAAACCATGATAAGCTATCACCTGACATCTGTCAGAATGGCTGCCACCAGAAAGATAAGAAAGAACAAATGTTGGAGAGGATGGGGAGAAAAGGGAACCCTCGTGCACTGTTGAGGGGGACTGTAACTTAGTGCAAGCCACTATGGCAAACAGTATGGAATTTCCACCAAAAATCAAAGGTAGAACTATTAAATGATCCAGCAATCCCCTCAGCCCAGGTATGTATCTGAAGGAAACAAAATCTACACCCTCATGTTCATTGAAGCATTATTTACAATAGCCAAAACCTAGAAACAGCCTAAGTGTCCAGTGATGGACAAATGAATAAAGACAATGTGATATATATATATATAGATAGATAGATATAGATAGATAGATCAATATATATGAGAATATCATTCAGTCATAAAGAAATAAGGAAATCCTTCCATTTGTAACAACATGGGTAAAACTTGAGGGCATTATGTTAAGTTCAATATGTCAGACAGAGGCAAATACTGTATGATCTCACTGATATGTGAAATCTAATAAAACCAAACTCATCGATGCAGAGAACAAATTGTTGATTGCCAGAAGCATGGGAGTCAGAGGTGGGGAAATGGGTGAAAGTAGTCAAAAGGTACAAACTTCCAATCATAAGATAAATAAGTTCTGGGAATGTAATGTACAGCATGGTAACTATAATTACCAATATAGTATATTTTGAGAGATGCTAAGAGGGTAAATCTTAAAAGTTGTCATCACAAACATTATATGGTCTCATTCATTTGGGGAATATAAAAAATAGTGAAAGGGAATAAAGGGGAAAGGAGAAAAATGAGTGGGAAATATCAGAGAGGGAGACAGAACATGAGAGACTCCTAACTCTGGGAAACGAACAGGGGTGGTAGAAAGGGAGGTGGGCGGGGGGTGGGGGTGACTGGGTGACGGGCACTGAGGGGGGCACTTGATGGGATGAGCACTGGGTGTTATTCTATATGTTGGCAAATTGGACACCAATAAAAAATAAATTTATAAAAAAAGTTGTCATCATAACAAAAAAAATTGTGACTGTGAGGTGATGGACATTAACTGAATTATTGTGGCAATCTTTTCACAATATATACAAAGATCAAATCATTATATGGCACACCTGAAACTAATATATGTTATATGTCAATTATATTTCAAACCGGGGAAAAATTAATATTTTCAATTTATGGAAAGGATGGAAGGAAGGAAGGAAGGAAGGAAGGAAGGAAGGAAGGAAGGAAGGAAGGAAGGAAGGAAGAAAGGAAGGAAGAAGAAATAAAGAAAGAGAAAGGAAGGAAGGAAGGAAGAAAGAAAGAAAGGAAGGAAGAAAGACAAAGAGAAAGAGAAAGAGGGAAAACCCATATCCTTGTGTATTTTACATTCTAGTGGGGAAAAGATATGCTAAACAAATACATAAACTATTTAGCAAGCCCAAAAGACAAGAAGATTCTGAAAGGGGAAGTAAAGGCAGCCCTCCTCCAGAGGAAAAATGTGGCTTTGAGGAGGCTGCTTTATGTTGTATGTTGTCACACACAAATTTTTTCTAATAGGAATCAGCAAAAATAGGGAAGAGTCTGGAGAGGTGTCGAGTGGTGACTGGGAGAGCAGATCCCTTGCCCTACCCAGCACTGCCCGATTCCCCATGTGCTCACAAGAAGTTCTGGACATTATACTGCTTGAGTTCTGGACATTATACTGCTCCATAATCTTTGGTGGACTATGGGCAGGACCTATTCAATGAGATGAGCCCTGAGCACCTCTCTTGATGGAAGCTGGAGTGATTTCTGTACAGAGGTGGACCACACTGGCTGGTCCAGTATAGCCTCTGTCTAGACACAGTTGATACTGGAGCCTGGGACTCTGGCCCATCATTCCCATGTATCCTTCTTGACACATTGAACTTCTAGTAATCCCTCTTGTGCTCAGGCTCCTGTGTCCCACATGTGAATTACTTGCTTGGGGCCTGAGGAGCTGAGTTTCTGGTCTTTGGTAAAATTGTTTCTTCTTCCCAGCTGGCCAGAGCTCCTTGACCCCGTGGTTGTCACTTTTGACTTGTCACTCCACTAGCCACTCTTAGGCTTCTCTGTGTTTTATGTTTTGGAGAGGTGGAGTAAAAAGTCACCAGTTGATGGCATCTGTCTGTCATCTCGTCAGTCATGTAGGTATGACTTATTGAAAGCCTGCTATGTACATGTCAAGAACGCATGAAGGGATTTACACATAGTCCTCAAAAACTGCAAAGGGTCGGATTTTACACTATGTACAAGCTAACAAGTTAACCACAGTTTCATGGATGCTGGCACAAGACACAAGTTTCCGGGATCAGTGACAAAGGACACCTTATTTTTCTTTTTAGAGATTATATTTAATTATTTGAAAGAGAGAGAGAAACAGAGAGAGAGACCATGAGTGGGGAGAGGGGCAGAGGGAGAGGGAGAAGCAGGCTCCCCACTGAGCACAGAGCCCACCATGGGGCTTGATCCCACAACCCCAAGATCATGACCTGAGCCGGAGTCAGATGCTTGACCGACTGAGCCACCCAGGCGCCCCGACAGAGCATGCTTTATTATCCCAACAGTACCAGAATACCATCATTTATCCCAGTTTCTTGAGCTCCCATTCCCAAAAGGTGATGCAGTGAAGACCGTGGGAAGCACTGCACACACAGCAGGTTGTATTCCAGGAGAGGAACTCCAGCCTTAAGGAACCCAAATCTCTTATAATAAGCAGTAAGTCGGCCTGAAGTTTGCCCCAGGAAGAGACATTATCCTCATACAGGACAGCCAACAAATCTGCCCTCCACTTTGAAGGGAGATACTATCTCTGTCTTCTTGAGTGGTTTGTTGTACAAACACCCCTGAAGACACAGTGTGGAACAAAAGCTCTTTTGAGATCAGTACCTCTGCTCATAAGACCTGTAGATATACAAGAGACCCACGGAAAATCATTTCCAGACAATGTGAGCACATTTAAGCTGAAATGGGCATTATTTCTCCCATTCTTCAGATGAGGAAAAGTGAGGCCCAGAAGCTACTTTGTCTAGGAGGTTAGGAGGCGAGGTCTGTGTGAGCCCAAAGCCTGGGCCACATCCCTTAAGCATAAAGAGCAGATAACAGTCAGGCACTCACGGGATTGCACACTGAAGGTACAAACATGTGAAAGGAACAACCCTGCCTCGGAAGTACTCACACCTGGGGAGACAGAGCATGCCTTCCACATGCCTGAGCAGGACCGATGGAGCTGGGCAGGGGCCCAGGGTCACCCCCAACTAACTCCAACAGGGATGGTCTTTCCTCACTTCTTTTTGTGTCTCTGTCTCTGTCTTTGTGTGTCTCTCTCTCCTGGGCAAGTGCACACATACAAGAACAAGTTAACAGGTAAAATTTCTTACAAGATGTTTTCTCTTTGGTGTTTGCTACTGCTTACCTGCTAGAAGTCAATACAATAAATGAGATAGTAAGAGTAAACAGCTGTCTTTTTTCAGGGACATGTTTGCTCCTGACTGCGATTTTTTTTTAATATTACACACTTACAACATAGTCATATTTCTGGTAAATATAATCATTCCGAGTTGCTGTGAGGTCAACACCCCAGTATTTTATCTTTCCATTAAAGACCCCAGGGACTCTCCAACCTCAGCCAGCTACAGAATCTCTGGTAGGAGTTCAGGTTGAAATGTGGTTTGTCACATTTGGGGTTTTAAAAAACAAGAACTAAACCAGTTTGGCTGAGGCGAGGCAGCCATGGAAGGGGAGAGATGATGACTAGGCACACAGCTATGAAATGGGGAACCAATCCCAGGAAGTCCTAAATGCCAGAACGGATTTTGCTCTGAATAATCAGTGGCAGTTGCGGAGTTGATAAAAGTAATGTGTTAGAAAGCTGTACCTGCAAACATGCAGGGGATGGATGCCAGCGGACGTGACCCAGACACAATGCTCTTCCACCCTCACTGTGCATTAGAATCACCAAGGGAGCTTTTTAAAAATACTGATGCCCCAGCCTCACCACAGACTGTTTAGATCGAAATCTCTGGGAGTGTAGCCCAGGCACTAATACCTTTTCAAAGCTCCCCAGGAGAATGACTGTTAACAGGTATGGGATTTCTTTTGGGGGTGATGAAGATATTCTGGAATTAGATAGTGGTGCTGGTGGAACAATTTTGTGAATATACTAAAAATCACTATGTGTACACCTTAAGGGGTGGATTTTATGCTATGTGAATTATATCTTGAAAGAAAGAAAGAAAGAAAGAAAGAAAGAAAGAAAGAAAGAAAGAAAGAAAGAAAGAGAAAGAAAGAAAGAAAGAAAGAAAGAAAGAGGAAGAAGGAGGGAGAAAGGAGAGAGGAAATGAGAAGAGGAGCAAAAAAGAATAAGAGATAGAGAGAGAGAAAGAAGGCTCTCCAGCAGATCCCAATATGCTGCCAGAGTAGAGAGCCACTAGTCTAGAGAAAATGAGACCTCTGCTATGATTCAAACCCAGGGTGCAGTGGAATGTGGCAGTAGGACAAATCCCAGGGGAAGGGTGAGCTGTGAGGAACAGCATAGAAGAAAACTGGCCGGCCGGCAGTCCAGGTTGGTTGGTTACAGAAGGTAGGGAAAAGAGAAAAGGAGGTAAAGATGTAAGCCAATGTCTTGAGCCTTGGTGACTGAAGAGAGGCAGATTAGGTAGGGGGAAGGGGGAGCCACCAGAGGTGAGTTCCATTTGGACGTGTACAATCTATGCTGTTGCAAAGAATTCAGAGGTTCAGCAAGCAACTGGACATTGAAATAAGAGCCATATACCATGACCACGAGATGGGAAGCACAATATACAGCAATGAGGACTAGGTGGCCCCTCAGAGGGCCATGTATCTTCTCCTTCCTGTCTGCCCCCTGATAGCTGCGTGAGTTTATACAAGCCACTCCACCTCTGTGAATCTGTTTCCATATATGTGAAACGTGGTTAATAATAGCTGCCCTACCTACCTCACACAATTGTAGGGACAAAACAAACTTTGAAGAGCCTTATAAACTATAACGTGTTATACAACTGTAAGGTATAGGATACATATAATCACATAATTTTCAACAGAGGCACAGATGCAATTCAACTGGGAAAGAAGTACTGTCAATAAATTGTGATAGAGCAACTGGACATCTGTATGAAAAAAAAATTAACATTGACCCCCTACCTCACACCATACAAAGATGAGACATGAACTTTTTCAGGTTAGCACCTGTGGAAACATCAAACACTCTTTAATAAGTGAATGAAATCATTCATCATTAAATATTATTAATGCTATGATTTGATTTTGCTGAGCTAAGTCAACTGTAAACCACTGGTTCCATAAATCACTGCAATTACTATCATTTTGTATTATAAAGAGGGTCATTCAAATGATGTCTTGCATCGTCGCCAAGGATCTTAACCATTGATTGTTTTACCTGACAAGCCAGGCTAACCAAGTATGAAATAGCAGATCAAAGAGTTAGCTATTTCTTATCAAGCAGATAAGATTGGTTTTCTGTACCTTAGCTCAGTGGGGCAGGGTGTAGGGGCAAGGGGAAGAGAAATTTTCTTACAGGCAGAGCCACTGAAGTGAATTATGTTAACTCTGGGTTAACATCTTGATAGAACCAGAGAAGAAAAATCAGTTAGTGGTTTGGCTGCAGTTGACACTGTACTGAAGCCCAGCTTTGGAAATGCACTCAGATTTTGAGGAGGAGAGCAGCCTTCTGCCCCCTTCGGGGCTATACCTCCTTATCAGGAACAGAAGTATGAAGGCCCTTCTTTCCCTAATAGGTCTCCAAGATGGCAGCCAGGCCTCTAGGTAGGCTTCCAAGACTGCACCTGTCTACCCCAGAGAGTTATAGAAATTCCCTACATGCCAGAGACTAGTGAGAGTGGATAACTGGAGTCACAGCTTTTTTTTCTCTTCACTTCTGGGTAAGACTCTTCTTTCAGAGAGGGAAAGGTTGGAGAAGGGGCAGAAAAAGACAGGAAAACTCAACTCAACAAGTAACTTGTTAGGCTGTTAGTGAAAGTTGATTGCTAACCAATGGCAAACACTGAACACTCTAGGTATGTAAGGTTTTCATGGTCATATTTTTATATCCCCACTGCATAGGCAGTAGGGAATCAATCCCACAAAATTTGGTCTTCACTTACTGTGTTAGTTTCCTAGGGCTGCCATGGCAAAGTACTGCAAACTGGGTGGCTTAAAACAGCAGATACTTATCACCTCACAGTTCAGGAGGTTAGAATTCTAAAACTGAAGTGTCAGTAGGGCCATGCTCCCTGTGGAACCTGTAGGGAATCCTCCCTTGCCTCTTCCTAGTCAGGCTCCCACAGGAAGCCTGCTTCTCTCCCTCCCTTGCCCCTCCCCCTCAAATAAATATAAAAAAATACTTTTAAAAAAATTAAATAAACAAATAAGGTCACATTCTGAGATACCAGAGGTTAGGACTTCCAAAATATTTTTTTTTCCTTTTCTGGGGGTTTGAGGGCAATTCAACCTATAACACAATCAAGGAGCATCAACTTATGCCAGGAATTGCACACAGGATCCACAATATATTTCCCTACCTGGAAGAAGAAACCAAAATTCAAGATATTGTAAGCTCTTATAAGATCCTAAAATTTTTAAATTCCATTTTTGTAGAAATAATTCAAATGCAACATGGGTATCCCAGCCACGTGGATGATAGGGAGCATGCAGATGGAAAGGCTGACAAAGTGACATCAAAAGTTAAAGGTAGTGTATTAGCAAAATGAAAAATGAAGCAACAGGTGGTATCATCATCATCTAGTGTCAAATCATTGTCTGGTTTAAAGCAGTTTACTCCATCAGCAATGCCATAATCAAAACCATTCACTTCATTTATGGTGGGAACAGCATCCAAGCACCTCCTAGAGCCAATCACAGAATCCTAACATTGTTGTAAGTCCACATAATCTAATTCAACATAAAATAAGCTGTGGAGTTTATTTAGCCAGTCCTTCATTCAGCTGCCATCACTAGAAAAGGACAGATGTTGGGAGAGAAGGACTATTTATTTAGGCTCTTTGCTAATGTGAAAATTTAATCTTCAACCAATAAAATGCACCCCTAGTAAAATCTTCAGGGACCATGCAACTGAGTAAAACCCAACTGGATCTCAAATCAAATACTCCATGTGTAACTGAATTTTTGTAAATTTAATCATAATATAAACCAAGAGTCAGCAAGCTTTATTTGTAAAGGGCCAGATAGCAAATGTTTTAGGCTTTGTGGGCCATATGGTCTCTGGCAACTCTTCAGCTCTGCTATTGTTGCCCAAATGCAGCCATAGACAATATGTAAACAAATGGGTGGTGTGGCTGTGTTCTGATAAAACTTTATTGACAAAACCAGACAGCAAGTAGGCCACGTGAAGACACAGGTAGAAGACGGCTGTCTATAAGCCAAGGAGAGAGGCCTCCTCCAAAGGAAACCAAACCTGCTAACACCAGATCTTGGATTTTTAGCCTCTAGAGCTGTAAGAAAATAAATTTTTGGGTTTTTTTTTTTAAAGATTTTATTTATTTATTCATGAGAGACACAGAGAGAGAGGCAGAGACAGAGGCAGAGAGAGAAGCAGGCTCCCTTTGAGAAGCTTGATGCAGGACTTGATCCCAGGACCCCCGGATCATGACCTGAGCCAAAGGCAGACACTCAACCACTGAGCCACTCAGGTGCCCGGATTTTTCTTGCTTAAAGTACATACACATACACACGCACACGCACACACACACACACACACACACACCAGACAGCAGGCTAGATTTTGTCCATGGGCTATAGTTTACTGACCCCTGGTTTAAACATACTAGAAGGACACCTTATTATGTAAACTAAGCTTGTGAGGAGTTATTTATTACCTTTAAAAGTCTTTTCTTCCTCTGTTCCCTACCCCTTATCTTTTTTTTTTTTTGAATAAATTGAACGTAGATGATTGGATTTGCTCTAAACAAGGTAAACCCATACTGAATGTCATTTCCATTGGAAGAAATCTTGATCACTGAATTTGCTTAGTCTCCTAATATGAAATAAGCCTGTGCATTCATGGCCTCAGAAAGATGAGAATTTGATGATCTACTTACTAAGAACTACAAGAAAGACAGATCCCTAATTGTCGTAATAGTCCATGCTCTCAAAATAAATCGTTTTCCCTGATATCTAACCCCGATTTCTTGCTGCTGCTTAAGACCATTTTTTTTTTTTAACCTATCTTCTACAAGAGAGGATGAGCATCCAGCTTTTCATTCCCTGTAATGGTACCCACCTCTGGATGATAATTCAGAAAGTCTTCCGGGGATAATTAAGGATTGCTAGGCTGTAGGTAGCCTGTCCCCTCCGGCAGCTCCTTGAAGGCACAGGCATTTTCAGAGAGGCAGTGATGTCTTCGCATAGCATCTGTAATCTCCTCTGCCTCTTTTAGAGAGCTCACATCCCCATCCTCCTTCCCTCCCCACAACCCTCCTACCAGGCACAGCAAGTATTGTGTATATTATATACACACAATATAGAAAATAAGAATGGAAAAGAGGGAGAAAGAGTAAATGATCATTGGACTGGGTAAAGTATGAATTTAAAATATTCATTATTTAGCCAACACATTTGGCTTCTTCTTTAACAGTCATGTGGGGAGCCTTGAAAATACAATTGACATCTGAGAGAGAGCTAGCAAAATCCACTTGGAAATGCAATAGGCCACTTATGGGAGGGATATGACAGGATTGTCACAGATGGGACTCCTCTGACCTGGCAGGCATGATTTTCCTGTGAAGCTTCAGGGCCCCTCATCGCAGGGGCATTTTCCAAGGCCTGGGAGAGGGATCGCAGCTATGTGTTCATATAGTCAGACATTTCTATAAAATTTGCAATTCTGTGTCTTAGTTTGGGCCGCTGAACAAAGTACCAGAGACTGGGTGGGGTAGACAGACATTCATTTTGCACAGTTCTGGAGGCTGGGAAGTCCAAGATCATGGTGTGGGCAGATTTGGGTCTGATGAGAGCCCGCTTCGGGTTTGCAGACAGCTCTCTTCTCTTATGCTCATGAGGCAGAGAGCAGAGAGAAGGAGCTCTTTGGGTTTGTTTTCTTTTAAGATTTTATTTATTCATGAGAGACACACAGAGAGAGGCAGAGACACAGGCAGAGGGAGAAGCAGGCTCCCCGTGGGGCACCCAATGTGGGGACTCGATCCCGGGACCCCAGGATCACGCCCTGAGCCAAAGGTAGACACTCAACCACTGAGCCACCCAGGTGTCCCTCATTTTATTTTTCTTAATAAGGGCCTCTGTCCATCCCCTAACGCACACACACACACACACACACACACACACACACACACACATCCCAAGACGTGTCTCTGTGTCCTGGTTACAATCTCAGAAAGGAAAAAGACCAAATGTGATTGTAATACATTAAATGGAAATGAAAGCTATTGAATTGCACCTGTATGGTAAAAGTGTGACCCCAAGATGGGCATAGTCAGGTTCCAGACTAGAAAAGGAAGCCCAGAAACTCAGAAGTGGACTGTGTTCTTCCAAAACTGTCTCAGAAGAAACACACACGGCCAGGATAAACAAGCCATTGAGACTGGTCACCACACCTCTCCTGATTCCACTCTGACCCCCCTCTTTTTATAACAAGCCCTTCATCCTCCCAAATTCCTTCAATGGGAAGACAGTTACTCTGGCTAAGACACATGAGTCTTATGACAAATAAAGCAGAGTATCATTCGAGGCTGAAAAATAAATAAATTGGCATTCTGTCTCTTTTAAACACGGGGCAGCTCCCTCCGAGTACAATCAGTACTGCGACTGCTAACAAAGTTCAGGTTCTGGATCCTCACGGCTGAAACCGACCTGGGCAGCCTGATCTGGGCAGCCAGTCGAGCCTTTAAGAGACAATCCTTTATTTTGATGTCACCACCCTCAAACAATGGCACTTTAGGGGAAAGGAGATGTGTGGGGAACAGGAAGGATCCTGAAAGGTTTTTTGAATTAGAGCACCATAACCATGCCACCTCCAGGCAGATTTCCCCCAAAGAGATTAGTAAATTCCCTAAGTGTATTCATATTGCTTTGTTGATTCAAGAGAATTTCAAACTCTGTACAAGAAGATAAGTTTACAGGGTGCCTGGGTGGCTCAGTCGGTTAAGCGTCTGCCTTCAGCTCAGGTTGTGATCCTGCGGTCCTGGGATCGAGCCCCACATGGGGCTCCCTGCTCAGTGGCGAGCCTGATTCTCCCTCTGCTGCTTCCTCTGCTTGTGCTCTCTCACGCTCTCTCACAAATAAATAAATAAATAAAATCTTTAAAAAATTTTTAAAAAGACTTTGCCTTCAAAAAAAAAGTTTTCTACTTAGTTATCACCAAACCAAAATCTTCTCTGCTATGGTTCTAAAGACATTGTTTCCAATATTCTACCCTTGATCAATCCTACAATCCTTCCTTCTCATCACAGCTACCATGTGCCCAGCACTGAGCATTTATGATTTGCAGTTCACCCAACTGCCTTGCCAAGTGAGCATAACTATTTACACAGAGGAGGAAACTGAGTCTTATAGAGTTTGAGAACTTGCCCATAATTACAAAGCCATTAGGTAGGTGCTAGAGCCAAAATTAAAATTTTCTTTTTTTTTTTAACATTTTATTCATTTATTTGAGAGAGAGAGTGAGAGAGCACAAGGAGGGGGAGTAGCAGAGGGAGAGGGAGAAGCAGGCTCCCTGATGAGCAGGGAGCTCGAATGGGGGCTCAGTCCCAGAACCGTGGGATCATGACCTGAGCTGAAGGCAGACGCTTAACCAACTGAGCCACCCAGGTAACCCTAGAATGTACTTTTCAAAGAACTCTGCCTCTCTCAAAATTGCCAGCATATTCCAGACTACCTTGAATCCAGAATAAATAGTGGGATTTCAGTCCTACTATTTATACTTAAAAAAATTAAGAATATATCTATAATAGGTGTTAAACACCCAGGAATTCACATATGACTGGCTTGGCAAAGGGGCAAAGGTGTATGTAGAAATTTCTTACTTTGAAAAAAAATTATTGCCACTCCAAAGCTTTCATGGGAGGAGGTCTCATTTACATTGAAGATTCTTGGTTTCTCTCAGTATCATGGAACCTCTCAGATGCGGTTAACATTCTCTACCTTGACTGGTTTCACAGATGTATACATATATAAAAATACACTGAGTTTATACTTAAGACTTGTGGTCTTTACTGTGTATATGTTATACCTCATTTAAAATAGAAACCATCGTACAGGACAGTGTGTACAGAAACTTCCTTTTGAATTCAATAGAGCATGGAGATTCTCTGAGTACATGCTTGGATAGGCATATAATGTGTCTGGAATGATGCACAAACATCCAGCAACAATGGTTGTTTGGGGCACCAAGGGAGGATGCAAGTTGGATAGAGACCCATTTGCACTGTGCATCCTCCTGCATCCAGTAAATTCTTAGTATATGAGAATTTTTTTAATTGATGAAAAATTATTTAAAATTATGTTTTAATTAGTAAATAAATACTTTCAAGGAAAAAGAAACATACAAACCCACAACGTTCCCGTAAATGTACCAAAATCAGTCTGGTGACTCAGTCTGCATTTGCAATGCTTGGAGGGAGCACAATTTGAAGGTGGAGATTTTCAACTACAGTATTCTATTTTTCCAGCATCAGGAGAAATGATAAGGATTTGCACTCTTTCTCTCCACAGTAGTAGTTCGGGCGTTCAGCTAATGACAGAGGATGAGGGTGAAGTTGGTGTGAATATGCAAAAAGAACATTTACTTGTTCAGAGGCTAACTGGTTCAGAGGCAAACATGCATTGAGAATTACCATGAACAAATAATTGCTACTGGGTAAGATTTTTACATTTTTGCTTTTGTCTTTCAACCCTTCGCTTTCCTTCCATTTTTATTCTTCTTTTTTTTTAGATTAAAAAAAATTTTTTTTTAATTTATGAGAGACTCAGAGAGAGAGAGACGCAGAGAGACACAGGCAGAGGGGGAAGCAGGCTCCATGTAGGGAGCCCGACGTGGGACCCGATCCTGGGTCTCCAGGATCAGGCCCCGGGCTGAAGGCGGCGCTAAACCGCCGAGCCACCGGGCTGTCCCATTTTTATTCTTCTTGAGTATGTCCTTAGCACAGAAAATAGACATGAGGAATTCAGAGCAAACTCTGTTCAGATGACCTTAATTGAGATGCCATTGGGGTTAAGGAGATGATGGTGTACATGAAAACTATAAAAACAGATCAATCTGTGTGTCTCGTTTAGACCTCTGTTCCTATACCACGTGCCCCTTTCCTCCCTAACTCCTCAGATGGCTTGTTCATTCTGGAGGAGGTTTGTGTGTCTGGAAAATGCTGAGTTCTTTGTCCCTTTATTCTGCAGATGTCAGACCACTTTGCAAGAAAAATGCTTGATTATTCTAGACTACAGGAGAAAAATGAATTACAGAAGAAATTAAATGATGAGCACAAGCTACTTCAATAAAATAACTGCACAAGCAAAACAAAGACAGCTAAAACAAACAAACAACAAACACTCCAAGACCTTGTTTATTCTAGTTTTACTGAGCTCTCTTATAGTATATTGAAAGAATTTTACACTCCAATTTGTTTCTGGGTAACAAAGACAAGTTACCCAGAATAGAGAGAAGTTTACCATTTCCTGGCACAGAATTTCTCAACTTCAATACTACTGACATGTTGGGCTGGGTGATTCTTTGCTGTGAGGGGGTCTCTCCATGTATCTTAGGATGTTCAGCAGCATCCCTGGCCTCTACCCACTAGATGCCACTAACACACCCTAGTCATGACAACCAAAACTGTCCCCAGAAATTGTCAAACAGCCCCTGTAGGGCAAAATCAAGCCTGGTCGAGAGCCACCATCCTAAAGGCTGATAGCTACAATTAGTTATTCCAGGAAATAACACTAGTGCCTCTTATTTTCAGAAAACAGGCAAGTGTATGCAGCAGTACATATGTATACTCAGAGAATCCATTCTGAAAAAATAATTTTATAAGCTAATTTTAAGGGAAAGTGTACTGGTATCTGTCATTTATTTTGAAATATGTTTTAAAAATATGATGGATCAAGCAATAGGTGGATAGACATGTGATAAAATAAGCATCATAAAATTTTAATTATAGAATCTAGGTGGTAGATATCTGAGTGTTCATCATAACATTGTTTCAGCTTTTCTGTGTGTTGGAAAAATGTTCATAATAAATTGTTGGGGGAAAAGATTTCATGCATATTTTACTATCACAGAAAATCAAGAGGTTCATTTCACTTTATTATCTTAAATAGAGATAAAAGGAGCATATCTCGCTGTCAGCACTAACAGGGATATTCTTTTGCTCCAAAACCATGTTGTTAAAGCTAAGTATTCTAATCACATGAACAACCTACCTAATTGTCATGGGAAGATCAAAATAGTGAGCATTGACTCTAGCTGAAAGAGGACTCAAATTCATTCACTGTCCCATTAGGTAACTGAAGAAACTATGTCCAGGAGAGAGCATGCCTTGTATTTTTAAAGAACTGCTTTACACAGGAGTCTTTTTCAAATCTTTTAGTTTCAAGGATTCTGTTATTATCATGAACATTTTTTTCCAAAAATCTTAGATACTAGCCCCCCTCTGCCGGCCCCGGGAGTTTCACCACCTATAAAATGGGAGGACTTGAAATATGCAAGTTAATCAGATACATCTCCTGCTGAAAAACCCTTCTTACCCTTGCTTATGTTTAACAGTTGCCTTTAAGCCTTTCATTAGACCACAATTCAGCCAGTGTTTACTGAAACCATCCTATGTCAGGAACCATGGGTACAATACTGACCCTAAGAGCATCGTGATCTGTAGAGATTTATGCCAATGTGAAATGTGCTGTCGCTGTGTCATCCTAAGACTTTTGGAGTCAGATGACTCCATAGAGTCTTTGAGTTTAGCATAGTGCCTTTTTAAAAAGCAGACACAGAGTAAAAGATGCTCAAAATCATAAGTCATCAGAGAAATGCAAATCAAAACCACAGTAAGGTACTACTATACCCCTACTAGAATGTCTAAAATTCAAACACTTGATAATTTGAGGTGTTGGCATGGATGCAGTGCAACTGGAACACTTGTGCATTGCTGACAGGAATGCACAATAGTGTAGCTACTTTGGAAAACAATGTGGCAGCTTCATATAAAGTCAAACTAACCTACCATATGACACAGAAATTTTACTCCTAGATATTTATTCAAGATAGATGAAAATATGTCTAAACAAAGAACTGTACAGAAATGTTCATAGCAGCTTTAACACATCAGCCAAAAGCCTGAAATATTCCCTATCTATCAACAGGCAAACAAACTGTGGGTATATTCGTACAATAGAATACTGCCGGCCAACAACAATGAACAAATTACTAAACACACAATATGGATTCATCTCTGAAACATGATGCTGAGAAGATTCACATTTTGAGAACCACTACTTTACTCTGATACTTATAAATTGGTCAATCCCATGTAGCTACTAGGTTCTCATGATATTTTTTCTCACTGATGCAATAAAAGTGACACTTCATTTTACTATGAGCATATGGTCTAAGAAGTAACTCTACAAGCAGTACAACTGTGGAATCAGTTTTAGAACCGTAAGGGATCTTTGAGGTCAGCTGCTGCAACTTCCCAACCATTTACAGAAATTCCCCTAAAGTGCACCAGAGTGCTGCTTTCTTCCCCGTTAAACCCAGAAAATTCTGAAAAACAGAATTTTCATTGACTTAGGATCTTGTAGTTCTTCCAGTTCTTTATCCAAAGACCAATTTTTATTTTATAGCATGGCCCATGTAGACAGCAGGTTTGCAGATTTATCTGAATATTTGTGGTTGCTTGTTATTTCTGCTCCTGTAGCTTCCCATCTCTAGCAGTTCTTTAAAAAAAAAAAAGATTTTATTTATTCATTTGAGAGAGACAGAGAGAGAACAGAAGCAGGCAGAGGGAGAGGGAGAAGCAAGCTCCCAGCTGAGCAAGGAGCCCAATGTGGGGCTTGATCCCAGGACCCTAGGACCATGACCCCAAGCTGAAGGCAGACACTTGACCACCTGAGCCACCCAGGTACCCCTTCTAGCAGTTCTTTAAGACTTGGTTCCTCCTCCCCACATCCCACCATTGGTAGTTTATTCTCAGATTAAGAGCACCTCTTTTGTTGATCGATTGATTGATTTTTGCCACTTCTCAAGCAATAAATGACCAATACTAACAGGGTTTTTGCTTGTTTGGTTTTCCATTTTGTTTTGATATGTACCTCTAGCTATAAAAATTCTATTTCTACAGTTTTACATGCCTTGATTCTTCTAAATCTCTTCAGTCTCTCCAGGAAACTTGCTACTCATGTGCTATTTGCCTGATATTTTCCTGAATATTCATTTAATATTCTCACATAAAATATGTTTTCAAGCAACCTGGACTCAAGATGAGAGATGACAAATTAAATTACTACCCTCAGGCAGCTTAGCACTGACTTTAGCAGCCAGCTGATCCCATTCTTCAATGTTTGGTCAGTTTCTCTTAACAAAAGAATCTACTACCAGAGTGAGTCTATCTCTGCTTCATCCAAACTCCCAGTCAGTTCTTGCTTTATAGAAAACAAAATCACCTCTACTCCTCTCAATCTAAAAATGAGCAGATAACAATCTGTTTCTCTGATTACATAAATCAGAAACTCCCCAGTGTAGGAGAGGAAGAAGTTTTCCTTGACCCTCTTAGGGTCCCTGGCTAGATCTGAAAATTAAACTGAGAAAGATAGATTAACAGGAGAAAAGCACACAGATTCGTTTAACATAAGTTTTACATGACAAGGAGAGAATGAAGACCCAAAGAAGCAGTTAGACCTGAGGTTTGGTTTGTAGGTTTGACCAAGAGTGGACAGTCATGGAGATATGTGATAGGTTAGAGGGTACGACATAAGTGTGGTAAACTGGAAACTTGCTAAATTTGTTAGGCCTGTTTGTTAGGATTCTTCTCAGTTGCCTTTTTTTTAAGATTCATATTTATTTTTATTTATTTATTCATGAGAGACACAGAAAGAGAGGTAGAGACATAGGCAGAGGGAGAAGCAGGCTCCCTGTGAGAGTCCCTCCGATGCAGGACTCGATCCTAGGACACCGGGATCACGACCTGAGCTGAAGGGAGACACTCAACCACTGAGCCACCCAGGTGTCCCTCAGTTGCCTTTGTCTTTGGAGATAAGGATACCCCTTTCCTCCAGGTATAGAGTGGGTACCTCTCACATGAGGGGGTCTTATGACCTGCTTGGGGGTGGGGAGTGGAGGGTCAGTGTGACCTTCCTGCTTCTGCTGTGTTCTCAAGCTCCTTCAACTTAAAATATTCGATACACTAAGATGTCACATTTTAGGGTACCATGTTCCAAACCCAATCACCAGTCTTTGTTAAAAATAACGGCATTCAAGGGTGCCTGGGTGGCACAGTCAGTTGAGCGTCTCACTCTTGGTTTTGGCTCAGGTCCTGAACTCAGGGCTGTGAGATTTAGCCCTATGTTGATCCCCATGTCAGGCTCTGCACTTGGAGCAGAGTCTGCTTGAGATTCTTTCTCCCTCTCCTTCTCCCTCTGCCCCTCCTGCTCGTGCTGTCTCTCACTCTCTCTCAAATAAAGAAATAAACTTAAATAAATAAATAAATGATAGGGGGATCCCTGGGTGGCTCAGCGGTTTGGCGCCTGCCTTTGGCACAGGGCCTGATCCTGGAGTCCTGGGATCAAGTCCCACATCGGGCTCCCTGCATGGAGCCTGCTTCTCCCTCTGCCTGTGTCTCTGCCTATCTCTGTGTGTGTGTGTCTCTCATGAATAAATAAATAAAATCTTAAAAAAAATAAATAAATAAATAAATAAATAAATAAATGATAAAAATAAAAGCATTCATTCAAAAAGATGAATCAAGTTTTCCCAATGTTGGCTGTAATACATTATTGTACTTCCTTAATTTGAAAGGCAAATGTGAGGCTGTATCTCAGCTCTATGGCTTACATTAGTTTAATTTTATAAAAATAGAGTAGACATTCATATGATTAAAAAACCAAAATAAAAGTGTGGGTAATAAGAAGTTGTACTCCCAGTGTGATTCCTTTAACCCCATTTCCTCCCCTACCCTAAACACTTTGACTTATTTCCTATCTTCTCCTTTTCCTAAGTAAATACACCCAAACCAATATGAATATATTTCATATAGCCCCACCTCTTCCTTTCAGTAAAGGTAGTATTCACTACTCTTTACATTGCTTTTCTTATTTAATAATAAAGACTTTCAACTTTTAATTTCAGTATATAAGGCATTTGTATACCTAAATAGTATTCTACTATGTGATTATACAGATCGTCCTCAACTTACAATGGAGTTACATCCCAAATAAACATTGTAAGCTGAAAATACTATAAGGAAAAAATGCACCTAACCTACTAAGCATCATAGCTTAGCCTAGCCAAACTTTAATATACTCAGAATATCAATATTAGCCTCAGTTGGACAAAATCATCTAACGCAAAGCCTATTTTATAATGAAGTGTTGAATATCTCATATACTTTACTGACTACTGTAGTGAAAGTGAAAAACAAAATGGTTATCAGTGTGTGGCTTGTCCTCTGGGAGCTCTAGCTCACGGCCAGTGCCCAGCATTATGAGAGTTTATTGTACCACATATCACTAGCCAGAGGGAAGATCAAAATTCAAAGTAAAGTTTCTACTGAAAGCATACCATTTTCACACCATTTTTTTCTTTTTTTTTTCATTTTCACACCATTTTAAAGTTGAAAAAGCGTAAGTCAAACCATCGTAAGTTGGGGACTGTCTATATCATGATTTATTAATTTAATTACTAATTAATGGACACTTGGGTTATTTCCAAACTTCTGCTATTATAAACAATGCTGTAATAAATAACCTTATACATACGTCAAGACAATTTCATTGTGATTATCTTATCTCTTGGAAATAATATATGAATTATTTTTCATTATACTCTTCTCCATTTCTAAATTTACAGTAAACATATATTATTTTTATTTTATTTTATTTTTTTAAAGATTTTATTTACTTATTTATTTGTGAGAGACACAGAGAGAGGCAGAGACATAGATAGGTAGAGGGAGAAGCAGGCTTCCCATGGGTAGCTGATGTGGGATTTGATCCCAGGACCTGAGCCAAAGGCAAATGCTCAATCACTGAGCTACCAGGTGCCCTCATATTTATTTTTATAAGGAACAACAAAAATGTAATTATTTTTACAGGACATACTTTTGAAGCATCTAACTTTTTGCAAACAGTAATTTGTATTTAGACTTCTTAGAAATGCTGAAAGTTGGCAGCCTATTCTTTTTTTTTAATTTTAAAAAATGTTTTATTTAAATTCAATTTGCCAACATATAGTATGGCAGCCTATTCTATGTCCTAATGTGTAGAGCAAATTTAAAACAGTGGATCCAGTCATCTAAAAGTAGTTTATGGGACTTCACTAAGTCTCAAACAGCAACAGCACATTCCTACACCCATAACTTTTCCCTAAAACCAAAATTAGGTATCACTGCTAAGCACAATGAGAGACCACGCTCTACAATGAAGGACAAAGGAAATTCCAAAATGATTTGCCTTTATCTTATGCCACCTCATCTCATTTTGTGTGCTTATCACTCCCCTAACCTTAATATACTTTCTGTTTGCCTGTGACACAGAATCATCCTTAAACTAGTTAACACTCTCTACTGCTACCCCACCCCCCAAAGAAACAGTATATTTAGGCTCATCACTGGCTCTTTTTTTTTTTTTAAGTTGTTTTTAGACATTTGCTAAACAAACTGAAAGTAGTGCTGGGGACACATGAAACCAACACACACATGTCACTCCCAAATAGGGTGTGTTCTGTTTTTAAATATTACTTTACATTTAATAACTACCCTTTGTTATATAATGTACAGGTTTTAATGGATTGTGACCAGTAATAGACTTCATTTTCCTGCATTCAGGTTTCACTTAAGAAAACATAGTAATGTTCCTTGGGCTTAACAACCAAAAGAAACAGAGAGGATGTTTTCTTTCTGAATTATCTGATACTTGATAAATATTTGAAAATTCCTAAATCGAGAAGGCTCTTTTTCCTGAATGCTTCCACATCCTTAACTTTTCACTTGTTTTATGTTGCAAAAATTCTTTAATTACACTGAAATACTGACCCACTCAACATGTACTACAAACCAACAATGTTAGATGATGTCCTAAAAAAAGAGAAAAGTTCAGGTAACGATTTAGGTAAAACTGAAAGTACTATTCACCAAGTAAAAGAACGGTAAACATATTTTATGATAAAAATGGATCAGAGAATACTATTCAGCTATAAAAAGGAATGAAAAATGGGCCAGAGAACACTATTCATCCATAAAAAGGAATGAAATTTTGATATAGGCTACAACATGCATAGATTTTGAAAACATTTTGCCTAATAAAATAAACCAAAAATAGAAGGACAAATATTGTGTGATTCCAACTATACGAGGTACCTAAAATAAGCAAATTCATAGAGATGGAAAGGAGAACAAAGGAGGGAGAGGGAGAGAGAAGTAGACTCCCGGCTGAACACAGGAACCTAACTCGGGGCTCAATCTCATGACCCTGAGATCATGACCTGAGCTGAAATCAAGAGTCAGATGCTTAACTGACTGAGCCACCCAGGTACCCCAGAAATTGTACTTTTTAATTTTAATTTTTTAAAAGATTTTATTTATTCATGAGAGACACACACAGAAAGAAGCAGAGACACAGGCAGAGGGAGAAGCAGGCTCCTTGCTGGGAGCCCAATGTGGGACTTGATCCCATGGGATCATGACCTGAGCCAAAGGCAGACGCTCAACTACTGAGCCACCCAGGAGTCCCAAAATTATACTTTTTTAAAAGAATAACAACGCGAGGCATAAACTGAACAAGAAAGGTTCAAAACTCATATGAAGAAAATTACAAAATTCTTCTAAAAGACCAAAAATTGACTTGACACAATGGATAATATCTTATTTGGAGTTAGGCAGACCTAACATTATAAGTGATATCGATTAATTCTAAGTTAGTATATATATTTAATACAATCACAGTAAGAACATTATCAAATTCTTGTTTCCTGGAGTTGATTATAAAGTACTTTAGGGAAGACAAGCAAGAATAGCCAAGAAACATCTGAAGAACATAGACAATGATGAGGGCTTGCCCTGTCAGATATTAAAATTAAAACATTATATGACCCAAAGTAGAAAGTAAATATCTAAGAATTCATACTGATATAGATAAATGATTGAATAGGTTAATAGGAAAGAGACAGATGTCTTGTGCATTATTTCATCTAATTTATGTAGATACTTGACCTCAAAGAAGTAGAGCCTAACTCCCTACTCCTTACATGTGTGCTGCACATGGTGACTTCCTTCCAAAGAGGGGAAATATGGAAAACAAGGGGGGAAAGAGTACCTTTACAGTGAAACAATCTGACAAGCACTACCTCAGCCAAGTGATGAAGGTCAACATCAACAGTGATAAATCACACTGATAATATATACCCTTGGCACGATGTGATGTGATGAAAATGGCACTTTACCTCTGTGGTCTCCCCCAAAAGCTCGTAATGCCAGTCTGATCATGAGAAAAACATCAAATTCCTTCCAGTAGAGGAGCATTCTGCAATAAACCTGACCAGTGCTCCTCAAAACTGTCAGGATCACCAAAAAAAAGCACAGTCTGAGAGACTGTCACACCAAGAGGAGTCTAAGGAGACACGATGACTAAATCTATTGTGGTATCCTGACATGGAAAAATGACATTAGGTCAAAGATCTGAATGATCTGAGATCTGAATGAAGTATGCACTTGAGTTAATAACAATGTATTGGCATTGGTTCATTCATTTTGATAAATGTGCCACACTAATACAGGATATTAATAACAGGGGAAATGGTGTAGGGTATATTGGAGCTCTCTATACAATCTTCTCAAATTGTTTTTGTAAATCTGAAACTGTCCTAAAAAGTCTATTATGCATGAAACATTTTTGTAGATGTCACCTTGTGGCCTTTGCCATAGGTTAACTGGAGAATCCATCTAGAAGTGAAATCCCTGGGTCATAGAACACAGCTTTGTGACATATTGTCAAATTGATCTTAAAATAGTTGTACCAATTCCCACTATCAGTGTATGAAAAAATCTAATTCCATGCTCCTTTCCTGGTAATACATGCATCCTCATTGATTTTTATTACTTTCAGACTCTTAATTTTTTGCAAATCTGCTGGGTAGAAACATGATGTGGGTAGTTGTTTTAACATGCATTTCTGTGATTCATGGTTTTTTAATAATAATTATTATTATTTTAATAATAAAACTGACTAGAACCCAGTTTGCTTTTTATTAGCTCCTGTACTAGTAATTCTTTTTTTGTGTGTAGTTTTTTACATTTTTTAATTTTATTTTTAATTTTTATTATTTTTTAAAGATTTTATTTACTTATGCATGAGAGACAGAGAGAGAGACAGAGAGAGAGGCAGAGACACAGGCAGAGGGAAAAGCAGGCTCTATACAGGGAGCCCAACACGGGACCCAATCCCAGGTCCCCAGGATCAGGTCCCGGGCTGAAGACGGCACTAAACCACCGAGCCACCCGGGCTGCCCACATTTTTTAAGATTTAAATTCAATTTGCCAACATATAACACTCAGTGCTCATCCCATTAAGTGCCCTCAGTGCGATTCATGTTCTTATACTTCAGCCAGGTTCCTATTTACTGAGTTGCCTGTTGTTTCTTATGTTTTAGTTTGTAGTTCTTTATATATTTTATTTTATTTTTTTGTTTTTTTCTTTCTTTATATATTTTAGAATATTTGTATGTTATATATATGTCAAACGTATATTCACATCCTTGATTTTAAATATTTTTAATGATGTCTTTTATGCCACCAAACTTTTTAATGACACTACTTTCAAATGTAGTAAATTTATCATTTTTTCCTTTATGGTATGCACATTTCATTGCTGCTTTGAAAAATCCATCCTATTGAAATAATAAAGCATTCTGGTCTATTTCCATCTGAAAAAAAATAAATAATGCTTGTTTTTTTAAAAGATTTTATTTTTAAGTAATTAAGATTTTATTTTTTCAGTAATCTCTACTCCCAATGTGGGGCTTGAACCCACAACCCCAAGATCAAGAGTCACATGCTCTACCAACTGAGCCAGCCAGGTGCCCCAATAACACTTGCTTTAAAAAAAAAAACTTATTATAAAGCCTCAGAAACTTAAAGGGGGGCATTGGCAAATGAGCAGAATACCCAGAAGTGGGTCCACCTGCATATGGAAATTTGGTATATCATAAAGGTTGTATCTCAAATACAGTGAAGGAAAGATGGACCATTAATAAATCGTGTTGGGGAAACTTCTTAGCTATACAGAAAAAGATAAAACAGGATCTGATAAGTTCTAAATACAGCAGAGATTTATTTTTTTTATTTTCTAAAGATTTTATTTATTTATTTGTTTGAGCGAGAGAGAGAGAAAGTGAGAGAGAATATGAGCAGAGGGAGAGGGAGAAGCAGGCTCACCCCTGAGCAGGGAGCCTGACTGTGGGCTTGATCCCAGGACTCTGGGATCACAATCCAAGCAAAGAGCAGATGCTTAATCGACTGAGCCACCCAGATGCCCCAAACAAATACAGCAGAGATTTAAAGATAAAAAATTAAACCATACATGCCCAAAAGAAATCATAGGTAAACTCTTCTATACTCAGTAATGCAAAATATTTCCCTAACTAGGAATCAAAATCCAGAAACTAGGGAAAAAATATTGCTAAATCTGACCATGTAAAATTTTAAAAACAGAAAAACAAAAACCTCCATGCTAAAAAACACCATAAACCATGGAAAAAGACAAATGGCAAATTGGGAAAAAATATTTGCAACCTGTATCTCAGATAAAGGTTTCATTTCCTTGAAGTATTTGTTTAAAAATACAGAAATAAGAGGCCATCTGCCCCATAGGAAAATGGGGAAGATAAATGAACACACATTTGAAGAAAAAGAAATGCAAATGGTCCTTAAACATGAAAAAATGTTCAACCTGCTTGGTAATAAAAAGATGCAAGTTAAGTTTCACAAAGATATTTCTCATCCAGCAGAACAACAAACACACTGGCTAGAACCTCCAACATGAAGTTCAACAGAAGCGGTTAAAATGAACTTCTGGTCTCATTCTCCATTTCAATATTTCACCATTAAGTATGACATATACTTTTTGTAGATACCCTTTATCAGATTGAAGAAGTTCCCCTCTTAGTTTGTTGAGAGTCTATATTTTTATGACAAATAATTGTTTCATTTCATTAAATGCTTCTGCATCTGATGCAACATGGGATTTTCCCCTCTTTATTCCATTAATGAGGTGAAATACATTGATCTTCAAATGTTAAACTGATCTTGTATTCCTGAAAGGAATCCCATTTGATCATGATATACTATCCTTTCCTACATATTGCTGGATTTGATTTGCGATACTTTTCTAGGATGTCGGAGTCTATGATCATGGGAGCTAGCAGCTTTTAATTTTCCTCTTGTAATGTCCTTGTTACATTTTGGTATTAAAGTTCTGATGCCCTCATAAAATAAATTTGGCAGTGTTTCTGCTGTTTCTGTTCCTTGGAGAAGTTTGAGTAAAATGGCATTATTTCTTTATTATCATTTTTTATTTTTAAGTAATCTCTACACCCAACGTGGAGCTCAAACTCATAACCCCGAGATAAAGAGTCTCATGCTCCACTGACTGAGCCAGCCAGAGGCACCACCTCCACTTTTTAAATTTATTAAATGGTGTTATTTAAATGTTTGAAGGAATTCACCATTGAAGCCATCTGGGCCTGAAGTTTCCATTATGGGAGGCTTTAAACTACAAATTCAATTTCTTTAATAGATAAAAAAATCTTCAGGTTTTATTCAGAGTCTCTTCATCTTCTTTTTTTTTAAAGATTATTTATTTATTCATGAGAGATACAGACAGAGAGAGAGGCAGAGACACAGGCAGAGGGAGAAGCAGGCTCCACGCAGGGAGCCCGACGCGGGACTCGATCCCAGGACTCCAGGATCACGCCCTGGGTCAAAGACAGTGCTAAACTGCTGAGCCACCCAGGGATCCCCTCTCTTTATCTTCTTGAATAAATTTTTGGTAAATTGTGTTTTTTGAAAACTTCATCCATTTCATGCAAATTTTCACATACTGCCTTTTCTATAACTAACTGTATCTCAAAGTAACCCAATAGTTGATGAGGAAATGTGTTTTTGTGTCTAAAAGAATTCAACTTTTAAAGGATTTGTTAAAAAAGAAATGACCAGTTTAGAATCTCACTATTTTATAACCCCAAATGAAATCATAGGTCTAGGCAGTCATTATTAATGGATGCTCAAAATGTTCCAGTGATAAGCTGATGGGAAGTTTTATAATGGTTGATTTAGGCTGACACTATTTGAACCCACCGATCACTTTTAATGTTCCCCAAAAAGAAATAACCAGAAATTATGTGTCGCCTCTTGCAATACAACGCAAAGTACACACCGCCATCTATGAAATGTTCTTGGCTCTCCCTGCAACCAAATCAAACCTGAATCTAATTATGTCTGTTTACTTAACTCAGTTGACAGGAAAGACAGGAGCCAAAGGAACATGTTAAATGACACAGCAAGAATGCAACCAGCAACATCAAAATATAGGAAGTTCTAGGAAAATGATGTGGTTTCTTCAACAAATAAATTATTTTTTAAAAAAGGAGCTGTAGACTATAAATTAAGATAATTAACAAATTTAACAGCAACCAGATAGAATGTGTGGACCCTGTTTACTGACTTGAGAATACTTACTGTAATAAAAAGAAAAAAAAAAACCCTTAAGATCATTGGGAAAATTTGAATACTGATGGGATATTTCATACTATTATGGGATTGTTATTTTTTTGTGCAGTAATAGTAATAGTTTTTTTAAAGGGTCTTTATCTTTTAGAGATACATAGAAAGTGTTTATTGGTAAAATGATATATCTGGGGTATATTTCAAAATAATTGCAGGGGAGAGGGTGGTTATAATAGTGGGAGAGTATAGCTGAAATAAGATTGGCCATGTGTTAATAACTGGAAATTAAGTGATGGGTACATGGGGTTTTTTTAATATTGTTCCCTCTACTCTTATATATTTTTAGCAATTTCCATAATAAAGTTTTAAAAAATCCTAACAGTGCTGGAAAACAAAGGTGCCATTCACAGACAAAAATGTGAAATTGGAAACATTTGAAAGCAGATGGGATCAGAAGAGAAGTCAGAGGACAGGAAACCACAGATTAAGTCATCAGAAGGGTTCTTGCCAAAGCAGCCTTGAGAAAAGGGGGCAGGGAAGTATGCCCTTCCAGAGTTATAGATTTTCAATTGGCTTGAGTTGGAACAATTTCTCTCAACTGGCCCTTTTCTTCCCCCTCACCTGAACAGAATGCTGATCAGAAAAGTCTAAGAATGTTCTCTGAAGAAACTGGTCCTCAAGAGGTGAAAACCTGAGTTAAGTAGAATTAGCACTGTGCCAAGGGCAGGGACTAGAAAACAGAGAACAGGCTCCACCCCTGGAGCTGCCCAGTAAGTTCTCCATGGAATTGTGCTTGCCTACTACTCCCTGTCCTCCCAACCCCACTCCACACCTACAAGGAAGGCCTCTTGCAGCTACAATCTGTCCTCTTTAAAAAAAAAAATTATTTGACAGAGAGAGAGAGCAAGAGGGGGAGGAACAGAGACAGAGAATCTCAAGTAGACTTTGAGCTGAGCATGGAGCCTGACACAGGGCTCAATTTCATGACCCTAAGATCATGACCTGAGTCAAAATCAAGAGTTGGTTGCTTAACTAAATGTGCCACACAGGCACCCCCAACCTGTCCTTTTGAGATGAATCTGCTAAAGCAGACCTGCAGAGCTACAAAGAAAATCCACTCCAGCTATCTATATTAATCAAAGCAATACTTTTGTTTGTAAATACAAACTTAAGCTTAAGAATTGCTAGATCCTTGAGAAAAAACCAACCCACGACAGAAAAGTAAAATACAAAAAGTGGATAGATTGCAGTGAAAAAGAAACTAGCAGAGATACAAAAAAGGATTCTTAAAAAAAAAAAAAAAAAAAGGATTCTTAGGAAATGAATGAACATTAGTTATTAACCTACATATTTTATTTTTATTTTTTTAAAGATTTATTTATTTATTCAGAGAGAGCGAGAGAGAGGCAGAGACACAGGCAGAGGGAGAAGCAGGCTCCATGCAGGGAGCCCAACGCGGGACTCGATCCCAGGTCTCCAGGATCACACCCCGGGCTGCAGGCGGCGCTAAACCGCTGCGCCACCCCGGCTGCCCTAACCTACATATTTTAATGAACAGGCTAAATAATATGCCTGAAAGACCAAATTGGTGGGCTGGAAGTAAAATTAAGGAACTATCCTAGAATATAAAGCAAAAAACAAACAGAAAATATTAAAAAGTTATGAAGGAAAAATCTAGAAACTCCAACATCTAACTAATCAGTGTTCCAGAAGTAAAGGATAGATAGGATGCCAGGGAAGAAATAATCAAAAGTATTATTATAATAAGATTTGCAAAACACACTGATGGGGTATGCCAAAGGAACACAGAAGCCCCCAGAAAAAGCCCCCAATGGACACAACTGAAACAAGTAGAACAAAATGAAGTAGTATTGCATTAGGGCCCAAGGCATAAAATAAACTTCCATGAGTCTTTACTGATATAAATGATTAAATAAATTAATAAGCAGAGGAGAAAACACTTACCTCCTTCCTGTGCAGAATTTCAAAGAATTCATGTAGATAGGCCACTTTAAAGGAGGCATAGCATAATTCCTCCGTCTTTAAGTGTGGAGCTGAACACAGTGACTGCCTTTCCAACAATGCAGTAATGGAAAGAACTTGACAGTGGAGAAACCTGACTAACAGCCAAGCCAGGTGATGGGGGCACCATCAGCAGTAAGTCATGTTGATAGTATGAATCCTTGAGGTGACATGATGAAAATGGCACTTTACCTCTGTGATCTTCTTCCTCAAAGCCCAAGTCTGAAAAACTGTTACACCAAGAGAAGCTTAAGGAAATCTTGACAAAAAATGTCATGTGCTATTCTGGATGGGGATGGGGCGGTGTGTGTGTGGGATATTGGGTAAAAACTAGATTTGAATATAGTCTTTAGCTAATAATAATGTATCACCCTTGGTTCAGTAATTGTACTGAACATACCACAGTAACATAAGATGTTAATAATAGGGAAAACTGTGGAGGCCTGGGGGAGATATATGGGAACTCTGTGCTATTGACTCAGTTTTTCTGTAAATCTAAAATTATTCTAAAAAATAAAGCCTATTTGAAAAGTACAATTTGCTTAAGCAAAAGACATGAATCTTCAGAATGAAAGAAACTAAAGAATGCTGAATATAATGAGAGATAAACATTGTCTTTCATTTTCCATGATTCTGAATCCCTCCCTCTCATATTTACTGAGCACTTATTTTGGGGCTCTCAATCTCCTAATCTAGGCAGTGAGTTTAGACTCCTCGTACTGGCCTTGTTTTTTATATATTAGCAATGTGTATCTTTTCTGCAACAACAGCACACAGCAAAAGAACACTACCATGGATTTTTAAGGCTCTCTAGAGGCACCTGGGTGGCTTAGTAGTTGAGCATCTGCTTTTGGTGCAGGTTGTGTGATCCTGGGGTCCTGGGATGGAGTCCTGCATCAGGGGGGACTTTCACAGGGAGCCTGCTTCTCTCTCTGCCTATGTCTCTGCCTCTGTGTGTCTCTCATGAATAAATAAAATCTTAAAAAAATAAAGCTCTCTAATTCAGTTTTTTAAAACTCACATTTAGAGACAAATTTATGAAACTTCAAAACTCCAAGGAAGAAGAAAAAAATCTACAAAGCTTTCAAAGAAAAAAATACAAAAAAGTTTACTCAGAAAGTTTCCAAAGCCGACTGACATCACACATCAGATAGTAGAATACAATGGAGCAGTGTCTTCAGAATTCTAAGGGAAAAATATTGTCAATCTTAAAGTATATGAGATCAAAAGGTATTTTAAGCATACAAGAACTCGGAAAGTTTACCTCCCACACCTGTAAGAATTACTCAAGAAAATAGTTCAGCCAAAAATATAACTAATCCAAGAAAGAACACATGAGATGTAAGAAACAGTAGGTGCTGAGTCTGTCCCAGATTGGGGTGAGGGTGGGAGGGTTTGAAGGAAAATGAAAAGAGGCTTTATTACATCTTGAGGCTTGGAGACTTTTTCACTGAACAGTGACGTTTTATAAACATTTCCTTTTCTGTGGCTCTAATCCCACTGCTTGACTTTACATAGAATATTCATTTAAAAGTACATTGCAAATTCTGTTCATTTTTCCTTTTGAAGTATGATTACTGATAGATTTACTTTTACCATCTCATTTTATGCTTCCTGTTTACTTTCTCTATGCTTCTTCTTTTCCTGCCTTTAGACTGAATTGCTTACTGGTAAGTTTGAAATGTACTTTGTTCACAATTAATAATTAATTTAAGAAATGCTTTAAAAAAAGATTTTATTTATTTGAGAGTGCGAGAGAGTAGGCACGAACAAGGAGAAAAGGCAAAGGGAGAGGAAGAAGCAGGCTCTGCGTCATGAGGCTCAATCCCAGGACCCGGGGGATCCTGACCGAGCCAAAGGCAGACACTTAACTGGGCCACCCAGGCACCCCTAGGGATTCCTCTTACAACTTTAATATGCATGCACAAAGTATGAGCTTCATCAATAGGTTTTGGAACAGGGACACCTGGGTGACTCAGTGGTTGAGGCCAGCCTTTGGCTCAGGGTGGGGTCCCAGAGTCCCCGGATGGAGTCCCACATCAGGCTTCCCTCGAGGAGCCTGCTTCTTCTCTCTGTGTCTCTGCCTCTCTTCCTGTGTCTCTTATTAATAAATAAAATCTTAAAAGAAAAAAAAAGTTTTGGAACAATACAAGAACTTGATATCACAAATCCAAATATTTTAGTTCTACGTTCATTTTACTGCCCTCCCACCCCCAAGTAGACATAAGTATTGTTTTGTACATGCAATGTTGGCTTAGATTTACCCACTGTAGTGAAGCCTGTTGGTGTCTCGCTTAGACCCCTTTTATTGGGCCATTAGACCTACTGCCTAGGCGGCAGTATATCCCTGGCCAAGAGGTTACCCATCCCAACCCCTAAGGGCAGACTGCAACCAGTACCTGGCTGATAATGGGGATACAAAAAGCCAGCTCCCTTGCTACAATGGAGGACAATTCAGTGGACCACTATTAGTTTTCTATTGCTGCTGTTAACAAATGATCACACATACAGTGGCTTGAAACAACACAAATTTATTATCTTACAGTTGTGGAAATAAAAAGTCCAACATGGCTCCCAAAGAACTAAAATCAAGGTGTAGGCAGGCCTATGTTCCTTGTTGGAGGTAATAAGGGAGAATGTGTGTTCTTGCCTTTCCTAGCTTCAAGAGGCCACCAGTATTCCTTGGCTCATGGCCCCTTTTCTCCATCTTCAAAGCCACAACATAGCACCAGTCTGATCATTCTTTCATAGGCACATCTCTTTCTCATACTCTTTCTTTTGCTTCTTCCTATCCTAAGGACTCTTGTGATAACATTGGGCCCAGGATACCACAGAATAACCTCTTGGAGATTGGCTGATTAGCAACTTTGATTACAACTGCAACCTTCATTCTCCTTTGCCACATAACCTAATGTACTCACAGGTTCAGGGGGATTCAGATATGAAGATCTTTGGGAGGCCATGATTCAGCCAGCCACAGTGCCCTTGAAGCTCCAGGGCTCTTTGCAGGTTCAGGCTAAGGTAGATTCCAGCTGAACCCATTATAAAAGGACCTATAGGAGGTTGTGTCCTTATTCATCAGTAAACAATATTCATCATAGCAATGTATAAAACTTTATAGTCATGTAAGGAGTTGCTCCTACACGCATGCAAATAGGAAGGTGTTCTAGAACTATATCCACATCTACCATAGTAGGAAGTCCGAGTCAAGTCATTTATCGTAATACAAAGTCTAAGAAATGTGGTTGTAGTAAATACCAAAAGAAACAACCACTATAGTTGAAACTTCTCTGGGGAAAGAGCCACGAAGTTGGCAAAAGGTAGAGCAGAGAAGTGCTTCCTTTTTTAGAAGCCTGATTTGTAGTCAAATACTATTTGACTTCTTTAACTATATGTACATTATTTTTACAAAAACAACTTAAAAAATAAATTCAGTGAATGAAGCAAACCTATCACATTCCTATTCCTAGTTCTAAAACAAACCTTTTGCTAAATACAAATTAACATGTACTCATCGTAAAGCCTTAAGATGACATAAAAATGTTGAAAATACAACATGAGAATCCTATACATATACCAAACTCTCAGGGACAGCCTCTATGAGGATCCGTGTGCATACATACTTATGCTCACAGGTTAAGAGTTTTTCAAAAAAGTGGGATCACACTGTTTGCAACCTGATTACATCACTAACATGTGGATCTGTCCAGATCAATTTATACAGCTCTATCTTTCTCTTAATAATTATACAAAATTCTGTCGTTTGAATGTTCCATTAAAAGTAATAATATTTTTAAAAGTAATAATAATTTAACAAAACTCAGGAGACCTGAGGGTGGCAGGGAAGAGATAAGTCCATTTCCTCATCTTTAATTACAGGGAGTTAGCAAATATTATCGAAGGTGGGAAATAAGGACAGAAAAAAAGTGTGATATTTAAAGTAATAAAGGCATTTACTAGAAACACTATATTAGCTATCAAAAAAAAAAAAGAAAGTGGATGTGCACAGGATTTCTTAACTCTCAGAGTGGACATTCAATATATACTAGCCAAACTTAGACACTAAAATATAAAAATACATTAAAATGTATATAAAAAGAGTTTTTAATAGTCATTGTCTCATAAAAAGGGATGAGGGTGGGCACTTATATCTTTGTCATCATAAATGTACCTACCACTATAAAAAAGATATTCATAATATGTAACTGAAAATAGCTATTTATCAAACAGTACATAAACTATGCTCAATTTTTATACAAAATACATATAATGTGTTCACACATAGGTAGAAAAGACTCTAAAGGCTGTGTAGCAAAATACAGACAACAATTTTCTCTAAGTCCATCATATTATGAACATTCTTTTTTTATTATGAACATTCTATATATTCTTTATGCTGATATATTTTTCTATAATGAGCATATTTCATTTATATTGAGAATAAGAAAACACATTAAAAATAATTTTTTTTTTGTGGGGGCGGGAGGTTTGGGGAGCATTATAAATAAAAAATAAAGATCAATCAAAATGTCCTTGAATTATATTTTCCAAAGCCTAGGCCACAAAATACCTGTATTCCATACACTCAAGTTTAACTACATCTCTGTTTTTATGTCCTCAAACATAAAAATTCCCGTTTTATTTATTTATTTTAAATACCCATCTGAGACAAAGGTAGGCTGTCAGCTTTTCACTCCAACTAAGCCCCACCAAGTCATTTCTGATGGAGCCTCTGATTTACTGGACTGCTACCCAGAAAAAGCTTCCCATAGGTTGACACCAACTCTAGCACAGTAATATGCTTTCCACATATTCATTCACCCATTCACAACATTAACCGAATACCTACCTTGCACAAAGCATTACACAGCATGTGTCACAAGTTAGAGATTGATTAACACAAATGACTGCCTCAAGTAGCATATAACCTTGTGGGGAGATGGTGCAGACATGAGGCCGAATAAAGGGCACTAACGCAGAAACGACAGTATGGAGAGCACGGGTATTATTTTGCATTTGTATATAAACATTTTCAAACGTATCAACATATACTTGGAAACGTATAGGTAAAAATGAAGTGCTATCTTTCTCAGTTCTCATTCACGTTTGGACTCTGAAAAGTAGCTATCCCTAATACTTATTTGCCACTAATCATATGCCAGGTTCTCCTATACTATAATAGAACTTTTATAGAGGATGATTCGAGCCCCTATTTGAGGGCAGACATTTTTGTGCCCCCACTTTCCTAGTGTATCAAGCACAGAGCAGACATTGTAAATATTTCCAAAATGAACTGACTGAGCCAGCTACTAGAGCTCCCCACAGTTGCCTACCCCACTGTAGTCAATGGAAGCATCACAAGGATAGGGTACATGGAAGTGTGGCCAAGGTTTTCTACCTAACGTGGCATATTTTTCCCTCTGATTCCACAGAAATGGAAGGCTTGGCAAGGATGAAACAGAGAAAAGCTCAAGGATAAAACAAGTATTTATAAGCAAAATTGCTTCGTATTAAGAAAGTCTGAGTTTTACTTAGCACTGTATCTGAGGCGCTAATGAGAGTAAAGGAAGAAGCTGAAGATCAATCCCCACGTTCAATTCTAAGGAGACTTGTGATAATGAAAGCACACAGATTGTAACCAATCCGGAATGTATGAAATGCCTCATGTTTACAATACACAAAATATATAATGGAGGCTTCCTATGGAAAGGAGATGGTCTGGATCCCTGCAGTCTTAAAAATATGAAGACCCCAATATGTGTTGTTTTGCTGTTTTTCCAATTCTAACATAGAATTCTATGAATAAAATAAATAACACTGAGAGCTTTTCTGAGCACAGGAGCCTCTGAGAGAGCGTGAGGCGGCTTAGAAAAACAATCAACTGGCCTAGCGTTCAACATAATGTCACCAAAACCTGAAAGCCTTAGCACTTACATCTCAGATTAGATGAGACAGACAATTCTCTTTAAGCTACAATTTCATAGTGACAGAAAATCACTGTCTTTCAGATAGTAAATTCATACCATACTACTAAGTATTTTAAAGTGATTTTTACCTCTTTGTGATGAAAAAGGGGCCAAAATAATAATTAGGATTTTTAGAAATGAGAAAAGAGGTTCACTTAAGGTTAATAAAATCAATCAGTGACCCAGCTACATGTACCTTCAAAATAATTAGTTCTGCCCAGGCTGCCAGGATAAATAAATTAATTAAAGAAGCTTATACACAAGAAATTTTTATAACTATAGATATCAAAAGAGAGAGAGAGAGAGAGTGCTTTAGACATGAGTATTTCCTTAGAAAGGCCTTCCTTGAAGCTGCTTACTAAACTTATAGAAGCAAAGTAAGAATTGCAGAAAACAACCACCTAAAAACTGGTATTAAATCTGTTTAATATTTTTAATCATTCTATTACTTCTAAATTCTTCCACAAAAGGGCATTACAGTTCTTCAGTTTATTGCAAACATATCTTTAAAAAAAAAAAAGCCAACCGTAATATTGAAGCTATAATACAAATTTTTAATTACGGGCAATATACTATAAAGCAAAATGAAGAACATTTTATTTAAATAAAACAAGGATAATATTTCACTGGAAAATATATCCAACACATTTTCTTTCTCTATAGATCTACATCCAATGGTGGTATTTTATAGGCTAATTTCAAAACAAATGCAAATTTTTAAAAAATACATGAAAGGCATGTTTTGCTCAGGAATACTATTGTACACATACCATATGGGTTTGTTTTTACAGCAGATACTAGTTTGCCAAACTTCAATGGCAAAACATTAAGCTGAGTTTGGTATTATCCACCTAGTTGTTTCTTGCTGCCCTGGATAATCTGGCGGTGAGTAATATTGAGAAACCACCTTGTTGTCACCATTTCTCTTCTTATAGGTGACTCCACTGTGATAGACATTCATCTTCTTAAGATGCAAGGCCTAGCAAAAAGCCTCCCACAAATCCACTGGATATCACAATGTTCTGTTTGATAAATTCTGTTGCCTGAAACACAAGTTAAAACAACAATACTCTTAATTGTGCTACAACATGGATGAACCTTGAAAATGCTACACTAAGTGAAATAAGACAGAAAAGAGAAAAAACACTGCATGATTTCACTGACATGAATAGTGAAATTCATGGAGACAGAAAGTAGGACAGAGGCCAGCAAGGTCCGGGGAGAGGGGTCAATTGTGGGAATGTTTGCTTAATGGTTTGAGTTTCTGTTTGGGATGATGAAAAAGTTCTAGTATAGTGGTAATAGGTGCACAAAAGTGTTAATTCAGTACCTAATGCTACTAAATTGTGCCATTTTAAAATAATTAAAATGGTCAATTTTCCATTAAGTGTATTTTGCCATAATAAGAAAAAGAAAAAAAATGATGCAAATTAAAGAAAAACACTCTACTTATTAAATCTGGTGCTAAGTAACATTCTCACAGCTGTTTTCCCCAATTCAATAAATATTTGGCAAAGATTCTTGTACACCTACTACTGCAGGTGCCAACCACCACACAAGATGCCAAGGCTGTCCATTATGATCTGAAGAAGCAGAGGGCCCCTGCCAGATCCAATAAGCTTCTTAGCTACTGAGATAATGTGTATATCAGTCGCAAAAATCTCTCAGATAACAAGAAGCTGTAGGGCAGACATAAATGGTCCACTTAGCAAGTTATTAACACAGATTTAATAAATTCCCACAGCAGACACAATGATATTTGTTAACAGTCCACTTGGCCGGCAAGAAAAAATGTACAAGATCAAATAAATATCACCTTGGTAAAATGCTTACCCCAAATAAAACCATGAAAAAGCAATCAGACAAAGCCAGACTGTGGGGCCTTCTGCCTACATGCTTCAAAAACGTTAGTATTATGAAAGATGGGGGGAAAACAAAAACAAAAACGAAACACAGATGACGGGACTGCTAAACACTAAAGACTTCAGAGACATGACAACCAATTGCAATATGTAATTCTTTTTATTTGTTTTTTAAATTTTTATTTTATTTAAAGATTTTATTTATTTATTCATGAGAGACACATAGAGAGGCAGAGACATATGCAGAGGGAAGAGAAGCAAGCTCCATGCAGGAGCCCGATGTGGGACTCGATCCTGGAACTCCAGGATCACACCCTGAGCCAAGGACAGATGCTCAACCACTGAGCCTCCCAGGCATCCCTTAAAAATTTTATTTTTAAGTAATCTCTATGCCCAATGTAGGGCCTGAACTCACAATCCCCAAATCAAGAGTTGCATGCTCCACTGACTAAGCCAGCCAGATGCCCCAATATATAATTCCTAATTGGGTGAAAAAAGGTATAAAAGGTATTTTAGGGAAAAATTTTAATATAGACTGTATATTAGGAAATATTATTGCATGATTGTGAATCTGAGGTAGATTCATAAGAGTAACTGTAGTGGTATAGGAGAATATACATATGCTCAGAAGATAATGCTGGGGGGAAAATGTGTAAATCACATGTACATACACAGAGAGATAAAGCAAATGTTATAAAATGATTAGGTAAATAGGTGAAGGGTATTTGGGTATTCACTGTATTTGTCCTTCAACTTTTCAAGTGGTCTGAAATTTTTCAAAATTACAAATTGGAAAAAAAAATTACAAATTGGAGGTATTAAAAGAACAGAACAAAAACAAAGGCAAGGAGTATTCAATTTAATTCTAAACAGAGGATAAGAAAAATATACATAAAACATTAATAAAACTAATATATTAATAAAATACATTTTCAAAATATCCCAGCTCATGAAAAAAATATGTAGTTTTAGTTTTACCACATGCTGTCTACACATGTATACATTTGTAAAAGTGGAGGAAACCTTCTAGAAAAATAATATTATCACCTTTTACATAGAGATGAAAGTAGGCAGAGAGACTGGCAGGTGAAACTATATTATAAACTACTAAAAAAATAATAATAATAAAATAAATAAATTTTTAAAAAAATTTTAAAAAAGTAATCTTTACATCCAATGTGGGGCTCAAACTTACAACCCCAAGATTAATAGTTGCATGCTCTAATTAAGCTTGCTTTTCCACTCCACTCCACTGATTGATTTAAATAGTGGCTTGATCCCCAACTTTATTGAATACCCTAAACATGACCAAAAACACTCACTTTTTAGGAGAAGATAATCACTAGTCACCTTTTCAGGGAAGTGAAACCCATAAGGGAAAAAAGAAGCCAGGGATGCCTGGCTGGCTCAGTTGGTAGAGCATGAGACTCTTGATCTCAGGGTCATAAGTTCGATCCCCACAGTGGGCATAGAGATTACTCATTAAAAAAGAAAAGAAGGGCAGCCCAGGTGGCTCAGCGGTTTAGCGCCGCCTTCAGCTCAGGGCACGATCCTGGAGACCCAGGATCGTGTCCCACGTCGGGCTCCCTGCATGGAGCCTGCTTCTCTCTCTGTGTCTCAGCCTCTCTCGCTCTCTGTGTCTCTCATGAATAAATAAATAAAATCTTAAAAAAAAAAAAAGAAAAAGAAAAAAGAGAAAAAAGGAGTAAAAAATGTACACTGTCTTACTTCTTCAATTATATTGTTGATTTCAGGTGCTGCCTTATTTGCTCGTTTCTTAATCTGTCTTTTTGCTTTGTTTACATCTTTTTCAACTCTCTTCCAGTCAATCTGCACATAGCCACTGTGACTGGCAATCTGCAAAAATATAATAAAAATGGTTAATTCTAAACCAACTAGGTTGTTGACAAATCTATCACCAAATATATGGACATTTAGATTTCAAGAAATCTATGAAGTTTATAGGTAAGATATTACAATTTACTCATTTAACAAATACTGAGTGTCTACTCTGTGCCAGGCATTATTCTAGGCCCCCCAAACTACAGCCAACAGAGAACTCTGCATCCATAAGGGAAAAAAAGATATTAAGCATAATTAATTACTTAGATGTGATGAACACTACGTTAGGAAATGTATAGTAGTACATGATGGGAAGATTCCAAAAACTGTATTATAACTGTGCTATAATTCTATCAGAACATTTGGAATTTGGGAATTAGCTAGAAAGACAAAGAGACAATCCAAATTATACAGCTAATTAAAAAGTACCTCTTAATTAAACAGATGTTTAATTACAAGGGATCAGATGCCAATCAGCTATTAGGTCACTAAACAGATCTAAAGTAGCTTGATAAAGGCTCTTTACTAACTCTGACTCTTTACTTAAATTAAGAATATTTTCTGGTAATCGCTTCCAAAAGTGGAATACAAAAGAAATATGCTGTACACAAGTTTCAAGCCATAAGTCCTTTTAATAAAACACTATAGCTAAATGCTTATTAACTATGGTATAAGCATATGGTATAGCCGAGGCACTACAAAATCTGAACAGGAATAAAGCATGGTATGGGAGCCAGTACCATAAATTAGTCTCTCTTAATAATAAAATCAAAAAGTAAAGAATCACATTAGTAGTAAACAATTAAGCCATGTACATCATTACAAATCTCTTCTATCATGCTTATGCTTTCTTTGTTAACTTTGTAAGGCATCACTTGACTCTGAATCACATATAAAATACTTCAAATAATAAAAGTATCTGATTTTATAGAAATAGGTCGACTAAGAATCTTAAGTTCCATTCTCACTATGAATGACTCCACAGAAGAATTTATCTGCATTCCTTCCTGTGTTTATTTACCTATTATCACTTCAAACTCCAGCCTTAGCTAAACAGTATGGTGATCAAATCAAATGGCAAGGGAAAGCTCTTCCTGGCAGTCCCTGACAGAGCAATTTGGGTCACAGGCATGGAGGTGATGATGAACCTTAGGGACCCAAATGGCAAGGGAAAGCTCTTCCTGGCAGTCCCTGACAGAGCAATTTGGGTCACAGGCATGGAGGTGATGATGAACCTTAGGGACCGTCCTGTACGTAGCAACTATAAACCCTGGCTAAAACACAGGGGCTCCAAAATTAACGAAAGTGAGCAGGTTTCAAGGGGAGTTAAAACTTTTAAGAAAGGAGCAATGTAAAGTGAGTTGCCCATTTTTCTGGTTTTATCCTGAGGGCAGGATGCACTTGTAGGATGGCTAAAACTTTAATAGAAAACATGCCATCTTTTGGCCCAAAGAACCAGATGACATAGTCTATGACAGTAACAGCTGCCAGAAATGAGAAAGCCACATAAGGGGAGCCCCAAATTCTATGTGTAAGCTCTATTCAAGTCCTAAACCACACATTCATGGGGCAGAGCCATGCATTCTGGCCGAGGCTAAAAGAAATAAACTGATATTTAAGCTGCTACCCACCAAAGGTGAAACAGAGCTTACAATTTGAGTCTAACCAAGTTAATTGCCTGAGAAAATCAATATATCAACACTCTTTAGAGGAGAAAGACAGTATCCAGAGTTTCCACAACATAACATTCCCAATGCCCAGGATAAAATCCAAACTTACTTGATATAGGATAAAACAGGAAAATGTGGCCTAGTCTAAAAAGAAAATCAACAGATGCCAACGTTAAGATGACCCAGTTGTTGGAATTATAGGGACTTTAAAACAGCTATTACAACTATGCTCAAAAGGAAAAGGAAATTCCACTTGTAATCGATGAAAACACAAGTAATCTCACCAGAGATCTAGAAAATATAAAAAGAACCAAATGAAAATTCTAGCATTAGAAAATACAGTAGTTGAAATAAAATTTTTGGAAAAGGCTTAATGTCAAAAGGTAGATGACGGAAAAAAGAATCTGTGAACTCAAAACTAGATCACTTAAAATTATACACTTTGAAAAAAAATTGAAAAAATAAGTGAACAAAACCTCAGGACATTATCAAAAAGCCTAACATACACATAAGCAGGGTCATATTCAGCAAGAAAAGAGAAAAAGAATAGGAAGAAACAAATCTTTACAGAAATAATGGTCAAAGCCTTCCCAAACATGGTTAGACATATAAATTCACAGAATCAAGCTCAGTGAACTCCAGGTTATGACCTAACACCATTATGAAGTAACAATACTCCGGTGACACGGAATGGGAGGGGACAGAGGAACATAAAGCATGCAAATGTGAGGGATGGGCAGTGGGCAAGAAAAGTTCAATAAATGATAAGGTCTCATAGTCCAAAACACAAAGCCAACAGTTATTACTCCAAACGGAAAGATCAAGAAATAGCCAATTAACTTGTTTAGGAAAAAGTAAATAAATATCTTGAGAATCAGCTAAGAGTTCACATAGTTGCCTCAAGGGAGGTAGAAAATGGGGAAGGTGATAATGAGGGAGGCAGAGGATTACTCTAACCTATAATAAGCCCTGTACATGTATTTGACCCTTTGAATTAGGGGCATATACAACTCCAAAAAATAAAAAATAAAAATAAAAACAAAATTTTAAAGACTTATATTCCACTGTCTATTTTAAGATGGCAGTGTGCTAAATATCTACTGGAAAACACTTAACACTGAGTTACCAGAAAAGCTTTAAGTTCTAAGTAAATACATTTTTATCTTTAAAGTAAGGGTAACAAAAATATGGTAGTGAGCCTAAAGAACAATGGGCAATTAGCCTGAAAGCCATGTGTTACTTATTTCCTGTTAGTTTCCCTCTAGTAGATTTTCAAGGTAAGTCATATTTGGGGAGGCGGTGGTGGGGGGAGGGGCTGGTTTAAGGCAGATAGGTCCCATATTCTTCTGATTAGTGACTTCAAAGAATGTGGAGACCAGGTACAGCAAAGGAGAAGGTGGCAATGGCAAAATGTGAATCTGAATGGTGTGTATTAAGCAGATCGAAATGGACTTCTGCAAAACTAACGGAGTGGACTGAAATGTAGTAATTGTCTTCATTCAATGAGTATTTTTGGAAACTGCTCCAATCCAGTACCCTTTCCCACTAAACAGAAATGACAAACTTGAGTTTTCAAAATAGCTACAGAATTAAATATGTTCTTCATTCTATATAAACACAAATCAAAAGCAGCTTCAATATAATTGTCTTTTGTACAAAGGCTGCCATGTTCATCCAAAGGCCTAAATTTGATATTAACCACTTTCCTTTTTACCTCTTACCATAAGCAGTAGGCAATGACCCCTCATAATGCCACCAACAGAAAGAAAATATGTTTTTTAAAAAGCTGTTTGGTAAACAACTCAAAAATCTGTGCTTAACACATATGAACCCAGTCCCTTTGTACTTCAGGCAATGACACTGGTTATTACATGATCAATGGCTTTGGTGCTGAAGTCTAATTTTGGTTGCTATGAACATCAATCATTTAAAAAATCTGGTAGGACAGACCGTTCTCTGTAACTTCAATATTGCTGCTAAAATTCATTCCCAGAGATTTTCAATTTTGGGATTTACTGTGTTTGATCTTCAGGGAATGATATTTTTGGAAAAATATATGCCAAACAGACATGAATGCCAGACAATATCCTGATAAACATCCTGTAACCACGAAGCATTTTTAAACCTTATACTTAGAGGAACATGAACAAAACTAAAGTTTCAAATCCCCCTGCCTCAGAAATAGGATTATGGATGATTTTTTTTAAACCCAATTTTCCACTTTTTATATTATTATAGTTCCCTAGTTGTAAAAAAACCATGTTAGAAATTGCTAAGAGTGGGCAGCCCGGGTGGCTCAGTGGTTTAGTGGCGTCTTCGGCCGAGGGTGTGATACTGAAGATCTGGGATGGAGTTCCACGTTGGGCTTCCTGCATGGAGCCTGCTTCTCCCTCTGCCTATGTCTCTGCCTCTCTCTCTCTCTCTCTGTGTGTCTTTCATGAATAAATAAATAAAATCTTCAAAAAAAAAAAAAAGAGAAAGAAATTGCTAACAGCAATTTCCTCTGGGAAGGAAAACTGCATGGCTAGGAAATGGGGAAAAGAAAGAGACCTTTTGAATTTTATATATTGTATGAATTTTAAATATAAGTTTAAAACGGTTAGGATGAAAAGGTTGTATTAGGGATGAAATGTTTATTTTGCTGAAGGGATGTTTTAAGGGAAATTTGGATATGTAATAAAAAAATGAGGTACTTCAAACTTTAATAGTTGTCTTTTTTTACTGGGATCAAACTAGGTTTACAAAATGTAGACATATTGAAACTTGTCTTTCATGACAGATGTCAGCTTTCAAAATTCACTTTAGTTTTTCCATAAACTGATATCGAAAAGAAAAATCTCATCTTCTATTAAAATAGACAGGAATGCATGGCTAAACCTGACTTTCTCAGTTCCCAGGGGATACACATGTAAGCAGAGGCAAGGACCTAAGGCTCCGACATACCTGAAGAAGAAGAAAACCACCACCTACTGCAGTCGCTGCAAGCTTTCCAACTTTCTGGAACAAAAATCCTGCACACCTTTAATGAAAGAAATGACAAAAATGAGAACAACCAATGATGTACTAAACTCTCTCTCTTCTTTTCATTGCTTTCTAAATAAAATCTTAATTTCTTCCCAATTCTTTTGATCATATCTCTTATCCACTCAGAAACCCTGAGTTTCTCTTGTTTTAAAGGCAAATCAAAAGTGGGCGGCTTAGGGCAGCCCAGGTGGCTCAGCGGTTTAGCGCCGCCTTCAGCACAGGGTGTGATCCTGGAGACCTGGAATTGAGTCCCATGTCAGGCTCCCTGCATGGAGCCTGCTTCTCCCTCTGCCTGCGTCTCAGCCTCTCTCTCTCTCATGAATAAATAAATAAAATCTTTAAAAAAAAAAAAAAAAGTGGGCAGCTTAGTCCGTGAAGCATCTGCCTCTGCCTTCGGCTCAGGTCATGACCCCAGGGCTGGGAGTCAGCTTCTCCCTCTCCCTCTGCAGTTCCCCCTGCTTGTGCTCTCTGACTCTCACTCTGTCCAAATACATAAATAAAATCTTTAAAAAAAATGCACAATCATCTAGCATGCCTGACTGGCTGTCAGTAGAACATGTAACTCTTGATCTTACTTGATCTTATTAGCAGCATCATAAATTCAAGCTCCATGTTGGGCCTAGAGCTTACTTAAAAAAAAAAAAAAGCACAATCTAAACTGTGAGATGCTCCAAAATGAGGGATGGAGAGAAGAGGAGGGGAATTTTTTTAAAGATTTTATTTATTTATTCATGGGAGAGAGAGAGAGAGAGAGAGAGAGAGGCAGAGACATAGGCAGAGGGAGAAGCAGGCTCCATGGAGGGAGCCTGATGCAGGACTCGATCCCGGGACTCCAGGATCACGCCCTGGACCGAAGGCAGGCACTAAATTGCTGAGCCACCCAGGGATCCTGGAGGAGGGGAATTTATAGGAAAAAAGATTGGCTACTGAAATAATGTTGAGTACTCAGGGCCTCATTATACTCTTCCTTCTACATTTGTTTAAGTTAAAATTCTCCATAATAAAAGTGATTTTTTTTTTCTTAATGCAGTCAAGATGCTCCATACACCTGGCCAATCCCTACTGTAACTAAACCTTCTGCTCCAATCCCATTAGTTTCCAAACAGGTTATCACACTGCTCAAGCTATTAATCTTCCTGCTTCTAGGGGTTTCTACCTAATTCTGCCCATCTGAAGCTTTTATACCCTTTGAGGTCCAGCTGAAGTTCCACCTTCATGACATTTAAGCCCACATTTCTCATTGCTTCCTTACCTATATCTATCTCTAATTAAACCCATTTTGTTTCATCTATCCTGTAAGAACGTCAGTCCATACTTCTTTTGTGATTTTTTCAGTGAGCTCATATTCCCTTAACTATTCCAGATTCATATTGTGCAAAAGAATCCCAGATTTCTAACTGTAGCCTCCTGTACTGAATTGAACAGTGCACGCCAACCCCCAATTCATGTCCTTCCCAGAATCTCAGCATGTGCCTTTATTTGGAATAAGGGTCCCTGAGGATGTAATTAGTTAGGATGAGGCCATACTGCAATAGGGTGGGCCTTAAATCCAGTATGACTTAATCTAATACGTCACAGAGACACACAGAAGGAAGACAGCCATGTGATGGCACAGGCAGAGATTGGAGTGATATGTCTACAAGCCAAGGAATGCCAGGGTTTGCTGCCAACCACCAGAAGCTAGGAAGAGAAGCAAGGAGCAGATTTTTCCCTCTGAGCCTCCAAGAAGGAACTAACTGGGCTGACACCTTTCAGATTTCTGGCCTCCAGACCCATGAGAATAAATCTTTTGTCTTAAGCCACCTAGTTGTGGTACTTTGTTATGATAGCCCTAGGAAACTAATACACCTTCATAAATGGAAAATTTACATTTCCATGGACTTCTCAGGCACACAGGATGACATATTCAAAATGCCCCAAAGGCAAAAATCATCTTTCCAACCAAATCAACTGTTGCTAAGGTCCCCAATGTAAGTGACAGCACCATTCTCTAGGTTTGCCCCCTCAAGTTCATCTCAGACTCTGCCTTCTTCATCACCTTTGGGGTCCAACTGATTGCCAATTCTATATATTCTATTTCCAAAACATTCTTTGATTCTTCTTTCCATTCTCAAGGACATCATTAATTTGCTTCCAGACCACACTAAGGGTCCTCTAGCTAGTCTTCACACCTCCCATCTCTCCTAGCAATCATCTGTCCTGATATGTCTTATCATCAAAAACCTGTAACTACCTACAGCTGCATATAATCTCTTTAGCCTCCCATGCATATCCTGAACCTGATATGCTTCTCCTTAATGCATTCCACAATATTATTACAGAGTTCAGAGTCTGCAATGTTAACTGGTTAGGTTAATGCCTATTAACCATTCCTCCTTAACACATGCCACGATAGTACATCAGTTTTCTACCTTAAGAAAATTGCAGAAATTTACTGCACTGAGTCTAAAGTCATTGCAACAAACCACCCGTGTAATATTGGAGTCCTATTACACAGCTCCTGAGCCGACGACACCTGGCTGTAACCCAAACATACGTATTACTATAAAGACCACAGCTGCCAGTAGGGAAGTCAGCAACAAAGGCTCTGATGGGGTGGGGGGGAGCAGCAGCCAAGTCACAAGTACATCCCAGAGACCATGTCTCACAAGCATGTCTATCCTTTGCTTAACAGCATGAGCCATCAAAATTAAACTACTAACTTCCCCTGCTCTGTCTCTAGGCTTTCCAAGCAAACTTCTGCCAATTATGGGGCTTCTCACCAAGTCTGGCCTACAAGGAGAATGCACACAATGTGATAATTCTATCGCTTAATTATTCTTTTAGTGTCTTTTAAGATGGGGCTTTAGGCCCAGACTCCCATTAACCAATCAGCCATGGCACCAACGTGTGAGCTTATGTGAGCAGAGCACCAGACTCCATTATGGAGGATCAAGGTACAAACTATCTGTGGAGGATCAACTGAATAACCAGGGCCCTGACCAGGCATCTCTCTTCTAGTTGCAGGTCTTTTCATAAGCAGCATTAATAAGCACACATCATGAAGAAATACTGTACCTTTGCATCACAGAATCTTCACAATGCATGTTTCTACCATAAAATAGCATTTACAAAAAGGCATAAAGGAATGAACCTTGTTCTAAGGTACATATAAAACACAAATCAAAAAGCTTAATGCTTATCAAGTTTAAATATGTAAATATTTAATGTAAGATAAATTTAACCTAGAACTAAGGGAGAAAAATGATTACTCACAAGCTAAGCACTCCCACAAACGTCAAAAATTCTCCACGATCATGAACATTTTCAAGATAAAGGGCCATACTTGTTTGACCCTTGTTATTTGGCTAATCTTTTATTCCAAGAATAACAACTTGATCTACAGTAGCAATCATGTCATCATGCAGCCCAAAACATTAATTGGTTAGTTAGGTTAATGCTTAACTGCTTCTCCTTAATGCATTCCACAATATTATTACAGAGTAAGCAATTGGTCCTTCAATTCCAACTCTTCCTCAAAGTATTATAATAATCCAAATTAGTCCACAAAAATCAACAGAACCATTTGATTCACAATAATTTTCATTGAGAATTTTACACGGCTTTCTACAGAGCTCTCAATCCTAGAGACCAATTCTACTGTGGGAGTCCTCAAAGGTCTTTCCAGTTGTTAGCATTGCACAAGTAAAAATTATTTACATATAATTAGCCCTCAGATGGATCTTCCTTTTTACCCACTCTCACTGAATCAGATACACTACATTTGCTAAATGTGAGAAGGTGGAAAGTACGTAAAGAATCAAAGGAAGGGAGAGGGACCAGGGGAACAAGTGGTGGGCGTGGGGAAGCCAATCACCAAAACCACTGTCTCCAGACTGTAGATCACACCAATCATATCACAGAGAAGAGCCTCAAGGTAGAGCTCTTCTGGGATTAACAGTGTAAAACCACTGAATGCGCTCAGTAACTGGCCTGTTTACGGAAGGGCAGCAGTAAGGCTGCCAATGAAATCTAATGAAAAAGATGTTCTCACCAGCCAGTCACTCCACCCATTACAATCTGGGTGGCTACCGAGTATTTTTCAACCATAGGTCCGGAACTGTGGCCAAATACTCGATTCCACCAATGGTGTCTTCTTGCATACTCAGTTAAATCCAACACTTCATAAGACTCGTCATCGCTTTCATACTCTTCAAAATACAAAATGGAAAAAATAAATTTAGAGTTAACCAAAAGTCAGAAAGGTCCTTACATTTTTTAAAAAATCTGTCATTAACTGTTACTTTCTTACAGCTAAAAATGCCCAGATGGAAACCTTAGGTTGTTAAACCCCACACCTGAGACTAGGGCCTCAAGAGTAAAAGGGCCTAGCATCTCCCTTCCAAAGGCCCAGGGACCGGCCTAGAGGCCGGAGCCAGAGCCACGTCAGAGTTACACAGAAGTGAGGGGTCGCCTCCCCAAATGGCAGTAAGGCCAGGTCAGACTTTCACGGCATAAACGGTCGCCCCCAAATCTCAGTCGGGTCAGGGCCCGAGCTAGAGATCCACTTTCATCAGTGGGACAAAGAGGGGGTCCTCCACTGACAGAAGCGGTTAGGGGCCTGGCAAGATGAAATTACTTCAGTAATTCATCAGAAATGCCAAAAAGCACGTCTGAAGATGGAAACGAAGGGCCAGAGGGGAAGGTAAGGCAGGAAGCAGGGCTGTGTTGGGGTCGGGGGTCGCTCTCCGCCAGAGTTCAGCCGTAAGAGGAGGGCGTCTAGTTCTAAAGGGGTGCGTCCAAAAAAGAGCCCCTGGATCCCTGGGGCAGGGGAAGAAGAGGCGCCCCCGGGGGCAAGGTCGAGAGCTGTGAGCCACGTCCGAGATACTACTTCGGGCCCCGGCCGCTCACCTTGGGGAGGGGGGTTCCGGGTCGCCATGATACCGCCGGCGGCCTGCTCTGAAGGTGGTCCCCACCCGCCCTCCTCTCCCCACTACTTTAAGAGACCTTCTAGGCCCAGGTGAAAGTCTATGGTCTCTTTCTTTCCTCCTCCCCTTTCAGGCGCGTTGTGTCGTCCCCGCCCCTCCTCTCAGCGCAGGATTTTCCGCGCAAGCGCAAGCCTCCGGGTGGGAAGCGTGGGGGAGGGAGGGGAGCTGCCGCGCGAGGGCTTGTGGGAAGTGTAGTCCGTTGCCCTCCGCAGTCCTCGCTTCTCACCCCACCCCCATCGCTCCTAGAATCTCAGTAACTATATTTTGTGATTCTGTTTTAAAGAGCCTCAAGGCTGGAGGAGAGGCGGCGTCACATGATGATATAAAGCGAAAAGCAGCTTGGCATGCTCAACACTGTACCAGAATGCAAGCGCCTGAGAAAAAAGGCTTTTAAAGGGAGATAAGAGAAACCGTGTTTCAAACCGCACTTTTTGTACGGAGGCAAGGGCACGACAACAGATGGAAAATTTTTGTAACGTGCTGCTGCTGGGAACGGGAACCTGTTTATCCGCTCCCTCTCCACATGTTTCCTGCCAGGAACCCAAGGGAAGTAGAGAAAGGCCTAGGGACTGACCTGACACGATGTTCAAGAGGACATAATTTTTTTTTAGCATCATTTTTATTATTTAAGTCTGACAGAGGAACGAGGTCAGGCTCTTCACCCAGAAGCCCCACCAGATTCGAAAGCCGTGTTGACTACCAAGCAGCTAACTCAGGTTCATATAAACCGGTCCCTAAACCTGTTTCGAACTTGCAGGACCACCTGCATTTGCTGTACAATTAAAAAAAGCCCTCTCTGCACTTGTTTTAATGGAAAAACAAGGAATTCAGGTACAGGTTGTGTAGGAGCGCAGGGCAAGCTGCCCCCAAATGTACTGCGCTGGCTTATTGATTATTTTGAATTGAATCAACCCAGGAAACAACCTGGTACAAGTACACTCAGATCCTCCTTTGTCCCCCACTGAAAGCAGGAAATAAATTTCCCATGTGAAAAATGCCCTCCCTGTACTAAGTAAAAAGACGTCCTTATCACCAGAGATAGGAACTTTAAAGTGGAGAAAGCTGGAGAAATGAGCCTTGTTATTTATTTATTTTTTCCTAATCTACTACCTCACTCAGCCCAAATTCTGTTCAGAATTCCTTACTAACTAAAGCTCCCAAACCCCTATTTTCTTTGTCCTGTCAATTCCTCAGGAATTTCTTGTCTCTGTCTAAAATATATCAAAACTGCCAGCCTTGGTCATTTCTTAGGGTCTCAATTTCATTATTGGACTTCCATGCACATGTAATAAAACTTTTTTTTTTAACCTCCTGTTCACCTGTCTCCTATGAATTCAACTCCTAAACCAGCTAGAAGCAGCCTACAGGGAAAGAAGGAAATTTCTCCCTCCAGTACAGTTGCCTCACTTAAAATATTGACTTGCATAATTGCACTGAGTTTTTCGAATCCTGATGCTTTAAATGCAAGGGTTGATTTGCCAAAGCTCCTCAGCCCGTGGCTCCCAAAATTCAATTGCAAGCTGGAGATGTTAGCTGGAGATGTTAGCCTTCAAAAACAGTTACTTTGCAGAAGGTTCCACCTTTCAGAAAGAAAACAACTTTAAGGCTTTCTTCCTTTCTTCAGATGTTCTCTCTGGAAGATTTTTCCGAGACTTAACAGATCTGCTGAGTTCATGTGCTCCCTCTCCTAATGAGGTGCTAACAAATAGAGACATAGCAAATGAGCCACTGAAAGAAGATGGAAAAAACAAAGGAAAATCACAAATGGGAAGAGCAAAACGGAGCATTGACTGGACCAGTGGTGTCCAAGTGACACTTTGATATAGTTCTAGCAATATCTGTCAACTACAGAAAGAAGCCACTTTTCTGTTAAAGCAATGTGTTTAGAATCAAACAGTTATGGGTACATCTGGGGGGTGCAGTCGGTTAAGCATCGGACTCTTGGTTTTGGCTCAGGTCATGATCTCCGGGTCATGAGATTGAGTTCTGCATCAGGCTCCAAGCTGAGCATGGAATCTGTTTGGGGTTCTCTCTCCCTCTCCCTCTGCCCCTTTCCCCGCCTCAAAATAAATAAATCTTAAAAAGATAAAAAAAAAAAAAGCAAATGGTTATGGAGAAATTAGGGAGAAAATGGAAACAAAACACTGCCCTTAAGATTCCAAAGAGTAGGCTTTTGTATCCAAAATGTGTCCAAAGTATATCCAGAAGTAAATTAAGAGGCAATCTTTTTTTCTCCAAAGGTCCTGGGGGCTGAGAAGGAGCTTCTTAATGCTCCTTCCTTCCTTCTTGTAGTGACATATACTTTTGCCATTACCTTAGGAAAGTTGCTTGTAGGATATATTTTTCTAGTGTGAGTTTTTTCTTCCCACTAGCAAAAAAGCTGTCATTTTGTTGGCTCAATGACAAATGGTCTAATGTGTGAGTTATATACACAGACTTTAAAAAGTGCTATGATTCTCCTGATGGGTTCGAGAGGGTGATTTAAAAAAAAAAATTCTTGTTTTAAAGAGTATTTTTTTTTAATCTGGCAATAATAAACATTTTCATTTTGAACACTTGATATCCTATCTACAGCTATACCAAAACATAATCGGAGGAGTCCCCAGCTTTTCAATGGGTAGTGTTCCAAAAGTTCATTAGTAATTGATTTGAAATCGAGAACATTTTCTATTTAATCTATAATGAAGCTGTAAAGAAACCCTTCCTGATCACCTTTCCTCATTGTCTTTGGAAACCTTATTTATTAAAAACAATGTAGTCAATACTGAGAAAAACAAAAAGCAGGCAAAACAATGAACAGAACACTTCGCATACCCTGGGCAAGCTAATCTCCCCCGTTGGCTACAACTGTCACTCCCTTGGAAGATATCTACATTTTGGAATGATCTAGATATTTGGCTAGTCTAAAACACACTATCTTGGGACGCCTGGGTGGCTCAGTAGTTGAGCATCTGCCTTCGGCTCAGGTCATGATCCTGGGGTCCTGGGATCGAATCCTGCATTGGGCCCCCTGCAGGGAACCTGTTTCTCCCTCTGCCTATGTCTCTGCCTGTGTCTCTCATGAATAAATAAATAAAATCTTAAATAAATAAATAAATAAATAAATAAATAAATAAATAAATAAATCACACTATCTTTGAAGCTACCCAAAGGAGTATCTACAACAAATTCAAAGTCACTCTCCTTTTCACTTCACTTTTCTCCCACAGTTAAGCAGTTATTTGTTCTGTACTTATACCACCCACGCTTTGGCATCTATCCTCATCTTGATGTTCTTTAGAGCATTGCAATGGCCTCTCAACTGGCTTCTTCCTGTGTTTTCTTCCTCTCCCAATCCCACACCAATCCAATCTGTCTTTAGAACTTCCCTTCTAAAACCTGCAGCTGACTATATGCCTTCTCTACTTATATACTTGTAACAACTGCCCATAAAAAGATAAAGTCTAAACTTCTCAAGGCATACTTCAGGTGTGGGCAAATTTTTTCTGCAAAGGGCCAGTTGGTAAATATTTTAGGCCTTGCTAGTCATGTATCATCTTTGTCACATATTTTTTTTTTTTTTACTTTTTAAAGAATCCTTTAAAAATGTAAAAATCAAGGGTACCTGTCTGGTTTAGTCGGTAGAGCATGAGACTCTTGATCTCAGGATCATGAGTTCAAGCCCCATGTTGGGCCTAGAGCTTCCTTTAAAAAAAAAAATTAAATTAAATTAAAATGTAAAAATCTTTCTCAGCTCACAGACTCTTGGGGTCAATTTGGCTTGAGGTTGTAGTTTGCTGACCGCTGGCCTCCAGGGCCCTTTACATTTTGGACCTAAGTTAGCAATCTGGCCTCCAACTACTCCTTGCTCCAACTTTCCTCCTCTTCTAAGTCCACTGAACTTGTTTTCTGAATACATGTTGCTTTTTCCAACCTTCCTGACTTGATCCATGCTCTTGCTCTCTCCGAAAGCAATGTCTCCCTTTTATGCCAACAACATACAGACATATATTAAGATACATCTAAAAAGTGGGATGCCTGGGTGGCTCAGAGATTGAATGTCTGCCTTCGGCTCAGGGCGTGATCTTGGGGTCCTGAGTTGGAGTCCCACATCAGGTTCCCCATGGGGAGCCTGCTTCTCCCTCTGCCTATGTCTCTGCTTCCCTCTCTATGTCTTTCATGAATAAATAAATAAAATCTTAAAAAAAAGATATATCTAAAAAGTAACTTACAGTTTTTACTCCATTTCCCCCCTTCTTTATGCTCCTTATGAATTTGTAGCAGTTTAGCATTTCAATTAAACATTTAGATGAACTTCAGGGTCACCCGGATTTGGGTTCAAATTCCAGTTCTGTCCTTCCTAGTGTCATCTTTGGAAAATGGTTTCAGCCTTCCTAAGCTTCAGGTTCCTCCTATAAAAAAAAATTAGAAAGATTATTTATTGTGAAATTATTATGAAAATAAGATAATGAAATCAAGCATGTAGAGGGCTTGATGCATGGTCCATCATGAATATTCATTAAAGGTTAGCTTTTATTGTCAGTCATTTATTCATTCACTAAATATTTATTAAGCTCTTACAAAGTGCTAGGCAATGTGCTAGGTACTATCAGGGATAGATCAGTCAACAAGATGGATCAGATCTTGGTCTTCACGGATTTACAGCAAGAAAGTAAAACAGCTAAACACAGATTGTAATTAGTGCAAGGAAAGAAATGTAAAGGGCATAGGCCTGACATGTATAATCAATAATCTACTGGGAGTATAATGGATTAAATCTTAAATTTAACTTAGACGTGTCTTCTAAGCTTTTTGGGCCTTCTTTACAAACTAAGTATTAGGTTTCTAAACTTTCTTCCAACTCTCAATTCTATATGTAATATCCCATAGTCAATTCTGTTTTTTTCCACATTCCTATCCAAACTATCAATATTAGTGAGAATTTTAGATCTACAAGCTGCCCTCCTAAGGTTCCAGCAAGAGACTGAATTAAGAGTCACCAAATTCATATGTTGAAATCCTAATATCTAATGTGACTATATTTGGAGATAGGGCTTTTAAAGGATGTGCCCCTAAGGGTGGGACCCTAATTCAATAGGACTGGTGTCCTTATAAGAAGGAAAAGAAACACCAGATAGAGTACCCACCACCACCATCACCACCACCACCACCACAACCAAGGCAGCCATATACAAGCCAGGAAAAGAGCTTTCACCAGAAACCAAGCCTGACACCACCTTGATCTTGGACTTTCAGCCTCTAAAACTGTGGGAAAATAAATTTATGTTGTTTAAGCCAACCAGTCAGTGGTATTTTGTTATGGCAGCCTGAGCAGACTAATACAGTTCCTCAGCCACTACCCACTCTGTGTGTCTTGGGATCCCAAAGAAGTTGCCAGAAGTTTGAGTGATAGAAGTCCCATTTAGACTAGCTTGGCTTTGAAATCTAGACCCTGGTGGAAAGAACTTTGCTATCACCAAGGGACTGGAGTTGGGGGATGGAGAGTCATAAACACAGAAGCAAGAACTTCAGCCCTTAGCTTTTAAAGTTCAACCTTGAACGCTAAACAGACAGTATTTGTAGATAAAGCAGTCTTCTTGGTGTGGGATTCATTTGAAGAGCTTTGCTGCTCTCTCTGCTCAAGCTTTCTCAGTATCTGGAATTGAGCACCTTTACCTCTTCTTCCTGTTCAGTGGCAAGGCTAAGCCATTACAGTTGACCCTTGAACAACACAGGTTTGAGTCACATGGGTTCACTTATACACAGATACTTGTTCTGATAAATATGGGGCAGTAGTATAAATGTATTTTCTCTTCCTTATAGTTTTCTTTTTTTTAAGATTTTATTTATTTATTCATGAGAGATACAGAGAGATAGAGGCAGAGACATAGACAGAGGGGGAAGCAGGCTCCCTATGGGGAGCCCGATGCAGGACTCAATCCCAGGACTTGGTGATCACAACCCCAGCCGAGGGCAGACACTTGACCACTGAGTCACCCAGGTGCCCCCTTATGGTTTTCTTAATAATATTTTCTTTTCTCTAGCTCACTTTATACTAAGAATACAGTATATGGTACATATAATATATAAAATACGTGTTAACTGCTTATGTTATTGGTAAGGCTTCTGGTCAACACTAGGCTATTAGTTTTGGGGGAGTCAGGTTATACAGAGGTTTTCGACTGTGTTGAGGGTCGGTACTTGTAACCCCCACATTGTTCAAGGGTCACTTAACCTTCCTGATCATTTTACTTCAAAACTATTACTGTTGGTTTAAGCCGCTAGGACTTGATCAGTGCCACCCTCACCTGCATCCACCCTTACAGATGTGCATAATTTGAAGCTCTGGAAGTGTTTTTTGCAGGGTGGGTGGGGGACTTATAGTCCTTAACACCTAGAAGACACCTAGGCCATTATGTGAATAAATCTAACCCTCAGAAGGTTATATAAGCATTTCAAGAGGGAGAAACCTTTTGCAAAATTTATTTTGTAAATGGTATTATTTCACCTTAACCCCAACACAGTGGAACCCACTCCCCCCACATTTACGTGACTTAAAATGTTGACATGAACTTTCAGAGGCCTGAGATAATCAATTGCTGATGAGCAAAGTGTGGTGAAGTTGATATTGCACACATAAGCTTGTCAGTGTGTAAACAGTTACAAATTTTAGTAATGTGTGTTCACAGTCTTAAAGATGCCCGTGTCTTTTGCCTCAATAATCCCACTTCAAAATCAGTGCCAAAGATTGCATAAAGAGCTCATATGCTTAAAGATATTCATTACATGGTTGTTGTTTTGGTTTGGTTTGGTTTTCATAATGAAAAGGAGTAGAAACAATAGGGGAAATGGAAGGTGTCCAACAGTAAATGAATAGTTATGGAAATTAAGGAATGCTATGTTTAAAAAGACTATAATAACAGGAAAGTGCTTAAGTGAAAAAAATTGTATGCCAAATTGTATTTATGATTTTACGGCAAGTGATTTATTCAATTTCTGCTAAAAATGCATAGACTTGATAAACTGGAATGAGTTACATTGCAGAATTGATTTTGGCCCTTTGGCATTTCTCCCCATGTTAGGCTGAACTAGTTTAAAAGGCAGTGGTAGAAGAGTACTGGGTGGAAAAAGATAGGAAAGCTCTAAAGCAGGAGAGCAGGGAGAGAGGACCAGCCTGACTGCATATGCAAATACAATTTTTTAAAAAGGTACTCATTAAAACCGTGATACTGGTGTATGGACAGATAAAGGGACCAGAGTATAAAGTCTAGAAATAAAAACAATATATACCAGATTGAGAATATGATAAAGGCGGATTCTCAAATCAGATAAATATGAACTTTATTAAAAAACTGTTGTTGGAACAACCAAGGCGGATATCTGACATCTGGAAAAAGATACAGTTGGATGTGTCACTTGCAACATGTACCAGGATGAACTCCAAATGGCTCCAATATCTAGATGGAGAAATTGAAATAACAAAAACAACTGAAGAAAACATGGGAAAATTCATTTTTAACTTACCAGCAGTGATGGCCTTTTATGAATGATTCAAAAGATTGATAAATGTGACTACATAAAAATGAAAACTTTAACATAAAAAAATAAGCAAAGACAAATTATAAACTGAGGGTAAGATTTGCAATTCTTGTTGAAGGTGAAGGACTAATCTCCCTAATATATAAAAGTTCCTTCAGAAGATAGATTAAAGAAGACAAACCACCTTGATAGAACATCAGTAGACATATAGGAGATTCACAGAAACACAAATGGACCTGAAACACATGAAAAACCCTCAACCTCGATCCTAATAACTGAACATAGCAATTCTTACTTAATAGATTAACTACAAAAGAAAATTAAAAAGATCAACTACAATCAGTTAAGTGTGACAAAACACTGGATATGTTCACGTGATACCCTCATGTGAATGTACAAGGTTATTCACTGTGGCACTGTCTGGAATAGCAAAATATTGGAAACAAACCAAGTGTCCAGTGTTAGCAAACTGTTTAATAAACTGTAGTATATCCATATAATCACGGTTGTACTGACTAAGTAAATATAAAAATAAGGAGGAAGTGCTCTATGTCCTGATTTGGAAAGTTCCTTAGAATATGTTGTTAAGGGGCACCTGGGTGGCTGAGTTGGTTAAGCAACTGACTCTTGATTTTGGCTCAGGTCATGATCTCAGGGTCGTGGGATCAAGCCCCGTGTGACCATATGTTTACATTTCTTTTGGGTAAATACCTAGGAGTGGAGTTGGTGGGTCATATAATTGTATAAATGTAAGCTTGCCTTTATAAGAAATAGCCCAACTGGGGTACCTGAGTGGCTCAGTCCATTAAGTGTCTGCCTTAAGCTCAGGTTATGATCTCAGGGTCCTGGGATCAAGCCCCACATCTTGCTCTCTGCACATCAGGGAGTCTGCTTCTCCCTCTCCCTCTCCTTCTTCCCAGTCCCTAGTAAACTCTCTATGAATTTGTCTATCCTGGGTACTTCATAAGGGGAGTTGGATAATATTTGACCTTTTGTGTTTGGCTTACTGCACTCATTGCTAAGTGCAGCATAATGTTTTCAAGGTTTATCCACATTGTAGCATGTATCAGAAGTCCATTTCTTTGTGTGGCTAAATAATATTTCATTGTGTGGATATATGATTTGTTTATCCATTCATCAGTTGATGGATACTTGGGTTGTTTCCACCATTTGGCTACTGTGAGCTATGCTGCTGTGAATGTAAGTGTACGAGTTCTGTTCAAGTCCCTGCTCAGAATGCCACCTTTTGTGTTAACAACCTTGTTATCTGTAGACAGAGACCCTGGAAAAATACACATGAAACTGTAGGGGGGGAACAATCATTTTCTCTTTATCCTTCTAGATTCCTGGCTAAGACTCCCAGTAATAAAACACAGATTAACAGGAGAAAAACAAACAGAAGTTTAATAAGATATATACCATATATACAAGGGAGAGACCCAGGGAAATAGTAATATTTTGTAAAGTAGCCCAAACCATCACCTTAAATACATCTTCAATTAAAGACAAAATAAAGGTGTTGGGGAGTGGGGAGGTCAGGCAAAGGAGGGTGAGGCTGCTAGGCAGATTTAAGTCGATGCCTTTTCCATTGAGTTTCTTGTGATTTAGTCATCCTTTTCTTGGACAGAGAGGGAGACACCCTTACAAATGGACATATAGGATGTACAAATGTACAAATCTCCATTTGTAAGGGTGTCTCCCTCTCTGTACCAAGAAAAGGATGACGAAAGGGTAAAATCCACTCTGTTTTCAGAGATTCTCCTGTGTTCTCTCAAAAATACTCAGCTCAAAATAATCCTTATGTCAAGAGGGATATTTTAGGGTAGCATATTCTGCCCCTTTCATTCTTACTTCTAAAAGTTCCCCGTGAAGTTTCATAATCCCGAACCTGAGTTGACACGTGGTTCCATAGCTCAGTGAACCAGACTCCTGGTCCTGAGAATAAGTTAAAGAATTGTGTCTCATTTTGGGAAGCAATGATGCTTGTGGGGTACCAGAGTGAGGCCTACATGGTGCAAGGAATTGGGTATCTAATAAGAAGCATTTCTGTGAAAACAAAAGCAAAACAAAGGTTAATGGCTAGGACCAACTACAAACTCAGTTTTGGAATCCAGAGGGCAGTCAAGAAGATTACTAGATGTTGGGTTCACAGCATCTTTAAATGGAGCAAGGGCAGGCAGTGACAGCCTGACAAATTTTTCCTGATTTCCAGTTTGAATGTCTCTGGGGATGTCATTATGTGTCCTGATGAACTTTCTGAGTGGCCTACAGAGTAACAGGCATGAAGATTATTTAAACACGAACTATTGTGGTGCTTTCTCTAAAATTTATATCCTTAGTTCTTAAGGCCCCCCAAATATCCTGAGGTTCCTGGGCCTTCCAGGAAGTAATCTTTCCTTATTCACCTGGTAAAGCTATTGGCAACCCTGTAAGCAAGGTACCAGGCTGGTTTTTTTTAAGAAACTTTATTGACAGGACGCCTGGGTGGCTCACTGGTTGAGTGTCTGCCTTTGACTCAGTTATGATTCTGGGGTCCTGGAATCGAGTCCTGCATCAGGCTCCCCATAGGGAGCCTGTTTCTCCCTCTGCCTATGTCTCTGCCTCTCTCTGTGTGTGTATTTCATGAATCAATAAATAAAATCTTAAAAAAAAAAAAAGAAACTTTATTGGCTCTATAAAGTCAACCTTAGGGGGACCTGGCTGGTTCAGTCAGTAGAGCATGTGACTCTTGATCTCGGGGTTGTGAGTTTGAGTCCCAGGTTGTATGTGGAAATTACTTAAAAATAAAATCTGTGAGAGGGCACCTGGGTGGCTAAGTCAGTTAAGCATCTGACTCTTGATTTCAGCTCAGGTCATGATCTCAGGGTCATGGGATCTACCTCCACATGGGCTCCCTGCTGAGCTCAGAGTCTGTTTCTCTCCTTCTCCCTCTTCCTTTGCCCCATCCCCTGTATATTATCTCTCTTTCTAATAAATAAATAAATCTTAAAAAATTTTTAAATTAAAAAAATAAATAAAATCTGTGAAAAAATAAAGTAAACCTTAGTGCCTTAAAGCTATTTGGTCATATCTGCATCTATGCACATCATTCTCAAATAATAGCATTCCAACAAAGCCTTGGTAATATAACCCATGTTTCCAATTGTGTCCTGTTACACGGAGAACATGTTCTTATTGAATTTATGAAAATAAGAATACTCGATAAGAACTTCATAATTCTGTAAGTATAAGGTTGGGAGAAAATGATAAATATTTGAATTCTGTTTGCAAAGTTATAACTTATCAAATTGCTGTAAGTTATAGATAGTTTAAGAGAGGTTTCCTCAAATCTGAAAAAAGTAGAACCTCAAATAATCAGCAATATTTCAAACAAAAAGTCATAAAAGTTATAATCTTCATCAGTTCATTCAGCTCCATGTAATGATTCTTATTGATCTTCACATTTTCTTAGCAATTTTATGAATACATCAGTTTCTCCATTAAAGTTCTGTGAATTCTCATCCAGGTCAAGTGTATGAACTAAAACTTATTAGAAACCTATACTCGTCAGAGTTCCTTCCAAGGAATCTCCTTGAAGATGAGCACTTTTACAAAAGCATCAGAGTAAAACAGTAACTATCTGTAAATGACAAAAGCCATGAAAAATGGCTATGGCAAAAGAGCTGATGAGAGTCCATTATAATGCAATTGAAAAGGAAATCTGGCCATTCCTCTGACATATTAAAATAATAACTAGAATTGCAACATGATGTTATACAAGGACACATTAAATTTTTAGGAATTTCACACAGTTTCTGGAAAACTTACATTAATAATATTACATTATTTGACAATACTTCTTATATAATTTAACATAACGAATCAGCCTAATTAGTTTAAAATCTCTTTTTATAAGGTGAAAGCACAAACCCTTTTGACATATTCCAAGAATCCCATGGAAAATCACAAAGTTAAGGTCAAAGACTTCTCTTAGAATTTGATTTGGAAGGGATCCTTGGGTGGCTCAGCGGTTTGGCGCCTGCCTTTTGGCTCAGGGCGCGATCCTGGAGTCCCGCGGTCTTTAAAAAAATAATAATAATTTGATTTGGAGAAGCTTGTCAAGAACATCAACAAGTTTGGTCATTTGACTGAATAGGATCACGGATCACTATGAAACAATACTTAATTATCTATTTTACCAAAGTGGCAATAAAAAAATGTCAAAGGCAAAAACAGAAGGTTACATAGTTTTGAACAAAATTTAGTTCTTTTAATACTAAGAAGACTCAGTTTCCTTAAGTAATCAAAGACCTAAAGATAAAGGCAACATGAAGTACAAGAAATTATTTTGATAAGACAGAAAAATCTTTGCTTTCTAGGCAGATTACCTGAAAGGTAAAGAGAAACCTTTCACAATGTCTTATCAAGAACAGACCTATGGTCCAAGAAAACTTGACTGCACAAGATTCCCTCTCTCCCAATTCTCAAAAAATTTTTTTAAAGATTTTATTTATTTATTCATGAGACACACACACAGAGAGGCAGAGACAAGCAGAGAGAGAGGCAGGGTCCCCACGAGGAGCCGGATGTGGGACTTGATTCCGGGACTCCAGGATCACGCCCTGAGCAAAAGGCAGATGCTTAACCGCTGAACGACCCAGGCATCCCCCAATTCTCAAATTTCTATATTCACTTAGTTTGTCCTTTTTATTCTTCCCTTTTGCATTCTGAAACAGCCAGTCATTCTACTTTAGGACAAAATTACTTTCTTTTCTCTTAACAAAAATGCATCTCTACTCCTTATACCTTATTTTACCAAAAACACATTTACTTTCCTTACATATACAGTTGTTTTCCCTTTTTATTTCTAGTAGGTCTAATTACATATATTAATTAGAATTCTTTTTTTTTTTTTTATTAATTAGAATTCTTAACCCTTCGAGGGCAGCCCGGTGGCTCAGCGGTTTAGCGCCGCCTTCAGCCCTGGGCTTGATCCTGGAGACCCAGGATTGAGTCCCACGTTGGGTTCCCTGCATGGAGCCTGCTTCTCCCTCGGCCTGTGTCTCTGCCTCTCTCTCTCTCTGTATCTCTCGTGAATAAATAAATAAAATTATAAAAAAAAAAAAAGAATTCTTAACCCTTCGAAACTGTGATTTTTAGTAAAAACTAAGAAATAAGTGCTTGTGAACCATCTGTTTAGATTGGCAAATTTATAAATAGTTTCCATAATTTCTAGAAGCATTTTCTTCCTCATAGTAAATTTTTCAATGTGTCACAAGACATGTTTACTGATCAACCCAAATATCATGAGTTCCTCTGTAATAAAAAGCCAAAAATAGATAAACCTGTGTTCAATCGTTAACACCTCAATATTTTATCTTATTTGAGGGGCACCTGGGTGGTTCAGTTGGTTAAGCATCCTACTCTTGGTTTCAGCTCAAGTCATGATCTTAGGGTCATGGGATCCAGCCCTGGGTTGAGCTCTGCACTCAGCACAGAGTCTACTAGTCCCTCTCCCTCCCCCTCTCCTCTCCTCTCCCCCTCCCCCCTCTTTCTCATGCTCTCTCTTCCTAAAATAAATAAGTAAATAAATAAATAAAATCTTTAAAGAAAAAATTTTTTTACCTTACTTGAAAATGATCTAGATATCCAGTGAATATTAATCATTTAACTTAGCTTAGTATACTCTTAAGTTTTCAAGTTACCAAAAAGATTTTTGAATCTATTTTAAGTAGACATACAGTAAAACATAATTATCATTGAAAAGTTCATTTATAAACTTTTATCCTACTTCCATTTAATTTACTTGTTCTTAACAATTATATTTAGATTACTCATGAAAATTTCATGAGACATTGAAGAGCTAACCATTACTTCAAATTTTTTTTTCTTGTTAACCAATTCTCTAACAGGGGGAACTTGAATGTATCTTCTTTGATTAGTAAATCCAGGTAGGAAAAAAGTTGTATGTCTGCATTATATTAAATGCTGATAACTCTGAAGACATGCCTATTTTAATAAAACGAACAAACTTAAGCTAGCTTTTACTCACTGAAGCTTATCCTTTATCACATGAACTTAAAAACATTTGAGTTAGTTTCCATATTTTTGAGAGTTTTAGGAGTACTTAATTTATATAAGTGGTTCTTTTTCTTTAAGCCAATTTAATAGAGCTCTTTACAATTAATTTTGGCAATACCATCCAAAGGAAGAAAAATCACACATCTATATCATACAGGATGTCTTTTGAAGACAAAAGAAAGATCGTGTGGGCTGGGGAGGCCAGTTATGGAGGATTATCAGGAAAAACACAGTAAACAAGGGTAAATTTGTTATGTAGATTTAAGTTAGATGCTTCCCCTCATTGAGTTTCTAGTGATTTAAGAGTCATCTTTCTCTTGCTGGTAACAGAAGAGGGGGAAAGACTTTCTTACAAATGGAGATTTCCTTTATAAATTTAAATTTCCCTTATGAAAGGATAAATTCTACTCTGCTTTCAGAGATTCTCCTGTGTGTGCAGCTTCTCAAAAATAATCAGCTCAAAATAATCCTTATGCCAAAGAGGCATATTTTGGGGTGGTATATTTTGCTGCCTTCAACACTAACAAAAGTGGATGAGGGTGAGGAAGGAACCGAGAAGGTAGATTATGTGGATTAAGACTTCTTATTCGGCATACCTTTTTACATTGTTTTTAAGTTTGACCATCGTAAATGTATTATCTAAGCAAAAAAATCCAAATCTTGTGACATTCTTAAATTACTAACACCAAGGGACCCATTACCTAAGGTAGAAACCTACATATGGGGAGGGCGAAGGGACAAAGTAGACATGAATAGCAAGCTACCCACTCTCTAGTCAATGAGCTATTTATACAAGTTCAAATTGAATAAAGAATAATTTAGCTACTTAATTTATTCATTCAAAAATGTGAATTAAGTTTTTCTTTTATGCAAAGGACAGGATGTCAAATTATACTGATTATTTTTACCCCTAATGAATATATTAAAATAATGATGCTTGTAAACAGCACACAGCATTGCTAATAATATTATCGTGCTCTTTTTCAAGTTACAATGTTCTAGGATAGAAAATAAAATAATCTCATAGGAGGAGAACGGTGGTTGAAGAAAGTTAATTGCCCAGGGAAACAAGTGAAATACAAAACAAAGCTCAATTTCCCTGGTTCTGTCAGGAGTAGATAGCATTGCTAGAGAAATTAAATTCTCACTGCCTCATACCCTCTTCCAAAAAAGTAGGATTCTGATGGCCCATGACCAGAAAAAGGAGATTCAGAAGCCATTGTCTCTTATCATAACCAGAAATCCCAGAGCGAAAGGAGAGAAAATGGGTGGGAAATATCAGAGAGGGTAACAGAACATGAGAGACTCCTAACTCTGGGAAACGAACAAGGGGTAGTGGAAAGGGAGATGGGCAGGGGGATGGGGTGACTGGGTGATGGGCACTGAGGGGGGCACTGGACGGGATGAGCACTGGGTGTTATGCTATATGCTGGCAAAGTGAACTCCAATAAAAGAATGTACAAAAAAAAAAAAGAAAGAAAGAAAAAAAGAAAGAAAGAAAGAAATCCCAGAGCAAGAGAGAAATCATTCATTTTTCAAAGAAAGACAATAACACAAAGTTAGTAATGACATCCAATAATTTGAAAAACGAGAAAAAGTAGAACTCAGATCAGTAAACATGCTACAATTAAAAAGTATTCAGATGAGACAATTGTTCAAGTGGGTCGGAGATGGTAAAGGAAATAACCCTCAATCAGATACAAATGCTTAAAGTCATATACAAAATTCATTGCAGCATCTGGCTAATCAGAGGCAATCCAAAGTTTGTTAGTGGTTCCCAGGAAAATTCCTTCTGTGGCTTTATCTTTTCTGGCTAGTTTTTCTATAACTCAACACACTTCCTCAGGGGACTAGAAGGAAACACGTGGTCAGCTCAGCCAGCCCTGAGTATGTCAGGAGACAGGAAGGCTGCCAACAGCCCCATTCCCCAATGTGTATCTTCCTACCCATAAGCAGGTTTCAAAATAACATTTCTCACTCCAGAATATCTAGCACATCCTGACAGTTCACGGAATGGCAAAATTGGATCTGTTCTTTGAGGGGGCTTTGAGAGTATATTTCTTGCAAAACTTCTGAGACCTTACATTCACTGGAGAAACATCCAGAACATCAGACCACTAAAAACAAACATACAAGACAGAACAAATAAAAAAGACCAGTCTTTCCAGCAATCTTCTGTGCCATAATCACCTGGAGTTGTCTCCATGGCCAGGAGCTAAATGAGATGTTGCCCCCCCTCAGGCAGGTAGCCAATTCACTTTCTCTGGATTTGAACCCTTTTCCAAATTGGAGTGCGTGTGTGCGCATGCGTGTGTGTGTGTGTGTGTGTGTGTGTGTGTGTGTTTCAGCTATTGTTACCTGCAGTTGGAAGAACAAATATTAAGAAGGACATTTGCCTAAAGACTGCTATAACCTCAGAGTCTTTAGTCACATAAATGCATCCAAACATTTCACAAATGGAGGTGGGAGGGGGGGAGGGAGGTGAGCTTTGTGGGTTTATTATCACAGTTGAAAAAGTCATCTTGGAGAAAAAGCTGATCCCTCAATACTACAAGGTGCAATTAGTAGAGCTCATTTCCATCCTCTCGTATTCAATTATTCTAGCATTGGATGAATTTTAAAAATCATTGCAAGCATTAAAAAAATCTGACTTAGTGCAATTATGCTGTACTTTGATTTGAGAGGGTAGTTAGCAGTGTTTTTTTTTTTTTTTTAATAAGCTCTATGCCCTACGTGGGGCTTGAACTCATGACCCCAAGAGATCAAGAGTTGGGTGCCAGCCAGGTGCCCCATGGAGCTTGTTTTTAACAGGTATTCTACTTTGCTGGAGGGGCAGATTTATGATTCTTTTTGCAAAAAGATATATGTAAGGTGGGGCACCTGGCTGGCTTAGTCAGTAGAGCATGTGTATCTTGATCATAGCTTTGAGAAAGAACCCTGTAAGGTAGCATTCTTTTTATTGAAAAATGAAAAAGCTAAGCATACTAATCCACTGATTTTAAAGAGCCATTTTAATGCAATTTTAAGGTTGTTATAAAGCCATTCTGAAGCAAATGTATGGCATTTAAATGACTAGGTGAAATGATTATATGGGATTTTTTCTTATTTATTATTTTCTGTTTTCCAAATTTTCCATGACATAACTTTAAAAAAATTTTTTAAGCAAAGTTACATGTGCCTATAATTTAATAGTGATTGTTGCAAAGAACAGCAGTCTCCCAAGCCCACAAGCCCATATCTTCAGAGGCAAAAACTTTCTTTTTAAAACGAATATAATTTAGGGATGCTTGGGTGGCTCAGTGGTTGAGCATCTGCCTTCAGCTCAGAGCGTGATCCTGGGTTCCCAGGATCATGTCCTGCATGGGGCTCCTGGCAGGAAGCCTGCTTATGCCTCTGCCTGCCTCTCTCTGTGTGTCTCTCATGAATGAATGAATGAATGAATGAATGAATGAATAAATAAATAAATAAATAAAATCTTTTAAAATGTAAGTTGATTTTTTAAAAATGTATTTAATTTGAGTCTCATTGAATCACAGTTATATTAGTTTCAGGTGTACAACATAGTGATCCAACATCTCCATACCTTATGCTGTGCTCCCCACAAGAGTAGCTGCCATCTGTCACCACTCAATGCTACTCCAGTACCATTGACTACATTCCCTGTGCTGTACCTTTTCTTCTCATGGCAACAACTTCCCATTCTTTTAACTGATTATTTGGATATTCACCTTAAGATCTCCAAATATTCTTAATTTTATAGTTTCAGGGCCTATCAACTTCTCTGTCTAGAAGAGGATTAACCTCTTTCATACCTCCCTTCCCAGGATGGCCATTTTCTCAATACAGTTACACTGTCATTTTGCCTACATCAATGATGTGTTTACTCTATTATGGCTTTGTAAATCCTGCCGACCACTGAGCCATGTTTTATCTATTATTGGTATACAGAGAAATTATATTCTTGGGTTTACAATTTGAAGAAAAAAAATTTACACTGACCACTTTAGAAATGTAGGTTAGCTCATCTGTATGCTGTGTTACTCAAAGGCTGGGAATTTAAGAGAGGTTTTTTGGCTGGCCATCCATCCAGCACATTGCTGGCACTAAGTAAGCAGTTGTAGAATGATTAAACACAGGCCCTCGAGTGACAAGTTCGGTCTGTTCAAGACCTTGATTATTTGACAGAGGTACACTATGTGAACAAGCCATTCGAAGTCACAGAAACAGTCTTTGCTGACACTATCAGAGTGTTAAAGACCTTTTCTTGGTAATTATATTTATAGTCCGAAACTCATGTGGGCACCTTTCCCCCTCACCAGAGAGCATACTTCAGTATAAAAAAAGCAGGCTTCTAATTTTCTATTACTGCTCATTTTTTCACACATGATGCTGAAAAACAAAACCAAAACCAAACCAAAAGAACCCAACACATGATTTAATTACATGCAGAGTTTTCGCTTTTCTTGCAACACACAAACTCAGGTTGTTCTCTTGTTTCCCAGGGATTATTTTCTGGCAATATGGGAGGGGGTGAATTGGCCTCGAGTTGAACCTGCTCCAGGTACACATCTCACTCTGTCAGGCTACATCGTGGTTCATCAAATAACCATGAGTGAACAAAACAGCTCTCCTCCCTGTAGCATGACATCTCAGTTATAATCCAAACAATCTGCCATCCAGCCCTTCCTTTTCATATATGTGCGACATATTTGCTAAGCGCTGAGTCATACTTGGCACTTCAGTGATTTCACCTCACTGTAAAGCAAAATATCAACCTAGTGCGTGATATTATTTTTGCCAGTAGCAGATCTGCTTTTTCTTCGAGTAGAATATATAGCACTAATTTTGAGTTTGCTTTTCCAAGCCTCCAGAAGTGATGTGATTTACGTGTGTGTTGGCCATGAGGACAACTTTGAATCATGCCTCTTTAGGTTTGTCTCTTCTCTGTCTTTAGATATAAAATTAATAATTCAAGTAATGGGAAGCATTTACTGGGGAGGTCACTCTGTTTGATTTGAAAATGACAGCATTTTCAATGTCTTGGTCCCACTAGTTAACAAAATTACATAATAGACTACGCCTTGGAGGCTTTTAAATAGATCACAGGTCCAATAAAATCTGATCCTTGGATATTTTTCATTATATTTCATATAATTTCATTCGAGCTGTTCCTTTTCAACTATTTGTTAGAAATCATGGCTAGCAGATTCGCTTGTCCGAGCACTTCCAGATTCACGGGAAAAATTAAACTGGAGCCTGTTGATTATGAGCATTTTCATCACCGCTTTTCAATGAACCACTTGTGAGTCATTGACCCATTTATGTGAATTGTGCATCTGATATAACCACAGGACGGTAACCATGAAAAGATGCAAATTTAACCAATGTGCTCAACAGCCTGGAAACAATGTGAGATAATATTAGCCAAGGCCAAGAACATGGTTAACTTAATGTTAGCATCGATGAAGCCACTAAAATGGAATGGTGCCTGCAGAATATGTTTAACCAAAGGTACACAACTTTAGAAACTGAGAGGAAGCATGCCTGCAGCCAAGGCTGAGGGGTAGAAGGCAGGCTGGGCACACACCCCTGATTGCTGAGAGAATGAACACGTTATGAGCACATTAAAAGGACTTAGACCCTTTGGCTACCTGCTCCTTGTGTTAAGGTTTGCAGTTTTCCATTGCTTCATCTAATAGCCCCTCGCAATGTGAACAATTGTCAAGTCAACATGGTACCCCGACCATTGCTGGCAAGATAACTTTTTTTTAAAAAAGATTTTATTTATTTATTCATGAGAGACAGAGAGAGAGAGAGAGAGAGAGAGAGAGGCAGAGACACAGGCAGAGGGAGAAGCAGGCTCCATGCCGGGAGCCCGACGCGGGACTCGATCCCTGGTCTCCAGGATCGCACCCTGGGCCAAAGGCAGGCGCTAAACCGCTAAGCCACCCAGGGATCCCCAAGATAACTTTTTGTAGCAGTATCTCCTCAAGGATCTTCCCCACTCACCATGCCTCCACTCCTCAGCTACAATAAAAAGGTGATACTCATTTAAAAAAATGAAAAAGGCCTCTGTGAAAATGATAATCTTGTATTTCAAGTATGACAAAGGTGGATGAATGACATTGTTTCATTGCTTTTTCTTCTTCTTTTCCTTCTTCTCCTCCTCTTCTTCTTCTTCTTCTTTTCTTCTTCTTCTTCTTCTTCTTCTTCTTCTTCTTCTTCTTCTTCTTCCTCTTCTTCTTCTTCCTCTTCTTCTTCTTCTTTCTTCTTCTTCTATTTCTGTTAAGAGAGAGAGAGTGCACTAGCCCATGATGGGAGGAGGGGTAGAAGGAGAGGGAGAGAGAGAGAGAGAGAATCTCAAGTAGGCTCCATGAGCCTGGAGCCTGATCTCATGTCTCTGAGATCCTGACCTGAGCCAAAATCAAGAGTCAGATGCTTAATGAACTGAGCCACCCAGGCACCCCTTCATTGCTTTTTCTTCTGAAGCCAACATTATATCCTCAGATACCCTGCAGTCCCACCATCCTGTTATTCTCCAGGGATCCTTGGTGATCTACAATGCACACTTTGGAAGCACTGTACTATAGTGTTTCAATTTATATTTTTTTCATTTTCCTTTACTTCTTTTTTTTTCTGCCGAAGTTAAAGTAGATGATACATCATAAAAAGATGTTCAGGGAGACTGTTGAGAAGGCTTAGGAAGGTCTTCTTTGAGGGAAAAGAGGAAATTAGTGGCCAGCATGTCAAGGTGATACAGGGAAACTGAAGGGATCTCATGAAAAAAAGCTGGTTTTTTCCCCTTTGCTCCTTTTCCTGCTTCTGTTCTTGTTGGGGCATGAACCCCTGCCTTACACAGGTCTTAATGTACATCCTCTTTGTAAAGGTTGAGGAGTTAATGATTTAGCCTGGAGCCTTCTAGCACAATAGATAATATCTAAGGAGTGACCAGGCAGTGCCACTGACCCCAAACACCTTGATGCCAAGACCTTTGGCTCCAGGGAATGCGTCATTTACAGAGGACACCTGAGCACTGGTCCTTGTTCAACCAGTTCTGGATGCATGAGAGGACACGTCCATCAGACCACAATGCCTGAGAAGACACGTCCACCAGACCACCGTCCTCAGTAAAAACGCCAGGCCCCCAAGCAAAGACAAGACTCGTTCTCCTTTTCCTTGCTGAGTCTCCCAGATACTCCATCTGTATCTGCTCTCTCTACATCTTCAATGAACTCTGCTCTCACTTCCTGCTGAGTTGTGTTTGATTTCCATCCTGCATGAAGCTAAGGATCCTCTTGGCTGGTCCTGTGGGAATCCCCGTGGGTCCTCAGACCTGGTCTGCCTGCATCAAAGAAATCATGGAGCTGAGTTGCAGAAAGAAAGCTGGTAGTGTGTAGCTATGCCTTCCATTTCCCAGCCCCAAGTAATAGCAGGACCTCAGAGTTAACTCAGTTGTATCTCCTCCTTTTATAGATGAAAAACCCAAGTTTCAGTAGATTTTTTAAAAGATTTTATTTATTTATTTGTGAGAGACACAGAGAGAGGCAGAGCCAGAGGCAGAGGGAGAAGCAGGCTCCTTACAGGGAACCCTATGAGAGACTCAATCCCAGGACTCCAAGATCACACCCTGAGCCAAAGGCAGATGCTCAACCACTGAGCCACCCAGGTGGCCCTCAGTGGATTTTTGAAAGTCATATGATAAATGTGGTAAGGTTGTTAGATGAATGGCCCCCAGTGAATCACACCTCCTGGTATTGGGGACCTAGTATAATCTCCTCTCACATTTACTCTAGGTTTGATTGTGTGACTCGCATTGACCAACTGGACATCAACAAATGTGACACAAGCAGAAGCCCTTGTACATTGAAGCTTACTCTCTTGGAACCCTGATAACTCCTGTGCTGAATCATGTAGAGGCTGTTTTTAGGCAAAGAGCTTCAGCAGTATATGAGATGCCTGGGTGGCTCAGTGGTTGAGCATCTATCTGCCTTTGGCTCAGGTTGTGATCTCGGGGTCCTGGGATCGAGTCCCATATTGGGCTTCCCACGGGGAGCCTGCTTATCCCTCTGCCTATGTCTCTGCCTCTTTCTCTGTGTCTCTCATGAATAAATAATTAAAATCTTAAAAAAAAAAAAGAGCTTCAGCAAAAACAAGGCAAAAGGGCCAACAATGGCCATTGAGCTGAAAACAAACAGGCTCATTAAGCGAAATATAAGCCTTAGGGGGCCAATTACAACCAGGTACAGTTCCTAAGATTACCAAAAAAGGGAAAATTCTGTAGGTCCCCATACTCCCTCACTCTGCTCCATAATCGTGGCCCCTCACCATCACCTCATGGCAGACAGTCTCTCCTTTGCTGTCCTGCGTGCGGCTCCCTTGCAGTGCATTCACTAAACTTCTATCTCTTTTGTTCTACCTTGGGTGAATTCTTTCACTGCCTGCACCACCAGCCCCCACCCAGTTTGGATGCTCCGCATTTGGTGCCCCCTACCCCCATCCTATCAGAGCAGCCCATAAATTATCAAGCTGTGGAGAAGCCTGGATGAAACGCCACACGGAGGTGAGTGCTGGGGCTCCAGTCCACAGCCTGCATCAAGGGCCCAACATGGAAATGAGGCCATCTTGCGTATCACAGCTCCACTAGAGCCTCCAGCAGCATAAGTAACTCAGGCCACACCAACAGAAGAGTTGGTCAGCCAACCCACTGAATCAGGAGAAATAATAAATCATTGTTGTCTTAATTCACTAAGCTTTGGGTGACTTGCTTCCCAGCAGTAGGTAACTGATATAGTGAGTCTCTGGCAATGCAAAGACAAGACATGAAGCCACTTCAGAGAACATAGATTTTATATTCAGACAAACCTGGGTTTAACCGTAATTTCTTTTAGCTTACTTAGCTATACGACCAGGGGTGAGGTCCTGAAATTTTCTGAGCCTCAGTGTTTTCTTCCATAAAATGTGATTGATTATAGCTACTACACAGCTTTGTCTTGAGCATCAAGAGTTCGCCAGCTTCCATGTGTAGGGGAGGAAAAAAACACCTCAGAGATGAGTAACTCAAAGGGGTAGTTAGAACATGGGCTTACATAGCATCTTAACAAAGAACAGTGATTTGTAGAGAAGCGACAAGACACAGGAAAAGAGTTGTAAGTCTCTGAGGGCAGCAAACTGTGGGAAGGTAAATAAATAGGAGAAACTAATGAAACATAATGGTTGTTCCTGGTGGGTTTCTTACATAGATTCCTCTCAGAGCAGTCTCTGAGCTACGAGTTTCCTTTGCAAGTGATTAAGAGTCGGGATCTGCTTTTAGGCAAATGGAGCAGAGGGCAGAGAGCTGGCTTTTGGCATCTGCTCTTTCTCAATTGTCTTCTGCTCAAAATAATTCTTATGCCAAAGTGTCATATTTTCAGGGAGGCATATTGTGGTCCCCTATACATGTACTATGCTTAGAACAGTGCCTGGTACCTAGTAATTATCCGACTCATATCTGTGAGTCTTAGTATCAGAGTATTTGTATTGGTAATCACCATTGGAAGGTACATGGCACACGAATAATACTCGATAAATACATGATGACTATCATTACTTGTCTTCTGAACTTTAATGGTACCCTTCTTGTTTCTTTCTTTTCTTTTTTTTTTTTTTTAATAATCTTATTTTTAAGTAGCCCCAACGTGGGGCTTGAACTCACAATCATGAGATCAAAAGTCATGTGCTCTAAGGACTGAACCAGCCAGGTGCCACACCTCACTTCTTATTTCTATCTCTCCTGCAGCTGTTATTATGTTGCCTATTATTTATATACATCCTCTACTTGCTAGGTTATAAACTTCTTCAGGAAGTAGGCCCTCCATAGTGATGTGTTAAGTGACTACATGTTTGTGAAACAGTTTTTGTGGTGACAGACTATTAGACTGGGAGCGAATGTTATCTTTAACAGCAGCCTTCCCAATAAGAGGGAATATAGTAGGTGCTGGCCCTCCTTTAATGCAGTATAGGCCACTGTACTAATAGCAGTTCCAACACACAAATTTCTTCCTTTGTCAGAGACTTAGAAACTTATTAAGTAATTGTTTCCCTTTTTGGCAGTGGAGCTATATTCTATTTAGAATGTGGTTTGATGCTTTGTATATTTCTCTGTCTGATCCAATTTATATAAGAAATACTGCAAATATGGAGGTGCCTGGCTGGCTCAGTAGGTAGAGCATGTGACTCTTGGTCTTGGGGTTGTGATTTCGAGCCCCATGTTGGGGTGGTGAGATTACTTAAAAATAAAATCTTTAGAAAAAGATGCTTTGGAATTAAATATGCACAGGGAAAAATTGTCTCTTCTCCAAAAAAATCTATATTAACATACTAATGAAGAAAAGTCGAAAAACAATAGAATTTCAAATCAGAACTGACATTGTATATCATGCTGCTTTGCTTTTATTTTATTTTTTTTTAAATTTTTTTTTATTTATTTATGATAGTTACAGAGAGAGAGAGAGGCAGAGACACAGGCAGAGGGAGAAGCAGGCTCCATGCACCGGGAGCCCGACGTGGGACTCGATCCCGGGTCTCCAGGATCGCGCCCTGGGCCAAAGGCAGGCGCCAAACCGCTGCGCCACCCAGGGATCCCTGCTTTGCTTTTAACACAACAAGATGTTTGGTGTTTTCAAAAAACACAGACTGCATAGTGACAACAGATGTAATAAACATAGAAAATACAAAGATCCATTTTGTCACCGTGAATTTAAGATTGTAAACAAATTAAAGGAATGTTGTATCTGGCTCCTGAGAAGGCAATAGTAACACTTTGCTTATTAGGATAAGAATTTCATTCCTACCCAAAGGAAAAATGAAATTAAAACTCCAATACAATGACAACATTCGTATAAAATGGATTCTACACTTTATGCCAATGTATGTATAAATGTACACACAGCCATAACCACAACCCGGACAGCAGCTGCAAGACTGGGGAGTCAAGAGCCTGAAAAGAATTCTAGAAACCCATCCAAAATAAAAGTTGCTCTATAAGCTCACCTACTGAAAGATGGCTTAATTTAACAATATAGCAATGAAAAACAAAACAAAACAGACACAGCCCCTGTCCTCAAGGGATTAGAGGCTGAAAAACATAAGCAGAGATGTCTCACATGTTATTAATAAACTATATCACAAAATTAAATGAAACCATCTACCTTTGTAAAAGATCACTTCCTACATAGCAGTAGTTTATGATATAAGACTGTTTTTTTATTAACCTACATAAAAGGTTTATATTTTCTATTAGACACCTTCCTACTTTTTCATTTTTATGAGATTTGATTATGTTGCTTCGCATTGTACAGTATACGTTGCTGCTCAATTTCCTTCGTGTGTGTGTTTTTTAAATAAGAGGAATAAATCTTTGCAAATAAGGATTAAGACCTCTGTTTCTCAGCCAGTTATGACACATAGATTCTAGGATGGGCCTCCATGATCCCCAAATCCTGTGGGTGCCCCTGCCCTTAAGAGTGGGTGGGACCTGTGATCTGCTTCCGAACTAATAGAATATGGCAAACATGATGGGATGCCGCTCCTGTGGTTACCTTACGTTATATAACTCCATCTTGCTAGCCGACTCTCTACACAAGTCTTTTTCTCCCACTGCCGCTTTGAAGAAGCAAGCTGCCATGAATCCTATAGTCCCAAGGAATTCCAACACCATGTGAGTGTAGAAGGGAATGCTTCCATAGTCAAACCTCAATTAAGACCCTTGTCAACACCTTGACTGTAGCTTGTAAGACCCTGAACAGAGGGCCCTGCTAAGCCATGACCAGACTTCTTTTTCTTTTTTTTTTTTTAAGATTTTATTTAAAAATAAAAGAGAGACAGAGAGAGGCAGAGACACAAGCAGGCTCCATGCAGGGAGCCCGACATGGGACTCGATCCCGGGTCTCCAGGATCAGGCCCTGGGCCGAATGTAGCACTAAACCGCTGAGCCACCTGGGCTGCCCACACGACCAGACTTCTGATCCACAGAAACCATGAGATAATAGGTGTATAGCATTTTTAAAAGAATATTTTATTTATTTGAGAAACAGAGAGAGAAAGAGAGCCTGAGCACAAGCAGAGGGAAGAGCAGAGGGGAGAGGGAGAAGCAGACTCTGCCGTGGAGCAGGGAGCCCAACGTGGGGCTTAATCACAGGACCCTGAGATCATGACCTGAGCCAAAGGCAGAATCTCAAGAGGCTGAGCCACTCAGATGCCCCTAAATGTGTATCATTACATATCATTACACACTTAATGAAGCCATTAAGTTTGTTATGTAGCAATAAATAACCCACCTACCTAATCCTGCCTCCTCCCACTCAGAGTAGAAGCACCACCTTGATTTTGGTATATGTCCTTGTTCCCATCATTAAATAACTTTCCTTCATATATGTTTACTGATGTACAACCTATGCTATTTACTATAGACTGAATTTTTTGGTCTCCTCCCCCAACCCCAACCGAAATTCATATGCTAAGTTCTAATCCAAAGTGATGGTAATAGGAGGTGGGGCCTTTGGTAGGTGATGAGGTCATGAAGGCAAAACCCTCATTAATGGAATCAGTGCCCCTTTTCTTATTAAAAGGGACCTGGGAGAGCTCCCTTACCCCTTCCACTATTTGAAGACGCAGCTAGAAAGCATCTATGAACCCAAAAGTGAGTTTTCAGTAGTCACCAAATCTTGGACTTAACAGACTCCAGAACTGTGAGAAATATATTGGTTGGTCTTTTTTCCCAAATTCTCACCAATACTTGATATTTATTTTTGCCAAACCGATGGGTTTAAAATGGTATCTTTGTTTGGTTTTTGTTTGTTGTTAACAGTCTTATTGGGATATAATTGAAATGTAGTAGATTGCATATATTTTGTGTACAGAACTGATGAGTTTTAATATGAATATGCACCATGAAACCATCAGTATAAGGGAGCGTGGGTGGCTCGGTGGGTTAAGTGTCTGCCTTTGGCTCAGGTTATGATCGGGGTCCTGGGATGGGGCTCCACATAAGCTGCTTGCTCAGCAGGGAGCCTGCTTCCTCTTTTCCCTCTGCCTGCTGCTCTCCCTGCTTGTGTTCTCTCTCTTTGTCAAATAAATAAATATAATCTTAAAAAAAAAAGGAAAGAAAGAAACCATCAGTGTATCATGACAAGCAATAATCAACAAATCTATCATTCCTGAAAGTTTCCCTATGCTCCTTTGTTATCTGCCTCTCTCTCTCCTTGTCCCAAGCTGCAGCCAATCATTGATCTGCTTGATATCACTATTAGTTACTTTGCATTTTCTGGAATTTTATATAATTGGAATTATACAGTATGTGCTTTTTTTTGTCTAGCTTCTTTCACTCAGCACAATGATTTTAAGTCTCATTCATGTTGTTGGTTGTAGCTCATTTATTTTTATTGCTAACTAGTATCCCATTGTATGGATATACTATGATTTCTTTATCTGTATACATACATATTCATGGATAATTGGGTTGTTATTAGCTTTTGGTTTTTAGAATAGAGCTCCTAGGTACAAGTCTTTATGTGGACATAGCTTTGTTTCTCTTGGGTGAATGCCTAAAATGGTGCTACTGAGTCATACGGTAGACGTAGATTTAATTTTGTAAGTAATTGCCAAACTATTTCCAAGGTATAATTTAATACTCCCCTCAGCAGTGTATGAGAATTGCAGATGTTCCTCACCCTTGTCAACACTTAGTATGGTCAGATTTTCTTTCCTTTCTTCTTTCATTCTTTTGCATTTTAGACATTATACTCTGTGTACAGAGATATCTTTTTTAAAAAGATTTTATTTATTTATTCATGAGAGACACAAAGAGAGAGGCAGAGACATAGGCAGGGGGAGAAGCAGGCTCCCTGCAGGGACCCCAATGCAGGACTCGATCCCACGACCCCGGGATCACACCCTGAGCTGAGGGCAGATGCTCATCCACTGAGCGGCCCAGATGTCCCATGTACAGAGATATCTCATTATGGTTTAACTTGCACTTCTCTCATGACTAATGATTTTGTACATCTTCTCCTGTGTTTTCCATCTGTTTATTTTTTTGATGAAGTATCTCTTCAAACCTTTTACCTATTCTTTTATTGAGTTGTTTGTCCCCTTATTCTTGAGAGTACGTTATATACTCAGAATACAAGTCCTTTTTTGAATATGTGATTTCCAAATACTTTCTCCCAGTCTATGGCTTGTCCTTTCATTCTTGTAATAGTGGCTTTTGAAGAAGAGAAATTCTTAATTTTGATGAAATATATCAACTTTTTCTTATTTTTAGGTTTGTGCTTTTGGTGCTGTATATAAGAAATTTTTATGTAATCCAAAATCACAAATATTTTCTCCTATTTGTCTTCCGGGGAAAAAAGATATTAGATAGAAGACAGTGGAGGAACATCTTTAAAGTACTGGAATATTATATCCAGTGAGAATATCTGTTAAAAACTAAGAAAAAATAAAGACTTTTTTGAACATACAAAACCTGAAAGAATTTACCGCCAGCAGGTCTGCACTACAAAAAATGTTAAAGAAAGTCCTCTGGGCCAATGGGAAATGATAATAGATGGAAACTTGGATCTATATAAAAGAATGGAGAACACCATAAGTGATATATATATATTGGTTGAGGTGTATTAGTTTTCCATTGTTGCTGTAACAAATTATTACAAACTTCGCAGCTTAAGACAACAGAAATGTATTATTTTATAGCTTCTGAATATCAGAAGTCTGACATGTCTCACTGAGCTAAAACCAAGATATTGGCAGGACTGTGTTCTTCCTCGAGGCTCTAGGGAAGAATCGGTGTCTTTGCTGATTTTAAGTGTAGGGCTACTTTTAGCTTTTAGAGTTCTCTGGTACTTGTGCATAGCCCATATATTTAAGAATTCTTCTCATAACGCTGTGTCTCTGACTCACTATTTCACTTCCCTCTCCCACTTGTAAGACTCATGTGATTAGATTGAGCCTTAATAATCCATGATAAGGGACGCCCGGGTGGCTCAGTGGTTTGGCGCCTGCCTATGGCCCAGGGTGTGATCCTGGAGTCCTGGATTGAGTCCCACATGGGGCTCCTGGTAGGGAGCCTCCTTCTGCCTCTGCCTATGTCTCTGCTTCTCTCTCTCTCTCTGTCTTTCATGAATAAATAAATAAAATCTTAAAAAAATTCATGATAATTTCTTCATCTCAAAGTCCTTATCCTTAATCATACCTGCAAAGTCCCTTTTGAAATGTAAAGTAGCATATTCACAGGTTCTGCGGATTAGGACATGGATATCTTTGGGGGGCCATTATTCTGCCCATCACGGTGGTAAACATGAAAGGCTATTTTCTTATTATTTAAATAACTTTAAAAGATAACTGACTGTTTAAAGCAAAAGTTAAAATAGAGTGTTGTTTATAACATGCAGAAGTAAGATATATGACAACAATAACACAAAGGCCTGTAATGTACACAAAAGGTGTAATGTAAGGTTCTATATACACTTTGCATATATGCAAAGTGGTATATCAAAGGTAATGAAGGGAGACAGTGATAAGTTAAATGAGGTTTCCAGTTTTAGCTAATATGAGAAATGTAAATCCTTGTGTATTTCCCCTTGTCTACGTGAATGAAGACTTCTTAGGTTCCCATCAGTGAAAGGAATTTGTAAGGTCAGAGCATGTGCATATTTAACTTCACTAGAAATTGCCAAAGTGGTTGTACTCACAGTTTTATACGGATGAGAATGCCTATTTTATCATGACCTTTCTTGGTGTTGTCAGATTGTGTAACTTTCTTCAACTTCATGGTTATAAATATAATATTTTATTTTGTTTTACATATTAAGCATCTTTTTATACCCTTTCCTGTGTTTATTGATCATTCAGGTTTCCTCATCTATGAAAGGCCTATTGTTCTCTTTAACTTTTATATTCCTTGGGTTTATAGGAATTATTTATGTACCTGTATATTGATCTTCAGTCAGTTATATAGATTGTAAATAACATTTTCTTAGTCTTTGGCTTTTTTTAAATGTAATATATATATATTTTTAAAGATTTTATTTATTTATTTATTTATTATTTATTTATTTATTTATTTATTTATTTATTTATTTAAGACAGAGAGAGAGACAGGCAGAGACACAGGCAGAAGGAGAAGCAGGACTCCTGGAGGAAGCCTGATGTGGGACTCGATCCTGGGACTCCAGGATTGCACCCTGGGCCAAAGGCAGGCGCTTAACTGCTGAGCCACCCAGGGTCCCAGCTTCTTTTTTTCATTTTGTTCATGGGTCCTTTCTTAATAGTTTTCTTTTTTTTTAAAATTTAATGTGGTCAAATTCATTGATCTTTTCTTTGGTGGTTTGTATTTACTTTATGTCTTGTTGAAGAAACTGTACATTTTCTTTTGAAGGTTTAAAGGTTTTCTTCTCACATTTAAGCTTTTAATTCACCTGAAATTCCTTTCTTTAAATATCAAATAGTTTTTTTGTTTCCATTTGTCCCAGTCACCCCAGGATTAGGCCAGCCATTCACTGTTGATTTCTTTTTCTTCTTTTTTTTTTTTTTTTTTTTTAAAGTAGGCTCCACACTGTGGAGCCCAACACAGGTCTTGAACTCACAACCCTGGGATGAAGACCTGAGCTGAGATCAAGAGTCGGATGCTTAACCAACTGAGCCGCCCAGGTGCCCCTTACTGTTGATTTTTAATGCTACCTCTGCTATATATCAAATTTCCATAATTGTTTGGGTCTATTTCTAAAATTTTCACTATGTTCAATCAATCTATCTATGAACTATCACTACACTGGTTTATTTTACTGTAGCTTTAAATTAAGCCTTAATATTTGGTAAGGCAAATCTTACTTCCTTATTCTTCAAGAGATTTGGGGGTATTGAATAAAATTTCTTCATATTGCAGGTGGGATGATTTATTCTTTTTATTGTAATTTTTTAAAACTGCAAATGAGCACTAACTTGCTTAAAAAGCAACAATCAGTCCTCATCGCACTTAGACAAAATGTCTAGGGAGCACCTGGGTGGCTCAGTTGGTTAAGCAGCTGCCTTGAGCTCAGGTCATGGTATTAGGGTCCTGGGATTGAGCCCCATGTCATTGGACTTCCTGCTCAGCTGAGAGTCTGCTTCTTCCCCCCCTTCTCCCCCTTCTCCTCCCCTCCCCTGCTTCTTGTGCTCTAATTCTCTCTCTCTCAAATAAATATACAAAATCTTAAAAAAGAAAAAGAAGAAAATGTCTAAGTTTCTTATCCTAAGCTGCAAAGCCCTCTGTGATCTGTCCCTGGAAACATCCATCTTGTACCTCTATTCGTTTATATGAGTTTTTTTTTTTTTTTTGAGTTTTAGAATTAGATCGTCAAGTTCCAAGAAAATTCATGTTTAGTTTGTGTTTGGATTTGCATCGCATTTTTAGACCTCATCTATTCTGTAATGCCATAGATTGTAAGACACATCATTATTTTATGTGCCAGTAGGAAAGAAAAATTGCTGCCCATTAAGCTATGACATAATCTTTTCTTATCACTTAGGTTTTTTATTTTATACTTATTGAAAAAGGTCCTTTAGACTTATTTAGATATATATTATCATACTTTTTCTTGTGTGTCCATTAAAATGAAAATATAAATGAATTGGTTGAAATATCCCTAATACTTCTTCACATTCAGAGTCTGACTTCCCTGAATCACTTTAAAATTTCAATATCTGTGTTTTTTCCACATAATAATAGCCTCTGTGCCATGAAGGACATTGGTAATGCAGCATTTCTTATAAGAATAGTCCATCTGCTGCTGTCTTTGAAATGTTGTTCCCAGTCACAGTACCAAAACATAATTCAGCTTCACCTACTTGTGAGTATCTTCTTTTCTTAGGTCCTTGACTGTTCTCTGCAAGAAAATATGCAATTTCAGTCATTCTTCTAATAAAAGAGATTTGCTTTCTTGATATCAAATTTATTCCCTGTGCTCTGTTTCTGTGCCTTTCTGCACACACAATAAATTTTCATTTTAATGCTAAATCATAACATTACCATTTTAAGACATTTTAAACAGCCATTAAACTCAACACATGTAGTCCAAAAATGCACATAACTCAATTGAAGTGACAAGAATATGAACAGCTATGAGCAAAACTTTACCCATGCTCAAGCAATGACAACTATATCACAATCCATCCTGGGGGAAGAGATAGAAGAAACCATTGGTTGTAAGACATATCCCAATCTCAGAGATGCTTTTAAAAAATCTGTTTATAATTGACAAACAATGGTATTTGTAGTAGAATTGTTATCTTAAAAAACTGGAATTATAGAATTTTTGAAGATTTAACATGAGTTTCCTTTTTTGTCTTTTAATAATGTTTAGTATTTTTTTCTTATAATTTTTTCTATTATAAATGCTATATTTTACACAACTGCACTTTATAATTGATTATTGGGTTTAGGAATATTACCATTGTTTTATATATCAATCTTGCATTCAGTAATGTTGCTAAGCTTTCTTACTAATTCTATCAACTTCCTTAGATTTTATATCTAGAGAAATCACTAACAACAACAGCACTATGTCTTTCCTTTGGCAATCTATGCTTCGTAATTACTTTCCCTTTCTTATTTCATTGGTTAGGGTACTGTTAAAAACTAAAATTCTCCTGAGTAAATTTGAAGATCTGATTGGCTTTATGAAATGAATCAGGAATAGAGACACTCCCAGGAGTTGTACAAAATAGAGGTTTTTATTGGAAGGAGTTTGGGGCAAGAAGTTATTAGCAAAAGAAAAGGCAGGACTGTTTCAAGCTAGAATGTCTTCTTTTGCCGGGGTGGGGGTGGGGTGGTGGTGGAGAGGGGTGGGTGGACAGCAGAGTTTTCATCATGCAAATGACCTCCCTTGCACTGACCAGGAAATTGCAGATTGACTATTACAAGGTCACATTCCTGGGAAAAAGTTGAAACTGATTACTTGATTACTGAATACTTGATTAAGTATTGGTTTGCTGTCCTGGGGGGCAAATGACTCCAATTTTGGTTTTTTTCTTTTTTAATAACATTAATACATTTTGGGATAGATATGGTTATAGTAGGCATGTTTAAAAAGTTAATGCTTCTTATATTTTACCATTAAACAGGAAGTTTGCTCTAGGTTTTTTTCCAAGTTAGAATCATTCCCTTCTATTCTCAGTTTGCTGTAAAATTTAATCCTGAATTAGTGTTAAATTTTACCAGGTGCCTTTTCTGTCTACTAACGTGAACATATAGTTATTGTAATTCACTATGTTATGAATGTGATGAAGGCTTGATAAAATTTTCTGATTTTAAAAAATCCTTGCATTCCTGACATAAACCTTACCTAATCATAAGGTATTATTATTATTTTTTTAATTTTTATTTATTTATGATAGTCACAGAGAGAGAGAGAGAGGCAGAGACACAGGCAGAGGGAGAAGCAGGCTCCATGCACCGGGAGCCCGACGTGGGATTCGATCCCGGGTCTCCAGGATCGCGCCCTGGGCCAAAGACAGGCGCCAAACCTCTGCGCCACCCAGGGATCCCGGTATTATTTTTTTATGCAAAGTTGCAGTTAAATTGCATTCTTTTATTTAGAATTTTTAAATTCACAATTAGATGTGAGATTAATCTATAATTTTTCTTATACCTCACAAAATAGATTAGGTAACTCTCTTTATCTATTCTCTGATAGCTTGTATAAAATGAATTTTAGGGGATTTCCTAAAACTCACCAGTAAAACCATCTGATCCTGGAACTTTGGTGGAGGCAGATGTATTTTATTACCAATTAAATTACTGTTAATGGTTAGTAGTCTGCTTGTTTTCTTTTCTTTCTTTTTTTTAAAGATTTATTTATCTATGAGAGAGAGAAAGAGAGCTGGGTGGGGGGACGAAAGAGAGGGAGAGAGAGTCCCAAGCAAACTTCGGGCTGAGCACAGAGCACAAGGTGGGGCTAGATTCAATGACCCTGAGATCATGACCTGAGTGAAAACCGAGAATTGGAGGCTTAACCAACATTACCACCCAGACACTTGGTCTGCTTGTTTTCTATTTCTTCTTGAATCAACTTTGGACATATATTACCTATTTTTTTTTATTACCCATTTTATATGTTTTTTAACTTACTGACAAAAATTTGTAAACATTTCTACAGTAACTTAACAATTACTTTTTAAAAATTTTCTTTCATTTTTTTCTTGATCAGTCTTGCTAGAGACTTTTCTTTTTATGTTTTGTAAAGAAAAATTTCCATAAGAATTTTGTATAAAAATATTGTCTGTTTTTTCCCCTCTGAATTAATTTTCCTATTTTCAATATTTTTATTGTTGTTTTCTAATTTAAAAAGGAATATCTGCTCTACATTTAAAAATTCCAAAAGTAACTGATGCTTTGAATGTAGTAAGTGACCTATTTGCTTATTTATTATTAGCTTCAAAATATGATCTTACAGGGGAGGCTGGTGGAGCATGTGACTCTTAATCTCAGGGTTGTAAGTTCAAGCCCTACATTGGGTATAAAGATTACTTAAAATAATTTTTAAAATAAAATATGATCTTATAGTACATACTGTCTTACTACTTGCTTTTATCTTATATGATATATAAATTTTCTCCAAACAAAGATATTTTACTTAGAGCCAGGAAATTATTAACCTGAATGTTAGCCATTTAAACCTAAACAGAATTAATAAATTTGCTGTTATTTGGCTACAGACATGAACTTCCTATTTGCCATATACCATGAATGCCATTCATTCAGGATGAATCTTGCATGTAAATTTTATTCCTGTTATTTTAACTTGCAGCCATGTATATGAAATAAACATCTTTTTTCTTGGATTGGCTCACATTTCACCCTTAAATATATTGGTTTTGAATTTCATCAGTTTTGTTTTTAAGGTAGCTCCTTTGTTTGTTCTTTAATTGCCAAAAATATTTGGATTTCTTTTTTGGTTTTGGAGGCCAGTATACTCTCCATGTCCATCTGTCCTACCTTCTCCAAAGCAAGGATGCCAGATCTTCCTATTTAGGAGTCTCAAGCCTCTACCATAATGCCTGGACCATGACGGACAATGACATTATTGATAGCTACCATTCATTACACATGTGTCTTATTCTAGGCATTGTGCCAAACGTTCTGTGTGCACTCTCAAAATGTGTTGAGCCAATAATTACTTTTTAAAAATCAAGTTCTCTTAAATCAAAATTACAATGAGATATCACCTCACTCCTGTTAGAATGGCAATCATCATGAAGACAAGGGATAACAGGTTGGTGAGGATGTGGAGAAAAGGGAACCCTTGTGTACCAGTGGTGGGAATGTAAGTTGATTCATCCACTATGGAAAATAGTATGGAGGTTCCTCAAAAAATTAGAAATATGGATATAAATATGATCCAGCAATTCCACCTCTGGGTATTTAGCCAAAGTAATTAAAAGTAGGGTCTTGAAAAAGTATTTGCACACTTGTGTTCATAATAACACTGTTCACAATAGCCAGGAGGTGGAAGCAACCCAAGTGTCCATTGACAAATAAATGGATAAACAAAATGTGTTATATACACACAATATACCACAGAATATTTTTACTTACTTTAAATTTTGGTTTTGTGTTTCTTAAAATTTAACAGAATGTGGAACATATTAAACATTTTTTCTTTTAGACCTTGTAAAGGGAAAAGTGTACTTTTTTGCTCTTATTTTTAGCCAGCATGGCATAACAATTTGTCTTCCTAAAATGGTTTGCTTCTAGACAAGGCAAAATACAGATGTTTCAAAATTCAACATTCACTTTCAAATAGTGGTAAGATAAAAAATGCATGGATAAGATCATATAAAATCTTCAAGTATTTTGTATGGTCTTTCTCTCTTTCTTTCTTTCTTTCTTTCTTTCTTTCTTTCTTTCTTTCTTTCTTTCTTTCTTCATTCTTTCTTTCATCTTCCTTTTTTCTTTTTTGTAGGCTCCACACCCAATGTGGAGTTTGAAAGCAAGAGTTGCATGCTCTACTGATTGAGCCAGCCAGGTCACCTGGTGATTTTTTTTATTGACGTATAATTGATATATAATCTTCTATGATTTTCTGGTGTACAACACAATGATGAGATATTTGTATGTACTGCAAAGTGATCACCACAGTTAGTCTAGTTAATATCCAGGGGGATATTTAAAAAAAAATAAAATCTAATAAACCCATTGACATAGAATGTGTGAGCTGTGTTTAGGAAATCAAAATGTTCCTCTACCAGGACTTCAATCTCACTCAGTTTAAATTAACCTCATTGACTGCAAAAAAATTCTTGCTTTCTCCTTCCCTCAAAGAACTATTTATTTATTTATTTATTTGAGAGCAAGAGTGAGAGAAAGAGAGAGAGAGAGAGCAGGGAGAGGAGCAGAGGGAGAGAGATAGGCAGACTCCACACTGAGTGCAGAGCCCAACTTGGGGCTTGATGTCACAACCCTGAGATCATGGCCTAAGCCAAAACCAAGAGTCAGACTTTTAACCAGCTGAGCTGCCCAGGCACCCCTCTCAATGAACTTTTCTAAATCATCTTTCTCTTTCTATCTGAAGAGTCTCTGCAGCTAGACTTTTCTGAACAGTATTAACTCTAGTGTAAGAGAGAAAGACCAAATTCATATGGTATTGTAGTAGGCTGACTAATGTTCACCCAAGGATATCCAGTCCTGATCCCTGAAATTTGTTAATGTCACCTAATTTGGAAAAAGGATCTTTGTAGATGTGATCATATTAAGGATCTTGAAATGAGGCGATAACCCTGGATTATCAGGGTGGACCCTAAATGCCATCACATACGTGTCCTTATAAGTGAGAACCAATGGGAAATGACTCAGATATGGAGGAGAAGGTGATGTGAAGATGACAACAGAGGTTGGGGCGATGTGACCACAAGCTCAGGAAGGCTGGCAACCACTAGGAACTGGAAGAAGCAAGGAACAGTTTCTTCCATGGAGCCTCCCAAGGGGAGCACAGTTCTGCTAGATTTCAGACTTCTGGTCTCAAAAACGGTGAGAGAACACATTCCTGTTGTTGATGCTATCGGGTTTGTTATGGCAGTCTTGAAAAACTCATAAAGTTATTGTCGAGGAACAAGAGTGTTCTGTCCTCTTTGAGGTCCTTCTAACTGGACTAAGAATCAAATTGATATGAGACAGATAAACAGGAGAAAATAAAATTTGATAGCATATGTGCAGAGAACCCACAGAGACATAGAAATTCTGAAGACAGTAAGGTAAAAAGAGGCATATAGGTCTCCCTGAACTAAAGAGAGGGGAATAGGGGTCTAGGTCTTCAAAGGGAAAGAAAAATGAAAAGGAGGAAATGGTAAACAAATGTTTGCTGGGCCATTTAAAAGCAATTGAACAAAGAGAGGACTTTGATCAAACAGGCCTTGCTAGGTTCCTCCTTGTTCATTAGACCTAGTTTGTATCATAATGTAGTTATCTAGGGTGCTAGCTTTCTTCCCAGAGCAGTTGCTCTAACAAAAAAATTTTTTAAGTAGTTGAAATGGAATCTGCTGGGTTGAAACCCTGAATCTGCTGGATTTTGATTTTTAACTCAAAATAGTCTTCGTGCTACAGTGGCCCATCTTGGGGTACCTGCCATTGGCCCCCACAGTATATTCACGGGTAACCTGCTTACTTTCAATGTTTACTAAAACTGGCCACAGATGAACAGCCTATATGGAAAGATAATCTATAAAATAATTTATAAAACATCTGTGTGGCTGGGGGTGAGGGTGGGGAGTCTAGTGGGAATGCATAATCAGAACATCAAAACTCAATGCATTTGGTATTAAATAAATTTCCCCCGGCTTCACAGAAGTTCCTCTAACAATGTTTGAAAGCCCAGTAGTCATGCTCAGAAGAAAGCTCTCTGAGGAAAACACACTCTGGCTTTGAATCCATTGGGATCCACAAACAAAAGACATGGCTGAGTAGCCAGGATGGTATGACAGTCTCCAGTGTTACTGTTATCAACAGAATTTTTAATGCCAAGTGTCAGCCTTAGCCAGGTCCTCGGATTGCAGGCTACATGCACGTTCTCAGGGCCTGTGGACCTAGCTTTCAGTCCTGAAGAATGCAGTCCATTAAAGTTGGCCCACATGGTCTCTGGCCTCACAATTGCTGTTCTGGAATAGGGCCCCCAATTTAGGCAAGAGCCATACCCCTTCACAGATAATGGCCTTAGGAAGTCAGAGACAAATGAGGCCTAGAGTTGCCAGGTTTAGCAAAGAAACATAGAGGACACCCAGTTAAATTTGGATGCCAGATAAATAATTTTTTTTTAGTATGTCCAATGCAATATTTGAAACCTATTTATACCAAAAAAAAAAAATCTGAAATTCAAATCGAACAGGATGTTCTTTTTTTTTTTTAATTTTATTTATTTATTCATGAGACACAGAGAGAGAGAAGCAGAGACACAGGCAGAGGGAGAAGCAGGCTCCATGCAGGGAGCCCGATATGGGACTTGATCCCAGGACTCGATCCCGGGACTCCAGGATCACGCCCTGGGCCGGAAGCAGGCGCCAAACCGCTGAGCCACCCAGGGATCCCCACGAATAGGATGTTCTAATATGACACCTAGCAACCCTAATCAGGAACAACCTCTGCCCTCACAGACCTTACACTCGGGTTGGGGGATTTAAAAAGTGCACTAACCACTGAGTCTTGAGAAGGGGTTCATCCAAGTAGTAAAGACCATGGAGGCAGGAGGTGATTGTACCTAGTGCCAGAATGAGCCATTGCAGAATCTATTCAGGACTGTGGTGATTAAGGGGGTGGCAAAGTCTTTTTGTGACAGAAGGAATCTCAGAATTGAGAGTCATACTCTATAAGAAAATGGACAAGGAGTGAACTGAAGCAACAAAATCACTTTCCAGCTGTGGTGAGAATCCTTGTAGAGAAATAGAGAAAGGGTGTGGGAGGGCAGGGGTGGATTGCGGAGGCTGGTACTCCTCTGGGACAGGAAGTGAAAGGAATCATGGGTTACTGCTAACTCCCAAACGGTCAGCAAAGGACTTCCAGGGGATCATCACTTCTCCCCAGTACTGAGGGGGGTGGGAGAAAATAGCAATCAGAGATCTTGCACCTTCATTTTGACCTTGTATAGAAATTTTGCCTTCGAGAGCAAGAACCTTGTGTGGGTTATATGTGTGGAGGCTGGAGGCAGGCAGGATTGGGGAGGGATGTACCTAGATGGTGCCATCTTTAAACAGGGAGCCTGGAGCCCCTCATCTGAGTCCCCGCACTTATGAAATAACTGAGAGCAATGGCCCATAAAACTTAAAGTCTGCCCTGCGTGTGTGTGCTGCCATCAGAATATGAAAACAAGGGCTCCCGGTCCAGTGTGATCAGAAAACTACCTATCGCTACTTTAATTCCTTAAATCACAAAAATACATTTAGTTAAAGATGAGTTAGTAAACTGTGACTATTTATTGTGAATGGAAAATTGTATAATGGAGCCTCCTTCGTGAGAAAAAGCAGAGCCCCGGGGCAACTGGGGGGCTCAGTTGGTTGAGCGTCTGACTCTTGGTTTTGGCTCAGGTGGTGATCTCAGGGTTGTGAGATCGAGCCCCCACATCAGACTCTGTGCTCACATGTGGAGTCTGCTGGAGATTCTCTCTCCCTCTCCCTCAGTCCCTCCTGCTTGTGTTCTCTCTCCCTCTCTTTAAAATAATTAATTAAAAAAAAACACACAGAGCATTTTAGAGGGGAGGCTGATAATTTTTCAGTGCCAGGCTAAGTGTGTCTATGTTCATCCTCCTTCAATAAAAAGTACTGAATGTCTTTGAATATCAGCCCAAAGTTCCAAGCTTATAATTTATGGTAATATGTAGTCAAGTCCTGAATGCCATACATCATTGTCAGATTATGTTTTCTCACTTCGGCACCTCCACTTTCTGGATGCCCATCCAGCCAGATGCATATAAATCTTCATTTCCCATTGGGATAGACCCAGGAACATGAAGCTCTCGTGTATCATTTGTTCATATATTATGCTACAATTTGTTTAAGACGAGTAGGTGTCTTGTTGCGTTGTCATTAGGGAGGCCATATGTTAGCATAGCCACATATGGGACTGTTTTTATTCTTTCAGGAGTTCAAAAAAAGGCATATCCCAAGGAGCCTTAATTGCATGTCCAAGTACAATATACCATCAAAACAATAGTTGAAGTCCTCACCATGCCAAATATCTATTTTATTCCATTTATTTCCAACATTAAGTTTAGGGTTTAAAAGCAAAGCAAAACAAAACAAAGCAGAAACTAATTTTATTATACAGCTAGACACCGTATAATCTGGTGTCTGAGAAGACTATAATAGTCAATCTGTAAGTTTAATCAAACTGTACTCTGTACTAGGATAGCTATCAGACCCCAAATAACATTATTTCCCTTCCACACAGTCAAAAAAAAGAACTAAGCCTTTACATTGAGAAGTATTTACTGCCCTTTGATTTAATAACTGGTTTTATCATTGAAGCTACTTATAAACGTGTATTATAATTTCCCCAAAGTAAAGACTCCATTTAAATACAAAATAATAAAAAGTATTTTTCTTATAACACGCAAGAAGTTATTTTTTAAAAACTAGAGGCCCATCCCTTTGAGGATTTTTCAAACTAGATTTCTCTGATTCTTTTTGTAGTTCTTCCCTTTCAAAACATTTATTCTTTACCCTTTAAAAAGAATTTATGCATCTGCTGTTTTGAAAATATTTCAAGGTCTTCTTGGGAATACACATATTATGCTCTCAAAATCTTGAAATAACTGGAGTTCTGGAATACATACCAGAGTTACTTACTTCTGAGGATCATAAACTCTTTAATTTCCTCAATTTTGTGTGTTTTCAGTTCCATGGTCCTGGGTTTCTGAACATTATATTCTAAGCCATCACTTTCCTCCCCTCAGGGTATCGGATTGTGATGTTGCCAAGTCAGAGTCAGAGCTGAGAAATATCTTCCATATTAAGTTCTTGTCTTAAGAACTTTGAAGGGCGCCTCAGTGGCTCAGTCTGTTAAGTGTCTGACTCTTAATTTCAGCTCAGGTCTTGATCTCAGGGTTGTGAATTCAAGCCCTGCATTCAAGCCCATGCTGGGCATGGAGCCTACCTAGAAAAAGAAAGAAAGGAAGAAAGGAAGAAAGAAAGAAAGAAAGAAAGAAAGAAAGAAAGAAAGAAAGAAAGAAAAGAAAAGATGCATTGTTTTTTTTTTTACTCTTCACTTATATTGAGAAAAACCCTAGAATGTCAAGTCTGATAATAGAAATATGGCCTGGTGCCTGGTGGAAGATGCTCCCCATGGTCATTTTTGAATAAACTAACCATAACCCCACAAGAAGACTATTCTTTTTTTTTTTTTTTAGAAGACTATTCTTTACTGAGTTGACTGTATTAAGAGTTTAGATTGGATGACTGGTTAATCAGCAAGTGGATAAATTCTTTCCCTTCCTCCTGACTCCACTGGTAAGGCAAGTCCTCAAACAGAGTTGATAGGGCTTTTCTGGGGCACACTCCCACAGATTGAGCACTATTGCACTTAGAGGTGGTCAGCTTGATAACACACCTTTGTACTGACTCTCTATCCTTCTCAACTTCATTTGTCCAATGAAATAACAGTATATATGACTTCTGTCTTTGGCTCTGCTTTCTGGGGAAATCCATCTAGGGGAGATCCATCTAAGATATATAAAGAAAAAGGAGTGACAGGAGCCATAGTGTACCTCAAATCTCAGATTTTTTTGAAGATTTTATTTATTTATTTATTTATTTATTTATTTATTTATTTATTTGAGACACACAGAGAGAGAGGCAGAGACATAGGCAGAAGGAGAAGCAGGCTCCCTGTGGAGAGCCTGATGCGGGACTCAATCCCAGGACCCTGGGATCATGACCTGAGCCAAAGGCAGATGCTCAAACACTGAGTCACCCAGGTGCTCCCAGAAAAACTATTTTCAAATTACATATTGCAAAAGCTCTTAACAATCAAGAAGAAAAAAACCCAGTAGAAGAATGACTAAAAGACATGATAGAAGGTTCAAAGAAAAAAAGAAGCAAAGAATCTCAAACATAAAAAAAAAAGTTCAAAAAAAGGAACTCTGGTAACCAGGAAAAAAAAAAAGTTCAACTTCATGCAATGCAAGTTTCAACTACACTGAAATACCATCTTTTGTGTATCAGATTGGCAAAAATTCATGACTGAAAATGCATTCTGTTGATGACTTTGTGGAGAAATAGGCAGTCTTATTCATTGCTAGTGGGAGTACAAAATGTTACAACCCCTACGAGCGGGAATTTGGCAATATCTAGCAAAAATGCAAATTTATTTAGTTTGACCCAGCAATCTTACTTCTAAGAATCAAATATAAATTATACATAAACAGATTTGAAATAATATAGGCACAAAGTTATTTACTGAGCATTATTTGAACAAATAAAAGTTTGGGAGTAATCCACATGTCCATCAATAGGCGACTGACTGAGGAAACTTGTATAACCGCACATGGGATACTATGCAGTCATTACCAAAAAAAGAAAAAGAAAGAAAGAAAGAAAGAAAGAAAGAAAGAAAGAAAGAAAGAAAGAAAGAAACAAAGAAAGAAAGAATAAGGAGAATCTCTGTATTAATTTCCCGTGAATACCTTAACAAATCATAACAAAGTTAATGACTTAAAGCAGCAGAAATGTGTTCTTTCACAGTTCTGGAGGCCTGAAATCTGAAAGCAAGGTGTTGGCGGGGTTGATTCCTTCTGGGGGCTGGGAGAAAGAATCCATTCCATGCCTCTCTCCCAGCTTCTGCTGACTGCCAGCAATCCTTGGAATTCTCTGGCTTGTGGCTTCGTTATTCTGATCTCTGCCTCCTCCTTCACGTGGCCTCCTTCTCTGTGTCTCATATCTCCCTCTCCTTTCTCTTTGAAGGACACCAGTCATTGCCTTTAGATGATCTCATCTTGAGATCTTTACCTTAATTACATCTCCAAAGACCCTTATGCCAAATAAGGACACATTCTGAGGTTCTGGGTGGACATATCTTTTGCGGGTGCAACTCAACCGACTACAATCTCCATGTAATGAGACAGATTAATTTCCAGAATATATCATTAAATTAAAAAAAAAACTAAAGTGCAGAATAGTGTTTACAGGGTGCTATATTTTGTGTGAGAAAGGAGGAGAAATAAGAATACACACACACACACACACACACACACACACACACATGCACACACGAATGTATATACATAACATAATAATAAACCAGAACCTCACCAAAATGGTTAACTCTAGGGATGGGGAAGGAAGTGAAAAGACAGGGATAGAAGGTAGATTTCTTTTTTTTTAAGATTTTATTTATTCATTTAAGAGAGAGAGAGAGAGAGAGAGCGCACACCAGTGAGGGGGAGGGGCAAAGGGAGAGGGAGAAGCAGACTCACAACTGAACAGAGAGCCTGACAGGGCTCAATCCCAGAACCCTGAGATCATGACCTGAGCTGAAGGCAGACGCTTAACCAATTTAGCCATCTAGATGCCCCAAGGGTACCTCTATAAAGGAGGCGTGAATCACTAAGAGCCACCCAGGTGCCCCAGAAGAGAGACCTCTGAGTAGATGTTTTTATACTTTTGGTTTTGAAACACCTAAATTTCTACCTATTCAAAAATAAAATTAAATATTTTAAAAACTCTAAAATTGAAAACAAATTTAAACAAATGAACCTAACTACATATCTGGTAATATTACTACACTAAAGTAATTACTTGATGTGACATTATAATATTGAAAGCTGCATATCCTTCTAATACAAAAAGAACTGCAACAAATCTCTAATTTCATTCCACAGTTTGATAGTAGTAATCTAAGAATTATTCCTTAAAAACCATTTTATGTATATTTTAAGATAAAGCAAATACATAATTATGTTGTTATCATAAGAACCAAGATTTTCAGCATAAGAGAAAAGAGATGCTGGTATAAAATACTTTAATTTCACATTTTTTTCCAGCTCTATGGAGAGATAATTGACCCATAACATTGTGTAAGTTTAATTAGCAACCTTCAAGTGTTGTTAACACTAGTCACTGTGCTAAGGGTACCTGGCTGGCTCAGTTGGTGGAAACTGGGACTTCTGATCTTGTAGGTTGTGAGTTCAAGCCCCAAACTGGATATGAGATTACTTAAAAATAAAATTGAAAAAGAAAAAAAACCCAATAGTCACTGTGCTATATATTAGATCCCAGAGCTTATTCATCTTCTAAGTGGAAGTTTGTACCCTTTGACCATTATTCTTCCATTTCCTCAATTCCCTAGGCCCTGGTAACCACCTCTCTACTCCTTGTTTCTAGGAGTTTGTTTTTGTTTTTAAATTTCATATATTACTGAGATCATACAGTATCTGTCCTTCTATGTCTGACTTATTTCACCTAGCATAATACCCTTAAGGTTCATCCATATTATTGCAATTTTCAGGATTTTCTTCTTTTTTATGGCCAAAAAACATTCCTCTGTGTATGTCTGTGTGTGTGTGTGTGTGTGTGTGTCCCTGGGTCCGTGTGTGTATGCTTGTATCACATTTTCTTTATCCATCTCCCAAGGATGAATACTTAGGTTGTTTCTGTGTCTTGGCTATTGCAAATAATGCTACAGTGAATATGGGGGTGCAGATATCTTTCAAGATGGTGATTTTATTTCCCTTGCATATATACCCAGAAATGGGACTGCTGGATCATATGGTATTTCTAGTTTTAATTGGTGGAGGAATCTCAACATTGTTTTCCGTAGTTTTATACAGAAAATCACGTAAAATGATTTTACATTTCAGTTGGAAATATCAATTAAAAAAAAAAACACAGGCAATCAATGAAACCAAAAGCTGGTTCTTTGAAAAGATTGATAAAAACTGAATTTTTCCATTTTATCTATCTATGTTAAAACATCTATTGGCATGAAACTATTTATAGTATCTCCTTACTAGCCTTTTAATGTCTGTAGAATCTCTAGTGATAAACCGTCTTTAATTCCTGATATGAATATTTTTCATCTTCTCTCTTTTTTTCTTGATCAGTCTGGTGCGTTTTTTTGTGCCAGAAGCAAGATGCTCAAAGAGTAATGGAGGCATGTGGAAAGGATAAAGGAACTAGACTAAAGAGGCTCCCACTGATTAAATTTGAGATAATTTGAGCATAAGAAATGAGTATGATTGAATAAAATATAGGAGACATAACACACACACACACCAAAAAAAGCCCCAAACAAAACAAAATCTTCTTTGGCAACACTAGAGGTAATTATTATATGTACTCCTAACTCTGAAAGTTCGTAATTAAAGGGGAAAAATCTAAGCACGTTTTTTGCCTTTTCAGTAGAAATTGTATTTCAGGAGTAATAAAATAGTCCCAACTGTAAGGGAAAGCTTGTCATGTTTGCAGAATGTCTGGCAATACATGAAGGAGAAATGATAAAATTAGAACAATCACCATTTTGCCACCCTCGGTGAAATAATTGATTCAGACAAAAATCATCGATGAATACCAAAACTCTTACATAAAACTGTGTCTCCATTACCTTATGAAGAACTGGATATTCCCAAGGCATCACAGATAACTTGCTAGTTTAAAAGTAAAGTGTGTTAATTCTATAATGGAAAGATCTATACTGTAGGGAAAAATTATGAAACCCTTTGAAATAACCAAAGATTCCACTCTTCAATGGAGAAATAAGTGCTGTACAGGTTGTCTGATCCCATTGGGTCTCTGGGCCTTTCCTTGTCTTTGAGCTATTTTACAACTCTTTAAGATATAAAATATAAGAATAATGCCAATAATTCTTGTCCATAGAAATAGAATTGTCTGGTAGAGATGCAGATGATTATTGCCCCATGGATATTGAACAATGTAAGCCAATTCATTTCAGCTTTATTCAGCCTGGATATGTCAGCTTTTTGGATTTTCCTTTGAATCAGTAGTAACATCTTACCAATTTCCTCATTAATTAGGGACTTAAATAAATTCTTTGACATATGTTCATTTTATATATGTATGAGGTCCGAGTTTACCTTTTTCAAAAATTTCCCTTTTAACAAGCAGAAACCACTTATTAAATTATCATTAATTTAGTGAGCAGAGTTAGCATCACTAATAATGGACACATAAAACAATGGGCCTTCTGATGTGAAATATAGGAAGCACACACCATCACCTATGTTCTTAAAAAGAATGTTCAACCTGAATCTAATCAAATCTTTGTATCTAATTTCCTCTTTATAGATTCATTGTGGGAAGAGACATATTTTAAATGATACAACAGGGAAATAATCCTACAAAGTCAGAATGTGAGACATACAAGATATTTGATCATTCTCATTCAAAAGTCAATGCTATGAAATAAGAAAAAATGAAGAAAAAAGAAAACTGTTTTAGTTTTTAGTTTTAGTATAAACTAAAAAAAGACGGAAGCAAAATAATTATGAAAGATAATGGCCTTTGAGTAGATTTTGACTTTAAAAAATAGTGGTAAGAGACAATCTTTAAGCAATGTGGGGGACACGGGTAAAATAAATGGGAATTAGATGATAGTAAGGAATCATTGCTCATTTTCTTAGATTTGTAGTACTATTGTTATGTGGGAGAATATTATTTGGAGATAAATGCTAAAGATTTTAGGAGTGAAGTATCATGATATCTATACTTCAAAATAGTTCAGAAAAAAAGCCAACAGGACAAAAGGTTAACAATTGTTAAAACCAGTTAGTATGTGTAAGAACATTCAATTTCAGGATGTCTGGGTGGCTCTGTCGGTTGTGTCTGCCTTTGGCTCAGGTCATGATCCTGGGGACCTGGGATAGGGCCCCACTTTGGGCTCTCTGCTCAGCAAGGAGCCTGCTTCTCCCTCTCCCTCTGCCTGCTGCTCCCTCTGTTTGTGCTCTCTCTCTGTCAAAAAGTAAAATCTTTAAAAAAAAAAAAAAAAGAATGTTCAATTTCCTATTCTTTCTATTTTGCTGTTGTGGGGAAGAAAAAATAATTTTCATTCTACCCTTCTAGGTTGTTGGTTGAGACACCTATCCCCTTCTCCCAATAAAAGACGGGTTAATAGGAGAGAAAAAAAATAGAAGTTTAATAGCATGTATACCACCTGTACACATGGGAGAGACCCCGGAAAACTGAGTAACTCCCAGAAACGGCTGAAGCCACCTCCTAAAATACCATCTGCAGCTAAAGATAAAAGGTGATGTGGGTGGGAGAGAGCCAGTTATGGGGGATGACAAGGGAAAGCACCGTAAAAAGGATAAGGTTATCATGTGGATTTCAGGCACTGCCTCCTCCATTGACAAGAGTTTCTAGAGATGGAGTCATCCCTCTCCATCCAGGTACCACAAGGGAGACGCCCTTACAAAAGGTAAATGTGTCTTACAAGGCAATAACTTCTACTAGGTTTTCAGAGCTTTTTCCTGCGTCTACCATTTCTTTCTTTCTTTTTTTAATTTATTCATGAGAGATACAGAGGGAGACAGAGAGAGGCAGAGACACAGGCAGAGGGAGAAGCAGGCTCCATGCAGGGAGCCCGATGTGGGACTTGATCCCGGGTCTCCAGGATCAGGCCCTGGACTGAAGGCAGCGCTAAACCATTGAGCCACCCGGGCTGCCCCAGCATCTACCATTTCTTAAAAATAATCAGCTCAAGATAATCTTTATACCAAAGAGGCATATTTTGAGGTGACAAATTTGATGTGACAAATGCTCCCCTTCATTGTATGCTTGAAGTACATCATTTAAAAAATGAGAATCCAAGAACTCTTTATGTGTGGAGGCACCATGGACATCTCATTGAAACAATGAGTTGGGAAGGTATCTTCATGCACATTTCCTTTTCTTTTTTTTTTTAAAAAGACTTTATTTATTTACTCATAAGAGACACAGAGAGAGAGGCAGAGACATAGGCAGAGGGAGAAGTAGGCTCCCCATGGGAAGCCCAATGTGGGACTCGATCCCAGGACACCAGGATCACTACTTGAGCCAAAAGCAGATGCTCAACCACTGAGCCACCCAGGTGCCCTATTTTCCTTTTTGTTATTCATCCTTCAGGATATCCTAATTTCATGATTGTACTTTAATAAAATTAATGGTGATCAATTCATAATGATACAATTCTGTGTGTTCCATTTTATTAGTAGCTTTTATTATTTTTTTTTTTAGATTTTATTTATTTATTCATGACAGACACACAGAGAGAGGCAGAGAGAAGCAGGTTCCCCACAGGGACCCCGATGCAGGACTCGATCCCAGGACCCTGGGATCATGTCCTGAGCCAAAGGCAGATGCTCAACCACTGAGCCACCCAGGCATCCTTCATTAGTAACTTTTGAATGGTAATTCTATCTAACAGGAACCTGGTGACAGGAGTAGTAATAGTGGGTGGTCTATTAATCATAGGTACCAACTCATTAATTAAAAATTCTATTAAATTAGGTAAGATAGGGCACCTGGGTGACTCATTTGGTTAAGCATATCCTTACGCTCAGATCATGATCTCAGGGTCCTGGGATCGAGCCCCAAATGGGGCTCCCTGCTCAGCGGGGAGTCTTCCTCTCCCTCTCCCTCTGCCTCTCTGCCTCTCCCCCAGCTCAAGTGCTCTCTCCTGCTCTCTCTCTCTCAAACAAATAAAATCTTAAAAAATAAACTAGATAAGACGTGTGTATGAAAAAGTTTAAATAGGCTGCTCCCCAGATTCAAATAAGCCCTATATGTCCCTGGCTTTGAGTGTTTGGATTCCTGGGGCATAATTCAACCCCATAATTTTATTAGAAAGAAATACAGGCAAAAAGGATCAAGTCTTACAGTTTGTGGTAGGGTTGAGATAAGAAAGGAGATGTACTGACTCTCAGTGTTATTGTGTGTTATTCCTTTTACTACCCAATGGTTGTCAATAGGTGGGCCCACCTAGGGGACACTCGAATAGGTGTTATAGATAGGAGTGCTCTGGTTATCAGAATGACTTGGGGTTGCTAATGGCATTTAGTAACTAGAGGTTATGGATGCTAAAAATGCTGCAATTTTAACATAATCAAGAACTGTCCTACTTCAATGTCACTAGTGTACCCACCCCCCGCCCTGCACACTGAGAAACTACCCAAATACAACTTAATGCCAATTTGGCTGATTAAATGCACAGTATAATACTAAAGGAAGTTCAAAACAGGCAAGAGAAAAGATCATTTATTTTTAGCCTTTAATATTTTTACAAATCATCTTTCATTCTTACTGCTAGCTGTTATATGTTTTTATTAAGTTTCACCTGGATTTTCTAGTCAACTATCAAATGGAAGTACTGTGAGGCCCAGAAGTGTATTGGCGAGATCTTGAGATTAAAACAATTTCAGAGATGCCTGGGTGGCTCAGTGGTTGAGCATCTGCCTTTGGCTCAGGTTGTGATCCCAGGGTCCAGGGATCGAGTCCTGCATCAGGCTCCCCGCAAGGAGTCTGCTTCTCCCTCTGCCTATGTCTCTGCCTCACCCTCTGTGTCTCTCATGAATAAATAAATAAATAAAATCTTTTAAAAAAATAAATAAAATCAATAAAAAGTAAAACTATTTCACATAAAACTTATGTTGGCATAAGCTGTAAACAAAACTAGGATTAAACTAACTTACTTAGCAACAAAAACCCTTCCCTCCAATAAAACAAATAAAAGCAAACCAAATAAAATAGGCCAAACTAGTGAACTCATTAAACTTGAAACTGAATCTCCTTTTGTTTTCTAAGTTCAGTGAACTGGAGGAAAAAAAGAATCACAGTATGCTCAAAACAATCCAACATTTCATTCTATTCAAGATCATACAAATGAACAACAATATGTGTCAAAGAGCTGTGGTTAAGTGGAACTCATGACTGTCCTGTGTGTTACAGGTCTTTTGTACTCCTAAGAGTAATATAGTTATCACATTTTTCACTTATCTTACCAACCAGTGTTCAGCAGATATACTTTATTTTTAAAAAATATTTTATTTATTTGAGGGGAGAGGGAGAAAGCACAAACTGGGGGAGCGGCAGTCAGACGGAGAGGGAGCAGTTAGGCCACCTTTGAGCAGAGAGCCTGAAAGGCCTGGATCCCAGGACCCTGGGATCATGACCTGAGCTGAAGATAGATGCCTTAACCATCTGAGCCACCCAGGCACCCCTTTTTAGAGTCAAGAACATGGAAGCAGAGAATGCATAAAATGTTTCAGAATACACTTAGTGGTCCTGAAATGCTATGATATACCCTTAATATAAGTCTCACCTGAGTACCTGCAGTGTGCCAGACTATGTCTGGCACTGTGGTAGGGACTAGAAATAAAGTATCTTAATTTCAGTAATTTCAGTAAGACATTGGACAGTCTCATGGTACCATGGACAAAATGTAGAAATGTGAATGGCATTCAAGAAGAATTTGACAAATTTGTAATAGATTAAATAATGATACCAAAAAAAGTTTTAATTAACATATCAACACCAACCAGGGTGGAAATCTCTAGGATCATACCTAGCTTGGCCAGTCTCTTGGTCAATCTGTTTAGCACTTTTACTAACAATTTAAATGAAGATACAAAGACTTGTTTTTAAATCGTAGGGTAACTAAGTTCAGAAGGATAATATCCTTGGTGTAAAGACATTAAGGTGAGAGCAGTCCACAAGTTGGAAAATGTGTTTAATAAGCAAGATGAGATTTAAGAAGATTTTCACATTTAATTTAAATAATTTGATTATACAAGTTCAGAATGGAGAAGGCAAGGTATTTGGGGGATTAAAAGAATTATAGGTTTTACTTATTTCCATAAAAGGTCAATTTGAGCTAACACTTTGATGCGGCCCTGAAAAACCAGCTCATACCTAAGCCCTGTTTAAAAGGAGCAAAGTATCAAGACCACTAATTTGCAAGCCTTTCTACCCCAGCACACCAAGGGCTAAGATGACCAGCAAACCAGGGCCATATTTTTATCTTAAGTGTATGAAGTGGAGGAACTGGAGGCAGGCTCATTTTAAAGAGCTCCTTTGGGGGTCCTGGGTGGCTCAGTTGGTTGAGTGTCTGCCTTTGGCTCTGGTCATGATCCCAGGGTCCTGGGATCAAGCCCTGAGATGGGCTCCCTGCTCAGTGGGGACTCTGCTTCTCCCTCTCCCTCTGCCCCTCCTCCCACTCATGCTCGCTCTTTCTCTCTCAAATAAATAAGTAAAATCTAAAATAAAAACAGAGCTTCTTGGCTGATTGATCTTTGAACTATTCTTCCTCACTCTGGTCTAGATCCAGGCAGGTAATTTTCCCAGGATAATTCAGTTCACTATATTTTTAAGAAGAATATTGACAACTGAAGTAAGTTCTGAAGTAGGAAATTAAGATAGTGAGGCAATTGGAAATTCATAAAGTGAAAACTAGAAGGGGAAAAAAAAACAACCCCTGAGAACCAGAAGGAAGTGTCTAGCTTAAAAAAAATTAAAAAGACTTGAGAGGATTCATAGAATAGCCTATCATGGTGGATCATAGCCCAAGCTCTGAGAGCAAGGGGACCTAGGCTGAAATCCAGCTCTACTAGCCCATGGTACATGATTAAATAGAATATTTAAATAATTAAGAGCCCAATCAAGGGTAAAGAAAGTTAGTTGCCACCAGAGTGGAATTGTAGATTTCCAGCTATCCAAATCAGGAGACTAAAATTTTGTAGAGAAAGGCATGGCACTGGAGTCGCCCTGAACAAAGTGACTATAAAAAGAGGGGTTCCCTTTGTACTTGGGTGGCTAAGGTAGACTTGTTCAGAAGGCATGAAGCTCTTAAATCCTATATCTTGGTTTTGAATCTCTGACTAATGAGCAAACACCCGCTGATGGCCAAAGCCACCTTCTAACTTTTGCTCAATCCACCAGATGTGGTAAATCTGCTACCCTTATTTGACTTTTCAACTCTGGGAAGAATTTAGAATGATACAATAACCATCATCACAGTAATACTTTTGTGTAAAGTAAAAGAAATCTCTTTGTAGTGTTTAAGAAAATCTGCCATTTTAGGAAATCTGTCAGATTAGCCTTGAGCAATTGATTTTGACTTTAGTTTCAGATAGAAAAGCATGAGAATTTCACCAAGTATATTAACAGTATTGAAATATTTAAGGGAACTAGGGATCCCTGGGTGGCGCAGCGGTTTGGCGCCTGCCTTTGGCCCAGGGCGCGATCCTGAGGTCCCGGGATCGAATCCCACGGCGGGCTCCCGGTGCATGGAGCCTGCTTCTCCCTCTGCCTGTGTCTCTGCCCCCCCCCCCCGTGTGACTATCATAAATAAATAAAAATTTAAAAAAATGAAATATTTAAGGGAACTCAAGATTCAACAAACTTACAGGCTTAATTTATTATCTTCACCAGTCATTTAACCACCTAGTAGGATTTTATTTGTTAGGATTATGCATACGCCTTGTCAGGCAGTTGAAGGGTTTGAAAAGTTCAAATATATTAAATGTATGAGTAGAGTTTAAAAAGGGGAATTAAATAAGTTTATAAATGAGATTAATTGTTTAAAGTGAATTTAATTTGTTTGAACTGTGTTGACTATTAATCAGAGAACAAATGAAAGTAATTGCCCTTATTTTATACAGGAGCTACAAGATTTATTAATAGCATAACTAACAATAGTCACAAATTGAACTTAACATTTCAAGAATAAATATGTAAGCTTAAAAATTGAATATTACTATAAAAGCCATTTAAGTATAGATAGTCCAAGAGTCCTCTTAGGTCATTAACAAGCTTAGATTGACATGCCTCTTGGTAGAGTACCTTGGGATGGACTTCTGTAGCCTCACCATAAAACTCCTAGTTTTTGTGAAGATTAAATGAGATAATGTATCTAAATCACTTAGTCTGGGATCTACTATAAAGTTTCACTTGGGAGATCATTTTCTCTATAAAAGGCCTCAAAAATATGGATTTAAATATGTAGGTCCATTGTCAGGTGGAAGAGGAACCAAATGCATTCTCTAATGCCTTGGAGAATGGAGCTGATAGTTCCATGAAGATGAAGAATAACATACGTTCACAGATTCTGGGCACTTGTCCCTGTTTCAGAGACTGCTAAGTGTTTGACATGCACGATGTCATGTATTCTTCACAATGTACTGATATCACTTGGATTGATCAGAGAAGCAGAACCAGTGTGAGTAATATAAGAGATCTATTTGAGAGATGAGACCTTACAAAGTGGTGGGAGCCGTATAGTTTATGCATAGTTCTTATTTCTGTGTCTGATATCTGGTGCCTAAAGCAGCAGCCAGGAAGGGAAGATGGACATGAGGTGGGTGAGACCATGAAGGAGCTGAAACCCATATCTGTCTCTCATCAGAACTCATATTGGCCATCTCGGTCTCATATTGAAACCTACATTGTCTCTTACTGTCTCTAAGATGCAGGGGACCTGCAGAAGAGCTGCCACATTTTGCCATTGGGCTTCACACAGAGTTGGCCCAGGATCCAAAGATGCTGAAGGAAAAGATCCGGCAGGAGCTGGAGGAGCTGCAGGCCCAGTTGTTACCCCACATGAGTACGCAAACCAGAGGGTCTGTGGCAATGCAGGGGCACTGCAACAGCACCAGCCCTAAGCTCTCCTTCTGGCCTCACTCTGCTCTTCAACTTCTCTCGTAGGCAACCCTAACTTAGAACCAACCAGGGAAAGAAATTCGGGGAATCTTGGTTCCAACTTCACAAAATTGATAGGACTCTAAGCTCCTGCTCTCCTGCTGTCCCTATTTTACAGAGAAACTGGCTTAGAAGGTTAAATAATGTGCATGAGGGCACACAGATGATAAGAGGAAATGGAAACGTGGACAACAGGGATCTGGCTCAGAGCCTGGGATCTTCACCAGTATCCCTCTCCTGCCTTGTCCCGATGTCTGAAAGCTAGAGGAAAGCCAGTTTGGGCTCAATAAAAAGCTGACTTGTTTAGCAGTATGAGTTTGCTCACACCAGAACAAGCTGCCTTGCAAAGCAGAGGGTTCCCTGTCCTAGGTGATGCTCGAACACAGGCTGGGTGGCCACCTGTCACAGACATGACACAAGAGGGTGTTTGTTCGCTGGGAGGCAGAACGAACTGAGTGGATCCTAAAAGCACTTTCGACTCCAAGATTCTGTTTCTAGAACATACAGTTCAGAGCAAGGGTCTGAACTCAATGTATAAAGAACATGACAGAAGAAGCAGTCAAGGATGGATAGGAAAGAAACAGCCAAGCTGTGTCCAACAGTGCCAAAATCCATTGCAAGAAAAATAAAAATTATGGTCAACCCAAGAGCTTTTTCACACGCAGGATGCAGTGGCATTGGCGATATAGTGGTGATTTTTTCCCCATAAATTGATTCAATTTCCCAGAATTGGTAGACCATTTTTGTTATTGTATAGCCACGACTTTAGAAGTCTTTCAAAAGGACTGTAAATTCAGGCATGCTATGCATAAACTCTTTAAAATAAACATTTAATCAATGTCAGGTGTAACAAAAAGTTTGAAGCAAATATCCAAATATTTCAAAGAACTGCTTAGAAGAGAATTTTCACATTTGAAGCTCTGCCAATAGAAACACATAATAACGAACCTTATGTCTTGGTAATGGATGCATCCTGATGACATCTTTCCAAAGCAGATATTACAATAATCTTCTTCTCCTACTCCCCAACAAATTCCATACAAGTTGGTTAATCAACTATACAAATTGGAAGTCATGGAAAAATCCATACAAAGATATTAGATCAAATTCACTTCTCACCATGAGAAGTCACAAATCAGTAAAGTTAATGGATTAACATTTAAAATCTCAAAGCCGATAGGGAGAAAACTTGTGAGAAATGTTACTGCAGGTTGCGGACATCTCTCTTCACCCTTCTCCCCCTCCTGACCTGAATGGAGCACATTCGTGGGCACCATTGCTCTTTGGCTTCCAGTGGGAAGCCATTACGCAGCACCAGAAGACCAGAGGGAGGAAGGAGAGTGAAGTTGCAGTATTTATTCTCCTGGCACTCTTCTTGCAGGGTCGCCTTGGGTTAACTGGGTCCCCTGACAGGAGATTGTGCTTTTCTCGAGGTGTCTCTTTACAACACTCTGTCTGTCAATCTTCTCTTTCTTTCTCTTCTTCATCCCCTCCAGCCTAGAAGTGGTAAAGCCTCACCACCATTAATAGTGTCAGAGTACTGCACTCTGCATTCTGCTCTCTCTCTCTACTCCCCATCCCACACCTTTGTCAACAGTTGGCTTATTCAACTCTCCTCAAATTATCTTGATTAGAGGATACCTTTGGTTTCCTCCTGGGACCCCAACCAATCCCTCCCAGAATAATTACAATGCTAATAATTATTAGATTTCAACATTAGTGTGATGGCCGTCATTTTCAGAAAGTTAGGGCATGGTTTTTGCATCGTCACTGCTGAAAATTGTAATTATGAAAAAGATCATTACACTTAGAGTTTCGTGTTGTTGCTGTTTCAGATTCTGGAGCCAGAGGGTCTAAATCTCAGCCCTGACACTTTACTAGTTGTGTGAGCTTAGACAAATCATCTCACCCAGTGATTCTCAACTCCGGGGAAAATTCTGCCCCCCTCAGAGGACATTTGACTATATCTGGAGACATATTGGTTGTCTCAACTGAGGACAGGGATTGTTTCTGGCATCTAGTCGGGAGGAGAGGCCAGAGATACTGCTAGACATCCTACAGTGCACAATACAGCCCCTACCACAAAAGAATTACCTGGTCCCAAAGAGTGTTGAAGTTCAGAAACCCTGTGTGTCTCAGTTTCCTAACCTATAAAATGAAATTAATATTAGCATAAATCTCATAGGATTATCTGAAGCGTCAATGAACTAACACACGTAAAACACTTAGATCAATACCTGGAATATAGTATATGCTCAATAAACGGGGCCTGGTAGCATCACATGATCTTCATCACCATCATGAGGCTCTTTAAAGCTCAGAGCACAAAGATAACTTGCTCAAAGGCAGGCAGCTATAAATTCGTTATGAAAGATAACTAATTTCACTGAAGTGCTATGAGAGGAGAGATCTTGTCTGGTTTTATTCTGCTGTATCCCTAGCACCTTTGCATCTAGCATACATTTTACTTGTTGACTATATTCAGTATGGCACATAGTTGTTCATGAACAAGATGATGAATGTGATGCATCCAGCAGAACTCCGAGCATACTGTAGGTGCTCTGTGGTAGCAGGGGCTGTAGTGGTGATAGGGGATTTTATGACAATACATCATTTGAGCTTGAAAATAAGAACCAAAAGGTTCTTGTCTTTCACATTCCTTCTCAAGTCTAATTTTACTCACTGACTGTTTAACTGCTCAAGGCCAAGAAGAAACTCACAGATAAGTTATATGATTTCTAAAATTATAGAATGCATATTTACATTATCCACATATTTTAAAAAGGTGTTGATTTAGAATTATTTTAAGTAGCAATTTTTAAGTCTTTTGCTCGCTTCAGTCCAACAAAAGGATTTGAGTTGGATTACCATTTAAAAAAATTAAACAAGATGATCAGGGGAAAGGGAAAACGATGGTAGAAAACTAGAGATGAAGCAAGGATTAGGTTAGAATCCTCCCCCCAACACCCTGAAAGAGCCTATCTACTTGCTAGAGGCCCATGAATTTGGCAGATAAAGGCCAAGAGTGATACCTGCTCCATCACTTGTGTCACAGGGACATATGGTAAAAAAAATTATGAGAAAAGAACACTTATTCTTAGTAATGAAACTGAGAGAAAGTTTTCTCTATACAGAGGACACTGAAATGAAATTAATCTCTTCAATGGTATCTTTATAGGAAAATCTATAGTTCATGGTGCTATTCTTTATAACGTCCTACAGTATAGACCAAAGGCATAGTGCAAAAGCACAGTCCAATAAAAACAACTCTACAAAGGGCTAAAATAACGTAGTTCAGGTATAAGTCTCTTTGGTAGTCTCCTCTAGTCCTGGGTTAAGAGAGCACTTTAAGGAATGGTCAGATAGGATGCCCTTAGAGCAGTCCTTCTTAAAGTGGGGTCGGGGAATCCTACCTGGGTGGGATGATCTTTGTGACAGAAAAGTGTAGACACGTGTTCTTTAGTGTTTGGCTCATCAGGTGATAGAGCTGACAGCAGCTGGCAGAAATTACAGGGCTTAGTGATACAAAAATATTTCACATTTATGATATATTTCCTTGCGCCAGACTTTGTTCCAGGGGTTTCAGAGATATTAGCCAGTAAATCCTCACCATGACCCTACGAATGGAGGACTATTGTTAAGTTTCCCACCGGACAGATGAGGAGACCAAAGAGTTAAGGTAAGTACTTGCCCAATGTTATCAAGCTACCTAGTGACAGTGTGAGGAACTGGACATGCAGCCTGGCAGCAGACCCACACCCTTAAGGTCTTTATTACATGTGGCAGGAGAAGGACCCACCCCCACTTCGTTAAGTGGTTAGGCCTCCAAGATCAATGCAAGTTCTGCTCACCCCCAAAGCATTGCCACTGGCTCTAGTTCCCCGCAATCTTTCGCAAAGTTTTTCATTTCCAGAAGACGTGCACACACTGTGGGGGCGGCAACACAAGTGTTGTGTATCTTTATATAACAGTGTCTGCCTTCAAGAGGCAGAACGGGATCCCCAGAATGGTCCGAGACCACAGAATCTCAAAGCCTACATGTATGTCCCAGGAATTAGTGCCTGGGAAATTGGAGAAGGAAGACCTAGATGAGTGAGAGCTCTTGCATTAAGGAGCTCCCTGTAGAATGTGGAGCTCCAGATAGGCTGAGATAGAAGGAAAGGGAAAAAGAAAGAGGAGCAGAGAGAGCCACCATGGCAGGACAGAATGTTTGAAGCCTACCAAAATCATACAGAGTGCGGCAGCAACCCTAAGTGCTTTACACATACTAACATACTAATGTTCACCACCAGCCCACTTGAAGTAGGGACTATTATTACTCACCTTTCCCATGCAGAAAGCTAAGCACAGATAGAGTAAGCAATTTGACCAGGGTCACACAACTAATACAAGAGGCAGTGTGTCTCTGGGAAGTGCTCCTAACACCTACGCTGTAACTGCTTTCTAGAGGGAACATTTCCTGCAGCGGGGCAGGCAGAGACAGTGTTGGAGAGGTAAGTAAAAGCCAGGCAGTGGGGAGGCCGGATTAAGGAGTTGCTAGGAACGATGCTGTAAGAGCAGAAAGTCAGGATTCAGGAGAGCCTTAGGCCAGGGGTTCCCCAATGTGAGTTCCCTGCTGTTGAGTTGTAGGATCAAGGGAACAGTTGCTGCCTAACAAACCATCCCTAACATTAGTGGCTTAAAACAACCACCATGCATTTGCTCATAGTTCTGCAGGTTGGCTGGAGATCGGCAGAGATGTGAGGTCTCTGCTCCATGTGATGTTACTGCAGTCAGTCATATGGCTACATTGAGCTGGAAGCTGGGCCTCGAAGGTGGCCTCACCCGTATGTCTGGTGCCTCAGTCGGGATGGCAGGAGTGACTGGACACCTGAGTTCCTCATCTGACTGACCAATCTCTCTCTCTCTCTCTCTCTCCATTGATCGCTCATTATTCAGAAGTCTAACTCAAGTTTCTCTACATTAGAAACTTCTCTACCTAAGGCTCTCAAGAGGATGAAAGCTGAAGCTGCTAAGTCTCTTAAGGCCTGGACATAGAACTTCTGCCATATTCTATTGGCCAAAGCAAGTCCCCAGATCGGTCCATTTTCAAGGGGAGGGAAATAGACCTCAATTCTCAATGGGAGGTGCAGCATATGGGGATAAGAGAGATTGTTGGCAGGCATCATTGGAAACAATCCATTTTAGGTGACATCAGTGACGCCAGAGGCCTCTTTTTGCTTTTGTTCTCTCACTCTCTAATTTTCTGTCATGAATGACATTCACTCTATGGATCTCCAAATTCATTGGAGGGTATAATATCAACATGCCCTGTGTACTTACTCTCAATCAAAAAACAAAAGCTAATGAGAGAGCATACCCAGGCTATTATCAGGGAAAGTCACTTCAGATGTTACAGTTGTCCCACAGGAGAGCTTGGCTCATGTCAAGGAAAGCCAGAGTACCAAAGTCCACCAAACACTCCATGGTTTAAAGTGAGGGTGCCCTGTGAGGACTCTGACTTTACCCTAGGCCACGGGTAGGCAGACTCCAGCCCTCTGGCAAAATCCTGCCACCCATGCTCAATCATTTTTGTACTGTCTATGACAGCTTTGGCACTAAAACATTGGAACTCAATAGTTGCAACAGAGACTGCATGGCTTATAACATCTAAAATATGTGATGTCTGGCCCTTTACCGAAAAAGTTTGCCAACCATGGCACCGGGGTAATATTCAGCAATGATACTCTTCCTCGTATGTGGTTTTGTTTCCAGAAATTATATTGACCCCAAGGTACACATTTTAACTGACAGTAGTAGACAGGTCTTGGGCTAGTCCATATATACCCTAAAGAGGCAAGAGACTGTAAAGCTTTCAGTAATAGAATTTTAAAGTAAACCTATGTGATGCTTTCAAGTCAAACCAATTTGTGTCCTTCACACTTCTAGAAGTCCTCACTGTCTTCGAGTCCTCACTGACACAGTCTCTCCATGCAAAACTCAATTTCTTACCAGGGAAGAGAGTTACAGTAGGCTTTCTATGCTCAGAGAAATTTTTTTATTTTTTATTTTTTAATTTTTAATTTTATTTATTCATGAGAGACACAGAGCACGAGAGGGAGAGGCAGAGACACAGGCAGAGGGAGAAGCAGGCTCCACACAGGGAGCCAGATGTGGCACTCGATCCCAGGTCTCCAGGATCACGCCCTGGGCCAAAGGCAGCGCCAAACCATTGAGCCACCCCGGCTGCCCGAGAATTTTTTTTAAATCATTCAGCAGGCAAGTTGGTTATCCTCCTTGGGTAATCACTCTACCAACTCACAATCAAGAGAACCCAACAGAGCTCTTAAACTGTTAACCTAGTAGTACTTGAACTTTCTGAAAAACTCAAGATAATTTTGGAAGCCTGCCCTTTCATCTTCGCTTGGTTGTGTACAGGTAGGATTAGCTTTTACTATCTAATTTTTCAAGAATATTTAATAGTGTGAAATTATTTTGACCATATGCAAAATAACACTAAAAGATGAAATTTAACATCCTGTTTTCCTGGAGCTCCAAAAGTTCTGCTCCCAAGCCTATCAAGAATATATTTTTGAAATTTTATGCTTAAAAAGTTTTCAAACACACGTAACCACTGATCCAGCAATTTCAGTTTCCAAATTTTATTCCAAGTTCATGACATGGTATAGTTCAAGGTTAATCATGGCAGAATTATTTGTAACAGCAGGAAATCTTAAATGACCTAAATACCCATCAATATGGGACTGGCTCAAAAGCAATCACAGACAATACGTAAACAAATGAGCATGGCTGTGTTCTGCCTGTGACAGATCTGTGTGATCCAGGATTATTGCTCAATGAAAGAAAAAGCAAAGTGCAGAATAGTGCATATAATATTTTATCATTAGTGAAAAAAATGGGAGGGAGAGCATGGATATAATTTGTTCATGCATTAAATACCTCTGGGAGGACACGTGGAGAAATTAATAATACTGTTTGCCTCCAGGGGTGATTGTCAGTCAGAGTTCAGCCAGAGGAACCACTCTAAGGATTGCATTCAGAGTGCATTGAACATAAGAACTTGGTTACACAGGTAATGGAAGGATTTAGATGCCAAATAGGAGACTTTGAGGTGACCCAGAAGTTATTAAAAGCAAGAAATGACTACCACACTTAGCGCTGAAAAATATAAGAAGGAGGTGCTGGGTCAAAGCAGCAGTAGTGGAACAGTGGTGGGGAGTGCTCATGGGGAGCTGGGGCCACAGAGGGTGAGGGGGAGGGGACTGGAACCAAGGTGCAGTTACCCCAACTGCAGAAGGTCCTACTAAAACATGATGAAAGAAAGAAATAGCTTGTGTCTGCCCCCTCCCACTCTCCAGTCTTTACCAGTACCTGAGCGCCCATTGCCCGAAGCTACAGAAACCACCACGCAAAGGAGCCTGGGAAAGACAGTTTCCTACAGCACAGAGCAGAACAGACAGAGGCCAGTGAATTGATTTGTGAAGAAGTGGATAAACGACTGGTCCAGAAGGAAATGTGTTGACCTGGGAGATAGCTGTAGCAGGGAGATTATTTTATTATTTTATTTTATTTTATTTTATTTTATTTTATTTTATTTTATTTTATTTTATTTTATTTTTTTATTTTATCTAATTTAATTTTTTTAAATTTTTTTTAATTTTTAAAAAAATTTTTTAATGGGATCCCTGGGTGGCGCAGCGGTTTGGCGCCTGCCTTTGGCCCAGGGCGTGATCCTGGAGACCCGGGATCGAATCCCATGTCGGGCTCCCGGTGCATGGAGCCCGCTTCTCCCTCTGCCTGTGTCTCTGCCTCTCTCTCTCTCTCTCTCTCTGTGTGTGTGTGTGTGTAACTATCATAAAAAACTTAAAAAAAAAAAAAAACTTAAAAAAAAATTTTTTTTAATTTAATTTTTTTTAAAAAAGATTTCATTTATTTATTCATGATAGACAGAGAGAGAGAGAGAGAGAGAGAGAGAGAGAGGCAGAGACACAGGCAGACGGAGTAGCAGGCTCCATGCTGGGAGCTTGACGTGGGACTCGATCCCGGGACTCCAGGATCACGCCCTGGTCCAAGGGAAGACGCTGAACTTCTGAGCCATTCAGAGATCCCTCTAATTTTATTTTAAATAAAAACATTTGTGTGGGTTTTTTTTTTAATTTAAAAATTAAAAAAAAAATTCCTGTAGTCATTTTCAGGGACCTAATGACTTCAATGTCTTTAAGGCTCATAACATAGCTTACAGGGAGACATTTTAATGTTTACCCTCTTGTGCTTTCTGATTTTTGAACCCTGTAAACATATTGCTTATCAAAACGAGTAAAATTAAAGAATCAAATAAATGCAAAATAGAATGTATTTTTAATTAAAAAATGAAATTTCAGGGCCAACTAGGTGGCTCAGTGGTTGATCATCTGCCTTTTGCTCAGGTAGTGATCCCAGGCTCCCCATGAGGAGCCTGCTTCTCCCTCCACCTGTGTCTCTGCCTCTCTCTCTGTGCCTCTTGAATAAATAAATAAAATCTTTAAAATAAAAAAAAAAAGAAATTTCAAAGAAATGTCAAGCTCAGAGCAACTAAATGACCAATATCAAGGGAATAGTGAAAATATGGAGCCTATGTACAATGAAATACCATGCAGCTATTCAAAAGAACGAGTCATAAAATACCTATGGAAGGACACACAGGAAAGTGGTATCAGTTGACACCTAATGGGAGGTGGGCTAAGTGGTTGTGGGACAGGTAAGAAGACAAACAGGTAAAGCACATAGTGCAAACACTGCCTACCCTTCTGTACCTGCTGATTCGGGCAACACATATATGTATTGCCTATTCAAAATAGAAATCAAGATTTTTTTCTTTTCCCCATTAAAATTTTTTTATTGTAAAAAAAAATAATAATAAAAAAATAAAATTTTTTTATTGTGATAAAATACACATAACACAAAATTGACCATCTTAACCATTTTTAAGTGCATAGTTCACTAGTATTAACTGCACACTGTTGTGCAACAGATCTCTGGAAAATCTTCATTTTGTACCCATTCAACTCTGTATCCATTAAGCAACAGCCTCTCATTTCCCCGCTCCTTCAAGCCTCTGGCAACCACAATTCTACTTTCTATGAATTTGCCAACTCTAGATACCTCATATAGATGTAATTATACAGTACTTGTCCTTTTTGACAGGCTTACTTCATTTCGTATGGTGTCCTCAAGGTTCACCCATGTTGTATTATATGTCAGAATTTACTTCCTTTCTATAATTTAATAATATTCCATTGTATGCATATGCCACGTTTGTTTACCCATTCATCTGTCAAGGGACACTTGGATTGCTCCCACTTTTTGGCTATTTGAAATCAAGCTTTTTAAAAAGAAAGTTAGGATGCTTTGGTGGCTTAGTCGATTAGATGATTTTTTTAAAAAAGATTTTATTTATTCATGAGAGACAGAGAGAGAGAGAGAGAGAGAGAGGCAGAGGCACAGGCAGAGGGAGAAGCAGGCTCCATGCAGGGAGCCTGATGTGGGATTCGATCCTGAGTCTCCAGGATCATGCCCTGGGCCGAAGGCAGCGCTAAACCGCTGAGCCACCCGGGCTGCCCAGTCGATTAGATTTTGGCTCAGGACATGATCTCAGGGTCATGAAATCAAGCCGCCCCTTCCCCCACGGCATTCACACTTGTGGGGAGTCTGCTTGAGATTCTCTCTGTCTCCCTCTCCCTCTGCCCCTCCCCTCCCACACACATAGGTACTCTCTCTCTTTCTCAAATAAATAAATAAATAAATCTTAAACAAAATAAAATAAAAAGAAAGTTTATGCTTAAATTAACCATTCTTCTTATGGTAGAAGTACTTAAATTTATTTATTTATTTATTTATTTATTTATTTATTTATTTATGATAGTCACAGAGAGAGAGAGAGAGAGGCAGAGACACAGGCAGAGAGAGGAGCAGGCTCCATGCACCGGGAGCCCGATGTGGGATTCGATCCCGGGTCTCCAGGATCGCGCCCTGGGCCAAAGACAGGCGCCAAACCGCCACGCCACCTAGGGATCCCCTGGTAGAAGTACTTATACCCGAAAATCTGGGGTTCTTTCCATGGCATCTGATGACCCAAGTGACTTCTCTGGAACAGGCAGCAACAGCAGCTGCCACCCTCCCCCAGTAGACAGGTCCATGGGGAAGTTTCTAGCATCTTTCAAGGTAGGCCTTTGGTCTTTCCATACTACGTGGAAATAACCCACGAATAAACAAAGCATTTCAGAGTTAATGAAAGACACATTCACTGAGCCTTATTGTGCAACTCTGAAAATAAGAAATGCAAAGATGAAACATATTTTAATAAAGACATTGCAACACTAACATCAGAATCCTAATCTCAAGGGTGAAACAAATAAGGCTATTATACTATCTTTGCGAAAACAGATTTTCCTGATTTCAATTTCTTCCCTACTGTGTGAACATTCACCAGCTTATTTATTCTCTTAACCCTCCACCTTCTGTAGGTGGACATTTCTTCCCTTATTTTTATTTGAGTGAACAGATGACAATGAATTACATTAAATTGTTGTTTGAGTCAACATTTTTAAAGAACTCTTCACAGTTCTCAGTCATTTGAAAAATGGAAAATGAAGTAAAAGACTTTCTCCTATGGAATGCTAAATATTTTAATGATGAATATTTTCTAAAAGGCAGGTAACAACATGGTATCTACAGCGTGACTTCGATTCAGGGAGAAAAAAAATATGTATGTATGCACGCAGAAGAAAGTCCTTCCAGGTGACAAATGGAAATTTCCAGATGGATGGAACAAAGAGATCTAAAGACAAAAGTGATCCGGATACTGGATTGAATTTTAACATTAGCAGGGAGCATAAGAAAAGGAGGCCAGAGGGGAAGATGAAGGATCTGAATGCTTGCTGGCCCTGAGGAGTGTCTAATTTAACCAGCTCAAGGGCCGCCTATCTTTGGATTTCTTGTTAATCGAAAAATAAAATTTTCTGGATGATTTAAGCCAGCTCTAATTGTGTTTTCTGCTGCATTCTAATCCTCCTTAATATGATCTCCATTTGACATGCTGTTACTGTCCAGTATCTTTGTTCCATTAACTTTTAATGCCTCCTTAATTAATCATCATTAAAAACATGTTGTGATTTCTTATTTAGCTTTACTTGTACATTTACCAATTTCTTTGTTTACATGCTTCTTCCATTTAATTTCATGTTGCTTTGTTCAAATATCTTCCTTCCTCAGGAAAATCTTTTGCTTCTTTTTTTAGCAATGGTTTGTCAGGGGTAACTCTAAGTCTTTGTCTATAAATGTGTTTCTTTAACCCTCTTGTTTGAATGATGGTTTAGCTGCATAATGAATTCCTTTGACTCATGAGTGAGACAAAGAATTGGAATAGCCATGTTCTCCAGAAATCCAGGGCGTTGAAGGGATAAGCCATTAGTAAAAGGTAGGAAAGGGAAAAAAAAATCCACCTGCTGCCACAAGTTGACAATGAAGAGTCTTGCTTGCTTGCTTTGCCAGTGTCTCTCTTGAAAAATGCATAACCATGTATTTCATGTTGCATGAAACCCTAAAATGAAAGTTAATATAAATATTCTACCCAGGGGCGCCTGGGTGGCTCAGATGGTTAAATGTCTGCCTTTGGCTCAGGTCATGATCTCAGAGTCCTGGGTTTAAGCCCTGCTTTGGGGTGGGGGTGAGGGCTGAGTCCCTGCTCAGCGGGAAGTCTATTTCTCCCTCTCCCTCTGGCCCTCAACCCCTGCTCCCCACCCCGCTACTGTCTCTTTCTCTCAAATGGATAAATAAAGTCTTTAAAAAACCAAAAACAAAAACCAAAAACCTTCCCAGTCTCTATTGCCTGGCAAAAACAAGTGCAAAAGTGCCTTGGAGGCCCACATCCCAAATCTGAGATGCACAGGATTGCACAGCCAAAGCTCCACTGACATTCAGTTTAAACTTTGAACTACAAAACATAAGAAAGATTTCACTCTGAGTAAAAGTGGACACACGGATAGCATATCTATATCCCCCAAATACCTCAGCTATTAGAACAACCTAAAACAAAGGATAAAATAAGTATGTTTAGAATGATTAAAAACATAAAGCAAATACTGTAACCCATAAGAGCAAGTCAGTATTTTAAAAATAGTGGGCAGATTTTGAACCAAGCTTATCTCCTAGAAATTAAATATATAATTATTGAAATTCAAAACCCAGTGGACTCTTAAATCAGATTTAACATTGCTGAAAAGAATTACTGAACTCTCTGGAGAATATATCTGAAGAATTTACTCAAAATGCAACACAGTAAGGTAAAAAAGATGAAATATATGAATTATGGAGCATATATAAAAGAGGTTACGAGATATTAAGGATAGAATTAGACAGTCAAATATGTCTCTAACAGGAACTCCCCAAGGAGAGAACAGAAAGATTATGAGGATGGTGGGGTGACGGGGAATCAATATTTTAAGGCATAATGGCTGACAATTTTTTCTGTATTCATTAAAGTCATAAATCTCAGATTTAAGAAGCATATCCAAGCAAGAAAAATAAAAATAAACCCAAACCTAGACATGTTGCAAAGAAATATCAAAATACCGAAGTTACAAAGAAGATTTTAAAAGCCATTAGCAAGTAATAATAGAGTACCCTAAGAAAATAACACTTAAATGGAGAAGGGATATTGAAACAGCAATGTTAGAGTCCAGAAGATAATGGAATAGCATATTCACAGGGCTGAAAGATGATAGCCATCAGACTGGAATTCAATATGCAACTAAGCATTATATATATATATATATATATATATATATATATATATATATATATATATAAAAGATCTTATTTATTTATTTATTTGATAGAGTGAGAGCAAGTGTGAGCCCAAATAGGGGGAGTGGCAGGCAGAAGAAGAAGCAGGGAGCCTGATGCATGGCTCGTTCTCAGGGCCCCAGTATTATAGCCTGAGCCAAAGGCAGGTACTTAACGGATTGAGCCACTCAGGGGCCCTAAGTCATCATTTAATCAAGACATTTTCAGGCAAAGATTTACAGAGTTTACTACAAACAGACCTTTGCTGAAAAGGAATAAAAAAAAATGCTATCAGAGATGAAGAAGTGCATTTCCTAATGATAACAGGGTCAATTCATCAAGAAGATGTACATCTTAAATGCATATGTACCAAATAGCAGAGCTTCAAAATACATGAGGCAAAACCCGAGGAAACTTTAAAAAGGAACGGACAAATGCAGTCATTATTCAAGATTTCAACACTCTTCTCTCAATAATTAATAGATCAAGTAGACAGAAAATCAGTAAGGATATAGGAGACTTAAATGCCATCAACCGACTTGACATAATTGACATTTATAAAACATTCTAACCCAACAGTAACAGAATAGACATCCTTTTCAAGCACACATGGAAGAGTCGGCAACACAGATTATATGCCATGTTATAAAAAAGTCTCAATAAATTTAAATGGACTGAAATCATATGGCATATGTCTTCTGACCACAGTGGAATCAATTTAGAAATCAGTAATAGAAAGGTAACTGAAAAATTTTCCCAAATATTAGGGCATGAAACAATATATTTTTAGGAAACTCATGGGTCAAAGAAGAAATCAACAGGAAATTCAAAATAAATGAAAATAAAAATAAAATATCAAATTTGGGGGAATCCCTGGGTGGCTCAGCAGTTTAGCACCTGCCTTCGGCCCAGGGTGTGATCCTGGAGTCCCGGGATCAAGTCCCGCATCAGGCTCCCTGCATGGAGTCTGCTTCTCCCTCTGCCTATGTCTCTGCCTTTCTCTCTCTCTGTATCTCTCATGAATAAATAAATATAATTTTAAAAAATACAACTTGTAAATAGCAACAAACAAATGAAAGATGTAGGGAAATATTTAATAAACTGCAAAACCTCTACATGAAAATGATAAAACGTGGTTGTAAGAGATTAAAGAAGACATAATTAAACAAAGAGATAATGATTGTGGTTTGGGACATTCAGTACTGTTAAGATCTAAATTCTCCCCAAATTGATCTATTGATTCAATGGATCTCAGTCAAAATCCCAACAGACTTTTAAAAAAGATTTTATTTATTTACTTGAGAGAGAGAGCACAAGCGGGGGTGGGGGAGGGAAATACTCCTCAGCAATGAAAAGGATGAATTACTGCTGCATGCAACAACACACATGAATCTCAGAATCTTTAGGCTAAGCAAAAATAGCCAGGCACAAAGAGTGCTGAACCCTAACCGCTAGACCACCAGGGACGGTATAACCAGATACAAGAGAGTACAGTTCTATATGCTTCCGTTTACAGAAAATTCTCGATCTGTCCTATCTGATCTATACTGACAGAAAACAGATCGATGGTTGCCTAGAATGGTGGATGAGAGAGGGAATTAACTATTAAGAAGCAGGAGGGAACTTTTAAGGGGGATGGAAATATTCTATATCCTAATTGCACTGGTGATTACTGGTTACATGGGTGTAATCAATAATAACTGTCAAAACTCATCAAATTGTACACTTCAAATGGGTACATGTTATTATAAATAAACACTTCAATAAAATTGATCTAGAAAAATATCCAGGGGTACCTGGGTGGCTCAGTGGTTGAACGGCTGCCTTTGGCCCAGGTCGTGATCCCGGGGTCTGGGATCAAGTCCCACATCAGGCTCCCCACAGGGAGCTTGCTTCTCTCTCTACCTTTGTCTTTGCCTCTCTCTTTGTGTCTCTCATGAATTAAAAAAAAAAAAAGCATCTTTGGTGGGTCTGTCACTTGTCAACTTGGTGAAGCTGACCTGCATTTCCCAGAATTCCCCTTCCTGTATGTTTCTGTTTAGAGTGGCCCAGGAGAGAGATTCTTGGGTGACGTTTGGAGAGTGGGAGTGAAACAGCAGCTATTTTGTATTTCACACATTTTATCATTTGTCTTCTGGCTCACCTGGTTGGTGTAAGGCAAGTGGCAGCAAGTGCTCCATCAAGGTCAGAGGGAATGAGAACTAATGTGGGCTCCAGTCCATCCTCACCATCTCCAGCTGGTGCTTGTGGGTTGCCACTTGTTCTTGCTCTCCCCTACTTTATATATATATTTTAAAGATTTTATTTGAGAGAGAAAGAGAGCATGAATGGGGGGAAGGGCAAAGGAAGAGGGAGAAGCAGACTCCCCGATGAGCAGGGTGCCTGACTTGGGGCTTGATCCCAGGACCCTGAGATCATGACCTGAGCTAAAGGCAGACGCTCAACCAACTGAGCCACCCAGGTGCCCTGCTCTCCCCTACTTTAAATCCACCTTCCCTTGCTGACTGCTTGCCCTGTGGACTTGAATGTTTAGCATGAGAAGTGAAGACAGCAACCTTACAGAGACTGTACCGGCTGCTACAATTGCATTAAGGTCCAATTCCTGTAACACATTCATACATGTATGTATACTCATTTCTGGTGCCTCTGCTTCTCTAATTGCACCATGACTCATAAAGCCCCTTGAGGAAGGAAAGGTCTTCAGCCATCATTTCATTGTGATTATGTATAATGTGTTCCAAAGGAAAAATAATATGTAGTACCACTATAAATCTACATTATATAAAAAGGAAAATAAATGAGATATCCAAAAGCTGGTTGCTACTAGAATCATTACTTATTTAATTTTTGCTTTAAATCTTTCCCCTACAAAATACATAAATTGGTTAACCAATAGAGACAAGTGCAATACTGGGGAAAAAGAGGGATCCCAAATTATGCCAATAATTATGCCAATAATAAGGGTCCTTACAGTTACCGGGATAGGTGATGGGTATCTGAGCTCCCTGATAACAAAGACCCAGAGGGAAAGAAAACAAAAATATGTGACTAAATATTTTAACTTACTCACATTGGAATAATGAAGAAATACACAAAACTCTTTTTTTGGTATATATATTTTTTATTGGAGTTCGATTTGCCAACATATAGTATAACACCCAGTGCTCATCCCGTCCAGTACCCCCCTCAGTGCCCATCACCCAGTCACCCCATCCCCCCGCCCACCTCCCCTTCCTCTACCTCTTATTCACTTCCCAGAGTTAGGAGTCTCTCATATTCTCTCACCCTCTCTGATATTTCCCACTCATTTTCTCTCCTTTCCCCTATGATCCCTTTCACTATTTCTTATATTCCCCATATGAGTGAAACCATATAATGTTTGTCCTTCTCCGATTGACTTGCTTCACTCAGAATAATACCCTCCAGTTCCATCCACGCTGAAGCAAATGGTGGGTATTTGTCGTTTCTAATGGCTGAGGAATATTCCATTGTATACATAGACCACATCTTCTTTATCCATTCATCTTTCGATGGACACTGAGGCTCCACAGTTTGGCTACTGTGGACATTGCTGCTAGAAACATCGGGGTGCAGGTGTCCTGGTGTTTCACTGCATCTGTATCTTTGGGGTAAATCCCCATCAGTGCAATTGCTGGGTCGTAGGGTAGCTCTATTTTTAACTCTTTGAGGAACCTCCACACAGTTTTCCAGAGTGGCTGCACCAGTTCACATTCCCACCAACAGTGCAAGAGGGTTCCCCTTTCTCCACATCCTCTCCAACATTTATTTCCTGCCTTGTTAATTTTCCCCATTCTCACTGGTGTGAGGTGGTATCTCATTGTGGTTTTGATTTGTATTTCCCTGATGGCAAGTGATGCAGAGCATTTTCTCATGTGCATGTTGGCCATGTCTATGTCTTCCTCTGTGAGATTTCTGTTCATATCTTTTGCCCATTTCATGATTGGATTGTTTGTTTCTTTGCCGTTGAATTTAATAAGTTCTTCATAGATCTTGGATACTAGCCCTTTATCTGATAGGTCATTTGCAAATATCTTCTCCCATTCTGTAGGTTGCCTTTGAGTTTTGTTGACTGTTTCTTTTGCTGTGCAGAAGTTTTTTATCTTGATGAAGTCCCAATAGTTCATTTTTGCTTTTGTTTCCCTTGCCTTCATAGATGTATCTCGCAAGAAGTTGCTGTGGCCAAGTTCAAAAAGGGTGTTGCCTGTGTTCTCTTCTAGGATTTTGATGGATTCTTGTCTCACATTTAGATCTTTCATCCATTTTGAGTTTATCTTTGTGTATGGTGTAAGAGAATGATGTAGTTTCATTCTTCTGCATGTGGCTGTCCAAATTTCCCAGCACCATTTATTGAAGAGACTGTCCTTTTTCCAGTGGATAGTCTTTCCTGCTTTGTTGAATATTAGTTGACCATAAAGTTGAGGGCCCATTTCTAGGTTCTCTATTCTGTTCCATTGATCTATGTGTCTGTTTTTGGGCCAGTACCACACTGTCTTGATGATCACAGATTTGTAGTACAATCCGGCATTGTGATGCCCCCGGCTCTGGTTTTCTTTTTCAATATTCCCCTGGCTATTTGGAGTCTTTTCTGATTCCACACAAATCTTAAGATTATTTGTTCCAACTGTCTGAAGAAAGTCTATGGTATTTTGATAGGGATTGCATTGAATGATACACCAAACTCTTGTTTCTGCAACTGGTCACATGGTCATAGCTGGTGTTCATAACTACCTTCCTGGGCAAGGTGTGTGTGTTGAGCCCTGCAACAAAAAGCTCCAGCCACCAAGGCCAGAGGTAGTAAGAACTGACGTGGGTTTCAGTTTGTCGTTGTGGGCTTCAGCTCGCTCTTGTGGGTTCAATCTTGTCCTTGATCTTTCCCTGATTTACGTACATCTTCTCTTCCCCATGCCCCAGAACTTCAAGTGCCAGCATCAGTTGGGAGGACAGCACCCTTACCGCTTCTGCAATTTTGTCAGGGCAGATCCCTTAACAAATATGTATCTCCTAGCGTTCTGCTCCTCTGATTGAACCCTGTTACATGAAACATTATAAACATCCCCTTTAAATCTAAGAGCATGTTAAATATGGAGGGAGAATAAAAACATAATCACACCTCACTCCATCACTACTTTATTTAATGTGTATCAGTGATTCTTGCCAGTGACTTAAGAAAAAATGAATAAAATGTCAGAAAGCAAACTGTTGTCACTTGCAGATGACATGATTATCTTTATAGAATTGACAAACAATTAGAACTAATGAGATAGTATGACAAAGTTGTTAAATGTAAGTTCAAATACCAAACCAATTGCTTTCTTTTATACCAGCATAAAAAATTATAAGATGCAATTAAAAAAACATTTAAAATAGCAATAGAAGCTTAGGTCCTTTGAAATTAATATAATTAAAAAATTCACAAAAATATACAATTTCAATGAAAGACATAAAAGATGACAATAAATGGGAAGATATACCATATTTGTTGGGAACTCTCAACATCATAAAGACATAAAGTATTCTCAAACTGATCTATAAATCCAGTGTAATTTTATTCAAAATCTCAACAGGATCTTTCCCGGCACTTGACAATCTCAACTTCAAATTCAAGAGTAGCCAAGGCAATCTTAAAGAGAAGAAGAGGAAAATTATCTTTCAGATATGAAAACCCACTATAAAGCTACAATAATGAAAAGTACTGTTATTGGTGCAAAGCTGAATTTGTTGGCCACGATAATAAAATGGAGAATGCATAAACAAGCTTGCATATAGTTTCAAATTTAGTATTTGACAAAAGACATCACAAGTCTGGAAAGAATGAATTTTTCATTAAATGGTGTTGGAACAATTTGTTAAATATGGAGGGAGAATAAAAACATAATCACACCCCATTCCATACTAAAGAAATAATTCCAGTTGACTGAAGATCTAAATGTGAAAAGTAAAGCTTTGAAATGATAATATTAGGCCATATTAAAATTTTAAAACTTCTATATTAGAAAGACACAGAAACAAAGTGACAAGTCATGCTTTTTTTAAGTTTTCATCCTCTAAATATACATACTGAAATGTTTATGGATGAAATAATATGATATCTGGGACTTGCTTTAAAAAAATCTCAGGAAGCAAGAAGAGAAATTGGTGAGGAGTTGGGGGAAGGCAGGTTGGGTATAAATCAAACAAGATTGGCTAGGAGTTGACAGTTCTTAAATCTGGGTGATGCAGACATGGGGATTTATTACACTATTTTCTCTAGTTTGCCATATATTTGAAATTCTCCATTTAAAACATTTTTAAAAGAGAGAAGAAAAGAGAAATGATACTTAAAAACAAAGTCAAGACATAGACTGGGAAAATAATTTTATAACAGATAACTGACAAAGAATTGGTAACCTCAACATATAAAGAACACCGCTGGGGAAAAAAAAAAAGAACACTGCTGTATCAATAAGAAAATGATAATCAGCTTATTAAAAAAATAGCCAAAAGGTTTGAATAGGCAATTCATAGAGGAAGAAAAGCAAATGGGCGATAAACACATGAAATATGTTCAAAGATCAACTGCTTTTCTAATCAGGAAAATATAAATTAAATATCATTTTACAACGAAATATTTTAGACACAGCAGATTGGAAAAAATTTAAAGGGTATGACAATCTGAGTACATGAAGTCACCATGAGGCTCTGAAGCTATAAGAACCTTCAGAAGAGTAATTTGGAGAGCAGATTGACCAGACATAGCAAAGTTGATTATGTGTCTACCTAACAACCCAAGAGTCCATGTGCCCATATCCACCCTGGCACAACTCTCTTGCCTATGACCAAGAAAACATGTACATGTGCTTATTATAACACTCTAATTGTAGAAAAAAAAGGAAATAAATTTCACTTGCGTCAATTTAGGAATGGGTAAATAAATGGGCAACAATAGTGATTTTTTAGTGGACTCATATATGTATGAGAATGATGAACACCAGGATCTTGGGTATTTTTTAGGAAGAGAAGGTAAGGAGAAAGGATGAAGTCTTAGCTAAAGTAGAATTATTTCATTTCATTTCATTAGAATATAGTCACCAATGCCAATGCTAATGCCTGTTGTTTTGTGGTAAAGAGTATATAACTGTTCATTATTCTTTTTGTATGATTTTAATGTTCTGTAATAAAGTATTTTAAAACCAAGAAATCTTTATCCTTTTTTATTTATACCATGCCAAGAGAGAAGTGCAACCTTTTTGTCTTGTTTCCCACTAAAATAATTATTTTGGCATTGCTTAAATAGGGCTAAAACCACACGTTGGGTAGAACCCTTAAAAACTGTTAAATAGTCCTTTAAAATAATTCATTTAAGAAAATAAAGCTATGGGCTTTATTTTACTTTATCTTCATCTAAACGTTTGCCCTGGCATTTATAAGAGCCTAGAGTCTCATGAATGTATGAGTATAAAACACTAGCAGAGTTTCAGGCCTCGATTTGACATCTAGTTCAACATCCAAATGGGTTGAGTTTCCAACCAAACAGACCACAGACAAAAAAACGGATGGGGAAAAGTCTTGGGTAGGGTGTAGGGTGACCTAGTTGTTGAGACTTCTACTTTCCAAGGGAAAAATCCATTTTCGTATTGCCATCACAAGCAGTTCTAAGACAGTGCTATTATTTTAATATGACTTTTGAGCACTGTCTTGCTTTTATATTAATTTAAGAAACAATTCATTCAAATAGCCAGCACCCACTTGAAGAAAACAAGGAATCTTGTTTTCCCATGGAGATTCCTGGAGCCCCCATATTGGGTCTCAAGAGTCCTTGGGGTATGGGGCTTCATTATGTCTTCCCTGGATGGTCAGAGAGTATCACCCCTCCGCCCACATGCATAAAAATGTATGACCTAAGCAAACTTTGGCTTTGCAATATCAGGATCAAAGAACAAATGGCAGGACGCCTGGGTGGCTCAGTGGTTAAGCGTCTGCCTTTGGCTCAAGGCCTGACCCTGGAGTCCCCGGATCGAGTCCCACATCGGGCTCCCTTCCATGGAGCCTGCTTCTCCCTCTGCCTATGTCTCTGCCTCTCTCGCTCTGTCTCTTTCATGAATGGATAAATAAAATCTTTAAAAAACAAAAACAAAGAACAAAGAACAAATGGCTAGGCCCAGAGTCCTGGAGTCCCAGAAATATGTCTCTGCTTGCATTACTAGAGTTTCCCCCAGGAGCTCAAACCCCTTTACAGGCTTAGTTGGATTGTTGTGAAACATGAAATACACATTGGATTGGCAAGATAAGAAATATATCATGGGCTTTTCCTTCTTCTTCAGAATTAAAGCTCTAAGTTAGACAGGGAGAAGACAAATGCGACACGAGCTCTGAATTATTCTTTTTTATTTATATGCTTCAGCAGTTTGTGGTTGCCTTATCTCCTGGAGGTTGAAACTAATGAGAGGCTGAATAATTTCATGTAAGTCAAGAAAATGGAAATTGGATATGTTTGGAACAGTTGTTACATAAAATATGGTTGTTTTTATTGCTTTTAACTTTTGTTTGGTAGACTATCTTGTTAATTTAATAAAAAAATTTATGAAGGTGAATGAGTAATGTTTGTAAGTTTCTTTAAGCTCCTTGGATGAAAGGTACTATATAAAACCAAAGTATACTGTGTTGCATTATTATTTTATTTTATAAGCTCTGCAGCATAAAAAAGCTACAAATAAAATCTCTCAACGATTTCAGGAGGATGAACATTATCTTCCTAGTTCTGGGAATAGATCTTCAGGCTTTTGTGAAAGTGGCAACTCCTATTTTTTGTTGCTGTTCAAGTTTTTTATGCTCAGAGGCAGATATTGACAGGTGAGTTTTTTGTTGGCGTTGTGTGTGTGTGTGTGTGTGTGTGTGTGTGTGTATACTCAGATGGGAAATGGGTAGCACACAGGGTGAATCAGATTTTGATTAAATGTCAGTTTATGATCGATATTTATTTCTGGCTGCTAGTTGTGTATTGCCATTTGGAAATTGGCATACTGTTAAGAAAAATAGGCAAGTGTTTTTTTTTTGGTGCTTATTTTCAGGGTCCAGAAGCTGAAAAATTTGTGCCTTGTCATCTTGTGACATCACTGAAATTTATAAGTCCTGCTCCAGAATTAAATGATTCAACAAAGATGAACTGAATGCCTTTATGAAATTCTCACATCATGATCCCAAGCTGTGTTTGCTGAATTAGAAAGTTTAATACAAGTTTAATACTCTGCCAGCATGCAGGAGGTGAAGGAGGGAGGCAAAGCACTTTTGCATCAAAAGTTAAATAACTACGACAAACAATGATATATATCAGAAGGTGCCAAATGAGTAATATCCAAAGTAAAGGCTGTGTATTCATAGGCAGAAGTGGAGAAGCCGCCAAAGAATCAGGGATAAATGGGACAGCAGTCATCAGACAATAGGACAGTGGAGCTGAGAGCCTAGCTGGAACGGTGTATTTGGGGAGGGAATGGTGGGGGGGGGGAGGTGAAGTTGGACACTTAGCTTGATAATACAACACATTGAAATAATATCATAAATAGTTGTCTATTTTCTCCCTCAATTATAATTATCCTCAATTATTTATTTCCATTAAGCTCTTTCCCTCTTCAGTTGTTGTCCTTAATTTAAGTCTCTAAATATGAATATGCATGCTGCCCAGGAGGGAGACAAAAGCACAAAAGAACAGGTGGCGACAAGCAATGTTGGTTGATAATGATAATGTTTAAAATATTTTATTTTATTTGACATTGGATTTCTTCCTGACTCTTCTTCATCCAACAGGCTCATGACATTGTCAGCAGCCCTGAAACCCTTTATGAGCTTGTTATATCTCTAACTCTTTCCATCTTAATAGCTTGGCTTTGCTGTTAGTCGTCTTCAGAGTTTGATTTAAAACCAAATCAAACAGATGTAGAGAAATCAGAACCCTTGAATGCATTGCTGGTGAGAATGTAAATGGTGCAGCCACTGTGAAGAATAGTTTGATGGTTCCCCAAAATATTAAATACTGAGTTATCCTGGGATCCAGCAATTCCACTCCTGGGTATGTACCCAAGAGAGTTGAAAACGGAGCTTCAAACAAACACATGGATACAAGTGTTCAAAGTGGCATTATTTATAACAGGACAAAAATGGAAACAACCCAAATGTCCATCAAATGAGGAATGGATAAGCAAATTTTGGTCTATCCATACTATAAACTGTCATTCATGGGGGATCCCTAGGTGGCGCAGCAGTTGAGCGCCTGCCTTCAGCCCAGGGCTTGATCTTGGATTCCCAGGATCGAGTCCCACGTCAGGCTCCCGGCATGGAGCCTGCTTCTCCCTCTGCCATGTCTCTGCCTCTCTCTCTCTCTCTCTCTCTCTCTCTCTCTATGTCTATCATGAATAAATAAATAAAATCTTAAAAAAAAACCTGTCATTCAGCCATAAAAGGAATGACTGGCACTTGCTAGAACATGGATGAACCTTAAAAACATTATTCTGAACGAAAGAGCCAGCTACAAAGACCCCATATTGCATGATCCCATTTATATGAAGTGTCTAGGAAAGGCAAATCTCCAGAAACAGAAAGCAGACGAGTGATTGCCTGGGGCTAGTGGGCAGGGGATTTGGGAGAAATGGGAGTGACTGCTAAAAGATTGCCTGGGTGTGACGAAAATATTCTAAAATTAAATTGTGGTAACGGTTGCACCTATGAATATACTAAAAACCACTGACTTGTATACTTTGGGTGAATTGTATGTTATGTGATTTATAGCTCAATAAAAACATTTCAGAAATCAAACATAGTAGATTTTAAAATTTTTTTCTTGCTTTGTATTTTGGCTCTTCCTCTTTTTTTTTTTAATTTTAATGTTTATTTTTATTTATGATAGTCACACAGAGAGAGAGAGAGAGGCAGAGACACAGGCAGAGGGAGAAGCAGGGTCCATGCACCGGGAGCCCGACGTGGGATTCGATCCCGGGTCTCCAGGATCACGCCCTGGGCCAAAGGCAGGCACTAAACCGCTGCGCCACCCAGGGATCCCCTTGGCTCTTCCTCTTGATACTCTTGTTCTCCTGCTGGTAGCCATGCAATGGCTGTTATTGTATGAACATATTTTCTATAAATTCCATGGAACACATCTTTTCATTTTAGACACTTCTGGAACTTCTTTGATAAACTATCCCGAGGTTTGACTTTCCGTTTCTTTTTCTTTTTTAAAGATTTGTTTATTAGTCAAATTGTGGAAGGAGCCATGATGTCCTTCAACAGATGAATGGATAAAGAAGATGTGTTTTATATATATATATATATACATACATACATATGACACGGAATATTACCCAGCCATGAATACCTACCATTTACATTGACATAGATGGAACTAAAGGGTATTATGCTGAGTGAAATAAGTCAATCAGAGAAAGACAATTATTATATGGTTTCACTCATATGTGGAATATAAGAAATAGTGAAAGGGACCATAAGGGAAGGAAGGAAACTGAGTGGGGAAAAATTAAGTAGGAAGACAAACCACGAAAGACTCCTAACTCTGGGAAACAAAGGGTTGCAGAAGAGGAGGAGGGTGGGGGCATGGGGTAACTGGGTGATGGGCATTAAGGAGGGCACATGGTGAGATGAGCACTGAGTGTTATACTATATGTTGGCAAATTGAATTTGAATAAAATATTTAAAAAATAAAGATTTGTTTATTTATTTGAGAGAGAGAACACGTGCACGCACCTGTGCGAGAGCTGGGGGTGGGGCAGGGGGAGGAAGAGAGAATCCTAAGCAGAATCTGAGCTGAGCGTGGAACCTGACATCAGGCTTCATCTCACAACCTTGAGATCTTGACCTGAGCTGAAACCAAGAGCCTGATGCTCAATTAACTGAGTTATCCAGGCACTCCAAAGTTTGCCTGCTTTTCTGCATCAAGTGGTTTAAAAGGAAACAACTGTGCTTTTATCAATTCCTCTTTATGCTTGGAAATTGATACTGGCTTCTTACCAAATGTGGTATCAGGGAAATGACATAATTTTTATAACAGAAAACCCAATATTTCTGATATAAGCTGAGAATTTATTCTTTAAATGAGGTAAAACCATAAAAATATGTGTGTGTTTTTAAAACAAACTGACTAGAACGTACACTTCTGGAAAGTTTGAGCATCTTCCAGGTAGTCTCTTTTTGAGGTTTTGCATTGATGCCAAGATTGATGAAATCATTGCTTAAATGTTTCTGAAACTCTTATTTTGCTAAGTTTGCCTCCAAAAGCATGAAATGTGTCTTTTTTTTTTTAATTACCCTGAATGGCAATACATGTTTGTCCTTTAATGGTGATTTGATTTTTAGAAATAGTCAAGAGCAACCCATGTTTAATAAGTAGGTCAAAAGACCAATCTGGAAAATATCTTTTAATGTCAAAAATGAAATATGACTCTAGGGCAGTGAAACTTTTCTTTCCCGGTAACTCAAACTAAATCTGAAGGCACTTTAAAAATATGAGTTTCAAAAACTAATTTGAGTAGTGACAGTATTATTGGAATGAGCCCCTGGCTTCTCCCCAAACACAATGCCAGGGACTTTATACAGATTATTCCAATAAATCCTTCCAATAGTTCTGCAGAGTAAAAATGATCCCCACTTTACTGATAAAGAAACAAGGTCAAAGATCCTGAACCACATGCCCAAGTAAACCCAGCTGTCCTGAGGCAGAACTGGTTCTCAAATTTCCTGCCTTCTGATTCCCCATGGGGCCAACTGGGTAATAAATGGTCTCAACTTAGTTTTATTTTTTTAAAGATTTTTTAAAAATTTTTATTCATTCATGAAAGACACATAGAGACAAAGACATAGGCAGAGGGAGAAGCAGGCTCCCTGTGGGAAGCCCGATGTGGGACTCAATCCCAGGACCCTGGGATCATGACCTGAGCCAAAGGCAGGTGCTCAACCACTGAGTCACCCAGGTCCCCCCTTTTTAAAAGAGTTTATATATTCATTTGAGAGACAGAGAGAGCAGGCAAGCAGGGGGAGGGGCAGAAGGAGATGAGGAGAGAGAGAATCTCAAGTAGACTCCCGACTGAGCAAGGAGCCTGATCCTGACCTGAGCCGAAATCAAGAGCTGGAAGCTTAACTGACTGAGCCACCCAGGTATCCATGTTAGTTTTAAAAGTCACTTTGCTCTATTCTTGAAGTGGTTCACAATTTTTATTTCCTAATCCTACCTGCTATGTTTCCATGTCCAAGCTTAAATTAGGTCAAGTCTTCCCCAAAGATCTGGGGCTTTCTCCCCCTTTCTTATCTCCTCACTTGAGATATTGGACTACATATTAAGCTGAGGTAGGCAGAATTTGAATGCAATACCTTTCTCCTGCAATAGCACCGAAAACATCTCATTTATCCTGTGTCGAAATGATCACAAATTCAGAGTTGGTTGAGTCCAAATTAATGAAGGTTTGCCATGTTCCCTCTCTGAGCCCCTTGGAAGGCCCCCAAGGCCATGCATCATCTAATGTTGTGCTTTTCAGTTTATGAAATCCAAAAACGTAGCCTGACGGAGCAAAACCAAAGATGCAAGGAGGATAATGTTAAAATCTGTGACAACTTTGAAACCATGAATATAACTAGGGGAACTGTCCATCCATGGCGTGAGTATAGTAGAGTAAATGAATTAAGAGTTCAAAATTAATGAGGTCTATTCATTGAGTTGATTCCTGAAATCTGGAAGAATTCAAAGAGCATCTTCTTTTTATTGGCCCGTGGGCTGCCTGACCAGACAACCCTAGAGCGTTTGGAAAGCAGGTTAGGCTTAAAAATAGGCTAATACTCAAAAGCTTTTTAGCAGGGCCGCCCTGATGGTAGCTTAACCACCACTTGGCTGCAGAGTTGTGGGTTCCTGGAATTAGTGAAAGTAATAATAATAGCTCACACTTACATCGTACTACCTATGTGCCAAGTACTGTTCTAAGTTGACTTAACTTTCATAGCCGCTCAATAGGGGCCATTTATCACTATCCTCATGTTACTGATGAAGAGATCAAGGCATGAGTTTGTTAAGTGATTTGTCCAGGGCCACACGGAATTTAAATGTATCCTAAAGCATTACACGTAGCCACTCTTCCTGGTGGGAAGCAGCCTGGCAGAGAGAACAGGGCTAGCAGCTAAAGACAGTCTCATTTCCATGGGCCAGAAAGATTCTTGCCTGGCAGTGTATTCATGAGCTTATCTGAGGGGTGGAGAAGTGGAGGGAGGGTAGATCTTCAAACAAAGATGATGGGAAGAATTTGACCAAAAGGGATACTAACAAAAGTGATATAAGCAGGGGCTGAAATGCGTGCTTGCACAGCTGTGTTGCTTTCCTCTTGTTGGTCACGGCCATGAGAGTTACATGCTCTGGGGAGCTAGCTGGTCCAAGGAGGGTGAGATACACGTTGAACAGACTTTTGACCCAACCCCAGCTCAGCCCAGTCTACACCAGCCAACTCTTCTCCGGATGTCTGATGGAAACGAACCATTGTTGCTTTAAGCCACTCGATTTTGAGGTGGTTTGTTTTACAGTAAGAGTATGGCAATAACTGATGGGTTAGCCTTTTATTTTATTTTTAAGATTTTATTTATTTATTCATGAGAGACACACAGAGAGAGATAGAGACATAGGCAGAGAGAGAAGCAGGTTCCTTGTGGGGAGCTCAATGCAGTACTTGATCCCAGGACCCCGGGATCACAACCTGAGTCAAAGGTAGACGCTCAACCACTGAGCCATCAAGGTGGCCCATCTTTTTTTTTTAATTTTAGATACCATTTCCTTTCACCCATGAACACATGTATGTTCTCCTATGTTTAATAACAGCAAATACTCACAACCACCTTTCCTTCTACTACCAACTTTCTCCTTTAATTCAGCTTTATACCACCTCATTCATCTTGTTTTCCTTTCATGCCCTTCTGATACACATCTCTCCTCCCCCTGCTCTGGCATTCTGATTGACAACCACCTCTGTGACCCTGGCAATAACACAGAGGATCACTAGCCCTCTCTACTGTTATGCGTACTACGATCTTTTTAGTTAAAATAATCCAAACAAATGTATCCTGATGGAAAATGCAGAGGCCAGTTGGCAAAAGCCAATAACTCACTGATTTTCTTAGTCTATTTTATGAAGGGCTTCTACGGGACCATGCATGGTTTCCAAATCATCTTTTAATCAATTGCCACCTGTGCCTTCTCAGTAAATGTGCCCATAGCAGTCATTCACATTTTGGTGGAAACTTAAGTCACTGTTCTAGAAGTATTTATATTCAATTTATATTGAAAGATCTTCAAACACGCTCAGAAAAGCTGCCAAAAACAGTACAATGAAATCCCGAACACCCTTCACCCACATTCAGCAATTAACATTTGTCACATTTGTTTTATTATTGTCTCTCTGTTTCTTTTTCTCTAATTTTTACTGAATCATTTGAGAGTAAGTTGCAGACATCATGGCTCTTTACTCCTAAATTCTTCAGTATACATTTCCTAAGAACAAGGACATTCCCTTATAGAGTAACAGCTAGATTATCCAAATCAGAAAATCTCATGTTAACCTAATGCTATAATCTGATATATAATCTGTATTCAAATTTTGCCAATTGTCACAGTAATATCCTTTTTTATGGCCTTTTTCTTTTTCTTTGGATTCCCTGAATCCAATTCAGAATCACAGATTGCAAATAATTGTCACATCTCTCTAATCTCTCTTTTTTTAAAGTTTTATTTAAGTCATCTCTACATTCAAAGTGAAGTTCGAACTCACGACCCCAATATGAAGAGTTGCACACTCCTCCATCTGAGCCAGCCAGGAGCACCTAATCTCTTTTGATCTGGAACAGCTGCTTAGCCCTTTTTCAGCTTTCATAACATCAATGTTCTGAAATAGTACAGGCCAGTTATTTCCTGGAGTGTCTTTCAATTTAGTACTGCATGAGATTTCCTCATGCTTAGATTCAGGTTATGCATTTTTAGTAAGAATACTACATAAATGGCATTTATGTTTTAAATTCTATTTCTATTTGTGATGAAGACAATATGTAATGTAATTTTAAGACTATCAGGGACAGAGAAGTTAACTATTTTACCTATATTTGAAGCTAATATTATTTCTTTGTGAAGTATATTCATTGTGATCTAAAAGAATAGCATACTTTAACAAGAGCATATTGTAATTACTGTCATGCAGTAATTATGGGAAGGTTTTGGCTCAATATAAAAAACTTCCTAAGTTTTAGAGCCACCGAAAAATGTCTTCAATTTTATGAACTCCCTAGTCGTGAACAACAGTGCTGGGAAAGACAAGGAGGTCATTTAGGTATCAGATCAGAAGCGGACTAGATGACAACTCAGGTGCTTTCTGACCCTGATATGTGTTCCAGAAAGGTTGATATCTGCATTGGCTCCAGCTTTCTAGTTGCAAAGATATCACTCTTTGAATCAACTGGAAATTGTTTAGTGTATCTGGTCTACATATCAAATGAGAAGATGCTCAATTTCACTCAATTAAAGCAATGTAAATTAAAACTGTGCTGAGAAACCATCTTTTATCTATGAGATTGGCAAAAATCTAAAGGTTTAATAACAAACTGTGCTGGTGAGGGTGCGGGAAAATATTCATGTATCACGAGGATGTGGGGAAATATGTATTATGATAAGAACACAAATTGGTATACAACCTCTTTGGAATGTAGCAATGGCTATCAAAATTATAAATTTATCTCTGAAAACTATAAAACACTAATGAAAGAGATTGAAGATGATACAAAGAAATGGGAAGACGTTCCATGCTCATGGATTGGTAGAATAAATACCGTTAAAATGTCTATACTTCCCAAAGCAGTCTATACATGTAATGCAATCCCCATCAAAATACCACCAGCATTTTTCACAGAACAAACAATCCTAAAATTTGTATGGAACCACAAAAGACTCCAAATAGCCAAACCAACTTCGAAAAAGAAAAACAAAGCTGGAGGCATCACAATTCCAGACTTCAAGTTAGATTGCAAAGGTGTAGTGATCAAAACAGTATGGTACTGGCACAAAAATAGCCCCATGGATCAATGGGACAGAATAGAAAACCCAGAAATGGACCCACAGTTATACAGTCAATTAATCTTTGGCAAAACAGGAAAGAATGTCCAATGGGAAAAAGACCATCTCTTCAACAAATGGTATTGGGAAAACTGGACAGCTACATGCAGAAGAATGAAACTGGGTCATTTTCTTAAACCACACACAAAAATAAATTCAAAATGGATGGAAGACCTAAGTGTGAGACCTGAAACGATAAAAATCCTAGAAGAGAGCATAAGCAGTAACAGGTTACCAACTTCTTTCTAGCTATGTCTCCTGAGGCAAGGGAAACTAAAGCAAAAATTATTGGGACTTCATGAAAATAAAAAGCCTCTGCACAATGAAAGAAACAATCAACAAAGCTGAAAGGTAGCCTGTGGAATGGGAGGAGATATTTGCAAAGGACATATCTAATAAAGGGTTAGTATCTAAAATCTATAAAGCACTTATGCAACTCAACACCCAAAAGACAAATGATCCAATTAAAAAATGGACAGAAGACATGAACAGATATTTCTCCAAAGAAGACATCCAGATGGCCAACAGACACATGAAAAGATGCTCAACATCACTGATCTGCAGGGAAATGCAAATCAAAACCACAATGAGATATCATGTTACACCTGTCAGAATGGCTAAAATCAACAATACAAGAAACCGCAGGTGTTGGCGAGGAAGTGGAAAATGGGGACCCCTCTGGCACTGTTGGTTGCAGACTGGTGCAGCCACTCTGGAAAACAGCTTGGAGGTTCTTCAAAAAGTTCAAAATAGAGCTACCCTACCATTGAGCAATTGCGCTGCTAAGTATTTACCCAAATAAAAAAAAATGCTAATTCAAAAGGATACATGAACCCCAATGTTTATGGCAGCATTATCTACAATAGCCAAATAATGGAAATAGCCCAAGTGCCCATCAACTGATGAATGGTAAAGAAGATGTGGTATATATAGACAATGGAATATATGTGGTATATATAGACAATTGTCTATATTGGAATGGAATGTGATATATACAGACAATTGTTGCAAATGGCAAGATCTCATTCTTATACTCCAGTCAGAAAAAAGAATGAGATCTTGCCATTTGCAACAATGCGGATGGAGCTAGATAGAGAGTATTATGCTGAGCAAAATAAGTCAGTCAGAGAAAGACAAAAACCATATGATTTCACTTATATGTGGGATTTCAGAAACAAGCAAAGAGGAAAAAGAGGGAGAGAGAGAGAGAGAGAGGCAAAGCAAGAAACAGACTCTTAACTGTAGAGAACAAATGGGTGGCTACCAGAGAGGAGCTGGGGAGGGATGGGTGAAACAGGTGGTACGGATCAAGGAGGGCACTTGTTGTATGGAACAACACCGGGTGTTGTATGGAAGTGTTGAGTTGCTATATTACACACCCAAAACTAATATTACCCTGTATCTTAACTAACTGGAATTTAAATAAAAACTTTAAAAAATTATAAATTTATTTGCCCTTCAATGAGCAACTAAATGTCGGGGAATTTATTCCACAGATACTCTGGCATACTTGGAAAATGATACATACACAAGGATACTTAATGCAGCACCATTTGTAACTGCAAAGGATTCCAAAATAATGCACATCCATAGCCAATTGTTTAAATAAATGTTTACCTATCTACCCAATGGAATACCATGCAGATGTCATCAAAAGAGTGGCAAGGGGAAACTCTCCCAGTACTGATGCGGAAGGAACTCTAAGATATAGTAAGTGAAAAAAAATGCAACAATTTTTATAGGCAGAACAGTTTTTATACTACCCCGTCCTTTGTATAAAAGGAAGGAGACTACAAGTCTGTGTGTGTTTGCTTGTATGCCCACATACAAGCACAGATGTCTTGGCAGATGGGGGGCAAGGGTCAGCAGAGACTTTCACTGTGTATCTTTTTGTATTTCCAGGCTTTTCAATCACAGAAATACCTTACCTATTCGAAACATAAATTTAAAAATAAATGAACAGAGAGTGGCAAGACAAACAAAAACGAATATATTTCCCTTCCTGTCCACCTGGAGTTATAAACTCCAGAGGCAACTTTCTAAAATTTAAGACTTGTCCTTTGTTACATGGGAGAACATGAGGCCCGGGTATCAAAAGGCATTTTTAGAAGTGAGTAAGTGAGAAAGAGATCTATAGAGAGAATGACTAAATTTGTTTTCTTCCAGAAAACCAAATCCCCATGTATTTGTATGATACATGTGTGGTAGAGCTGACCCTGTTGGTGCTCTGTGTAAATTCCCTCGGATCCCTGTTATGTTTTCTGTGAACTCCCCCTCCCCCGACTTCTGAGAGCTCTGCTTATAATGGCCTGCACCTGTGACACTTGTTGGGCTGTTAAAGCTACTTTGGGCTGTTAAAGCTATCTTGCCCACCTGCAAAGAGAGCAAGAAATGCTTGGGTATTTATTTGCCCTGGGGAAGCCTTGACCAGTTGACTACTCAGTGCAGTAGTAGGAAGTCCTAGCTCCTTGCCTTTGGTCCAAACAAACTTGGAGGTATAATTTATGTTCCAGAGTCCTTCACAAGATCAACCTGAGGCTGGGACCTTGCTTGAATTCACACTTATTTGGCTTCTTTCCCTTCCATGCCCCACCTCTCCCACCCCCTTTCTGGTTTCTCCCAGGAGGACTTCATTTCATAAATCATCTGTACAGGAGTCCATGTCCTGGGATCCCTTTCTAGAGAACATGGCCCAAAGCATACGGTTTATTAGATTTGGAATAGCTATAACATGACACCAAAATTTGATTGTTCCTAATATATAGATTTGAGAGATTGGGGTATCATTATTATAAGTTCCAATCCCACCTCTCGAACATTACGAACACTCCAGATTATACCTCATTATGCAATTATTTTATGAAGCATAATAATTTCAATACCTTGCTTCTGTGAGCAAATGGGTTTTACCACATGCCTAATCATATTACCAATTCAGTTAATGTCGAAGTCCTGCCCCTAGGGTACAGTATTTTAAAAGACTGTAAATGGAATTTACAATGTTTCAGGTAAACTAATACGAGGTAAAAAATGAAAAAAACCCTCCCATATCATCTTGGGTTATCTGCTACCCTCCTGAAGCATGAGATTTGATTTGATTTCCTTTATTATTAGTTTTGCCTGCCTACCTAAAGGTGTCATTAAAGTTCAAAGGAGAATGCAGCTAATTTAGCAACTGCACATTTGTATTCCTCCCCCTATGAACTCATTTTCTCAACTCTAGCACATCTTTACTCTTACAAAAGGACTAGTTTCCTGAGCAAAATTTTCTATAGCCACTTCACCATAAATATCACTTTGGCATCTGGAATTGTCCTACAGGTAAGGGCTTTGATCAAATGTTTGATCGTATTAAAAAGCATCCACAGTACAGCAAAAGTCAGAGAGAACATTCTTGCCGTTTGTGGGCTCCCAGTCTGGGACAGAGGAATTAACGTCTACATCAGAGATCAGCAAATCATACAGGCCAAATGTAACCTACTGCTTATTTTGTCACCACCCTGTGAGCTCAGGACAGCTTGTAGATTTTTAAATCATTGAGAAAAAAAATAAGAATATTATTTTGTGACACAAAAATTATATGAGACTCAGATTTCAGTGCCCATAAATAAAGTTTTATTGGAACACTGCCTTACTTACTCGCTTATATATTGTTTATGGCGGCTTTCAGTTGAGTGGTTGCGACAGTGACAGACTGGCCCTCTGCGGTAGGCAAAATAATGCCCCTTCCCCAGCTATATCCCTGGGACCTGTGAATATGTGACCTGAGATGGCAAAGGGGACTTGGCAGATATAGTTAAGTTTACGGACCTTGAGATGAGGAGATCATCCTGGATTATCCAGCTAGGTCCAGTCTAATCATAGGAGCTCTGAAAAGCCGAGAACGTTCTCCAGCTGGAGTCCAAGAGAGGTGACAGAGAGATCAAGGTATGGGAAGGATTTGACATGCTGTTACTGGTTTGAAGATGTAGGGGACAGCAGGCCAAGGAAGGAGTTTCTCCACTAGCTTTCTGAGAGTTCAATTTGATAGGAGAAAATGAATTTGAACCACAGGCCAGTTTTTTCTTGGCCTGATCCTACATTTGGTTATCCAGCCAAGCTACCTCTTTCCCTGCCATAAAGCACAATTATGGTCTCTCATTATTCAGTTGGCACTACTAACAGATGTAACTGAGGGGAAAAAAATGTATGTTCTATCCGTTTATGTATAGGCACCACTTTAAACACAGAATATTAATTTGTTTACTTATTTATCATCCATTTTCTCCTACGGAAACGTATTCTTCTTTGGTAAGGGACTTTGTCTTGTTCATCATTCCCATTCTAGAACTGCACCTGACACAAAGGAAGTGCTTGGAAAATATCTGTAGGGAAAACAGACTGCAGCCGTTTGGATAAATACTACAAAATGTTGTCAGATATGTATGGACATAGAAGTCAGGCAGAAAATGTCTTCTGCTCGTTTAGATCCTGCTGGTCAAAGAAGTCAATATCTAGCTCAGATATTTTCAAATCCCACTGATTAGGATGGTAAGGGTTTGGGGGATGAGAAAGGTGGTAATAGAAGTTTAAAATAGAAATATGTAACGAGGTTCCCATTCTATTCTCAGAACATTTAAGGTTGGGTATCTAAACTTTAGGATGAAGATAAACCTTTGAACCTGAATCACAACACGTATGATCCAGACTGTTTTTCAAAATAAAAATTTGAAGCCAGTCTTTACAATCCTTTTCATAGCAGCCAGTATGTGTTAAGGCAGAAGTAATTATTATAATGATTGATTTTAATTTAGCACAATTCTGTCTTTAATAAATGAAACCTTTTCTCTCTTAAAGAAATCTAAAATATCTTGGAGTGGTTGTCAAGAGAGGAGAGAGCTAAGCTTTGCAAGAAGAAAAAAGGAAGAGAGCGAGCGAAAGCATGATGTTCTTATGGGGAATTCTGAAGAGTATTAAAATTGACTAATTCATTAGAAGAGTCTTTTGTGAGCTTATTACAAGTTCTTCATTATTACAGGTCTTCCAAAAGAGCTTAAAGGGCTTTTGAATGCAAAATGAACACTGCATCTTGCTTTGATGTTTCCCAAATATCTGACGTTTTGAAAATAGAGTAAGTAGATTAAAAAAATCCATACATATTTTCAGTTTTCCCGGTGATTTTAAATGTTGTTCTATAAGATTCAGATAGTTCAACAATTTTTTGTTGTTATTCCACTTGGTTCCATAACATCTTTAGCTCATACACAAAATATGTGTATTAGCATATACAAACATACTTTATTAACTCCTTACATACTCCAAGTTTACAATGCAATTCAATCCTTCAGGGATATTAGCACCCATCACGATCTCCTCATTTTTTGATGGGGCCATGGTTCAGTATAAAACCATGTAGATGCCAAAAAAAAAAAAAATCCTCTTTTTCCTCATTCTGTGGTTGCCGTTGGGCCAGCTCCCTGGGTATCTGATGCATTTAAGGCTATTTGAAACCCCATTTTGAGTGGAAATCTTGCATCTCCTCTTAAAAAAGGTTTCAATTTATATGCTCCCCAAATATTCATCCTCCATCTGGTAACTGTTAAGAAAAATTATAAAAGAGTGAGAGACAAGGGGAAAAGGCAGATGTCATAGCCTTTGAATATCAAATGGAGAAGAAGACTCACCCAAGAGTGGTCTAGGGGAATGTACCTTGTTTGCTCACTTGACCATTCATTAAAAGTCAAAGACTTTGTGAAGTTATGTAAGAACTTAAAGAATTTTGTCCTCTAGAGATTCAAATAATTTCTGTTCAGTAGAAAAGATAACCCCAGGGGTTATAGGTTTTTTTTTTCCCTGTAGAAAAGTTTTGTATCTAACCCAGCTATGTCATCCTTTATTAAACTACCTATCCGTATCGAGCTCCTGACATGCTCTTCTATACTCAATATCCTACTGGTTACCACATTCATTAATGAGTTGAATAAAATCTTTGGCTTACATACCTTTTGTATGTGCTCAAGAATCATGATTTCACCTTTTCTGGAAATTATACCTTAGTGCCAGTAGCAAGTAGGTTCCAAATGACCCCTATAAGAAAGCAGATCAGAGAGAACTGTAATACAATAAATAAATAAATAAGAAAAATTACTGAGGTAAGGAAAAAAAATACCTTCAATCTTTGAAGAGAAAAAAATAAATAAATCAGTCACCATGGGAACCAACACGGTAATGCATCTTCCTCAGCCCTGGTTCTGTTCCCTTTATTAGGAAAAGGAAAGGATTGGGTTCAAAAATCCCTAGGATCCTTTAGCTGATATATACTCTTCATTTCCTTTTTGCTCATTAAAAAAAAAAAAAACTGATCCCTCATTTTCCTGAAGCATGACTCTTACCTCCTTGCCTATCCCCCTTTTCAAAGGTCACCTGAGTCATGTTTCAGGCTTGAGTGAGCATTTGGTTATTACCAGATTCTTATCACCAGTGTCAGTCAAGTAAGGATAAGCCATGTCCCATCCCCTCAAGGAAGTCTTGGCCTCAGAGAGAGAGAAGGCAAAGGAAACAAGTGAACACAGGTCAATGAAGGACAGAGGGATAGTCTGGAAGGATCTACTAAGATTTGTCTACAAGTAGGAGTACTTCAGTCTATACTGAAAAAAGAGGTGAAGGGGTTCCACCTCGAGAAGAGTTGCACCTCAAGAAATAAAGACAGCAGGCTGAAGTCCAGTTGGATTTTTTTAATAATAAGTTTATTTTTTATTGGTGTTCAATTTACCAACATACAGAATAACACCCAGTGCTCATCCCGTCAAGTGCCCCCCTCAGTGCCCGTCACCCATTCACCCCCACCCCCCGCCCTCCTCCCCTTCCACCACCCCTAGTTCGTTTCCCAGAGTTAGGAGTCTTTATGTTCTGTCTCCCTTTCTGATATTTCCCACACATTTCTTCCCCCTTCCCTTATATTCCCTTTCACTATTATTTATATTCCCCAAATGAATGAGAACATACACTGTTTGTCCTTCTCCGATTGACTTACTTCACTCAGCATAATACCCTCCAGTTCCATCCACGTTGAAGCAAATGGTGGGTATTTGTCGTTTCTAATGGCTGAGGAATATTCCATTGTATACATAGACCACAGCTTCTTTATCCATTCATCTTTCGATGGACACCGAGGCTCCTTCCACAGTTTGGCTATTGTGGACATTGCTGCTAGAAACATCGGGGTGCAGGTGTCCCCACGTTTCATTACATCTGAATCTTTGGGGTAAATCCCCAGCAGTGCAATTGCTGGGTCGTAGGGCAGGTCTATTTTTAACTCTTTGAGGAACCTCCACACAGTTTTCCAGAGTGGCTGCACCAGTTCACATTCCCACCAACAGGGCAAGAGGGTTCCCCTTTCTCCGCATCCTCTCCAACATTTGTGGTTTCCTGCCTTGTTAATTTTCCCCATTCTCACTGGTGTGAGGTGGTATCTCATTGTGGTTTTGATTTGTATTTCCCTGATGGCAAGTGATGCGGACCATTTTCTCATGTGCATGTTGGCCATGTCTATGTCTTCCTCTGTGAGATTTCTCTTCATGTCTTTTGCCCGTTTCATGATTGGATTGTTTGTTTCTTTGGTGTTGAGTTTAATAAGTTCTTTATAGATCTTGGAAACTAGCCCTTTATCTGATAGGTCATTTGCAAATATCTTCTCCCATTCTGTAGGTTGTCTTTTAGTTTTGTTGACTGTATCCTTTGCTGTGCAAAAGCTTCTTATCTCGATGAAGTCCCAATAGTTCATTTTTGCTTTTGTTTCTTTTGCCTTCGTGGATGTATCTTGAAAGAAGTTACTGTGGCTGAGTTCAAAAAGGGTGTTGCCTGTGTTCTTCTCTAGGATTTTGATGGACTCTTGTCTCACATTTAGATCTTTCATCCATTTTGAGTTTATCTTTGTGTATGGTGAAAGAGAGTGGTCTAGTTTCATTCTTCTGCATGTGGATGTCCAATTTTCCCAGCACCATTTATTGAAGAGACTGTCTTTCTTCCAATGGATAGTCTTTCCTCCTTTAAAGAATATTAGTTGACCATAAAGTTCAGGGTCCACTTCTGGGTTCTCCATTCTGTTCCATTGATCTATGTGTCTGTTTTTGTGCCAGTACCGCACTGTCTTGATGACCACAGCTTTGTAGTACAACCTGAAATCTGGCATTGTGATGCCCCCGGCTATGGTTTTATTTTTTTAAATTCCCTTCGCTATTCGGGGTCTTTTCTGATTCCCCACAAATCTTAAAATAATTTGTTCTAACTCTCTGAAGAAAGTCCATGGTATTTTGATAGGGATTGCATTAAACGTGTAAATTGCCCTGGGTCACATTGACATTTTCACAATATTAATTCTGCCAATCCATGAGCATGGAATATTTTTCCATCTCTTTGTGTCTTCCTCAATTTCTTTCAGAAGTGTTCTATAGTTTTTAGGGTATAGATCCTTTACCTCTTTGGTTAGGTTTATTTCTAGGTATCTTATGCTTTTGGGTGCAATTGTAAATGGGATTGACTCCTTGATTTCTCTTTCTTCAGTCTCATTGTTAGTGTATAGAAATGCCACTGATTTCTGGGCATTGATTTTGTATCCTGCCATGCTACCAAATTGCTGTATGAGTTCTAGCAATCTTGGGGTGGAGGCTTTTGGGTTTTCTCTGTAGAATATTATGTCATCGGCGAAGAGGGAGAGTTTGACTTCTTCTTTGCCAATTTGAATGCCTTTAATGTCTTTTTGTTGTCTGATTGCTGAGGCTAGGACCTCCAGTACTATGTTGAATAGTAGTGGTGAGAGTGGACATCCCTGTCTTGTTCCTGATCTTAGGGGAAAGGCTCCCAGTGCTTCCCCATTGCGAATGATATTTGCTGTGGGCTTTTCGTAGATGGCTTTTAAGATGTCGAGGAAAGTTCCCTCTATCCCTACACTCTGAAGAGTTTTGATCAGGAATGGATGCTGTATTTTGTCAAATGCTTTCTCTGCATCTAATGAGAGGATCATATGGTTCTTGGTTTTTTCTCTTGCTGATATAATGAATCACATTGATTGTTTTATGGGTGTTGAACCAGCCTTGTGTCCCGGGGATAAATCCTACTTGGTCATGGTGAATAATTTTCTTAATGTTGTTGGATCCTATTGGCTAGTATCTTGTTGAGAATTTTTGCATCCATGATCATCAGGGATATTGGTCTGTAATTCTCCTTTTTGGTGGGGTCTTTGTCTGGTTTTGGAATTAAGGTGATGCTGGCCTCATAGAACGGATTTGGAAGTACTCCATCCCTTTATATCTTTCCAAACAGCTTTAGTAGAATAGGTATGGTTTCTTCTTTAAACATTTGATAGAATTCCCCTGGGAAGCCATCTGGCCCTGGACTCTTGTGTCTTGGGAGGTTTTTGATGACTGCTTCAATTTCCTCCCTGGTTATTGGCCTGTTCAGGTTTTCTATTTCTTCCTGTTCCAGTTTTGGTAGTTTGTGGCTTTCCAGGAATGCATCCATTTCTTCTAGATTGCCTAATTTATTGGCGTATAGCTGTTCATAATATGCTTTTAAAATCGTTTGTATTTCCTTGGTGTTGGTAGTGATCTCTCCTTTCTCATTCATGATTTTATTAATTTGAGTCTTCTCTCTCTTCTTTTTAATAAGGCTGGCTAATGGTTTATCTATCTTATTAATTCTTTCAAAGAACCAACTCTTGGTTCTGTTGATCTGTTCCACAGTTCTTCTGGTCTCGATTTCGTTGAGTTCTGCTCGAATCTTAATTAACTCCCTTCTTCTCCTGGGTGTAGGATCTATTTGCTGTTTCTTCTCTAGCTCCTTTAGGTGTAAGGTTAGTTTTGTATTTGAGTTCTTTCCAGTTTTTGAATGGATGCTTGTATTGCGATGTATTTCCCCCTTAGGACTGCTTTTGCTGCATCCCAAAGATTTTGAACGGTTGTGTCTTCATTCTCATTAGTTTCCATGAATCTTTTTAATTCTTCCTTAATTTCCTGGTTGACCTTTCATCTTTTAGCAGGATGGTCCTTAACCTCCACGTGTTTGAGGTCCTTCCAAACTTCTTGTTGTGATTTAGTTCTAATTTCAAGGCATTATGGTCTGAGACTATGCAGGGGACGATCCCAATCTTTTGGTATCGGTTCAGACCCGATTTGTGACCCAGTATGTGGTCTATTCTGGAGAAAGCTCCATGTGCACTTGAGAAGAATGTGTATTCAGTTGCGTTTGGATGTAAAGTTCTGTAGATATCTGTGAAATCCATCTGGTCCAGTGTATCATTTAAAGCTCTCGTTTCTTTGGAGATGTTTTGCTTAGAAGACCTATCGAGTATAGAAAGAGCTAGATTGAAGTCACCAAGTATAAGTGTGTTATTATCTAAGTATTTCTTCACTTTGGTTATTAATTGGTTTAAATATTTGGCAGCTCCCACATTCGGGGCATATATATTGAGGATTGTTAAGTCCTCTTGTTGGATAGATCCTTTAAGTATGATATAGTGTCCCTCTTCATCTCTCACTACAGTCTTCGGGGTAAATTTTAGTTTATCTGATATAAGGATGGCTACCCCTGCTTTCTTTTCAGGACCATTTGAATGGCAAATGGTTCTCCAACCTTTTATTTTCAGGCTGTAGGTGTCCTTCTGTCTAAAATGAGTCTGTTGTAGACAGCAAATAGATGGGTCCTGCTTTTTTATCCAGTCAGACACCCTGCGCCTTTTGATGGGGTCATTAAGCCCGTTCACGTTCAGAGTTACTATTGAAAGATATGAGTTTAGTGTCATCATGATATCTATTCAGTCCTTGTTTTTGTGGATTGTTCCACTGAACTTCTTCTTAAAGGGGAATTTTAAGAGTCCCCCTCAAAATTTCTTGCAGAGCTGGTTTGGAGGTCACATATTCTTTTAGTTCCTGCCTGTCTTGGAAGCTCTTTATCTCTCCTTCTATTCTGAATGAGAGCCTTGCTGGATAAAGTATTCTTGGTTGCATGTTCTTCTCATTTAGGACCCTGAATATATCCTGCCAGCCCTTTCTGGCCTGCCAGGTCTCTGTGGAGAGGTCTGCTGTTACCCTAATACTCCTCCCCATAAAAGTCAGGGATTTCTTGTCTCTTGCTGCTTTAAGGATCTGCTCTTTATCTTTGGAATTTGCAAGCTTAACTATTAGATGTCGAGGTGTTGAACGGTTTTTATTGATTTTAGGGAGGGATCTCTCTATTTCCTGGATCTGAATGCCTATTTCCCTTCCCAGATTAGGAAAGTTTTCAGCTAGGATTTGTTCAAATACATATTCTGGCCCTCTGGCCCTTTCGGAGCCCTCGGGAACCCCAATTAAACGTAGGTTTTTCTTCCTCAGGCTGTCGTTTATTTCCCTTAATCTATCCTCATGGTATTTTAATTGTTTGTCTCTTTTTTCCTCAGTTTCCCTCTTTACCATCAACTTGTCTTCTATGTCACTCACTAGTACTTCCACCTCGTTAACCCTCGTTGTTAGGACTTCTAGTTTGGATTGCATCTCATTCGATTTATTTTTAATTTCTGCCTGATTAGATCTAAATTCTGCAGTCATGAAGTCTCTTGAGTCCTTTATGCTTTTTACTAGAGCCACCAGTAGCTGTATAATAGTGTTTCTGAACTGGCTTTCTGACATTGAATTGTAATCCAGATTTTGTAACTCTGTGGGAGAGAGGACTGTTTCTGATTCTTTCTTTTGAGGTGAGGTTTTCCTTCTAGTCATTTTGCTCAGTGCAGAGTGGCCAAAAACAAGTTGTATTGGGAAAAGGAGAAAAAGAGAGGAGAGAAAGAAAGGAAGAAAAAAGAAAAAAGGAAGAAAAAGAAAGAAAAAGAGAAAGAAAAAGAAAGGAAATAAAAGGGTGGGGGAAGCAAACAAATCAAAAAGCAAAAAAAAAAAAAAAAAAAAAAAAACCACGGGGGAGTATCTTCTGATTCTGTGTTCTTTAAGTCCCTTGACTTCCCCTGGAACTTGTCCGTCTAGCTGGTCTTCTGGGGGAGGGGCCTGTTGTGCTGATTTTCAGGTGTTAGCACTTGGGGGAGCTGCTCTGCCCCCGGCCTGGTGCAGGGCTCAGTGGGGGTTGTTTACCCCGTGAGGCCGCAGGAGGAACAACTCCAGTGGTTGCTGCAGCTCTGGAAACCTGGATTCAGCCCCCGCAGTAACTCCGGAGCTCTCCGTCTGCAGGGCCTGGAGGCTCCGGGGCGGGGCCGCTGATCTGCTCAGCTCGGGGCAGGAGCGTCCTTGCTGTCCTGGGCCCTCCCGGCCTCTGCCTGTCCCGGGGGGAGGCGGGATCCTGGGCTGTGTCCCGGCGCCCTGCGCTCCGGAGCCTGCGCTGTTGGATTCGCGCTCCCGGGCCGCAGCCCCCTCCGCGGAGCCGCCCCCGAGCCCCCCGAGCTGCTCCCGCCCCGCAGCCCCCTCCGCGGAGCCGCCGCCCGAGCCCCTCCGAGCTGCTCCGGGTCCCGCCGTGCGCGCTGCAGCCCTTAGGGAGCTCGGCGCACTCTCCCGGGGCGCAGGTGTCTGTTAGTGTCCCCGGGAACCCAAGGGCATCCTCGCCCTCCTGGGGTCCTGCTCCAACTCCCTGCGGGCCCCTTTCCGCCCGGGAAGGTTGGTGCAGCTCCTGCTTCTCCGGGACGGGGCTCTCCTGTCCTGGGGACACTCGCCCCGGCCTCAGCCCGGCTCCTCGCGGGGCCCCTCCCCCTTGGAGGCCTTTTGTTTCTTTATTTCTTTTTTCCCCCCGTCTTCCTACCTTGATAGAAGCGCGAACTCTTCTCACTGTAGCGTTCCAGCTGGTCTTTCTTTAAATCTCAGGCCGAATTCGTAGATTTTCAGGATGATTTGAAGGTTATCTAGGTAATTTGGTGGGGACAGGTGATTTGGGGACCCTACTCTTTGCCCCTCCCCTCTCTCCAGTTGGATTTTTAATTATTTTTCTAAGAAATGAGTAGAGAACCTATGGATGAGATACCCTTCCTTTAAAAATTAGGTTAGACTCTGGGAAATGAACAAGGGATGGTGGAAAGGGAGGTGGGCAGGGGGTGGGGGTGACTGGGTGATGGGCACTGAGGGGGGCGCTTGATGGGATGAGCACTGGGTGTTATGCTGTATGTTGGTAAATTGAACTCCAATAAAAATTTTTTTAAAATAAATAAATAAAAATTAGGTTAGAGCTCTTAAACCTTATAACATGTGTTCATTTAGCAAACATTTTCTGAGAGGATCAAATTTGTGTTAATGTCTTTTTAAATTTATTTTTGGTAGGAATCTCTATACCTAACTGGCACTTGAACCCATGACCCCAAGATCAAGAATCACACGCTTTTCTGACTGAGCCAGCCAGGTGCCCACAACTTGTGATATTTTTAACTTTTTCAATTAGTGAAGAGCAATAACACATTCTCAAATGAAGTAGCCTTTAAAAAAAAAAGGATTTTATTTATTTATTTGTGAGAGACACACAGAGAGAGGCAGAGACATAGGCAGAGGGAGAAGCAGGCTCCCTGTGGGGAGCCTGATGCGGGATTCGATTCTAGGACCCTGGGACCAGGATCTGAGCCAAAGGCAGACGCTCAACCACTGAGCCACCCAGGAGCCCCCCTGAATGGAGTTGTCTTCTGTGCTAACCTTTGGCCTTCTCTACAGTCGTGGGGGGTAGGGATTGGAAACAAAGCCTCAGGGGACCTACCAGTGGGACAGCAGCTTTGGAAAGGAGACAAAAGCCAAGTGTGTGACATAAAGGGAACAGAAAGCTTGGGAATCCAGTCCGGGGCAAGAAATGTCCCCTTGGGACACAAGTAACTAGAGCCCACATATTAATGGTATATCACTGAGCTGGCCCCTCTGCCATACACACCGCTCCAGTTGCCCATGAGTGACTTCCTCTTCCTACTGCCTTGAATTTCATTTTAACAAAACCATCTGCTCATTTGTTCTGATGTAAACGTACACAAGCTAGGGAATAAAGAAAACCACCAAATAGAAATCTCCCCTGCCACCTCACAGAAGTAACACTCTGTGTTGAGTGATAGAGGCCCTCTTGATAGAGGCCCTCCTTCTGTGTGTATTTTTCTTTTTACACACCTGTATTAGTTTGCCATAACAAAGTATCAGAAACTGGATGGCTTTGACAACAGAAATGTATTTCTTCATAGTTCTAGATGCTAGAAAACAAAAATCAAGGTGCCAACAGAGTTGGTTGTTTTTGAAGTGCTGTGAGGGAGACTCTGTTCCAGAACCCTCCACTTGGCTTGTAGATGGCTGTCTTCTCCCCTTGTCTCTTCACATTGTCTTCCTTCTATGTGTATCTGTGTTCGGATCTCCCCTTTTTATAAAAACACCAGTCATATTGGATTAGGGTCCACCCTCATTATTTCATTTAAACTCAATTACCTCGGGAATGTGAACTGGTACAGCCACTCTGGAAAACTGTGTGGAGGTTCCTCAAAGAGTTAAAAATAGACCTGCCCTACGACCCAGCAATTGCACTGCTGGGGATTTACCCCAAAGATACAGATGCAGTGAAACGGCAGGACACCTGCACCCCGATGTTTCTAGCAGCAATGTCCACAATAGCCAAACTGTGGAAGGAGCCTCGGTGTCCGTCAAAAGATGAATGGATAAAGAAGCTGTGGTCTATGTATACAATGGAATATTCCTCAGCCATTAGAAATGACAAATACCCACCATTTGCTTCAATGTGGATGGAACTGAAGGTATTATGCTGAGTGAAGTAAGTCAATCGGAGAAGGACAAACATTGTATGTTCTCATTCATTTGGGGAATATAAATAATAGTGAAAGGGAATATAAGGGAAGGGAGAAGAAATGTGTGGGAAATATCAGAGAGGGTGACAGAACATGAGAGACTCCTAACTGGGAAACAAACAACGGGTAATGAAAGGGGAGATGGGCAGGGGGATGAGGTGACTGGGTGACTGAGGTGGGCACTGGACGGGATGAGCACTGGGTGTTATGCTATATGTTGGCAAATCAAACTCCAATAAAAAAATATACAAAAATAAATAAAGTAAACTCAATTACCTCTGTAAATACCCCATGCCCAAATAAGGTCACATTCTGAGGTACTGGGGGTTGGGATGTCAACATATCTTTTTTGGAAGACACAATTTAATCCATAACAATACCTGACATATTGACTGAGCAGGTTATTCTCTGTTTGCATCTCATTTCCCACCTTCTCGGTCTTGCTCTATGTCCAGAGGCTGACCTGCATGGATGGCATCAATGGCTGCTCTTCCTCTGGTTTCCAGTTGGGTTGAGCCAATAGAAGGCATTGACTGAAGAACAGAGGGCAGAAGGAGGACAAGAGTTGGTATTTATTTACTCAATTTCTCCCCTTTTTGTCATATCTATGGATAGTAAGGGTTTCCTACTTGTCCTAGTGCCTAGAAACCTCATCTCTTTTTGATCTTCTTAACCCTATTCCCCCTCCCTGCCTCACTCCCTGCCCCACAAGTAGTCTGTTTATTAAACACTTCCCAGTTAAAACCTTTGGGGTGGCACAAATTTCCTGTGTGAGATCTAATACTTAGACATTCAACACATTTTATATCACTGGCATACTATTTATTAAGAAAAAATGCCTAAAAGTTTGGAAATAAGGCAAAGGAGGGGAGGCACGTCATCTCAGTGTTGTACTGGGAGAATTGTGTAATAGAATTATTTAATTCTCTAAGAAAATGTCTCTGTGCTTGGCTTCACTTTTTACTATTTGATTAAAGCCCAGACACTGTGAAGTTGTAGTCAACTTGTAGATTATTTCTGTCTGGTACAAAAGATAACCTGAAGGTTATGGTTTTATGGCCTTATGAGTTATTTAAGCAGATTTGTACCTTATGTAGTGCTTATTCTAATGTTCTTTATTCATGCCTGTGGATACCCAGTTCACTAATTGCTCTTTGAACCAGCTTTACAATCTCGCCAATGCCCTCACTAATGAATCAAATGAATCTTTGTTACATGTTCCGTCTATATTTATGAGTTTAAATTTTAAGTGTTCGAATATTATGCTTTGACATACTTCACAGTTTTGCATTGATTTTTTGCACCTTACATGTCATCAACTAATTTCACTCTACTCCGTAGGTGTTGAAGATTTAGGTTACTTGTAGTCTTTAGCTATTACAAATAAGCATTGCTGACGATATTCACTCTTTTTGAGAGAAAGAGAGAGAGAGAGAGAACTATAGGGGGAAGAGGCAGAAGAGAAGGAGAGAATCTTAAGCAGGCTCCACACCCATTGCAGAGCCTGATGTGGGGCTCGATCTCATAACCCTGAGATCATGTCTGGAGCCCAACCAAGAGTCAGGTGCTTAACTGACTTAGCCACCCAGGCACTTCTGATGATATTCACTTCCGACTGTAATTCACATGTAGGCAAATGTTTGTGGGAAGGGGAATGGTATAAAGTTTGTATTTGGGCAGCCCAGGTGGCTCAGCGGTTTAGCTCCGCCTTCACCCCAGGGCCTGATCCTGGAGAACTCGGATTGAGTCCCACGTCGGGCTCCCTGCGTGGAGCCTGCTTCTTCCTCTGCCTGTGTCTCTGCCTCTCTCTCTCTCTCTCTCTCTCTGTGTGTGTGTGTGTGTGTCTCTCTTATGAATAAATAAATAAAATCTTTAAAAAAAAGTTTGTGTTTGGCCTTCATCCTGCATATTCAAGATAATCCTGCTCTCCCTTCCTTTCCTGTCCTACCTTCATCCCATCTTACCCCATTACAGGCACCAGGGTGCCCTTCTGGGACTTACAGTCAGTTTGGGGCATGACCTGAGCGCACTCCTTGCTAACAATAGCATCTGACATGCATTGAGTCCTTACTTTATACAAACACTGTACTAAGTGTCTGATCTGCACTATCAAGGTCCTCATGAGTATCAGTCAGCGAGGCCCTATTATTAATCCCCTTTTCTCTGTGTGAGGAGGCTAAGTTGGGGTTTATTTATTTTTTATTTTTTAAAGATGTATTTATTTATTTGACAGAGAGAGAGCATACAAGCAATGGGGGGGGGGGGGGCGCAGCAGTAGAGGGAGAGGGAGAAGCAGGCTCCCGGCTGAACAGGAAACCTGTGGGACTCTATCCCAGGACCCTAAGATCATGACCTGAGCCAAAGGCAGACACTTAACTGCCTGAGCCACACAGGAGAGCCCCTAAGTTGGGATTTAAACCCAGCTCTGACCATAAAGTCCATGCTCTTAAGCACTAAGGTGGGAATTGACTGCATAGATATTAGATATCTGGGCGGATGAATAAATGAATGGTCAAAGCCCTCCTGAAAGGGCCAGAGTAGCTGAGTCTCACCAGCTGGGTACAATGCTGGTTGGGGCTGACTTGTCAGCCTTCTTCCTTGTCCCTTCTAGGTTAGGGGTTGCTAAGCTTTTCTACAGGGCTAGACAGTAACTATTTTAGGCTTTGCAGGTCAAAGAGAGTGTCTTTCACATATTTTTTTTTAAACCCTTCAAAAATGTGAAAACCATTCTCTCCTGGGCCATACAAAAACAGGCTATTAGCCAGATTTTGCCCACAGGTTTTAGTTTATAGACCCCTGTTCCAGGTCACTGATTCTCCCTGTAGATTTGTCTAATCTGTTACATCCAACCCCTGCATTCTTAATTTTGGTTATTGTATTTTCTTTTTTTAGCTCTATTGAATTTTTTAGTGTAGTTTAGAATTTTTATTTCATTTGTTTCAATATTTGCAGTTCTCTGCCAAATTCTTAATTTTGTTCCTTATCTCCTTGGGCATAAGGAGGATCATTCTTTTCTTTTCTTTTTAAAAGATTTATTTATTTATTTGAGAGAGAGAGAGCGAGAGAGAGAGCTAGAAGGAGAGAGAGAGAGAGAACACGCATGCCCACACACTGGGGGAAGGAGCAGATTGAGAGGGAGAGAGACTCTCAAGCAGACTTAGTGCTGAGCACAGAGACCAGGACTCTGACTTCACAACCTGAGCTGAAACCAAGAGTCAGATGCTTAACCAACTAAGCCACCCAGGTACCCCAGAATGAACTATTATTTTAAAGCCTGTGTCTCATAATTTTAGTATCTATAGCCTGTGTGAGTCTGTTTCTATTTTCTGTAATTTCTGCTGGCTTTAATTTATGGCATCTTTTCTTCTTATGTGTCTCATTATTTCTTGTCAAATCCTGGATATTGTATTTGCAAAGCTGTTTGCAGAAACAATTTGATGTATAGCTGTTCTCCTCCAAAGAAGATATATGTTTACTTCAGGAAGGAATCTGGGCATGCCAGGCGTTTGGGATGCCCAGAAGCACTAGCACACCAGAATTTACTTATTCTGTGTTTGGTGATTAAGGTGATTCCAGGCTACAGCTGTTGGGAGAATGTGCTTCTGGTTGTAGGATGCAGCCCGTTGGGGTAAACACCCGTCTTCCCGTATATCGTTGACAGGTTCCTCAGTTTGGCAAGGCTGTGAAAAGTTCTGTTCAGCTTTTCAGCTTTCCTATTAGAATTAGTATAAGTGCCCAGGGGAAAAACAGCTCCCTGGGTCTCTTCCTTCTCCTAGATCTTGGGAAGGTAGATCAAGGGACCTCCCTTGAGCCTTCACACAGACTTTTTTATTTCACCCACCTTCTCTAGTTGTCCCAAAGTCATGCGTGCACGCCAAATTCCCTAGTCCACCATTTCAGAATCCAGAGATAAAATCTCTATGCATATGAATTTGGTCTTGTTATGGAAAGAGAAACTTGAGAAGAGGCTTATACTATCCTTCAAAAATTCCAAAGAAGATGGATCAAGCAAACAAACAAGCAAAAACATACTAACACATACCTACTAATTTGTTCTAAATTTCCTCTGCAGCATATTTTTATATATAATGGTGAAATCCTTGATCATCAAAATCATTTCTAGGTAATTATTAATTATCTGTGATACTCTAAAATCAACAAAAATTAACTGTATATTTTGAGATTATGAATAAAGCCTAGGTTTATCAGCGAACAGGTTTCTGTATGGACATGAAATTTCCTTTCTCCATGGTAAACATCCAGAGGTGAGATGGCTCAGTCTCATAGGAAGGGTATGTTAAATCTTACAAGGAGCATACTGAGCCATTTTCCAGAGTAACTATATTATTCTGAATTGCGACCAGCAAATTGTGAGACTTCCAGTTGCTCCTCATCCTTACCAGCACTTGGCATTGTCATTATTATTAAAAATGTTATCCATTAGGGGCACCTGGGTGGCTCAGACCATGGAGCATTAAGCTCTTGATCTCAGCTAAGGTCTTGGTCTCAGGGTTGTTGAGTCGAATCCTCATTGGGATCTATGCTGGGCATGGAGCCTACTTAAAATAAAATGTTATCCATTATAATAGGGATGTAGTGGTATTTTGCTGTGGTTTTTTTTCAAGATTTTTTTTAAAAATTTACTTATTTGACAGAAAGAGAGAGAGGAAGCAGAAGCAGGGGGAGAGGGAAAAGCAGGCTGAAATTAGTATAGCCACTCCAGATCTCTTAGGATTACTATTTGTATGGTATATATTTTTTCCGTCCTTTTACTTTCAAAGTATTTGTGGGTTTTTTTTTAAGATTTTATTTATTTATTTGACAGAGAGAGAGAGCAAGAGAGCACAAGTAGGCAGAGCAGCAGGCACAGGGAGAGGGAGAAGCAGGCCTCCTGCCGAGAAGGGAGCCCAATGTGGGGATTGATCCCAGGACCCTGGGATCATAACTCAAGTCAAAGGTAGATGCTTAACCACTGAGCCATCCAGGTGCTCCTATTTGGTTTTGAGACTATTGTGTGTCTCTCATAGACACCATAGAGTCAGATCATGTTTTCTTATCCACTCTGCCAATCTCTGCCTTTTGATTTAGGGTGTTTCCAGGGAACTGCAGCAAAAAAAAAAAAAAAAACAGATAAAGGCAATTATTGGGATGAGCCTTGGGGGAGCTCCAAACCTCTTCTGCCCCCTGTGGCCATTAGGTTGCTAGTTTTCACAGCTACTTTTGTTGTGAGATTCCTGGATTTCAAGGCTTCCAAGGAGACTGGAAGAGGAAGATGTTATGAGGCAAGTACCACAAAGCTCCCATTCTTGCTGAGATTCCACTCTTTTTCTTGAATAAACATTCTGTGAATTGTTGCAAGCCTTCACTTAGTTTCCAGAGTTCTGAAAAAGTTGATTTTGACAATTTTTGTTAGCATTCTCATTGTTCTTATTGGGGAGAATTTTTGCGGATATTTTTGTGCCACCATTCCCACGGACGTCACTCCTCTGAATCTGCTTTCATATCTAACAATCTATGAAGGAAAATCTATTAAGTGTTTATTTTTTACAGGATTAGAAAGTGCATATCTATATATTTTCTGGTACTTGAAAAATAAAACTGAAAACACCTTAATGAGCACGCATATTTAGAAGATACAAAGAAATAAGGAACAGAGAATAAATTTTATATAATTTGGAAAGATAAGGAGTAATTTGCAACAGAGAAGCAAAGCAACTCAGATTTTAATTTTAATTCCACAGTTTACAGAATTCAACAAATTAATGAACCCAAACTCAAAACTCCCTGAACATTTTCCTCTAGCACCTGGATCTTGCTAGTATACTATATTAATTTTCTATTGCTGCCATAATAATAACCATAAGCCTCATGGTTAAAAACAACACTATTTCTTTGCTCACCATTCTGTGTGTTAGAGCTCTAGGCAGACTCAGTACTTTCTCGTTCTGGGCCTCTTAAGACTGAAATGAAGGTGTTGGCCAGGCTATATTTGTCTTTGGAAGCCCTGAAGAATATTTCTCTTTCAAGCCCATTGAAATTATTGCTGGAATTCAGTTCTTTGCAGTTGTCGAACTGCTGGCTGTCATCAGGGGCTGATTTCTGCTTCTAGAGACTACCTGCATTCCTTGGCTTATGCCCCCTTTTGCCCGTCTTTAGAGCTAGCGACAGTGAGTTGACTTCTTCTCGTGCCTTGAGTCTGATGTCCTCTTTTGTTGCCAACCAGAAAAAAAAAGTCTGTTTAAAGAGACTCACATGGTTAGAATTGGGACCACTGGGATAATCTCCCTATTTTAGGGTCAGTTGTGCTATGTAACATAATGTAAGTCGGGGGGAAGGCTGTTTTTATGGTACCCACAGGACCTGGATTAGGGCATACAATCTTGAGGGAGTCATCCTTAAAATTCTGCCTATGTGAAAGCCAGTTTGCAAAATGATCGGCCTGACTGCAAGTTTGAAGGCAAGGTAGAGTCCTGCACAAAGAAAACTTTTCCCTACATTTTGACTTTGGAAAGTTGCAAACATACAAAAAATTTGAAAGAATAGCGTAATGTACACACACATATATAACCAATAAGATTCAAGAGCTGTTAAAATTTTGCCATGTTTGCTTTCTGTATCTGCTTTCAAGTATGATGCTATGATAGTCCTTAATATTTGAACATGCATCTCCCAAGAATAAGGACATTTTCTTATATCACCACAGTGCCATTATCACACCTAAGAAAATTAACGATAATTTTCTTATAACTGCTATGTAGTTCATAATCAAAATTCCCCAATTGTCCAAATATATTTTATGTGACTGTTTTTTTTGAAAAGTGATTTAAAGTTGATGAAATGTATTTGTCATATCTCCTTTGTGTCTCAACATTTATTTATTTATTTATTTATTTTTAAAGATTTTATTTATTTATTCATGAGAGAGGCAGAGACACAGGCAGAGAGAGAAGCAGGCTCCATGCAGGGAGCCCGACATGGGACTCGATCCCGGGACTCCAGGACCACGCCCTGGGCCGAAGGCAGATGCTTAATCAATGAGCCATCCAGTGATCCCCTCGACATCTTTTTAATTTGCACTCATAGACTTTGAAGAGACAAGATCAATTTGTCATCTTGTCGAATGTCCCACATCATCCTGAATTTGACTGTTTCCTTGCGGTATCACTTAACTTGTTCTCCTGGCCCCTATATTCCACGTGAAAGGTTGAAAGGCAACACTATTTCATAGGTTATGCTGTTTCCTTCATATTGTATCAGACTAGGTGTATGTAATGTCAGACTTCCCCAGCCTTAGTGCTGTTGAATTTGATTCCTGAGTTAGTGACAACCACCAGATTTCTCCACTGCAAAGGTATGCATTCCCCTTTATAGCAGGTGAATTATTTGTGAGGTGACAATTTGGCACCACGCAACTCTTCTGTTCACCAACAACCTGACAGCTGACCATTTTGCCACACATTCATAATCCCTTCTTGAATCAGTTGTGCCACTAGGATTTACACATTGGTGATTCTTTACTTCTATCATCCTTCTACACTTATCAATTGTAATTTTTCTGTAAAGAAGAGGCTTCTCTCTTCAATTAGAGTAGAGGAAAAACTTATTTTTTCTAATTACAAATCACCAGAGAAAAAGTTGATATAGAAATCATCTGCAATGCTGGCAAAGGAGTGGTTTTTCTTTCTCTTCCTTTTCTTTTTAATTATCAATATAAACTTAAGTATTTTATTCATTTTGGGGCACCTGGGTGGCTCAGTCAGTTATTTCAGCTCAGGTCATGATCTCAGGGTTGTAAGAGTGAGCCCTACATCAGGCTCCATGCCCATCTTAGGATTCTCTCTCCTCTCTCTGCTCATCCCTTCCTTCTTCCTCTCTAAAAAAGAATAATAAAAAACGAATTTTATTTGTCTTGTGTATAATTATGTTTGTTATCATCATTATCATTATTTGATACTCAAATTGCTCAAATTGGACAGTGGGAACCCTTCAATGTAATGCCAAGATTCTTTTGAAATGACTCCATTAATCTTGGAGATTTCTTTGGTTTTGTTTTGCTTTCTGAAACAAGATAATTCAGGCTCATCTTGAACTTTTCCTGCAGAGATCTGGAATCAGCTCTCTCTGAAAACCCTTGATTGCTTTTAAGGGAATGCAATTCAAAAGCCAACATAAGTGCTAAATGTTCTCATTGCTATTGGGGGAAGGGGCGTGGATTCTATACCAAGGGTCAGAAAACACAACAAACTCTGGCCCTTAAGCTACTGCTTGCTTTTGTAAATAAATTTTTTTTTTTGTAAATAAATTTTTATTGGAATACCATCATGCTCGTTTGTTTACATATTGTCTGTGGCTGCTTTCACACAATAACAGCTGAGTCAAACAGTTGCAGCAAGATGAAGTGGCCTGCAAAGCCTAAATTGTCTACTATCCAGCCATTTCAGCCATACAAGAAAAATTTGCCAATTCTGGTGTAAACATCTAGGAATTATATATTATAATAACATTCCATGTTTCTGTTTTTCATTCAAATTGGAACTCAAGTGTTTTTCTTGACTTCTTTGATTTTATTTTTGTATCTCTATTTTCTTAACTGAAAGTCTTGTTTTTTTCATAACATGGACATAGTTACATGTTTTACTTTACTCTATAATACATAAAAATAGCTCCAAAATTGCAATGTCAATATTACTTCTAAAAATAAAACGACTGAGGAGAGCTTAAGGTTTCTTTGTAGTGTTTTATGCCTTTATAATATATTCCACCAAGAATGTACACAGTACTGTGCACAGGCCACTTAAAATAAGGCTTTTCCCTGTGGGTTCGTTTGTTTCACTCTATTTTTAATTTTGGAGTTTGCCTTAACATTCCTTTTTATATTGATATTATCTGAAAATATGGGGTGCCTGAGTGGCTCAGTGGGTTAAGCCTCTGACTCTTGGTTTCAGCTCAGGTCATGATCTCAGGGTGGTGAAACTGATCCCTGCATTGGTTTCCTGCTCAGCACACAGTCGGCTTGTCCCTCCCTTACTGCCCCCACCCCCAGCACTTGAGTGCATGTGCTGTCTATCTCTCAAATAAAGTCTTAAAAAAATTATGAAGACATGTAAAACACAATCCTAATGGAGGATGTTAACAGGCATATTAGAAACTAATAAATTAAGGCTATAAAATCCAAGAAAGAATATAGAATTGGCAATACCATTAGCAATTTTGAGAAAACTCCCCAATTCATGTTATAAAGTCAATATAATCTTGGTACCAATAATGAAGAAAAAACATAGGAAAAATATAGGCTGATCACTCTTACAAAGGCTGCTACCCAAACCCCTAACTACAAAAGGAAAATTAGCAGACCAAATCTACTAGTATGTGTGCATGTGAGATAGGTACTTGATGGAGAGATCGATGGATAGACAGATGGGCACACCGAAGGCAGGTTTAACCTGGAAGTTGAGACAGTAGACTGGGAAGCCAGAATGCCTAAGTTTGAATCTCAGCTTCACATATTGCTATCTATATAAACCTGGGCAAGTCATTTAATGTTTCCGTGCCTTAGTTTATCTGTGAAATGAGGTTAATGATAGCACCTACCTCCTAGGGTTGTTGTGGGCCATTGATCAGTTAGTATAGGTAAGATACTCTATGTAAGAGTGTTATATAAGTGTTAACCTGCTATTATTGTTTTTTTTTTTTTTTCTGGCTGGAGGACATCTTGTCTCTAGAGTGGTTATAGTTCAGGGATTCTACTCAGAGTTAGCCAGACTTGAGGTTAGGGGCACCAGCAGTATCTGAGAGACATGATGATTGGTTAACAGGACTGACTGGAGGGGCGCCTGGGTGGCTCAGCAGTTGAGCATCTGCTTTCGGCTCAGGTTGTGATCCCCTGTCCTGGGATCGAGTCCCACATCGGGCTCCCTGCATGGAGCCTGCTTCTCCCCCTGCCTCTGTCTCTGCCTCTCTCTCCGTGTCTCTCATGAATCAATATATAAAATATTAAAAAAAAAAAAAAAACAGGACTGATTTGAATCCCAAAATGATGGGATGGCCTAGAAAGTTCCAACTGAAAGAGTCCTCAAAGAGCTGCCCTCCACCCCCCACCTCCCACCCCGCCCCGGAGTTGGGATGACGCCTGATCAGCGGGTTCGCTTAGGGCCTCGGGGGTGAGGGGAGCCGGAGAGTGAGGCTGAGCCCTGGGCTTGCATTGTTCAGAAAAGGGAAATCTGTTTTAAAAGATTTTATTTGTTTATTCATGAGAGACAAGGAGAGAGAGACAGAGACATAGGCAGAGGGTGAAGCAGGCTCCTCGCAGGGAGCCGGATGCGGAACTCGATCCCGGGACTCCATCCAGGGACTCGATCCAGGGACTCGATCCAGGGACTCGATCCAGGGACTCTGGGATCACGCCCTGAGCCGAGGGCAGAGTCTCAACCACTGAGCCACCCAGGCGTCCCAGAAAAGGGAAATCTGATAATGCAGCTTGCTCCTGGACTCCGACTGCAGCCTGAGGCCTGGCCTTACCCCAGCCCACCCCCGCCCCCAGGTAGGCAGCAGCACTTCCTCCCAATCATGCGGCTCGAGAGACGTCCCTTCCCCCATAGTTGCACAAACAGGAACTGCTTCTCAGTATTCTACTCTTGACATCCACATCAGACCCTCTAGATTGCAGCGGCCAGCCCACAGGGGCCTCACCCAGTTTCCAGAGTTCTCTGCATTTGGCAGACGTCTTAGCAGCAGAATGATAGAAAGCCAACTGGAATAACTTATGCAAAAGAGGATTTGTGGCAAGGACACTGTGGGTAGCTTCTAGAATCAAGGGATTTGCTAAGCACACAGGGTCACGTAAGCAAAATCGGGACAGCCCCAGGAACCTCAAAGGATGGAAAGAAGTTCCTCAGGATCTGTGTGCTGTCTCTTCCCCTGTGACATTTTCTCAGATCAATTTAGGCCCAGAGGCTGAGACCAAGGCCCTGGAAGCTTCCAGCCTCCTATCTACTCAATTTCACGGGCCCATAGGAAAGTGGGAAAGTGGTCTCTCTCTTTTGTGCTAATTAAAATTACTCTGGTGGACACAGGCCTGTCTTAGGTCACAAGCTCATCCCCGAGTCCCACCACTGTGACCAGGGATCAGGCCACTTTAGGCAGGCGCCACCTCTAACCAATCACCGTGGCCGAGGAGGTGACGTCTGTGAAAAGATGGCAACTCCCCTTTGACCCTCGGGTTAAAGGAGCATCTCCCCGAAGAAAGCAGAGTCTTCAACCCGGAAGAAAGGAGGGGAGTTTGATATAAAAAAAATAATAAATTAATAAATAAATAGATAACCTTACCGTCTCATTAAAGACAAAAATCGAACCTGTGAGACCTTATACAAAGTGACATGACTTCCAGTCATTGAGATGAATATTCATAATGCTGCAAGTCCAGACTTAACCCACGTGTGAGAAAATGTGTCCACCTAAGTGATTTTTCTAGCTAACAGAACTTTATCTTTTTAAGTGCTAAAACTTGTTTCTTCAGCTCATTTTCTCTAGTCTCTCTAAAATATGGCCCAAACAACTTTCCCTTCTTTTATAAAAAGAGCATCCTGAATAAAATTTCACCACGACTTGTCACCACGTGATGTTATTGAACATCAATGATGTTCTCCTGGATCACTGACGCAGGTAGAGCTGTCTGCCTCTATGCCAAGGGCAGTGGACTATGCATTTTGATTTCTTGTTTCACTTTTAAGTTTCTGTCTCATGTTCTGAGATGTTTTTTTCCCACTACTGTCACTGGTACCTGTCCCTACTATCTTTCCCCCTTAAGCATTCCTCCCACCCCCCTTGCTTATTTGCTAATTCTAATCTACCATGGATTAGGAAACCAGATGACCACGAATGTTACAATATTGTGTAAAATATTTGCAAATTCAGAAGCTAGAATTTACTGCCGTATGAAGAAATGGTCTCTGAGTGAAAGCCGGGGAACTTGTCTATGAATAAATTATGAAAACTCTAACACTTATTCAGGTATTTCTCCACACCTGTCATTTTTTTTCCGATGTTCATCTGTCTCTGCTCAGAGATGCATTCTAGATGGTTGTGTTACCAAAAGTACGATTTTACTTTTTATTTTTTTATTTTTTATTCAAAAGTACGATTTTATAAGAACTGAGGTATTTCCTTACTTCTTTTCTCCATAGTATCTCCTTGCTAGATTTTTTTTTAATGCTCTCTGCATTTAAAAACATCTATTTATCTGTGAGTCCTCACTCGGCTAACTATTTTAGGCCATTTCCAAGAAGTCAGAACCTGGGCCTCCTGTCCCCCACCCCTCCATTAAATCAGTAAATGAATACACAGGGGACAAATAGCATTAAAATTTGCACTGACCCAGCAGCTTCCAGTCACGGGAATAGAAAATTATAGAGACAACTTTTTCTATAGATAAATCCCTATTAAACACTGTGATTTCAAAATTAATGCTGGGCAGTGCTGAATTCTGGAAACCGATAAAATATTTCCTTGTGGGAAAGAAAGCTTGCAACAAAAATTGACAGGGAATTGAGAAGAGATCTGAATTCAAATACACAGATCCTGTTTTTACCATAGATAATAAAAATAGAAGAAAAAGAAAAAAAAAAAACCCAGCCCACTTCTCTGCTACTAAATGAGAGTAGATTGAAATGATTATGGCCTGCATGTCCCAGATATGAAGACCCACTCTGGGAACTTCATCTCCAAAAATAGCAAGTCTGGCTCTGTCTATACCAGTCTAAACAACAGTTCGATGGCTTGATTCAGGGGAAAATAAAACTGATTGTATGACGAAGTTAAGTAGATATTACAGTTACTTTTGGCTGCATAATAAACCACCCAAAAACTTGTAGCTTAAATCAGCAGCATTTATCTTGCTCAGAAATCTGCAATCTGAACAGGGTTCAGCAGGGACAGCTCATGACCGCCCTGTTCCATGATAGTGGAGGGGACTCGAAAGCCAGCTCCACTCGCCATTGGCAAGGGATGCTCCAAGGCTGGGATCTGGAACACTCCAAGGCTCTACTCACAAATCTGGATGTTGATGCTGGAAGGGCTCAAACAGCTGGAGACCAGGACACCTCAGGCAGTCTCTCTGGGTCTCCATGTGGGCTCTCTAGCACGGTGGCCTCCAGGTAGCCAGACACCTGACATGATGGCACTGGGATCCCAAGGCAGGGATCCCAAGAGCAAGAGCCTGGCAGAAGCTGTATTACCCTTGATAACTCAGCCTCAGCAGTCACTCAACTGTCACTTTGTCTGCATTCTGTTGGTGAGAAGTAAGTCACCATAGGCCAGCTCATGTTCAAGGGGAGGAAATTGTGGCTATAGTATACAAGAATTTGTGAGTATTTTAGAACATCACGGTTGGTGACCCTGTCTGCCCAAGGAAGGCCCAACAGATTTGCTACATCAGGCTTCTTAATGTGGCAACTCCAGACCTAATTCCCTTCCCTCCTAATTATTCTAGCCAGTGAGCAACTCTTCCTGGCATCTGCTCAAAGGCATCAAGTTTCATGAGTCTGCTGACTTATTTTTGGATGAATTTGAGACAGAGGAAGAGAAGAAACAGAAGGGGTGCCTGGGCTTAGTGTTTACCCCTTTCCAGAGGCCTGGCAGTGAGGAAGCTTTGCTGAGAACAAGGTGAGCGCACACATGTTTGGGTTTCGTCAGAACAAGATTCTCAGAGCCAATGCCTACACAGGAGCTGCCATGGTGAGAACTTCAGAGAACCCAGCCTGAGCAAGAGATTGAGAGAGCTTAGGTTTACAAATGCTCCAGAGTCACCAAACAGTCCCTTCATAGTCTTTTACATTTGGGAGGTAGGGATTCTTTTATTTTTTTATTTTTATTTATTTATTTATGATAGTCACACAGAGAGAGAGAGAGAGAGAGGCAGAGACACAGGCAGAGGGAGAAGCAGGCTCCCTGCACTGGGAGCCCGACGTGGGACTCGATCCCGGGTCTCCAGGATCGCGCCCTGGGCCAAAGGCAGGCGCCAAACCGCTGCGCCACCCAGGGATCCCGAGGTAGGGGTTCTTAAACATAAGAGCAATCAGCAATTGCACTACTAAGGGTTTTGTTTTGTTTTGTTTTGTTTTTTTAAACTTCTATTTGGGGCACCTGGGTGGCTTAGTCAGCTAAGCATCTGCCTTCGGCTTGGGTCATGATCCCAGGGTCCTGGGATTGAGTCCCACGTCAGGCTCTCTGCTCAGCAGTGAGCTTGCTTCTCGCTGTCTCTGCCTGCTGCTAAAAAATAAAATAAATAAATAAATAAAAAGATTTTATTTATTTGACAGAGAGCAAGTGAACAGAAGCAGGGAGGAGCTACAGAGGGAGAATGAGAAGCAAGCTCCCCACTGAGCAGAAAGCCCAACTCAGGGCTCGATCCCAGGGCCTTGGGATCATGACCCAAGCCGAAGGCAGGTGCCCAATAAACTGAGCCACCCAGGCACCCCACACTACTAGGTGTTTATCCAAAGGATACAAACAGTGATTCAAAGGGGCACATGCACCCAATATTTATAGCGGCAACGTCCACAGTAGCCAAACGATGGAAAGAGCCCAGATGTCCATCAACAGATGACTGGAGATAATATATATATATATATATATATATATATATATATATATATATATATATATAATGGAATATTAGCCATCAAAAACAATGAAATCTTGCCATTTGCAATGACATGGGTGGAGTAAGAAAGTATTATGCTAAGCAAAATAAGTCAGAGACAGACAACTATCATATGATCTCATTCATATGTGGAATTTAAGAAACAAAACAGATGACCATAGGGGAAGGGAAGGAAAAATAAAATAAGATGAAAACAGGGAGGCAAACCATAAAAGACTCTTAACTTTAGGGGAACAAACAGGGTCACTGCAGGGGAGGTGGGTGGAGGGATGGGGTAACTGAGTGATGGGCATTAAAGAAGACACTTGATGGAATGAGTACTGGGTGTTGTATGCAACTGATGAATCACTAAATTCTACCTCTGAAACTAATAAAAAAAATAAGAGCAATCATAATAAATGCTTTGGAGTTGTAAATTACTTTGGACCTTATAAAGAATATCCACATAATCCTCTCAATTTCTACTCTGTATGGCAAAACTTCTGATTATTTCTTCTCTACCAAAAGGCAGGGGACGACACTATTAACTTCATCTTCAAGGAGGAAATTGGATCAGTCTTTGAAAAGATGGCATCTTATGTTAGGGGAGGCTTGGGTAGCTGCTTGCAGTGGTGGTTTCTGCTGATCAGGGTGATTTTTTCTGGAAGCTCTCTCTCATACTCAAGCTGGAAGGAATTACTCCTTTCTCTTCTCTCATAGCACAATGATCACATCTTTATTTCACGTTTATTCTCTTGTGGGTGCCATTTTGGATAGCTCTTCTCATATCCCTACCATATTCCCTAAACTCACCACACAATTGTGAACTTTTGAGCATTGTGAACCGTTTTGATCCATTTTTACTCCTTGAAGCACTTACATGCTACCTCACACGTATATGTTTGTTGAGGAGTGAATGTATAAGTGAGTCAGTGAAGGATCATGAAAATGTAGTATATGGAAACTTCAATATAAAAAAATGTGAAGTCTTATGAAAATCACACTCATAAACATGAAGGATGTCTCTTTTAACTAGAAAAGACAAAGAAAAAAATGTAAAAGCACATAATCTCGTTTATGCATGCTATGAAGAAGTATTTCAATATCACTATCCATCCATTTTGATAAACACGTGCTTGGTGTATCTTAGTGGGCCTACATCAATATTTGCATCATTATCATCAAAAGAGAATAGACTTAATATTTTATAGCAATTTTATGACCCTATCATTTGAAAATTGCATAGATATTATGAGAGACTCATTGTTTTAATAAGCTAGATTTATGGAAGATATTTCCAGGATCAAATGAAGAGGAGCCTCATCGTACTTTTGTTGTAAATGACTTTTCATATTGCCAAGTCAGTTATTATGGTTCTGAGACACTGAACCCAGAAAATTCATTTCAGAGTCAGGAATACTCGATCTGTAAGATGTGAAGGGAATGGATGCCTTTACATTGAATTATTATCAAAACCAAAGATAGACAACCTATTAGTTTTGGAGGGAAGAAGACTCAAAAGCCAACGAGATGAGACCAATTATTCACCTCATGGGCAAGGAACTGATTGTCCATGTAAATAAGCAAACCATGGGTTCCATGACAAGGACAGTGCCACTCACTCCATGAGGAGACTATAAGACTGTTTGGCTTGTCCAGGTAAGGGGGCAGAGTGCATGCTGGCATAGCCTGGAGCAGGAAGAGGGTAGGCTTCCATGCACCTGGGTCAAAGTGATGGCCATTCTATCTCAGAGACCGGCTCACTCAACTACCAGGCAACAAGAAGGATCCTACTGGCTATAATGGACAAATGTTTCTGCCCCCAAGGTAAGCAACCCCAGGAGAAAAGGAGAGGGCGAAGCAGATGTTGTTCCTCTTCATCCTTGTGAGAAGGGCCCTGAGTAAACAGAGAGGGGAAACTGGGAAGATCTGAGTTGATCTGAGTGGATTCAGAAATCTGATGGATTTGAATGTTTTTGCTCCACAAGTAATTAGCACTAGCCTATGTCCCCCCAAAGGAAGAAACAAGGTCCATTATGGGAATGAATGAAGCTCATGCTCCAGACCCTCCAACTTCACTAGTATTCCAGAACGACTTCTTTCCCTCCCTGGTGGCTTGAGGGTCCTCAGAGACATCACCTGCACCCAATGAACTTTCTCCCTGTCACCTCAGGCTACCTGTCTTCTCATGGCTTGCAGGCTGACCCCTGCCAAGCCAAGCCCCAAGTCACTTCTCCTGGTACCCAATTTCTTGCTTTTCTAACTGGGTTGGAGCTGCATCTTCCCATGAAAGGTGGGGAGAAGGCCAGTGTCTCCCCAAGGTGTCTTTGTTTTGGGGCACGAGGCAGAGCCCACCATCTGTACACCCTCAGGCTCTTCCTGAATCCCTAGAGGCAGTGGCCCATCATGTCGATCAGTCTGTCCACTTTTTCTTTGAAACCCAGATCGAGTCTTTGGGAGGAGGCAGTTCTGTCTTGAGACAGCATAAGGGACACTGCTTGGGCTTACAGACAATGAATGTCTTCTCCCCACAAGTCCCTTGCCTCAGGCTGCACCCTGGATCCTCCTCCCCGACCTCTCTCAGCGTGAACTCCTAATCCATCTATTACTGTCTGAGACATTACGGGGTGCTTGGTAGACTGCTGTTTTAGGGTGTCTTACCCCTAGGGGGAGGGGGCAGATCTCAGCAACCACTAGCACCAAAAGGTCTTTTGTACCCACTCAGAACAGACCATTCCAAGTGGACAAGTGGCATGAGCTGGGCAGGACCACACCAGCATGCCAGACAGGAGAGGGCCCAAGAAGAAAGATATCAGGGCCTGAGAAAGCAAGAAGGAATCCCATTGCAAGCAGTCCATCCATCCCATGCCTGGGCAGACCAACAGACACCACAGAAGGACAAGATCCAGGGGACAGATAACACAGGCAGTGGCCAGATGCAGATATGACAGGGTGGGCAAGGTAGTCCCAAATTTAGTGATTTACCTGCAAGGCCTCTTTCCTCGGGGCTAGGGTAGTGTTGTTGAAGGGGCATGGCACCTGCCTTTGTTCAAGATTCCCCCACCATAGGGCTTGGGACAAGGACTTGGTTGCAGGTAGTTTATTTGGAAGGTGACCCCAAGAATAAGAGTGAGGGAGTGAGGAGAGTGAGACAGGGAAAGAGAAAAAGCCAAAGGAAGGGTGCTTTGTTGAGCTGGTTACTGCTGTGGACTCATTCTCACTGGGAGCCCATTGATGGATCAGAGAGACTGAGCCTCGGAAACGTCCTTCCAGAGGACAAGAGGTGAGACCGTTTATCCATGGACTCCGATCTCCCTCTGGTTGGTGGGTACCCCTGGGGCTTTGCCTCCTCTAAATTTCTGGATGTTTTATGGGCTTAGACAAGTTCACTAAGCTTTGGTAAAAAGCCCTAAGTTAGAGAAGCTAAGAGGCCCTGAAACCCGAGGAGGCACCTATGCCAGCTGAAGTCCAATAAGGCCAAGGGCATGGGATAAAAAATACAACAAGCATCCTCCACCACTCCCTAACAGCCTTAGCGGGCCAAATACACCCAGGCCAGAAGCGGCGTGATCTTCTGAGCTCACAGTGGCACATAGTTGACACGCTCACACTGGCTCTGCTGTTCCTTATGGAGGCCAAAGTTTGCCAATGGGGCGGTGGAGGGGGGCTCCCATCTCTTCCCCAAGAAGATTGTTACCCATACATTCTTCTTGGCCACCTGTGTCTATGAGAGCTGCCTGGATCAGAAGGTGTCAGTTGGGCTACCTGGTGCCCAGCTTACTTCTTTTCTCTTGCCTTGTCTGCAAAGTTTTAGATGACAGCGGTTTTCCTCTGGAATCTATAAAACCCTGTTCTTCCTCCCATTGCTTAGCTCATCTAAACTATAAATTCCTTGCCAACGGGCAAAGAATGACATCTATCTTCCTCATCACTGTACACACAGTGCCTGCCTCCCACTTAGTAGGTTCTTATTAATAAATGCTGAATAAGTGAATGGATAAACAGATGGATAAGTAGACCAATAATATTGTAGCTCATTCTGATGCCCCTATTCACCCTTTCTGATGCCTTGAACATCCCCATGGCTTCTATCCACCTTCTGGAGTTATGTTTTTCCTTTGACATTTTCTCCCCCAGTGTTTGGTCCAGTTGCTATTAGCTCAGTCCAGGGTTCACAGGCCATTGGCACTTGAGGACTAAGAACTGGGGTCAGGGAGGATGTTGGGCAGAGGGGTACAAAGACCTGAGGATCTTGGCATTAAAGATCTTGAGTGAGAGACTGGGACAGAGGGCCTCGAATGCTGGCCACAGGAAGACTCTAATGACAATGGCCTTGATGGTAAAGGTCAAGGACTGGTTGGCCTCATCATCTGGACTCTGTGCATATGAATGATGCTTTAAAAAAAAGATTTTATTTGAGAGAGAGAGAGAGAGCACTAGAGAGAAAGCAAGCACAAGTCGGGCAGAGAGAGAAAGAGAAGCAGACTCCCTGCTGAGCAGCCCCCCCCCCAAACACACACACACACACACACATGCACACACACACTGACTAGGGACTCGATCTCAGGACCCTGGGATCATGATCCTGGGCAGATGCTTAACCCACTGAGCCACCCAGGTGCCCCTGGACTGTGGGCATACAGATGATGCTTTATAGCAGATCCTCTTCTAAATTACACAACATAGAAAAACATTTCAAGTGATCATTTTCTTAATTCTCCCAAAGACGGTACATAACTAGTTTCATTCTAGAGAGATTGGAGAGAAATTACTTTATTACATACAATGGGTGCCTTAAGGTGTAATTCTCTCTTTCTCCAGCTGAGAAAGGCTGGTCTATACTAAAATTTTCTTTCTGGTAATTGTGCCTTTTCATCTTTCTCACCTTTCCAAAGGTAAAGGAACAGCTAAGTTGTTTTTTTTTTTTTAAGATTTTACTCTAAAGTAACCTCTATATTCAACATGGGGCTTGAATTCACCACCCCAAGATCAAGAGTCACATGCTCCTCCGACTAAGCCAGGCTGCCATCCCAACAGGCACAGCTAGGCCTATATATAAATCCAAGTTACCTCATCAGGATCACATAGGCCACACAACTTCTGTCACCTAGCGCTCTGTCCTGACCATTCTCCAGGTCATGAAGAACTCCTCTGAAAGCTCAGCCTTCAATGCCTAGACAATAAATAACTTCATTGCCTGAAGGAGATAATGTGCCTCCAAGTATTTCCCTGCTGTTCGACATCCTGGCTGCCTCCAATTTCCCATAAAGCTTTTTTTTTTTTTTTTTTAAATTAAAGCAACCCCAGCAGCAATATGGAGTCTGGATCACTTAGCCAGCTATTGCAATGGCTCAGAATGAGACCCCAAATCCAGATGAAGGCAGAAGGAATACAATGGAATAGACCAAACTGGATATGCAAGAAAAAAGACATTTGGGCCTTTGAGATATACAGATGTCTGTTTTGCTCTACACCCATAGCTTTTTCAAAATTTAGTTGTTTTATTTTTTAAGATTAATTTATTTATTTGGAAAGGGGAGGGGCAGAAGAAGAGGAGAGAATCTCCAGCAGACTCCCTGCTGAGCAGGGAGCCCAGTGCAGGGCTCCAGCCCAAGACCCTGAGATCATAACCTGAACCGAAATCAAGAGTGGGCAGCTTAACCAACTGAGACACCCAGGTGCCCCTCAAAATCTATGACTTTTATGACATAGTTAACCAAGTTTGAATTCTTTATAATATGCTTTCTTGAAATGTAGCATAGCACTCTGGTTTCTGGGCAATTGTTTCTTCTCCATTTTTCCCCTTGAGCAAACTCTGACTCTCCCTAATTCTGGGTATTTGCTGTCAATGGCTTTGCACACTGCATGGTGCCTAGTTAAGAGAGAGCTGAAGTCAGCTGACTCCTTGGGGGTCTTCTGCCCTGAGGACACGTAGCAGGTTGCACACCTCTGCTGGAAGTCAAAGGCTGCTGGAAGCAAAGAGCTCCCATTTCCAGGAGAATTGTTCATATCACTGGGGCACCTGGGTGGCTCAGTCAGTTGAGTGTCTGCCTTTGGCTCAGGTCATGACCTGAGCCCTGCATCCGGCTCCCTGTTCTGTGGGGAGACTGCTTCTTCCTCTGCCCCTCCCCCTGCTCATGCACACTCTCTCTCAAATAAAGTCTTTAGAAAAATTGTTCACTTCACTAATTAGAGAAAAAAAATTAATATCTTCAAATTTTATGATTTTTCTCTACAGAAAGTCATTACTCTTACCAGGATAGAATCTAAGTTTAGGTGTCTAGCTATGTTTTCCTGAGGAGCATACCTTCAGTCCTAAGAGCTGAGAGTCAAGATTCTGGATTTTGGATAAATCCAATGCAGGGCTCCATCCCAGGACCCTGAGACCATGATGGGAGCCAAAGGCAGAAGCTTAACCTACTGAACCACTCAGGCGCCCCAATACCAATGTTGTTTAATTCAAATTCAGAAATGCTGATTCCTGATATTTTGGAAAGAGAGATATATAACCAAAGTAAAGATACTTTGCAAGAGCTCCACACGTGATCTTCACCATATCCCTGCTGTGGTTGCCTATGCAAGATTTTAAAATGTCTTCTTAACACCTTGCCAAGCAAATAACATAAGCCTCATAGAGAATTCAGAAATCTGCTTTGCTCTCTTTCTGGTGCATGCTTCAATCAACACAGATTGCTTTTTTCAAGATTCTAGAGTTTGGTTGCCATCAGATTCTCACTTAGCTCTTCAGCCTTGAGACCTTTCCTCAACGTAGCAGCCATTGGTTAAAAAGGAAAAAACAATCCTTCCAGATGCCCAGTTGCATATTTTTCTGTGTTAATTGTATTGTCTTCCTTCCAGAAGAATTTGAAAAAAAATAATAATAAGGATTGTCCCTACTTTCAGTTATCAGAGACAACAAAGTTCCCTCAATGGGTGGGATGAGCTCTAAAGAGATATCCAGCTCCGAATCTACGGTTTTTCCAGTCACCTTCCAAGTTGTTTTTGAAATAGCTTTCCTAACCAACCACAAAAGGAAACTGGATTTTCCTTCTGCAACAGTCCTGTACTCCCTGAATTAGTCAAGGTCAAGGTCAACTATGAACTTCACAGTGAAGCCACACTTAATGTCCTCAAGTCCAAGATGGTCATAGCAAAGTGGAAGGTAGGGAGATCGTTGGTGTTTAGAACCAGAGAAAGTGGTAAGAAGCCTCTTGATGAAGATAGAAGAAAGAGCATGTAGATATCAGGGAAGCAAATTGTGTAATGAAAACTGAACACTTTATTTTGGTCAATGAGCACCTGGGCCTACAGAGATCTACTGTTCAAATGTCAGCAAATGTTGCCTTCTTATTTTTCGTGCATCCCTGTGACATGGGGTCCTTGCTAACCATGTCTCAGCAGAGAGACCCTTTAGACGCTGACTGGCACCAGCCTATGAGGGGAGCATTGCCCCTGGTTCCTGTCATTCCCTATACATCTGCCTCTACGAGTTCCTTGACTCTATTGGTCACAGTGCTGCAAAGCAATGTGGCCTTAATGGAAAGGACAAAGACAAGAGATTTAGGGAAATTTGCTCTAGTCCTCCCAGTACGAATACCCACAGAGTAATCGCCAGCATAATCTCATTAGCTTTCTGGGCCTCAGTTTCCTCTGAGGTGAAATAAAGGACTTGGTCTAGATAATTCTGTAAGTAGTTATTTCTCTCCCATGTGAACGTACTTCTGGGTTTAGGACTCGGAGTCAGTCAAGCCAATGAGACTCTGAGCTGTTCAGAACAGCTCTCTGTTGGGTAAGAGAGGACAAATATCTGCATCCAGCCCAAAGCACTCGCAAGCCACCTGGCCATGTGTTAAAGCTCGTTCTGGGAATGGACCTGGTGGGATTTTAATTGGCAGCCATATGTCACCCACCGGTAGGGTGATCATCCTATTGTGCTTGAGCCCTGGATGGGGGTCCAAAGCTAAGTAAGCCCTCTTTAAACATCCTAAAGATCTTTAAAAATTAGGAATTGATAGCCCCCAGGTGCTTTCAGCTGTCACAGCAGCTAGCAAGGCCCCTTGGAAGTGTGCAAGAGATTCATGGCCTATGGTGTTCCCTTCCTGACCCTAGTAATTCATGATTTCTCAACATCATTCTATCATAAGTAGTTTGGAAACCTGGACTGGGCCATCTCATAATAGAAGCTATCCTTTACCACAAGTTGACTCTGGGCCAAAGACTCGCAGTGCTTAATTTTCCCAGAATTAAGATCAATACTTGAGCAGCCTGCTCTAATCAGTACCATTATTATCTTCATAACCCAGATGATAAAACAGAGTCCCTCACGGGCCTAGTAACTTGCCTCCAGTCATCCGACTGATAAGCGGCAAAGTTGGGATTCCAAGCTATTCCAATGCTCTGGAGCATTATTCCAGAGTCCACACTTCAAAAAATAACAAAAGTGAACAAAAGACTTTCGTTTTGACACAATTTCTAACTTCAGGTTGCAAGAATGGTGCCGAGAATTCTATATACTCATGTAGTCAGATTTTTCCAACTATTAACATTTTACCGCAATTTGCTTTATTTTTCTCTTTGTATGTGTATACATATGTTTATATGTGTGGGTGACACCTAATACATATATATATATATGATATTTATAATCATTTTTGAACCATTTGAGAGTAGATGGCACACATGAAGTTTCTTTACCCCTAAATACTTCTGTGTGTATTCCTTCCAAACAAGGATATTCTCATATAAACACTGTATAATTGTCCCTTACTGTCAATGAACATGGAAATGACATGATTAGATCCTCAGATCTTATTTAGATTCTACCAATTCTTACAATTACGTCTGTTATAGAGAAAAGTCTTATGGTTCAACATCAAATCCTTGATCACACATTGCATTCAGTTGTCACATCGCTTTAATCTCTTAACCTGGAACATTCCTCTGTCTTTCTTCGCCCTTCATAATCTTGACATGGTAGAAGAGTACAAGCCAGTTCTTGTATAAAATATCACTCAGTTTGCTTTGTCTGATGTCTCCTTGTGTTTAGATGCAGCTTACCCATTTTTGACGAGAGCACTGCACAAATGACTCTTAACACCATATATAACTACTGCTAGGCAATCGGCACTCTGGTAGCCACTGAAGATATGAAGAGCCCCAAAGGAATTCTCCTCACAGAGAATTATTGGGAGGACAAGTGGGTGGTGATGTATTACTTCACTATTCATCCACAAATCGTTCTGTGAACCCCACAGACAATTAGAGTCCGAGGAATTCAGAGGTAGAAGTGACTTTTGAGGCATGAGGGTGGCTCGTTGAGGAGGAGGGGTCGGAAAGCTGCTTCGGCAAGGGAACTGGGAGGGAGGATGGCTCTGGCCATCACCAGGAGGTGGGAGGGGTCAGTTTAGGAGGAACTGATTTTGGAGGGCAAGAACAGGGTGCCAGTTTCCTACTTGAGGGATCCTGGCAGCCATTCTGAAGGGCTGCTTGCTGGGCACATCAGCTGGACCAAAAAAAGATGAAATTCAAGGCCTCCTGGGAGCCAGAGGAGGGGTAGGGTGGCTGACCCAGAGCAGCTCTGAAAAATCTGGCTGAGTGATTCCCTTGCTCCGTTTTACCAAGTCTCAACAGCATGTACATGTGGACATACCTGTTCTCAGGACATGCTCATGGTATTTCCAGTGCCAAGCCAAGGACGTTCAGCCAGAGTGGAGGTTCTCTGTGTAGGAATACTGTGAGCTACGGTAGGAGGGATAGATGGGGACGGATTGGGAGACACTTGGGGGCTCCATTCAAGAATTATTTGCACTGCCTCAGCATAGAAATTCTATGGACACAGATTGTATCCTGTGTCCACACAATGAAGTAATGGAATCAGAGGTTAAAATTCTGTCTCTCATTTCACTGGCTACTCCTAAACTCAAATGAAAATCTTTTCAGAACGCCATTTTCACCTATTTCTGTAGTAAGAATGGGCCCTAGCACTTCTCTGAAGTGCCCTTTGCCTCCAATCTGGCTCAGAATTAAAGTGCCCTAATTAAATGGAGACCTCATTATACTCTCCTGTAATCTGTGGCCCAATTGTAATGCAATGATTACCTTGAACTATTATTGCACGTACTTCCACCCACTTATTATTATGTCTCTGTACTTTAATTATATTTCAATGAATATAATTCCATACCCTTCAATACTTAAATAATATTCACTTTAAATATAACTGCGTGCCTATAATTCTCCATAAGCATGAGTGCTCGCATGGCAAATAACAAAAATTACTACTGCTCTGGAGGCGGAAAGAAACTAAACCATTCCTGAAAGAAATCAGTTGGCATTTTAATAGAATTTTAAAACATTGAAATTTGTTACTAATTTATTTTTCCAAAAACACATTTTAAGAGGGTGATTTTTGTAGCCTTAAAGACAAAAAAGAAAAGCTTTGGAAGGAAACAGCAATTCTCTAGAGGCTTTGTTGCTTACTAACCACTTCACCAGGGACTTTGCTCCCATAGGGAATTGATTTAAAAAAAAGAAAACTTTGCACTGGTTTTATACATATATATGTATATGTATATGTATATGTATATGTATATGTATATGTATAGAGATAATAATATTTTCCCCAAGCATTGGCCCTGGAGGAAACTCCCTAGAGAGTTTCATAGGTCAAAGGTGAAACCTCAGAATCCATAACCAGGTAACTGGCATGAAGGCCTTTTATCTGCTCTATTCATCTGCACATGCCGTCTTATTACCCAGGAAAAAGAGTGACGTCAATGCTTATGTTGTTTCTGGTGTGCAGTCTTAGCAAACCATATACGCCCTTCTTGCTACCAGGATCTGTCTCAGAGGATACTTCATCTTTGGAGAATTTTTTACGTTGTGTTGTACTTACTAGCATAGCTAGGACAGCTACATATGGTTTGGCTGGCATCTATTTCAAACATATGGCCAACAATAACTTGGACTGAAAAATAATCATTTGTGATAAATTAACTCATGACCTCATGCTATGGGACAACACTCCCAAAGAACTAGAAAAACGGTAATCTTCCCTTCCCTTCTAGTCCCTGACTTAAAAATACAGTGTGTGAGCTATAGACCTCAGCCATAGGTTTTTTTAAGAGGACAGAGAACTAAAACAATGCTGTTTTGACCATCTTTGATAAGGAGTAAACACAGAGTAAGTTTTATAAACCTTCCGCTAGGTAAATCTTTCAAGTACAATCTCGGTCCCCCATTGTGAGCTATTCCAAAGTCATTGTCCAGGAAGAGTGCTCTGCCGTTATCACTGCTGGAAAGAATCAATGTTATTAAAATAACAATTCTTCCTGAAAAAATGTGTCTGCAACGCTGGCCACTCAAGTCCATGGAATAAGTGAAGCCATTATATTAATTGGTTACTAAAGTTTCATCTCAAAAGAAGGGATGTGAAAAGAGGAAAAAAAGATGCCAAACTGGATGCTGAGGTAGGAAGTAGATTGGATTTTTCTTTTTTTATCCCTTGTGCTGAACCAGAAATTGTGGATCTGTTGTTTCCTTGTGGGTGCATTTGGCATGCTAATGACTAAATGAATTCAATCAAATACTCTAAAATTTAAAGCATGTTGTATTGAAAAGAAAGAAGGTTAAGTGTAGCCCATCACGATGCTGTGAGTTAATCACCTAGATACCATGTTCTGTGTGTGGTTTGGAAAAACAAAAAGATAAATTGGGCTTCATCAAAATTTAAGACTTTTGTGCTTCTGAAGGACACCATCAGAAGGTGAGAAAACAACACATAGGTTGGGAGAAAATATTTGCAAATAGTGTATCTGATAAAAGACTTGTAGCCAGACTATATGAAGAACTCTATACGTCAATAATAAAAAGACAAACCAATTAAAAAATGGGCAAAAGATCAGAACAGACATTTTTCCAAGGAAGATATACAAATGACCAATAACCACATGAAGAGATGCTAGTCACTGTTAGTCATCAGATCATCAAATCAAATCAAGACCACAATGAGATACCATTTCATAGGATGGTTCTAGTAAAAAAGTCAGTTAATAACAAGTATTGACAAGGATGTGGAGAAATTGGAGCCTTCATACATTTATGATTAGATTATAAAGTGATTTTTTTTAAGCTGCTTTGCTAAACAATTTGGCAGTTTCTCAAAATGTTAAACATAAAATTTCCATAGAAACCAACAATGTCATCCCAAGTTATAGGCTCAAGTGAAATGAAAATGCATAGCCACACAAAGACTTGTACACAAATATTCATAGGAACGTTGTTCATAATAGCCAAAAGCGGCCTGAATGTTCATCAATGGATGAATGGATAAATGAAAGTGGTATATCCATATAGTAGAATATTATTTGGCTATGTAAAGGAATGGGGTACTGACAGATGTTACAACATGGACCAATCTGAAAAGTTTAGGCTGAATTAAAGAAGATGGTCACAAAAAAACCACGTAGTATATAATTTCATTTGTATGAAATATGAAACAGGCAAATCTAGAGAGATGGAAAGCAGATGAATGGTTTCTTAGGGCTAGACAGTGGGTAATTAGATAGGGGGTGATAACTAAAGGGTGCAGAATTTCTTTTCAAGGTGATGAAAATGTTCTAGAATTGTTTTGGTGGTGGTTGCACTTATCTGTGAATATATTAAAACCTTTGAATTGTATGCTTTATTTTTATTTGTTTTTGTTTAAGTAGGCAGTATGCCCAAAGTAGGACTTGAAATCATGACCCCTGAGATCAAAAGTTGCATGCTCTACCGACTGAGCCCCCCAGGCACCTCTGTCATTGAGTTTTTAACAGTTACACTGAGATATAATTCTTTCACTATACAATTCACCCATTTAAAGTGTACAACATACCTGGCTGGCTCAGCTGGTAGTGTCCGACTCTGGGTTTCAGCTCAGGTCATCATCTCAGGGTCATGAGATTGAGCCCCAAGTCAGGCTCTGAGATCAGCAGGGAGTCTGCTTGTGATTCTCTGTCTCTCTCCCTCTGCCCCTTCCCTCCAGCTTGTGTGCACATGCTCGCTCTCTCTCTTTCTAAAATATATAAATAAATCTTTAAAAAAATACAGTAAGGAAAACAAAAAGATAAGTGCCAAATGTGATGGTACTTCAGGATAATTGGATGATCTAAATAATATATAAATTCTGTTCATCGTAGTGAGCAGCAACACACAGAAACCCTGAAATTAATTGATCTGTGTTCTGAGAATACAATTAGTTAATTAATTAATTATATTATGTATATATTCACCCAAATTTCATTGGACTTGTAATTTTCTTTAAAGCACTTGCCTTTGGTGGTGAGAACACATAGAGAGGATTCATGATATTCCTTGGCTATCAGGGTGACCAGACATATAAATAACTTCCATAGGGTCCAATAACATGACCTCAGAATTTGTTAATGAGGTCAGATAGAACTCACCCTCTGAATGAAAATTACCATAAAACAAATGAGCTCAGCCATTTAAAGGAGCCAACCTACCTAACAGATGGTTTATAAATGTGTTTTTGAGATACTTAGAAACCACCAGTCAGATGCTCTAAACAGGACCTGGTCTGTAAGTGTGTGTGGGGGTCTCTAAGTGTGGGGGGGTGGTCATAGCCCTGAGACAGGCTCTGAGTTCTCTACAAGCCTCTGCCATCATCAGGAGACCATATCCACGAGAATTAGTCTGAGTACAGTCTCTGAACCTCTGGCTTTGGCCTCTGATCTACTTCAGGCTTTCTCTTGTTTTCCTTCCTGTTGTCACTTCCTATCTTTCAGCCTCAATACCTGATTTGGTCATACTTGTAACACCTCTTCTAGCTGTTGAAGCAGGCTGCAGCATCTAAGGCAGATCTTTCAGTATCTCCTCCCCTGCCCCAGCCCGCGTCCTGTCTCAATGCTAACAGCACTGCCTGATCTTGCTCAGGTACCCGATGCATATAGGACTGTGGGGACACATCTGTAGGAAAGCCTTCCTAGAATGTGAGTTAACCTACTTATGTGTTTTGTCTGGTGAATGATGTGCTGAAAGAAAGGGGATATTCTGCATAGAATATAGAAATAAAGAGAGCAGAAGGATAAACCTGCCTGTGGATCCCCAGGATGGTCAAGAGGTGAGGTCTCTTTCTGACTCACTGTCCCATGTGTTCTGGAATTTTTAGCAAACATGGCTTCAGAAGGCAAATGGCCCTGTCAGGTGACAGGAGCTTTATGACACCACTGATTTTAACCATTTGATTTCTTGTGGTCTGATTCCCATGCTTACCCAATATTCATCCAAGTGGTAGAGTCATTTGGTCTCTTGGGTATGTATTTCTACAGGGAAAAACATGTGCTGACTGACTCACATAAGTAGTCCTATTTGGAGATCTCCTATTTCTCACTGTAATTTAATAAATTGATACTGTGGTCTCCAGTAAGCTAGCAGTCTCCTGAATCTAATTGTGTCTGGGTTTCATGCTGAACTCCCATGTCCCAGCCTCCAAACTGAATCCCATTACCCATGAGGCACTGCTGGCAAGAATCACTGGCCTCTTTCTCAAGTTTCTATTAATGCAACCACTGTTTTTTTTTTAATAAAATAAAATAAATGCAATCACTGCTTCTCAAAGAGAGACATAGTCTAGAAGAATTATAAACTAAATGCCAGGAAGGCACAGACTCCGAGGGACTGATACGTCTCGAGTGGAAGGGAAGTGGCTGCTAAAGAAAACCCGACAGAGGAAATACTTGAGTTTTCAAGGAATTTTTATTTGGTGTAATACTTTGAGGATCGTTTTTCTAATTATAAAAGTAATGCATGTTCAGTGTTGGACATTTTAAAAGTACAGGAAAGCATAAATAGGAGAAACTGGAAAAGATGATCAAAATGTAGGCAGTTGAGGGGCAGCTGGGTGGCTCAGTGGTTGAGCATCTGCCTTAGGCTCTGGTCGTGATCCTAGGGTCCTGGGATCAAGTACCACATGAGGCTCCCTGTGGGGAGCCTGCTTCTCCATCTGCCTATGTCTCTGCCTCTCTCTCTATGCCTCTCTATGAATAAATAAATAAAATCTTTAAAAAATAAAAATTAAAAAAAATGTAGGCACCTGAAGAAGTCAGAAAATAGCTTCTACAAGACACTCTTTCCTGAAGTTTTTTTTAATTTTTTTTTAGTGATAGTCACACACACAGAGAGAGAGAAAGAGAGAGAGAGGCAGAGACACAGGCAGAGGGAGAAGCAGGCTCCAGGCACCGGGCGCCGGACGTGGGACTCGATCCCGGGTCTCTAGGATCGCGCCCTGGGCCAAAGGCAGGCGCTAAACCGCTGCGCCATCCAGGGTTCCCTCCTGAAGTTTTTTTTAAAAAGATTTTATTTATTTATTCAAGAGAGCTAGCGAGTGAATGAGAGAGCACCAGCAGGGGAGGGGTAGAGAGAGAGAGGGAGAGGGAGAAGTAGACTCCCTGCTGAGCAGGGAGCCAGATTTGGACTTAGGGCTTGATCCCAGGAGCCCGAGATCATGATCTGAACCAAAGGCAGACACTTAACTGACTGAGCCACCCAGGCACCCCTTTCCTGAAGTTTTATAAGCAATTTTTCCAACATTGGCTGCACGTGGTCACTTAATCCCAGAGTAAAAATGCACTGACATATAAGTGGGGCTGAATTCAAATAGAGGCAAAACCCAAAAGTTTGGCTTTAGGGTGATTCTAAACTTCCCAGTTTAGATCTTTTATCTTACTTTTTCTCAAAGGTTACCCGGAACCCACCTGCACCAGAAGCATCTGGGCAACTGATGTGAAAATGCAGATTCCAAGGCCCCCGCCAAAGACCTACTGAATGAGAATTTCTGGGGTGGGACCAATAATCTGCATTTTAACACACTCCTTAGGTTATTTTTACCTGCATCAGAGTTTGGGAACCACTTCTAACAAAGCTCTGTGGGGTGATGAAAATGGTGATTTGGTGATGCGAATGTAGGTACTTTTTTTTTTTTAAGATTTGTTTATTCATTCGAGAGAAAGAGAGAGAGAGAGAAAGAGAGAGCACATGGTGCACAGGGCAAGGGAGAGGGGAAAAGGGAGAAGCAGACTCCTTGCTGAGTGTGGAGCCTGACCTGGGGCTCATTCCCACCACCCTGAGATCATGAGCTGAGCTGAAATCAAGAGTGGGAGGCTTAAGCCGCTGAGCCACCCAGGTGCCCCAAATGTGGGTACTTTAAAACACATCTGGGGATGCCTGGGTGGCTCAGTGGTTGAGCGCCTTCCTTTGGCTCAGGGCATGATCCCTGATCCAGGATCAAGCCCTGTATTGGGCTCCCTGCAGGGAGCCTGCTTCTCCCTCTGCCTATGTCTCTGCCTCTCTGTGTGTGTCTCTCATGAATAAATAAATAGAATCTTTTTAAAAACAAACAAACAAACAAACACATCTGAAGAAATCGGGACCCTTGCGTGCTGCTGGTGGGGATGTAAAATAGTCTGACACTCTGAGGAACAATATGCAGTTCCTCAAAAATGTAAACATGGAATTACCATATGATCCAGCAATTCCTTTTGTGGGGAAATACCCCAAAGATTCAAAAGCAAGAACTGAGAAAGATTTTGCTACATCCATGTTCATAGCAGCATCATTCACAGTAGCCAACAGGTAGAAGCCAAGTGTTTTGTCAACAGATGAGTGGATAAACAGAATGTAGTCTATACACACATGGACTGTTATAGAGCCTGAAAAGGAATGAAATTCTGACACGTTACAATATGTTACAGACCTTCAAGGCATTATGCTAAGTAAAAGAAGCCAGTCACAAAAGGACAAATATTCTAAGATTCCACTTATACAGGGTACCTAGAGGAGTCACATTCACAGAGATGGGAAACAGAGACAGTTGCCAGAGACTGTAGGGGAGACAGGAAATGAGGAGTTGGCGTTTAATAGGTATGGAACTTGGGGAACATTAAAAAGTTCTGGAAATGGATAGTAGTTACGGTTGCACAGCAAGGAATACACTTCATACTACAGAACTGTGCACTTACAGAAATGGTTAAAATGGTACATTTTATGTTATGTATATTTTACCCAGATTAAACACACACACACACACACACACACACACACACACACACACACATCTGAGACCAGTGATTCTTTTACTTTGTCTGAAGTGAAAAATCAGAAAGGCTTTACCCAGGGGGGCAGCCACAAAAGTGTGGGCCAGGTTCAAGCCCAAATGCAGAAGGTTTTAACCGTCTCACAAAATATCCAGGTTTCCCAGAAGACGAGTTTCCAATTTGCTTCTGGGTGTGATTTAAAGTGCCCAGTTCGGACTGCAAATCTAGATCTGGTTAGTGAAAAGTCACCAGTGTCCCTGATTGGCCCAGCAGGAAGAGGAATTACAGCTCTGAGCTCAAAGCAGAAACAAAAGCCAGCAAAAGAATGCTCTTTTTTCCTGGGGTTTGAAAACGTTAGTTAACAGCTACATGAGGCTGTAATTACTTATGTCTCCTACTAAAAAGCCCTGGATTTAGAAAGCCGTTGTTCTCAGGGCAGTGTTGGTTGCTGCCAATCTATATTTTCCCTCTTCTTTACTGTTGGGAAACTGACCAATTTCACTACATAAAGGGGGCAGAGTCGAGTGGTTTGCAAGCTATTTAGAGCAATTTTTTGACATGTACAGGCTGCTTTAGCAAAAAGCTTTGGAAGGCTGAAGGTAGTCATTGGTGAATTTCTAAACTCAATAAACCATTATACAATCTCTCTAATACTACTTTTTAAAAAGATCAGAACTGTGGATTTCTAAACCTTGAGACTTAGTTTTTCAAATGCAAGCAGTGAACAAGCGACAGCATCATGTCGGACCTCCTTGAGTAAAGTGAGATGAACTTGTTTTGGTTTTTGTTTTTAGAAAAACAAAATAAGCCTGCCCTTATTTCCAGGCTCACTGGCGACATGCCTCTTCGATCCGCTGAGCAGTCCGCCCTCAGCAAACCAACTCCCCGAGGCCCATGTAACAAGACATGCTCTTGCCACATTGTTAGCTGTTCAGAGAATGAACAATAGAAATGGACTACATGGCACATGCCAGTGAGGATTCTTTTTAAATGTGTCATATAGGGCAGCCCGGGTGGCTCAGTGGTTTGGTGCCGCCTTTGTCCCAGGGCCGGATCCTGGAGACCCAGGATCGAGTCCCACGTCGGGCTCCCTGCACGGAGCCTGCTTCTCCCTCTGCCTGTGTCTCTGCCTCTCTCTCTGTGTCTCTCATGAATAAATAAATAAAATCTTTTAAAAAAAGTGTTATATATACGTGGAGAATGATCTAAAGGAAACACATTCAAATTTCAGTCTTATCTCTAGGTTTGAAGCTTGGGAGTGAGGTTTATTTATGTGCATGTGTCGATTTAAATCTGTTCTGTGGGGTGCCCTAGGTGGCTCAGTAGGTTAGGTGTCTGCCTTCGGCTCAGGTCATGATCCTGGGGTCGTGGGATCGAGTCCCACATCGGGCTCCCTGCTCGGCGAGGAGCCTGCTTCTCCCTCTCCCTCTGCTGCTCCCCCTGCTTGTTCTCTCTCTGTCTGTCAAATAAATAAATAAATAAAATCTTTTTTTAACATCTGTATTTTCTAAAATGTTCTATGATAAGCATATAATTCTTTTGTAACCAAATGCAAATGGATGCATGTTATTTAAAACAAAAGGATAATGAGTTCGCCTCTGGATCTGTTTTCTTTGCGGTTGGTGTCTTCCGTTACATGCCCTCGTTGTGAACTATCATGCTGACATGTGGGCATGAATCTTGCCTTCTGTCTCCTCCTGGCAGCCCCTGTACCTGACCTGTGATTCTCTGTATGTGCCTTATAGCTGTGCCTTGCTCTCAGCTCTCTGAGGCCCTGCCATCCTGGCTACCAGCCACAGGCCGCGTACTTCCTCCACCCTGACTGTGGTCGCCCGTGGCCTTCCCCATCTTGCCTTCATTTTCTGTGGCCGCTGCTGTGGCTCAGCGCAAAGGCAGGGACGGAGGCATAGGTTTTGGGTTTTTTTCTTTCACAGACGTGTCCTTGTATTGTCAGCGTGTTAGTCTGCTCAGGCTGCTGTAACAAAATGACACAGCCTGTGTCACTGGAACAACAGACTTTTTTTTCTTTACAGTTTTGGAGGTTAGGAGTCTAAAATCGAGGTGTCGGCAGGGCTTGGTTTCCTCTGAGGCTTCTCTCCTTGGTCTGCAGACTGCTGCCTTATCTCTGGGTCCTCACTGGATTTTCCTCTGTGCATGGGCCCCTGCTGTCTCCTCTTAAAAGGACACCCATCACATTGGCTCCGAGGCTGTCCTAACCACCTCATTTTAACTTAATCACCTCTTTAAACTACCTCCAGATATAGTCACATTCTAAGGTACTGGGAGTTAGGGCTTCAACATATGAATTTAGAGAAGACATAGTTCAGTCCATAATAGTCAGGGTTCTTAGCTGTCAACAAAACTCATCCTAAGTAGTTTGAGCAGAAATGCCACTTATAAAAGGATAGTAAGTAGCTCACAGAATCTCCTGGAAGACTGGAGAATCTGGCAGAGACTTTCCACAGCCCAGACAGGACCCAAACCACATCTCAAGATTGCTTCTGTGGAGACACTACAGCCACCACCGATTGGCCCAGAAAGTTCCCACTAGGATTTTGGCCACCTCTCTCTGCTTCTGATGAACAAATGCCGCTCAGCCACGGATTTCCCATATGCATGCCTTCTAATGTCTCTGGTTTCTGGACAGAAATTTCACTGCTATTGTTCTGCGTGGTCATGAAGAACCTCCATCAAAGGTTTGTGCCTTAGCTGCGGGCCAAGCTGGGAAAATGAGCCATTGTCTTCCACTTTGGGGGAGGGAGAAATAGAGTCAAGAGGTAGGAAATACCTAAGTATAGGAAGGCTTTGAAAAGGTGCCTGGCAGCCAAAAGCAAGAAAAATATCTATCACACTGCAGATAAAGATATTTAAGAGCACAGAGTTACATTCCGAAATGGATCCCACCCCCTCTTTCCACCTTGAGTTCTTTTTTGATTTTTACATGGTTCTATTTCTAATTAGAAAGTAATACGTGCTCAATGAAAGAAAATTTGAAAATTCAAAAGAACACAAAGAAAAAGATCTTATTTTTCTAATTTTTTAAAGACTTATTTACTTGAGAGAGAGAGAGTGCACACAAGCATGGGAGGGAAGGGCAGAGGAAGACGGAGTCCCAGATGAGCACAGAGCCTAATGGGGGGTTCCATCTCCTGACCCTGAGATTATGGCCTGAGCTGAAATCAAGAGTCACATGCTTACATAACTGAGCCACCCAGGCACCCTAAAGAAAAGAATTTTAAATGCTTAAAATCTTACCTCCCAGAGATCAACTCTGTTGTGATTTTAGTATGTGGCCTCCCATTCTTTTTTCTTTTTTTTTTTAATGTGTATGTACAATACAGACTACTATGTAGGCCATTCTGTAGTCTTCTGCTTTTACTTATCAATATGTCATGAGTGCTGGGTTTTCTGAGTCAATTTCCCCCCAAATCACTTTACACTATTAAGGAGCCTGACAGCCTTTAACTTAGCCTATATCAAAGTTAGAATTTTTTTCACTGGGAAGAGCTAATTTTTATATGTATCTTTCCTCGAGTTGTCCTTCCTGGGAAAAAAGATATTTGCAAATGACCTATCAGATAAAGGACTAGTATCCAAGATCTATAAAGAACTTATTAAACTCAACAGCAATGAAACAAACAATGAAATCATGAAATGAGCAAAAGACATGAAGAGAAATCTCACAGAGGAAGACACAGACATGGCCCACAAGCATGTGAGAAAATGCTCCGCATCACTTGCCATCAGGGAAATACAAATCAAAACCACAATGAGATACCACCTCACACCAGTGAGAATGGGGAAAATTAACAAGACAGGAAACCACAAATGTTGGAGAGGATGTGGAGAAGGGGAACCCTCTTGCCCTGTTGGTGGGAATGTGAACTGGTGCAGCCACTCTGGAAAACTGTGTGGAGGTTCCTCAAAGAGTTAAAAATAGACCTGCCCTACGACCCAGCAATTGCACTGTTGGGGATTTACCCCAAAGATACAGAGGCAGTGAAACGCCGGGACACCTGCACCCCGATGTTTCTAGCAGCAATGGCCACAATAGCCACACTGTGGAAGGAGCCTCGGTGTCCATCGACAGATGAATGGATAAAGAAGATGTGGTTTATGTATACAATGGAATGAATATTCCTCAGCCATTAGACACGACGAATACCCACCATTTGCTTCGACGTGGATGGAACTGGAGGGTATTATGCTGAGTGAAGTAAGTCAGTCGGAGAAGGACAAACATTATATGTTCTCATTCATTTGGGGAATATAATAATAGTGAAAGGGAATATAAGGGAAGGGAGAAGAAATGTGTGGGAAATATCAGAAAGGGAGACAGAACGTAAAGACTCCTAACTCTGGGAAACGAACTAGGGGTGGTGGAAGGGGAGGTGGGCAGGGGGTGGGGGTGAGTGGGTGACGGGCACTGAGGAGGGCACTTGACGTTATTCTGTATGTTGGCAAATTGAATTCTAATTAAAAAATAAAATAAAATAAAATAAAAAAATAAAATAAAATAAAATAAAATAAAATAAAATAAAATAAAATAAAATAAAATAAAATAAAATAAAATAAATAGTTTAAGTAACTATGAAAAAAATACAATAATAACAAAACCAGGCTGTTGGCCTGCACGGCGTCCGGAGCTGCCGAGGGAGGCAGCACCCCGCCCACGCCCCGCCACGCCCTTCTCCAACAGCCACAACGCGTTGAAGGAGGAGCTCCCCTCGCCCCCGACCTCGCGGCCACCGCAACCACACGGCCAGGGTGCGGCCCCCCCCCCCCCCCCGCTGTACTTGGAGCTGCGCGCCCAGAGCGCGCGAGCGGCCTCCCGCTGGACGACGTCATCCAGACCGGCGTGGACAACCCGGGCCACCCCTACATCATGACCGTGGGCTGCGCGGCCGGCGACGAGGAGTCACATGACGTGTGCAAGGAGCTCTTTGACCCCATCCTCGAGGACCGGCCCGGTGGCGACGAGCACATAGACCGGCCTCAACCCCGACAACCTGCAGGGCGGCGACGACCCGACCCCAACTATGTGCTGAGCTCGCGGGTGCGCACGGGTCGCAGCATCCGCGGCTTCCGCCTCCCCCGCACTGTGCCCTCGGGAAGCTCGCGGTGGAAGCTCCGGCGAGCCTGGCCGGCGACCCGGCCCCGGTACTACGCGCTCAAGAGCAGGACCGAGGCGGAGCAGCAGCAGCTCATCGCCGACCACGTCCTCTTCGACAAGCCCGTGTCGCCCCTGCTCCTGGCCTCGACTCCTGTCCACGACTGGCCGGACGCCCGCGGCATCTGGCACAACGACAATAAGACCTTCCCGATGTGGGTCGACGAGGAAGACACCTGCGGGTCATCTCCATGCAGAAAGGGGGCAACATGAAGGAGGTGTTCCCGCGGTTCTGCAACGGCCTCACCCGGATTGAAGCACTCTTCAAGTCAAAGAATTACGAATTCACGTGGAACCCTCACCTGGGCTACATCCTCACCTGCCCATCCAACCTGGGCACAGGCCTGCGGGCAGGTGTGCACATCAAGCTGCCCCACCTGGGCAAGCATGAGAAGTTCCCGGAGGCGCTCAAGCGGCTACGGCTTCAGAAACGAGGCACAGGTGGTGTGGACACAGCTGCCGTGGGGGGCGTCTTTGAGGTCTCCGACGCAGACCGCCTGGGCTTCTCAGAGGTGGAGCTGGTACAGGTGGTGGTGGACGGTGTGAAGCTGCTCATCGAGATGGAGCAGAGGCTGGAGCAGGGCCAGGCCATCCATGACCTCGTGCCTGCCCAGAAGTGAGGCCCCAGCCGCACCTGCACCACCACCAGCCCCGCTGCTTCCGAACTTACTGCCGGCGCACTGCCCGCCATGCACCCCTCTGATGTTCGCCACTTGGCAGCTGAGCCCTTAGCCTCACTATAGAGACTTCTGTCGCCCTTGGTAGAGTTTACTTTTGTGATGGCTAAGATGTTGCTGATGCTGAAATAAACTAGGGTTTCGGCCTGCTACGAAAACAAAACAAAACACACACACAAAGAATATCTTGAATTTTTCTTTTCTTCAAGTGAAGATCCTCCTGTGACCTTATTTATAAGGCTGTTCCAGCCGATGGTGATTGGCTGTTATTATATTCACCCAAATTAAAATGACTACGGACATTTGTAGTTATTAATATCTTATTGTATCTTTTGACACCTTATCTAATAGCTGATGGATACAAGTGATGTTTGTATTAACCAGAGAACACCTAACATCTTTTAGACTCTCCTTGTCACATCTTACATGCACAGATGATTTGATGTTCCCATTTTGTTCATGAAGAGGTCATGAGGGACCCAAGAAGGCACATAGATCTTTCCCAAAAGACTTGCCACTCTTTTGGGATCTGGTACAAGCTCTAGGATTAGAGGTCCATAAATTCATCCCTGTATTCACCCCAAAGTTCCTGATTATATTTGAATGATATCTGGGCTTGTCAGTTTTTTTTCTCTCTCTTTTTTAAGATTTTATTTATTTATTCATGAGAGACACAGAGAGAGAGGCAGAGACATAGGCAGAGCCTGATGCGGGACTCCATCCCAGGACCCTGGATCATGACCTGAGCCAAAGGCAGACACTCAACCACTGAGCCACCCAGGCATCCCTGGGCTTGTCAGTTTTTCATCTCCAAGACTCCTGTATTGACCAGTGAAAACCAAAAGTCAGGTACCATTCTTTATAGAGGTACTATGCACTTATTCAAGAAAGCTACTGAAATCTGTGTTTGAAAATCCCAAATTCATGATGAACCTTCAGTCTCATCTTTTTATTTTTTTTTCCTGGCCTAGAGTAGGCCAAATAATGGCCTTCCAGAGTTAGTGTCCTGCCCTAACCCTTAGAACCTGTAAATATATTACATTACATGGCTAAAGGGATTTTGCAGATGGAATTAAGGTTATGGACCTGAAGATAAGACAATTATCCTAGACTATCCAAGTAGGCATGATCTAATCTCTTAAGTCCTTAAAAGCAGAGAACTTTCTCTGGAAGCAGAGGAGAGATGTGGCAGAAAGAAAAGTCAGTGATTTGAAGCATGAGAAGGACTCAATCAGCCTTTGTTGGAGGGGCACACATGAAAGCATGAGAAGGAATGTGGGCAGCATCTAGGAGCCAGGACCAGCTCCTGAACTGACAGCCAACAAGAAAACGAGGACCTCAGTCCTGTAATCACAAAGCGCTAAATTCAGCCAACAATCTGAATGTTTTCGGAGGTAGATTTTTACCCAGAACCTCCAGAAAGGTCCTGCCAACATCTTGATTTTGGCATCATAAGACCCGACCGAGGCAGAAGATCCAATTGAGCCATGCTGTATCCAGACATCTGACTTACAGATCTGGGAACTAACGAATGGATTTTGTTTAAAGGCAAAATCATGGTAATCTGCTATGGCAACAATGGAAACTAATATGTGGCCTGAAATGAAAATCCACCCTTGAGAAATAAGATTCATTAAAGCTTAGTTATTAGGTAAAAACAGAAATTTCTGTAACTCAGGAATATTGACATATGAATTATGATAACATTATAATTAGTCCAGAACACTTCAAAATCAAACAATTATTGCATTACTGCAGACCAGCTAAAATAGCACTATGTAAATTCCCTACTTGCTTTCAGGAGCATTCCTTCAGAGGGTTGGGGATGCTTTGCATTTAACATTTATCATGTTTAAAGAAGAGAAGAGGATTGATAGTCTTGTAAAAGTTAAAACAGAGTCTAATTCAAGGATTCTATTTACCATCATCTTTGTATGCGTAGGGGATGAGAATTTGTAAAGCTATTTTCAAATCATACTGGTAGGTCAGTCCTGAAACACAGAAAAGCTTAGGATTCCAATCTCATTATCCAAGGTGGCAGTTTTCCTACTTCCCATTCCAACAAAGTTGGAGCCTACTGAAATGCAGCTCGAGCCAGGCAGAAATTAGGAGACAGAGTTATTAAGAAGGGTTCCCAGAAATGAGAAGCAGCCACAGGCACCCAATTTCAAGGGTCAATACATTGACTGTGTCTATCTTTTTAAATCATTATATTCTGCTTCAGGCTTTGATGTAGTCAGAGAAAAGAAGCCACAAAGAAATATATCAGGGGCACCCTAATGATGTGCGATGTGGGCTGTGGGTACCCTGAGCCCACAGAGATGCTTCCTTGTTATTAGTAATAATTGCTTATCATTATTGGCTGATTGCCTGATGTGCATGAGATAGATCATTTAGGGAATAAAATTTTTTTGACACTGACACATAGAAACATATTCCTCCGATCTGTGTCATTTATAAGATGTTCCATGTGTCCACATTGTGACTGAACTCATGTTTGATTTGGTTTTTAAGATTTCTTGGGTAGCCATTAAGAAAGATGCATTCAATTGCTTTTGTTTAAAGGTTTCCTGCAAAATACAAATGTCTAATATCCCCCATCCCAGGTGCCATATTAGAGTAAGTATATAAAATACAAGTGTAATTGAAATAGAATTATATCTATATTATCTACAACTCAAAGCATACCCAATGGGAGCAAGGCTAGACACAAAGTTGGAACATATTAACTAGATCACTTATTTAAAGACCGGGCACCTGGGTGGCACAGTTGGTTAAGTGACCGACTCTTGGTTTCTGCTCAGGGTCATGAAATTGAGCACTGCCTCGAGCACAGTCTGCTTGAGATTCTCTCTCCCTCTCCCTCTGCTCCTCCTGCTTGTGGTCTGTCTCTAAAACAAATAAATCAATCTTAAAAAAATAGTGTTGAGACAAATAATCCTGTAACACCATTCTGTGTGAATGAACACGAAGTCTTATTAAGATTGTGTGCAACAGCCAAACCTACAATCAGATTCCTAAATTTTATTCGAATAATAGAGTTACCTTTGTTTTTTTGGTCCAAATTTATAACTCTGCACCACTTTCAATCTGTACTATAACCTTTAGCCATTGTAAAAGATTGAGTAGTAGTTTCAAAAACATTGCACTTCAAAGGAAAAATGGTAATTTTACTGTGGAGAAACATGGAGGTTAACGAAGTGATTCAAGTCAGCGTCATCAATAATGGGACAAATTGACTTCCTGGTCTCGTGCACGGAGAAGGGCATAATGCTACTTCCCTGCTATTGCTGGCAAACAGGCACAATCTGAATCTAAGTGTCAATAAACTTACAAACCTAAATTGAGGGATATTCTACTAAACAGCTGACCTCTAGGATTTTTAAAATGTCAATATCATGAAAGACAAAGAAAAACAGAGAAATTGTTACAGATCTTAAAAGCATAGGGAGGATATGATTGCTAAGTGGGTAGTATGATCCTGGATTAGGTTCTGGATCAAAGGGGGGAAAGTTTGCTATAAAAGACATTATTGGGGGGCATCTGGGTGGCACAATCGGTTAAGCGACTGACTCAGTTTCAGCTCAGGTATGATCTCGGGGTTGTGAAATTGAGCACTGAATCTGGCTTCATGCTGAACATGGAGTTTGCTTGATTCTCTCTCCCTTTGCACCTCTCCCACACCTCTCAATCTCTCTCTCTCTTTCTCAAGTCTTAAAAAAAAAGACATCATAGGAACAATTGGCAAAATTTGAATATGGATTGTATAGTAGATCATAACATTGTTTCAATGTTACGTTTTCTGATTTTGGTCATTTTACTATAGTTATGAAAGAAAATGTCCCTGTTCTTAAGAAATACACATTGAAAATATTTAAGGGGTAAAAGGACATGAGGTCTGCAATTAAAAAAATTAATAATAATAACAACAATAAAATAGAGAACAATATAGATTATATAGATTATATATAATTAATTATAATCATTTTTAAATATATTTATTATATATTTATATTTAATAGAAATAGAAATACATTTAACTTTACTTATATATTTTATACATAATTATAATGAGTTATAATTTTATATATTATATATAGAGAGAGACTCAGAGAGATAAAGTGATAAAGCAAGTTTTACAAAATATTAACAACTGGTTAATCTAGATGAAGGATATACCTGAGAACCTGAGATCTTTATACTATTTCTAAATGAAACTTACTTGTAAGCTTAAATTATTTCAAAGCAAAAAGTTCAAATTAAATATAATAATAAGTAAACATTGAAAACATATTTCAACTGTGACAATTCTGGGTTTCCAACTATATACCGTACCCTGAAGCAGGCAAATGTTAATTCAACTTAATTAAACTGTATAAGCCTTTTGGTTAAATTTGTTCATAAATATTTCACCCCAAGTTAATGTTAATTCCTTATCAATGTTCTCCTTGTTTTCTCACCAACAAATATTATGCAAAGGGATGTTGCTAGAAGGCAACACTGCATTGAACTGAACCATTGACCTTCTGAGAGATTTGTGCTTCCTCAAAGCAACCCAGAGGGACTGAAACAGGCAAACAGGATTAAAATACACCTATTAGCCAAGCTGTTTACACCCCAATTTCAGTGCTACTCTTGAGTGGAACTGACCTAGAAACAAGGTACATTCATGGAGACATGGCTGCCAACTCCCCCAGAAATTAACTTATACCAAACTTTTCATTAAGAAACTGAGGTGACTCAATTCTTTTTTCCACTACTGTTTTACTCTTGTGGAAATATGAGAAAGTTAGCACTGGAAAATTAAACTCTGCTTATTTAGATAAGAAGAAAGGTAATGTCATTTCATTTTTAAACAAGTCTTCCTTTAATAGTGTATTTTAAAATAGTCTCTCCCTCAAAAAGGAAAATATGATATATACATTTATACAATTTTGAATAGAATTTTTATTACAAAATCTGTATCTCAGTTGTCAATGAATGTGCATGGTTTAGATAGCATATTTTAGGTTGAAAAATAGAGGCCATCAGAAAAATACATTATACCCTAAGACTTTAATTTTCACTCAGCTTATTTATGACAGATACAGCTAGCCAATAAAAAGACAAAGAATAAAGATACAGAAAGAATCCTAGCCTTTCTCACTGCATTGTGCCCACACTCATGATCCCCCGAGAGACCAGTTATAATTGCTCCCCTAGGATGAAGAAAGAAGACACACAAAATCCAGCTCTGATTATATAATCAGATTGCTAATCACCAAGACAATAGTAATCACAGTACTAAACTGCAAAATCCAGAGACTATCAGCAAATGAGTCAGCAGCAATTATTTAACAGTCTAAAAACAAGCTCGATGGGGAAAATTCTTTAGGATCCCTTGAGCCTTAAGGATATTGGGCTCTCTTTAAAGCATTTCTTCAAATACTTTATTTTTTTCTAGATTTATTTTATTTAAGTAATCTCTACACCCAACAAGGAGCTCAAACTCATGACTCTTGAGATAAAAAGTCACACAGTCTTCCAACTGAGCCAGCCAGGTGCCAGCCCCTCAAATATTTTATTTTATTTTAAAGATTTTATTTATTTAGTCATGAGAGACAGAGAGAGAGAGAGGCAGAGACACAGGCAGAGGGAGAAGCAGGCTCCATGCAGGGAGCCCCATGTGGGACTCCATCCCGGGACCTCAGGATCCCGCCCTGGGCCAAAGGCAGGCGCTGAACCACTGAGCCACCCAGGGATCCCCCTCCTTTAAATATTTTAAAAACAAAAGAGGGGAACTGGGTAGCTTGGTCAGTTAAGCATCTGGCTCTTGATTTCAGCTCAAGTCATGATCTCAGAGTCTTGAGATCAAGCCTGCCTTGGCCTCTGTGCTCGGCAGGGGGTCAGAGATTCTCTCTCTTCCTCTCCCTCTGCCCCTCCCCTGCTTGTGCGCTCCACCCCCCATCCTCTGCTCAAATAATTAAATCTTTCTTAAAAATTAAAAAAAGAAGAAATGAAACCTGTGCAAAGTCTTTACAGCCTGTGAAATCATTTTAAAGATCCAGTACCAATGCCATGTTTTGGTATCCATTTTTTATTCGGCAGTATATTATTTTGTAAAATTTCAAACCTTTAGAAAAGTTTCAAGAAGAGTAAAATGAACACCTATATGCCTTTCAACAAGAGTCACCAGATATAGCACTTTTATATTCTCCCTCTCCCTCCTCCCACTATGTACATATTTTTAAATTTCTTTTCTCCCCCCATTTCTCTTTTTCTTTCCTTCTTTCTTTTCCTGAACCATTTGAGAGTTTATTGCAGACATGACACTTCAATTTTAATATTTCAATGTGTATCTTTTAAGAATAAAGACATTCTCCTACATAATCACATTATGATTGTCACATTGCAAAATTCAACAGTGGCACAATACTGTTGTCTAATATACAGTTTAAATTTCCCCAACTTTTCCCAAGATGTCCTTAATAACTGGTTTTTAAAAATTCAGTTTCTGGGGCGCCTGGGTGATGCAGTCAGTTAAGCATCTGCCTTTGGCTCAGGTCATGATCCCGAGGTCCTGGGATCCATCAAGCCCCACTTTGGGCTCCCTACTCAGTAAGGAGCCTGCTCTTCCCTCTCCCTCTGCCCTCCCCCCCACTTTCCCACACTCCTGCATGTGCTCTCTCTCAAATAACTATATAAATAGAATCTTTAAAGAGATGATAGAATAGGGATCCCTGGGTGGCTCAGCAGTTTAGCAGCACTTGCCTTCGGCCCAGAGTGTGATCCCAGCATGGAGCCTGCTTCTCCCTCTGCCTGTGTCTCTGCCTCTCTCTCTCTCTCTCTCTCTCTCTCTCATGAATAAATAAATAAAATCTTTAAAATAAATAAAATAAAAATTCAGTTTCTAATAAAGGATCATACACTACATACCTCTTTAGTCTCCTTTAACCTAGAAGGGTTCCTAGTTGTTTTTCCTCGTTTGTGTTTTGGTCTTTCATGACACTGACATCTTTAAATAATCCAGGCCAGTTGCTTTGGAGCTTTGACATACATTTTGGGGGAAAGGGGGAAACTAAGCCCCAAAGTAAGTTAGGAATGGAATTAGAATAATAACTTTGTAGTTAGATTCAAAGTCCAGTCTTAGTAATGACTTGAAACAAGTTTCTTAATCTTTGAGCCTTGGTCATCTGATTTGTTAAATGGGAATAATGATCCTCATTTTACGAGGCAGCTGTGAGGATTATAAATTGGTGCAATCTCTTTAGAAAGCAACTTGATGGTCTGTATTGAGAATCTTAAACAGACTCATATTCTTGGACTCAGTAATTCTACTTCCAGCAATTTATCCTTAGGAAATTATCAGAGATATTAGACAGAGATATAGGGAGTGATAGTCATTACCATGGGTGTCAGAGGAGTGGGTGGATATGAATTGTGCTATATATTCCATCTCCTTCCTTATCATCCTCAGGCTCCTTCTCTTCATCACTCATTGCCAACATTTATTAAAGGCTACCCTATGTCCAGCACTGTGCTGAGTTATATATTGCTGTGGCAACTTTAAAAGTCATGCTTAAGAGGAGCATTTGATAACATGGAAGAGAAGAATACAGGGTTTAATGAGGAATCTAGACAAGTCTCTGTATATAATGAGATCCCAATTTTTCTTTATGTTTACACAATTATGTTTATAGAGGGACCTAGAAAGAAGTAAAATAACATTTTTACACTGGGAGGTGAGATTTGGGGTAAATTTTGTTTATAACAACAAAAACAAGGGAATTTGCATATGAATTTTATGCCAGTATATTCAGAGCCCTGTGCTTATCAGGCATCAATTCCACTCATGGTTGATTGGAAAAATTGGTCACATGACCACTCATAAGTGAAAGGAGGACTTGGAAAATTAATCACTGATGGATTAGTCACTTCCCACCTATAACTCCCTATAAAAAGGAAGAGATTTTAAATGGATAGCTTGCTATCTCTGTCATCATAAAATCTATTTTTGTCTGATATTAATGTAACCATACAGCATTTATTTTGGTTAGTTTTTGCTACCCATATATCTTTTCTAATGTTTTCTCTTCAATCTTTCTGAAGCATTGTGTATTGTTGGTAAATTGCACAAACCTGGATTTTATTTTTTTATTCTGACAGTCTCTGACACTTAATTGATAAATGTGGTCCATTTATATTTACTGTGATTGCTGAAGCATCTGCAATAATTTCTGCCATCTTATTTATGCCTTTGTTTTTCCCCACCTATTTTTTTCTTTTTCCTGCCTTATTTAGGATTAAGTTTTTAAAATTTATTTGCAGGGTGCCTTAGTGGGTACGACTTGGGGCTTGATCCCAGGACCTTGAGATCATGACCTGAGTCAAAATCAAGAGTCTGACACCTGACTGAGCCACCCAGGCACCCCTATGATCCATTTTTATATTTTGAACTTTTATCATGGGATCTTTCTTTCTGAAGAATGTATGGTAGCAAATTCTCAGTTCTTCTTTATCTGGAAATATTTTTACTTTCTCCTTGTTCCTAAGAGCTACATCCCTTAAAACAGTGTCATAGTAAAAAGAGAGGAGGAGGATACTCGAAGACTATAAATTTCAAAGTCAAATTCCCTCCACCTACTCTCCACGATGTGACTTCAGACCAAGATACAACCACAGTTAAGAGATTCTTGGAGGGCGGAGCAAGATGGCAGAGGAGTAGGGTCCCCAACTCAACAGGCCCCCCACCTTACCTGGATAACTTCCAAATCATCCTGAACACCTAGGAATTCAACCTGAGATTTAAAGAGAGAACAGCTGGAACGCTACAGAGAGAAGGGTTTCGCTTCTAACAAGGTAGGAAGGTGGGAAAACAAATAAAACAGAATCCAGTGAGGGAGGGGCACTGCAAGGAGCCGGGTTAAGGGGGGGCGGTGAGAGCCCCCAGACAGGAGAGCCCAGCCCCGGAGAAGCGGGAACTTTAACAATCGGCCCCAGATTCTTCCCGGACAGAGAGGTGCTCAGCAGGGAAACTGGGCAGGATCATGCGAGGGGCAGTGAAGCCTCAGGTTCCCGGGTCACTAACAGAGGAGGGGAGCCTGGGGGAAAGGGCCTTCAGGAGCCGCACCCCCAGAGCGCCATTCCAGCAGCGCAGGCCAGGGATCCCAGGGCGCCAGGGGACACAGCCCAGGATCCTGCGCTCCCCCCCGGGACAGGGAGGTGGGAGGGCCCAGGACAGCGAGGACGCTCCTGCCGCCGGGTGCCCCTGAGCTGAGCAGGTCAGCACCCCCCGCCCCCAGAGCATCCAGGCCAATGTGGACTGGGAGACTGTGGTAGTTACTGCGGGAGCTGACTCCAGAGCTGGAAGGCTGGCCACCGCCAATGTGGTTGTTCCTCCAAGTGTCACCCTGTGCCTGGGATGGAGCGGGGGTCGCCTGGGATGGAGTGGGGTTGCCAGGGAACAGGGGCCTCACAGGATAAACAGCTCCTATTGAGCCCTGCACTTGGCTGGGGGGCAGAGGGGGCGGAGCAGCTCCCACAAGTGCACACACCTGAGAATCAGCACAGCAGCCCCTCCGCCCGAAGACCCACTGGAAGGACAGGGGAAGAGCAAGTTCTTGACCAAGCAGCACTGGAAAGCTCCAGGGGAAGTCAAGGAATTTGCAGTATATAGAACCAGAGGGTGCCCCTCCTTCCCCCCCCCCCTTTTTCCATTACAACTCGTTTTTATACCAGACTAAAAATTTCCAATATTTTTCTTCTTTTCCCACCTTAACTACAATATTTTACCACCTCTTAATTTTTAAGTTTCTTCCTTTTTGACTTTCATATTTCTACAATTATAGGTCTTAGATATATTTTCCACTTCTAGATTCCCTTCAACATACTCAATTTAATTTTGAGAGATATACTAGATATGTTTTTTTTGTTTTTTGTTTTTTGTTTTCTCTGACTCATTTTGTTCTACAATGGCAGAAGTTAATACCTTCTAAAAGACGACCAGCATGCACGAGGAACGAAGTGGTATACTGTGCTGGTTCATTCTGTGAGATTATATTCTCTCTTCATTCCCATTCTGCCCCCCTATTTTATCTGTTTATGTTTTGATGGACAATGTTAGGGCTTTCTACACGTATTGCTGGTTTATATAAATTTGGGACTGAGTATCTTCTAACATACAGAACTTAATGCACTCAAAACCAAGAGGATAACCCTCTAGGACCCCTCAGGTAGACTACATTCTCCCTCCACTACAACTTCACCACCACCATCTCCCAATCCCCCCACTTTTTTTTTCTTTTTCTTTCTTCGCTTTTTTTTTCCTGTTTTCTTTTTCTTTTCCTCTTTACCTTTGCTTTTTTCTCCTCTTTTTTCTCTTCTTCTTTGGGATTCTTGGCCTTTCATTTTTTACTACCTTGTTTTAAAATTTGTTTTTCACTTTAATGGTCCTTTTGTTTTATTTCATTCTGATCTCTGTTTTCATTTTCTGGTCTCTGACCTCATCAGAATCATCTAGGGTGAAATTTACTTTGGTTGTGGTTGATATTCTTGACTCAGCCCGCTCATACAGCCACTCTGCACTGAGCAAAATGACTAGAAGCAAGAACTCACCACAAAAGAGAGAATCAGAAACAGTACTCTCAGCCACAGAGTTACAGAATATGAATTACAATTTGATGTCAGAAAGCCAATTCAGAAGCACAATTATAAAGCTACTGGTGACTCTGGAAAAAAGCATAAAGGATTCAAGAGACTTCATGACTGCAGAATTTAGATGTAATCAGGCCGAAATTAAAAATCAATTAAATGAGATGCAATCCAAATTGGAGGTCCTAATGACGAGGGTTAATGAGGTCGAAGAAGGAGTGAGCAACATAGAAGACAAGTTGATGGCAAGGAAGGAAGCTGAGGAAAAAGGAGAAAAACAATTAAAAGGCCATGAGGAAAGGTTAAGGGAAATAAAAGCCTCAGAAGGAAAAAATCTACGTATAATTGGGGTTCCAGAGAGCGCCGAGAGGGCCAGAGGGCCAGAAAGCATATTTGAACAAATCATAGCTAAGAACTTCCCTAATTTGGGGAGGGAAACAGGCATTCAGATACAGGAGATAGAGAGGTTCCCCCCCAAAAAAATCAATAAAAACCGTTCAATACCTCAACATTTAATAGTGAAACTTGCAAACTCCAAAGATAAAGAGAAAATCCTTAAAGCAGCAAGAGACAAGAGATCCCTAACTTATATGGGGAGAAATATCAGATAAATGGCAGACTTCTCCACAGAGACCTGGCAATCCAGAAAGGGCTGGCAGGATATACTCAGGGTCCTAAATGATAAGAACATGCACCCAAGAATACTATATCCAGCAAGGCTGTCATTCAAAATAGAAGAAGAGATAAAGAGCTTCCAAGATAGGCAGAAACTGAAAGAATATGTGACACCAAACCAGTTCTGCAAGAAATATTAAGGTGGACCCTGTAAAAGAAAGAGGAAGCCCAAAGAAATAGTCCACAAAAACAGGGACTGAATAGGTATTACGAGGACATTAAATTCATATATTTTAATAGTAACTCTGAACGTGAATGGGCTAAATGATCCCATCAAAAGATGCAGGGTTTTGGGCTGGATAAAAAAGCAAGACCCGTCTATTTGCTGTCTACAAGAGACTAAGGACACCTCCAGCCCGAAAATGAAAGGTTGGAGAACCATTTACCATTCAAATGGTCCTCAAAAGAAAGCTGGGGTAGCAATCCTCATATCAGATAAATTAATGTTTATCCCAAAGACTGTAGTAAGAGATGAAGAGAGACACTATATCATAGTTAAAAGGTCTATCCAACAAGAAGACCTAACAATCATGAATATTTATGCTCCTAATGTGGGAGCTGCCAAGTATATCAATTAATAACCAAAGTAAAGACATACTTAGATAATAATACACTAATAAATCTTTTTTTTTTTAATTTTTATTCATGATAGGCACACAGTGAGAGAGAGAGAGGCAGAGACACAGGCAGAGGGAGAAGCAGGCTCCATGCACCGGGAGCCTGATGTGGGATTCGATCCCGGATCCCCAGGATCGCACCCTGGGCCAAAGGCAGGCGCCAAACCGCTGCGCCACCCAGGGATCCCAATAATACACTAATAGTAGGAGACTTCAGCACAACACATTCTGCAAATTAAAAATCTTCTAAGCACAACATCATCAAAGAAACAAGGGCTTTAAATGATACACTGGACCAGATGGATTTCACAGATATTTACAGAACTTTCCATCTGAATGCAACTAAATACACATTCTTCTCAAATCCACATGGAAATTTCTCCAGAATAGACCACATACTGGGTCACAAATCAGGTCTCAACCAATACAAAAGGATTGGTATTATCCCCTGCATATTTTCAGACCACAATACTTTGAAACTGGAACTCAATCACAAGAAGAAATTTGGAAGAAACTCAAACACATGGAGGTTAAAGAGGATCCTGCTAAAAGATGAATGGGTCAACCAGGAAATTAGAGAAGAATTAAAAAGATTCGTGGGAACTAATGAAAATGAAGATACAGCCATTCAGAATCTTTGGGCTACAGCAAAAGCAGTCCTAAGAGGGAAATACATTGCAATACAAGCATCCTTCAAAAAATTGGAAAAAACTCAAATACACAAGCTAACCTTGCACCTAAAGGAACTGGAGAAAGAACAGCAAATAAAACCTACATCAAGCAGAAAAGAGATAATAAAGATTTGAGCAGAACTCAATGAAATAGAGACCAGAAGAACTGTAGAACAGATCAACAAAACCAGGAGTTGGTTCTTTGTAAGAATAAGATAGAGAAACCATTAGCCAACCTTATTAAAAAGAAAAAAGACTCAAATTAATAAAATCATGAATGAAAGAGGAGAGATCACAACCAACACCAATAAAATACAAACAATTTTAAAAGTCTATTATGAGGGACACCTGGGTGGCTCAGCAGTTGAACGTCTGCCTTTGGCCTAGGGCGTGATCCTGGAGTCCCAGGATCAAGTCCCACATCAGGCTCCCTGCATAGAGCCTGTTTCTCCCTCTGCCTGTGTCTCTGCCTCTCTCTCTCTCTCTCTCTGTCATGAATAAATAAAATCTTTTTAAAAAATGTATTATGAGCAGCCAATAAGTTAGGCAGTCTAGAAGAAATGGACACATTTCTGGAAAACCACAAACTACCAAAACTGGAACAGGAAGAAATAGAAAACCTGAACAGGCCAATAACCAGGGAGGAAATTGAAGCAGTCATCGGAAACCTCCCAAGACACAAAAGTCCAGGGCCAGATGGCTTCCCAGGGGAATTCTATCAAATGTTTAAAGAAGAAACAATACCTATTCTACTAAAGCTGTTCCGAAAGATAGAAAGGGATGGAATACTTCCAAACTTGTTCTATGAGGCCAGCATCACCTTAATTCCAAAACCAGACAAAGACCCCACCAAAAGGGAGAATTATAGACCAATATACCTGATGAACACAAAAAAAAAATTCTCAACAAGACACTAGCCAATAGGATCCTACAGTATATTAAGAATATTACTCACCATGACCAAGTAGGATTTATCCCTGGGGTGCAAGGCTGGTTCAACACTCGTAAAGCAATCAATGTGACTAATCATATCAACAAGAGAAAAAACAAGAACCATATGATTCTCTCAATAGATGCAGAGAAGGCATTTGACAAAATACAGCATCCATTCCTGATCAAAACTCTTCAGAGTGTAGGGATAGAGGGAACATTCCTCAGCATCTTAAAAGCTATCTATGAAAAGCCCACAGCAAATATCATTCTCAATGGGGAAACACTGGGAGCCTTTTCCCTAAGATCAGGAACACGACAGGGATGTCCACTCTCACTGCTATTCAACATCATACTAGAAGTCCAGGCCTCAGCAATCAGGCAACAAAAAGAAAGAAAAGGCATTCAAACTGGCAAAGAAGAAGTCAAACTCTCCCTCTTTGCAGATGACATGATACTGTACATAGAAAACCCAAAAGACTCCACCCCAAGATTGCTAGAACTCATACAGCAATTCGGCAGTGTGGCAGGATACAAAATCAATGCCCAGAAACCAGTGGCATTTCTATACACTAACAATGAGACTGAAGAAAGAGAAATTAAGGAGTCAATCCCATTTACAATTGCACCCAAAAGCATAAGATACCTAGGAATAAACCTAACCAAAGAGATACAGGATCTATACCCTAAAAACTACAGAACACTTCTGAAAGAAATTGAGGAAGACACAAAGAGATGGAAAAATATTCCATGCTCATGGATTGGCAGAATTAATATTGTGAAAATGTCAATGTGACCCAGGGCAATTTACACGTTTAATGCAATCCCTATCAAAATACCATGGACTTTCTTCAGAGAGTGGGAACAAATCATCTTAAGATTTGTGTGGAATCAGAAAAGACCCTGAACAGCCAGGGGGATATTGGAAAAGAAAACCAGAGCCAGGGGCATCACAATGCCAGATTTCAGGTTGTACTACACAGCTATGGTCATCAAGACAGTGTGGTACTGGCACAAAACAGACACATAAATCAATGGAACAGAATAGAGAACCCAGAAATGGGCCCTCAACTCTATGGTCAACTAATATTCAACAAACAGGAAAGACTACCCACTGGAAAAAGGACAGTCTCTTCAATAAATGGTGCTGGGAAATTTGGACAGCCACATGCAGAAGAATGAAACTAGATCATTCTCTTATACCATAAAGATAAACTCAAAATGGATGAAAGATCTAAATGAGAGACAAGAGTCCATCAAAATCCTAGAGAAGAACACAGGCAACACCCTTTTTGAATTTGGCCACAGCAACTTCTTGCGAGATACATCGATGAAGGCAAGGGAAACAAAAGCAAAAATGAACTATTGGGACTTCATCAAGATAAAAAAAAAACTTCTGCACAGCAAAAGATACAGTCAACAAAACTAAAAGGCAACCTTCAGAATGGGAGAAGATATTTGCAAATGACCTATCAGATAAAGGGCTAGTATCCAAGATCTATGAAGAACTTATTAAACTCAACGGCAAAGAAACAAACAATCCAATCATGAAATGGGCAAAAGACATGAACAGAAATCTCACAGAGGAAGACTTAGACATGGCCAACATGCACATGAAACAATGCTCTGCATCACTGGCCATCAGGGAAATACAAATCAAAACCACAATGAGATACCACCTCACACCAGTGAGAATGGGGAAAATTAACAAGGCAGGAAACCACAAATGTTGGAGAGGATGCGGAGAAAGGGGAACCCTCTTGTCCTGTTGGTGGGAATGTGAACTGGTGCAGCCACTCTGGAAAACTGTGTGGAGGTTCCTCAGAGTTAAAAATAGAGCTACTCTACGACCCAGCAATTGCACTGCTGGGGATTTAGCCCAAAGATACAGATGCAGTGAAACGGCAGGACACCTGCACCCCAATGTTTATAGCAGCAATGTCCACAATAGCCAAACTGTGGAAGGAGCCTCGGTGTCCATCGACAGATGAATGGACAAAGAAGCTGTGGTCTATGTATACAATGGAATACTCCTCAGCCATTAGACACGACAAATACCCACCATTTGCTTCAATGTGGATGGAACTGGAGGGTATTATGCTGAGTGAAGTAAGTCAATTGGAGGAGGACAAACAGTATATGGTCTCATTCATCCGGGGAATATAAAGAATAGTGAAAGGGAATAAAAGGGAAAGGAGAGAAAATGTGTGGGAAATATCAGAAAGGGAGACAGAACATAAAGACTCCTAACTCTGGGAAACAAACAAAGGGTGGTGGAAAGGCAGGTGGGTGGGGGGATGGGGTGACTGGGTGACGGGCACTGAGGGGGGCACTTGATGGGATGAGCACTGGGTGTTATTCTATATGTTGGCAAATTGAACACCAATAAAAAACAAATTTATAAAAAAAAAAGAAACAAGGAGTAGTGGAAGGGGAGGTGGGCGGGGGGGATGGGGTGACTGGGTGATGGGCACTGAGGGGGCACTTGATGGGATAAGCACTGGGTGTTATACTATACTTTGGTAAATTGAACTCCAATAAAAAATATACAAAAAGAAGATTCTTGTGTATTGTTCTATGTGATTTTATTTATTTATTTATGAATTTATTTACTTGAGAGAGAGAGAGAGAGGAAGAGAGAGCATGAGCAGGAGGGGCAGAGGGAGAGGAAAAGAATCCCAAGCAGACTCTGTGCTGAGGGTGAAGCCTGACACGGGACTTGATCCCACCACCCTGAGATCATGACCTGAGCCAAAACCAAGAGTCAGATGCTTAACTGACTGCACTGCCCAGGCTCCCCTCTTCTTCTGTATGTTTTTAATGCACATGCCTCCATGTGTTTTTACAAAAATGGGATTATAATATGCACATGGCTGGGCTACTTACTTTTTATAGTTAAAAAAATAAGTACTGGATATATTTCTATATCATTATAATAATTATTCCATTCCATTTTATAAATATACTATAATTTGTCCATCCTCATGTTTATGGCTATTTTTTGCTTCTACTAATAGAGCTGCAATAAACATTTCTTATACACATACTTTTGCCTATGAATCGGACTTACTACAGGCTGAACTTAATGGATGCAAACAAAGATTTAAAAAAAAGATAATCCATCTGAGTAGACAATTGTAGGTTAACAATTATTTTGTTTTCACACTTTAAAGCATAATCCACTGTCTTCTGGTTTTATTTTTGCTGTTGATAAATCTGTTGTCAATTCAATTGCTTTCCATTTTTTTTGTGATCCTCTTTTTTCTTTCTAATTGCTTTTAATATTTTTCTCTTTGTCTTTGGTGTTCTTTAGTTTTACTATAATAAGTCTAAGAATATATGTTTTTATTAATGTTCTCAGAGCTCATTGTAGTTCTTCAACCTAAAGATTCATGCATTTCACAAATTCTAGAAAATTCTCCACCATTATGTATTTGAAAATTACTTTTCCCTTATTCTTTCTGTTCTCTCCTTCAAAATACTCACTTAAGTGCATATTGAATTATCTCATATCATCCATTATTCTTGTCCTCTCATACTTTCTGTCTCTATGTTTCTAAATGCTGAATTCTGTGAAAATTTTTTTAGATTTCTCTTCCAGTTCACTTGTTCTATCTTCAAATTATCTAATCTCTTTACCCTATTTATTGAGTCTATAATTTCAATAACTGTATTTTTCTTTTCTAAAAGTATTTAGACTTTTAAAAATCTGTTTATTTTTCTATGTACTTTTGTTCCTTCTTCATATTTGTAATTCCATTTCATATTTCTTTCAATAGCTTAACTAGTAATCTAATTGCCTTTCGAGAGGGGATTAAATGATGGTGAAAGAAGATTAGAAGACTTTTGAATGCATCTCTTTTGATGGCATTTCAGATCTATTGAATCAACTGATGAAATTAAACTTAGAGTGACTTTTTTAAAAAGATTTTTAAAAATTTATTTACTTGAGAGAGAGAGGTAGCGAGAGAAAGGGCACAAGCAGGCAGAGTGGCAGAGGCAGAGGCAGAGGGAGAGGGAGAAACAGACTCCCCGCTGAGCAGGGAGCCCAATGAGGGGCTCTAGCCACCCCTTAAAGTGACTTTTTAAACATACTAATTTAATAGTTTGAATTTGACACATCTAATATCTGAAATTCAGGAAGGTTCATTTCTGTTGCTTTTTTTTTTTTCTGCTGACTCTATATTGGCTTGTTTCTTCAAGTGTTTTCTAACTTTATTATTGGCTTCTACATGGATGAATTTCATGGAAATCCCAAGGAATCTTATTTGAGGGCCAGATTCTTCTGGAGACAATTTCCATTGTCTTCTAGCAATCACCACAGCGTGTTATAAAGCTGGACCACTTTAAATTAAATCCTTTAGATGTTTTATGTGATATATATATTTGAATTCTAAGCACATATGAAGGCAGGCTTATAGTACAAATTTTCAGGGGGAAACGTTTTTTCCCCACCTAGAGGGGAAATTTTTTAAATTTAATTTAATTTATTTATTTATGAGAGACACAGAAAGAGAAGCAGAGACACAGGCAGAGGGAGAAGCAGGCTTCATGCAGGGAGCCTGATGTGGGACTTGATCCCAGGACTCAGGATTATGCCCTGAGCCAAAGGAAGATGCTCAACCTCTGAGCCACCCAGGCGTCCCCTAGAGGGGAAATTGAGACAGATTAGACTCATTTTCTCCCCTTGCTGAAAGTGGATTGCTTTTCTGGCTTGTCATTTGACTATGTTTTTAGAGGGTCCTGACTTTGTGTGAGGTTGTGGTTCTAACACTCTCATTGTGTGAGCCCAGAGCTGGTGTCTTGTATCCCTGTGCAGGCATTAAAAACCAGAGTTCTATGTTCCTAATAATGGCAACTATGAGTGGCTATGGGCTTCCCTATCACTTTGGTTTCTGTTTTCTGTTCCTTTTTGACTTCTGGAGATTTCCTTTACTGACTAGGAAACTTGTATTTTATCCAGGATTTCTAGATGTCTTATTATGGAAAGCTTTATTGAACAATCCAGTTTCCAGTTTTTCATGTAATATGAAGTAAACAAAACAAAACAAAGATCCTTAAATCTTCATAATAACTCTACAAATTAAACATTTATTATCCCCACTTTATGATTGTGGAAATTGAGGCTCAAGCAACATAAGGATCATATAGTTCTATCAAGTACTAGAGCCTGGATTTGAATCTGGTACTGTCTAGCACCAAAGCTCATAATTATGTAAACACTAAGATATATTGCCTCTTACTATACTCTTTTTTTTGTGTATTCTTTTCCTTTTTAAAATTTTTTTAAAAAGATTTTATTTATTCATGAGAGACACAGAGAAAGAGGCAGAAACACAGGCAGAGGGAGAAGCAGGCTCCATGCAGGGAGCCCAATGTGGGACTCGATCCCGGGACTGTAGTAGGATCATGCCCTGAACTGAAGGCAGACGCTCAACTGCTGAGCCACCCAGGTGTCACTGTGTATTCTTTTCCTTTTGGAAGATGTTAATTGTATCTATCATCAGAAAAAAATCAAATAGCTTTTAAAGGTACTATAAGTGAAAAAAATATATTCCTTGCTTATAAAATGTATTCGTTTATTAAACCAGATAACCTCTGTTATCAGTGCCCTGTAGGTAGGCCAAGGTCATCGGTTGTATCTGCCAAGTACCATATGGGGAGAAGTGAGTATTTTCCGGTGCATAAATGATAAATAATATCTAAGTCAAGGTATTATCATACCTTTCCTTCCCTTCACTTTCTTGTGCTTACCTTTTCCCTATAAGCCCATCATTTTCTACATTACTCTCTCCCCAGGATGCTATTAGCTCTAAAGAGTAGTAATAAATAAGATTGGGTCCCTGCTACACTTTTGGCGAGCAGGAAAGTCTTCTTAGACACAGTAGATAGACCTTATCAGTCTAGGTTGTTGATTGGAAAAGCATGCTGGAGGACATGTAAGCCTTAATGAAGTCTGAGTAGATTACATCTATTGCTTCACCAGGATCAGCATGACATGGCACTCAGCAGAAAACAGAATCAGTCTGGCACACTGGCTCACCATGGACTCATACTGCTAGCCACACACTGATTTTTGCTTTCTTAAGTGCTGGAAAATTGTTTGGTATGTAATTTGTTCTGACATTTCCCCAAGTATGTTGGTATCTATAATTACTTGGATTACCCCCTCCTTTTTTTTTCCTTTTCAAAACACACACATACACATGCACACAGAATTTGTCCTTTCTTGGGCTTTAGGGACACTCAGGCCCTAAAGTTGATTTAGTTGTTGAGGATGCAGCGGTAACCCTTTTAGACAAGTCTGTGATCTCGTAGAATAAACGGTCTGAAGTGGAAGTCAAATAAACAATTTCAGATAGGTATAAATGCTATGAAGTATTTAAAATAGGTGATAAATACAGAGCAACTGAATTGTGGGTGGAATGCTACTTTAGAGATTTTCAGGATTGGTGGCCAAGAAAGACTTCAGAATCTGGGCCATCACTCTTTCTGATGCCCTTTCTACTTTTCTGCAATAATTTTCCTTCTTCTTTCCAACCTCCAAATATTAGAATGTCCCAGAGATCATCTCTGGATTTCTTTTTGATTTTCGTTCAATGCCTGGATCCCATCCAGTTCCTTGATTTTAAATATTTTCTGTACTTTATCCTAAAATGAGCAAAGTATGTACAGAACACTAACATTTCTCTAAGAAGTGAGTAGTGTACGGGCAGGCCGGATGGCTCAGTGGTTTAGCGCTGCCTTCGGCCCAGGGCGTGATCCTGGAGTCCTGGGATCGAGTTCCACGTCAGGGTCCCTGCGGGGAGCCTGATTCTCCATCTGCCTGTGTCTCTGCCTCTCTCTCTCTCTCTCTGTATCTCATGAATAAATAAATAAATTTTTTTAAAAAGTGAGAAGGGTAGAATACAAAAATATGTGTGTGTTGTTAAGAATTGTAAAGGGTCGGCGATTTCATCAACAAGTTAGCTTGCCATAGTTTCATGGATTCTGGTAGAAAATACACGATTCTTGAGTCTTATAATTCCATCTCATATTTCCTTTGACAATTTAACTAACTTGTGACTCTAATTGGCTTCAGAGAAGGGACTGAATGACTATGGAATAAAGTTGGAAGGAATACTTTTGAATGCATCTCTTTTGATGCCATTTCAGACCTATTGAACAAGTTGATAAAGCCAAACTTAAAACAACTTTTAAAATATATTTTTGTAGTTTGAATTTGACACATCTAATATCTGAAATTCAGGAGGGTCAAATGTCTTCAGACTCCTTCTTTCCTCATTACTTTTTCTGCTCCCACCCTGGACGATGCCCATCTTTGTTTCCTTTGGCAACAGTTTCCTATGTCCATTCTTTCATCCCTACAGGTGATTGTCTACACTACTGCCAAAGTAATCCTTTTAAAGTAAGATCACGACCCTGTAAAATCAAGGCACTTCTTTGCTTAAAACTCCCTGATTACAAAGAAAAGACAAAAGAAACTATTACAGAAATAGCATGAATCAGACTATTGGCATTTGAGCCAGGTCCTCAAGCTCCAATTCCTAAAGAGTGACATGAAGAGGATCATATGTAATGCCTTCTCATGCAGTGGGTTACATTACAGGAAAGGAACCCTGAGTTTAGGGAACCTGAATATTTTATAACTGGCCGTAATCCTGCCCTATGCTCCCAGGGGAGATACTGTCTCTATCTTTCAAGGCTGTTAGCTCTATAAACATTCTTGAAAAGATAGACTAGAATAAAAGCAATCAGTGACTCTGTTCACAAGATGTGCACAAACATGAGAGAACCATGGAGAATTATTTCGCAATATGTATTTGTTCACATTTTTTAACAGAAGGATAAACAAAAGCATTTTAAAAAAATTACTGAAAGAGGGATGCCTGGGTGGCTCAGTGGTTGAGCATCTGCCTCCGGCTCAGGGTGTGATCCCGGGATCCTGGGATTGAGTCCCTCATCAGGCTCCCCACAGGGAGCCTATTTTCCCTCTGCCTATGTCTCTGCCTCTCTCTGTGTCTCTCATGAATAAATACATAAAATCTTTTTAAAAAATTACTGAAAGAGAAACAAAGACAACAGGGTGGGAAACACAAAGGTGGAAGCTAAACTTCTCTGAATATATCTTGTTATGTACATTTGATTTGGAAACTATCTAATTTATATAATTAGAAAACAAAATTAGGGATCCCTGGGTGGCGCAGCGGTTTGGCGCCTGCCTTTGGCCCAGGGCGCGATCCTGGAGACCCGGGATCAAATCCCACGTCGGGCTCCCAGTGCATGGAGCCTGCTTCTCCCTCTGCCTGTGTCTCTGCCTCTCTCTCTCTCTCTCTCTGTGTGACTATCATAAATAAATAAAAATTTAAAAAAAAGAAAACAAAATTAAATTTTCAAACAGTAATCCCGAAAAACCAAAAACTACATGAAACAAATGAATTAAATTGACTATCAATTAGCAGAAAAATCACACAGAGAATAATTATTTCAAGTTACTTTTAAATACAGTACTTTGTCTGTATATCCCTAATGGGATATACTTTAAAAGCAAAAGGAAATCCAAAACCATCTTAACTCCTATCAGCAATCATGTTGATAATAATGTTGGGGGCAGCCCAGGTGGCTCAGCAGTTTAGCCCCGCCTTCAGCCCAGGGCCTGATCCTGGAGATCTGAGATGGAGTCCCCTGTCAGGCTTCCTGCATGGAGCCTGCTTCTCCCTCTGCCTGTGTCTCTGCCTCTCTCTCTCTCTCTCTCTCTGTCTCATGAATAAACAAACGAAATCTTTAAAAAAATAATAATAATGTTGGTGTTGGTATTCTGAGACTGTTTCATGTAATATGTTGATGAAATTGAGAACCAAAATTTTGGGTATGACAAAATAAATAGAGGTACAGATTGAATATCAAAGAGGTTAAGTAATTTAAATTAGAAGTACTAGGGCACCTGGGTGGCTCAGTGGTTGAGCATCTGCCTTTGGCTCAGGTTCTGATCCCGGGGTCCTGGGATCCAGTCCCACATTAGGCTCCCCCACAGGGAGCCTGCTTCTCCCTCTGCCTGTGTCTCTGCCTCTCTCTGTGTGTCTCTCCTGAGTAAACAAAATCTTAAAAAAAAAAAAAAAAAACATTAAAAGAAGGTAGATAAATAAGGCCCGACTGGATCTGGTCACTTCCAGGGACTGACTGCAGCTGGAGTGTAGAGACTGGGTCATTCTTTCCCCTTGGAACACCTCTGACGGACAATTCTAGCTCTACAGAGCCCCAGAGGGCTGCCCGAGGCCCCTAATGGGTCTCCTGACAACATCTTCTCCGCCCACGCTGCTCGCCTGCCCAGCCTCCCACAGGTGTTGATGCCGAGGGCTCGCCTACTGAACAGCCTGCGTTCATTCTAACCTTGGAGCAACTGCCTGCCGCGGTAGCCACGCCCCCTCCGGCAGCGCCTCTAACAAGCACCGTTATAACAATTTACCTGCAAAAAGCCAGATATAAACCCCCGACGTGTTCCAGGAAACAGCCAGTCCTAGAAAACTCTGACCTTGACAATGAACAATTCTTCCTCTTTTGAAATATTTCCAAACAGCTCCAACCAGGGATGCCAGATGGACCTGACGGCCTATTGTGAAGTCTCCCACTTCCAAAAGTCCCACCATAATAGAACCCCTTCCAATTAGACCCCGTCTCCGTGTTTCCTCTCCTGACTCGCGAAACATCCCAACACCCTGGAACTCAGGCTAAAACGGAAGTCAGAGCGGATGGGTTCCCTGGCGGGAAGGCGGTGAATGAAGAGCCTATGTTAATTGTGTCTGGCACTTAGTTGACCTGGGATGATTTATCTACTTTTATGCTTATTGTCTGTCTCTCCACACACGTCCCTGAGCCCGGGGGCTTTGTGGCGTCTCCTGCGTTCTTCAGGCCGCTGGAGCTGCGCAGCTCCTCACACCAGCTGCTCATTAAGCAGCAGCGGCTTGAAGGCATGAACGGCCGGTCGGCGAGGCCCCCTGGGATCCAGGCCGCTCAAGCTCCCTGCTCAGCGGGGGCTCTGCTTCCCCCCTCCCTCTGCCCCCAGGCATGCTTCCTCTCTCTCTCTCTCTCTCTCTCTCTCAAATAAATAAATAAACTATTAGAAAGAAAGAAAGAAGGAAAGAAAGAAAGAAAGAAAGAAAGAAAGAAGGAAAGAAAGAAAGAAAGAAAGAAAGAAAGAAAGAAAGAAAGAAAGAAAGAAAGAAAGAAAGAAAGAAAGAAAGAAAAGAAAGAGAAAGAAGAAAGACCTTTTGGGGCGCCTCCTGGGTGGCTCAGTGGTTGAGCATCTGCCTTCAGCTCAGGTTATGATCCCGGGGTCCTGGGATAGGTCCCGCATCAAGCTCTGGAGCCAGCTTCTCCCTCTGCCTGTGTCTCTGCCTCTTTGCCTCTGTCTTTCATGAATACTAAATAAAATCTTACTAAATAAATAAACAAACAGAGGCCCAAATAACAAGGAAATAGGCAAAGATCTGGTGGAAGAGCATTTTGGGTATCAGGAGTAGCAGGTACAATTCCAGAAAGATCTCTTTCCTTCTTGCCCTGGTCCCGGCTCTCTGTGACTGTAACTTAGTATTTGGGACAGTTAAAAGATTTTTGTTTGTGGGCGCCTGTGTGGCTCAGTGGTTAAGAGTCTGCCTTTGGCTCAGCGTGTGATCCCAGGTTCCCACGGGGAGCCTGCTTCTCCCCCTGCCTATGTCTCTGCCTCTCTGTGTCTCTCATGAATAAATACATAAAATCCTTAAAAATATTTTTTTGTTTGTGTGGGGGATCCCCCTCATTCTTCCTCTCTCCCAATCCAGGATCACTTGATTTTTATAAATTTAGCCAGAAGCTTACACACCAATGTCTGTTAGGTTTCTACTGTTGAAGCCTTATCACGCCCAAGTTGATACCCTCCCATTATTTATATTTTTTATGCTGGGAGGACGAAGTAGTTGAAAGGAACTTCACTTAAGGGTATGTTTACTATCTATTAGGAGTCTGTTTCATAATTACCCCAGGGAAGAGACCAGCATCTCTGGAGCTACGGGGCTACAGTGCTAAAGCACCAAGGGCAGAGAGGGAAGACTCTGATCAGAATCATCTGGGGAGCCTTTTCTGCATATGTGTGCCAGATGCTCCCCTTCCCTTCCACTCACGCACATTCTACGTACAGCCTGACTGTGTGTGTTTTGTTTTCTGCTTTTGTTTTTTAAAATACTTCGTCTTCTATTGAACTAAAATTTGCACATGGTTATGTAAAAATTGATAAAGGGAGATCTCACCAAAATGGAGTTTGGTGGGGATCCCTGGGTGGCTCAGAGGTTCAGCGCCTGCCTTTGGCCCAGGGTGGGATCCTGGAGTCCCGGGATCAAGTCCCGTGTCGAGCTCCCTGCATGGAGCCTGCTTCTCCCTCTGCCTGTGTCTCTGCCTCTCTCTCTCTCTATATATATATATCATGAATAAATAAATAAAATCTTTTTAAAAATGGAGTTTGGTGGCCAGAAGAAGGAGCTCTTATGTCCTACCACTCGTGGTCAATTGCAGACCCTAACATGGAGATACTACCTTGCATTCCCAGAAGGAAGAAGCCTATACTTTACTACCCTAGGAAGAGGAAAGAATAATTTTTCCTTGTCCAGCAACAGCCCAGCCAATGAGAGACTGCCACAATTCAGCCAGCGAAAAGCCACTACCCTTCAAATTCCCCGTGTCCTCCAGTGGATTTTTTGTCTGTAACAGCTCCTTCCAACTGTTCCCTCTATGAAAGAAGTTTTCTCTCCTTTGTTCTCTCAACTTGCCAATGGCAGTCCATACCCTGCACATTCGTAATGGCAATTTTCTGCCATTCCTGAATAGACCCATTTTTGCTGGTCAAATAACTAGACAGTTTTACTTTTAAGATGAACAGTTAAATCATCAAGTGCTCTAGAATGGCTCCTCTCGCCCTTCCCCTGGTGCTCTAATACATCCATTCCTCTTTTGACTTTTTGCTTATCTTTTGAAGCTTATCTCTGTATCTCTAAATAATTTGTTCATACCGCAATTTCTTTTTTTTATCACTTTAAGATATTATCTGTTCACTTAACCAGCATGACAGTTGAGAATTTAGCTCACACTCACACATACACACAACCCACCACTATCACCTCTTCCTCTCAAATATGGTTAGAATATATTTTTAGTTCCTTCATTGATCTTTTTTGTTTTTTCTTTTCATGTTGCAAGCTCTTTCTTTTCAAATGTCTAGTAATTTTGTAATCATATGTAAGAGTGAGGCAATAGAAAAAAGGATTAAGGACTGTGTATACTTGAATAGGTCTTGTTGACTGGCTGAATTTTACCCACTTAGAGTGAGTACGCTATTGTCCAGGGGACCCCTACATGCTAGAAGTCATCGTCTTTGCCCTTAGGAGCTAATGCTGCTCCTGCCTTCAACTGCCCTGCTTCTCCCTAGACCATTTGTTAAATATATTTAGAGAGCAACCTGCCAATTTTGCATATTTTATTGGATTATTATTATTGCTGTTGTTCTTGTTGTTCCTTTTGCTTAGATCCTAGATAACTGGCTGCTGGATATCCTGCGTGCAGGTATGAGAAGAGGATAGGGAAATGCTTCTTTAGCCGGAATCTGGTAGTTCCCCTGTTTTCATTTCTACTCTGCCCCTCGTGTCTCCCCAGCTCTCCAGGAGTGTTCCATCCTTGGCTGTAGCCCGTACTGTTCATATTCTAGGCCAGGAGGCCCTCAGTCAAGAGCCTTTAATTGGCTTTCTTCTCCCTGAAACTTACTGGAATCCCTCAGGAGCAGATATTTCCTCCCCCTACCACATAGTACTACTGGCTGCCCATGATCTCCTTGTTATTGACTTATATTTTTTTTTTCTGTTCTTTTATTATCATTTTAATGGGCTCTCAGGAGGGGTAGGAAATAAACAGTCTGCTCTATTGAGCTGGAGGTTTACAACCTATTTTAACTTCAACATGCCTGTTTTGAAAGTCCTCCAAAGGTGATCCTGATCACCCCCTCCCCCACACTCCCTTGGAGTCTCACTGTTCATATGAACCCAGCCTGAGCCTCCCACTCCTGTGATTCCCCAGTTCAATGAAAAGTACCCACACGTACCCCCTAGCTGGCCATAAAGCTGAGTTTCATCCAATTCCTTCTTTATTCTCCATCAGCAAGCTCTGTCATTTCTACCATGTAAAAGCACCTGATGTGCAAAAGGGGAAAATTAAGGGTCAAACGGACCAAAGCTAGGTTTTTAAAAATTTGTAATTAAAAGAAAAAAAAAACACATTAAAAGAATAGCACACCTGAAGCAGGACCAGTTAATTCCAGGAATCTGAGGATCACTCCGAAATTAGGAAATTTACTGAAATAACTCATTATACTAAGAGTTCAAACAAGCCAGGGCGGCTCAGTTGGTTAACTGTCCAACTCTTCATTTCCGTTCAGGTCATGATCTCAGGGTCACGAAACTGAAGCCCACACCCGGCTCCATGCTCCGAGGGAAGTCTGCTTGAGATTCTTTCTCTCCCTCTTCCTCTGCCCCTCTTACTACTCTCTCTTTCTCTCTCTCTCTCTCCCCTTAAATAAATAATTTTTTTAATAAATACATTTTTTTAAAAAGAGGTCAAACAAGTAAAATTATATAATTTTCTTCATAATTGCTAAAGCGCATTTAATAAAATTTGACCTTTAGTCTTGTTTCTAAGATCTTTTTTTAAAATAGAAAACAAAGATAAAACAGCATGATGAAAACATATTATGCCCAATGATGAAAAGGTTCTAGAGGTCGATAGTGGCGATGGTTGCATAGAAATGTGAATGTCCATAATGCCACAGAGCTGTATACTTAAAAATGGTGAAAATGGCGGGGGGGGGTTGTCTGGGTGGCTCAGTCAGTTGAGCATCTGACTCTTGGTTTTGGCTTAGGTTATGATCTTAAGGTTGTGAGATCGAGCCCCACATCAGGCTCTGCACTCAGCAGGGAGTCAGATTTTCTCTCTCTCTCCCTTTGCCCCTCCCCCTCAAACAAATAGAATCTTTTAAAAAGATGAAAATGGTAAATTTTATGTTATATATATTTTACTACTATATATTTTTAATATACATATTTTTATTTTTATTGACTTTATTATTTTATTTTAATTCCAGCTCAGTTAACATATAGTGTTCTATTAGTTTCAGGTGTACAATATAGTGATTCCACATCACCTATTTTACCCATACCCCCCACCTCTCCTCTTCTCCTCTGTTAACCATCTGTTTCTGCTCTCTAGTTAAGAGTCTGGGGCAGCCCGGGTGGCTCAGCAGTTTAGCCATCTTCAGCCCAGGGTGTGATCCTGGAGTCCAGGGATCAAGTCCCACATCAGGCTCCCTGCATGGAACCTGTTTCTCTCTCTCTCTCTCTCATGAATAAATAAATAAAATCTTTAAAAAAAAAATAAGAGTCTGGGGGTGGGCACCTGGCTGGTTTAGTCAGTTATGCATTTGCCTTCGCTCAGGTCATGATCTCAGGGCCCTGGGATCTAGCCCTGCATCCGCCTCCCTGCTTAATGGGGAGCCTGCTTTTCCCTCTTTCTCTGCTGCTCCCTCTGCTTGTGCTCTCTCCCTCTATCAAAAAAATACAATCTTAAAAAAAAAAAAGTCTGTTTTTTGGTTTGTCTCTTTTTTCTTGGTTTTGTTTCTTAAATTCCACATACGAATGAAATAATATGGTATTTGTCTTTCTCTGACTGGCTTATTTTGTTGAGCATTATATTTTCTAGATCCATCCATGTTGTTAAAAATGGCAAGATTTCATTCTTTTCTATAACTGAATAATATTCCATATTATATATGTACACAACATCTTCTTTATTCATTTATCAATTGATGGACACTCGTGCTGCTTCCATAATTTAGGATTAGAATAATGCTGCTATAAAAGGAGTGTAGGGGGCAACCCCGGTGGCTCAGCGGTTTAGCGCCGCCTACAGCCCAGGGTGTGATCCTGGAGTTCCGGGATCGAGTCCCACATCAGGCTCCCTGCATGGAGCCTGCTTCTCCCTCTGCCTGTGTCTCTGCCTCTCTCTCTCTGTGTATTCTCATGAATAAATAAATAATAAATAAATAAAGTCTTTTTTAAAAAAGGAGTGTATGAATTAATGTTTTTGTATTATAGTAGCATGATTACTGGATCATAGGGTAGTTATATTTTTTAAGATTAATTTATTTATTTTAGAGAGAGAGCGTGCATGAGCAGGGGGAGGGGCAGAGGGAGAGAATCTCAAGCAGACTCCACTGAGCGTGGAGCCCAATGCAGGGCTGGATCCTCCAACCCTGAGATCACAACCTGAGACAAGATCAAGAATCAGATGCTTAACCAACTGAGCCACCCAGGTGCCCCATGGAAAGTCCTATTTTTAAGTTTTTGAGGAATCTCCATAGTGTTTCTCACAGTGGCTGCACCAGTTTGCGTTCATACCAACAGTGCAAGAGGGTTCCTTTTTCTCCACATCCTTGCCAACATTTGCTGTTTCTTGTGTTATTGATTTTAAGCCAGAATTCTGGTGAGTGTGAGCTAATATCTCATTGTAGTTTTGATTCCCATTCCCCTGGTGATGAGTGATGTTGAGCATCTTTTCATGTGTTTGTTGGATATCTATAGTTCTTCTTTGGAGAAATATCTGTTCATGTCTTCTGCCCATTTTTAAATTGAATTGTTTTTTGGGTGTTGATTTGTAAAAGTTCTATATTTTTTTTTCCTGTGACAATTGTTTATTATAAAGGTGAACCCTGGGGACACCTGAATGGCTCAGTCAGTTAAGTGTCTGCCTTTGGCTCAGGTCATGATCCCAGGGTCCTGGGATCAAGCCCCTAATTGGAATCCCTGCTCAGCAGGGAGTCTGCTTCTCCCTCTCCCCACTGTTCATACTCTTGCTATTGATCTCTGTCTCTCTCAAATAAATAAATGAAATCTTTAAAAAACAAATGAACCCTGATCCTCATGATGGACTTATCAGCAGGATTTCTGGTAGTGAGCATGGGCACTGGGACTGCTAAACTTTTTGGATTTACACTGCCAGGGATCAGCTACCAGCAGGGTCTGCTGGTTCTACTGGATGAGAATGTGTTAGATCTCATTTTTAGAAGCTTCATCCACAGATTTCTGGTAATAGGCCACCAAGGCTTTGAAGATAGACTAGGAGATTGTGTAAATCTGGGCCATGTGGCCACCACTCCTCACTCGGACTCGGATATCCACCCTGGCAAATCCCTCCTTGCCCAGAAGCAGAACAGGTTCCAGTAGCTGGTATTGCAGTGAGTGTGACTCAGCCATCTCCAGGGACCACCCATTCACCTTGTTGTGGCCATTGCCCCATTTACTGTGGCTGTCTTGCCTCTGAGAAAGCTGCATAGACTGCAGAGAACCTTGGATGGTGTGGCTGCCAAGAAAGATGAAAGCTCCTCACCCTGTGACACTGCACCCAGAAAAGGACTATATTTTAGATACTAACCCTTAATCAGTTATGTCATTTACAAATATCTTCTCCGATTCAGTATGATATCTTTCAATTTGTTGATTGTTTCCTTCACTGTGCAGAAGCTTTTTATTTTGATGTAGCCCCAAGTTTAATTTTGCTTTTGTTTCTCTTGCCTCAGGAGATGTATCTAGTTAGAAGTGTTTCTATCTGATGTCAGAGAAATTACTGCCTGTGTTCTCTTCTAGGATTTTTATATTTTGGGTGTCACATTTAGGTCTTTAATCCATTTTGAATTTATTTTTGTGTATGGTGTAAGGAAATGGTCCAGTTTCATTCTTTTCCATGTTGCTGTCCAGTTCTCCCCAATACCATTTGTTGAAGAAACCATCTTTTTCCCATTGGATGTTCTTTCCTGCTTTGTCAAAGATTAGTTGACCATATAAACATGAGTTTAGGGATCCCTGGGTGGCGCAGCGGTTTAGCGCCTGCCTTTGGCCCAGGGCGCGATCCTGGAGACCCCGGATCGAATCCCACATCGGGCTCCTGGTGCATGGAGCCTGCTTCTCCCTCTGCCTGTGTCTCTGCCTCTCCCTCTCTCTCTCTCTCTCTCTCTGTGTGTGTGACTATCATAAATAAATAAAAATTTAAAAAAAATAAATAAACATGAGTTTATTTCTGGGCTTTATATTTTATTCTATTGATCTATATGCCTATTTTTGTGTCTGTACCATACCGTTTGATTACTACAGCTTTGTAATATAACTTGAAATTGGAATTGTGATACCTCCAGCCTTGCTTTTCTTTTTTTAAGATTTTATTTATTTATTCATGAGAGACACAGAGAGATAGAGGCAGAGACATAGACAGAGGGAGAAGAAGGTTCCCCATGGGGAGCCCAATGAGGGACTTGATCCCAGGACTCTGAGATCACAACCTGAGCCAAAAGCAGACACTCAACCACTGAGCCACCCAGGTGCTCCTTGCTTTTCTTTTTCAAGATTGTTTTGGCTATTCAGGGTATTCTGTGATTCCATGTAAATTTTAGGATTGTTTGTTCTAGTTCTGTGAACAATATTGTTGGTATTTTTATAGAGATTCCATTAAATCTGTAGTTTGCTTTGGGTACTATGGACATTTTAACAATATTTGTTCTTCCAGTCCCTGAGGATGAAATATCTTTCTACTTGTTTGTGTTATCTTCAATATCTTTCATCAATGTTTTATAGTTTTCAAAAACAGGTCTTTCACCTCCTTGGTTAAGTTTATCCCTAGGTATTTTATTAACCTTAGTGTAATTGCAAATAGGACCCCTTTCTTAACTTTTCTTGCTTCATTATTAGTATAAAACAGTGCCATGGATTTCTGTACATTGATTTTGTATCCTGCTACCTTACTAAATTCATTTATCAGTTCTAATAGTTTTTTGGTGGAGTCTTTAGGATTCTCTATATGTAGTATCACGTTGTCTACAAATAGCGAAAGTTTTACTTCTTCCTTACCAATTTGGATGCCTTTTATTCCTTCCTCTTGTCTGATTGCTGTAGTTAGGATTTCCAGTACTATGTTAAATAATAGCGGTAAGACTGGCCATTCTTGTCTTGTTCCTGACTTTAGGGGAAATGCTCTCAGTTGTTCACCATTGAGTATGATGTTATCTGCTGGTTTTTCATTTATGGCCTTTATTCTTTTTAAAGATTTTATTTATTTATTCATGAGAGAGAGAGAGAGAGAGAGAGGCAGAGACACAGGCAGAGGGAGAAGCAGGCTCCATGCAGGGAGCGGGACGTGGGACTCCATCCCGGGTCTCTAGTATCAACCCCCCTGGCCGAAGGCGGCGCTAAACTGCTGAGCCACCTGGGATGCCCATTTATGGCCTTTAATATGTTGAATTATGTTCCCTCTAATCCTACTTTGTTGAGGGTTTTTATCATGAATGGATGTTATACTTTGTCAAGTAATTTTTCTGCATCTACTGAAATGATCATATGGTTTTTATCACTTATTTTATTGATATAACATATCACCCTGATTGACTTGTGAATATTGAACCACCCTTGCATCCCAGAGATAAATCCTATTTGATCATGGTGAATGATTTTTTAAATGTGTCCTGGCGGGGGGGGGGGGGGGGGGGGGCGGCGGCGCCTGACTGGCTCAGTGGTAGAGCATCTGCCTTCGGGTCAGGTTGTGATCCTGGGGTCCTGGGATGGAGTCCCACATCAGGCTCCCATAGGGCGCCTGCATATCCCTCCTCCTATATCTCTCCTCTCTCTCTGTGTCTCTCATGAATAAATTAAAAAAAAAAAACTTTTTTAATGTATCCCTGGATTTGGTTTGCTAATATTTTGTTAAGGATTATTGCATCTGGGCAGCCCGGGTGGCTCAGTGGTTTAGCGCCGCCTTTCGCCCAGGGCATGATCCTGGAGACCCCGGATCGAGTCCCACATCGGGCTCCCTGCATGGAGCCTGCTTCTCTCTCTGCCCGTATCTCTGCCTCTCTCTCTCTCTGTGTCTGTCATGAATAAATAAATAAAATCCTTTTTTTTTAAAAAAGGATTATTGCATCTATGTTCATCAGAGATATTAACTTGTAGTTCTCTTTTCTGTAGTGCCTTTATCTGGCTTTGGTATCAGGGTAATGCTCGCCCCATAGAATGAATTTGGAGGTTTTCTTTCCTTTTCATTTTTTGCAAAATTTCAAAAAGAGTAGGTATTAACTCTTCTTTATATGTTTGGTAGAATTCACCCGTGAAGCTGTCTCGCCCTGGACTTTTGTTTGTTAGGAGTTTTTTGATTATGGATTCAGTTTTATTGCTGGTAATCTGTCTATTCAAATTTTCTATTTCTTTCCAATTCAATTTTGGGAGGTTATATGTTTCTAGGAATTTATCCATATCTTCTATCCATTGTTGTTCAATTTGTTGGCATATAATTCTTGATAATGTTCTCTTACAAACTTCTGTATTTCTGTGTTGTCAGTTGTTATTTTTCCCCTTTCATTTCTGAATTTATTGATTTGACCTCTATCTTATTTGATAAGTCTAGCTAAAAGTTTATCAATTTTGTTGATCTTTTCAAAGGACCAGCTCTGTTTCATGGATCTGTTCTATTGGTTTTTTGTTTTCTATTTTTTCTTTGCTCTAATCTTATTAATAATAATATAATCTTAGTAATATAATTATATAATATATTTAATAATAGTCTTATTATTAATAATAATATTAATCTTATTCTTTCCTTATACTGGTTTTCATTTTGTTGTTCATTTTCTAGTGCTTTTATTTTTTAAAAGATCTTATTAATTTATTTGAGAGGGGGAGGGGTAGAGAGAGAGGAAGTAGCAGACTCCCTGAAGAGCATAAAGTCCTATGTGGGGCTCAATCCCAGGACCCCAAGATCATGACCTGAATTGAAGGCAGACACTTAACCAACTGAGCCACCCAGATGCCCCTCTAGTACCTTTAGATGTAATGTTAGGTTATTTATTTGAGATTTCTTTTACTCCTTGAGGTGGGCCTGTATTGCTATTAACTTCCCTTTTATTTTTTTCTCAGAATTAATATTTATCTATTGATTTTCATGTTATTTTTTCCTACTTAACTTCCTTTTTAGAACAGCTTTTGCTGCATCCCAAAGGTTTTGGATCATTGTGTTTTCATTTTCATTTTTAATCCATTTATTTTTTTGTTTTTGATTTTTCAGTTGTCCCTTTCATTGTTTAGTAACATGTCATTTAACTGCCATGTATTTGTGATCTTTCCAGGTTTTTTCTTGTTGATTTCATATTTCATAGCATTGTGGTCAGAAAAGATGCATGGTATGACTTTGATCTTTTGGAATTTGGTGAGGTTTCTTTTGTGGCCTACTACGTGATCTATTCTGGAAAATGTTCCATGTGCACTTGAAAAGAATATGTGGTCTGCTGTTTTAGGATGAAGTGTTCTGAGTATATCTGTTGGATCCATCTGGTCTAATGTGTCATTCAAAGCCTTTGTTTCTTTGTTGATTTTCTGTTTAGATGATCTGTCCATGGATATAAGTGGGGTGTTAATATCCCCAACTATTATTGTATTACTATTGATTATTCCCTTTATGTTTGTTATTAACTGCTTTATGTATTTGGGTGCTCCCATGTTGGGTTCATAAATTTACAATTGTTATATCTTCTTGTTGTTTGTACCATTTATGATTATATAGTATCCCTCTTTGTCCCTTGTTATAGCCTTTGTTTTAAAGTCTATTTTGCTCTATATATGTATTGGTATTCTGGCTTTCTTTTCACTTCTATTTACAAGATAACTGTTTTTCCATCCCTTCACTTTCAGTCTGCATGTGTCAAGGTCTGAAATGAGTCTCTTATAGGCAGCATATAAATGAGTCTTGTTTTTTTATATATACATTCTATCATTCTATGTCTTTTGATTGGAACATTTCGTCCATTTATATTCCAATTATTGATATGTGTGTATTTGTTGCCATTTTGGGATTTTTTTGTTTTTTTTTAAAGATTTATTTATTTATTTATTCATGAGAGACGCAGAGAGAGAGAGAGAGAGTCAGAGACACAGGCAAAGGGAGAAGCAGGCTCCCCACAAGGAACCCGGTACAGGACTCAATCCTGGACCCCGGATCACTCCCTGAGCCAAAGGCAGATGCTCAACCACTGAGCCACCCAAGCATCCCTTTATTGCCATTTTGTTGTTTGTTTTATGGTTGCATTTGTAGTTCCTCTCTGTTCTTTTCTTCTCTTGTTATCTTCTTTCATGATTACTTGGCTTTATTTAGTGAAACACTTGAATTCCTTAGTCTTTACTTTTTGTGTATTTATTGTTCTTTGATTAGTGGTTACTAATCAGCTTATATGTAACATCTTCTGCATATAATATTAAGCTTATGGCCACTTAATTTTGGACTCATTCTTACTCCTTTGTCCTCCATGTTTCAGAAATTTAGTGTCATATTTTACATCCTTGTATTTTGTGTTTCTCTTGACTGATTTTTACAGATATATTTACTTTTTTTGCTTTTGTGTTTCCTATGTCTCTTACTTATGGTTTTTGTTTTCCACACAAAGAACCCCCTTTAATATTTCTCATAGGGCTCACTTAATGCTTATGAATTCTTTTAACACTTGTATGTCTGAGAACCTCTTAATCTCTCCTTCTATTCAGAATGATAGCCTCGCTGGATAGAGTATACTTGGCTGCAGATTTTTCCTTTTCAGCACTTTGAATATATTGTCACTCTCTTCTGGCCTGCAAAGTTTCTGCTGAAAAACAAGCTGATGGACTTATGGGGTTTATTTTATATGTGATTGTCTTCTTTTTTCTTGAAATCTTTAAAATTATTTCTTTGTCACTATTTGTTGCCATTTTAATTACTAGGTGTCTTGGTGTGGACCTCCTTGGGTTAATTTTGTTGAGGATCTCTGTGCCTCCTGAATCTGGATCTCTGTTTCCCTCCCCAGGTTCAGGAAGTTTTCAACTATTATTTCTTCACATATATTTTCAGCACTCCCCCCCCCCCTTCTCCTTCTGGGATCCCTATAATGCGAATGTTATTATGCTTGATGCAATCACTGTGTTCTCCGAGTATATTCTTATTATGTAGTGTTTGTTTGTCTATCACCTGTTCAGCTTTATAACTTCCCATTACTCTATCCTCCAGGTCACTGATAGATTCCTCTGCTTCTGGTAGCCTTCTATTTATTCCATCTATTATATTTTTAATTTCATGTATTGAGTTCTTCATCCCTGATATGTTATTTTTTATCTCTTTATCAAAGATCTCACTGATGTCCCCCACCTTTTTCTGAAGTCCAGTGAGTATCTTTATGATCATTATTTTAAATTCTCCTTCATACATAATACTTATTTCCATTTTTGCTTAGATTTCTGGCCAAGGCCTTGTCTTGTTCATTCATTTGGGACATAGTCCTCTGTCTTCTCATTTTGTCTACCTCTTTTGTCTGTTTCTCTGTGTTAGGAAAATCAGCTACATCTTCTGCTTTTGAAAATAGTGCTTTGGGGCAGCCCCGGTGGCCCAGCGCTTTCGCGCTGCCTTCAGCCCAGAGCATGACCCTGGAGACCTGGGATCAAGTCCCATGTCGGGCTCCCTGCATGGAACCTGCTTCTCCCTCTGCCTGTGTCTCTGCCTCTCTCTCTCTCTCTCTGTGCCTCTCATGAGTAAATAAATAAAATCTTTTTAAAAAAAATAGTGCTTTGAGCACCTGGGTGGCTCAGTGGTTGAGCAGTTGCCTTTGGCTCAGCTCATGATCCTGAGTTCCTGGAATTGAGCCCCACACCAGGCTCCCCATAGGGAGCCTGCTTCTCCCTCTGCCTATATGTCTGCCTGCCTCTCTCTGTGTGTGTCTCTCATGAATAAATAAATAAAATCTTTTAAAAAAAGAAAGTAATGGCTTTATGGAGAACAGGTCCTGTAGTGCCCTGCAGTGCAGTGTCCCCCATTCACCTGGCATTTCAGAAGAGTCTCCTATATTTGTTGCTTACATCTTGCTGTTGTGTCTGAATTGCTTTTTCTTTCAGCCCGGACAAGTGCACTGACTGCCTGTTATGGGCTGTGCTTGCTTTCTGTGGTGTTAGTGAGACACAATCAGGCCAACTCTGAGGAGCTGGACCACAGGAGGCCCTGGGGGTGGGGAGGTGGTGTTAACAAAATTTTCACGGAGATGCTAATCCTAGGTTGGTTCCCATGAAGCATGGTGGGCGTGGCAGCCAGGGGCTTAGCACGAGGCAGAGGTGGCCAAGGATGTGGAGCATAAGCATGCATGGCACACATATGAGGCATTAACAAAATTTGTGCTGAGCCCAGGGCTGAGGCCATCAGGCTTGTAATGGGCAAGTCTTCAGGAAAATGCAAGGGCAGAGTGCACTGCTGGCAGGTTAGGTAGCAAGTGTCTGTGCAGTGATGCTTCCCAGGTGGCTCTGTGCTTCTGTTGGGGGGTGGGGGAGGAAAGTTGTGACTGCCAGTTCCTTTGTTCCCAGAGAACGTACTCCAAGATCAGCATAAACAGATTTTCTTCCCATTTGCCCCCAACGTTGTGCAAACTGTTGCTTCTATGTTGCCTCTCCATGGGTTGTTGTCTCTTTAAGGGCAGGGACCCAGCTATCACTTGCCCTCCTGGCTGGCCCAGTGCTAAGCCAGCTGACTTTTAAATCTCTAGGCTCCAAGCCCTGTTGGTTGTACAAACTCAGGGAATTCAGCCCCTCTAGTTTTCAAAGTTAGGGGTAATTGTCTTCCAATGTGGGCTCCAGTGTGGTGAGGAACCATTTCTTTCCCCTAACCATACCCACAGCTTCCTCCCTCCTAGGGCAGCTCCTGACCACCATTTCTGCCCTTCCTAAACTCTCAAATTCAGCTTCTTTTAGTTGTGGGGTTTGTTTTGCCAGACTTCTGATCACCTTCCAGCTTATTTACAAGGCTGTAAGTGGTATCTAGTTGTAAATGTGAGATGGGTGAGCTTAGGGTCCTCCTATTCCACCATCTTCCCAAGCTCCTTCTGTCAACATACATTTTTTTCATATATATATTCTAAAGTCAGCATATGCTTAATGGGAACACAGTAAAAGCATTCTCATCTGAGACTGGAATAAATAACAAAGTTCACTATCATTACTTTTATTTAACCTTAATCTGGAAATACTAACTAATGTGATTAGGCAAAAGAAATAAGTTAAAGGTATAAAGTTGGAAATGAGAAGGTAAAATTATCATTATTTACATTTGACACAACTGTAAACCTAAAGATAAATCTAAAAATCAACTGAAAAATCACTATAAAAATTAGATAATTCAATAAAATTTACAGATAAAAATTAAATAGAAATACATATAAATTAATATATAGCCTTCATATACACAAGCAGAAGAGCTGGTGAAAGAAAAGATTCCCATTTACAAAAACCAGTGAAAAGATAAAATATCTGGGAATATACTTAAAGTATTTGCCTGATCTACATGAAAAACATTTAAATGTTCCCATGAGACACAAGAAAAACTTTCTAAAATGGAAAGGAATGACGTATTTTTGGATAGGAAGCATCAGTGTCATAGAAATGGTTCATTTTCCCTAAATGAAACTATTAGTTTAACAGGAGCCCAACTAAAAAATATCAATAGAATTTCTCCTGGGAATAGATAAACTATTTCTAGAGTCCGTGTGGGAAAAAAAAAAAAGAATCAAGAGTAGACAATCACTGTTTTTCAAAGAAGATAGCTAAAAAGAAACTAGATTTACAAAATATTAAAATGTATCACAAAGCTCTGACAATTAAGACCATGTGATAATGATGCATGAATAGACAGATCACTTCAACAGAAGGTCCAGAAATGAGACAGTTACCCACAGAAAAATAGTATATGATGATAGAAGTGGCATGTTGAAACAGTGTGGAAATGCTGAGTTATTCAACAAATAATATTGCAACTACTGGCGAGCATGGGGTGGTTCCATACCTCTCACCTATTACAAATAGAGTCAAGATTTAAATGTAAAAAACATGGAATCATAAACATACTAGAAGCACTCTTTCATAAGTGCCAAATAGCCTAAGCTGACCTAAAACTCAAAGCCATAAAATAAATTATTGGTATCAATTACAAAAAATGAAATATTTCTGGATGGCAAACAGCACCATAAACAGAGTCAAGAGACAAACAACAAACCAGGAAAAGTGATTGCGATTCAAATGACATTTATAAAATCAAAAATAAAATACCATTGGCCTAAAAGAAAAACTGGTGGAGGCTATGAGCAGGCAGTTCACAGAGAATGAAATACAAATGCCTCTTAAATGTGGGGAAGGATGCTCAAACTTGCTCATAATAAGATAAATAAATAATTAAACACCCAGAAACTCTTCACTTATCACATTCCCACGCTCCAAAAAATTTGATAATCCAGTAATTGGCAAAGATGTGGAGGAAAGGCTCTCTCAAACTTTGCTAGTTGGGGCTATAAATTGGCAGGACATCTCAGAGGAGCAAGTGACAGTGCCTGTTAAAGTTACAAATGCACCCAGAAATTCCACTTCCAGGAATTTATCCTCCAGATACACTGACACACGGTTAGCAGATGCAGCGCTGTCTGTAACAGCAAAAGTTTGGAAACAATCTAAGTGTCCATCACTAGCAAAGAGGTTAAATCAATTATGGTGCATGCCTCCAATGGAATTGTATGGAGTCATCAAAATGAGTGAAGTATCTGCTTAAATATTAACAGGGAGTGATTTCCAAGATACACTGTAAAAAAAAAAAAAGCAAGGTACAGAACATCATATACAAAGCAGTATCATTAGTGGAAATGTATTTGCTTGCATATGAAAAAAATCTCTAGAAGAATACATAAGAAGCTGATACAATGTGTTGCTTCTAGGGAGAGGTTCTAGGTGGCTGGGTAGATGGGAAACTTTTACTCCATTTCTTTTTGTACCTTTCGAATTTTAAACCCTGTCGGTGTTCTATCTATTTTAGTAAAATAAAGTATATCTTCAAATCTGCCTATTTCTCGGTATCTCCATTGCCACTTCTGTTTTCTTAATGACTTAGTGACTCAAATGGCTCCTCTTACTAGGAACTGCCCCTAACTGTTCCAAGTAGTTTACTATCTCCCCACCATGTTCTTTCCCTCTGCTACTGTCAGTGATAAGAGCTCTGAAAGTAATGAACATTTTGACATTATGTTCTGTTTGTTCTGTTCATTTTGTTCTATTCATTTATTTACTTATTACTCATCACCTGATTCCCTGCCCCACCATGGCAGGAAATTCTTTTTTTTTTTTAGATTTTATTTATGTATTTATTTATCTGAGAGAGGAAGAGAGAGAGCAGGGGGAGGAGCAGAAGAAGAGAGAAAGAGAGAATCTCAAGCAGACTCCGTGCTGTTTCCAGCCCAGGCCCCCCTGCCAGAGTCTCTTCCTGCATCACTCCATGCAGGGTCCGATCTCACGACCCAGATATATCTGGCCTGAGCCGAAATCAAGAGTCAGACACTTAACTGACTGAGCCACAGGTGGAACCCCCATGGCAGGAAATTCTAACTGGTTGATTCGTCTCTGTAAACCTAGCACTTAGGCCTGCATCTGACACAATCAGCATTTGTCAAATGATTGAAAATTTACAAAGAATGAGACTATCTCACATTGATATTCTTCTCAGCAAGGTGGATCAAGACAGACATTATTGCCCATGTTCTCCAGATGAGGAAATTAAGGCTCAGAAAGGACTTGTCTGAGGCCAAACAGCTGGGAAAGTGGCAACGCTGAGATTGCTACTCCCACTCCAAGGCTCTTTACACCAGCCAGTCTCTCTTGGCCAGAAGCTAGAGCTCCACTCCCACCCCAAGGTACTCTGGGTAAATTTCCAGGCTACTACTATCCAATGCAAGGGTTCTTAACAGGGATCCCCTAGGTTGATTTTAGTAAGTTTATCAACCTTTTTAGATTGCATGGAGAATTTTGCATGTGGGTTTGTTTCTCTGAGGAAAAGATCCAAGGTTTTCATCAGCTTCTCACAGGATCTGGGGACATGCCTCCACCATGTGAGTTCCTATGTCAAAGACTCATCTGTTATGGCTTCAGAAGGTGTTCATCTTGGGTAAATACCTAGGATTGTCAAGGAATCTGAAGTGCCAGCTTTCAAATCACTAGTCTAAGCCATAACAGAAATGTATTTATGCTGCCACAAAAACAGAATGGACAGACTCTGAACACCTTGCCCTCCCCCCGCCCCACCTCAACACACCTCCACTCTCACTCCCTGATTTGAGACTAGAAAACATATCCCTTTGTTTAGTACCTTCTGAAGCCACTACATATAAAAAAAAGCAACCCCCCAAAACATGTAAGACATTTTACATCTTTGTCCTACGTAATAACTTAGCCTACCAGAAAGTTTAACATGGGTCCTGTGGACCAGTTCAAAATCCTGTTAGGAGACTTGAGTCCTGTAATTTATTTATCCAGGACAACTTCTTTATCAGCTTCTGGGCTTTTGTGAGGAACAAATTAGCAATTGCTCAATAGATTGCGAAGTAGGGTGAAGGTAGTTTCTACCCCTGAAAGAAATATCTATCAGACAATAGTGGATCTTCCATAGTGCCCACCCCAAAAAGCACCCCCTCCACCTTAGGCAGAGGACCAAGGCTGATTTCATTTCTCTTCCTGCCTCATCAATACCCTCTTCTTGACAAAAGCACCCCTAAGTGCTGCTTTGGAAAAAAGACAGTCTTGGGATAGAAATGACCTGGCTAGAGTGCCTATTTTCTATAAAGCTTTGGGCAAGTCATATGTTCTGACTGAAACCCAGTTTTCTCATCCATAAAATAGGAGTAATACTCCAATTTTAGATTAGTGCCAGGCCCTTAAGCATTCAGTAATGGTGGTTATTATTGTAATTGGGTGCTGTTTACAGCCCAGGCCCTCTGCCAGAGTTTCTTCTGTGGAGCAGCCTGGAACTGCAAATAAACAGACCCGGGAACATGTAAATGGGATCATACAGTATGTAATCTTTTGTGTACGGCTTCTTTCATTCAGCACAATGTTTTGAAATTCATCTATGTCTTGGGTATATTAGCAGTGGATATTTTCCCTTGTACAAATATATCACAGTTTATTTAGCCGTTCTGTTGATGAACACCTAGGCTGTTTCCAGTTTTTGCCTATTATGAATGCAGGTGCTTAGAATATTTCAGTACAAGTCTTTGTATGAACACGAGCTAAATACCTAGGAGTGCAATTGCTAGGTCATAGGAAAGGTGCATCTTTAAATTTAAAGAACTGCCAAATCTTTTTCTAAAGTGGGTGCACCGTTTCCCACTCCCATCAATAATATATGAGAGTTCCAATTGCTCCACAACCTTACCAGCTGGAAGCAAGGTTTGTTCTAATCTGACAATAGTATAGAGGGAAAGATTTGCTGAAGCAAGAACTCCCTTCCCTCTTGATGTCAACTTCCCTGCTGAATTTTTAAGGCCTTACATGGTTCTCTGGAAAGTTTTCTTCAATCTCTTATAGGTTTTGAAGACAAATAAAGTCTATGCAGGGAGGAACTAATCTGAATGAATTTGGATTTGTTGAAGTTAAACAGAAGGTGCGTGAAAAACGTAGACTAAGTAGCCTCCCAGATATCATGAGAATCACTAAGACTCAGGTTACTTGATTGGTCTATTCCAAATCAAATTCCCTGAGTAAATGCTCAAGTGCTATCTGTTCACATAACCCAAGAGTGACCAGATGTCTAGATACCACACCTCATCTGTAAACTAAATCCTATTTGAAGAAGCCAGTTTCAGGCTTAGTAAATTTAATGCAAAGGAGGAATAGAAATTCCCATTACCAACAAGCTTACCTTTGGAAAGACCTTCCAAACCTCACAGAATTTTGTAGGAGGAGGGGCCCTCATATCCACCTAGCCCAGTGGATCTCAAACTCTGATGTACCTCAGAAGCAGGTCGACTTGGCAGATTGGTGGGACCCAGAGACTCACTCTGTAGGCCAGGACACAAGGATTTTTATTTATTTTTTATTTTTTATTTTTTTAAGGTAGGATTTTTAATTTTATCAAGCTCCTACCTGATGTCCATGGCAGTTGTCTGAAGATCTCGCATCACAGTTTGGGGAAAACTAATTTAATCTAACCATTCTTCCCCTGTGAAAAACCAATTTATGACAGAACAGTTAAAAGCCACCACCACCACAACAAAAAAGAAAACCAATTTCCTTTATCTGACTATTCTTGGAATTTCTTAAGTCCAACTACTGGGGAGGAGAAAAAAAAATTCTAGTACATTTAAAAATCTATTTGCAAAGCTCCTCCCCTTGTATATGTTCTCGTTCCCAAGTTGTTAATGTTTGCTATTTTCCAAATATCAGGCAAGGGTTAATTTCCAAGAGGCACAGTGCAGGTGCCAGAAAGAGTCTGGCACACAGTGTGTAGCAGGAGAGCAGGCGCTGGGGCCTGCACAGAAGCCTTCTGGAATGTGGTCCTGCCTCAAGATTTACTGAAGGGAGAACTCTCTTCCTTCTTGATGTCAACTTCCTCGCTGGATGCACCTACAAGATTCTACTCTGTCATGCTGTTCATCTCAACAATTCATTATATTTTTAATTCTCTAGAGGGATGTCTGGATGGCTCAGTGATTGAGAGTCTGCCTTAGGCTCAGATCATGATCCTGAGGTCCTGGGATGGAGTCCTGCATTGGGGTCCCTGCGGGGAGCCTGCTTCTCCCTCTGCCTGTCTCTGTCTCTCTCATGAATGAATAAATAAAATCTTTTTAAAAAATAATAATAACTCTCCTCTAGCATTTCTCCTCTAGGAAACACAATGATTTCAAACATAATAGAGGGCGGAGGTGAATCCCGGATCTAGGGTAAATTTTTCCTTATCCACCAAAAGCTTCCCTATGCAATTAGGTTTCAGCTAAGCAATGTGGCAGAGGATGGCTGTGCGTGTGTGCTTCTCATCTGCCCAAGGCATGTCTAACTTAATGCATCAGAATTTTAAAACTATGATTGCTTAGGGGCGCCTGGGTGGCTCAGGCGGTTAAGTGTCTGTCTTCAGCTCAGGTCATGATCCCGGGGTCCTGGGATCGAGCCTCATGTCAGGCTCCCTGCTCAGCAGGGAGTCTGCTTCTTCATCTCCCTCTGATCCTCCCCTGCTCATGACCTCTCTCTCTCACACTTTTTTTCTCAAATAAATCAAATCTTTAAAAAATAATAATAAAACCATGATTGCTTGTAAATTCATAAAATAGTTACTAAATACACAAAAAGCCCTCCAGTCCTTGGATAGTGTTTCTGCAGAAAGAGTTGAAACATAACTACTTTTTAACAGAGTTGAGTCATTATATTTGGCTTAAAACATTTGCCAGATAGAGGCATGTAGATCCCAGCATGTATATGGGACATGTTACTGTTTCCTGGCAAAAATTTGGAAGATTTATTCTTGATTGTACCAATGGCTAAGAGTCCCAGGTGATGCATCCAATGATGTCTGCAGTCACCATGCAGCTGCTCCATTGTGTTGACAATGAACTTGGCTGCATTTGCTTGCTTTATTCTGCTGCAGAACACGATATATATTATGTGAATACACAGGTACTCCTCAAAGGAAAGAACACGTGCATTCTAAAAAATGTGCTGTAAAGTAAATTTGGATTAAATGAATCTGACTTACCCATTGACTTCTATTATAGAATCAGAAGTACATACCACAGGGATAGGAAAATTGGTCCTTGGATGTAACACATTTATACTTAATAATGCAGCAGCACCCATAATGAGACATATTCAAAGGGAAAACAATAACTCTCTGATAAAATATTAACAAAAATGCACTTGTACTGAATATAAGCCACATTATTTTAAAACCACTGCAAATAGAACTATAAAACAGTGCCAAATTCTAGAAGCTTGATTGTCTGCTTCACATGTGGTTTCCAAAAAGCAATCAAACTATTAAATTTCCACAGTTTACCAGCCTCAAATTGCAAAATGCTTCTAATTTCACATCCAAAGTAATTATTTTACCATTCTTGCCTTATTCTGGGAATGGGAAAGGACCATTAGTGTTCATCTGTTCTTGAAAATTCCATATTCTGACTGAGGAAAAGGGGTGACCTACATGCATTCACTCACTCACTCAGTCATTCATTTGCTGATTTAGATGCCTGCTACATCTCAGATGTAGCAGCTAGTTGCTGAGATTAAGAAAATAAAATGCAAAATTTATGGCTTCAAGGAGAACAACAAGAAAGCAGACAGGTGCCCTACAGTGCCCAGAGAGTTAAGCACAAGATATTAGTGCAGCCCAGAGAAATGCAATGAAAGCAGACCTCTGAAAAATGATGTTGGATTTGAACATTTAAGATCTCGAACTGGTGCCCCTATAGCTCAATCCACCCTGAAAGTGAGTTTTATTTGGCCTACCTAGATTTTTTAAAAGAGGGAGAGAGCTAACATTCATAAATTGGAAGATTTCACACAGAGAGAAAAATTGTGGGTTTTTTTGGCTTTTCTTGAAAAACCAAATGATCTGATGATATTAGGCATGTGTTTCCATGTGGCAACATTTGGTATGATTGAGTTGTGGCTATCTTTTTTTAGAAGGGTTTTAAGCCAGCCAGCTAATAATGATCCCCACTTCAGGCTGCCCTGACATTGGGAATGAGAATCAGTTGCCATTTTTTAAAAATTGAGATATAATTGACATTCATCATCACACTCAAATAGTTGTTTTCTTGTAGTAGAAAATTATTTCTTTGAACCTGTGTCTTTATATAAAGGAGAAAAATGAAAGACCAAGATGGTCACCTCTTTTAAGAAAATGGAAGTGAGCATAGTACTTCTATTTGGCCTTCACTCACTGCATTGGGGTTGGAAACTTGTTCTAAGGGCCAGTGGGAATTAGTTAAATAGAGAATGAGGGAAGGAGGTAGGAAGAGTATAAGGAGTAGTATATGCAAAATAATGGCTGTGTGGTCAATGTATGGGATTGTAGATATTCCGATGTGAATGGAGGGTGGGGGTGTCTAAACTGGAAAAACAAGAGATAAGCCAGAAAGAAGCCTAAGCCAGTTTTCTTCTAGGACAAAACTTCGTCACTAAGAGCTTTGAGGAGATGATTCCACATTAGCCCAGCCTACTTCTTCATTGCAGACACTGAACACCAGGATGAGTCCATATTACTTACTTGATTTGGGTTCCAAATAGGATTGCCAAATGAAATATAGGATGCTCAGTTAAATTTGAATTTCAGATAAATAATGAATAATTTTTAGTATAATAGTTGGAACATACTTATACTAAAAAAAAAAAAACTATTCATTGCTTACCTGAAATTCAAATTTAACTATGTGGCCTGTACTTTGATTTGCTAAATCTGGTGTCATTTAATACCTAGGTTCTACTAAACCTGGTGACATTTAATAGCTAGGTTCTACCAGGATAATTTTTTCTATTTTTTCTAATTTATTTCTACTTCCATATTAAAACACAGTTGTCAAATTATTACTTTAAAATAAAAATGCCCTCTGAGACATTCCAAAGTAAACCTTAGTGTGCCAGTGGAAAATTAACCAATTTCCTTTGTATTGATCTGCTTCTCACCATGTGTTACCTTAGCCTTCTTTAGATATCTTGACTCTCATCCATCTTGCATTCAACACTGTGACGTGGAGAAATTACTGAGAGAGTCTGTAAGCTATTGGTGACCTACATGGGAAAAAAAAGAAGTGGTTACAAGAGACCAAAAAATGAAGACTCTAAAACAAAAGACCAAATCCCTGAACTAGCCTCACACAGCCAGAGAAAGATTGCTGATACTTGAAGATTTAGGAATCTAAACAAGAAACCATACCTGTAATTAGCTGATAAATTTGAAGTATTTGGCAAAATGTTGTTTACCTATTATTTATCCAAAATGAGATTTTGTTAAGCTCAAATAATTTTTTTCTTGCAATTTTTCAAAACCCTTGCAAGTGAAGACAAGCTCTGTATTCCACTATGGAATGACCTCCAGGATGTGTTGTTAAAAACAGGTAAGGAGAGATGGAAAGGAAAGAATATTTATATGTAGCTATATGGGTTTATTTTCAAAGTGGTAACCAATAGGGGAGGAAGAGGCAGTGATAAAAGCTGGATCTTTCTGTAGATGTCTTGTTTCATAGATTCGATTTTGGAAACATGCAAATGATTTACACAACTTAAAAAAATCAAATCAAGAAGAAAAAAAGGCACTCTTTAAATATAAAAAGAAATGAAATGAATGAACCTGATATACCTCAAGTTTCTGCCATAATCATAGAGAATTATTTCAAGTGTCTTTAGAACAATATTTGGAGGTGGGACTTCTCGAATGGCACAGCAAGGACCTCTGTAAATCTCTCTTCCAAAAAAGCAGTTAAAACAAAAGCAGTAATTGTCAAAATGAAGCTTTCTTAGAACTCAGGAAATGAACCAAAGGGTTATACAGCAATCTCAAGAACATTCATTCAAGATAAACTACTGAACCTCAGTTAGTCCAGTGAGTTTGTGATAGTTTAACTTGTCTTATTTCCATATACCTTACCCCTGCATCTATAGACCACCCATCGTGTCCATCAGTTACCAGTATAATTCATATTCTTCTCAAGTGCACACGGAATATTTTATAAGGTAGGTCACACATTAGGTCATAATAAAAGTCTCAATACATTTAAAAGAAGTGAAATCACACAAAGCATGTTCTCTAACCACAACAAACTGAAATTTAAAATCAACATTGGTGCCTGGCTGGCTCAGTCAGTAAAGCATGTGACTCTTGATCTCAGGGTCATGAGTTAGAGCCCCACATTGGGTGTAGAGCTCACTGAAAAATTAAAAGAAAATCTTTGAAAAAATTAAAAAATGAAAATCAATAGCAGAAGAAAATTAGAAAAGTCACAAATAAGTAGAAATTAAACAACACACTCCTAAATAACCAATGTGTCAAAGAGAAAATAAAAAAAGAAATTAGAAAACACTGAGATAAATGAAAACAAAACCACAATGTACCAAAAGTCACTGAATGCAGCTAAGCGGTGCTTAGAAAGAAATTTAGAGCTGTCAATACCCACATTAGAAATGAAGAAAGAGGGACTCCTGGGTGGCCCAGCGGTTTAGCGTCTGCCTTTGGCTCGGGGCGTGATCCCGGAGTTCCGGGATCAAGTCCCACATCAGGGTTCCGGCATGGAGCCCTTTGCCTGTGTCTCTGCCTCTCTCCTTCTGTGTCTTTCATGAATAAATAAATAAAATCTTTAAATAAAAATAAAAAAGAAATGAAGAAAGATTTCGGATTAAGTTAACCTTCTACCATAAGGCACTAGAAAAAGAAGAAATAGAATTAAACCAAAGCAGGCAGAGGGAAGGAAAGAGGAAAGATTCAAGTAGAAATAAATGAAATAGAGAATAGAAAACACCAGAGAAAAATCAGTGAAACCAAACGTTGGTTCTTTGAAAAGATCAGCAAAATTGGTAAACATTTAACTGGATGGCTAAGATAAAGAAGATTCAAATTACTAAAATCAGAAATGAAGCAGGGGATATTGCTATCAACCTTAGAGAAATAAAATGCATTATCAGGTGGTACTATGAACCACTGTATATCAATGAAGTAGATATGTTAGGTGTGTACTAGACAAATTCCTAGAAAAACACAAACTACCAAATCTGACTTGAGAAGAAATAGAAAATCTGAATAGACGAACAAAGGTGAAGAAGTTGAATTAGTAATTTACAAATTACTCCAAAGAAAAGGCCAGGCCCAGATGGCTGCACTGGTGAATTCTTTCAAATTTTTTTTTCTATGGTGAAAAAATTTATATTTAGATTTATAGCCAGCTCCACTCAGTTTAGATGATTCCAATTTTGTTCTTGTTTTGTTTTTTTAAAAAGATTTTATTCTCAGCAAATATCATTCTCAATGGGGAAGCACTGGGAGCCTTTCCCCTAAGATCAGGAACAAGACAGGGATGTCCACTCTCACCACTGCTATTCAACATAGTACTGGAAGTCCTAGCCTCAGCAATCAGACAACAAAAAGACATTAAAGGCATTCAAATTGGCAAAGAAGAAGTCAAACTCTCCCTCTTCGCCGATGACATGATACTCTACATAGAAAACCCAAAAGTCTCCACCCCAAGATTGCTAGAACTCATACAGCAATTCAGTAGCGTGGCAGGATACAAAATCAATGCCCAGAAGTCAGTGGCATTTCTATACACTAACAATGAGACTGAAGAAAGAGAAATTAAGGAGTCAATCCCATTTACAATTGCACCCAAAAGCATAAGATACCTAGGAATAAACCTCACCAAAGATGTAAAGGATCTATACCCTCAAAACTATAGAACACTTCTGAAAGAAATTGAGGAAGACACAAAGAGATGGAAAAATATTCCATGCTCATGGATTGGCAGAATGAATATTGTGAAAATGTCAATGTTACCCAGGGCAATTTACACGTTTAATGCAATCCCTATCAAAATACCATGGACTTTCTTCAGAGAGTTAGAACAAATTATTTTAAGATTTGTGTGGAATCAGAAAAGACCCCGAATAGCTAGGGGAATTTTAAAAAAGAAAACCATATCTGGGGGCATCACAATGCCAGATTTCAGGTTGTTCTACAAAGCTGTGGTCATCAAGACAGTGTGGTACTGGCACAAAAACAGACACATAGATCAGTGGAACAGAATAGAGAATCCAGAAGTGGACCCTGAACTTTATGGGCAACTAATATTCGATAAAGGAGGAAAGACTATCCATTGGAAGAAAGACAGTCTCTTCAATAAATGGTGCTGGGAAAATTGGACATCCACATGTAGAAGAATGAAACTAGACCACTCTCTTGCACCATACACAAAGATAAACTCAAAATGGATCAAAGATCTAAATGTGAGACAAGATTCCATCAAAATCCTAGAGAAGAACACAGGCAACACCCTTTTTGAACTCGGCCATAGTAACTTCTTGCAAGATACATCCACGAAGGCAAAAGAAACAAAAGCAAAAATGAACTATTGGGACTTCATCAAGATAAGAAGCTTTTGCACAGCAAAGGATACAGTCAACAAAACTCAAAGACAACCTACAGAATGGGAGAAGATATTTGCAAATGACATATCAGATAAAGGGCTAGTTTCCAAGATCTATAAAGAACTTATTAAACTCAACACCAAAGAAACAAACAATCCAATCATGAAATGGGCAAAAGACATGAACAGAAATCTCACAGAGGAAGACATAGACATGGCCAACATGCATATGAGAAAATGCTCTGCATCACTTGCCATCAGGGAAATACAAATCAAAACTACAATGAGATACCACCTCACACCAGTGAGAATGGGGAAAATTAACAAGGCAGGAAACAACAAATGTTGGAGAGGATGCGGAGAAAAGGGAACCCTCTTACACTGTTGGTGGGAATGTGAACTGGTGCAGCCACTCTGGAAAACTGTGTGGAGGTTCCTCAAACAGTTAAAAATATACCTGCCCTACGACCCAGCAATTGCACTGTTGGGGATTTACCCCAAAGATACAAATGCAATGAAACGCCGGGACACCTGCACCCCGATGTTTCTAGCAGCAATGGCCACGATAGCCAAACTGTGGAAGGAGCCTCGGTGTCCAACGAAAGATGAATGGATAAAGAAGATGTGGTTTATGTATACAATGGAATATTACTCAGCTATTAGAAATGACAAATACCCACCATTTGCTTCAACGTGGATGGAACTGGAGGGTATTATGCTGAGTGAAGTAAGTCAGTCGGAGAAGGACAAACATTATATGTTCTCATTCATTTGGGGAATATAAATAATAGTGAAAGGGAAAATAAGGGAAGGGAGAAGAAATGTGTGGGAAATATCAGAAAGGGAGACAGAACGTAAAGACTGCTAACTCTGGGAAACGAACTAGGGGTGGTAGAAGGGGAGGAGGGCGGGGGGTGGGAGTGAATGGGTGACGGGCACTGGGTGTTATTCTGTATGTTAGTAAATTGAACACCAATAAAAAAAAAAAACAAATAAACACATTGTGCAGCTTAAACTTAAAAAAAAATTAAAATATTTTGTAACTAAAAAAAAAAAAAAAAGATTTTATTTATTTATTCTTGAGAGACAGAGAGAGAGAGAGGCAGATACATAGGCAGAGGGATAAGCAGGGAGCCCAATGTGGGACTCGATCTCAGGACCCTGGGACCACACTCTGAGCCAAAGGCAGACTCTTTACTGAGCCAACCAGGAGTCCCCCATGATCCCAGTTTTGTTGGCAATGTTCAAAGCATCACAGTCAGGAGCCAGTCGAACATGTGCCTTCTTCTGTCTATCAGGCCTGATCAAGGTGTTGACCTTGGCGATATCAATGTCATAGAGCTTCTTCACAGCCTGTGTGATCTGGTGCTTGTTGGCCTTGACATCCACAATGAACACGAGTGTGTTGTCGTCTTCTATTTTCTTCATGGCTGACTGGGTAGTCGCGGGGGGGAACTTGACGGCATAGTGGTCAATCTTGTTTCTCCTGGGGGTGCTCTTTCGAGGATATTTCGGCTGCCTTCAGAGATGCAGGGTCTTGGGTCATTGGAATGCAGGTGACATAGGGGTAGGGATCTGGAGGCCTTTCACCACCGCTTTTTTGGCTTTCAAAGCCCTTGCTTTGGTTTCGGCTTTGGGAGGGGCAGGGACTTCCTTCCTCACCTTTGGTGCCCTCTTCATAAAAGGGCTCTACCAAACTTTTAAAGGAGAATTAATACCAATCGTTCATAACTGATCCACAAACTAGAAGAGGAGGGACCCAGCAACTGTACTCCTTACATCATATTCTCAAGAGGAATGACAACGTGTCTGCATGAAAAAAACTTGTACATGAATGCTCATAGCAACATTTTTAATAATATTATGGTAGGAAAGGTGGAAATACCCCAAATGTCCATCAACTGAGGAATAGATAAACAAAATATGGTATATCCATAGAATAGACTATTATATACAGAGACTTTTATATTCTACAATATGGATGAACTTGGAAGGCATTATGCTATATTAGAGAACCCAGTCACAAAAGGCCACATATTTTATTAGTCCATTTATATGAAATGTGCACAATAGGCAAATATATACATACAGAAAGTAAATATGTAATTGCTTAGGGTTGGTAGTGTAGTGGTAGGAATGAGGAGGGTCTGATAATGGGTATGGGGTTTCTTTTGGGGGATGATGAAAATGTCCTAAAATTAGGCTGTGCTGATTGCTGCACAATTTTGTGACTATATTATAATCATCTGAACAGTACACTTAAAAAAAATATCTTGTTTATTTATTTTAGAGAGGGAAAGAGACAGAACACTATATGGGGGAGGAGCAAAGGGGAATGAGAAGCAGACTCCCAGCTGAGCAGGTAGCCTGACATAAGGCTCAATCCTGGGACCCTGGGAGCATGACCTGAGCCAAAGGCAGATGCTTAACTGACTAAGCCACCCAGGTGCCCCTGAATAGTATACTTTATTATTTAGTTAGTTATTTTTAAAGATTTTATTTTATTTATTTATTCATGAGAGACATAGAAAGAGAGGCAGGCAGAGGGAGAAGCAGGCTCCCTATTAGGAGTTTGATGTGGGACTCAATCCCAGGACTCTGGGATCATGACCTGAGCTGAAGGCAGAAGCTCAACCACTGAGCCACCCAGGTGCCCTAATAGTACACTTTAAACGGATGAATTATATGTTATGTGAATTATATCTCAGCAAACTGTTAAAGAAATAGCAACAGCCAAAAAAAATATTTTTTCTATAATTTGTCTGTGATCCCTAGTAGATATAGATTAGGAATAAAAACAATTGCAAGGAAATATAAAACCGAATTCAGTGGCCCTCTTGTTAATAGTAATATAGTATGGTTATTTTGAAACTATTTTATGTATGTGTTGCATAAAATGGGACAAAACAAATAAGGAATTGTGTTACGGTTAGCAGAAATCAAATCATATAGCATCAGAGAAAAGAGATACAAATATGAAATCAACACAAATGTTAAATCAAGGGGAAACCCTATAACAAGCTGGAAATATCTGTATAAATTGTTTTTTTTTTTTAATATCTGTATAAATTGTGATTTATTTTTCTCTTTCAGAAAAAGACATATTTCTCTAGTGTCATCCACTAAAAAAAAGTAGAAATTATGGCAATCTAGTGCCCAGATCGTGATTTCCAAATCTACCTTCCATTAAAAGGAGCCAGGGCTCCTTGTAAAAGAGCAGATTCCAGTACTGAGGGAAGAAATGTACCAGGTTAGCCTGGAATATCTTGTGCCACAGCAAAGGAGGCTATCAAAGACTACTGAGATCTTGTCAAAATGACTCAGGAGCCCACCTGAAGACACTTCCGGTAGCCAAAGATGGATCAATCTGAGCATAAAAGAATAGTGAGTGTAATGGGTTAAAACATATCAATTATATTAAATCATACATCATAAGGATGCTAATAAAAACCAAATTTCATTAGTCAACTTTGCTATTGTATCAACTTATTATTTTGAAAACTGAGATATAAAGCTGTGGCAAGCAGAACTATAAAGATGGCCCCCTAAAGTTCCTATCTTTGGGTAATTCAAACAGTAAGGTAGGTACTTCTATGAAAGAAATTTGCAGAAGTAATTCAAGTCCCAAGTTAGTTAATCTTAAAATACAGATATTTATCTAAGTGAGCTTGCTCAAATCAGGTGAGCCCTTTAAAAGCAGAGAATTTTTGGGGTGCCTGAGTGGCTCAGTTGGTTAAGCAGTTGACTCTTGGCTTTGGCTCAGGTCATGATTTCAGGGTCATGAGATGGAGCTCCACATTGGGCTCTGCACTCAGCAGGGAGTATTCTTGAGATTCTCTCTCTCTCTCCCTCTGCCCCTCTCCCTGCTCATGCTTTCTCTCTTTCTCTAAATAAATAAAATCTCAAAAAGGAGGTGCCTAGGTGGCTCAGTCAGTTAAGGATCTGCCTTTGGCTCAGGTCATGGTCCCAGGCCCTGGGATCGAACCCCGCATCAGAAATCCCTGCTCAGCGGAAAGTCTGCTTGTCCCTCTCCCTCTGCCCCTCCCTCCCCTCGTTCATGCTGTCTCTCAGACTCATTCTCTCTCAAATAAATAAATAAAATCTTTTTAAAGATCTTTTAAAAAAGCAGAGAGTTTTCCCCAACTGGTAGCAGAAGAGAAAGCAAGAGATTCAGAGCATGGTTCGAAGATGGAGGAGGCCACATGAGAAGGAATGCAGGTGGTCGCTAGAAGCAGATAGTGGCCACTGGTGACAACCAGCAAAGAAACAGGGACCTCAGACCTATAATAGCAAGGAACTGGATTCTGCCAAAACCCAAATGAGCTTGGAAGCAGATTCTCTAGAACTTCCAAATAAGATTCCAGTCCAGCCAACACATTGACTTTGCCCTTGTGAGACTCTGACCTCTAGAACTGTAAAATAATAAATGAGTGTTATTAAAGCTAGTACATTGGTGGTGATTTGTTACGTGGCAATAGAAAACTAATCTAAGAATGAAAAAATTAAAAATGTATCCTGTTTTTCTGGCACAAAGTGTATTTCAAAGTGTGTTAAGTCAGTTTCGACTGCTAAAACAAGTTACTGTCATTTGGATGGCTTAAATAGCTAAAAATAATAATAGTAAATGTATTTTCATGGTTCTAAAGGCTGGGGTGTCCAAGATCAAGGTGTTAGCAGATCTTTTTTATGGCCAGGACCCACCTCTTTGTTTACAGACTGTCATCTTCTTGCTGCTGTGTCCTCACATGGTGGAGAGCAGAGAGAGGGCACAAGCTCTGTCATGTCTCTTCTTATAAGGGCACTAATAACATTCACAAAGGCTCCACCTTCATGATCTAATGACCTCCCAAAAGCACCATCTTCAGGAAACATCATATTGGGGATTCAGATTTCAACTTTTGAATGGGGGTGCATATCACAAGGTAATAATATGTAGGAGAACATTCTGTATAAAATAATTCTAGGGGCACCTGGGTAGCTCAATCAGTTAAGTGTCTGACTTTTGGTTTCTGCTTAGGTCATGATCTCATGGTCATGGAATTGGACCCTGCATCCAACTTTGAGGTCAGTGTGGAGTCTGCTTCATATTCTCTTCCTCACCTTCTCTTTCCCACTCTCAGTCTCTCTCTTTCTCTCTCTCTCTCTCTCTCTCTCTCTCTCTCTCAAATAAAGTCTTTAAAATAATTCTAGGCAATAAATGCATATAGAATGCTAGAAGTAGGATGTTATCATTCTGCAACCCCAAATGAAATCTTGGAATGAGAAAAGATCATCCATGACTGCTAAAGCCGTTATGTGAAATGTCAGATCAAGCTGACAGCACCTAAACTCTCTGATCACACAAAATGAAATCTCCTGATACAATACAATGAGAAGTATACAATGCTACCTATGGGATATTCTTGCCAAAAGAATGAATCTGAACGAATCTTGAATTCAATCAAGCTTCTGTAGGAGTAAGTGAAAATATAGGATAGGGCTAGAAGAACACTAAATGTTTGGGATTGGCCAAGTGGAGAACATAAGAAATATCCTAAAGCAATGACCCAGAAAGAGACTTAACAGGTGTATCAACCAAATAAAATTTGTAAACTGAGTTTGGACTCTGATTCAAACAACCTAATTATTAAAAAAAAATTAAGACATTTAGGGAAAGTTGAATACAGATGAGATATTAAGGACTTATAATTAATTTTGTTAGGTATGTTAATAGTATTTTGGTTATGTAATTTTTTAATTTATAAGTACTTATGGAAGCTTTTATGGGTATAGTGATATGGTGTCTGAGATATATATATTTTTTTGTCTGAGATACATCTTTTTTTTTTTTTTAATTTTTATTTATTTATCATAGTCACACAGAGAGAGAGAGGCAGAGACACAGGCAGAGGGAGAAGCAGGCTCCATGCACTGGGAGCCCGATGTGGGATTCGATCCCGGGTCTCCAGAACCGCGCCCTGGGCCAAAGGCGGGCGCCAAACCGCTGCGCCACCCAGGGATCCCTGTCTGAGATACATCTTAAAATACTCCAGAGAAAAGAGAAAAATGAGAGTGGGATAGAGGACACAAGAATGGTAAAAGTTGGTCATTCTTGAAACCAGATATTGTATGGTATTTTTGTGTATGACTGAAAATTTTCATGATACAAAACTTTTATTATTTGTTTGTTTATTGATTTATTTTTTTAAGATCTTGTTCACTTGAGAGAAAGAGAGTAGGGGGAGGGATAGAGGAAGAGAGAGAATCCCAAGCAGACTCTGTGCTTAGCGCAGACCCCACACGGGGCTAAACCTCACCGCCCTGAGATTATGACCCAAGCCAAAATCAAGAATGTGATGCTAACCAACTGAGCCACCCCAAACCCTTTTTAAAAAACACATCAAAAAACCTCTTTCAGTCATCATGTATGATAGATACTCAAAAAAATTATTACATTAAAAAAATCCTACTATGAATTCTGTAACCATTGCTCTGTGGTGTGCTTGAAGCAGATGGGGAGAAGCACCTAATCAAGGGTAGTCTTTCCATGACTCTAATCCTCAAGCCATTCATAAGCATGGAGTAAGGAAGTAGTTCTTGGACCAGGCACTTAAGACACTAAACATAAAAGAAAATATTTATAAATTGAGCTACAATAACAATTCCCATTTATCAAAGGATGTTTTATTTTTTAAAAGATTTTATTTATCTATTTATTTATTTATTTATTTATTTATTTATGAGAGACACAGAGAGAGAGAGGCAGAGACACCGGCAGAGGGAGAAGCAGGCTCCATGCAGGGAGCCCAAAGTGGGACTCGATCCCAGGTCTCCAGGATCATGCGCTGGGTGGAAGGCAGCGCTAAACCACTGAGCCACCCGGGCTGCCCTCAAAGGATGTTTTAAAGGAGAATTACAAGAATATCCAAAATAGGATATATTTAAAGTGAGACCACTTTGTAACAATCCTGGATTTTTTCCCAACCACACCCAGTTATGAAGGCAGGCACAGAGTAGGCAGAGAGTTAGGATTACCCAGAGTTGGGTTTTTGTCCTCTAAGTACCACAGAGGACCATGAGCCAGTGGTTCATTCAATAACGAGCCTAAGTCCCTTAAACTGCCATCTGCAAGCCGGAAGCCCAGGAGAGCAAGTGGTACAGTTCACTCCAAACCTGAAGGCCTGAAAACCAGTGTAGCTGGTAGTATAAATCCCAGTTCAAGTACAAAGGCCCGAGAACCAGAGGGCTGATGTCCAAAGGCAAGAAAAGATGGACGTTTCAGCTCAAGCAGAGAGCAAAATTAGCTTTTCCTGCACCTTTTTATTCTATTCAGGCCGTCAACTGATTAGATGATACCCACCCACATTGGTGAGGGTGATCCTCTTTACTCAATCTACTGGTTTAAATGTTAATCTCTTCCAAAAACACTCTCACTAACTCACCCAGGGATAACATTTTACCAGCTATCTGGGCATCCCTTAGCCCAGTCAAGTTGACATATAGAATTAACTATAGTGGAATGCTCGGGGTAGTTGTGGAGCAGGACACTGAGTCATACTAGGGGATATAGAGGCATTAGTGAATACAAATCTGTGCTGATGACTGAGGTACACAGAGATCCAACTCATGCAGATGATCTCTCCGGAGAAGATGGGCCATCAAAAGGACTTATACTCTCTCTCTTGGGATTGATCTGGTCTAAAGTAATGAGAGCTTGAACGAGGTCCAAGGCAGAGATGGATGACAGAGTCCCTGTAATGCTAGAACCAGCATGCTAGTAGGGCAGAGAAAAGTCAAATATGACTCTGTCTTTTTGGTTGGAATGAGTAAAGTCATGGGGATATTATTACCTCAAGTGAAAAATTCAGTAGCTGTAGCAGGTTTGACAGGGATAATAATTAGTTCTGTGAAATGAAGAATAATTACTGTAGGATTAAATTAACTCAAGTGATGACTTCAAACAGTAAAAATGTTTTTTTTTAAGTTCTGATTAAGACTTTCTGTCTAAAGAATAACATTTAGGCTTTGGTCCATCCTACGACTAGAGAAGTATTAAAATCTTACAGAGCAATACTGAAACAATATTTTTTTTCAGTATGTTCTTTTATAGGTATTTGCATGTGACATTCCAATTTGGGTATTACAAATAATCTAAGGTAAATGCAAATAAAAATGTCATACTTCTACCCATAATGCAATACTTCCACCCACACTCCAGAAGGAAAAAAAATGAAAAGGACATTATATCAAGTGTTAGCAAGGATATGAAGCATCCGGATCTCCCATAAGCTGTCTGGCAGGAATTGGTATAATCACTTCAGATAATTATTTGGCAGTATTTACTAAAAATGAATGTACCTGTAACAGCAACTCTACTTCTAGGTATTAATACCCACACATATGTTCACAGCAGCACTTTCTTTTTAAGATTTTATTTATTTATTCATGAGAGACACAGAGAGGCAGAGACACAAGCAGAGGGAGAAGCAGGCTTCCTGCGGGGAGCCTGATGCGGGACTCGATCTCAGGACCCCAGGATCATGACCTGAGCCAAAGGCAGATGCTCAACCACTGAACCACCCAGGAGCCCCACAGCAGCACTTTTTATTAAAAAAACAAAAAAACAAAAAAACCCACCAAACCTCTCACTGGAAATAACCCAAGTGTCCATCAATGGTGGAATGGATAAATAAATTCATTTAATTAATTCATAGCCTAGAACATTACATAGCAATAAGAATGATGAGCTATAACTTTGAGTAATAGCATGATTGAATTTCACAAACATCATGTTGAGCAAAAGAAGCCAGACCACAAAAAATAACACAATCTATACTATTCCGTTGATATGAAGCTCAGTCGTCAAACTACGACTCATGGGCTGGCCACCTGTTTTTGTAATTAAAGTTTTATTAGAACACAGTCACACTCATTCATTTGTGGATGGTCATTAGCTGCTTTAGCACTACAACTGCAGAGTTGAGTAGTTGTGACAGAGACCATCTGGCCTGCACCCTAAAATATTTATTATCTGGCTCCTTAAGAAAAAGTAGGCCAACGCTTGATATTAAAGTTCAAAACTAGGCAAAATTAATCTATGGTATTAGGTGTCAGGGGCAGATATAGGACCAGAAAACTGCAAATATTATTGTGAGCTTGTCCTTTTCTCAAAACCACTAAAGAAAATTTCAGAGACTGCAGATGTGACAACTATTACAAGAAAGAATTTTTGGGTTTCATTCACTACTGTTGTGTACATCACTGTGACCTCATTAAGACAGGTTTCCATGGACACACTTGAAGTAGAGGTAAAACATTAGTCCAGAAAATATTGTGTCTGTAAATTTAATACTAATTCAACCAAGGTCAATTTTCTCTCTCTCCTTCTCTCTCCCATTCTCCCCACCCCCATCTCTCTCTCACACAAACACACACATACACTCCACAGGTAACATTTGGCAATGTCTGGAAATATTGGCTGTCATAAGTTGGGGTAGAGGGTGCTGGTAAAGAGTGGACAAAGGCCAGGGATGCTGCTAAACATCCTGTGATGCACAGGACAGCCACCCATAATAAATAATTACCCAGCCCAAAATATCAACAGTGCTCAGTCAAGAAACCTGCATTTGATGAATGTCAAAATAAATTTGGTGCCTCTAGAAGTCAGATATAAAGTGGTAATAATAGTAGTAATAAGACTAAAGCAGGGCACCTGGGTGGCTCAGTAGTTGAGCATCTGCACTTGTAACAGAGCCTGACACATAACAGGTGCTACATAAGTGTGACCCATATAAATTTGATTGTTGTTGTTATTATTATTATTATGACAATATCTCATGAAAAGCTTCACTCTCCCAGTGCTCCAGTCACTGTCCATTTCCTGCAGGAGGAAGTCTAATTTTCTTATCATGGCCCACAAAACCCTTAAAGAACTCATCTCTTCCTACTAATCCAGTATTGTTTACACCTATTTCCTAACTCCAGATCAAATTATGTATAGACTCAAATAAACCTGGCTTCTTGGAACTTAATGACTATTTTTATGCGTTTTTAATTGTTTTAAAAGTGTGAAATATTTCAAACATAAAAAAGTATAGAGAACTGGGGCACCTGAGTGGCTCAGTTGGTTAGATATCCAACTCTTGATTTCATGTCAGGTCATGATCTTGGGGTTATGGGATTGCACCCTGCATCGGGCTCTGAGCTCAGTGGGGAGTCTGCTTGGGATTCTCTCCCTCTCCCCCTCTCTGCCCCCACGTCTAAAATGAACGGATAAATCTTTTTAAAAAGTATAGAAAATAATATTAAATATTCATATACCCACCTTGCATTGTGTATGATTTGCTTCAGATTATTTTTTAACTTTTAAATATTTTATTATAGAAAAGTTTGAACATACACAAAAGTAGATAGAATAGTGTAATGGATCTCCAACATCAAGCTTCAATAATTATTTTGCCAATATTGCTCTTCCAGGTCTTTTAAGGAAATTGAATTTGGCAGATGCAGTTAAAACTAAGACTTTATGGGGTATCTGAGTGGCTTAGTCAGTTAAGTGTCTGACTCTTGATTTCAGCTCAGGTCATGATCTTGGGGTTGTGCAATTGAGCCCTGCATCAAGCTCTGCACTCAGCATGGAGTCTGCTAGAGATTATTTCCCTCTGCAACTCCCCCTGCTTGTGTGCACTCTCTCTCTCTCTCTAAAATAAATAAAATCTTTTTTTAAAAAACTAAGATTTTATGAATTTTGAAATTTTCAGAATGTCTTTTCTGCATCTATCTGAACCAATTATATATTTATATTTATATATATGTATATATTTCTCTTTTATTTAAAAAATAACTTTTAAAAGGGGTGCCTGGGTGGCTCAGTCAGTTAAATCTGCCTTCGGCTCAGGCCATGATCCCAGGGTCTGAGGATCCAGCCCCACATCAGGGGCTCAGTGAGGACCCTGCTTCTCCGTTTCCCATTCCCCCTGCTTGTGCTCTCTCTCTGTCAAATAAAGAAATAAAATCTTTTTTAAAAATTTGTTTTAAAGATTTTATTTTTAAGTAATCTCTCCACCCAATGCAGGGCTCCAATGCACAACTCTGAGATCAAGAGTGGCAAGCTCCACTGACTAACCCAACCAGGAGTCCCTATTTCTGGTCCCTAGGGACCAGAGTCCCTATTTCTATCGTCATCTGTTATTGTGGTGGACTATATTAATAGATTTTCAGAGGTGTTCTTTGTATTTCTATGGTAAATCCTACTTGGTCATGAATTATTATTTATTATTATTATTTATTATTATTTTCACATATCCTCAGACTCGAATGGCTAGTATTTTACTTAGGATTTTTACATCATTGTTCATAAATGAAACTTGTTTTCCCATGTAATCCTTGTCCTGTTTTGGTATTAACAGTATTTCATATGATGAGTGGAGTAATGAAAAGAATATGTATTCTCCATTTCTTAGGCACAGAGTTTCACATTAAATATTAGATCAAACTTGTTAATTGTGTTTTACAAAATTTCTAAGTTCTATATTGAACCTCTATATTCTCGGTATATGTATGTATATATAAAAATATATATATATGTGTAAACATGTATATATAAAAATGCAGGGCAGCCCGGGTGGCTCAGCAGTTTAGCATCACCTTCAGCCCAGGGCTTGATCCTGGAGACCCGGAATGGAGTCCCACGTTGGGCTCCCTGCATGGAGCTTGCTTCTCCCTCTGCCTCTCTCTCTCTCTCTGTGTCTCTCATGAATAAATAAATAAAAAATTTAAAAAAAAATACACACACACATTTTTTTTTAAGTAGGCTCCATACAATGCAGGGCTTGAACTCATGACCCTAAGATAAAGACCTGAGCTGAGATCAAGAGTCAGATGCTTAACTGACGGAGCCACCCAGATGCCCCTGTATATTTATTTTTATATTCTTACTTTTATTTTAGTTTGAACAATCTATCAATATAAATCAGAACTTTTGTTAAAACTCACAATGTAATTGTTCATTGTAAACTTCTACTTGTAATTCTATCGATTTGAAATTATGCTGTTAGTAAAATAGAAGTTGAAGAAATGGTTCCATCTCTTCATTTTAAAACTTTCTGCGTTGTTTTGTGTAGCTGTAGCTTTTATAGGCTGATTGTAGCTGGATTCTGTTCCATTTACTCAATCAGACAGTCTTTGTCGTGTATTGAGCCTACCTGTAAACATTTCTGAGAATTGCTGATACATTTGGGCCAATTTTATCTTGTTAGCATTTGTTTTCTGCTTACTATCATTTTTCTTCTTTTCCTGCCTCTGATAGTTTGGGAATTACAGATTGCATTTCTATGATTTTAGTGGTTATCCCTAAAGCTTACATCCATATTTCACTACAAATTTTTCTAACAAACTCTAGAGTTATTCAGTATTTTTATCCCCTCCTGAACATAACAGAGGTTTTAATACTCTTTAACTCTCTATTAAATAACATCTGCCTCCATGATATTTGCATTATTATCTAGAGTTTCATTTTTGCTTCCTTAATATAATAAATTGCTTTCTTTTTAAGGTAATATTCAACAGGTAATTGAATGTGCTGACATATTTTGTCAATTTATGTCCCCACTGCTATTTCTTATACCCCACACCTCCCCTCTGGCTTCACTTTCATTTTCCCTGAAGAATATCACTTAATAAGTCTTCTAGCAGGTACATATGAAAAGCTCTTTATTTTGTTCCTATTTTTGAAAATGACATTTTAACAGGAAATAAATGTCTAGGTTGCCTTTACTTCCCCTCAATATCTTGAAAATACTACTCTATTGTCTATAGATGACACGAGGGCTCCACTATTAGACTAATTGTACCTTTACAAGCAATTTTTCACTTTATGCAATAACCTTTGAGATTTCCTCCTTATCTTTGATGCTTTGCAATTTCACTTCAGTGTTTCTTGGCTGTAAGATTCTTTCATCCAGTTTGCTATTTAGCACATTTGATCCAAAAACTCATGTCTTCAATTTTGGGGAATTATCAGCTTTTCCATCTTGAAATAGTGATTCTCTTCCGTTTCCCCAACTCTCTTAGTTTAGAATTCTTATTTTTATCCTCCACATCTCTTAACTACTCTTTCATATTTGTTTTTAGTCTTTTTCTCTTTTTGTACTCTTTTAGGGAAGTTCATCTGGACTACATTTTCATTCCCCAATGTGTTCCTTTAATGTGGTTGATCTAGTTTATCCTATATATTGTTTTTTAAGCTTTAAATAATATTTTTATGTAAAAATGCATAACTGATTCTTTTTCACATCAACCCACACTTGTTTCTTTTCTGCTTATGTTTACTTGTAATTCCATGTACTTGTGAATAAAAGTTGTTCTGTCATTCTCCTCTTTGAACATCCTAATATAGTTCTTTTTAAATCCTTGATTGTTCTATAAGTTGCTATTGTTTATAATTAATTTATTACCAAATTATTGATTTATAGTTTATCTTTCTTGACTTTAGATTTCCATACATATTTTTGGCATTTTGGCTGATAGGGTCTTTTGAAAGTCATGTGGGCAGTCTCCATCTTACTCCATCTTTTTCCCAGCTGTCACCCCACTCCCAGGGAGCTGAGTACAAAATCAGGTTTTATGATGGTATTTTTGAGGTCTTGTCAGATGGTATCTAAAGGGTGACTTGACTCAGTGACTTGCCAAGACTGTATTTGTGTTCCCCCCACCTCCCTAGATCTATAGCTTGCTAAAAGCCATAGCATCTACAGATTACTGGACATGGGGTTTTTTTGCCCTCAGCCTCTTAACTAGATGAGGAGGTACCAGACCAGACATTGGCTTTACGCAGAGATCTGATGGCCATATTCCTTCTTGCATGAGTTCTATTTAGCTCCTTTTACCCTGAGAACCACCATCAGCTTCCAACCCCAGAGCCTCCCAAACCTTAGACTTTATGTTCTCATCAGTTTCTATCTCTGTTCAGTCTTTGGTCCAAGCAGCTGTTCATCTTGCTTTTATGTCTGGCTATGTATTTTTCCTTTTTTCCTTTTACATCATCTTTATCAATGTTATGAATTTAAACAAGAGAAGGTATATTGTGTGCTATCTCATCAGGAAGCCAATTCCATAACTTTTCACGAGTTGTCTTTGTCTAACAATATTCCAGCACTGGCCTGCCTCCAAACTGTCCAAACTGCTTTGAAACCACTTTCTTGTAAACTCTTTCTAATTCATCTTTCTAGATGAATTATATCTATATCATGGACATTTTTCTGCTTTGCCTTTAACTATATTGTAATTATTTTTCTTGATATCTGTCTTTTAAGGGTCTGAACTATGTTTTGGGGTTTTTTGTTTGTTTCTTGTTTTCTGTTTGTTGGGGTTTTTCTGGTTTTATTTGTTTTGGGTGGGCAGCAAAGCAAAGTTTATTGAATGATAGTAAAGCAAAATTTTGAATGATAGTACAAAGCTCCCAAAGAGGGAGGGGATCTGAGAAGGTTGCTGCTGCACCATGTTTCATAATTACCTTTGTATTCCCCAGAATCTAGCACATTGTCTACACATAGTAGGTGCTCAATAAAAGTTTGCTTTTTAAAACTGAATGCAATGGTGCAAATGCCCCAAACAAATTCAAGATAACTTTATTTTTAAATGCTTAGAGGCATATCTCAGAGAAATCATGGGTTCTGTTCCAGACCACCTGCAATAAACTGAATTTCACCATAAAGTTATTCAAGCGAATTTTTTGGTTTCCCAGAACATATAAAAGTTACGTTTACACTGAACTGTAGTCTTTTAAGTGTGCAATACCATTATGTCTAAAAAATAATGTATACAGCTTAATTTAAAAATACTATTGCTAAAAATGATATCCATCATCTGAGCTTTCAGCAAGTTGTGATCACTGACCACTGATCACCATACCAAGTATAATAATAATGAAAATGTTTGAAATATCATAAGAATTACCAAAATGTGACACAGAGACATGAAGAGAGCAAACACTGTTGGAGCCCATAGACTTGCTCCGTGTGAGGTGGTCCCAAACCTTCAATTTGTAAAAAACGCAATATCTGAGGTGCGATACTGTGAAGCATGATAAAATAAGGTGTGTCTGTATATACAGCCTTTTAAAGCTTTTGTATTGTCTTATACTGGCTGATTATCTATTTAAATTAGAATGGAATTGGAGAAGACAGGTTCATGAGAATATTTCAGAGACAGTCAAATGGGACTTGTGTGACATTAGATATGGTGGAAGAAGAAGAAGACACAAGAACTAATTACAATATTTCTTTTTTTTTAAGATTTTATTTATTTATTCACAAGAGACACAGAGAGAGAGGCAAGGACATAGGCAGAGGGAAAAGCAGGCTCCCCAAGGGGAGCCCAATGTGGGACTCAATCCCAGGACCCTGGGATCACAACCTGAGCCAAAGGCAGATACTCAACCACCCAGGTGCCCACAAGATTTCTAATTCAGATGAGGAGACACCTGATGATAGTGTTATCCAAAACAACAAATACTGAGGAGAAAGCAGGTGTGCAGGAAGTAAGAGTTCATTCTAAGATATGATGAGTTTGACAAACTTTTCATACTTCATATCCATGCGTGAGATTAGTTTAAGGGTGTCATATTTATGATACATTTGAGAAAAGTCTCTGATCACAAAATTTCATCTGGAATGTAAATGGTGTAATATTTTGATAAAGTTATTGGAGATCATCCACAACAATTTAGGAAATGTAATAAATAAAAACATCTTGTGTAAAATTGTCATTCTCCCAGAGTTTGCATAATTTCTCTTGATGAGGCATATAACTGTTGAAGCATTTGCTTAATTGATAATTTGTGCATAATTTTCTAAACTTTGGAACATAATTATCATCACTTGTGTCTGAGTTAACACTGAAATGAAACACTTTAGTGAAATGTTTTAGACACTAACAAAGTTTTAAAGACAGCAAATCAGAAAGAAAAATTTTGATTAACATAAGAACAGTAGGTTTCTGTCAAGCTCCATACAACTTAGCATGTTTCAGGGTAAAATAAATTTGGACATAATCAGGGCATTAATCTAAAGCAATATTGAGTACAATTTTAATGAGTTAAACCAAAATCAGAAGATTTCAGTTTCAGGGTGCCTGGGTGGCTCAGTGGGTTAAGGGTCTGACTCTTGATTTTGGCTCAGGTCATGAGCTCAGGGTTGTAAGAGCAAGCCCTGCATCATACTCCGTGCTCAATGGGAAATCTGCTTGAGATTCTCTCTCTCTCCCTTACCCTCTGCCCCTCCTCCCACATGGGTGCATGAGAGAGAGAGAGAAAGTGTGTGCCTGAGCAGGATGGGTGGGGAGGGGTAGAGGGAGAGGGAGACAAGTAGACTTCCCACTGAGTGGGGAGCCCAAGGCAGGGCTTGATCTCAGGACCCTGAAATTATGACCTGAGCTGAAATCAAGAGTTGGTCACTTAATCAACTGAGCCACCCAGGTGCCCCAAATAAATTTTTTAAAAAAGAAAAGATTTTAGTTTTAATTCCAATTTTCCATTATTTGAATGTGGACAAGTCATTTACAATTTCCACACTTGTCTCCTTATCTTTCAAAAGGAATTATCATTCTGGATCCTTCTAATTCTGCCAGTTTGTTATTCAAATATCTGATTTCTATGCAACCCTCTTGCTTTTCAATTTCTCATTCATTAATACCCACCCTGCTTACCTCATAGGTCTTCTGGGAGTATTAAATGAAATAATGCATATAAAAAAGTTTTTGAAAAGCCTAAATGCTTTGCAAATGTAAAGGATGATGATGATAGAGAATTTTAAAATCATGATGAAATGGTGTTGAAATCAAACAAGACTCAATGGGCAACTAGCAGAACCTCACTTCCCAAATGGTCAAAATGAAGCACAAAGCAGATATGATAAAAGAACGTTGTACTGCAAGAAACCTTATACATTACTCAGATTAAGAAGCTGAGTTCCAGAGAAAGGGTACCAAAATGTGTTCTGGTTACTACTGTTGCATAACACGTCACCACAGATTTACAGACTTAGAACAACAGCATTCATTTTACTTTGCATGGCTTCTGTGGGTCAGGATCTTGGGAAGGGCTCATCTGGGATGTTCTAGCTTGAGGTCTCTCAAAGATTATGGTCAGATGGTGGCTGGTGCTGGAACAGCTGGACTGACCAAGTTTGGTTTCTTCATGTAATCTCAGCATCTTCTGATGTAGTCTCTCCATGTGGGCTGCTTTGGCCGATTCAGGGCAGTCAGATTGCTTACAGAGCTGCTATCTGCTTCAAGATAAAGTATTCCAGCAAAGCAGGTGGGAGCTGTATCATCATTCGAGATCAAGCCTTAGAAGTCTTATGGTTGGTCTGTTAGTCAAAAGCCTACCTAGTTTGAATGGGACAGGACATGGACCCACCTCTTGATGGAAGAGTGTCAAGGTCACTAGGTTCATCTTTATCTAGGTCATGCACTGATCATATTCTGCTTTATTTTTTTAATTTATTCATGATAGAGACAGAGAGAGAGAGAGAGGCAGAGACACAGGAGGAGGGAGAAGCAGGCTCCATGCCAGGAGCCCGACGTGGGACTCAATCCTGGGACTCCAGGATCTTGCCCTGGGCCAAAGGCAGGCGCTAAACCGCTGAGCCACCCAGGGATCCCCTCATATTCTGCTTTAAATCATTGATTTTTGGGGGCATCTTGATGGCTCAGTGGTTGAGCCAGGTCAGAATCCTGGGGTCCTGGGATTGAGTCCCACATCAGGCTCCTCTGCCTATGTCTCTACCTCTCTTTCTATTTCTCATGAGTAAATAAATAGAATCTTTAAAAAAAAAATTTAACTGGGTCTAGTGTAAATTTAAAAATTGGGCACTCCATTGAGCTATCAGAAATTTTTAATTTAATGTTTGAAATAACTTGAACACATGAATCTTTTTTAATAGTAAATTTTATGAAATCTAAATATACAATAAGTACTTCCAATGAAACTTTAACATCTGACTTGAAATGTGCTCTAAGAGTAACATATACACTGGATTTTCAAACACTTAGTAAATGTAACCTATCTCAGTGATTTCTTATATTGATTACATGCTAAACTGATATTTTAGATATATTGAGTTAAATTAAATGTATTATTAAAATTATTTGCACGTTTGCTTTTACTTTTTCACTTGATCTTAGCCAAAAGGCCGAGAAGCAATTGTTTTCACTTTTTTAATGTGGTTATCAGAAACTTTTAAATTATGCGTGTGGCTTGCATTATATTTGTATTGGATGGCACTGATCTAGAGAGAGAGAGATACCAAAGTAACCTTGTATAAAGTGTAAGTGATTTTTCATAACAAAGCTTTATAGAACTAGTTGATAGTTTAAACTACAGGCATATATTTGATAGGAAAACACAGAGAGATGGAAGAAAGGACGTCTTTTAGGCCCTAGATCTCACCACCTTGCTTAGGAAACTTCCTTGGTGGTTAGATTCCATCTGAATACTAAATTATAGCATGTGCATATTTTCTGATGTGTAAACTATAAAAAACTTCTCAACCTTCAAGTTCTAGTCTTCTTTGTTAAGATTTGATATCCAGGGATGCCTGAGTGGCTCAATGGTTGAACTTTTCTGCCTTTGGCTCCGGTCATGATCCCAGGGTCCTGGGATGGAGTCCCGCATTGGGTTCCTCACAGGAAGCCTGCTTCTCCCTCTGCTTGTGTCTCTGCCTCTCTCTCCGTGTCTCTCATGAATAAATAAATAAAATCTTTGAAAAAAAGATTTGGTATCCAATCTTACCATAAAATCTTACATTGGTTCTAGGGGTGCCTGGATGGCTCAATAGGTTAAGCATCTGCCTTCAGATCAGGTCCTGATCCCTGGGATCTAGCCCCACATCAGGCTCCTGCATCATCAGAGAGTCTGCTTCTCCCTCTCTCTGCCCCCCTCCCTGTTGTGCTTACTCTCTCTCTCAAATAAATAAAATCTTTAAAAAAAATTACATTGGTTTTAATTACAGCTGAATGAAACCCTAAAGATGCTCCATGTTACAGATGAGAAAACCAAGGCTAAGAATCTGCTCAACGTCACACAGTTACCTAGTGACAAAGCTGTGTCACTCTCTTGGTTTACATGAGCTTGGAGAATATGCCCACATAAATAAAATAATTTGTATACTATGTTATTCTAAATCATTATATGTTTAATGATTATACATTTTGGACAAAACCTAAAATGTTCTCCTTCAATATTGTTGATCTCCCAACTCCCACAGTCAAGAAAAGATGCATTTCAATTTTTTGTCTATTTCCAAAACTTTCCCTTTCCCTTTTGTGTTTAACCTCAGTGAGTGGTAAGAAAGAGGATATTAATGGTATTGTTTATTTCACTTATATTCCTATAAAAACTTGCTATGGAAATAAGAATATCTCAACCAAATTCTAGACCAAAAAACCCTACAGAAAGCAGTCTACTGTAAAAGCAATTTTCCTTGGGCTCCCTGGGTGGCACAGTCAGTTGAGTGTCAGATTCTTGGTTTTGGCTCAGCACATGATCTCAGGGTCCTGGGATGGAGCCCTGCATCAGGCTCTTCACTCAGTGGGGGGTCTGCAAGAGATTCTCTTTCTCCCTCTGCCCCTCCTGCTCATGCACTTTGTCTCTCTTTCTTTCTCAAATAAATAAATAAATCTTTTTTCAAAAGTCCTTTTCCTTGTGAAAATTGTCTTCCTTTCATAAACTGAGCACTTATTTATGAGTACCTACCAAGAGCAAGACATTGTGTCAGATGTTATGGGACATGAACAAAGACTTGTATCCTCAGATCATGTTCACTTGATGAGTTTGCAATGGAGGTGCCACTGGAAGCAGAGCTGTATCTTTCAGTGCAGCAATTTCTGATTGCATCATAAATAGCTCCACATAAAAGCCTTCCATTGAATTGAATAAATAAGTCATTTCCAAGTTATAAAATTTAGTTGTAAAATATATGAACACATACTTTAACATTTTCAACATTTCCAATTTCCAACATCATAATTTTAATTTTTTTGATTAATCGGGAAAATTCATTTATGAATTTTGCAGATTTTCTGTCTGGGTCATATTTCATTACAAGCATCAGCAAGTAAATTGGTTTATTAGTACCAATGAATTCACTGGCTAAAAGGCTTTTGTATCTCAGCCTCATACCTACTAAGGTATTCAGAAATAGTCTGTATTAGTTAAGGACCAACTTGTGTTAGCCAAAGGAAGGAAAGGAAAAGGAAGGGGGAAGGAGGAGGGGGAGAAGGAAGGAGGGGACGAAGGGAAGCATGAAAAAGAGGTACCATTCACATTAGCCACAAAACTCATAAGATACCTAGAATTCACCATGAAGTAAGTCTTCTAAAAACAGAAGTGTAAATTTTATGGAAGGACAGAAAGAGGACCTAAACATATTATGTTTTCTAAAGGAATGACTGGGGATCCCTGGGTGGCGCAGCGGTTTAGCGCCTGGAGACCCAGGATCGAATCCCACTTCGGGCTCCTGGTGCATGGAGCCTGCTTCTTCCTCTGCCTGTGTCTCTGTCTGTCTCTCTCTCTGTGACTATCATAAATAAATAAAAATTTTAAAAAACTTTAAAAAAATAATAAAGGAATGATTGTATAAAGACAAAAATTCCCACAAGATTACTATCTAAAATTAATACAATCTCCAGCAAAATCCCAATGAAAATACATGTAGATGTTTAAAATACACAAAACCAATGTGGTGATTCCTTACAAATTAAACGTAGAATTACCATATGACCCACCAATTCTACTTCTGCATATGTACTCAGAGACACAGACATCCTTGCACAACAGTGTTCATAGCAGTACTAGTCACAATAACCAAAAGATGGATACAATGCAAGCGTCCATCAAGAGATGAATGGATAAACAAAATGTAAGCTATATATACAAAGGAATATTATTCAGGTTTACTTCTTTATAAAACTACTTTTTAAAAAAGATTTTATTTATTTGAGAGAGAGAGAAAGAACAAGTGTTGGAGAGGGGCAAGAGGGACAGGGAGAGAAGCAGACTCCCCACTGAGCAGGAAGCCCAATGTGGGGGCTTGATCACAGGACCCTCAGTTCATGACCTGAGTTGAAGGCAGACACTTAACTGACTGAGCCACCCAGATGCTCCTATTACTTAGCCTAAGAAATGAATGAAATTAGGGCACCTGACTGGCTCAGTTGGTAGAGCACGTGACTCCTGATCCTGGGGTTGTAAGTTTGAGCCCCACATCGGGTATAGAGATTACTTAAAAATAAATCTTAAAAAAAATAAAATAGAGGCACCTGGGTGTCTCAGTCAGTCAGGCATCTGCCTTCACCTCGGGTCGTGATCCCAGGGTCCTGGGATTGAGTCCCACATTGGGCTCCCTGCTCAGAGGGAAGCCTGCTTCTCACTCACCCTCTGCCTGCTGCTCCCTTTCCCTCTGTCTGCCACTCTACCTACTTGTGTGCTCTTTCTCTCTCTAATAAATAAATAAAAATATTTTAAAAAATAAATAAAAATGAATGAAATCCTAATACATGCTACAACATAGTTGAACCTTGAGGACATTATGCTAAGTGTAATAAGCCAGACATAAGAGGACAAATAAGGGTTGCCTCAGTGGCTCAGTGGTTGAGCGTCTGCCTTCTGCTCAGGTCATAATCTGAGTCCAAGGATTGAGTCCTGCATCAGGCTCCCCACGGGAACCCTGCTTCTCCCTCTGCCTGTGTCTCTGCCTCTCTCTCTGTATCTCTCATGAATAAATAAATACAATCTTAAAAAAAAAAGGCAAATAAGCTCCCACTTATATGAGGTCCCTAGAGCAGACAAATTCACAGGACAGAAAGTAGAATGGTGGTCCCTAGGGACTGGGGGAGGGGTAATATGGAATTATTGTATAATGGGGACAGAGTTTCAGTTTGGGGTGACCGAAAAGTACTGGAGATGGAGAATACTGATGGATGGCCACCAAAGTGACTGTACTTATACTACTGAATTGTATACTTAAAAATAGTTAAAATAGTGATATTTCTTAGGCATATTTTGCCAGTTATAAATAAAAAAGTAAAAAAAATGATAAAAATACACAAAACTAAAGGGAAAACTGCTTATAGATACACACACACCAACTTTAAGATGGCAGTTTATGACCTATATTTTACCTTAGACCATCTTAAGTGTTTTCTCCAATTTTGGTAAAAGTCTGTTTGTAAATGTCCAGTAAAAGATCTGAAAGGAAATTTATCTTATTATGAATAGTTATCTCTAAGTCAGGGAATGGGATAGTGAGAGGAGCTAAAGGGAGAATCCCAAAATCACAAATCCATATTATCACCCGTGCTTCTCACCAACCAGCTATAGATTCAAGATTCCAGCAAACTCTGTCCTGGGTTTGTTCAATTTGCTAGAACTGCTCACAGAACTCAGAGAAACATGCTACTAACTAGATCAAAAGCCTGTAACTTTATTATGTTTATTATGAAAGCCTGTAACTCAGGAACAGCCAGATGGAAGAGATGCAATGGGTAGGGTATGGGGAAAGTGGGAGGAGCTTCCAGGCCCTCTCCATGGGGGACCACTCTCTTCAAATCTCCATGTGTTCACCAACCCAGAAGCTCTTCCAATATTGCCCTTTTAGGGTTTTATGAAGCTTCATTACATAGTCATGGTTACTTAAATCATTGGCCATGGGTGATTATTTCAACCTCCAAAGCCTCTCCTCTCCCAGAGATGGGAGTGAGGGTGGGAGAAGTTGAAAACTCCAGCCTTCTAATCACAAGGTTGGTGCCCCTGGCAAACAACCCTCCGTAGGCTATCCAGGGGATTTCCACTGTCGCAGGTGTGTTTGAAAGGGGCTTGTTATATGAATAACAAAAGACACCCATTTTACCCTGACTACTCTTATTATTTAGGCAAATCCAAGGGTTTGTTTGTTTTTTAAGATTTTATTTATTTATTCATGAGAGACACACAGAGAGAGACAGAGACATAGACTGAGGGAGAAGCAGGCTCCCTGTGGGGAGCCGGATGCCGGACTCAATCCCAGGACCTGAGCCAAAGGCAGCCGTTCAACCACTGAGCCACCCAGGCATCCCAAATCCAAGGGTTTTAAGAGCCCTGTGCCAGAAAGAGGGATGAAGACCAAATATATCTATCTTAATATAAATCACAATATCATAGTAAATTTGAAGTTTTCCTAATAAAAGTTTTTTTTAAGGAAAGTCTAAATATAAAAAACAAAACTGTAAAAAAAAAACTGTGACATACTGGAAATAAATAAAAGACAGCATTCATTTAAATCTTGGTGTTGGAAAGTCTTCTTCAGGAAGACAAAAACCCAGAAGTTTCAAAAAAAGAATTTACAGATTTAAATTTTTCATATGGCAAAAGATACAAATAAAGAAATTTAAAAAAAAAACAAGAATAACAGATTAGGAGAAAATATGTTAAACATCTACAACAGACAAAGGATTAAAAGCCTTCCTATTTTAAGAGTTCTTGAAGACTGTTAACAAAAGGGTAGGAAAAAATTGATGAGTGATATTAACTAATAATTCAGAAATAAAGATGTTTAAATGATCAATGCATCTATAAAATTGATGTAATTTGGCAATAACCAATGAAATAAAAATTAAAAGAACAACAAGGTGTCCTGTTTTCCCCATTAAATTAATGAAAATGGGATCCCTGGGTGGCGCAGCGGTTTGGCGCCTGCCTTTGGCCCAGGGCGCGATCCTGGAGACCCGGGATCGAGTCCCACGTCGGGCTCCCGGTGCATGGAGCCTGCTTCTCCCTCTGCCTGTGTCTCTGCCTCTCTCTCTCTCTCTCTGTGACTATCATAAATAAATAAAAATTAAAAAATTAAAAAAAAAATAAAAATAAAAATAAATTAATGAAAATGAAAAAGATTGGTATACAAGATTGAGGACTTTATAGAGATACATGCTCTCATACACCATTGGTAGGAGCAAATGATACAGGCTTTTTGGAGGGCAATTTGGCAGTGAAAATTAAAATATAAAGTGTACATACCATTTGCCCCAGTAATTTTACATCTAGGAATTTATCATACTGAATCATATAAATGCACAAAAATGTATATATAAGGATTTTTCATTGCACCACTGTTGGTAATATAAAATAATTGAAAATGTCCATAGGGGAGGGAAAAATCTTTCCCTCTACCCTTCTAGGTTCTTGGCTGAGACCCCTCTATAATAAAAAGACAGCATAGCAGTAGAAAACAAATTTAATTATGTATGTACATATAGAAACCCCATAAAGATATGAGATTCAAAGAAGTGACCATAGCAGGAAGCTTTTATACCACTTAGACAAAGAAATAATAAACTTGTGAAGAATTGATAAGACAAAGGGGGTTGGGCTAGAGGCAGTAAAATGGTGAAGGAGAGCAAGGTTTGTTTGTACAGCCTTCTTGACCTTAAATTCCCTGGCTCCGGTGATAAGGATGCCTTCTGCCTTCCTGTTACAGGAAGGGTACCTTTCACATGGGAGATTTATCTCCTGCTTTCAAGGGACAAAGGAGGGTTAGAGTGCTCTTGCACTGACTGTTTCTCAAGTACTTGTAATTTAGAATAACTGTAGAGGCCAAGGGCAAGCCACCCCAAAATGTACCACTTTGGCATCTTAATTATTATAAATAAAAGTTAAGAAACAACTAACGCAAAGAGAACGTTCTGTACCCTCCTTCCCCTCCCCCCAGCCCTTGTCTACAGAGAGCAAAAAATAGTTGTTCCACGTGAAAGGTGCCCTCTCTGTACCAGGAGGTAAAGAGACACCCTTATCACCAGAGAGAGGAAATTTAGAGCCCAGAAAGCTGTATAAACAACTCTTATTACTTTTTGCTAATTTACTACCAAACCCCTAACTCTGTTTAGAATTACCAATTGAGGCTCCCAAAGTTCAATTTTTTTGTCCTGTCAATTTCTCACAGATTTATTATCTGTCTAAAAGAAATAAAAATTGCCTACCTTGGCTATTTCTTTAGGCTTGGCTTTCATAATTGGGCCTCCATGCACAGGCAATGAAACTTTGGTTCTTTTCTCCTATTAATCTGTCTCATGTCGATTTAATTCTTAAAGCAGCTGGAAATCCTCGAAGGGTAGAAAGAAAACTTTTTCCTTCCCTACATAACTGACATACCAAAGCAGCATATTTGGAGTTGATGTATTCTGTTGATGTATTGATATACCCCTTTATAACAATAAAGTTGGTAATGGTTAAATAATGTATGGTACATCCATACTATGGAATACCACACAGCCTTTAAAAGAGGATGAGGACAACACAAACAGCCCTCCAAGATATATTGCCAAGTGAAAAAATTGCAGGCTAATATGTAGAGTGTAATTATATAAATATGGTACTTCTTAATTTCCCCAGCATTATTCCTTTATTATCCACCTTTAAACAAATAAATCTCTGCTACTACAACTCATTCTAGAGAATCATGGAGGATGCTTGAAAACAACTCAACTTGGAGCATGCTGCATTGAATTCCCCACAGAAGTGTCTTTCTCAGAAATCAATGTCTAAAAATTGAAGTCTACTGGAGACATTTCTGACTTGAAGCATTTTTTATTTTTCTGAACACACCATCTTAACCCATATGTCTGTCTTTCTTGCCTGGCATTCCCATAGGCCCACTGACCTACAGTTTCATCTCTTCTGGAAGATGACTGCCTTATCTTTTTGTGGTACAAGAGCAATTTTAGGTATGTCGCAAAGCTTATGTTTTACTTTAGACTATCTTAAATATTCTTTTTAACTTTGGTAAAGATGTGTGTGTCTGTGTGTATGCATGGATGTGTGCATGCACACTTGTAAATGCCTGATAAGAAATCTGAAAGGGAACTCATCAATTTTCAGCAGTTACCTCTGAGTAAAGGAATAGGTTTGGTAGGCTACTGAAAGTGGGAATTTCACTTTTTACTCTATAAACTGTATTATTAGATTTAAAATAAAATAAGCATGCCCTTGGGGCGCCTGGTGGCTCAGTCAGTTAAACATCTGGTTTCACCTCAGGTCACGATCACAGGGTCCTGGGATCGAGCCTCACATTGGGATCCCTGCTCAGGGAGGAATCTGCTTCTCCCTCTCCCTCTGCCCCTCCCCCCACTCATGTGTGTGCTCTCTCTCTCTCTCTCTCTCTCTTAAATAAATAAAATCTTAAAAAAAAAATAAACAGGGGCACCTGGGTGGCTCAATCTGTTGAGTGTCTGCCTTCGGCTGGGGTTGTGATCCCAGGGTCTTAGAATTGGGCTCTGCATCCAGTTCCCTGCTCAACAAGGAGTCTGCTTCTCCCTCTGCCTCTCCCTCTTCTTGTGTTTTTCTATCAAATAAACAAATAAAATCTTTAAAAAAATAAAAATAAAGAATAAACATGGCCTTATTTAAATGAGATATAACATATAATATTTTATGCTATGTTTACAATTCCAAGACAATTTAAATCAACCAAACAACTTGTCTGAGGTTTTCAGTAGGATCTAGGCTCTGCTACTTTTCAAGTTAGGTAAGTCTTCCTTGCAAAAGCCTTTGTTCTAGCGATGGACATCTCCATAGGATTGACTATACTACTTCAGATGAATGCTGTGAGTGACAAAATTCTTACTCAAAATGCTTACACAATAAGAGAGTTTATTATCCTACATAATAAAAAGTCTAGAGGTAGGCAGGCTCTGGGGCTGGTCAATAAAGAATCCTGACAGCACCATCAAAGACCCAAGTTCTTTCCACCTCATCACTCTCCCATCTTTAGGATGTTGGCTTTGCCCTCATATTGCAGTCCCCCTTGGCTGCAAGATGGCTGCAGAGATCTGGATATTACAGCCAGAAATGACTATTCTGAGGAAGAAAAGGGAGTTGTTAGTACTACTCTCTTTCTTAGGAGCCAGGAAACCTTTCCCAGAAACCCCCAGGAGACTTCCTTTGCACATCATTTGCCAGAGTTCGGTAAGTTGCCCATACCTAAACAAGGGCAAGAGGAATGGTTTAGATTTCTCAGAATCTGTTCACCTTGCCACTCCAGAAACTGTGAATGGCAGCATATGAAGCATATGATTTTGTGGAGAGCAGTGGGTACCTGAACATCTGGGTTTCTACCGAGAAGTAGACAGGAGGGAGTAGAGGCAGGATGGGAACCTCACACTATCTGCTACAAAGGGCTGGGGCCTCTCAAGCTCATCCAGGTCCAAACTCTACTCCTTGCTTATCTTTCAGGCAGAATCTGATCATCCTTGGGCGTTTCTTGTTTCAGGGAATGGTAGCCTTAGCTACTCCGTTGCCCAACTCGGAAAACAGCAAGTTATCATCATGCTGCTCCTTTCCCTTCCCTCCTAATGTGTTAGAAAATCTTGTTAATTACACCTTCTAAATCACTCTTCATTTTGTCTCTTCTTCTTTTATCCTGCAGCTGCCACTTTTTGCCCCATTCTGTCCTATCACTCACAGAAACCTTTTTACTAGTCTCTTTTGAAAACATATAGTCTTTCTAATTATAAAACTGTTACATACTTATTATATAAATTTCGGGGAAATCCGGAAAATAAAAAGCATCTGTAGTAACATTGCTCAGAGGTAATGACTGTGGATATTTTTGTGTATATCTTTCTTTGCTTTTCTCCATTCACAAATTTACCTACATAAATAAATAGGTATTATTTTGTTTTCTAAATTGAGATTTGTATAGTATTTTTTATTAACAAAAGAGTATGAAATTTCTCCATATCAATAAATATTCTTCTAGGTTATCATTTTAAGAGTTGAATTATATTTTACCTTATGGAAGCTTCCTAATCTAGTTAAACAAATTCTTATTGCTAGATTAGGTTTTCTCCAGTTTTGATATTGTAAGTAATTCTTCCAATGAACATATTGGTGGGTAAATCTCTGCACACATTTATGAGGATTTCCTTAGGACAAATAAATAAATTACCAGCAGGGAAATTGCTAGTTCAAAGCACATGTGCCTTTTTCCTCCATTCATTTTTATGATAAAATATTTTAGGCAATCCTAAAGTCTGCTGGATATGATGATAAATACCTAGGTACCCAGGATCCAGTTTGTCAGACTTTAACATTTTGCCATATTTGCTTCAGATCTATTTTCTTAATGAAATAAAATATTAAAACATACTGAAATGCCTTATCTAGCCCTCCCAGATCCTATTCTTCCCCTGAAGGAATCACTACCCTCAATTTGGTATTTCTGAGTCCCATGCAGGTTTTTCACTTTTACTGTAAATATATATATATATATATAATAAGCGTATATATATATGCATATGCATGTGTGTAAAGATATGTACTGCATACATAGTACATGATACTGTTCTGTTTTAAACTGCATATTGCACTTTTCTCCTGCAACTTGCTCTTTTTGTACAGCATTATACTTTTGAGGCTTATCCAGGTTTAAACATGTAGCTCAAGTTCACTTGTTTTTAATGGCTGTTTGTATAGTGTTCATTATATGACATGCCGTCAGATTTTCATGTCCTTGGTTCACATTATGTCTCCATTCTTTCACCATTATAAACAAATTGCAATAAATATCATTATAAACATCTTCTGGTGTACATAAGCAAGAGTTCCTACCTGGGGTGAAATTGCTGGGGCACAGGGTATGTACATCCTTAGCTTTATGGGGTATTGCCAAATTGGTCTCTAGAGCAGTCATATCACCTTCCCTGCCACCAGCATGGTGAGAGTTTCCATTGCTCTACATCCTCACCACTGTGTGGTTTGCCCGTTGTTCTCTCTCCCATCTCCAACTCCAGAAATGTAAGAAAGTGCCCATTTCTCTGAATCTTGTCACCATGGAATACTATCAGTTTCTCATCTTTGCGAATTTTATAGGCCACAGAAAGAAGGATATGTTGATGACATTAAAAAACATTTTGATTCTTTGTTTTCCTCATTATAAGAAGGGCTCAGGTTATTTTAGGAAACTGAAAGAATGTAGACGAGCTAAAAAAGAAAAGGATAATCACCCCCCTCACTCAAATATAATACTAAAGAATATCTGATGTTTATTGAATTCTTACTATACACCCAGGACTGCTTTAGATACCTAATATTTCCACAAATAGAATTCATAAATGACATCTAATATATATGATAGATATACATGATAAATATACATACGTGTGTATTTCACTTTCATGAAAAAGTACCCACTTTTTTATAAATTGGATTTTTTTTTCACCTAATGAATAAGTCACAATCATTTTCTCATATTACCTGCATTCTGGACTGGAGGGTGTGAAAGACTTGCATATTCATATCCATCATATCCCCTAACTCCAGAAAGTGAGGACCAGACTGAGGCCAGCAGCAAGTCCTAGGGAGCTGCCGGGCTGCTGGCTGAAGATAGCAGTGCAGATGACTCAGCTGCACTAGGAAATGGAATTAACACAGAACAGCTCTGTGCTGGGGACTCAGGGAGGCCAACTCCCACCTCTGCCTTAGGGCCTGCTGCTGGGCACCTGCCCGGACTACCTGTCCATCAGACAACATAGCACGCAACTCCTTTTAGCTAACTTTCCTGTGCCCTCATCCCATGCTCCTTTAGGTTTTCTTACTACCACTGCCCTTTAGTGTAAACATATTACCTACATTCTCAGCCTCTTGTCTTCACTGTCCACCCTCAAAAACACCGAAGTCTCCTGATACTAATTGGGAGGAAGTTCCATATTCCGTTCTCTTCTGTGGCCTGGCCCATGTGTATACTTGAGGAGATGAACTATATTTGGATTTGATCCAGTTTCCATGTTAGAAGAGAGTCGGCAATAGTTGTATAATTGATCACTCGCCTGCCACTTCTCCTGCCATGCTCTGTATGTTCTAGTAATTCTGAGGTGTTGTTTCCTCTCCTCCTGACACCATTTCACACCTTTGTGCCTTTGCATATACTTCTCTTTCTGTCTAGAATGTGTTGCCCTTCTTGTCTGCCAGGAAAACTCGTATTCATCCTTCAAAGTCTATTCCAAATATATCCAACTCAAAGTACCACCTGTTGGTTCACAAACTAGCCCCCATATACGCAGGGCAAGGAAAGGCCAAAGAAAGAAGCAGATCGCTCCAGATCAGTAGGTGGCAGTTTTAATAAACAAGGAAAATTACAAAGTTTATCTAAGAGGGCTGCAAGATGAGTAGATCTCTGCACCCACCCACCAGAACCTTAAAGGTTTATATAGAGGCCTTAACTGGGTACAGCCATATATACTGTCCAGATGGTCTCAACACCACATTACTATCTCAAGCTGTGTCCTGGGGGCAGATTCTAGTGCAGGGAAGGAAGCTGAGTACACATTCCAAGGACAGGGAAGTTGGTGAGGAGCCTCTGATTGCCCAGGTCCGGCTTGCAGGTCAACCAGTAGTTACGTCCTCTTGAAGACTTCCTCCAACACCACCCTACATATTCCTTATTAATTTCAAAGACTGAAAATTACTTTGAACAATTAGAAAGCTAGCTAATTTCACCTTAACCAGGTGGTCAAAATTATCATCATCAACAGGACAAACAGATATCCGATGCCCCCACTGCCATATACCGAGAATGACACATTCTGGTAGCATTCTTGCCAAAAAACATTTCACCTGAATACAACCCTGAAGGAATGATCAAACGCATCCAACTTGGAAGATGCTCTGCAAAACTGGGCTGGGCTCTTCAAAAATGTCAATGTCAGGAAAGACCAAACCAAGCCATACCAAACCAAAGGCTCAGAAACTGTTTAAAATTAAAAGTTGCTGAAGAAGCATGACAAGTGAATGCAATGTGTGATCCTTGATTCCATCCTGGGTCAAAATGGAAAAAACAAAACCAAAAACAAAGAGTTACCTCACCTGCTGGGAGGATCAGTGAATTTTCAATGTGTATTACATATCAAATAATAAAGTTAGGTCAATGTTAAATTTCCTGAGTGTGGTCATTGTATAAGGTTATGTAAGAGAATCTATTTGCCCTTAGGAGATACATGCTCAATGCTGAACAGATTATGTGTTGCTAATCTGCAGTTAACAATCCATGGTTCAGCAAAAAGAAACAAGGAAACAAATAAATATGTGTGTTTGTATATCTAAATAGAAAAAAGGAACATGGTGGTGAAGTATTAATAATAGAAGAATTATAGGTGAAGGGTAAATGGCTCCTCAGTGTTCTATTTTCCCAGCTTTTCTGTAGGTTTGAAATTTTGCAAGACAAAAACTTGGACAGAATAAACAATAAATAATAAAAACAAATGAACAAAAAGTTTTGTTCCAGATCACATTTTCTGTGAAGCCTTTTATGATATCACCTCTACAGCCTCCAGTCCCTGAACACACACACATAAGACAATGAATCCCCCTCTCTTCTGGACTCTTTTATGATTATCTGTCTCTCTGACCAAACTATAAGCTCTTTGATATCTGAACCTGTGTGAGTTGTGTTGAATCTACACAATGCTAGATATTTGGACCTGTGTGTGTCATGTTGAATCTACACAAATGCTAGAACCATACCAGACACTGTAGCTGACATGGATGCTCAGCTGATGCTTTTTTTAGATTAATCAAGTTAAGTCTTGAGGCTTGGATAGGATTCAGTAGGCAGACAGGAGCAAGAAAGGGTTTCCTTTTTTTTTTTTTCTTTTTAAGAAAGGTTTTCCAAGAGAGAGGAATGATGTGAGCAAAGGTAAGGAAGCAGAAATGTATATTTTGTATTTGCCAAGAACATTTGATTTGTTTGGTCTGAACTAAAGATTTATGTGGGTGAAAATGCCAGGCACACAATACATTCTCAATAAAAATTTGGAGAATGAATGAATGAGATTTGAAAGGCAATTTTAGATCAGATTGGAAAGGGCCTTGACTATTGAATTAAGAGATCTGAACTGTAACTAGTTCTTAACATCCAGGGTCTTTTCCCAGTGGCAGGAAGTGAGTGTGTCCTTGGGAAGCCCCTTATATATTTTCTTCCCTAAATAATAAGGAAACGTTGGGGCATCTGGCTGGCTCAGTTGGGGGAACATGGGACTCTTCATCTTGGGGTCATGTGTTCGAGCTCCATATTGGCTGTAAAGATTACTTAAAAATAAATTCTTTTTTAAAAACATAAGGAAAAGTAGAGACAAGTGGGAGTCTGAAAGTCACCTGTTTCCAAATTCAGGAGGAGAAAACATCAATTCCTCATCCACCTAGGAAAGGCCCCATTATGGAGTTTTAAGACATCCAACATCCCTCAGAAAGAAAGGGCATCACAGAATATTGGTTGAAAGAATAAATAAATGCACCTATTTAATATGAATCATGCTTGTCCTTAAGAATAGTGTATGACATTATTTTGGTTAATTTGACTACATTTTTAAAGTTTAAGAAGCTGGGGTGCCTGGGTGGCTCAGTCAGTTAAGCGGCTGCCTTTGGCTTGGGTCATGATCCTGCGGTCCTGGGATTCCTGCTGAGTGGGGAGTCTGCTTCTCCCTCTGCCCTTCACCCTGCTCATGCTCTCTCTCTCTCTCTCTCTCAAATACATAATAAAATCTTTTTAAAAATTAAGTTTGAGAAGCTTAACTAGACTCTAATACTCTTTCGGGGGTTCCACATCATTCCATAGATTTACAAAGCTCCTCATGAGGCCATATCTTAAATGTTAGGCTAAATCCTTTTCAATAATTTTAGCCCGTTGAAGCGTTCATATTTACTTAATGTTTGTGTTCTGTTTTCTTCCAGATAGATTTGTGGGGACTGACAATTTAATTAATGCAAAATAATCTGATGATTCCAATCAAGAAAAAGAAAAATGTGTTGTCTTTTGAGGTTATCATTCCCTTGACCATTCATAAACAGGCTGGCATCTATTTTGTCCTTGCCATAGTCACAGCACACCACAAAAATCTTAGCTGAGAGGAAATGCAAATCTCAGGTAGCATTTTAAATATCTATTTTTGGCCCAATTACGAGGTAGCATGGAGTTGTTCCAGAATTTTTAACATTACCGGGGAGAGACGGTGGCCGTTAAAATAACTTGCAGTTTACAAAAGCATGTGGACATTCTCTTTGAAGAAATTAGACAAGATAATTTGAGCTGTTGTCTCCCAGGTAATGAAGTAGAATCAGATGACAAATCATTTGGGCCATGTGCACAAATGGATGGTGACACAGCTAAATTAGTCCAAACTGCCCACCCCAGGCCAACTTCATGAGAGTTCAAGGGCTATTTATGAGTTAGCAATATTCTTATAACCAGTTCTGATGTGTTTTGCAAGCAGTAGCATAATTCTATGGCTACAATCGACAAAGAAGTATATGGAGAGGGACACCTGGGTGGCTCAGTGGTTGAGAGCCTGCCTTTGGCTCAGGGCATGTTCCGGGGTCCTGGGATCGAGTCCTATGTGGGGCTCCCTGCCTAGAGGTTGCTTCTCTCTCTGCCTGTGTCTCTCCCGATCTCTCTCTCTCTCTCCCCTTCATGAATAAATAAATAAAATCTTAAAAAAATAAAAAGAAGTATCTGGACAGCCCACCAAACCCAGCCAAACCCATATCTCACTTCAGTTGTATAGAGATGAACATATGGTCTGAGCCAAATGCTGTTCCCCAGCTTGAAATATGATATTGCTACTTTGTAGAAAAAGTCCGGGCCGGTTCCTCCCTAATCAAATAGAAGCGTTCATAGATACTGTGTTCAGTGTGATCCAACAATTGAAGCACACACTAGATATCTTGTAATAAAATGTTTTAAAATGTCGAGCAGATAAGAATTAGGGCTTAGAAAATGAACGACTGTGAAGAGAGATAAAAGGAGATCTGGGGTTTCTCTGAAGACCTGGCTTGGTGGCCAAATCCTCCCTGTGGCAAGTTGCCCCTGCCATGGAAACCAAGTGGGCTGGGCAATAGGGGGATTGTGACGCCTGGGGGCGGGGAGGGGGTGGTGGCCAGTGACTGGTCTTCTGTACCCCAGACCCTCGCTTGAGACTTCACAGAGCTGCCACCTTCACAACTCGCCCGCGAGAGCGGTGCCCTGAACCGTTCCGGAGAAAAAGACCGCTGGCCACCACCTTGATGACAACACCTCCGTGCCTCCTCCCGGCTCAGGCTGTCCGGCAGCCGTCGATCCATGGCCTCTCCCAGATCACCAGCAGCCTGTACATCAGCAACGGTGTAGCGGCGAACAACAAACTCATGCTGTCCAGCAACCACATCACCACGGTCATCAACGTCTCCGTGGAAGTGGTCAACACCTTTTATGAAGACATCCAATACGTACAGGTGCCCGTGGCCGATGCTCCGAGCTCACGACTCTACGACTTCTTCGACCCGATTGCTGATCACATCCACGGCGTGGAGATGCAGCAGGGCCGCACGCTGCTGCACTGCGCTGCTGGGGTGAGCCGCTCGGCCGCGCTCTGCCTGGCCTACCTCATGAAGTACCACGCCATGTCGCTGCTGGACGCCCACGCGTGGGCCAAGTCGTGCCGCCCCATCATCAGACCCAACAACGGCTTTTGGGAACAACTCATCCAGTACGAGTTCAAGCTGTTCAGCAAGAACACCGTGCACATGATCAACTCCCCAGTAGGCGTGATCCCCGACGTCTACGAGAAAGAGATCCGCTTGATGATGCCGATGTGAACAGCGCCCGACACCCGCTGAAGATCCTACACCAACACCGAACCCGAACGTTAAAGTTTTGTTGGCAAAGAAAACTAGATGCCTTTAGAAGGGCGAGCAGAAAAAGAAAAGGGGGGCAGTTGGACTTTTGAGCTTAGTGAGTTTTATCTTTAAAGAATAAAATTCATTAGATGTAACGGTGACGGTGTTTCTTATCCCCTGAGCGGCGGGTCATGGCTGCCCCAGCCCGGCCAGAGAGGAGGGGGATGGGGTGGGGGTGGGGGGCTGAAGGTGGTGCCCACCTCGGATGGACATGTATCCTGGGCCCTGCCCTAGGCTGAATAACCCAGGCCTCAGTCCCGCCCAGCCCTCCTGAGGGATCCACCTGGCTCTTCACAACCCAAAGTCAGAGCCTTAGCATCATGGCATGGCCTGGATTTCTCATAGTGCCAACCTCTGGTGAGTGGCCTTCAACTGGGGTATTCTGGGAGCCCTAGGGGAGCCTCAAGCCACCCCTGCCCCTACCTTCAACAGCAGTGGCCCAACTCTGGGTTTCTAGATTGGATTTGCATGGAAATTCATTTTCCAACCGAGACACCTGCACCCCGATGTTTATAGCAGCAGTGTCCACAATAGCCAAACTGTGGAAGAGCCTCGGTGTCCATCAACAGATGACTGGATAAAGAGGCTGTGGTCTATGTATACAATGGAATATTCCTCAGCCATTAGAAACACACCCATTTGCTTGATGTGCAGGGAACTGGAGGGTATTATGCTGAGTGAAGTAACTCAATCGGAGGAGGACAAACACTATATGGTCTCATTCATTCGGGGAATATAAAACCTACTGAAAGGGAATAAAGGGGAAAGGAGAGAAAATGAGTGGGAAATATCAGAGAGGGTGACAGAACATGAGAGACTCCTAACTCTGGGAAACAAACAAGGGGTAGTGGAAGGGGAGGTGGGTGGAGGGATGGGGTGACCGGGTGACGGGCTCTGAGGGGAGCACTTGACGGGATGAGCACCGGGTGTTATACTAGATGTGGGCAAATCAAACTCCAATAAAAAATATACAAAAAAAAAAGAAACTCATTTTCCAAAACCCCATTCCACTCTATAAAATTCAAATGATTTTTTTCGAGTGCTGTACTATATGGCAAGGTCTCAAGGCACCCTTGGTGACCTCCACCAGCCTTTGTGAAAAGGGACATCATATCCTCTTCTCTGGGGCATGTGCTGGGAGAGAGCACAGGCCTGACAACCAGGCCTCAAGGGTTCCTCTCATGGGTCTTGACTTGGAAGGCTGGAGCTGCACGCCGGCCAGGGACATAGTCCTGTCACCTCTGACACCTCCTCCCACTATGACCTAGGGGCCTCAAAGCCTCTGTTGCCTCACCTGTGAAAGCAGTGACAACCTCACTCTCACAGGGTGGTTGTGGGGGATGAGATTCCTTAGCAGGAACCCTAGCACATGAAGGGTTTAATGCTTCATATAGAGGGCAGCTCTTGTTATTAATGATATTCTTCAGCCCTGCTGGAAGGAGAAATTCAATTGCAGCACCCTCCCCCTCCAAGGCCTTGGTTAGAATTGCTAGCCATTAGAGCCAGCGTCCCAGAACCCACCAAGGTCCATGGGGGACCTTGCCAAAGGGTCAAATGAGTGAGCCCCAGAGCAGGCCCTGGGATCCAGGATTGTACAAATTCCCCAGGTACCCGGCTCCAGCTTGGGAGCAGCTGGGCTAATCCAGAGGATTTTAGACAATGTATAAGACAAAAGCACAAATATTCCAGTTGACAGATGTGCATGTGGGAGTCCAGAGCCCAGTGGCTTTCAAAAGCCGTTTCTCTCCAAACTCATCCTCACCCCTACTTCCACAGAAGGAGTGCCCAGGGACACATTTCGGGGGCGGGGGGTGTGCGGTGCTATGAAAACCCCTGTTCTAGATGGATTCCTTCCTTCTACAGATGGAAGAACAGGCTCACAGAACACAAGGGCCTGTGTAACAGAGCCTTCACAAAGCAGCCTTTCTGGCAGAAACCCAGATGGGAAATTTCATGTTAGGTTTTTAAAAAGATATTTATTTGGGCATGTGTGTGTGTGTGTGTGTGTGTGTGTGTGTTTTCTTTTTTTTAATACCCAAATTAACAGACCATAAAATTAACTCTCTTTAGACATACAGTTCTATGAGTGTTAACGCCTACATAGGTTCATGTAACCAAAGCCACAATCAGGACACAGAGCAGTTCTGTGACTCCAAAAATTTCCCTCACGCTTCCCCTTTGTAGTCAAACTCTAGCCACACCCCAATGCTGGCAGTCGCTGAGCTGTTTGTTCTCAGCCCTTGTAGATTTGCCTTGAACAGAATGTTACGTAAATGGAACCATACAGGATATCACTTCTGGGGACTGCTTCTTTCACTCAGCATAATGTCTTTGTGATTCGCTCATGTTGTATTGTATAGATGTACCACAGTTTGTTTTATGTCCATCCACCGAAGGATTTTTGCGTCTGTATTAGTTTCCTAGGGGCTTCCATAACAAAATACCAAAACCTGGATGGCTGAAAACAACAGGAATTAATTGTCTCACAGTCTTGGAGGCCAGAATTCCCAAATTAGAGTCTCAGCAGGGCCATCATCCCTTTGAAACCTGTAGGTGAAAATCCTTCCCTGCCTCTTGCCAGTTTCTGGTGGTTGCTGGCAATCCTTGGCATCCCATGGCTTGTAGATGCATTGCTGTGGTCACATGGCAGTTTTCTATAACATGTCGTCACAACCATCTTCCATCTGGTACTTCTGTGCCCAGATTTCCCTCTTCTTATAAAGACACCAGTCGTATTAGGGGGTTCAATCTACTCCAGTATGATTGCATCTCAACTAGTTGTATCTGCAATGTGACCCTGTTTCCAAAGAAGGTCACATTCTGAGGTTCTGGGTGTTAGGACTTCAACAGATTTGGTGGGGAGGAGAATACTAGTTAATTTATAACAGGATTGTTAAAAAACAACAAGAAAAAAACAGGATTGTTGCCCATTTTTTGGCAAGTATGCATAAAGTTCTGTGACGCAGAAGAAAAGGATCATGTACCCTGGAAAAAAAGAATTGTAGCTGTTTAAAAGTTATAGCAAAATAGTGAAAATAACAATAACCATCTTTTATTAGGAAGTTATTATATGCCAAGCACTGGACCAGGCACTTCACAGTGTCTCTAGTCCTTACATGAGCCCTTCAATGTGGTTGTCACCTACAACATACTGATGAGAAACCTCCAGGAGGTTAAGGAATTTGCCTAAGAGAATGCACAGCCCAGGAGTGAAGTGCTATTCAAACTGGGCTCCGTTTCCTTGCATTTCTTTTGAGACAAAGGTAAGTAGATTGAAAGAAGAAAAGTTTCAATTCATGCCCTTGATTCTCAAATAGTGTACATACAAATCTCCCAGGGACTTTTAATTATATAGATGCTGGGCCTCACCACCACAGATTTGGGTTCACTAGGTAATAGGTAAGGTCCAGGAAACTGCATTTTTTTTTTTGGAGCCCAATGTGGGATTTGAACTCATGACCCTACGATCAAGACTTGAGCTGAGATCAAGAGTCAGAAGTTTAACCAACTGAGCCACCCAGGCAGCCTCAGAAAGTTGCATTTTTAACAAGCATCTCAGACTACTCCAATGAATGCTAAGGAACATCCACCAAGTAGTTGTTAACACTAGGGTATTCTGTATCTTCTCCTTTTTGTCCTTTTTTGAATTAAACATTCATGCTCATAGTTTTCTATCCGAGTATAAATTTTTTTTTTTTACTTTTTTTTTCAATTGTAAGAACCGGAATACAGAACAAGAATATTCAACTTTTCTTGTCAAATACGTTGCATGTATCATGTGCCCTTTGTTTATGGTGCTTATTTGGGATTCAAAAGTTTAAATTTGTATGTAAAAATAAATAAATAAATAAATAAATAAATAAATAAATAAATAAATTTGTATGTAGTTAAATCCATGAGTCTTTAACTGAAGGGCTTTTGCTTTAAAAAAAAAAAGATTTATTTACTTGAGAGAGAGAGAGAGAGCAGGGGGAGGGGCAGAGGGAGAGGGAGAGTGAGAGAGAATACTCAAGCAGACTCCCAGCTGAGTGAGAAGCCTGATTTCAGGATCTGGAGAGCTGAAATCAAGAGTCAGTCACCTAAAAAAAAAAAAAAAAAAAAAAAAAAGAGTCAGTCACCTAACTGACTGAGCCACACAGCTGCCCCTGAATACCTTTTGCTTCCAAATAATATTTGAGGTTTCCTCCATGGCATAACCACAAAAATGTTAACTATTATTTTCTTCTGATTATGTTTTTTCTTTTACTTTTCAACCCTCTCTCTCAATTTTTTTTAATTTGAAAAATTTCAAACATCCAGAGAGTTGAACGAATAGTATAATGAGCATCCACATTTGCTCCACTTAGGCTAGCCTTTTGTCATATTTGCTTTCTTTCTCTTTCAATATAATATTTTCTTTTTTGGACCTACCTGAAAGTAAGTTGCTGATATCTTGACATATAGCCCTTAAATATTTCAAAATATATCATCTAAGAATAAGGGCACCCTCTTACATAGTCACAATATCATCAAATCTAAGCCAATTAATTTATAATAATTCCCTAATACTCAGTTCATATTTAAATTTTCCTAGGTATGCCCCAAATGTCTTTTACATTTTTCTTTCCCAAACAATCCAATCTAGGTTACACATTGTATCTTATTATTGTATTTCTTTTAATCTGACAGTGCCTTGGCTCTTTTTTCCCTCTGACATGGTCTTTTTGATGAGTCAAGAACAATTCTGTGTATTATGTCCAGCACTCTGGCTTTGTCCAATTATTTCCTCATCTACTGTTTAACATGTTCCTTTATCATCCTCATCTTCTTTAAACTTGAAGTTAGGTCTAGAGGTTTGATTAGGTTTGGGTTAAGTATTTTTTGCTATAGTAGTTCAGAAGTGATGTCATGTTGCATCACAGCAGGAGACACAGGTGTCTCTTTGTCACATTAGCAGTGATGCTAAGTTTGATCATCACTTAGTTAAGGTCTTGACCACCAGATACCTGACTTTAAAACCAGTGAGTAATCTGGTAATTCCCATCATGTGAATATCCTATTTTTTCATCCCATGATACTAACATCCATTAAAGATTCTTGCCTTCAACCAAGTGTTAAAACACAGGGGAACATGTAACTTTTAAGTCTATCCCAAACTAATTTTGGTGTATGGTATATGTTGAGGTTATTTAAATTTTTTAAATTGTGAGATATTACAAAACTCCCATAAATATTTGTGTCTGCTTTTGCTCCTTCTGGTTTGTCACATTGTCTCTTTTCCTGTGCCAGCTTCACATTCCTTAAAATTGATGCAGCTTTAGAACAGGCAGGAACATTTGGTAGGGCAATGACATCTCTCCCTAGCCCCACGTTTATACTTCTTCAAAGGCCTTTTTGTTGTTGTTGGAGTCTTTCTGTCTTCTGGATGAACCATTTTAATAGTTGTGACAGGTTTAAAAATTTTTTCCATTTGGATTTTGATTGGAATTAGTTTTCTTCTGTATCTAGCCAAGGTTGAGTCATAAGAACAGAGCCCGCAATGGTTATTTTACCAGAGAAAAATCTAATATAATGAACTATTTAACCAGGTACTGGAGAATTGAAAAGGCAAAAACAGAACGCACATTGTATGTTTCCACATATATAAACACTCAAATAAAAGATCACCTACTCAGAATGTCTGCTATTTGATTAGTAAAGTATTAAACATACTTTTGGAGTTTGCATATCTTGATTCCAAAGGCTCATAATGTTTAAAAATGGTAATGTAGTATATATATACATACAGATACACATCCATATACCCACTCAGGCAATTCTTTGCAATTCAATTTTTTAAAACAGTTTTTGCCAGCAAAAACATTTAGCATCGTATCTGTTTTTTAACCAATGTGACATCACATGATTACCTATTCTGATCTACACTGTGAAGGTAAAGAGACAAAGATATCCAATAAGAGGGCTTTGTTTACCTGTGGGCATTTGAGAGCCCATCTCCAGTTATTTCAGGGTCTCCTTCTCATACATTTTCACTATTCCCTGGTTAATGAGATATAGGCAGGTCAGGAGGTGACCTTTTGATCACCTTTTGGGAATGGAATGGCCTGATAAGGGGAGATGAAGCAGTGAAAACATGAGTTTTATGATAATCTTTTGGTGCCTAAGCCAGGCTCCCAGGCCGGTCCTCCCCATCCAGATAGATAGATGAAGGTCACATAGTTGTGTTCACAAAGTATATATATATATATATATATATATATATATATATATATATATATTTAAATTTATTCATGAGAGACAGAGAGGCAGAGACATAGACAGAGGGAGAAGCCGGCTCCATGCCGGGATCCTGATATGGGACTCATCAAGATCTCAGGGATCCCGACCTGAGCCGAAGGCAGACACTTAACCGCTGAGCCATCCAGGTGTCCCCCTAAAGTATATTTAAGAAGACGTTCTGAAATAGGGCTCAATGGTGTTGTTATCTGGACTCACAATTGGCTTCTTTCTTCAATAGCCTCTATGGTGAGGAAATAAAGGAAATAAACCAGCCTGGGATTTGACTAAATTAGAAGGCCTCTGTGATAATTTTGATTGAATTCTGGAGGCTCCAAGTTTAGGCAGCACTGGGACCTGTGTTGGGGACAGTGAGTGTTTGCATTCACATCTAGCTTTATTGTATGGTGAATCAAAGAATATGGTCTTTATAATTTTTGCTTTACAGAATGGAGATTTTCCCATTAGCTGTTTCTGGAACAGTGAAACATGCACTATCTACTGGTAGGATTCCAAGTTTAAATGTTTTATCATATTTTCTTAAAATGTTTTCATATTTGAATAGGGAATATACTTGTGATTCTGCATTCAAAGGGCACAGAAGGGTACATAGAGTGAAATGTCTCTTCGCCTCTGTCCTCTAGCCAACCAGTTTCTCTCCCCAGAGGCAGTCAGTAATATTAGCTTCTCCTGTATCCTTTTTTTAAGTAGGCTCCACGCCAGCATAAAGCCCAATGCAGGCTTTGTACTCATGACCCTGAGATCATGACCTGATCTGAGATCAAGGGTCATATGCTTAACTGACTGAGCCACCCATGTGCCCCTCTCCTGTATCCTGAGATATTACTTTATGCATCTGTAAAAGAATTATATGGTTTTTTCTTCTCATTTTTCAACAAGTAGCGTACTCTACTCACTGTTGTCTATTTTGTCTCTTTTTGTGTAATAGTATATGTTATTTGCTATTACAAATAATTCTGTGGTAAAGGTAGTTAAGTTTGTATATGTAAATTATTTTATTAATGTGCAAATATATTCATTGGATATTATTAGAAATGGAAATAGTGGGTTTGTGTTCAGAGAAACCTATTTTTCCACCTGTGTGTCTCCTTTACTACTTATGCCACCTACCACATCACATAGAACTTCACTTCTGACACTTCTGGTCACTAAATGTGTAGAGATTTTTCCCCACACCAAGCAATTCTCTGTGACACCAGGTAGACGTCCTAAAACCTAACTCGATTCTGACACCATCTACCTGGAGATGGCGTCAGATCCCACAGGTTAAGGACTCAGTCCCTCAAGACTGACCCCTTCCTCACCTTAGATGCCAACTTCAAGTGGTAGGTCCCCAGGTTACCCACAGAAGTTGTGGCTACAAATCAGAGGTTTCCACGACCCCTTCCTCAGGTTCGATTAAGTTGCCAGAGCGACTCACAGAACTCAGGGAAGTGCTTGCTTGCATTTGTCAGTTTATTAAAGGACATGATAAAGGATACAGCTCAACAGTCAGACGAAGAGATACATGGGGCAAGGTCTAGGAGGGTCTCGAGCACAGGAGTTTCTGTCCCTGTGGAGTTGAGGTGCATCATTCTCCTAGTATGTGGATGTGTTCACCCACCTGCAAGCTCCCTGAACCCCATGCTACTGGGATTTTTATGGAAGCTTCCTCATGTAGGCATGATTGATCATTAAGTCTGTTTCCAGCCCTCTTCCTTATCTGGAGAAATGGGAGAGGGCAAGGCTGAAAATCCCAGGCTTCTAATCGTGGCTTGGTCTTTCTGATCACCAGCCCCAATCCAGGACTCACCTAGAGTCATCTTTAGAACAAAAGATGGTTCTAGTGTTCTTATCGCTTAGGAATTTACAAGGGTTTAAGGAGTCCCATGTCAAATTTTAGAACAAGAGATGGTCCTAGTGCTCTAATCACTTAGGAAATTATAAGGGTTTTAGAAGCTCTGTTCCAGGAAGGGGAGTGGGAGGGGGGGCAAAGACCAATATATATTTTCTATTATCTCACAGAGTCTAATTTCATAATTTGAAATTTTGATAAACATTGCCAGATTAATTCCTATGGATGTTAGCAATACCTACCAGCAATGTATGAAAGTGCATATTTCCCCGCAGAATCAATAGCGCAGTGTGTCTTTTCTATCTTTGCCATTCTGACCAGTGAAAATGGTATCTCAGATTACCTTTAATTTGCTTGTCTCTTATGACTAAGTTTTAGCATCTTTTCATTCTTTGAAGATTCATATGTATCTTTCTATGAAATGGCTGTTCATATCATTGTTTTATTACTAGTCTTTTTTTCTCATGGATTTGTAAGAACTTTATTAGAGAAATTAAGCATTTTGTCAGTGAAGAGAATTTCAAATATTTCCCCCAATTTTTCATTTGTCTTTTGATTTTGCTTAGAAGGGATTTTCCAGACAAAGAGATTATTTCTATCTAGTCAAGTTTATTAGTTTTTTTTTTCCAGTGGCTTTGGGTACTCTGTCATCTTCAGAAAGGTTTTGCACACTCTGAGAGTATACTAAAAATGCCTCCCATGGTTCTTCTAGTACTGTTATGGTTTCAATTTAAACATTTAAATATTTGATCCATCTGGAATATATCTTAGTACAAAGTGTGAGGTATGGATCCAACATTACTTTTTTTTTGGATTGCTACCATCATTCTCATCTATTTATATAATTTATAATATAAAATATATAATATTTGTATATAGTTTATATATAACCCAAACTATATTATGTATATTCTTAATAGTATTCATATTCCTATATTCATATTTATTTTTTGATCTGCTTGATATATCCAATGACTAAGAGATATGCTAGTCATGTATTGCTGTTGTTTTTTTTTTTTTTAATTTTTATTTATTTATGATAGTCACACAGAGAGAGAGAGAGAGAGGCAGAGACACAGGCAGAGGGAGAAGCAGGCTCCATGCCCCGGGAGCCCGATGTGGGATTCGATCCTGGGTCTCCAGGATCGCGCCCTGGGCCAAAGACAGGCGCTAAACCGCTGCGCCACCCAGGGATCCCTGCTGTTGTTTTTATATCAATTTCTTCCTATATTTCTCTGATGGTTAATTTTATGTCAATTTGGCTAGGCTATGGTCAAATACTAGTCTAGATGTTGCTGTAAAGGTATTTGTGGATGTGATTAAAATTTATAGCCAGTTGACTTTAAGTGAAGCAGATTATTACATGGGTGGGCCATTATGTGGGTGGGCCTCATCCAATCAGTTGAAGGCCCGAAGAGCCAAGACTGAGGTTTCCCAAAGAAGAAGCAATTTCACCTCAAGACCACAACATAGAAACTCTGCCTGAGTTTTCAGGCTGCTGGTCTGCCCTACAAGTCTTTGATCAAGGCAGCAGTATCAACTCTCATCTGAGTGTCTAGCCTGTTGGCCCCTCTACAGATTTATAAATTTCAGATTGGCCAGCCCCTACAATGACATGAGCCAATCCCTTAAAATAAATCTATTTCTCTAAATATATATACGTATGTATATATTATATGCTATTGGTTTTGTTTCTCTGGAGAGCCCTAATAAAATGTCTAGTAGTCTTTCTTTATACAGACCGTCCCTAACTTACTTACTTACTTCGTTCAACTTGAATGATTTTTTGACTTTATGATGGTGCAAAAACTGTATGCATTTAGTAGAAACTATGCTTTGAATTTTGAACTTTGGTCTTTTCCTGGGCTAGCAATAGGTGGTACAATACCCTTTTATGATGCTGGATAGTGGCAGTGAGCTACAGCTCCCAGTCAGCCACTAAGTCACCACGATGATGACCAGCTGATATACTTAACAACCATTCTGCACCCAAACAACCATTTTGTTTTCCACTTTCAGTACAGTATTCAATAAATTAAACAAGATATTCAACACTCACTGTTATAAAATAGGCTTTGGTTAGATAACTTTGCCCAATTTTCCATTTACAGTATTTTCAACTTATAATGGGTTTATTGGGAAGTAATCCCATCATAAGCCAAGGAAGATCTACATATTTTATATATTTTGATATATCTGTATATTCAGATGACATTTGATAGCCTGGCATTGAATGTCAACACGGTGAGAATTTTATTTGTACTCTTTAACTATATAAAATTAACTCTCTTTGCCTAGTTAATGCCTTTTGTCTTTGATACTCTAATATTGCCAACTCCTTCCCTTCTACCCCCTCCCTTTTTTGGTCTGCATTTGTCTAATATGTTTTTGCCTATTTTTTACTTTGTAACATATCATTTTTAGTGGTATGTCTCCTATAACTGGAATATACTATAATTTCTTTTACTCAGCCAAATCTTTTAATGGGATTTACATTTTTAAATTATGAAATCTTTGGTTTTATGCCATTTTGTTCCGTGACTTATTTATTAACATTTCTCCTCCATTTTCTCTATTTTCAGTCTCATTTTTGTCTTCTCTATTGTTTTCTCTTTTTTTTAGATTTTATTTATTTATTCATGAGAGACATACAGAGAGAGAGGCAGAGACATAGGCAGAGGGAGAAGCAGCAGGGTCCCTGTAGGGAGCCCAATGTGGGACTTGATCCCAGGACCCTGGGATCATGCCCTGAGCCAAAGGCAGATGCTCAACTGCTAAGCGACCCAGGCGTCCCTTCTCTATTGTTTTCAAAAGTATTTTATTCTATTAGTTGAAAGCAGCTACCTGGAGGAAGGGGAAACTTTTTACTTTACTATACCTTTCTATTTCCCAATTGATATAGTAAATATATTATCTGACACATACCTATAGATATATAATAAGCTTTCTTTAGCTTATTTTTATCTAACTGATGAGTCCAGAGTGAAATGCCATATTTTTTTAATGAAATGGCATATTTTGAATACTTTTTAAAAGTTTGTTTGTTTATTTTTAGTAACCTCTATACCTATTTACTTATTTGTTTGTTTGTTTTTAGTAATCTCTACACCCAATTTGGGGTTTGAATTCACAACCCCTAGATCAAGAGTCACAGGCTCCTCCAACTGAGCCAGTCAGGCACCCCTTGAATAACACTTTTGAGATAAAATTAAGCACACTTTATTTTTACCTCATTCCCCATTCTAACCCATGAAAATGTTAACTTGGGCTTTGGCTTTATATACTTTACTATTTTTAAAGATTTATTTTTTATTTTACAGAGAGACAAAAACGACTAGGAGGGGCAGAGGGAGAGGGAGAGAGAATCTCAAGCAAACTCCATGCTGAGCTTGGAGGCTGACAGGGGGCTTGATCTTATGACCCTGAGATCACAGCTTGAGCTAAAACCAAGAGTCTGAAGCTTAACCAACTGTGCCCCCCAGGTGTCCCTACTTTTATTACTATTTTTAAAACTCAGTACCTAATTTGAGAAAAAATATTGAGGTTTAGAATTGGTTTTATAATTCAATATGGTACAATTATTTAGATGCACTTCTATTTTGCCATGCTAATGCTCCTCTGCGTGACCTCCCCATTCCTGAGCGGGTTTTTTTGTTTGTTTGTTTGTTTGTTTTACTTCATTTCTTGGTTGGTTGGAAAATACCACAAACCAATGTTTTCAAGAATGTGATATATTTTATGATCCCTTAACAAACAGAGAGTGTTTCTCTGACATCTTTATGGAAAGACAACGCACATATATATTACATTTTGAGGTCACTAATTTTTCTCTCTTAACTCTAGATATGAGAAATCAGACAGATTGACATTTGTTTTTGTTTTATTTTTATGTTTATTTTTTTAAGATTTTATTTATTCATTCATGAGAAGCACAGAGAGGAGAGAGAGAGGCTGAGACACAGGCAGAGGGAGAAGCAGGCTCCATGCAGGGAGCCCGACATGGGACTCGATCCAGGGTTTCCAGGATCACACCCCAGGCTGAAGGCGGCGCTAAACCACTGAGCCACCGGGGCTGCCCTTGTTTTTGTTTTAAAAGATTTTGTTTATTTATTTGAGAGAGAGAGAGAGAGAGAGAGAGAGAGAGTATAAGCAGGGAGAAGTGCAGAGGGAGAGGGAAAAGCAGCTTCCCCACTGAGCAGGAAGCCTGATGCATGGCTCCATCCTAGAACCCCGAGATTGTGACCTGAGCCCACAGCAGATGCTTATTGCACTGAGCCACCTAGGTGCCCCCTGATGTTGTTATTATCTGGGCAATCTGATTTAATTTTATTGCCTGAACAATTATAGACAATATTGTAGCTTAAAACTTTTGCCATAATGTGTGCAGGTGTATGCCCCCTTTTATTGACTTTGGCTAGAACACAGTGGGTTCTTTCAATCAACATACACTTTTCTTCAAAACAAGAAAGTTTGTTTTATTTTTCTTTTTATGACATCTCTTCCCTTTGCCTTTGTTCCCGTTTTAGGAACACAAATTATTCATATGTTGGTTCTTCATTTTCTCAACAGCTCTCATCTTCTCTCATTGTTTCCATCTCTGTTTCTACTCCACTCAATTTCTTACCATCCGCTTTGTTCTTGACACCAAATTTAATTTTCTGCTGAATAAATTTTCCTTTTTACTGTCTCCATGTGTACTTTAATTTTGTTTTTGCTTTCTTAGAGTACTTGCTCATTTTCCTTACCCCGTCTGTCTCTCTTTCCATCTCATCTTATTGGATTTTCATCTCAGTCCCACCTATTCATTCCTTCTGCTTCTTTTATCTAAAGAAGCTTTAAGAATATCAACAAGGGATGCCTTGGTGGCTCAGAGGTTGAGCATCTGCCTTCAGCTCAGGTCGTGATCCTGGGATCCCGGGATTGAGTCCCGCATCAAGCTCCCTGCATGGAGCCTGCTTCTCCCTCTGCCTATGTCTCTGCCTCTCTCTGTGTGTGTCTCTCATGAATAAAACAAGATTTTAGTCAAATAAATAAATAAATAAATAAATAAATAAATAAATAAATAAGGGAGGAGCAGGCTTCATGCAGGGAGCCTGATGTGGGACCCGGGATCATGACCTGAGCCAAAGGCAGATGCTCAACCGCTGAGCCACCCAGGCAATCCTAAATAAAATCTTAAAAAAAAAAAAACAAAAAAACAGGTTTCTGAAATTTTCTTCTGGATCACGGTGAAAAAGAGTGCTCATTTCCTCTGATTCCTCTGATTTTTCTAGCTCCTCTGCTTCTCTCATAGCTCTGTGTTGATATAGTCTCCTTACTCTCAAATGAAACAAGGTTTCTGTGGGCTCAGTATCTGTCCACAAGCAATTGAATGGTTTACCTCCAGATTCACCATCCGTCTATGGAAGTAGTGGTGAAATCTCTATCTCCAGTCTTTAGTTGGAGGGCACATTAATGTCCACATAGTCTAACTTCACCTTACATGATCCCTTAAAAAGCAGAGTGGTTTTTTTTTTTTTTTTCACATCTTTACTGAAAGATGACTCAGATATATGTTACATTTTGGGGTCACCAATATTTCTAAAACTCTAGATATGAGAAGTCAGACAGACTGATGTTTGTTTTTATCCAGGCAAGCTTATTTACTAGTGTGATGCATATCACAATACAGTTTCTAGCACAGGGTCCTCTCAGGGAATTTCAAGAAGCTGGCCTTTCCTTAAAGTTTTGGGCAGGTCTGGCTAGGTAATTTGCAGGAAATTGTAAATCTCATTACACGCAAAATGAGAATGCAGGGCCTCTTGTTCAAATATAAAGAATTTCAAGACGGTAACAGCAGAGCATTAAACCAAGTGAGAGGCCCTTCTTATCACAGAGCCCTGTGTGCCTGCACTCCCATGAAGCTGGCTGTGGTTATGGGGACTGCACTTCCTTAAATGTTAGGTCTCCTCCCTTTTCCTCCCAATCTCTGTCCTGTTTCCTGCCCACTTGTTTTATCTATCTGCCTAGACAAATAGGAAATAGAAGAGTCTAGAGGATATGGAGTGGAGGTGGGGGTAGTGATCGGTATTCTGGTGAGCAGCCTTCAACGGTAGAGAAACTGCCATCTCTTGTTGGTTTAAGCACCAAAAGTGTGAGTTGGGAGACAGATGGTGGTGGGTCATTAGGGAATAGAGTGTGGGCCTTAAATAAGTGGCTTCATACCTTTTTCAGTCACTGTTTTTGAGGAAATGAAACCAAGGTAAACCATGATTGCAGTTTTCTTAATCCAGCCATTTAGGACCATCTGCCTCATAATTAACATCAATTTCACCCAGATCCAAGCCTTAGATTACCTGTCGGTTTTAGTCTTTGATATTGTGAAATCTTGTCTTTCTTTTTTTTTTTAATGTATTTGAGGGGATTTTTGCGAGAAGTTAGGACAGGATACATATGGGAATAAAGAGCAATATATCATTTTGAACTGGAAGCCCCCATGGAATCAATTAGGTAGACCAGGTGTTGGCAAACCTTTTATATATAGGACCAGATGGTAAATATTTTAGATTTTTCAGGTCGAGAGGCAAAATCAAAGTTATTATGGAGGTACCTAAGAAAAATCAAATTTCCACAATATTTTATTGTTGAAATTAAAAATCTAATAGTAATAATTGAGTAGTTTTTGGTAATAAAAGTCTACTAATGAGAAAAGTAGGATTCTCTATTTTTGGAATACATTTTGCTTAATTAGAGTTCAAAATTTGTATTGCCTCTCATCAAATTAGTTTGCAAATGTTTATCTGTTAATGCTGATCTGTAATGGGGTTTTATGTATTTCATTTTTGAAAATGTCTTTCCATACAGATAGGCCCGCCAAACACTCGCATTAGTCTATGCACATGATTTTAATTGAGCATGCTCATTGCATGGAATGCACTTATAGAATTCTATTAGATTTTTCTCTTGATATTTGCCTTTTAGTACATCATCACATTGCAGATTAATAACTTCCAAATTATGGTTAGGTGGGAACTACTCAATTGCACAGTTAAATGGATTTTGAAATACAGATATTTCCATTCCACTTGCATTGAGGTCTGAAAAATTGAGATTGCTTGGAACTGTAGTTTGAACTTGGAGAACACATTTGCTGCAAATTTATAGAGGAATAGATAATTTGCTTTTTAAGTTTCAATAGCACAGAAATATAGAAAGTAGTTTGACAGTACTTGACTTTACTATTGTGTAAGCTTCATGTGTACATGTTGTTTTACCTTGGAAGTGGTGAAGTTCACTGAGACATATTAACAAGCCTCCAGCAAAAGCTAGTTTCCAATGCCAGTCATAATTTGATAATAGTGGTTGAAGGTTGTTCTTCTCATTAAAATTCTTTCAATTTTGGTCTTAAGCTTAAAAGAATCACAGTAGAACTTTGCCACTGCTAAGACATTGAACTGCTATGTGGTAGGCAAGTTAGGATATTCAGTTTTTACTTCTGATAAAAATTCACAGAGCTGATGATGGTTAAGTCCATGAGTGTGAATGAAGTTGCCATGGACACTATTGGTTTAATAACTAGATGCTAAATTCAAATATTACCACAGAGTAATTACTGATGAATGATACAACGAATAGCCATATGGTTTAAACACCTTACATCTTCATAAACTTTGTCATTTGTTCAAATAAGCATTTTTCTGCTTCACACTTAGATTCACTGCCACCAGTTTTAACACATCTTAGTGGGTTCCACTTCATGTTGTAGGGCATCAGTGCTTTTTCAGTTTTTTTGAAAGCTGAGGCCAATTCTTCAGTCACTTCAAACAGGGCATTAATTCCTCAAATAACAATTATCCTCTGTTAATTCATGAAGAGCCAAGGAAAACCACTCCGGTAATTGCCTTGTTTTTTAGTTGACTCTGGATGTTGCTTCTAATGTCTTCAACTCTTTTAGCAACTGTACTAGCCGAAAAGTTAATATCGTTAAATTTATTTTCTCTGGGCATATTACTTTGGCTGGTGCAACCAAACACAATTTAATTAAACAGCTTTCCTTGTTTGGCTAAGAAATGAGCCACTCAGAAAATGACTTTGGTTGCAGTCTCCTTTTCATTTTTTATTTTGGTGAAGGAATTCTACTGTAATGAAATATTGTTTCAAAATCTTTAATTGTTCAACTGTTGCTTTCCTGTCGATTGGGAGTATTGTGATGAGTGTAGCCTAATAATGTTGACATATATAATAAATGCTTTGCCATCAAATTTATAACAAAATCATCCACACTCTACTGTGCCTTAAAAGCATGATATTTGAAGTCCATTTTTTCTCTCTTGTTTTTTTGTTATGACATGATAGACATGTACTGGTAATAAAGAAAAAAAAAGTAACAGTGCTATACATGTGGCACTTGAAACACTGCCAAGCTGTAACAGCACCACTATGATTTGTAGGGCACTAAGTAGCAGTGGGAAGTGATGAGACTACCACATACATTCTCTGTTGCAACTATCTGTGTGTTGCTTTGTGAAAGTAGCCATAGATGATACATAAATGAGTGGGCTGTGTTCTAATAAAACTTTATTTATGGACACCCACATTTGAATTTCAAATAATTTTGATGTATGATGCAATGGCTGTATGAATACAGGTGGTAGGCTGGTTTTGGTCTGTAGTTATAGTTTTCTGACCTCTGGCCTAGCAAAAGGGCTAGACCAGCTGGCTAGCCAATATTCATCGAGGTTGCTGCCAGCTGCTAAGCCCAGGTGAAAGGAAGTCTTCTGTTAAATGCAGCAGCACTAACACAAATAGGAACTCTCCAGTTATTATTTCTGTGCCTAAAATCACTATAACCATCAGGTATGATTCTTAAGTATGACTTTCTAATTTTCCAACTTCAACTCCCAGTTCTTTCCTTACCTTTTTGGTCACAGCCACACTCAACTTCTTGAAGTTACCAGAACTCTAGTATTATTAGGCTTCTGTGCTTTTGCAGTTATATTGTTGCCTCTGCCTGGAACACACACACCTCTACACTCACTCCCTAGTTCCTATTAATCCATCTTCTATTTGCTAGGAGCTTTACCTTGTCCCACTAAGCTGATAAAGATGCCTCTTCCATGAGCATCCACAGAAATTTGGGCAAAGCTTATAGCACTCATCATTGTGTATTATAGTGTAGAATTTATTTATACAACTCTCCAAGTTAGAGCTCAGGACAGGGACCGTGTCAGTTTGGGAATTTTTCAGCTATTATTTCTTTACATAGTTTTTAGGCCCTGAACTTTTACTCCTCTCCTGGGATTCTAATGACCTAAATGTTAGAACTTTTGTTATAGTCACGAAGACCCACGAGACTCTGTTTATTTATTTATTTTTTCAGTTTATTTTTTCTCTGTTTAGTTTGGTTAATTTCTATTGTTCTATCTTAAAGTTCACCGATTCTTTTCTCTATCCGTTCCATTCTTATGTTGAGCCCATAAGTTAGGTTTCTTATTTTGGCTACTGTATTTTTCAGTTTTAAAATTCCCATTTGGTTCTTCTTTGTATCTTCTATTTCTTTGCTGAAATTTCCTATTTTTCTGCTGTGATTTTCTAGTTTTCATTTGTTTCAAATGGGTTCATAATTGCTCATTAAAACACTTTTTTGATAGTTGCTTTAAATTCTTTGTCAGAAAAAAACTTTAAAGAAGGGGGTGGGGTGCCTGGGTGGCTCAGTTGATTAAGCATCTGCCTTCGGCTCAAGCCATGATCCCAGGGTCCTGGGATTGAGCCCCACATTGGGCTCTCTGCTCAGGGGGGAGTCTGCTTCTCCCTCTCCCTCTGCCACTCCCCCTGCCCCACCCCCTGTGATTTCTTTCTCTGTCTCTCCCAAATAAATATTTTTTTAAAAAAAGATTTTATTTATTTATCATGAGACACAGAGAGAGGCAGAGACACAGGCAGAGGGAGAAGCAAGCTCCATGCAGGGAGCCTGATGTGGGATTTGATCCCAGGACTCCAAGATCACGTCCTGAGCCGAAGGCAGATGCTCAGCCACTGAGCCACCCAGGCGTCCCAAGAAATAAATAAAATCTTAAAAAAAACCAAACCCAAACCTTAAAATCCTCATCAGATAATTTGAACATCTGATTCACCTCAGTTTTCACATCTGTTGATTATATTTTCTAATTAAACTCCGATTATTCTGGTTCTTGGTATGGAGGATTTTTTTATTGCAGCCTGGACATTTTTGGTATACTGAGACTCTGGATCTCATCTAAATCTTCTGTTTTAGCAGGTCTCTTCTGGCATCATTCTGGTCGGGGAAGGGAAAGCGCTACCTTATTTACTATTAGGTAGGGGTGGAAGAAGTCTAGTTTCCCCACTCAACCTTGGTTGACTGATGGAGGGGGAGAGTCTTCTTGTTACTGCTGGATGCGGATGGGAGTTCTGGCTTCCCAGTAGGCCTCCATTGATATCACCCTGGCTGGAAGGTGTGGGAGTGCCTCATTAGTGCTCCCCACATTGCTTCCACTGACACCATGGGAGTGGTGGCCTCGTTACCACTGGGCAGTAAGCCCCCTCTTACACCAACTCAGGAGGGCGGATAGTGATCCCTCATTTCTGCTGGATTGGGGTGGGATAGTGATGATTTAAGGTGTCTCACTACAGCCTGGTGAGGGTAGAAGTTTAGGTTCCTGGTGGGTGTGGGTGGTCTTAACTTCATTTAGAAGTCCCAAAACTGTTTTGACAACTGAAGTTTTTATAATAATTGGAAGTCTGTACTTGGCTCCTTATCTCCCCTCAAACCTTATTCTGTATTTTATTTATTAAATAAGATTTTATTTATTTGAGAGAGATCACAGAAGGAGAGGGAGAAGCGGACTCGCCACTAAACAGAGAGCCCAACATGGGGGCTCCATCCCAGGACCCTGGGACCATGACCTGAACTGAAGGCAGACACCCAATCACCTGAGCCACCCAGGTACCCCTGATTTAAAAAAAAGTATGGTTCTAATTATAAGAGTAGATAAATCATGACTCTGTTGTATGACTTTTTATATGTATGGGTTATGTGACACTAACACTACAAATAAACTACATATTCCTAAATGCTTAAGGTTAAGTATTTAGTTATTTAAAAGGAAGCTAAATTTGTTTTCGTATAATTGAATGGGCTTCTTGTCTGATATTAATGATGGTACTTACATAAATATTTACAAATTATACACTAATTAGTCCATAATCGGACTCAGCACGACACAAATTATATAATTTTAAAATGTTGATTTATCTATGCATATATTAGTCATATCAACTTGGTAAATTCAAACTACTCTCCCCTGCTCCTAGTGTATTAAGTTAGAATTATGAAATAAGAATCTAAATTTAGAATAATGGGATATGTGGCAATGTTGGAATATATGCCTTAAGTAAAAAGTGAATTAGAACTACGTGTTGGGTTTATTTTTATTTATTTTTTAAAAAGATTTCATTTATTTATTCATGAGAGACACACAGAGAGAGGCAGAGACATAGGCAGAGGGAGAAGCAGGCTCCCCTCAGGGAGCCGGATGTGGGACTCAATCCATGAACTCCAGGATTACACCCTAAGCCAAAAGCAGAGCCCAACTGCTGAGCCATCCATTATGTTGGTTTTATAGAGAGGTTGGGAGGGATAAGGAGTGAGTGATTGGCAGAGTGGTGATCAATACATTTAGAACCCAGAAGGTGGGGGCACCTGGGTGGCTCAGTGGTTGAGTGTCTGCCTTTGGCTCAGGCAGTGATTCCGGGGTCTGAGGATGGAGTCGCGCATAGGGCTCCCCACAGGGAGCCTGCTTCTCCCTCTGCCGCTCTTTGTGTCTCTCATTGAATAAATAAGTAAAATCTTTACACACACACACACACACACACACACACAAAAACCCAAAACCCAGAATGCAAAAGCATAGAAAGGATTTTAGAAATTCCAAGCTTTCTTTGTTTTGAGGTCTTTGAATGTATATTGTGTATCTAGCACTTTACCTACCTTATAGCATTTAATATTCAAGATAATGTTGTAAAATGGATATATTTTTTCACAGATGAGGGCACTGAAGCTCAAACTAGACTAACTTGTGTAGGGTTATCCAGCTATCAAGTTAGGATTTGAACCTAGATTTGTAGGATTTCACAGTTCATGCTCTGGCTCAACTGCTCTGCTTTCCATATGGGTTTTCAGATTCATTTTGCATAGGAATAATCACAAAATCAGGTATCTCACCATTTCTCTCTCCAGTGAGGACCTAAACCTTGGAGGCTTCATACCTATTGTATATACATTTATTTGACAAATTATAAACTATTCTAGATTTAAAAAATTACATAGTGATTTTAAGATTGATGTTACTATATAAAAGTTGTTTCATGCTTCATAATGGAGGATGGATATCTGTAGTTGTATGAGACATGTACTTCCAGCTTAGAGGATAAGTAATTTTCCCAAGGTCACACAGCCTGTGCAGTAAGGAACTGAATCTAAGTCTACCTGACTCCAACACCACCCATTGCATCCACTCAATGCAATTCTGCTATTATCTAGTGATGATTATGTGGTGGGAAAGGTTTTGAGAGGCCTGAGGTGGGTAGCCTTATAATTCCTCAGGGCCTGAGTCAAGAACTGCCAACTCCAGGAAGATGGCCAAATACTGGCTGAATTTTATCTGTGCAAAACTAAGGGTGTGTGTGGAAGGAAAATCTTGGTGTCAAAATCTCCCAGGCTTTGAAGATCGTGTTTTTGATAAAGTTAACAATGCATGTGTGAATTTAGCTGTAGAAGACATTCCACTTCCTATACTCATCCAAATAAAATGGAATAAATACCATAAAGAATGTAAGAAATGGGGGGATCCCTGGGTGGCTCAGTGGTTTAGCGCCGCCTTCGGCCCAGGGCGTGATCCGGGAGTCCCGGGATGGAATCCCACGTCAGGCTCCCTGCATGGAGCCTGCTTCTCCCTCTGCCTGCCTGTGTCTCTGCCTCTCTCTGTGTGTGTGTCTTTCATTAATAAAAAAAAAAAAAAAAAAAAAGAATGGAAGAAGTGTTTCAGAGAAAGTAATTAAACATGAAATATAATCTATATGAAACTAGTTTGTTAGTTTAGTTACTGGTCTCAGGGGAACAATTTAAAACCATATCTGTGTGCAAAATCAGTTGGGATTTCTATAGCTTCTCACTGAATACTGCTAGGATTACTGAGTCAGCACTGAATTGTCTTCCTTCTACTTTGAAATCCAAGTTAAATGTATCTTGTCTATTGGCTATGTAATTATAGACAAGAGTCCACATTTATAAAGGAAACCTTGTTACCGTATGTCCATTAATTGCTATTTTCCTATCTCTGAACACTGGAGATGTGCCATGTAACAGATCCATTATATGAGACATACCTTACTAAATTTCTTTTGAAGAGTAACGGACCGAAAGCATGGTTTCTTTTTCTCCCAATTACACTTTGGATTGAAAACCAGACTAGTAACTTTTACATCTAAGGTATGGTCCGAACAAGAAAGTGTTATTGTTGTCTAAGGCATGTTGGGGGTGGGGGTAGAAAAAGCTTTTCTGGGCTGCAAGCTGTGATGAGGGAGGATCTTAACTGTGTCTTCCTTAAGACCTGTCCACAAGCAGCCCCAACTCTTCCATGAAGGACCCCGAGATCAGCAACAGAAACCGAAACCAACATTCTGGAGGTCCTGCTTAACAACTGTTACTATTTTCTTACAATACTATAACGAACTACCGATAAAACGCAGGTAGCACGAAAATTTGGCCCCGAAGTGCCGCCAACAGACCTTCGGCGGTGGGGAGCCGTGATCGGCGAGCCAGACCCCGTGGGCGACTCCTCATTCACTCCGGCCGGGGGTCAGGAGGCCTTTCCCCACTTTCCGCGCGGGTGAGGGGATCGGGGCGGGGAGCGCGGGCCTGGCCTAGGGCGGCGCCCAAGCCGCCCTGCCCGGGCAGCAGCCGCCCCGGAGTGCGCTCCTCGCGGAGGCCATTATTTCCAGCGGTGCCAAAAGTGTGCGCCTTCTTCGGAGGGTGGAGGTCAGAGGCCGTGCGCCGCCTCCCGGCGACGCGATCCTTACCAGGCCCTGCGAGGCCCGGGACCCCCGGAGCGCGGGACTGCCGGGGCAGTGGTCTGGGCCCACCACCTAGCTCTCCGGAAGGCAAAGGCCGTACATGGCGTCCTCGCTCACTGCTCACGCCCGCCGCGGGCGGTGCCGGACCTCGCCCTTCCCCACCACTCCCCTCCCCCCGCGGCCCCCCACCCCCCCATCCCGCCGCGGCTCCCGAGGTGACACGGCCCGGACCCTCCATTCTCTGCCCCACTGTATTTAACTAGCACAACCTAACCGCCTGCTGCCTTTCGGTGACAACCCTTCCCCCCCGACAGACGGGCCCAGCAGCCAACCACCGGCCAGAATTGGCCTGCGTCCCGCTCCCCGTCGGTGGCGGCCTCGGTGGGCGGGGCTCGGCAGCTAGCAAGTTGAGTGGAGCCACGGCTGACGTGAGTCAACAAAGGTCACGTGAGGCGAGCGGGCGGCGACGATTGGCCGCGCTGGCCGGGCGCTGAGGGGGGGGTCACGGCGGCGGCGTGGGGTTCGCTGTGTGACACAATTACAACAACTTTGTGCTGGTGCCGGGGAAGTTTGTGTCTCCAACGGATCCCCCCCTTGCCCCCCAGCCCCGTGCGCTCCGGCCGTTCCCGCCGTCCCCGCCTGTGGCTGTCCCCCGCCCGCCCCCGCGATGTGACCCTACAGCCGAGCCGCCGCCGCTGCCGACCCGGGGGCTCCGCAGCCCCTGCCGCCGCCGCCTTCACCGCCGCCGCGTTGGGATTTTTCGTCGCTGCCGCCCGCGGCGGAGGAGGAGGTGGCGATAAAGTTGGTGTGCCGGTCCCGCGCGGAGATTGGGGACGTCGTTGCGGGCCCCGGCCCGGGGGGGGGTGTCGGCGTTGGAGTTGTGAATTCGCTGCGTTTCCATGAAATCCTGCGGAGTGTCGCTCGCTACCGCCGCCGCTGCCGCCGCCGCTTTCGGTGATGAGGAAAAGAAAATGGCGGCGGGAAAAGCGAGCGGCGAGAGCGAGGAGGCGTCCCCCAGCCTGACAGCCGAGGAGAGGGAGGCGCTCGGCGGACTGGACAGGTACGGGCCGCCGTCACCCGTCCGGTCGGCTCCGGACGGGCTGGCGCCGCTCTCCGGGGAGGCCCGAGCGCGGCTCGCCTCTGGCGGCGGCGGGGCGGGCACCCCGGGCTTGGCGCTCTCCGTGCCGTAGCGGCCGCCGGGGCCTCGGGCTCGGGCAGGGGTGGATCGGTGGCGTTCCCGGAGCTCTAACGAGCCGCATGTGTCTCTCCCCACAGCCGCCTATTCGGGTTCGTGAGGTTTCATGAAGATGGCGCCAGGACGAAGGCCCTACTGGGCAAGGTAAGGCAGCCCGCGGGCCGGAGCGCGGACACGATCTCTCCGGCCGGCGCCCGGCTCGCCCCGGGCCCCGCGGCCCGGCCGGCGCTCATTGTGGCCACGAACGATGGCCGAGGGGCTTCCGGAAAACTATTTCCTGCCTTTGCTCTTCCCCCACCCCCAGATACCTCGCTTGTACCCTTGCGAAATCGCTCTCTCTTCTTGTAGCTAGAGGAACAGAGGCAGCAAGCTTTGGGGCCCGAGCCCAACTGGGTCGACAAAATCGCCTCTCTTTTTACGGCGTTTTGGAGGTAGAGCGATGATGTCCGAGGTGCCTGATCACTGTCAAGGGATCGTAAATGTGTGCAGATTTCCCCAAATTTCTGACTTAACTTGCCTCCCGTGGTTTTTATTCTTTTCCTTCAGGCACGCTCTTCATAATGTCTACTGTTAACCAAACGTTTTGGGCTTTCCTGTGTCCCTGATCCCAGAAGGGGAAAGTTGCATGTAGTTTAGGGCGGTGAAGAGTTTGCATTGGGCTGTTGACATGCATCTCTACTGGTCTCTCTTTTACCTGAAGTTAGGTGACTTGTTTACTTTTTGGGTCTTTCTGCCATAGAAATCCGGCAGTTATTTGTGAATGTGTATTCTTCCTGGAGTCTCGTTTCCTGTGTGTCTGACCGGGAAGGCTAGGGGGGGGGGATTCGGGGTGTGTTCTCTGTTTATTTGTGTGGAAAGTTGTTGGCACTGTCATTTAGTTAAGTAATGGCTGCTCCTATCGGCCCAAGATGGCGGGACAGGGTGGGAGGAGAAAGTGAAGGGGGGGGTTTGGGGGGGAGGGAGGAGAGGTAAACATGGAAATAAATAGTAGCGATGAATAGGCCCTTCCTTCGGAGTGTAGCTCGATGGTGCTTAATAAAAATTGTCCAAGATGATTAGCATGTAGAATTCTTATACCCTTCTCAAGCTTGGAAGCAGCATTCATAAGCTTGGTAAATGCTTATCAACCTGTAGCACATTTAGTTGCCCATCCGTAAGCTGTTGAACAAAGGCTGTGGAGTCTCGATCTGTCTGCATCAGTTTGTCTCTCCTGACCAAAATATGATTGAAATGATATTTGTATGCTTTCTTAATTGAGGCCGTGGAACTTGGAGTGTGTGCGATAGGTGTTGCATCCGTTAGACATTTTCTTTTCAAGCTGAAATCAGTAGCTTTGCGTTTGACACCTAGCCTTATTGTTAGAATTGAGAAGGAAGTTTGAAATGATTAAAGCCTAAGCATTTTAGTCTTAAGTTGATTTTTTTTTTTTTAAACTTAGTTGCCCTCAGTTTTTGTCTGTAGTTCGGTTTGGAAGAGTCACTAATTCCTCTTTATCTGTAATTAACTTCTGTTTTTATTTCAAAGTAACTAAGCGTAAGGGGTTTCAATCACAAATAATGACCAGAGAGCTAAACCGAATTGGCCTTTTCAGTAAGCCTAGTGCCTTTGACTGATACAGAAAACTTGAATTAAACTTTGGCGAAGTAGGTATTAATTAGTTTCATTAAAATTATCACTGGAAAAATGAGTAGTGACTAGCTCTGAAATGATTTAAGCATCAATAATTAAAACCTTAATTTTTTCTGAGTATTTAAAATATTAAAAATAATTACTGTCAAAGTTGTCTTTCCAAAAGATTAAATAAAATATTTAAATATAAGGAGCATCACTTTATTTTAGAGTGATTATTGCCAGCCTAATTGGGGGTTGGTAAAATTGCTTGCAAAGATAACACATTCGGAAAAGTTTGGCCAAATCTATTGCTTTTGGTTTACGATAATGAAGAAATGAAATCTGATGTTTTATGCAGATAATGTGTAAAATGCTGGTTGATGATTTCATGTCTCCGAATGCTCCTATTTAGTAGATTCACAGCGGATGGTGCTTAACACTGGATTTCAGATTGTAATACTGAATCCTGCGGTTATGTATTATTGTGTTTGAATTTTAGAGAACTCAACATTTTCAAATATTTTTGTGAAAATGTGTGTTACTTTCTTGATGTTTGAATGCAGTAATGTTATAAATGAGAAACTTGGAAAGCTTCATTGTGTTTTGGGGAAGAATTAAGCTTAATAAAATAATCTGATAAATTAAGTATTTCATGGAGCTGACGAAAAAAATTATTACTCAGGCTTTGTGCTTCTGAGGTCCTACCTATTTAGGTCAAGACTCATTAGCCTTAACAGTAAAACATTCTAGAGTATGTGCTTGCAACCTCACGCAATTCTTGTGAGCCTTAACATTTCCAGCGAAATGTGTAATGTAAAGCTTGACATTATATAACCTCGCACCTTGTGTTCAAATTGGATTCTGAATAGAATGAATGAGCTGGGGTCCTGCTTTTGGAAGTATTAAATTATTTAGTTTCACCCATCTTTTGAACAGTCCTGGGGAACAACAGACCTGTGTGTGTGTGTGTGTGTGTAATGTTGAGCTATGTTGGTTTCAGAATTCTTACTATCTGAGAGTTCTGAAAACAAGAGTTGGCTTTTCTTTGTTGGGGTTGGTTCAGGCTACTTACCTAGGGCAGGCAGGTAATGGAATTCAATAACTCCCAGAGTTCTCTTCTTAGCTGCTATTTATGTCCTGCCAGTCTTTCACCCCCCAACAAATTTAGTCTGCACCTCCTAGAACTTTCTGATTCAAAAGTAGTAATATAGGGACGCCTGGGTGGCTCAGTGGTTAAGCATCTGCCTTGGGCCCAGGGCATGATCCTGGAGTCCCAGGATCGAGTCCTACATCAGGCTCCCTGTGTGGAGCCTGCTTCTCCCTCTGCCTATGTCTGTCTGTCTCTCATGAATAAAAAAAAAAAAAAAAAGTTTTTTAAAAAAGAAAACAAGTAGTAATATCTAGGTTTCTTAACACTTTTATTCATATATATATAAAATTGGATTTTCATTCAGGTTTTAAAATTCAAATTTGTAGATGTAAAAAAAGATAACTGTTGACTTAAAAGATTTGGAAAGTTTTAAGCATTTAATAAGTGTCTTTTACTTGCCTCTAAACTTGTATGTTCTTTTTCCGGGTGTGACAATACTTAATCCAAACTGCTGATTTCTCTTAGTCTCTGTTTTTGTAAGATTCATTTGTATTAGACTCCTTAAAAGATTTTTTGTTTGTATGATCGCTATTTGATATACAGTGCTTGGGGTTTGGATTAGGAAAATAAATTAATAATATGGTATATTATTTTTGTAGTAATATCTTTATCTTTTTTTTTAAGATTTTATTTATTTATTCATGAGAGACTCAGAGAGAGACAGAGGCAGAGACACAGGCAGAGGGAGAAGCAGGCTCCATGCAGGGAGCCCGATGTGGGACTAGATCCCGGGACTCTAGGATCACACCCTGGGCCGAAGGCAGGCGCTATACTGCTGAGCCACGCAGGGATCCCCTCTTTAAAATATCCTTAAAAGATTGTAAACAGTAAGCGGTTGCTTAATCAGAGTTTGTGAAATACAGCATGATCTTGACCACTTTGCTCTTTAAATTAATGCTCACCATTACTCTTTTGGTAATATAATGATTCAAGATTCTTACGTTTAAATTACAGTGGAGTTACTGAAAAGTATTAAGAAATAAAACATTTAAACAAATGAACTGTGGTGACTTTTAGTACATTTTTGAAAATATTTTGGGTTAATCTTGTTATCAGTTGGGAAAGGATTTGAATTAAAGTATCATATAGTAATATATAGCATACATATAGGAAAAATAAATAGAGTAATACTATAAGGTATATTTATAGTAATATAATGCTAAAGGGCTGAGGAATCTTCACATGTGTCAGGGAACTATTGCCTAAGTATATAGTTGTTCATTTTGAAGTATCTTTACATCATTTTTAAGTTTGTCCTGAATATTGTTTTATTGGAACTTCTATTTTTTTGTGATTCTATTTAGTAGAAAGATTATGTAGAATGCCTAGAAGTAGTTATGGATTGTTTACATTTAAAAATGTTCTTTTTTCCTAGGAGATAATTAGTATTAAAATTGGCATTTTTAATTTTTTGGTAATGGAAGTAGTTTAAAATCCATTAAAGCATATATTTTCCTAAATTTGATTTGCTTGCATGTAGATGGTAGGGGGGAATTATTAGGACAGTCCTAGAGGTGGCTTATTTATACTATAATATTTAGAAGATTATGTGTAAAATTATGTTACTTTTTTTGTTTATAGGCACATAAAAGGATATATTCATTTCTAGTGCTAAAGAAGGTTTAGTGTTTGTGTTGCAAAAGTAACCACAGGATAATGTCATGCCCTGTGTTTAAGAATTAGATCTTAAATTTGATATATTTAAAAAATATTTTCTAGTTTGGAAGGTTACCTTCGTAGATAATTATAGTCATTCTTCACCTCAATAAAGTCTTATGCCATTAGTACATTATTTCCTAAAATTCTGCTACATTCCTGGTAATAAAAGCTATGGAAAGAGATCACAGAAATGTTTGTGTATCTGGGCACAAATTAGAACTGTAGGAATATATAAACAGGTACTATTTAAGTTTGGTCATCTTTTTCACTGGATAGCTGTTTCTGTGGAATCAATTACAAGTTGAAATAACCAGGGAACATTTGACTGCCACCTCTAAATATTTTAGGTTAAGAAAAACTGCCCAAGTGATGGGTTTTTGTGACTTAGATGGTAAGGTGGAGTGATGGGCCACTTGTTTTAAACCAAAGTGAAGGTTCAGTGCTTGGCTAGCTATGGAGTAAAAAAATTGAAATCTGACTTTATTATGTAACATTTAGTTTTTATTTTGTATAGTACCAGTATTCTTTTGCAGATTTGAAAGGGTTTTTGTTAAGTTTATTTTTACTTTGAAACTCATTGTGATACTTTGAGCTCTTTGAAATTAATGACGTTAATGACTGATAACATTGTGCATTATTAATAATATTTTTGAAATGTGGTATCCAGAGAACTAATTTATGTTACAAAAACGCCACCAGATTGTCTAAGAATTGGAATGGTGGTTAGGTTATTTAGGGCCCACATATATTTATTTGTAGACTAGTTAATTAATGTAATTTATTTAATGAATGCAAAATTGATAGTATTATGTACTCATACTGAAGCTTTACACGTATCAGTTTTGCATATATTTTTTAAAGACTTTATTTATTTATTCATAGACACACACACACACACACACACACACACAGAGGCAGAGACACAGGCAGAGGGAGAAGCAGGCTCCATGCAGAGAGCCCGACGTGGGACTCAATCCAGGGTCTCCAGGATCACGCCCTGGGTTGCAGGTCGTGCCAAACCGCTGTGCCACCGGGGCTGCCCAGTTTTGCATATTGTTAAAGGTACATTAGAGCAACAAACATTGACTACATTAAATGCAAGTCTTCTGTGCAGGGAATGTAAAGATAATTTAGATATCCCTTGCCTGCATTGAAAACTTAAGCTCCTTAAGAGGAGTGAGGTAAGTATAAGGATAATGTAACATAGGAATGTCGGTGGTAAAAGAATAGTGTGAAGTGTCCTGAAAGTTTTATGATAAAGGTCAATTTAACAAGTTAGAATGGCTTTTTGCCTGTTTGTTTTTTGGCCAACCATAGAAACCTTGATTAGCAGCAAGCAGGCACAAAAGCAGTCACAGGAACCTGTTTGGGAAGCTTGTGAAGTCCCAGCTCTTTGTCTTTGTAGGTAGTCTAACAAGAACCTTGCTGGTAAGGTGCATTGGAGGCACCTGTAGCAAGATGTCAGTGACAGTGGGCATTATCCCAGAATTACCTGGTGAGCAGTAGAACACAGGGCTGAATGAGACTCTCTTAGAGTACACGTACACTGTGTAGAGTATTGGGATCCTGGGTTTGTGGGTTCTTAAACCCTGTTTGTGCAAAGGTGGAGGGCCTTTACAGTATTTCTAGCCAAGCCACATTAACTTGATCATCACTCACTTCACCGAGGAAAACTTAACATTCAAAACCCCTTGTGCTACCTGACACATTCCAGGACTGACTGAAGTAAAGGCAGGAGAAACATCGCCTTTGCAGGATGCTATCCTGGCTCATGTCCACATGTCTCTCATTGTTAGATTTAACTATTCTTGGACTGTGTATTCCTGATTTGGGAATTTAAAAAGTTAACAGCCTCTGGATTTTAGGTCATTAGAGTTAACTGATAGTTGCTAGTTTAAGCATCTGAGACCCACCATATTCTGATGTATTTTATTTTTTGAAAACATTTAATGAGAATTTTTATTATGTAACATACTCTCTCTCAGACATTTAAAACTAGATTATTTGATTAAATTTTTAGAGTATACTTGTGAGTTTAATGGAGGGTGGTATTTACATTTGTGAGATATTTCAGAATGGTGTCTGGGCTAGTTTAATTTACAGACAGCCTATTCCATGTTTCAACAGATTATACACTTTGAACACTAGACCCCAGGAAAAAAAGGACCCTTTCTGCTAGCTCCTCATGCCTGGGTACTTTTATGGACTGGACCTTTTTTCTCTGGATTCCTGGTGCTGGAGGTGGGTAGGCATTGATGGCTTCTGCAAAACAGTACTTGCTTTCTTGGATCCCCATTATCAGTTATTTACTCTTGGGGCAGTTGTAAATTGAGTTTCAAATTCTGCCCTAGGTTGGGCCTCAGTAGAATGGCTACTATTAATAGGATGAGGACTATTTCTTGTGTTTCCTGTAGGTGGTGTTTCTTTATTTGGCTGTTAGCAAGGAATCTTGTAATTTTGTTTAGGAAAACATGATTTAAAGTCAAATTTTAGTTTTTAGCAGATGTTGAAGGGATAATCTGTTGTGTGTTCTGTTCGATCTCTGATCTCATTTTATAGTAATATTTGTCTTTGTGTGGTTTCTTGGGATCACTCAAGGATGGGTCAATTTAAGAAGTTCTTTGACCAAGTTTTGGAAGGATACTCAATAAGTAAATGTCATCTTGGAGTACAAAACCGCTCTGGGATGAGGAGGAGGGGAGATTTTAAACATTATAGATTTCTGTACTGCTATGTTTTTTTGTTTTTTACTTTAGACATGTATTACTGTACAAATAATACAGTAGGCATCCTGATAGTGAATACACCAGAATTACATTTTGGTTGATTAAAAATGGATTTTATTCGACTGTTTGTGTAGAGATAACTGTAAAGGCTTTGTCAAGTTGAGATACTTTTGAGCTTGATGGTCTTTAAGTGAGGCTAGAGGTGAATGAAGGGATGTACCTACCCTATTAGGTCCTATTTCTTTGCCTTTTAGGTAGCTTTGTGGTAAGTCACTATACAATCTTCCTTTTTTTAATTTTAAGATTTTATTTATTTATTGAGAGGCAGAGAGAAAGCAGGGGGAGGGGCAGAGGGAGAGAGAATCTCAGGCAGACTCCATACTGCATGTGGAGCAGGATGCAGCCCAATCTCATGACCCTGATATCATGCCCTGAGCTGAAATCAAGAATTGGACATTTAACTGACTGAGCCTCCCAGGCAACCCTGCAATCTTCATTTCAAACTTTATAGCATCTGTTTCTTTGATGACTTTCCTTTTGGGTCCCTTTTTGTCCAGGTTGGCATTTGGGACCTAGTAAGAACTATAATCTGGAAGTTTGGGAGTAATGCCTTATTTGGATGGTTTTAGGGTTCTCAGCCAATTTGTGGGCTGTTTGCCACTTTTTTCTACTATCTTTTATTTGTTGTTGTTTTTTAATCCAGTTCTTCTTTTATTCTATCTTTTCTCTACTTTTCTACATTGCTAAAACTTGCCATTCTGTTAATGTATTTTCTGTAGTTTGATCTGTGGAAGTATTTTGTCTGTGTTAGAATAAATAAAAGATGCTGTTGTTAAGTTTGTTCTCAGGAAGAAGATTGGATTTTGTTATAATTAAGAGGTTTATATGATTCATCTAATACATTCTAATTTAGAACAATGGAAGAAACCCTTTTAGATAATGGATTGTTTTCAGGCTATGGATCTGTTACATTTTGTTTATCAGATCCTTTTCTTCTTTTTTCTTTTAAAGATTTTATTTATTTATTCATGAAAGACACAGAGAGAGAGGCAGAGGCATAGGCAGAGGGAGAAGCAGGCTCCATGCAGGAAGCCAGATGTGGAACTCGATCCCAGGACTCCAGAATCAGGTCCTGAGTCAAAGGCAGATGCTCAACCGCTGAGCCCCCCAGGCGTCCCAAGATCCTTTTCTTCTTTATTTTTTTATTTTTTAAATATTTTATTTATTTATTTATGAGAGAGAGAGAGAGAGAGAGGGGCAGAGAGGCAGAGACACAGGCAGAGGGAGAAGCAGGCTCCATGCAGGAAGCCTGACGTGGGACTTGATCCCGAGTCTCCAGGATTAGGCCCAGGGCTGAAGCCAGCGCTAAACCGCTGAGCCACCTGGGCTGCCCCCTTTTCTTCTTTAAAAAAGTTTGTTAGGGAAAGTTTCCAGTATTTTCAAAAGCAGAGAAAATCAACCAACCAGCCATCATTGATAATTACCCAGTTCAGCTGTTTTCAACTCATGATTAGTCTTGTTTCATCTATATTTTGCCCCTCACCCCCATTATTTTGAAGGAAATCTCAGGCATCAACCACATCATTTAATCCATAGTTATCGGTTTGCCTCTGAAACATAGGCACAACCCCCTTACTACATATAAAAATAATTTCTTAATAGCAAGTATTTTTTGAGCCTTGATTTTTTTGACGTATGGAAGAATTAGTTCTTTGGAAAACTAGTAGAAAACAGAAAATTAGCTGGATATATGTAAATTTGTATTTTAATATTGTGGAAGGATTCCATAATAGAATATTACACAATATGTGGCAAAAGAGATAATTTTGCCTAAGAACTTTGTGAATCTTAGTTGATTGAGTCTGGGTCATTTATACATTTAGGGGAAATTTGTTTTTAAGATACACTAGTTAAAATAAGTGTTTTAAGTTTTTGAAGTTCAAGTATCAGAATGAGAACTAGAAAAGCTTTTGGTTTTACTTGCTTATTACGTATTTACTGACCTGCTGTGGATGAGGCACTGTGCCAAGTCCTTGGGCAACAACTAAGACCTGGCCCCTGCCCCTGCAGTCTTTGGAGAAAAATGGCAAGACTGAGTGATCATATGTTGTAGTAAGTACAATAATCAAGATATCTGCAGAGTGTTATGAGCTCTCAAATGATGGAGTCAATAAAACATTAAAAAATTTTGATTATGGGTAGTTTAAGCAATACACAAAAATCCCAGCATCTTGGATCAGTTAATTTTGACTGGAGAAGTAAGTAGATGAGAGAAACTCCACAAAGATGTAATCTTTGGTCTTGGTTATCCAGCATGAGTAGAAGTTTATCAAGAGGAAGGAAAGGGCAAAGAGTTGGAGGTATGAAGTTAAATGGTGTTTGAGGAGTTGTGAAATAGTCTAGTGTTGGTGAGGGTGTCACGGTGGGATTAGGAGAAAGTATCTGAGCATGTGAAGGCCCATATCACTATAGGCAGGCCCTAGGAGGTTTTGGGAGGTCACTGAATTTAACTCTCTAATGAGGGAATTGACATAACCAGAAGTAGGTTTTATGGGAATGTTATTAGCTACAGTGAGATAAAGCAGAGGGGAAAGGATCCTAGTATTGTTGGTTAGATAGCAATGTATGGATTTAGGAGTAGAATTCTGCTTCTGCCACTTACTAGATGTGTGATCCTTGGACAGATTATTTCATCTTTCAGAGGCTCAGCTTTTTCATCTGTAAAATGGAAGTGGTAATAGATTTCTGGCAGGTGGTTGGTTGCATTTTGTGTTAGGAAAGAAAATGCTTGGCATTGGGCCTAGCATGGAAGGTGCTCAGTACAAGATACATGTTATCATCATCTTGGGAAAGACCGTTAAGTTTAAACTAAGGCTGTAGTTTAGGAGTGAGGGGTGGAGATAGAGGCAGATTTGGAATCTCTGGTAAAGAATCCTAACATCTCACTACTTTGGTTTTCTTTCTTTCACCACATCTGTCTCCTTTCTAAGGAGACTCTGTTCTAGATTTTCTTTACTCACTCTGCCTCCAATTTGCACATAAACTTGACTGCCACTTGATTACTTGGGCATCTTGAAGGCACCTTAAACTGAACATATGCAAACTGAATTTATCATCATCTTTGATATTTCATATCTTAATGAATGGCACTTAACCATTACCTTTGCCAGAAACCTTGGAGTGATTCTTGACTCCTTTTTCTTAGCTTATAAAGTCCTAATAGTTCGCCTAGGTTGTCATTTCTACATCTTAAATTTCAAGTCTGTTTCTCTCCATTCTTACTGCTATTATTCTAATTGCAGCCATGATCCTATCTTTGACTTTTGAAATAGCTTCATATAGTTTTTTTGAATATGTATACTTGTGCATAGTATACTACAAAATTTAAAAGTTATGAAGGGTGTTAACAGTGAAAAGAAAATCCCCCTCCCACACCATCTCCCAGTTATTTTGTTCCTTTTATCAGGCAGCCACTGATAAAAGACATATTGGGTAACTTCATGTTTCAACACATATACAAGCATATTCCATTGTATTCTCCTCCTCCCCCACACAGATGAGGTCATAGGTATACCAGTCATTAAAATACTTTGTTAATTTTACTGTTTGCTGTATGAAAATGTTAATAGTTTCTATGTTGAATTGTCTTGGGTTTGAGAGTTCTCTCATTCAGTGAGATGTTGATGAGGGGATCGATTTGGTTTTTTTTAATTCTTTTGATTTTGAGGTTCTGTTACTCCCTTTATACATGGTATTGAGGGTAGAGAATTTTCAACATGTGTAAGTCTTCTTTTTTTTAAGATTTTTATTCTTATTTATTCACGAGAGATACAGAGATATAGAGAGACAGAGACATAGGCATAAGGAGAAGCAGGCTCCATGCAGGGAGCCCGATGCGGGACTCCATCCGGGGACTTCAGGATCACGCCCTGAGTCAAAGGCAGACAGACGCTCAACGGCTGAGCCACTCAGGCGTCCCAACATGTGAAAGTCTTAATTGAAAGTATGTTCATGTGTGTTTTCTTAAGTTGCTTAATTTTATATGCTGTGAAATGTGAATTGGAATAATTGGCAAATTTTGCCTTCATATTGGTTTTATTAGTATGACTATCAGGCTCTGTGATTATTAACTTAATTCACTCCCTGAATGTTTATAGAAGTAGCCACAGTTTATACTTCATAATATTGTATTTGCAGGAGTGAGTCATTTCCTTGGTTTATTCTTGTTTTTATTATAGAAAAAGAAGAATAGGTAAACTTACATTCTTGATTAGTCGAAAACAGCATAGGGCTTAGTGTGTTAACTTACTTCATGGCAGAATATCTTTATTTTCATTTATGAGTGACTGGTGTTAGAACTAGAACAGTAGTACTTTATTTCTTGGGGGTCTTTAGCCCTTTTGGGTCAGTGTAGCTGCATACATTTTGTATATGATTTCAGGGAGTGTATGGACCCCTTTTAAGCCTAACTGTGGACTCCATTACTTTTAGTTTGTGTAGTTTACTTACTCTTGGATAGAGGGGTAGAGGTATTAATGATGGGAGTATACTGGGAAGAAAGGAAAGCTTTAGAACCACTGGGTTGGTTAGGCTTAGATGGCATGGATTTTTACCACACAGTTTGTGGTATTCTATGACCACATATTTTCTCAAATTCTTATCTACTGGTTATTTTAAGGTTACTAGGGGAAGAGAATATGGATAGATCTCTAGAGAACTTATTGCTCTAACTGGAAAAATAGCTGTATGCACATGCCCTGTTAACATAGTTAATATGCTTTAGTATTGTTTCTTCAGTCTGGGTGCTCAAAATGTTGGTTTGGTTGGGAGGTTGTATGATATACTGGGAAGAACAATGTGTTAGAAAACTGAAGACCTGAGTTTTAGGGTCTGCTGCCTTCTCTAGTCAAGTTGCTTAATTCATATGTTCCCAGTTTTACCATCTCTTAGATGAAAGGCTGGGAATTAAAACTTTCAGTGACTAGCACCAGAATTCTAGGTGACTATTCATTTGAGTTTTTAGAATTGACCCAATTCTTTAAGATTTTGACCCAGAAGGAAGGCACAATGGAACTTTGTTTTAGATAGTAATTTTCTTTTGATTTCAGCCTCAAGCCTTCAGCATCAGAAACCAAATGAATGCAGGCACTTAATAGAACTGAGCGTTGTATGTTTTTGTCAATCTGGTATGATTAACCATTCAATTAGTCTTTGATTGGAAAGTTGGTCTTATTTATTATTAATGGTTAGTGTTTTGACTTCTCCAAACTGCTGCTTATAATTGGGGCTATAATATTTTAGATCAGATCCGGTATTTCTAATTCTAGAAGATGGGTGTCCTCACTGGGACTGTTTGCTAAGAATTCATATAACAGGGCTAAATGAATTCTCATGTGCATTGGTAAGAAAAGTCACATTGAAGGGGTGCCTGGGTGGCTTAGTCGGTTAAGCGTCTGACTCTTGATTTTGGCTCAGGTCATGATCTCAGGATCACACTGGGCATGGAGCCTGTTTAAGATTCTCTCTCTTCCTCTGTGTCCCCCACATCACCCCCCAAGCCCCCGCTCATGCTTGTTTGCTCACTCTCAAAAAAAAAATTACATTGATAACTATGTACTATTAGGTGTTGGGTATTTATTTGGGTGTTATAAAAATGAATAAAGCCCCGTGATTTCCTTGAGAGTAGTAAGAATTACTTGGCATTAGTGGGGCATTTTGTGATCTATTGAATGTAGATTTTTATTGTTTGATTTTGCTGTGTGTGTGTGATTATGTTTTTATTATAAACCTCAGTTAAAAAGATAGATTTAGGTTTTTTTTAGAGATTTTATTTTATTTATTTGACAGCGAGCAAGCAAGCATGTGCAAGTGCTCCAGAGAGCACAACTGATGGGGGGAGGGGGCAGCAGAGGGAGAGGGAGAAGCAGGCTCCCCGCTGAGCAGGGACCCTGATGCCAGGCTCGAACCCAGGACCCTGGAATCATGACCTGAGCTGGAGTTGGATGCTTAACCGACTGAGCCACCCAAGTGCCCCGAGAATTGGATTTTCTTAAAGAGAAACTTTTTGTTTTAACAGTCTTTCAAAGAGGATAAACATAAAATGAAGTGGGCTTCTGCTACTGAAGTTTAAATTTGCTCATTGATACTACGTGGCCACGTTGTTATAGATAGCATTCAGACATCAAAGGATAACTTTTAATGTTATCTGTAAAGATTACCCAACCCTTAAAGAGTCATGATTCTATGAAAAGAGGTAACTGATGGGTCCTGGTGGATTTTTTTTGGCTCTTGCTTTGTCTTGTTGGACTTGGGTGTCCTTACAAAAGTGGACATCACATTACAGATTGGATATTACGAATACATTTTTGTTAAGTGGAAATTCTTTTCTATTGGCTTTTTAAAAAGTTGACTTTATTTTGGGATAATTATAGATTGATGTGAAGTTGTAAGAAATGATAGATCTAGTGTACCCTTTACCAGTTTCTCCCAATGGTAGCATCTTGAAAAAGTATAATACAATAAATATCACGACCAGAATATTGACATTGACATAATCAAGATAAAGAACTGTTCCATCACAAGTATCTGTCTTGTTGCTAGCTTATAGCCACGCTCTCCCCCAACTCCCATTCCTAACCCCTGGCAACTACTGATCAGTTCTTCATTTCTATAATTTTGTCATTTGAAAGGTGTTATATAAATAGGATTATACAGTATGTGTCTTTTAGGATTGCCTTTTTTCACTCAACAGAATTCCCTGGAGATTAATCCAAGTTGTATGAATCAATAGTTTGTTCCTTTTTATTGCTGAGTAGTACTCCATGGTATTAATGTTACCACATTTTCTTTATTTACTTGGGAAGGACATTGAGTTATTTTTCGTTTTTGGCTATTGCGAATAAAGCTGCTGTGACCATTTGTGTACAGGTGTTTTTGTGAACATAAGTTTTCTGTGGGATAAATAAATACCCAAGAGTGCAGTTGCTGATAGTAGCATGTTTAGTTTTATTTAAAAACCCCCACGGGATCCCTGGGTGGCACAGTGGTTTAGCGCCTGCCTTTGGCCCAGGGCGCGATCCTGGAGACCCGGGATCGAATCCCACATCGGGCTCCCGGTGCATAGAGCCTGCTTCTCCCTCTGCCTGTGTCTCTGCCTCTCTCTCTCTCTCTCTCTGTGTGTGACTATCATAAATAAATTAAAAAAAAAATTAAAAAAAAAAACCCACCAAACTGTTTAAACTGTTTTCTAGAGCAGCTCTACCATTTTATATTTCCATCAGCAGTCCCCACCTGTGTTCCAGTTTCATTGTATCCTTGCCAGCACTTAGTGTTACTACTATTTTTTATGACATTCTAATAGGTATATAGTGATAGTTTATTGTGGTTTAAATTTACATTTCCCTCATGGCTAATGATGTTGAACATCCATTATGTTCCCTATTTTCTATCTGTAGAGCCTCTTTGGTGAAATACTTGTTCATGTTTTTTGGATTATTTATTTGAGACTTTTTTTTTTTTTAAGATTTTATTTTTTATCTGATAGAGCACTAGGAGGAGAAGCAGTAGGCAGAAGGAAAAGCAGGCTTCCTGCTGAACAAGGAGTGAGATGCCAGGCTTAGTCCTAGGACCCTGGGATGATGACCTGAGCTGAAGACAGGTGCTTAACCAACTGAGCCACCCAGGTGCCCCTTTTTGAGACTTCTTTTTCTCTGATGTAAAATCAGTGTTATAAATATACCTTTCCTCACTACTTTAGCTGTGCCCCATGTTCATACATACTGTATTTTCATTCAGTTCTATGCATTTTTAGGTTTCTTCTGAGCTTTCTTCTTTGATCCATGGAATATTTGGTAGTGTGTTGTTCAGTTTTTAAGTATTTGGAGATTTCTCTGTTTTCATTCTGTTAGTAATTTTTAGCTTGGGTCCATTATGATTAGGGAATTTACTCTGTATAATTTCCATTCTCTTATATATTTGTTGGCATCTGTTTTATGACCCAGGTTATGGTTTATCTTGGTGTCTGTTTCATGGGTGCTTGAGAAGAATGAATTCGGCTGTTGGGAGTGTTGTATGCATGACAATTAGATCCTATTGGTTGATTGTATTCAGTTCTTCTATGTTACTTATTTTGTGTCTAGCAGTTCTATGAATTGCTTAAAATGTGTTGATAAGTCTTCACCTATAATTGTGGTTTTGTCTGTTTTCTTTTTTAAAAATATTTTATTTATTTACTCATGAGACACACACAGAGAGAGAGAGGGGCACAGACACAGGCAGAGGGAGAAGCAGGCTCCATGCAGGGAGCCCGACATGGGACTTGATCCTGGGTCTCCAGGATCATGCCCTGGGCCGAAGGCAGGTGCTAAACTGCTGAGCCACCCAGGGATCCCCAGTCTATTTTCTTTTTATCAGTTTTTGCTTTTTGTACCTCAAGGCTCTGTCATTTGATGTGTACACATTTAAGATTGTCACATCTTCTGGTGGGTTGATAACCTTTATCATTATGTAACGTCTGTCTTACTAAAATTACTGGTAATTTTATTTGCTCTGAGGTTCACTTTATCTGATAGTAATGTAGCCATTTTTTTTAATGAATGTTTACATGATATGTCTTTTTCCATAACTTTTACTTTAAATCTACCTATTATCATTGCATTTACAGTGATTTTTTTTTTTTGTGGACAGCATATTGTCAGATCATTTAAAATATTCTTTCAACCTCTTTTTTATTTTTTAAGATTTTATATATTCACTTGAGAGAGTGTGTGCACGTGTGTACATGAACAGGGGGAGTGACAAAGAAAAAAGGAGAAGCAGACTCCCTGTGGAGCCAGGAGCCCCATGTGGGCTCCATGCAAGGATCCTGTGACCATGACCTGAGCCAAAGGCTGACGCTTAACCAGCTGAGCCACCCAGGTGCCCCACAATTTCTCTTTTTAAATAGGTGTATTTAGGCTACACTTAGGGTAACTACTGATATATTAGGGCATAAGTCTGCTAATTTATTATTATTTGTTCACTCTGTTTCTTATGTCTTTTTTTTTTTTAGATTTTATTTATTTATTAGAGAGAGAGAGAGAAAGATTGATTGAATGAACCAGCAGGGGGAGCGGCAGGCAGAGGGAGAGGGAATAGCAGACTTCCCTGCTCAGCAGGGAGCCTGATGTGATTAGGGGCTTGATCCTAGGACCTTGGGATCATGACCTGAGCTGAAGGCAGATGCTCAACTGAGCCACCCACGCTCCCCTCTCATGTCTTATTTATTATCTCCTTATGGGTTATCTGGGTATATATTTGGGTTTTATCTTGATTTGTTGTATTTTTAGGTATATTTCTTTTTTTTAAATTTAATTTATTCAAGACAGAGACAGAGAGAGAGGCAGAAACATAGGCAGAGGGAAAAGCAGACTCCCTGCTGAGCAGGGAGCCCATGCGGGGCTTGATCCCAGGACCCTGGGATCACACCCTGAGTTGAAGGCAGACACTCAACCACTGAGCCACCACAAGGCATCCCTAGGTATATTTCTTTGTATAGATTTCTTGCTTGCTCTAGGTATACAATATTCATATGTAAATTATCATAGTCTTCAGGTATAGATATTTTACTACATTGAGTGTAGTGCAGAAACTTTATTTCTGTTTAGGTCCTTTTCCTCTCTCTACTTTAAAATATAATTTCTTTCTCTATATAACATTGAACATCACGTGAGATGGTCTGATAAATTTTGCTTCAACCAGCAAATAGGATTTATGAAGCTCAAGTGTAGTGTCATAGTCTATTATACTTAGCCCTAATTTTACCTATTCCAGTGTTCTTTTTCCTTTCTGAAGTCCCAGCTGCCTAATGCTTTCATTTCCTTTTAGAGAACTTTTCAAACCATTCTTTTAGGGTAGGTTTGCAAGCATCAAATTCTCTTAATTTTTCTGGGATTATCTTTATTTCCCTTCATTCCTAAAAGGTATTTTAGCTGTATATAGAATTCACAGTATACAGTTCATTTCTTTCAGTATGTGAAAAATGTTGGCCTATTTCCTTATGTTCCCTATGGTTTCAGATCAGAAATTTGCTGTCATTTGAGTTGATGTTCCTCTATAAGTAATGGATCATTTTTCTCTGCTTTTAAGAATGTCTTTAGGCTTCAGGAGTTTAATTATGATATATTTTGGTGTGGACGTCTTTAGTTTTATTTTATTCAAGGTTCACTCAACTTTTTCTACCTGTGGATTAATGTGTTTCACCAAATTTTGGAAATTTTCATCCATTGTATCTTCAGATGCTTTTCAAACTCACACTCTTCTGGGAATTTGATAAAGACCTTTAACTATTGTTTTTGTCCCATATATACCAGAAGCTCTGTACTTTTTCAGCCTATTTTCTTTCTTGTTTAGGTTAGCTAAATTCTATTGATCTTTTCACTGACTCTGTTGTCTTATTTGCATTCTACTGCTGAGCTCATTCAGAGTTATTTTGGTTGTTATATTTTTTACTTTTATACTGTAAAAGGCTTTTTTCCCTGAGATTTTCCATTTTTTCATTTATTTCAAGAGCAGCTGTAATTGCTCATTGAAGCATTTTATGTTGACTATTTATTTTTTATTTTTTATTTTTTTATGTTGACTATTTAAAATCCAAGATAATTCATTCAAAACCTGGGTCATCTCAGTGTTGGATTTGTTGATTGTTGTTTCTTATTGACATCATACTTTTCTGGCTTTTGGCATAGTGAATGATTTTTCATTGTATCCTGGACATTTTATTTATTTATTTATGATTTTATTTATTTATTTGAGAGAGAGAGAGAGGCATGCAGAGACACAGGCAGAGGGAGAAGCAGACTCCAATGCAAGGGAGCCTGACATGGGACTTGATCCCGGGTCTCCAGGATCAGGCCCTGGGCTGAAGGTGGTGCTAAACCGCTGAGCCACCCGGGCTGTGGTATCCTGGACATTTTAAATGTCATTAGAATTCTTGATCCTATTCTTTTCTTTTTAAATAGGCAGCCTCCTTGTTTAGGTGTAGTGCAAGGGCTAGGGTAGGTGTTCAGCTTCTCACTGGGCCCTACAGACAACCATTCTAGCAAAAATAGAACACTAAGTCGTACTGTCTTGGTGCAGACTGATGGGATGTAAGTTCAGCTTTTCCCTTGTCCTTACTGACATTTTCTGACATCTTCTTGGTAAAAGATGGCACCAGTTTACACTACTTTGTTGCCTCTGAGTGAGAGGTATAAGATCAGCTTCCTGATGGGACATGCTTCCCCAGCAAGAGAGAAGTGGTGGGCTCTTACCATTCTGATGATGCAGGGTGGAGCAGAAGCTTTCTACTTTGTGCCACGTCCCTGAGTTGATGCCAGGTGGGGGGTGGTGGAAGCTCATCTCCCTCTGGGCACCACTGGCACCAGAGAATGGGAGAAGTGGATTGTCAGCTACGTTGTCTTGCTTGGCTTCATTTAGTCTCACTGCCGAGTGGGTATGGAGATTCAGCTCTCCACTTGTCCCTGCTGACATCAGGGATGGGAGAGTGGAATGCTGATTGGCTTCAACTCCCCACCTTGTTCAGTCTTGTTGATGCCATTTGAGGCTGCAGGTTCAGCTTCTCACTGGTTCCTGTAGGCTGCAGGTTCAGCTTCTCACTGGTTCCTGTTGACACCAGACATGCATGTGCATGTGAGAGTGGTGAAGTATAGTGGTAGCTAATCCTGTCTCACACAGCTTTGTTAAGTCTCTTTGCTGCTGGGTGGTGGAGGTGGCCCAACTTGCCTTTGATACTGCTAACATTACTTTAAATGAGGGAATCTGAGCACCACTTGTTTCCACTGGGTGTTGGGTATGGAAGATCAGCTCTTCATTTAGCCTTGCCACTAACCCAGCAGGGTTATTGGAGTCCACCCCCCTCCTTCTGCTGGGCCTGAAAGATCAGCTTCCTATTTAGCTTCATTCATACTAATAGGGAAATTGAGCACCCCTGTATGGAGAATAGAAGATGAACTGCCTGTTTTGTCCTGCTAAAGCTATTTGGTTTGACACCACCTCCTCCCTACTCCGGAAGATTAAGCTGCATGCTTGGCCCCACTGAAATGGAGGGTTCACAACGTGTACATGTTTGTTTATGTGGATCTTCTATTGGTCTTTGGCTGGAATATGGTGGGTATTACTGAAAAGGTTTCTGTTGGTAAGCTATCCTTTTCTCAATCCTTTGGTTAGGAGGAAAAGGCTTTTCTTAGAGCTTATATTTCTTTATGACTGTCGTATTGGATTGGGGGGCTTCTGAAGTAGCACCTCGGCCCAGAAATATGAGAGGCAGTAAGAAACTTAGGGACCTCACTGCCTTGTCATTCCTCAAGTCCTGATGTCTATAGGAACTCTACTGCCTTTTTTCCACCTATCAGACACCTCACACTTGTTTGTTGTGTTATGTCTAGGACTTTTTAGTTGTGAGGGGAACAGTCTGGGAGGAATGAAGCTATTATATTTTGGCAGAACTGGCGTTGACTCTTTTTTTAATAGAAAAAAAATTGAAGTATAGTTGACACAGTGTTACATTAGTTCCCAGTGTACATTAGTATAGTGATTTGTCAACTCTATACCTTATGCTAGGCTTGCAAGTGTAGCTAGTCTGTCACCATACAGTGCTATTATAATATCATTGGCTATATTCCCTATGCTGGATCTTTCATCCTTGTGACTTACTCATTCCATAATTTGAAGCCTAAACCCATTTTGCTTGACTTCCCAACCCCCCTTTCCTTTGGCCACTGCCAGTTCTCTGTGTTTAAGTCTTCCCCTAACTTTTACAGTGCAGTTGACCTTTGAACTATGGGGTTGATGGTTAGGGGTGCTGACCCCCTATGCAGTTGAAAATCCACACAAATTCTTGATTCCCCCTAAAATGTTAACTGCTAGTAATCTGTTGACTGGAAGCCTTACCAATAACATAAACAGTCATTTAACACATGTTTTGTATGTTATATGTATTACATACTGTATTTTTACAATAAAGTAAGATAGAGAAAAGATGTTAAAATCGTGAGGAAGAGAAAATACATTTATAGTACTCTGTTGTATTTACCCAATAAAAATCTGTATACGTGAACCCATGCAGTTCAAATCTGTGTTGTTCAAGGGTCAATTGTGATTCAAGTTTAAATTGTGAAATTTTTTTTTTACCTAAAGATATTAGGTCATGAATGAAGTAAGTCTTAAAATTAAATTTGTAGGGACATCCTAACTTCAGTGATTTTAGTGATCATAATGTGATTCTCAATTACAAAGCTATTACCTTCTGTCAAGGCTTGACCTATGGCTGTTATTTGGTGGGACAAGGTTTAAATACAGTGCTTTTGAACATCAAATGCTTTGTTACATTCTTTAAAGGAAGTACATATTTATATATATAGAAACTAAAAGATAAGCTGGGTTTTAGCAGAATCTCACTGTTCTGGTTTGCCGTCAGATAGCAGTTTGTTCCTCTTTAGTTTCCCATCCCAAATATACCAGTACAACAAAACATTTTATTCCTTGTGCCATATCAAGGCCAGCAAAACCAAACCAAATCCCTTAACCAAATTCTTAAAAATACTTAAAATAGGAAAAGTGATTCAGAAGTTTTTTAGGAGGAAGAGGATAGGTGGTATATATGTTTCCCTAGAATCTCAAATGAAAATAGTTAAGTGGAAACTTCCTAGGTTGGCATCAGTCCACCTTAGGCAGAGGATAACTAATTTCAGTGATATACATGTTACAAAATGCTACAATATCAAAATGAGGGGACTTTTATAATTCTTTCTAGCTATAAATTCTGTACTTTTGTCCTTTCTGTTAATCTGTTGAGCTTGTTATAGTGCAATTTGTATAGAAACAAACTTGATTTTTTTAAAATAGGAGTTTTTCTTAAAATAAGTTTTAGCTCTTATTTAAGCAGTAGTTTTCTGTGTAATATGCTAATCATAATGAAGAATTGTGCATTCTTCTTTGATCTCTTATTTTGGATTGTGTTAATTTCCATGTATTTGTGAATTTCCCTAATTTTTTCGTAACTAAATTCTAATTTCATTCCATTTTGATTACAGAATATAGCTGTTATGATTTTTTAAAAAGATTTTATTTATTTATGAATGACAGAGAGAGGCAGAGACACAGGCAGAGGGAGAAGCAGGCTCCCTGTGGGGGAGTCCAATGTGGAACTCCATCCCAGGACTCTGGGATCATGCCCTGAGCTGAAGGCAGATGCTCAACCACTGAGCCACCCAGGCGTCCCCTGTTAAGATTTTTTAATCCTATAAACTTACTGAGACTTGCTTTGTGGCTTATCCTGGAGAATATTCTATGTGCACTTGAGAAGAATGTGTATTTTGTAGTTGGGGGAGGTGTTCCATAGATGGCTTTTCAGTCTTGTTGGTTTATAGTGTTCTATTCAGGTCTTCTATTTCCTTATTGATCTATTGATTATTGAAAGTGGAATATTTCAGTCTTCAACTATTGTTGTCTACTTTTCTCAGCTTTTGCTTCAGGTAATTTGAGTTCTATTATTTGCATATTTGTTTTTAATTGTTATATCTTCTTGATAAATTGGCCCTTTTTGTCACCATAGCATGTTCTTTATCCCTAATAACAATATTTGTCTCAAAGTATATTTTGTCTGATGTTAATATAGCCACTCAAGCTCTATTTTGGTTACTGTTTGTATGGTACATATTTTTTCATCCTTTTAATTTTATCCTATTTTGTCCTTGAATCTAAAATGTGTCCTTTTTTAGGAAGCAAATAGTTGGATCATGCTTTTTTATCCATCCAGCAATCTTTCTACCTTTTAATTGTGTTTACATTTTATGTGATTACTGTTAAGGTTGGGTTTATACCTGCCATTTTGCTATTTGTTGTCTTTGTGTTATTTTTAATCTCTCTTCCCCCATTGCCATCTTTTTGTGTGTGTGTTAGGATTTTCCAGTGTATCATTCTAATTCCCCTTTGTTACTTTTATCATGTCACTTTTTTTTTTTTTTTTTTGTATTTGCCCTGGAACTTAAAACCAGTTTCATTAATACTGGCTTAATTTTAGTTGGATACAGAGACTTTTCTCCTCTACAGCTTCATTTCATCTCCCCTCCTTTGTGCTATTATGGTCATATGTTACATCTTTGTAAATTGTGTTCCCATCAACACAAATAAATGATTATTGCTCTATTGAGAGTCTTTTAAATCATATAGGACAAAAACAATTTAATGAAAAATGCATTTATACACTTTTTATATTTATCTAGGTAGTTACCTTTACTGGTATTATTTATTTTTTTCTTAAGGTTTTGAGTTATTGTCTAGTGTTTTTTTTTTTTATTTCAGTGTGAATGACTGTCTTGTATTATTTGCAGTGCAGGTCTCTTAGTGACATGTTTTTTGCTAGTAACAAACTCAGTTTTTATCTATAAAATCTTAATTTTGCCTTAATATTTACAGATAGTTTTGCTGGATATAAAATTCTTGGTCGACTGTCTTTTCCTTTCAACACTTTTAACATGTTTGCCATTGCCTTTGGCCTTACAGTATCTGATGAAGAAATCAAATAATTTTTTATTGAGGATTATACTTCCTGTACATGATGAGCTACTTCTTTCTTGTTGCTTCTAAAATTCTCATTTGGTTTTCTTTTTAACGGTTTGACTATAATGCCTCTCAGTGTGGATCTATTTGAGTTCAATTTATTTGGAGTTTATTGAGCTTTTTGGATGGGAGATTAACTTTTTATTACTATTATTAAATTTGGAAAGTTTTCAGCCATTATTTCTTTAAATGTTCTTTTCTTTTCTCAGCTTTCCTTTTTTGGCTTTGATTGATGTGCATGTTTTGGTATACTTCATAATATCCCACAGGTCTCTGAGGTTCTGTTCATTTTTTTTCATTTTTCCTTTTTTTTTTTTTTTTTAAGATTTTACTTATTTATTCATGAGAGACACAGAGAGAGAGGCAGAGACAGAGGCAGAGGGAGAAGCAGGCTCCATGCAGGGAGCCTAATGTGGGACTCCATCCCGGGACTCCAGAATCACACCCTGAACCAGGCAGACGCTCAACCATTGAGCCACCCAGGTGTCCCTCCTTTCTGTTTCTTGATCGAATAATCTGTATTGATCTATCCTTAAGTTCATTGATTCTTTTGCCTGTTGATATGCTGTTGAGCCTCTCTAGTGAAATTTCTTCCAGTGAAAATTTTAGAATTTTCTCTAATGAATTCAGTTGTTGTATTTTATATTTGCTCTATTTTTTACACGTAATTTTTTTTTTTAAGATTTTATTTATTCATGAGAGACCTGCAGAAAGAGGCAGAGACACAGGCAGAGAGAGAAGCAGGCTCCGTGCAGGGAGCCTGATGTGGGACTCGATCCTGGGACCGGGATCACTCCCTGAGCCGAAGGCAGATGCTCAACTGCTGAGCCACCCAGGCATCCTAGTTTTCCTGTTCATTGATAGATTGTTCTTCTACTTTGCTTTAGTTCTTTTGTCTTGGCTTCCCTTAGTTTTTTGAATATATTTATGATAGCTAAAGGCTTGTCTAGTAAGAATATCATCTGCTGAATTTGCTCTGGGAGTTTCTTTTGATTGCCCTTCTGTGGGTAGACTATAGTTTTTTCTTTGCATGTCTCAAAATTTTGGTTGAAAAGTGGACATTTTAATATAATGTAGCAACTCCAAAAAGCAGAACATTCCCCCTTGGCAGCATTTGTTTTTGTTACTGTTTGTTGTTGTAGTTTTTTGGTTATAGTGATTTTTCTGAACTAATTTTCTCCCGTATTGCCATTAAAATCTCTTCTTGTTTATCTTCATGTTTAGCTAACTGTTAGACAAAGATTTTCTTAATTTCCTGGAACCAGTAAGTCTCCTTGTCTTTGCTAAGGGTGCTTTGTGTGCAGGCAGTTGACAGCTCTGCCGCAGCCTTCACTTTTGTGATTGTTCAAAGCCTCATGATCAGACCGAGAGTCTATAGACTTCTCAGGTCTTTCCCGGGTATGTACAGGGTTGATCATCTTGATTTTCAAGTTTTTCATATTGGAGCTTTTCAGAGGTGTTATGAACCTCTCATTCCCCCACTTTTTGTTTTAAGATTTTTAGTTATTTATTGTATGCCTCAAATTTATCCACTGTTTTGACAGGCTGCAAAGTTAAATAGTTTTCTGGAATTGTTTTTTCCCTCCTTTCCTTTTTCTTTTCTTTTCTTTTTTTTTTTTTTTTAATTTGAGAGAGCAGAGAGCACAAGGGGGAAGGGGGAAGAGGGAGAAGGAGAAACAGACTCCCTGCTGAGCAGGGAGCCCATGGGGCTCAATCCCAGTACCCTGACTTAACTGAGTGAGCCACCCGGGCACCCCATGTTTTCAGATTAAATCAAAGTTAAGATTACAAAGACTAAATAAACAAATGCTGTTTACTGTGATTACTTTTTATGTATAGAGGTTTTTTTGTGTATTCTTTTATAAAGGAGCTAATTCACTTTTTGTTGTTTTAGTTTTCTGTATCTCATGTATGTTGCCCCAGTATGGTCATCTGGTAATACACCAGTCCTTACTCTCCTTTCCCCTCTCCCCCCTTTTAAAAAAATTAGCCTTCCCCAAAGATTGCTCTGGCTGTGTAGGCCACAAGGCCTGCTGGACAACTGGCATTCTGGGATTTGCTGTCACCCTCATCCTAGGGCTGCAAGAGGCATAAGCCTAGTAGCTAGTGCTTTGGTAGCCAGAATGTGAACTGTGGTGGCCATTCCTCACCCTGATCTGTGAAAATTGTTTGTTTCCATTCAGTATCTCTATAGAGTTAAACATGGGGTCTTTTGTTGGTGTTGGGGTGGGGGGAGATAATAGGGAAGGGACAATTCCCTAGCAGCCTCATCTAGAGGAACAAATTTAGAGGGTTTAACTAGTCTCATTAATTTCTTTCATAATTCTCCTCTTAACCCTTTCTACCATTTCTCAGCCCTTCCTAGGATTCTGCTGCGAATAGGTTTTCCTGACTTGTTATCTGAAACACTAAGACACTTGGCATTTCATTTGCATTTTGTCTTTCAGAATTTGAGTTGGTTTATCTGCCGTTCTCTTTTTCTGGTCTGGTTATCTTACTCTATAACAAGTCACCCCAAACCACTCTTAGTCTTTGTTAACAAGATATGTGTGTCAGGAATTTGCAAAGCTTACTGCAGGGATGTCCTTTTCTTTGCTTCACATGTTTGGGGCCTCAGTTGTGGTGACCCATGGCAGAGGGACACACAAACAACTGGTGTTGCAGGATTTATTTCTAAGATGGCACCTTGGCAGAGATGGCTAGATGGCTAGGATCAGCTGGAGCAGTCAACTCAAGGACCTACATTTGGCCTTCTCAGGATGGCTGCTTTAGGTTTATTGGACTCTTATTGTGGCATCTCAGAGATCCAAAAGCTAGTGTTTAAAAGGATCAGGTGAAGGGTGCATGTCCTTTTATGACCTTTACTCAGAAGTCACATGGTGCTATTTCCACCATAATTTATTGGTGAGAACAGTCACAAGCCCTATCCAGAATCTTGGGGAGGGAACAGGAACTTCATTTCTTGATGGAGGAGTGGCAGTGTCATACTGTAGAAAAGCATGTGAGATGGAAGTTATTGTGGTCAGTGTTGGAAGTACCATCTAGTACACTTCTATTTGTTTTTAACAGCGACTGTCTTTTAATTCCTTTGCTCTTATTTCAGAGGTGTTGGAAGGAAGCAGTGATGAACTTGCTGTTTAAATTGTCTTGTTTAACTAGAAGTCCCTCACATAATTTTTGCTAAGAGCAAAACTTGTAAACTTGTAGTTTACTTAAAAAAGTAAACTTTTTTCATTGAAGTGTAACACGAACACAGTTGAGTTTATCTATCATAATTATGCTAGCAGTTTGACAAATTATCAGGAAGTGAACATATTTTGTAAATGCCACCCCAAATTAGGAAATGGCCTTGTTTTATTGAAATAGCACAGTGTAGTAAACATTTTTTCCTCGTTAATGATTGTTTGGTTAAATTGTGTTTAACCTAACTAAAGAAATGGTTCAGTTGTGTTTTCTATACTCTGTTTAAAAAGATGAGGAAATCTTGAAGAGGTTATGTCTGTAGCTTAAAAATGTAGTTATAGTGGAAGCTTGCAGGTGTGTTTAAATATGTCCAAGTGGAATGTCTCACTTTCTAAACACGATGTAAGAATGAAGATACTTTTTACTTTATTGGCAAACTTTTGGAGCATTGTTTATCAGAGGTTTTTTCTATCCTGACAATGGGAAAATGTTTTTTACATTTTGATCCACTACACAACATACATATATTTTATAACTGTAAAACTTCTTTTCCCTAAAACAATACTTTGGGAAGCACTGCTTCAGAATGATAAGGTAAATTTTTATTCAGTTGGAATTATCTAGAATTGTACATCATAGAGTCTAAATTAATGAGCTACCTGGACAGAGAGAGTTGAGGAGGACATGTGGAAAGGGCTGTTCAGAAGAATATTTATACTCGGTCCAAAAGCACACTGAGAACTGAGACAAAAGCGATTTCTTACTATTTCCTTTTTAAAATAGGTATTAAAATTTCCAGAGAAGTTTTCTTTCCTGATAGCTTTGTCTACTTATTATCATTGTCTCCCCACCCCTCCAAATGGATTATATAACATTATAACATTTTTATTTCCTAACGGTGAATTAATACAGAATATGATTAAGAATAAGTATAACATATCTGTCCTCATTGTCTTTTAATGTAGGCCTTTTATTTTTTTTTTTCAAGATTTTGTTTATTTTTTTGTGAGAGACACACAGAGAGAGGCGGAGACATAGGCGGAGACATAGGCAGAGTGAGAAGCAGGCTTCCATGGGGAGCCTGATGCTGGACTTGATCCCAGGACCCTGGGATCATGACCTGAGCTGAAGGCAGATGCTCAACCACTGAGCCACCTGGCTGCCCATAAAGTAGGCCTTTTAATACCTCTGACTAAGTCTTAGTTTCTTTATCTGTAAGTAGGGATGGTAGTACTTAGTTTTGTGTGAATTGAATGAGGTAAAATGCACAGTGTTTTTAAGTGTTGTTAATAACAATCCTAATAAGCAGTTTGGTGAACAAGAATAGGATATGTTAGGATGAGGTGGTAATATAAGTTAATGTAGAAGTTCCGTTATGTCCTAGTTAGAGGTTTAAAGGAAGATTATAGGAAGAGATTCCAGGAAGAGCACCGTGTGGAGAGTGGGTTATGAGAAAGGTGTTATTTGGAGGAATAGACCGCAAGGAGTAGGTTGTACTTCTGATGAATGTGGGTTTTAGGTGTACTTAGAGAGGTTTCTTTTTTATGTCTCCCTCTACCCTAGCCCTCAGATTTTGCCACTAACTAGCTGTGAGAACCCAGATAGATTACTAATAAAACTACTGAAGTTCATGATTTACTTTTAGAAAACAGACATAATTCAAGGTTTTCTCTCTTTTTAAAAAAGATTTACTTTAGAGAGTGAGCTAGTAAGAGAGCACATGGGTTGGGAGGAAGGGCAGAAGGAAAGGGGGAGAGAATCTTCAAGCCGACTGAGTGCAAGTGGGACACAGGCTCAATCCCAGGACCCTGAGGTCATGACCTGAGCCAAAAACCAAGAGTCAGATGCTCAACTGACTGAGCCACCCAGGTGACTCAAATCAAGATTCTCTTAACATCACTTCTTGAGTGATTGGAAAAAGTAACAGCAAAGCTAGCCTGAAATCTAGCATAATACTTGATACTCCTATGAGGATATGAAATGAAAGCATATGGTGGTCAAAAAGAGTTGTAGTGCTATTGTCTTACACTCTTTTCTTGGGTTAATTTTTGATCCATGGTGTAGTAAACCTCATTATGATGTGTTTTTATTCTACTGCATATTTTGTTGACAGAAATATTTGCAGCTTACTAGGCTTTTCCCAAAACTAGAAAATGTTTTAGTCATTTACGCTTTGTGAATGCGTCCTAGGCATTGAACCTAGTTCTGAGTTCATTTCTTGCCATGAGTCATCTGGTCAGGATGAAAATTCTGTGCACGGTGATGATGTGGTGGGTATGTAGAAAAGTGATCATGTACCTAACCTCCTCTTTTATATTGCTGGTCATGAGCTTATGTTGTCGCTTCTCTTCAAATAACAGAGGAAAGGGCAGAAAAAGTAGTTTTGGAAAATGTTAGCACTGTAGCTAAAAATGATATTGCCTTTGTTCCAGTGTAAGAAAAAGTGACTTTTCTCTAATACTGATACCCAGCCCAGTTTCATTGCTTGTGTTCATCACCCTCTAATATTCTGTGCTGCTGTTGGAGATAGAAATGTCTGCTGTCATGAAAACACATTTTTTTCCTAGCAGAGAGGCACAGCTGATTGTTTTGCAATGTTTTTGATGCCCCTCCCCCCACACCCATAAGGTGCTGGGGAATTTTTCATAATGTGGACTGTGCAGGCTAGAAATAGTAAATACCCTGTCCTGTGTGGGGAGCAACACTTACGCTCCTATGACTATACTGTGATGAGCGCTAAATAGAGTACTATAAGTTGAACGTGGGTTTCCATAGTAATGTTTGGGGGTAGAAAATAAGAGAGAAAGTGTCAGTATCAATTCACTTATCAACAGTTAATATTTTTTTTTGAATTAAAAAAATTTCCTCAATTATTTGACTGCCTTTATGTTAAAAAAGAGAATGAAAAGAAAATAAAGGAAAATGCAGTTTTTCTTGTTACTGTATGTTTCCTTAGATTGTCCCTCCCTGATTGCTGTATACTTTAATAGTACAGTTTTTTTTTTTTTTTTTTTGTCTTGGCATGTCTCTATTTTAAAATTTTGTCTTCCTTTCTCGATTGCTATTTCTGTGAGGACAGTATATATCTTGTTTACCTTTTAAAAAAATATTTATTTGACATCGAGACAGCACACAAGCAAGGGGAGTGGCTTGCAGAGGGAGAGGAAGAAGCAGGCACCCCGAGGAGGAGGCTGATGAGGAGGCTGATGGGGGGCTTGATCCCAGGACCCTGGGATCATGACTTGAACCAAAGGCAGACGCTTAACGGACTGAGCCTCCCAAGTGCCCCAGTCTTGTTTACTTTTAAATCTGATAGACCTACATAGCACAGTGTCTTCCACATAATATGTATCCAGTAAGAAATTCTTGTATTACTTAGAATTTGCATTTGACTAACAAACACTATAAATGTCTTTTTTTTTTTTTAAATATTTTATTTATTCATGAGAGACACACACAGACAGAGAGAGAGGCAGAGAGATAAGCAGAGGGAGAAGCAGGTTCCATGCAGAGACCAATGTGGGACTCTATCCAGGGACTCCGGGATCATGCCCTGAGCCAAAGGCAGACGCTCAACCGCTGAGCAGGCGTCCCACAAACACTATAAATCTTTAAAGCATTTTGATTCTGCAGTTGGCCAGAATAAAATTTAGAGTTTTCATAGTATTTCTTTTTTTTTCCATAGTATTTCTTGATTGTATTTATGACAGCATATTAGAATGGTCTCTTTCAGTGTCCCTGTCCCCCAACACACATGTACCTTGAGAACATGTATCTTTTATTCCTTTCTGTATTTCCTCAGTCTGTCGTAATGTCTGGTAAGTTGTATCTGTGTAGTAAATGTTCACATTTAGGTTAAGTTTTTTTCTTGAAAATATGAGGACAAGATTGTTATATTTTGGTATATTTCTGAAGTGAACTGTTTATATCAGTTAACTTTTTCTTGCCAGAAGGAAAAAAAAGCATATTGGTTAAGTGGGTACACTTTATCTTACACTTACGTAAGGTAGGTAGAACAGATAGTATTCTTACTTTACACACATGGAACCTGGGGCCCAGAGGGTTTTAGGTGGCTTCAGTAAGATCCGACAGTTATCAAATAATGAAGCTGGAGTTTAAACTAATTCAAAGTTTTATGTTCTTGCAGTGTTCAAAATTAATGTTTGCCTTTAAAGTTATATATTAAAGTGTGGAGTAGTATTATCTATATTCAGAGTGCCTTTGGGTAACCTAAAGTACAACTGGACACATTCTTGAGTGAATATAATAGCTTTTCACTTACGGGTTTATAGTGCTAGGGTAAATGTAATGCAGAAAGAAATTCTTGCAGAGACTATTGGCTGGGTTTATTTTTAAAGTTTTACTTAAGTTTGTTCAGACATTTCTGAGTAAATTCCTTATGCATACATATCTTTGTCACAACTAGAAAACAGATTATAGCTATAAATTACATTTATAAATAAACTAAAGCCAATACAAAAATTAACACTAATGCAGTGAGTAATATTGTTTTGTCAAAATGAATTACTTGGCTGATGTTAGGGTTACATCTAAAGTTCTTTTGGTATACCTCTACTATGGTGTGCTGCATGACTTCATTCTTTTGCAGTTTTTCTCTATAGGAACCTGTATGGAACCCTGTTATATTTTGTATATTGTCTTATTTGGTCTTTGCTTTTGGGGAATGGATAATTTGCTACTAATAGTAGCATTGCTTGGCATCAGTATAGCTGTGAAAGTAAATATCGGCATTAGCATTGCATGTCAGTATTTGGATTTGGGTCAGCAGTGTAATTGAGAATGTTTAATCAGGCATTTTTAAATTATAGAAGTTAAAAAATACAATTAAAGTCTACCCATAAGGGGCAGCCCAGGTGGCTCAGCGGTTTAGCGCCACCTTCAGCCCAGGGCCTGATCCTGGAGACTCAGGATCGAGTCCCACGTCAGATCCCTGCATGGATCCTGCTTCTCCCTCTGCCTCTCTCTCTCTCTCTCTCTCTCATGAATAAAATCTTAAAAAAAAATAAAATCTACCCATAAGGGTTTCTAGGATACAAGAGAATACCTACAGACCGTAGTTTAAAAGACACTGATTTGTACAATAGTATGTAAGTCAAATCTCATTTTGTGTTAGTATGATTACAGTTTTTAGGTATCTGAAGAATTAATCATTTTGAACTAAAAAGGTAGAATAATTGTAAAGAAGTCATAGTTGAAAGGTATCACAGAATCCTGAGTTAGCCATTTAAATTTTATTTACGGGATCCCTGGGTGGCGCAGCGGTTTAGCGCCTGCATTTGGCCCAGGGCGCGATCCTGGAGACCCGGGATCGGATCCCACGTCGGGCTCCCGGTGCATGGAGCCTGCTTCTCTCTCTGCCTGTATCTCTGTCTCTCTCTATCTCTCTGTGTGACTATCATAAATAAATAAGAAAAAATTTAAAAAAAATTTTATTTACATACTGGGAGAAAGGCAGTATATTGGGTAGAGGTGGAAGGGGAGGTGACAGTTTGAAAAGATGTATGGTTCATGATTTTTGTCATAAAGTAACTCTCATAAAAGCTAGAGTATGTCTTGAGCAGTACAAATAAATGCTCTGACAGATCATAAAAAGGAGAAATTACTTTGGGCAGGGAGAATTGAAGTTTCTCTATGTGTAGTGTAATTTTTTTCTTAATAGACTTCATTTTTTTAGAGTAGTTTTAGATTTACAGAAAAGCTGAGAAGATAATAGAGTTCCTGCAGTTTCCCTTGTTAATATCTTACTTTAGTGTAGTATTAATGAGCCCAGATTGTACATCATGTCCTTTTTCTGGTTCCAGGATCTCATCTAGGATTACTTCCTTAAACTTAGTTGCCATGCCTCTAGGCTCCTCTTGGCTCTGACCTTTTCTCAGACTTTCTGAGTTTTTGGTGACCTTAGTTTTGAGGAGTACTGGTCAGGTCTATTATAGGATAGACTTCTATTGGTATATGTTGATGCTTTTCTGATGATTAGACTAGGGTTATAGGTTTTTCAGAGGAAGATCACGGAAGCGAGGTGCCATTTTTATCACTACACATCAAAAGTTTTAACATTCCTGGTAGAGTGCATAAATTTCTTGGGAATCTCCTACATGGGAGATTGGGCCCCTTTTCATTTATTAAAGTACTGCATTAGCTCCATTCCACAGATTTTGGTATATTGTGTTTTCATTTACATTCATTTAAAAATATTTTCAAATTTGCCTTTTGATTTCTGCTTTGACCCATGGGTTTTTTAAGAAGTATGTTTGGGGATTAGTATCTAGATATTTGGAGAGTTCCCAAATATTGTGTTGATTTAATTCTCTTTTGGTCAGAGAATATGTTTTGTATGATTTGAATATTTAAACATTTTTAAATGTTGTTTTATGGTCTAGAATATGGTCTACATTGGTGAGTGGTCTCTGTGCACTGGAAAAGAATGTATATTCTGTGGCAAAAATGTAAATTAGATCAGTTTGGATGATTGTATCTCTCAAGTCTTCTCCACTCTAGTAATTATAAGACTACTACTATATACCATTGAAGGAGGGTTATTGAAGTCTTTGACTATGATTGTAGTTTTGTCTTTTTCCCTCTTTCAGTTCTGCCATTTTTGGTTAATATATTTTGAAGCTTTTTTATTTAGGAGGATAAATGTCTAGGATTGTTACAGCTTCCTGATGGATTGATCCTTTTATTGTAAAATGACATCTTTATTCCTGGTCTCAGTTTTTGCTATGAAATCCACTTTAATTTTAATACTGTTGCTCTAGTGTTCTTTTTTTTTTTTAAATATTTTATTTATTTATTCATGAGAGACAGAGAGGCAGAGACACAGGCAGAGGGAGAAGCAGGCTCCATGCAGGGAGCCAGATGTGGGACTCCATCCTGGGACTCCAGGATCACGCCCTGGGCCAAAGGCAGATGCTCAACTGCTGAGCCACCCAGGTGTCCCTGTAGTGTTCTTTTGATTAGTGTTAGCATGGTGTATCTTTTTCCATCTTTTTGCTTTTAACCTATTTCTGTCTTTATATTTACAGAAAATTTCTTGTAGGTAGCATAAAGTTGGATCTTCTATATCCAGTGGAAATCTTTAAATTTTGAAATAATAATTAGCTTTATAGAAAGTTACAAAGAATTACACAGAGTGGCCCCATGTATACTCATCACCCAGCATCCCCCAATGTTAACTTAACTGTAAGTACAACTTGAAATAATTAACAGTGAAAGGAAAATTGACAGGGAATTGATAATAGTGTAATCTAAAGAGCTTATTCAGGGACGCTTGGGTGGCTCAGTGGTTGAGTGTCTGCCTTTGGCTCAGGGCATGATCCCGGGGTCCAGGGATCGAGTCCCACATTGGGCTCCCTGTGAGGAGCCTGCTTCTCCTTCTGCCTATGTCTCTGCCTCTCTCTCTCTCTCTGTGTTAAATAAATAAATAAATAAATAAATAAATAAACAAATAAATAAATAAACTTATTCAGATTTCACCAGATATATATGTACTTGTGTGTGTGTGTGTGTGTGTATAGCTCTGCATTTTAATCATGTGTTTTTGTGTAACCGCAACCAAGATACTTAAGTCCATCATCATGACAAGTCTTTTTTGTGCTACCTCTTCATAGCTACATCAACCCCCTCCACCTCTAACTCCTGGGAATCATTAATTTGTTCTCCATCTCTGTAATTGTTATTTCATGAGCATTTTATAAATGGGGTCACTTAGCATGCATCCTTTTGAGATTGGTTTATTTTTTTTGCAATTCGTTCGAATAATTGTGTATATTAGTAGTCTCTGTTTTATTCTGATATTCCATGGTGTGGATATACCACAATTTGTTTAACCATTCACTCGTAGAAGGACGTTGGTTGGTTTCCAACTTTTAGCCAATAAACTGCTGTGCATTTGTGTGCACATTTGTGCATGAAAATAAAATTTCTTTAGGGTAAATATCCAAGAGTGTAATTGCTATGTTGAATGGGAAGTCCATTTTTCAATTTTAAAGGAACTGCCAAACTATTTTCCAGAGTGTCTATGCCATTTTACATTCTCACCAGCTATATACGAGTGATCCAGTTTCTGTGCATCTTCTCCAGCATTTGATATTATCACTATTGTTTTAGTCATTCTGATGGGTGTACGATGATAATTCATTGTGATTTTAGTTTGCATTTCTTTCATAGTGAATGAGACTATTTGACTTTTTTCAGGTACTTATTTGCCATCTGTAGTCTTTTGTCCATTTTGTAATTTGAGTAATTTTTAAATATTTAGTTTTGAAAGTTCTTTATATATTTTAGATATGAATCTGTAGCTGCAGGTGGATCAAATAATCTCTTGGTGTCCTAGTTGAGGAGCAGAAGTTGGGATGGCTCAGGCTCCCTACCAGTGTGTGGTTATAGTGACGGAGAGGCCTAGAATGCCCTGAGGCTTTCTAGCTATTGCTAAGGGTGGATTGGCCAGTCTGTTTTGCATTGGTTGTGTCTTTTTTTCCTTCTTTCCTTCCCTCATTTCTTTTTATGCCTCTTAGTTCTGGGTTGCAGGTCTTTGTAGTGTTCTGTCTAGGGTATATGGGACGTAACACAAAAACCCAGGGACTCCCTATGATGCCTTTCTTCGAGTCCTGAGATCCTGTCACCTTGGAAGTTTTTTTTTTTCTTTTTTTTTATTACCACCTGCTGAATATTTTTTCAGATATTTGTGTTTATATGGGAGTAGCAGGGGAAGTTAGTGTATGCCATCTTGTTTTGTGATTGACAGCTGATCCCTGCCTTTTAATTGGGCTGTCTCTGCTATTTTTGCATTTAGTGGGATTACCGATTTGGTTAGGTTTAGTCTGTCATCTTGATGTGTGTTTTCTATTTGTTCCATATTTTTTTTGTTCTTTTTTTCCTCCTCTGTTTCTGCCTTTTACAGGGTTAATGGAGTAGTTTCTGCAAGTTTTCTAAAAAACTTTTTTGGCTGGCTTAAAGTAGTATTAGCTATACTCATTCAATTTTTTTTTAAGTAGTTACTTTGGTATTTAAAGTATACATGTCTTATCACAGTTTACTTTCAAGTAACATACTTTTTCTTAGATACTGTAAGAAACTTACTGTAGTATACTTCCATTTCACTTCTGGACTTTGTTATTGTTGTCAGTTCATTTTACTTCTACATTTGTTATCAGCCCCACAGTACGTTATTATTTTTGCTTTAAGCAGTTATCATTTAAGGAGATTTAAATTTTGAAAAATTTATATTTGCTTACATATTTATGATTCTCATTGCTCTTCCTTCCGTTTTGTAGATTTAGATTTCTGTCTTGTGTTATTTTTCTTCTGCCTGAAGGACCTTTAACATTTCTTACAGTGAAGATTTGCTGGTAATTAATTCTTAAACCTTTTTGTGCAGAAGTTTATATTTTGCCTTTATTTTTGACAGATCTTTTGGCTCGGTATAGAATTCCAGATTGACTTTTTTCTTGCAGTGTTTTATAAAGATGTTGCTGTAGTGTCCTCTGCCTCACATTTTTGAGATGAAGTTTGTTGTTATCTTTCTTTTCTATAGGAACAGAGCCATCCCTGCTCCCCCTCCCTTGGCTGCTTCTAAGAGTTTCTTTTTTATTGCTGGTGTTAAGCAATCTGGTTAGGTCTTACAGGTTTTTTTTTTTTTTTTTTTTTTTTTAAGTTTTTCTTGTGTTTGAGATTTGTTGAGCTCCTTGGATATGTGGATTTATAGCTTTCATCACATTTGGAAAATTTTTTACTGTTACATCTTTATGTATAGTTTTCTGTTTTCTCTTTCCCTTCTCCTAATTGCATCCCAATTACATGTATGTCAGGCTTGAAGTTCATGGTTTTTTATTCTTCCACAGTATTTAATCTGCTGTTAATTGCATCCAGTTATGTCTTTTTACTTTACACATTGTAATTTTCATATGAGTTTTTTTTATATCTTTGTTTCTCTTTAATATGCTCATGCTTTTCTCTACTTTCTTGAACTTAGGAAATAAAATTTTAAATAAATGCTATAACTTGTATAACTTCTGATTAATTTTTCATTTGGGTTTTCTGTTTATGAGTCATAGTTTCTTGATTGTGTTCATTTCTGGTAACTTTGATATGGATACTAGACATTGTGAACTTTATCTTGTTGGTTTCTGGATATTACTATTTAAATATTTTTTGAGCTTTGTTTTGAGATGTAATTAAGCCAATTGTAAATAGTTTGGTCATTTTTAGGCTTGCTTTTACACTTTTTTGGAGAGAAGAGAGCAACCTTAGTCTTGAGCTAATTTTGCCCCACTACTGAGCCAATATCCTTCTGAGAGGACTCTTCTGAATGCTCATTATTATGAGATTCTTTCACTCTGACTTGTGGGAATAGCAACTATTTTTAGCACTGTTTGAGCCATGTGGATTTTTTCCACTTGTTTATTTCAGGTAGTTCTAGTGTAATTTCTTTACCTTCTCATTGTTACTCATCTGAGGACTGAAGGGGAGGGCACTTGTGTAGGTCTCTGGAGTGCTCTCTCTACAGCTCTCTCCTCTCATTTCCTGCCTTGGCCTATTCAAATTTTTAGCTGCTTCCTTTTGAGTTTGAGGGACTGCACTTTACCTTCATTTCTCTGCCTTTGGCATTGCATGGAAACTCCTTCCATGCAGAAAGCTGTGGGCAGTCATAGGGATTACCTTATTTTTTTACTCTGTCAGGGATCACTACCTTTATTGCTTGTTGTCCAGTGACTAAAAACATTGTTTCACATATTTCTTGGTTTATTAATGTGGCAGGGTAAATCTGATCCTTTTATTCCATTTTTGCTAGAAGCAGAAATCCTAAATAAGTTTGTAGTTGTGATTTTGTTTATAATGCTTATATAAAATACTTCTTGATGAAGAATAATTCTTAATTTACCTTTTATCCCAGGAATGTTCTTTGGACTTTTTGCTTAAATTTGAGTAGCATGTTAGGTATATAGAGTTAAGGTGCTATGAAGGGGGGAGTAAGGAATGGCATAGGAGTGAAACAAAGGATTCAGATCAGATACCACATATAAACTCAGTCCTTAGTGCAAACACAAATATTTCTAGTTTTGAGGCCATACATTTATTTATAGTTAATGCATGCTTTAGTCCAGGTGTTTCTAGAACCTCCATTCCATGGAACTGTTTAACTGCTTTCACAACAAAAAGCGTTCTGTGACCAAATGTACTAAAGAAGCTCTAGAGTGAAGTTTGTTTCTAGTTTAACATTTCTTAAAACCAGTAATACTAATGAATTCTCTGACTCACCAGTGAACCAGTATAGACTTATTGACTGGATTTTAGTGATCCTCTTAAGAACATCTTTAGAGATATGTCATTATTAATGATCAGGGATATTACTTTTTGAAGATTTTATTTATTCATTATACAGAGTGTGAGTGAGCAGGGGGAGGGTTAGAGGGAGAGGGAGAATCTCAAGCAGACTTTCCCCATTGAGTGTGGAACCCAACACAGGGCTCTATCACATGACCCTGAGATCATAACCTGAACCAAAATCAAGAGTTGGATGCTCAACTGACTGAGCCACCCAGACACCCCAGGAATGTTTTAATAATGTCTAAATAAGATGTATTTAATTTTCATGGGATATTTTAGTGCATTCAGGAATTTCTACTTATATTGAGTCTTGATCCCTTTCGTATATATGTGTGTGTGTGTGTGTGTGTGTATATATAGATTTTATTTATTTGTTCATGAGAGATACACAGAGAGAGGCAGAGACACAGGCAGAGGGAGAAGCAGGCACCCTGCAGGGAGCCCGATTGGGGACTCGGATTCCGGACTCCAGGATCATGCCCTGAGCTAAAGGCAGAGGCTCAACTGCTGAGCCACTCAGGCGTCCCATGATATACATTTATTTATATGGTTTTCAGTATTTTCCTGGTACAGTGTTGTGTGTATGTTATTTTACACAATGCATATATTTATTTGTAGGAATAATTCTTAGACTTGCTCTGTTAGAGGGTGGATACATACATGCACACACAAACAATATGCACATACATACATATGCATGCATTTGTACTTTTGATAGATATTGCCATTTTTTTTCCTCCATTGAAGTTGTGTCAGTTTGTACTCACACCAATTTGAAAGCCTACATTAAGAGAAATTTGATGAAAATTCTCTAGTTATTTCTTCCCAAACTAGTATTTTTGGTCAGTCTAGAATAGTGATTGAACATGTGGACTCTGGAGTCATCCTTTCTGGTTTCTAATCCTGATTTTGCCTTATGCTAGCAATTTGAACTTGGGCAGATCATTGTGTTTCAGTTTTCTTATCTGTAAAATGAGAGAATAATAGTACTTTGGACAAGAGTTGCTGTAATTAAATGAATCGATATGTTATATGGCACTCTGTGTCTAGCTCACAATCGAAACTATGTAAGTATTCTCTATTACTGAATATTGAACCTCATGAGTGAGGCTGGCGTCCCCTTCCCCCCCATATTTACTGGCCATTAAAATTTTGTTTTCTTTGATTTGTAATTAACTTTTTTTTTTTTTTAAATTTTAGCACAGCAGTACACACATTTAATTACAGTTAAAAAATTTGTAAAAACAGTATCCCCTCGCTCCTTCTCCTTATTTTCTTTTCCCACATTTTGCCTCTGTTGATTGTATTTACCTTCATGACTATAAGTAATATGCTTGTGTTGCTTCTTGATTTTTTCCAGTTTTAAGCATTTTTGATTTTCTACTATGGAAGATGGAGATTTGGCTTTCTTTTTTCTCAATGTCCTACTGTACTCTTTATACTTGTATTGTTAACCTCGGTAATACTTGTATTGTTAACCTCGGTATTCAGTGTTTGCTTTGTGACTGTGTAAACTCTAGTAATGGCCGAGTTGTGTAATTATTTTTCTATGCAATACCTTCTCATGAATATAATAGTTTTTTCTTTGATTTTTATTTAATGTTTATCGCTAATTTGCAGTCACCCCCTAATTCTTCATCAGTTGTGTGAATCATGTCTCAGGATTAGAGGCGTGAAGAACTTGATCAATTTTTACTTTCCTAAAGAAGCCTCTTCTATAAGCCTTCTAATTTGCTCCAGTCTGGACTGATTTTTCTACTGCATATATTAACATCATCTTTAGAAGAAAAAAGCTCCTTCAGTACTTAATGTTTTGTTACTTGCTTTTTAACAGTCATCTATATTGGACTTTTTTCAGTGTCAGTACTTTACGTACTCTTGTATTTAAAAATCGCTGTTTGATATCTCCAGTATAGCTATATGGTAATTTAATTAATTTCATATTGGTGAGGATTTGTGTTTCCAGTTTTGTAGTGAACATCTTTGTATATGTTCTTACAGTTTTGCATGTATTTTTACAGTTTTGCATAGGATAAATATCCAGAAGTGGAAAATTGCTGGGTCAGATGGAATGAACATTAAAATGCATCAGAAAAGATTGTTTGCATTTTAAGTGTCTTTAGTGTCTTTTTAAAGTAGGTTAGATAATACTGAGTTTAACTTTTTTCCTCAGTCTTAAACTGGTAAAAAGTAGCATTTCATAGTTTTATTTTTTTTAGATTTATTTATTTATTTGTTTGTTTATTTATTTATTTATGATAGACAGAGAGAGAGAGAGAGGCAGAGACACAGGAGGAGGGAGAAGCAAGCTCCATTCCGGGAGCCCGACGTGGGACTTGATCCCGGGACTCCAGGATTGCGCCCCTGGCCAAAGGCAGGCGCTAAACCGCTGAACCACCCAGGGATCCCCGTATTTCATAGTTTTAACTGTGTATTTCACTATTAATGAGATTCAGTATATTTTCCCTACACTTATTGTCTAAAGTAATTCCTCTTTGGTGAGTAGTCCATTCATGCCCTTCGCTCAGTTTTTTTCTTTTGTTTCTTGTCTTTTTTTGGTGGTGGTGGTGGTGGTGGGTCGCTTTGTAAGATAGAGTTTTGTTTAATTTAAATCTCTGGCTAAGCAAGAATATATTGTAAATATGTACATTGAGGTTTGGAGGAACAGTTGATATCACCCTGCATGAATACCACAGAAAGGTAGAGCTTTGTGATTTAAAATGTATTGCATTTCTGGACATAGAGATAAACCAAATAACAGTAACTAGTTCTAGCCTTGTTTAGTGTTTCCCTTGAGTGCTGAGAGTGGGTAGAGGAGGACTTAGATGCTTATCAAACTTAAATATCTCCAGGAATGTCAGTTTTACTTATTTTGGGGTTAGGCAATTAGTTTTTATATTAAAATAACTTATGGGGACAATCTAAAATGTATATGGATTTTAAAGTTAGAATGCGAGACTTCAGAAATAACTGATGTAATATATATCTCTAAGATCCCTACATTTTTCAGCTATCAAGTGTACTTGAGAAAAATGTGAGGATACAGGTGCTTATGGAATTTAACAGTGGTCACTGTCACTGTGCACTGAAACATAGTAAGACAGCATTTTTGTTTTGAAAAAAAGCATTTTTAAAAAGACGCTTTTTACCATGATCCATCATGGATTTTACATTGCAGGTCAGCATCTATGTAGTGATGTAATAAAAATTTTATGAAATATTTAGTCTTACAACTTAAGATCCATTCTGATACTTATTTTATTAAAAAAATATCTGGTCTTAATCTACTTACTGGATTCTTGTCAGTCTGTGGCTTGCAGTACTTGTTATCTTATTTGAAGTCATCCTGAGATACCGTAGAGTTCAGCCTGCTCTTGTTCTGCTACTAGTTACCTCTGTGACCTCAGGCAGGTTACTTGTCTCTCAGTGACTCACTTTCCTCAAACGAGGGGATACTAAAAACTGTACTATCTCATAGGGTGGTAGTCAATGTTGGTGACATACACAGGCATATACATCTGTCAGTGGTGATGTGCTGTTGCAAATTCCAAAGTGGGAGGATTTAAAACCTGGAGTATACCTCCCTTGCCCCATCTTCTTTTAAAGGAAAAAAAAAAAGGTCCCGCAGACAATTTTATTAAAACATAGTAAAATGGCCTTAAAGATTTAGCATTGGAAGAGAAGAACAAATACTTCAAGTATTGAATTACTGAGAAGAGCATTTGAGGCTTGTTGAATTCCCTTTATCTACTTTCCTCTTTTCTTAGTTTCCTCCTTTTGTCCTCATAAGTGTAAAAACGAAAATGTAACATGCCTACAGACTACCACCCAGACAGCTGTTGACATTAAAAAGTAGTGTGTGAGGGATCCCTGGGTGGCGCAGCGGTTTGGCGCCTGCCTTTGGCCCAGGGCGCGATCCTGGAGACCCGGGATCGAATCCCATGTCGGGCTACCGGTGCATGGAGCCTGCTTCTCCCTCTCCCTCTGCCTATGTCTCTGCCTCTCTCTCTCTCTCTGTGTGACTATCATAAATAAAAAAAAAAAATAAAAAAAAAATAAAAAGTAGTGTGTGAATATGTGTAGACAATTCAAATAGCAAGGAAGGCGATAATGTAAAGCAAACCAGAAGCTTTCCCCCATCTCTCTACTATTACCAACCAGTTTGTTTATCTTTGTCCTAGTGCTTCTGTACATGTTTGTGGTTGTATTTGCTTTTTCAAAAATGTATGTGGTGTTCAGTAACTTGCCTTTTAAAATGGCCTCAGAGGTCTTGCCAGTATCAAATATATCACTGTTTCATTGTTTTCAACCATTCTAGAATGTTTAACTATTGTGAAGGTACTGGAACTTATGTAATTAGTCCCCTGATTGGATTGTTCTATTGTTGGATATTTGTTTTCCAGTTTTTTCATATATATTTTTTTATTTTGGAAAATACCAAACCGTTAGAAAAGTTGAAAGGATAGTGTGATGAATGTCGATAATTTCCTTCACTCAGATTCACCAGTTGTTAACATTTTGCCACATTTGTATGTGTGCTGTTTTCTCTTCACATTTTACTAAATCACTTGAAAGATAGATACCTGAATACTCCAGCTTGGATTTCTCAAGAACAACAAGTACATTGTCCAAAATATCCACAGTAATAGTTCTCACTTTTGGGAAGTTTAATGTTGATAATACTGTTATCTCTATATAGCCTAGATTAAAATTTTCTGATTTTCCCCATAGTGTCCTATGGTTGTTATTTTTTTTCAAGGTCAAAATGATATTTTAAATGAGATGAATTTTGAGTTTGCTAACTTTTCAGTTTTTCTTTTTATTTCTTCTGTATCACCAATTTTTTAATAATAAATTTATTTTTTATTGGTGTTCAATTTGCCAACATACAGAATAACACCCAGTGCTCATCCCGTCAAGTGCCCCACTCAGTGCCCGTCACCCATTCACCCCCACCCCCGCCTTCCTCCCCTTCCACCACCCCTAGTTCGTTTCCCAGAGTTAAGAGTCTTTATGTTCTGTCTCCCTTTCTGATATTTCCTACGGTTGTTATTTTTTAAATCCAGATCTAGTTAGGGATCACATTTTGTATTACGTGTCTTGTCACTTTTAATCTCTTTTATAGTTCCACGGAGTTTTTTTTTTTTTTTTAAAGTCTGTTTCTTTGCATATCTCACCATTTTTGTTGAAAATTGTACATTTTCAATAACATATTGTAGTAACTCTGGATTCTAACCCTTGCTGACCTCCTAGATTTCTGTGGTTCCTGTTTGTTTAGTGACTTGCCTTGATTAATTCTGTAGTCTCTTTTCTCTTAGTGTGTGACCACTGATGTCTCTGCTCAGTTGTTTTTTCCTTTAATTTTTGGTTTTGTTTTTAAGCTTGGCTTCTTAAAAGTCATCTCTGGGTCAATAATAGTTTAATGATCAGCCAATGATAAATAGGTTGTGTTTAAACACCTTGATCTAATAAGGCATCCTTTACTGAAATGTCTGTGTGTACGTTGGGACCACAATCAGAGTTCAGATTTAAGTTCAAACTCTCTGCTTGAGCAAAGATGTGAGTAGAGAGCCAGAGATCTCTCTTGTCTCTCCTGATGTGTGTACAGTTTTCCAGACTCTCAGGAATTTGTGTGGCAGCTTATCAAGGTCTACTATGGCTGTTTCATTCCTCAGGTCACCCAGTAAAATTTCTGGCTGATTTTATGATTGCCTCCACCAATATTGCCGCTTCAGCTTCAGGAAGCTGTGATGTTGGTCTTTCAAGACTCATTTGTTTGGCATTGAGATGGCTATCATTTTATGTATTCAGTTTCAAGTCACCCCAGCCCCCTCTGCCATTGGAGCAGCCATTTTTCACAGTTTTCTCTGATTGCCTTCGTAGAATTACTATCCCAAGGACCTTGAATGGTGCCAAGGGGCTTGAGTACCCAGGTGAATACTGCAGACTCCCACTCTTTTTACTGTAGTTCATTAGTTTATCTTGAATAATACTTTTAAGTTTTGTTGTATGTTATTTTCCACATTCCTGAAATATTCTTTTGTTTACTTTTATTTATTTTATTAGAAATTACCATGTAGTCAAGTGGACTTTTTTCTTCTTTTTTTTTAAGTGGATTTCTTTTCTTTTCTTTTTTCTTTTTTTCTTTTCTTTTCTTTTCTTTTCTTTTCTTTTCTTTTCTTTTCTTTTCTTTTCTTTTCTTTTCTTTTCTTTTCTTTTCTTTTCTTTCTTTTTCCTTTCCTCCCCTTCCCCTTCCCCTTCCCCTTTCCCTTCTTCCCCTTCCCCTTCCTCTTTCTTTCTTTCTTTCTTTCTTTCTTTCTTTCTTTCTTTCTTTCTTTCTTTCTTTCTTTCTTTCTTTCTTCTTTCTTTCTCATATTTTTTTTATTGGAGTTCAATTTGCCAACACTCAGTATAACACCCGATTTGTATAACACCCAGTGCTCATCCCGTCAAGTGCCCCCCTCAGTGCCCGTCACCCAGTCACCCCATCCCCCTGCCCACCTCCCCTTCCACTACCCCTCGTTTGTTTCCCAGAGTTAGGAGTCTCATGTTCTGTCACCCTCTCTGATATTTCCCACTCATTTTCTCTCCTTCCCCCTATCTCCCTTTCACTATTAGTGGACTTTTTTCTTTTGGTGTACTGTTACATAAATTTTAATGCATGATTGATTGGTGTAACTAACCCCTACCACCTTCAGAATAGAGTTTATACTATCCCTTTGTAATCACACTCTCCCCCAACCCATAAATCTTGGCAACCACTAATCAGTCTCCATGGCTGTGGCTTTTTTTTTTTTTTTTTAAGAATATTATATACATGGAACCATACAATATGTAACCTATTGAGACTTTTTGTACTCAGCATTAATGTCCTTGAAATTCATCCAAGTTATATGTGTATTGATAGTTCACCTTTTGTTGTGCTGAGTGGTATTCCATTGTATGAATATACAACAGTTGATCCATTCACCTGTTTGAAGAACACTTGGGTTGTTTCCACTTTGGGGCAATTATGGGTGGAGCTGCTAGAAATACAAACATTTATGTACAGGTTTTTGAGGAGACCTGAGTCTTCATTTCTCTAAGATAAATACTTGGCGGGGGCGGGGGCGGATGCTGGATCACATGCTTAAGTGTATGTTTAAATTGCCAGCATATTTTTCAAGAGTGACAATACCATTTTTTTGGCAATGGTGGGGCTACACACATGAAATGTTTATTTATGTGCTGCCTCTAACTTGGCCATGCTCTCAAACTACCTCTTTTTTTCTTTCTTTTTTTTCTTTAGGCAGTGATTTTCAGATATTTTCTTGTCTGAAACACAGTTTATCGTTTTTCCATTTTGAGTTTTGGTTCTTTGCTTATAACTAAATGACGTTTAGAAAATTCATATTATCCAGTGATCCTACTTCTATTCTAGGTATATATCCAAAAGAATTGAAAGCAGAATGATCAAGATGTATTTGCATGCTCATGTTTGTTGCAACATTATTCACAGATAAGAGGTGGAAGTAATCTGAATGCCCATCAGTGGATGAACAGATAAAGAATGTGTAGTATACACACACAGTGGAATATTATATACAGCCTTAAAGAAGGAAGAAATCCTCTTATGTGTTACAACATGGGTGAACTCTGAGGACTTTAGGCTAAATGAAGTAGGCTGGTCACAAAAGGACAAATACTGTATGATTCCACTCATATGAAATATTTGAACTAGTCAAAATAACAGAAACAAAGTAGAAAGGTGGTTGCCAAGGGAGGGTGTGGGAGTGGATAGGAGTAAGGGGAGTGATAAGTATTTAATGGGTATAGAATTTGAGCAGAATGATATGAATATACTTAACATTCCTGAACTGTACACTTAAAAATGGTTAGGATTGTAAATTTAATGTTAAACATGTTTTTTAATGATATTAAAATATCAAAAAGTAAAAAAAAGATACAATTTAAGTGTCTACAAAAATCTTACTAAAATTGATTTTATTTGGTGTTCTTTTAGTTGAGATGTCTTAAAAATTTTTATCCTTAGTGACTTAATGTCACCTAGTTTTCTCTTTTTAGCTACCAAACTCCTAAAACTAGCATTGGGTTGATGAAAAGGAATCCATGCATAGGAGATGGAGATAGTCTTCTTTTGAATCAGAATCCACTTGTTAGGTCTGTTCTTTTTCCAGGTATGAGAATTTCAATCCCATCAAATACCCAATAGGCTGTATAAAACAATAGAGAACAAGGTACCTTTGTGTTAAGACAGGCATTTATCCAGGTGTTACTGTTTTGCTTTAATACCTTGAATCCAAGATATGGATGTCTGCCTAGGTCTGCTGATTTGTCTCAGACTGAGAAGCTTGCCTGTATATTCTGATGATAGCTTTTTGGATGATTGCTATTTTAAGTTAGACTAGTGGTCTTTCTTGCTCTAGGTAACCTTTTTCTATTGCTAGTTGTGTCTTAATGACATTTAGGTACATGATAGGCTCCTTATATTTTACTTATGTCTTGATCATTCAGCAACATTCATCACAGACTGTTCTTGCACTTTTAAAGCTTATTTTTTCTTTCAGTTTCTTCGACACACCAAGGTTTCCTGATCTTCCTTTTATTTAACTGGCCTCTCTCTCTCTCTCTCTGTCTCTCTTTACCTACTTAGTTCTTATAGCCCCATAGTCAACCCCTGCCCCCATGTTTAATTGTATTTTTCAAATCCTTATTTGCATGCCTTAACCTATGTATTGGTTTTCTTTCTTCCTTTTTTTTTTAAATTAAGAAAACACAGGTACGTAGTTAAAAAGTGGTTCTACAAGAAGTATGGTCGAAAACAGCAGTCCTCCACTGTTCTTCCTAGATACTGCCTTCAGTGCTTAGCTGTTACTTTGGTATTTTCTTCTATCTTTCTAAATAATACACTTATACTGTTGTTTTTGTCATTTCCTCACCTCCCCCCTGCCCCTCATTTACATTTTGTTGACTTTATAGTATGGGGGATAAACTTGTGTTATTGCTTTAATCATCCTCGTTTGCCTTTTCTCTGTCCTTCCAGTCTAATAGCCTTGGTTAAATTAATAAGCAACTTTTGCCTTATTGGTAAGCCAAGAAGTATATTATGATGTATATTTACTTAAAAAAGTTTCCTAATGCTAATTGCTTTTTGTCGTTTTAAGTTTTAATAGCTTCCATTGTTTGCCATAGGTTCCTGTCACTAATTCTTACCAAACAACTGTAAATTGCTTTTGAATAGTTTTTCCTGTTTTTTTTTAAGTACATTGTATAATCTGTCAGTCTGTATAATTTCCTCATAAATCATTCCTGGTGCCCTCTTCTCTCCTGTGAGAGATTTGGCTTTCCATCATCTTTGGAGAAGCAGGTCTTCTTCACCTTTCTGTTGGAGCTGTGTTTCTTAGATGCCTTGTTTTTCTTTGTTCTTCTACTTGATTGCATTTGTCTGGTATAGAATTTTATGTTGGAAGTAATTTTTCTCCAATTTTGAAATCCATTTTTTCCATTTAATCCTTGCAGTAATCCTCTGAGGTAGTTGCTATAAAATATTCCTGTTTTATAGTGCACAGAGAGATTAAGTGACTTACTCAAGACCACACAATGCAAAGCTAAAATTCAAAATCAACCTAGCCAAGGTTCCAGAGCCCACACTTTTATCCACTGCACTTAGCTCTGATGGCATTAAAAAGAGTAAACAATTTGGATGTTTTGGCCTTATAAATACCATTAGCTGAAGTGCCCACTGGGGATCCTTAGGCTCAAAATTCATTTAGACAAGTAGGACCTGATTAAGTCACACTTGATGTCAGATTGACATAGAAGGATATTGGACAGGAAACAACATGCCAGCAGAGCAGTGACAGGCATTCTTCTTACATGAGAATCTTTGCAATTTTGTCTCGGGTTTAGTTTTTGGTTCATGAAATGATAGCTTAGGTGTGAGAGAATGAGACTCATATAGGTAGCTGCAGAACTACTTGGTTGTATTCGTTTCCTGAGGTTACCGTGACGAATTACCACAAACTGGGTAGTTTAGAATAACAGAAATTTCTCACAGTTCTAGAGGCTAGAAGCCTGAAATCAAGGTTGGCATGACAGTAGGGCAGTACTCTGTGGAAGTTCTAGTGAAGAATCAGTTCCTTGCTTCTTTGACATTTTTTGGTGGCTGGTCTTCACATCTCTGTGTATCTCTGTGAAAACCTTTACTCTTGCCTCTCTTATAAAAGGATACAAGTGATTGCATTTAGGGCCCACCCACCCAGATAATCCGTGGTAAGCACCTCTTCTCAAGATCCTTAATTTAATCACATATTTTGCCATCTTTCGTTCATTGTACCATATCTGCTTCGAACACATACCTATTCCAAATAGGACCCAATATCTTTTGTAGTTTTTATGGGCATACTCTCCTTGCAATCTCAGTAGGGACATGCTCAGTTGAAAGCCTCTATACTGAGAGAATCTCAAATTGCATCCTACCAGATATTTATTGTTCATTTTGCAGTTTTTTCACTTTAAATTTATTTCATCAATAGGACTTTTACCATAATTGATGTTGTTGATAACACAACTGTCATTCCACTTTTATCAGGTTTTAGCAGTCAAAGAGCTAGTTAACCCAAGATCTGATTTGACCATAACAGAGAATGGGTTTTGTTGGCCTACTCATAGTAAGATATTACTTAGAATATGTCATAAATGATTACTATATGTTGTTTATTTATAACCTTTCATAATTTATTGATACTGTCATAGGCTTTGGGCGTAGAAGTGAGTTGGTGAATATATACTGAGTTCTTTCGTTTTTCTTTCTTTCTAAAGATGAGGGTGTGTCATTTTAAGTTTTGTTTCAGGTTTTGCAGTTACTAAAAGGATATTGTAACCTTTGGATAGTAGGCAAAAGATGTTTTTAAGGTTTGGAGAAACATAAATAGTAACATGATGTTTTGGGGCAGTTAGGCAAGCATGAAGGAAGAAGCAGGAGAGCACTACCAGTTTTTCAATGTCAAGGGACATTGTTATACAATATCAAAAATTACATTAGGTAATACTACCACCAATCATATTGGAAAAGCCTTTAAATCTTGGGAAGCTGTCAATATACATTTTCCAAAATTCTGATTTGTGCTTGAAATCTCATGTTTGATGATTGGCAACAGATTACTATTACTTGCTTCTCTTGAAATGACAGTCTCATTCCATTGATTTTCGAGAAAATATCTTCCAGATACCTAAGTCAGAGTAAAGCATAGTTTGTTATTCTTTTGAGTGACAGTGGAGTTCCATGAAAAGAGGCTAATTCAGTTTACAACTTAATCTCACATGTACTTTCCCTCAATACAGCCACTGTACCTCACTATGGAGAAGAAATGCTTTAAATGTAGTTCCCATTGTGTCATACAGATTATTAAAATAGTGTATACTCAAGGGTTGACATTTAATAAAATCATTTTTACTGTTTCATCAAGGATATTCTTAAGTGAAACTGGCATTAACAACAAGAAAAAACTATACTTGGCTTGGTGCTGAAGAACATGATTTCTGGTTCAGTTTGGTGCCTCTAGCTTAACTCTTGCTAAATTGCCAGCAGTTTTACTCACCATTAATTTTGTATTATCAGTATAAATGTCAGCAGGGTTAAAACGAGAAATAACATTTTAGTATTACAATGAAAATAACTTTGACTCAGCAGACCTCCTAGAAAAGGTGTAGGAGACTCCCAGTTGTTCATGAACCACACTTTGAAAACAGCTGCTGTTAGGGGATTATAGCATGTATTTTTTTTTTTTTTAAGATTTATTTTAGACAGCAGGAGAGCATGCGTGCAAGAGTGTGAATATGAGTTCACAGGAGGGGCAGAAGGAGAGGGACAGAGAATCCTCAAGTAAACTTCTTGCTGAGTACAGAACCAGAGGACACAAGGCTTCATCCCAGGACCCTGCATGACCTGAGTCAAAATTAAGAGTCAGACAGCTAACCTACTGAGCCACCCAGGTGCTCCCCATAGCATGTATTTTTTGACTTAAAAGTCTGATTGGTGTATCTTCGCTTTTCTTGGGCAATGCAGGAGTCTTGGAGCCTTTACCCTCCTCCCATCCTTTATTCTATCATTGTTGTATATATTAATTCTGTATGGGTTTTAAACATAAACTATTACTGTTAAAGATGTCACCTACATATTTAAGATTTTGTTTGTCATTACTTCCTGCATCTCTTACCTTACTATCTATCTATCTATCTATCTCTCTATCTATCTATCTATCTATCTATCTATCTATCTATTTATCTATTTTATTCCCCTTAATTTTGAGATCATTTTCTTTTCTGTATGTGTGTCAGCTATGTTTATAGGTCTGAGTATGTCTTTATTTCATCTCATGAAGTATGTTGTTGAGGTTTTCTTGTTGTTTTGCATACTTTCAGTTTTTCTACCACCATTTGTTGAAGACAGTCCTTTTTCTATTAAATTGCCTTTGCACTTTGTCAAAAAACAGTTGCCTATATTGGCGTGGTTCTGCCTGCTGATTCTCTATTTTTGTTCTGTTGATCTATATGTTTCTCTTTTCTTCAATACTACACTCTTGATTAGTGTAGCTTACTATATTGTCTTGAAATTGGGTTAATGTGAATCCTCTGACTTCGATCCTTTTCAAAATTGTTTTGGATATTCTAGTTCCTTTTCTTTGCACTTAAGTTTTAGATCACTCTGTCAAAATGTACAAAGGACTGGAATTTTGATTGGGATTACATTGAATCTATATAAATTAGGGGAGAAACGATATATTAACATTTTGTATTTTGTGAACATGGTGTCTTTCTCTGATTATTTTAGTGTTCTTTGGTTTCTTTCATCAGTGTTTGTTTTCCACACACAGATCACTCACACATTTTGTTAGGTTTATACCTAACACATTCATTTTTGGGGGATACTATTGTGAGTGGTATTTTTTTAAATTTCAAGTTCCAATTCATTCCTGGTATATGGGAATACAATTGACATTGTATCTTGAGCTTGAATATTACACTTATTGGTTCTAGTAGTTTCTTTAATTTTAACTGTCACAGTCTACCTTCAAATTATACTATGTTATGGGAAGTATGGACCTTAACAAGAATGTACTTCCATCTCTCTCATTCTAATCCGTTGGATGATTGTCCTACATTTTACTTCTACATATGTTATAAACCTACAACAAACACACTGTTACTGTTTTTTACTTTTCTTTCTTTCTTTCTTTCTTTCTTTCTTTCTTTCTTTCTTTCTTTCTTTCTTTCAGAAAGAGAAAGTGTGAGTGAGCATGGTAGGGTGTAGAGGCAGAGGGAGAGAGAGAATCCTAAGCTGGCCCCATGCCAGTGCAGATCAAGAAAGGCAATGACCCTGAGATCATGACCTGAGCCAAAAACAAGAGTTGGATACTTAACTGACTGAGCCACCCAGGCGCCTGTTTTTTATTTTAAATAGCCTCTCTTGGGGATCCCTGAGTGGCGCAGCGGTTTAGCGCCTGCCTTTGGCCCAGGGCGTGATCCTGGAGACCCGGGATCGAATCCCACATCGGGCTCCCGGTGCATGGAGCCTGTTTCTCCCTCTGCCTGTGTCTCTGCCTCTCTCTCTCTCTCTCTCTGTGACTATCATAAATAAATAAAAATTAAAAAAAATTAAAATAAATAGCCTCTCTTAGAAATTAAACTTTGAGGTAAAATTTACATATATTTAATTTCACTTGATTTAGGTGTTTGATGATTTTTTTAAGATTTTATTTATTCATGAGAGGAAACAGAGAGAGAGAGAGAGAGAGAGAGGCAGACACACAGGCAGAGGGAGAAGCAGGCTCCATGCAGGAAGCCCCTCGTGGGACTCCAAACCCGGTCTCCAGGATCAGGCCCTGGGCTGAAGGCGGTGCTAAACCGCTGAGCCACCCGGGCTGCCTGGTGTTTGATGAATTTTGACAAATATATACACTGTGTTGTCTTCTGAGACTGGCTGCTTTTAACTCCGTAGAATACCTTCAAGATTCATCCATGCTATATCAGTAGTTCATTCCTTTATATTGATATATAGAATTCCATTGTATAGATATACCGTAGTTTATCCATTTACCTGTTGAAGGATATTTGAATTGTTTCCAGTTTTCACTGGTTATGAATAAAGCTGCTATATAAGCATAGGTTTTGGTATGAATATAATTTTTCACTTCTTTAGGGTAAATATGACTGAGATTGCTGGATACGTGATAGATGTATAATTAACTTAATACTTTTAATTGTCAAATTGTGTTTTGAAGTGACTGTACCATTTTGCATTCTCACTAGCATAAGAGTTCCAGTTGTTTTGCATCCTCATTAACACTTGGTATTGTCCCATTTAAAAAAACTTAATGAACCTTGATGGTATTATGCTAATGAATTATGTCAAAAAGGGAAAAGACAAGTATTGTATGATCTTGCTATAACTGTATGTAGAATCTAAAACAGTAGAACTCATAGAAGCAGATTGGTGTTTGCCAGGGGAGTTGTTGGTCAAAAGGTACAAACCTCCTCTTTAAATGGGGGTATCTAAAGTAGCTTAGTGATTTTAGTTAACAATACTGTATTGTATTCTTGAGAGCTGCTTAGTGAGTAGATCTGAGATGTTCTCACCACACATATAACTATACGAGGTGTTGGATTTGCTAACCTTATTATGGCAATCATTTCACAGTCTATACATAATCAAATCATCCTGTTATAAGCCATAAACTTTAATACAGTGTTTATATGTCAGTTATATCTCACTGAAGTTGGGAATTTTTTTTACTTATTCAAATAGGTATGTAGTGATATCTCATGGTTTTAATTGATTCTGTAACCTTATAGTGGGTCTGAAAATTGAGTCATAGGAGTCCTTCAACTTCATTCCTTTCCAGAAATATTCTATTCTAGTTTCTTTGTTTTTACATTTAAGTTTTATGACCACTTCATCTGTATCTACAGAAATATTCTGCTAGGATTTTGATTGGAATTGTATTAAATCTGTAAATTAGTTTGGGGAGAGTTTTTTTTTTTTTAAGATTTTATTTATTTATTCATGATAGAGAGAGAGGCAGAGACACAGGCAGAGGGAGAAGCAGGCTCCATGCCGGAGCCCGACGTGGGACTCAATCCCAGGACTCCAGGATTGCACCCTGGGCCAAAAGCAGGCGCCAAACCGCTGAGCCACCCAGGGATCCCTGGGGAGAGTTATTTTAACACTAATGAATCTTCTGATTCATGAACACAGTATCTCCGTATTTATTTGGGTCTTTGAATTTTTCATTGGTGTTATAGTTTTCAGCATAAACGGAATCTACTACATGTACTTAGTTAAGAGTTTGTATTTTTGGAGCTATTATAAATGATATTTTTAAATTTTGGTTTCTTATTATTCATTGTTATGGTATAGAAATACAATTTATTTTTTGTATATTGGTGTAACTTTCTTAAACTTGCTTATTAGTGATAGGCTCTCCCACCTCCCCCTAGATTTTTTGGGTCAGTTGTGTTTTAAGGAGACATTAAAAAAATAAGAAAAATGTCTTTTGTAATTGTCCATGCAGTTACCATTTCCGATGGTCTTTATTCTGTGTTCTGCATTAAGATTTTCATCTGGTTATAACTTACCTCCTGCCTGAGAATTAAAAAAAAAATTCTTAGACTATAGGTCTACTGGTTGAATTCTTTCAATTTTCGCATATCTGGAAAAGTGTACTTTTACCTTTTTTTGAAAGATGGTTTTGTTGAGTATAGAATTGTAAGTTGATGAATTTATTTTCCTTTCAGTAATTGTAAAGATGCTGTTTGCGTTGATTCAGGCAAGAAAATTTCCTATGCCCATGCTACAGCCTAAAAAAAAGTCTTTTCTAGGCAGTAGGCTTGAGGTAGTTTTAGGGCTTGCATCCTTTGTTTTCCCTTTCTCAAAGATTACTGTCATGCATTCTCAGATATCCAACGTTTGAAAACATTTGTTTCACACATTTTCTCTTGTTTTTGGTTATTTCATCCAGGAGTAAATTTGGTCCTTTTCATTGCATCTTGTCTGCAAGCAGAAGTCCAAAGACCTCTAAGAGATTTAAACCTCAAAAATCCTTATAGAATGAAAGATTGAAATATCAATTAATATGTCATTCTAGAAATTCAAATGTATGTCTTGTATAGAAAAACCAAATTTAAGGTTTCTCCTCAGATTGATGGGTTCATAATTTATTTCACCGATTTCAAATAGAAATTTAAACATGAACTTATAAAGAGACTTAAACTAAGTTGAAATGGTGTTTTGGATGGTCAATTTTCATATTTTAAATGAATATTAAGGCAGTTTCCTTTTGAATACAGATTTTTGCTACAGTATGCTTTAAGACTGGTTTTTCAGATGGACTCTTATTTTTTTCATTCTAATAACTCATTTTATTTTCTACATTGTCTCTCAATCCTCATCTCCCTGCATAAACATCTTTTTTTAATAATAAATTTATTTTTATTTTATTTATTTTTATTGGTGTTCAATTTACCAACATACAGAATAACACCCAGTGCTCATCCCGTCAAGTGCCCCCCTCAGTGCCCGTCACCCATTCACCCCCACCCCCCGCCCTCCTCCCCTTCCACCACCCCTAGTTCGTTTCCCAGAGTTAGGAGTCTTTATGTTCTGTCTCCCTTTCTGATACTTCCCACACATTTCTTCTCCCTTCCCTTATATTCCCTTTCACTATTATTTATATTCCCCAAATGAATGAGAACATATAATGTTTGTCCTTCTCTGATTGACTTACTTCACTCAGCATAATGCCCTCCAGTTCCATCCACGTCGAAGCAAATGGTGGGTATTCGTTGTGTCTAATGGCTGAGGAATATTCCATTGTATACATAGACCACAGCTTCTTTATCCATTCATCTTTCGATGGACACCGAGGCTCCTTCCACAGTTTGGCTATTGTGGACATTGCTGCTATAAACATCGGGGTGCAGGTGTCCCAGCGTAGATGAACTCTTTTAAATTAGTGGAACAGATTGTTAAAAGAGTCACTAATAATAGGAGATACTGAATTTGCATGATACTTTATTACTTTTATTCTTTCGTTTCCTGAGTTAAAAACCTTTCAAGTCATATTGGAAGAATTTATAGTTAGATAGGCTGGAGCAGGGTTATTTTTTAGTGGTTTATTTATTTATTTTTTTAAAATTTTTATTTATTTATGATAGTCACAGAGAGAGAGAGAGAGGCAGAGACACAGGCAGAGGGAGAAGCAGGCTCGATGCACCGGGAGCCCGACATGGGATTCGATCCCGGGTCTCCAGGATCGCGCCCTGGGCCAAAGGCAGGCGCCAAACCGCTGCACCACTCAGGGATCCCTTTTTAGTGGTTTAATAGACAGGAATCCTTGTGAAATATCTAAGGAGTGGGTAATACAACTGTTCCTTAATCTTTATCAATCAGCAAATAATTTGATGGTCTTTTGCTTTATTGCTCATTCTTCCAGTTTGTAGATCACAGTGGCAGACCAAATTTTCCTTAGTAAGTTTTTGAGTGTTACTGACTCTTAGGAGTTTCATATATTCTGAATGTGAATGCTTTCTCACTATGTACGTTGAAAAGTGTATTTTCCCAGTTTGTGACTTGCCTTTATACTTCTACGTGTGTATGTGTGTGTGTTTTATAAACTAAAGTCCCAAACGTTGATGTCATTGAATTAATCTTTTAACCTTTTTTTCATGACTTGCATTTTTGGGTCTGTTTTTAAAGTGTTCCTAAGCTATGCTGATTTTGAAGACATTTTGCTGTTTTCTTCTTAAAGATTTAGATAGGTTTGTGCTTTACATTTAGGTCTTTAATCTTTCTGGGATAGGTTTCTGTATGTGTAGATACAGAAGTCTAATGTCCTTTTTCTTTTGGTTTAGTCCAGCATTTTTAAATTTTCAGCACAGTGGTTGTGTCCAGGCTGCTTGAAGCCTAACCTTTTTATTTTATGGCATACATGGAAAAAGTTTGTACTAATGACCAAAAAATTGAGATTGAAGTTGCTTAAGATTGGTGATGGTATGTAAACAGTGAATAGCTCTGGCTCAGAGGTTGTGGCTGCCCTTGGCACCGTGGCTGATTTTTGCCTGGCAGCCCCAGAGGCTGAGGCTACCTTTCTTTGAGCAGTCCTGTTACCCCATTCCCAGTGCACATGTTAGAAAGTGTTCAGTGTAGAATATGAATCTCAGAAACAGAGCTGTGTGAGTATATTAAGTTTTTTAGTTTGATAAGGGAGGGAATTACAGATCCTGTAATTTTGCTGGGCCAGTCCAAAGTTACACAGCAAAGAAAAATGTAGTTAGGTTCTTTCTTGACAATAGAAGAAAATATTGGTGAATGTCAGGGGTGCTGGGGATTTTCTAATTTTGAGCCTAACATTTATACTGTAAAGGAAGTGGTGGTTGGTTTTGAGAAAATAGAGAACCTTTTATTTATTTATTTTTATTTTTTTTAAGATTTTATTTATTCATGAGAGACAGAGAGAGAGAGAGAGGGAGGCAGAGACACAGGCAAAGGGAGAAGCAGGCTCCAAGCGGGGAGCCTGACGTGGAACTTGATCCCAGGTCTTCAGGATCATGCTCTGGACCGAAGGTGGCCCTAAACCGCTGAGCCACCGGAGCTGCCCTAGAGAACCTTTTACATCAAAAACTTGGTGAAGGGACAGAGGCCGCCTGGGTGGCTCAGCGGTTGAGTGTCTGTCTTCGACTCAGGTTGTGATCCCGGATTCTGGGCTCAAGTCCCACATTTGGGCTCTTTGCAGGAAGCCTGCTTCTCCCTCTGCCTGTGTCTCTGCCTCTCTCTCTCTGTGTCTCATAAATAAATAAAATATTAAAAAAAACTTGAAGAATTCATAGACAGATGAAACTGGGAAGAGATATTCTGAAGTAACATTATATGAATAAGTCTTTTGTATATAAACAGCACCTGGCAAATAATTCAGGAAAATCTGTTCATAATCCAATCAAGAAATGGACACAATCTGTGAACAGGTTGATAGTTATGAAAGAAGTAATACACTTAGCTAGTAAATATTTGGAAAAAAGTAATCCAAGAACTGAAAATGAGCACTGTTGGTAGAAGATTACATTGGTTCAGCTTTGCTAGTGGGATTATCAGAGCTTAAATTGTGCTGTCTGTGAGGAATTTATCCTAAAGAACTATAAATTGGCCAAATTATGTTCATTTGGTAATAATAGTAAGAACTTGGTTAACAACTGGTTACTCTTCAGTAGAAGCAAATTGTGGTTTAGCTGTTCAGTAAAATACTATGAGATGTTAATTTTGATGTAGATCTATATGTTTTGACATGGTAGGCTGGTAATATATTGAATGGAAGAAATAGTACAAATCTTTGTATGCAGTTTTACAAACAATATTTGTATTACATGTATAGAGAAAAGTCTGGAATGGTATACTCAGACTGATTAAAAATTGGTTTTTTTAAAAGTGTTTTTGTGTTTCTTTTAAAGTGCTATCTTTGGAGGAGAGGCTTTTACTATTTGCAGTTTCTCTAGTTTTAGGGTTGTTCATTTATTTAGTAGATAAATCTTAAATGCCTACTACATATTAGAAGTTGTAGAATTCAAAGCAGATGATTTTCAGTGGAGCTCACGCTGATAAATGTAATGTCTCCCCTCTCCTTCCCCCAATGGAGTGCTTGGGCTTTCTTTCTTTATGCATTTTTGATTATTTGACAAATGTGTATAAAATAAGTGAATGCATACTTTACTGCCAAAGATGTTAACTTGAACTGTAGATGTTATAGCAAGTATCCAGGTTATAGCAGGCATAATAGATACAGGTTTTTTTTTTTTTTTACCTTTATGCAAATTTGGCCTACTTAATTTTGTTGTAGCTGTTTTTTTTTTTTTTCTATTTGTATATTTTTGGAAATATCAATTAAATGTGTATAGCTGAAATGACAGGGAGAGTGACTGCATGTAAGATTGCCTCTTTCTTCCTCTAGATAAATAATAATAGACCCTGTGGAGTAGCAAGCAAATAAGGCAGAATGTAAACTGTAATGCCTACTGCTTTATATGGGAAATCACAGGATTACTCTGGGCTTTATTCACAGAAATGACTGCTGAAATTCTACCTCATACTTTCCTTACCTTCAAATTTTAAATATACATCATTTTAAAGATTATTCAAGACTTAATACACATGCTTTATTTGAATGAGGCTTTATATTTATAAATAACTTGATTGCACCCCATCTGCATGGTGTTAAATTTAGTATGACATAGAAAAAATTATTTGTAAAATAAGATAGGTGTTTTGACACAACAGCTTCTTTAAAATTTAATGTTGGGGGCAGCCCCGGTGGCCCAGCTGTTTGGCGCCGTCTTCGGCCCAGGGTGTGATCCCTGTCAGTCTGCTTAGGGCTCCCTGTATGGAGCCTGCTTCTCTCCCTCTCCCTCTGCATGTGTCTCTGCCCCTCCCTCCCTCCCTCTCTCTCCCTCTCTTTCTCCCTCTCTGTCATGAATAAATAAATAAAATCTTAAAAAAATAAAATTTAATGTTGGCCCAGGGTGGTGGTGGTGGTGGTGGGAGATACATGTGTGTACACATGCTAACGTAGAATTCATTAACTTGTTTGGCTGCTTGCATAAACAATAAAGGTTTTAGACTTAGGAGTAATCCAGCAACTTGTTGGCAGTTTAAACAGTACAGCCTATTGTGCTTTGTTGCAGCTGTATTTGGCCTTTCTTTGCCAAATATACTGAAGAGAGCAATAACAACACTAGGTAAACTAGAGAGATATAATGCGAAAGATACAAACAAGTACGGTGAAACCATATAACATTTTCCATATGTTTTCCACACGTTGTCTAAACTGGTATATTTATATATATAGTATGTATATATATATATAATATACTGTTCATATATATATTATAGTATATGGTATATAGTATATATATAGTATATTAGTATATATAGATATATATAATATATATATATGAACAGTAGTGTTTTGTGATATATATATATATAAGCAGTAGTGTTTTTGTACCACAGGTGGCTTTTAATATGAGAACTTGGTGTTTTGTTTGGGTTTTGTGTGTAATTTTTTTTGAATTATTGTTGCTTTTTATATGATTTTAAAATTAAGGTAGGAAAATTTGGTACAGAACTGTAAAGGCTAAGTTTTTCCGTGGGATGACAGGAACAGGAAGTGGTGATCATAATGCTTTTCTGCTTGGTGTAGAGGGAGCTAGTTTGTAGGAGTGTAAAAGAGAGTTGCTTATGGGGTCTTCTATTGGAAATGACTTTTGCGTCCCTAGATAGGACCTGAACTTCTGGAACCTCCGATACTGTTTGAATCCAACCTCGCTTTAGTTGTTAACTTTGACCTTTGACACAGGATTTGCTTTCTTTATGGCTCAGTTTTCTGTGAAGTAGTTTCTGTTTCATAGTGAAATTGTGAGGACTAAATGAATAAATACATGTAAAGTGCTTAGACTAATGTCTGGTACATATATCAAGGGTTCAAATAAAAGCTACCAACACTTACTAAATTATCTAGTTTTGATTTCAGTAGTGTAGTTCTGTAAGAATATTTTACAATAGCAAAGTATTTTTAATAGTTTGAAAAGAATGATATGTAAGGTACCGAGATGGTATCTTGCATGATACTATTTACTCATTAGCATCCAGCACATCCACTGAATGAAGAGTGGTAGTAGGTCCAGAGGTGGAGAAATCCTGCTGGCCAAAGCAAGACTGATAAGGTTAAATTTTGTTACACTGTATTGTGATGCAAAGGATGGTAAAAATTGGAGAGAGGGAAATAGGGTAGAGTAACAGATGTTTAAGTTCCTGTATCTTCTCTAAAATGTTAAGTGTGGGTAGCGTTAACTAGATTGTTTTTTCCTCCATCCTTTTTTTTTTTTTTTTTAAATGTAGGCTCCATGCCCAGTGTTGACCCCAACATGGTACTTGAACTCACAACCCTGAGATCAAGACCTGAGCTGAGATCTAGAGTTGGAACAGTTGACCAGGGGTCCCTCCTTCATTCTTTTTGTATGTGTTAATGATAATTTCATTAGGTGGCTGGGAAGGTTTTTTTTTTTTTTTTTAAGTTTTTGTTTTTTATTTTTATTTTTTGGTTTTGTTTTTTAAGATGAGGAAAGAGGGCTGCATACTCATTTATTTGTTAGATAAAATAATTCTTAGAGACAGTTCTAGGCTGCTCTGGAATTCCACTGTTCTAAAAACTTAGGCTTCTGTTTTCCTATGTTCCATACTCAGCTTTGGCTTCCACCATCTAGATGATTCCAGCTAGGGGGAGGAGAGGTTGAAGCAGAGTATGTCCTTTCTTTGTATGCCATTGGCCAGAATTTAATCTTATCAGACTACACCTGCAAGGATGGCTGGGGTTCCCAGTATTTATTCGTAAAAACATATGTATAATTAAACTTAGGGGTTCTATTAACAGAGAAAGAGAAGAGAAAGGATGTCAGGGACACCTAGAATCTGAAGCAAGTTGCAAAACAATGTTTATATAAATGTGTAAATATTCATACTAAAGTGGAAAAAACACATCTGCTTGCATCTCCACAAAGTAATCTTGAATATAGTAGAAGATTTTTAATGATTCTTGCTTCTGGGAGAGGCAACTGGGTAGCTGGGGTTAGTATTAGGAGACAGAGTTTTTACTATATACTCTTTAGAATTGGTGATGTGTACATTTTAACTTTTCAAAAACAGTAAACAAAAGAAGTATGGAAGTCTGATATATAAGCTCAGGAATAGATATGCCATTAAGAATCAGTAATCCTTAAGATTATCATCTTAAGTGTGTAACACTTCCTTCATTAAAGAAATGTGGTGAGTTGAAATTTCAAAAAATGATTTAGACTTGAGGTAGTTTGAAAAGCAACCAGACAAAGACATTGCTGAGTGTTTGGAAAGAGCAGGAATCGTCATTATTTATGAGACATATTACTGGGAGGGATATCAGCTTTAAGAATGCAAACAGTTTTAGAGTTCGAAGGGAGCAGGTCGGGATACTGAATTTATTTAGAAATTTGTTATGGAAATTCAAAGCAAATAAGCTAATCGTGGAATTAAGTCAGGAGAGATGCACTCACTTATATGTGTTTGTGTGTGGGTTTGTATTATATATAATATTTGTATGCTTATATCATAGAAGCCCAAGAAATCTTAAAAAAAATATATACAACTCAGAATTATATGCAAAGTAAGAAGTCTTTTTTCTAACTTCCATTAAGATAGCTTAGTAATTTATGCTTTAATTCTTTGCAATAATAGGAGCTGATGGCCCATGTAGTTTTTGACATATTTAAGTTTTCCTCTTTTCTGATTGAACTGAATTAAACTTGCTTATAAGTTATACCCATTCATTGGTCCGATGTTTGGAGCTACCCAAAGTGCAATTACTTTGATTTCTGAAGAGACAACTTTTAAAATTTTTGAGTAAAGTTTTAGCATCCCTGATGATTCTCCTCAGTTAAAACTTTGGTAAAATAATTTTCATACAATAGTTTCTCCAACCTTCACCAAAATTGTTGTCCTCTGTAAGTTACCACCTGTTAAAATATGGCACTCAGAACTGGCGTTAATGCTAGAGATCTGGTCAGAGAAGACCTTGGTGAGCTGATTATTGGTGTTGATTTGTATAATGTGATTTATTAATTTGGGTCATGAATACTTTTTTTAGTAGCCATATTTCATGGATGACTTGTTGACCTGTAGTCTGCTTAAATCCCTTAATCTTTTTGTAAGTAGTCAGCTGGCTGCTGAACTATCTTGCATATCTGTGGCTGGCTTTTAGGAATTAGGGACAGGACTGCATGCTTGTCTTTATTATATTCGGCCTAAAAGTTTTGGTTCATTTGAAATCATCTACATGGATTTTCTCTACCATTTGTATGTCCCAACTACTTTAGCTAATCTTTCAAATTGGAAGAAAAATGATTTGTTTAAAAGTTGCCTAGATTGAACAATTCTAAAATATTAACAAGTATCCTCTTTTAGCTAGGCCCTGACCAAGTTCATCATACAAGATTGTAATGCTTAGCATTTATAATGTTAATATTAAAAAAGTAAATTAGTTGTATGTCTGTGTTCATGAGCTCTAAATGTCACCAGTCAAGGTTTAGAAATAGAAGGTAATGATAATATCCCTGTTCTGGGATAACTGATGTTTCAAATAATAAAAATAAAGCAGGTCTAGAGCATAAATTATATCTAACATTGTGGAAAATGGTACTGTAATGGGAGGAAGACACTGAGGTTCTCTACCTAGCTGGGAGGATCTTAGTTTACTCTCCTTTGATTTTAGTATTTAACGATTGACTTTATTTTCATTCTCATTGTTTTTTCCAATTGGCAGTAAGGATTAGGGATGAGTAAGTTGCTAACGATAAACAACCATAGGATGTAACAGTGCTTTTTGTGAAAAGTATTGTTCATCCCCAGTGCAAGATACTTCATTATATTTATAGGCTTTTCATTTATAAACATGAGAAATTTTGCTTTCCTAATAATTTAGCATATGGATCAAATATTCAATTATTTTTAAGTTTTAAAAAATACCTAGCTCTACACTGTCCATTAGCATGTGTCTATGTAAATAGAAATAAAAATTCAGGGGATCCCTGGGTGGCTCAGCGGTTTGGCGCCTGCCTTTGGCCCAGGGCGCAATCCTGGAGTCCTGGAATCAAGTCTCTCGTGTTGGGCTCCGGGCATGGAGCTTGCTTCTCCCTCTGCCTGTGTCTCTTCCTCTCTCTCTCTCTCTCTATCATGAGTGGATGAATAAAATCTTTAATAAAAAAATAAAAAGTCAAATGAAATAATTTAAAAATTCAGTTGTTGACTTCTGCTAGCCATGTTTCAAGTGCTCAGTGGCCATGTGTGTCTAGTGGGTAGCATATTGGACAACACAGATTATAGAATATTATTATTGTAGAAAGTGTTCTATTGAATGATGTTATTCTAGACATGCATGATTTTCATGCAGATTTCTGACTATCCTTACATTAAGGTAGGGTGACTCCCAGAGGAAAGCATAATAATTCTTTGATGATTTTTATAAGAATAGAAATATTATTGGTTAATTATGAAAAAGCTAGAAAATACAGAGAAATTAAAACAAAATAGTTTCTATATGACTTTCCATTTTTAACATTTGTTTTATATTTTAGTCCCTTTTTTCCCTCTGCATGTGTGTACACGTATGGAGATGATTTTACTTGTGCACATTTCAAATAAAAAGTAAGAATATAAAAGTAACCATTTTAACAGGAAATATTTTTGCTTTGTAGAAGTTTACCTAAACTTTGTTCTAAATCTAAACTATTTATCTTTTATGTTTATAGTCTTTTGACTAAAAATGTTATTATATTATAAAAATACTGTTTCATTCTAGATTATTGTATGAGTTAGGAGTATTGGAAATTACCTTGTTATTTATTTTCCTTTAATGCTCTTTAAAAATTGTATTTGCTGTATTTAATATCAGCATTTACCTCAAACACTTCAAATAAATTAATGAAGTTTGACTATAAAATGGTGACACAAAACACTTGGAAACTTATTCTAATTTTTTGTTCATCTCATCCCATTTGATGTTTGACTCTGTCAGCATCATCTTTGACCACCAACATTAATTGGTGGAAATTATAGTTTGTTGGAAATTATTATGAATTTCTTAATGAAGCCTGAGTATATGGGTAGGCTAATTTAAAATTTGCCCGTTCTTGTTTTTACCTGGTGTTATGCTTTATGACAATCTGAGTTATGTGTAGTATTCATTTTATATGTGTTCCTTTGTTTTATGGGAAGTAGAAGATAAGGCAGTAAATGATCCACAGTAGTGGAATCAATATATGGTGAAAAAATGGAAGTAAGAGTGCTGCCATCTTTTTGCTTAGGTCATTAAATTAATTTCTTTATGTTTATATCTTGAATCTTTTTTCACTATGAAACCATATTTGCTTATAAATTAATGCTGATCAGCAGTAAGAAATTGTCAGGGAAGGATAGGAAAAGTTTCTAAGTAACCTACTAAGAGTTTAAGAAAAAAAGATAACTATTTTAATGAGTGTTTTCTATATGGTGCCATTAATAGCTTTAATATCACTCATTTAATGTAAAATTAGGAATTGTTATACTGTGGCCCAATAGTTTTGTGAATTTCTCTGATATTAAAAAGTATTGAAATAAATTGCATTTTTGTATTCTTAAGCATCTGCCAGATAGGATTATATATGCCTTAAATAAAGAGGATCTTGAAATTTCATTATAGTAATTTCTGACACTTCAGTGTAGCATTCACTCTTTTAATTATAGAGAAGCAGAATGATTAGTTTTTCATGATTGTGATTTGGTACATATGCACATGTAGATAGCTAAGAGTGAAGTAAGAAATAATGTTAGGCTTTAAGGGTAGTAGAGTCATCCCAGAATTTGCCTTGTTTATTGTAATAACGTCTCCAAACTTAATGAGTATTTAGGTATGTTCTTTGCATAGGTAAATTTTAGGATATACATTTTGAAACTCCCATCAAAGGCCCTATATTTTACAGGAGAGGAAAAATCAAAACATTTTAAGTGGGTACTTTGTTCCACCCACATCACATTTTCTTATCCCATCAAATGCTCTTGAAATAGTGGCGAAAAGGATTTTTTGGTAACAAGCTATTCTAGTTCCTTTCTTTGTGGATACCAAATCTGGAAATCTCTCAAACCTGAGATTTGAGAAATCATACACATTTCTTGATTTAGTGACTCCAGGACACATTATAAGAACATTGTAGAGTAAATCATTAGCAGGGGAATTTTGATAAAACTATTGGTAAGCTTGAAACAATCTTGTAAGAGAGATTTTTAGTTATCTAAGGATAAAGTATAAAGTAAAGAAACAATTATTAAGTACCTATGGAATGCTAAGCACTGTGATAAACACTTAAAGAAGTTTTCTGATTTGAATCCTTTTGTTAGCTCTCTAAGTGTTATTAAAACTGTGAGGTAGAGAGGATAAGTTTCCTGGGGTCTCCTGTATATAGCTAATGACAATTGGAATTTGTCAGGACTCCAGAAGTCTGTTCTTTCCATTGTTCATTTTCTCTTGCAGTCTCTGGGATCACAAAAAAAAAAGAGTAATATCCTTAAAATAGTATGTTATTTTTTTATTTGGGGAAGAAATAGTGAAAGTAATACATATATATGTATTTGAGTGAGGGTAAAATGAAGACAAGAGTTAGAGTGGGTTTAAAGGATATCATGAAAAAAAAAAGGATATCATGAGAAGACATTTGTAAGGCAGTTGGTGGTAGTTTAAATGGATAGAGGTTATGACAAAAAGTTGTTCATTATAAATGGTAGCTATTATTATTACTCTGGAGATTCTCTGAGTTCTCCTATAATTGAGTAAAGTTCTTTCTGTCTGTGGGAAAGATGGATATAATTTGTTTATATCAACAAGGACCACTGTAATAATTTAAGTGTGAAGCTTATGAATAAAGTTATCAAAATGCTCATTATTTGGAAAGTATTTCTATTTTATAGATAGGAAAAGCACTTATGCCATAACTAGTGGTTATGGCTCTTCTAATAAATTCTTAGGTATCTAAAGAATGCTGCATTGACTATGTCCGAGGTAGAAGTGAAATATATTGATTTCTTGGGTGATTGAATACAGGATATATGTATTACTTCAGGAAGGAAATACATTTTAGGGTTTCATTTTTTTTCTTAAATGTTTGTATTTTTTATTTCTAGGCTGTTCGCTGCTACGAATCTCTAATCTTAAAAGCTGAAGGAAAAGTGGAGTCTGATTTCTTTTGTCAATTAGGTCACTTCAACCTCTTATTGGAAGATTATCCAAAAGGTAATTTTTTCCCTTGTTAATTACTATTTGATTTATATATATATATTTTAAAGTAATTATAATTATTCATAGTCTACTAAAGATACTACCATTTTTATTTTTAAGAAATTGTAAGCTTGTGAACATGCTAACCAATGAGGAAGAAAAATGGGATAGATAGAAATATGAAAAGTTCACTTAACTCTACATAAATCATCAGTAAGTTGACCAGTTTAACTGAGAGCCACCTACATGTGCACTACCGTTTTGTCCTTTCTATCTTGCAAAAAAATCCCGCCCTTTAGAGGCTCTCTCATAGTAGAAAGTGAGCCATTGGGGGCATGTGGGTGGCTCAGTTGGTTAAGTGTCTGCCTTCAGCTCACTATATAATCCCAGGTCCTGGGATGGAGTCTGCTCAGCGGGGAGCCTGCTTCTCCCTTTGCCTCTCCCCCTCGCTCATGCACGCGCTCTCTCTCTAACAAACAAACAAACATAAATCTTCTAAAAAAGAGGGGATCCCTGGGTGGCTCAATGGTTTAGCCCCTGCCTTCGGCCCAGGGCATGATCCTGGGGTCCTGGGATCGAGTCCCGCATCAGGCTCCCTGTGTGGAGCCTGCTGCTTCTTCTCTCTGTGTGTCTCTTTCTCTCTCTCTGTGTCTCTCATGAGTAAATAAATAAAATCTTAAAAAAAAAAAAAAAAAAAAAAGAAAGTGAACCATGGATTGACACTTTGGAGAAGTAACAGAGACTCAGTATTTCTCTTCTTTGTCCTGGTGGTAAAACTTTTGTTTTACCTAAAAAATACTTGAATAAAAATCTAATCTAATCTAATCTAAAGGTAAGCAGTACAGAGAGATGATTATATAATGAGCTTGAGCATTGGAGAAAACAAATTTTTTATTCATTTGAAATGTTTTTCCTGTAAGAAATGAGTTAAATAACTGAAGTCAGTCCCTCAAGTTGTGTCCCTTTTATAGTACCAAGCTGCTGATGCAGACTATTACTCACTTAGGAAGAAAAAGCAACCACAGACACCACCCACTCCCCCAATACCAAAGGCAAAACTCATAGCAAAGAAAAATTGTCTCCTTATAAACAAGAACGTTTAAACCTTCTGATGATAGTAAACATCTGAATGTGGAACAGATAAATATAGTATGCTTGTTTTCTACAAATGTGTTTAGTGGGCAGAACAACAACTGGCAGGTTTCAGGGCTGGAGTGAAGGATTGTTGCTGTTTAACGTTGATGTTTTATAATGCCACTTTTGTATTAGGTTAAATGAACACTTTCCTAGTGAAAATGCAATTTGTATTTGAGACAGGTGTAATACATGGGGTTTGAAGTTAAGTTTATTTCTCAGCTCATCTCTATTTACTGCGTCATTATCATTAACATATTATGTGTATACCCCTGAGCTTTGGTCTTCTAATCTGAAAAACGAGATAAAGGGGTTTGGGGATTGATTTGTGAAACTAGTTAGTACTTAGCAAAATACCTTCATGATAATAGGTATTAATAATTATTTAACAATCTATTAGGTATTTCAGTTTAGACTGATAACTCATCTAAAGGAAACTGTTTTACAAAAAAATATGCAGAAATTCTGTATAATATAATTTTTTAATGCTGCATGTTGGAGAGCATATAGATAGTATATATATATATATATATACACACACCTATACATATGTATATATATGTATGCACACACACATTATATATATGGTAGCCTTTAAAACCTTATTAACCTAAGAACTTAGCTATATTTTCCATTTATAAAATGTCTCTAAGGGTAATGAGTCTAGGGATATTTGTTTTGGAGCTTTTCTTTTCTTTCTTTTCTTTTGGAGATAAAGTGGGGGGCATGTGGCAAACTAGCTGGCAGGAGTAATCTAATAAGATGGGAACGGAGAACAGGAACTATTAAGGATTTAAGTCCTTGAAAAGAGGTGCTCTGAGACCCATTTACTGTCCTGTAGATGAACTGGTCATTGATAGCTAGGCAGTAGATCAATTATTTGTAATAGGAAGAAGAGCAAGGTGAGAAGGACGTATATGTGTGAGAATGGATGTATATATATATATATACATACATATATATGCACATACACATACATGTTTAAACATATATATATATGTTTATTAGTATATTTTAGTATTTCAAGCTGATGGCTTTTCTTTCCTTGATTTTTTTTTTTTTATTCCTCCTTGAGTCTTTATTGACCATGTTTCCAAGTTATAAAAAAAATTCCTTTTTACATACTAATTAAGTCATCACCACCACTAGTTTATGGAGACATTTGTTACCTTAGGCTGCTTTCGCCTTCTCTTTTTGGAACCCGGTGCAAGATGAACCTCTAGCCCTAGCCAAATAGACATTTAATTTTGTAGAACAGATTATAAACTGTAATTTTTTAGGGAGTAAACATAAAACCACTCAATGAACATGTGAGTAAATTGCTCAGGTATATATATATATGTATGTATGTATGTGGGGGACTTATTGGCTCTGTTATTCTGAAGACAGTTCTTAAATTACAGTCCTGAGTCCTCTTTTTTGTGTGAAATATTCTGAGATTGGGGTTTCTTGTGAAAAACTGCTGCTACTTTCACAGCAGGAAATGGTAGAATCTCTTTTGTGTACATTTTGGACTGTATTTTTTTGTCCTTATTTGTTATTCTGCTCTTATCTTGCTTCCTGCCTTACAGGAATTCCTAAAAATTTCTGGTCTGCAGATGGTATACTTTGATTATCATTACAGTTATGGATTTATTCATTAAAAAATATTTTCTGTCCTGTCAGGTGAATTTGAAGCAGAAGGAAAAAAAGATTTTCCAAAACAGTTTTCTTAAGCCTTTCTGGTTTGTAATATGTTTGAAGAGTTTTATAAACTTTTCTATCAATTGATTTGGTCATTTGACTTCTAGGAATTTATCCTTAACAAGTAATTGGTTAGAGGATTGTAGGAAAATGAAGCCTCAGTGCACTTGGCCTATTTGTAGGTTGGATTCCTCTGGAGGGATCATGATTCAGCATACAGGATATATAGTAAGAAATGCCTTTAGGATCAGCACCTATAGAAGGTAGGGGACAAAAGATTGGATTGGAGAAGAGGGAGGATTAGACAGAGGTGAGAAATTAAGCTGTGACAGTGTTGGCCAACTCCATGGGGAGCCTTGGAGCTAGAATGGTCCTTCATAGCTATCCCAAGTTGGGCCAAGATGACCAGGCCTTTATACTCCACCCTTTTGATGCTGGATATGGGCCAGCCTGTAAGGGAGTGTGGCCTTGGGCAAGGTGGCTCTGCACCTGAGGCAGCTCACTACCAGAGGCTGTCTGCCTGCAGTACTGGAATATTGGAAAATATTGAAGTGAGATTTGAAGTGAGATTTGAATAGTTTTTCACAGTGTCTGCCATACCTCCTTGCCATTCCTAACCCCAAAGCTAACCCATTAACCTTTGCTGAACCAAACAGCTGATGGAGCTGTTAGATTGCCTTAAGCCATAGATGGAGATAGGGTGATGATTTCTCTTCTTTGGGTTGGAAAACAGTGAGACACAGAACCCTGTACTCTGAAGGACAAGCATATATATTCTTGCAAATATATGTGATGGACCTTAGGAGCAATATAAAAGAAATTATATCTAAGTATCTGTAAATGTGTGTGGCAAATTATAGGTAACTATAATCACTAAGTTAGTTACTTAGAAAATTTAGTAGCAAATTACCTCAGAGTACACATCAAAATTATTATTATTTTTTTTAAAGATTTTATTTATTTATTCATGATAGTCACACAGAGAGAGAGAGAGAGGCAGAGACATAGGCAGAGGGAGAAGCAGGCTCCATGCAGGGAGCCCGATGTGGGATTCGAACCCGGGTCTCCAGGATCGCGCCCTGGGCCAAAGGCAGGCGCTAAACCGCTGTGCCACCCAGGGATCCCCACATCAAAATTATAAAAAGATAGAAATTATAAGGTGTAAGAGACTTGGAAGATAGTAAGAGTTCCTAAAGCAAAATAGTTGAAGGAGATTCAGTAATTACTCATTCTTGATATTAACTTGGAAACCCTGAAAATCAAAAGTAGTTTATGTTTGTGGGGAGCTAGAAGTTTTCTCTGAAATTCCTGCCAGTAATCGATTTCTCTCCCTTTCCTCCATCCTTTAAGTAATTTGTCATTTTGTTGCATTGTCTGTCACTTTTGGACAAAGTTAATTTTGGTCGTAGTTACTCAGGGGTTACAGCTGGCTAGCAACTCACAGCAAGAGTTGCTAATGTGAAGAAGTCTTCTGTCAGTTGGTGAGCTATCTGTCTTCTCTTTGTCTCTCGTGGGTGCAATGACATTACTCCATCCTAAGATGTATTAATGTATGAGAACATAGAATGCATCTTTTCCAGTAATAGATCTTAAGTTTGGCTTCTTCAAAAATTATCCCCCCCTTATTTATTTATCTCGATCCTTTCATGGTTCTGCTCTTTATTGTTGTAGCTATTAGAACTGAAGATTGTGATTTTTTTTTTTTAACTTTAAAGATTTGAGAGAGCCAGCGAGCATGCAGGCATGCATGCGTGTGTATGCGTGGGGGGAGGGGCAGAGGGAGAGGGACAATGAGAATCTCAAGCAGACTGCCCACTGAGTGTGGAGCCCTATGTGACCCTGGGCTGGATCCCATGATTCATGAGATCATGACCTGAGCAGAAATCACAAGTCAGGCACTTAACTGACCAAGCCACCTGGGCGCCCCTAAAGGTTGTGATTCTTTTAAGAGTGTACTCTTTGTTTAAAACTCCTTTCAGAAAGAGAGTCATTGGGAAGTTTGCATAACATATATTTTTGCTATACAGTGCAAATTTGTGTTGAGATAATAAAATAAAATGAAATAAAAATCCAAAATACTGACCTATACATCCATATAATATTGATAGAATGAATATTACAAATCACTCTGAAAACCTGTTACATTCAAGGTGATTATTAAATGCATTGGCATTACATTCACAATCAATGCCCCCTATTTCTTCGTATAATTTCATTTGAATGTATTCAGTGGTTTTCAAACTGCTTGATATATAAAGTCACCAGTACCTCCACTCCTTCCATTGCAATTTGAGAATCACTTTTGTTCAGTTCACTCATGGCCTAGAATTAGAAAATTGAGAAGCATCCAAGAAAGCAATATAGTGACCATAGTCCAGGTTGTCAGAAGCCTATATCTAGGCAATAAGCACAAGTTCTAGTAGCTTCTAGAATCACAGAGCTGGAGCAGAGCACGTTGAAGGAACACAAGGAGGACGTGTACTTTGTCTCTTGTGGTAAGCCAAAAGTGAGATACTAAAGACCTTGAGGACTAGGTTTTTTTTTTAAGATTTTATTTATTTATTTTAGAGAGCAAGAGTAAGAGTGAGTAGGGAGAGGAGCAAGGGGAGAGGGAGAGACTCTCCAGCCGACTCTGTGCTGAGCATGAAGCCTTATGTGGGGGATTGATCCCATGACCCTGAGATCCTGACCTGAAACCAAGAGTCAGATGCTTAACTGACTGCGCCCCCCCCCCCCCCCATGCCCTGGGTATATTAATTTAGTAATGACTAAGAAGTAGTAGTAAAGCTGAGATTTCAGTATGTGCATTAATTTGGCTTGAAGGCCTCAGTGAAGGTGCAGTAAAAGGATTATTTGTTTCTTTGCTTTTCCAAGTTTGCTTAAATCCTGTAGTATTAAATCTTTGCAAATGTGTGGAAGAGAGGGGACATGGGAAGAGAGATGGATGTGATTCACAGTGTTTCTCAAATGTTAGCATGTATATATGTTAATGCTACATAAAAGAGAAAAGATGTGTTTTAGGTGATCAAGATTTGAGAAGGCAGCAAGGTGCTAGTGAGCTGAGTACATCATTCATTTATATAAAATGAAAGTTAATATAAGTTCTCTGAGATATCATTTATCCCTGGATATAAATATAACTTTTTAGTCTAGCCTCAGAGAACAGAATAAAATAAAGAAATCTGTTGACTTAATTACTTTAGTCAACCACAGCCTCTTCTGGCCTAAAGATGGCAGTCAGTGCAACTGACATATTCAAAGAATATCAAAGAAGGACATGCTTTTCTTTCTTTCCTTTTCCTTCCATACCCATAGACTCCTCCACTAGCAGCTAACCTGCAGTGTTACACATTGGGCTAGGGATGAAAAGAGAAAGAGAAATGCTGAGTTTTGCCTGCAGTTAGTACCTAGTCTAATATCAAGAGTATAGACTGAATTGTAAATCCTTTCCTTCCTTGCATTTCCATCACATCTAACTCTGAAGAAGGCTCCCTTATTTCTGGCAAGTCTTATCACCTTTAATCTACATCGTTATTTTTTTTCATCCTATGCTGCATATATGGACTTGTCATCAGGCACACCTTCTTTCTCTTGTTTTGACAATCTTAACTCAAAGCCATACTTCCAAGCATGCTGGTACCTGATACCTATATATCGTTCTTAACTGTCTTTACTCCCTCACTGTATTTCTCTAGAAAGAAACCGCTCTTTATTTAATTCTAAACAATTATAATACGGCTGTGGACTTCTCTTTCTATTCTTCAGTTACACCTTACTCTTTGACTGAAAAACTCTTTAGGCTGCTTGTGACCTATAAGGAATTAACTTGAATTAAATGCCTTGATGTCTCTTCATCATCAGGGAAATGTAAATCAGAACTACAATGAAATATCACCTCACACCGTCAGAATGTCCAAAATCAAACAACACAAAAAATAATGTGTTGGTGAAGATGGTGGAGAAAAAGGAATCCTCGTACATTGTTGGTGGGACTGCAGACTGGTGCAGTGACCCCAGAAAACAGTATGGAGGTTCCTTAAGAAGTTAGAAATAGTGGTGCTTGGGTGGCTCAATAGGTTAAACATCTGCCTTCAGCTCAGGTCATAATCCCGGGGTCCTGGAATCAAGCCCCACATTGGGCTCCCTGCTCAGCGGGGAGCCTGTATCTCCTTCTCCCTCTGCCTGCTTCTCTGTCTACTTGTGCTCTCTGTCAAATAAAAAAAAAAAAAAAAAAGAACTACTCTATCATCCAGCAATTGCACACTGGGTATTTACTCCCAAAATACAAAAACACTAATTCAGAGGAATACGTGCATCCCCATGTTTATTGCAACATTATGTACAATAGCTAAACTATGGAAGCAGCCTGAGTGTTCATCAATAGATGAATGGATAAATGTGTGATATGTATATACAATAGACTATTATCCATCCATGAAAAACAATGAAATCCTGTCATTTGCAACAACATGGTTAGAACTAAGGAGTATAATGCTGAGCAAAATAAGTCAGTGAGAGAAAGACAAATACCATATGATTTCGCTCCTGTATGGAATTTAAGAAACAAATGAGCACAGGGAACAAAAAAGAGAGAGGCTAACGAAGAAACAGACTCTTCAACTATAGAGAACAAACTGATGGTTACCAGAGGGGAGGTGGGTGGGGAGGGAGAGATAGGTGAAATAGGTGATGGGAATTAAAGAGTACACTTATCATGATAGAAAAAAAAATAAAAGAAAATGAAAAAAAAATGACTTAATGTCCCAGTCTCTTATGAAGTGGTGAGAATGCAGATTTACCTAAAACTGCTGCTTTTCCTACTATATCCTGTTACCTTCCTGGGGGCCCTCTTTTGATAATGTTAACCATCTCCCAGGTTATCATAAGTACACTTATTTTAACATTTGTATGAATAATATGTTCACTGTTTAAAGAAAAATATTAGAAGATATATAACCATAAAAGGTAAACAGCCTGAGAGCAGGAGCCATGTGTTTGTTCACATCTCTATTTCATTGTATCTAGCTTGGTGCTAGCCGCTCAATACTTAAGAAACATTATATAAATGCATTAATGACCCAGTGGTATTTTACCATCAAGAGCCACTTGTTTTTAAAGATTTTTGATGCAAATCTTTAGAGACTTTTCTATTACAATAAATTTTCAACATTTGAAATTGAATTAAACTCTGTAACTTTCTTTAACCTAGTGTATCATGTTAATTTCTCCATCTGAGAAACTCACTTTGTAAATTTCAATTTCCTGTGTAGTATCTATTTTATAGGTAGAAGAATTCTTTATTGGATGTGTAGACTATTTCTATCTTTTTTTGGTACTGACATAATCACTATATTGTCTATCCTTGTAGTTAAAGCTTTGTACACATCCATATTTATGTTTTTAGAAGGAATATCTTAATGTGGTAGGCTTACTGAGCAAAAAGTACATATATACACACACCGTTGATCCATGAACAGCATGGGTTCGAACTGCAAAGGTCCACTTATATGTGGAATTTTTTCAGTAAACACACTATAGTACTGTAAATGTATTTTCTCCTAAGATTTTATTTTCTCTAGCTTACTTTATAAGAATACAGTATATAATACATGTAATATACAAAATATATGTTAATCAACTGTTTTTGTTATGGTAAGGTTTTAGGTCAACAGTAAGCTATTAGGGAAGTTTTTGGGGAGTTTAAAGTTATGTGTGAATTTTCCACTGTGTTGTGCAAAGGTTAACTATATTAAAACTTTTGACAGTGCTAAATTATGCTACAAAAGTTACTAATTTATAGCACTAGTAGAGTGATAAAACTGCCTATTTCCTTAAATTTTGGGGATTTTTGAATATTCTATCATTACTGAATATTACCATTGTTATTTAATTTTATGATTTTCACATATGAAAAATTGTAGAGCATGAATATGAAGTTAAAGGACAAATGACTATGTGTAGTGCCCTCTCGCATCTGTATAGGTGATTCTTTTATCCTTGATAATTTCCTTGTTTGTTTCCTCTTCTGTTTTCCTGAGGTAAAGGGCAAAATAAAGGAGATTGTGTGAGAAAGATTACAGAACACTTAAGTTGTTATAATAGTTAAATTTAACTTGCTTTTCATTGTTATCTTTTGCATTTTTTTAGACCCACCTTTCCTGTTAGTACTTTGCCAGTTTAATAATCTTTTAAATTATATTTTTATTTTTTTAGTCTAAAAAGCCTAAATGGGCTTATTTAAAAATAAAATAAAACTCAAAATTATGAAAAAAATAATTTGAAGTCTGTTCATAAATGCAGTTGGTTCCCATGATTAAAAAGATCTGAACTTTGGAAATTGGTTTGTAGAGAGTAGATATTAATATGTTTGGGCACACCATTCTTTAAGTGGCAAAAGAAAATACAGTCTTGCCTGAAGTAATGTTAAAAAGATTTCCTTGTGGGATGAAGAACCAATAGAGAACTCAGGGATCACAACGTGAAGACCAGTAAGATATATGCTACAGGCATTGTGAAAAAGGTTTTAAGCATTATGAGGATATCCAAACAAATGATTTCCCTTATTCTCCGTTAAGGACTTTAGAAAAGTCTTGTTACAGTGGATTAGGAATTCTTTTTCATGGATATGTAACTGACTTAGAGGTTCAAAATGATGACTTTGCTTTGGTTAAAAGGATTTCACTAAAGAGACTCTGGTATTTAGAGTTGTAACGATTTATTTGGATTAGGAATCATAAAATATGTTGAGATCTTTTCTTAAAATAGGATGCTAGGCCTAATGGGGTAAAGTAGAATTGGAAAGGTAACAAATGCTCATGGAAGGAATGTCTCATTTACAAATCTGTGCTTGCACTTTGGAGCATTTAGTTTTTTGACTTTGATTTTGAAGGTTCATACTTATTTCTTGGTTCACCATACAGTAGTACGATGCCATTTCTCCCAGGTGATAGTCATATAGGCTTCTTGTACCTCCTGTTTCACTTACTTTGGAGGATGTCATACGATCTCTTTAAGGGCTCCTCCCAATTCTAAAATGGGAATTTTATGAAGTCATGTAATATATATCATTAGGTTATTGGAAACATGCCTTCCAAGGTTGTTGGAATTCTAGGACATCATTAAAAGGGCAGTCCAGATTTAATATGGTGAATGCACAAAATTGTTAGGGACCCAGACTTGTGTTGGTTAGGATGTTTTTAGGCACAAAAGCAAAGACCTGATTCTAGCTTACCTAATAAGCAGATTAATTGCCTCCCATAACTGGAAGTTCATAGGGGAGTTGTGTACTAGGCCTAGTTTGAGGTCTAGAAGTATCCAACTACTTCCATTTATTTGTTTCCTCTGCTATCTTCTACAGACTTCATATTAAGAGTAGTTCCCTTTGTGGTGGTATTTAGTGATATACAGGTTTCCTTGTTCACATCCAGCAGTATAGGGAGAATATCCTTTTTTTTTTTTTAAGATTTTATTTATTTATTCATGAGAGAGAGAGAGACAGAGACACAGACACAGACACAGACACAGGCAGAGGGAGAAGCAGGCTCCACGCCAGTAGCCCGATGTGGGACTAGATCCTGGGACTCCAGGATCATACCCTGGGCCGAAGGCAGGCACTAAACCGCTGAGCCACCCAGGGGTCCCCCAGGGAGAATACTTTTCCCATGACTGTCATTTATAAATGGGTGATGAATTCTGGATACAAACTTTGTTTGACTATTCTCTTCCAGCTAGAATAAGTTGGATTGCTTTTCATCTTAGAAGACCGTTAATCAGTGATCTTTATGAGCTAGCGACAATCATATGTGAAGAACTAGAAAATGCAGGATGGTTTGCAATCAACTTTTTAAATCAAAACTGGACATATTTCTAAATGCCCTTCCTAGGATAGGTTGGTTGGCATCATCTTTATGCCAAAAAAGAGGAATGTTATTTAAATAATTTACTTGTTTAGATATGTGTTGATGTTTTTGAGTAATGCTTCTCCAATTTGATTATGTTTAGAAAGTTCTCTGTATTGTAATTATATATATTTTGGCTGTTGACTGATAAACACTATGAAAGCATTACACATGCAGTTCTAGAGAATAGTCATTTGCATTTCCCCCCTATTTTTATCAATATAAAATTTTATTACACTTGTTAAATCTTTATTTGAAAAATCAGTCTTTTTTTTAAATTGAGGTATACTTGATGTTTAATGTTAGTATCAGATGTTGTATAATGTAATGATTCAATATATATATTGCACAATGAGCACAGTAAGTCTAGTTATCATCCATCACCGTACATAGGTAAAAAATTTTTTCTCGTGATGAGAACTTTTAAGATTCACTCGCTTAGCAATTTTCAAATATGCAATATAGTATTAACTGTAGTCATCATGCTGTACATTACATCTCCATGACTTTTTTTATTGCTCACCAGATTTTTAAAAGGACTCTTTTTTCCTACCAATTCTAATGTGTGTATATACTTTTTAGTTTACTTTTTTTTTTTTTTTTTTTTAAACCTCCTCACTGAGGTTTTGGATTGACAGGAACTATAGTTTTTTCCTCAGCCTTTCATGCCTCGGATTTAGGGGTATGGGATGTCCTATTGGAATTGAGTTGGAGTAAGGTAATTGTGGGCTATATATTTTTTTGTTGTTGATTATATGAAGGGAAACATCACAAAAGAAATACTCCTTTTGCTTTGAGGTGGTTAATCTCTTGGTCATTCTTAGAAGTGAGAATCCCTTGTGGGAACAACCTATCACATTCTGAAGTAGCCTTGAAAAATCTTAATCCTTTTATCAGATTTGGTTTGTGTGGAAGACCATTGTTGATTCAAGAGATAGCCTAGATTCTGTTCAAGATTAGGTCTGAGATATGAACGGTTTACATCTTTGAACTCCTGTATATTTGACATTTGCTATTATGTCTGACTGTGAGGAGGGTGAGGCCCCAGTTTTCTAATTGTTTGGTCTTAAATATCACTCTGTTTTGGAAGGTGGTGGGTATGATGGGAAGCTTGTTATGATGTTTCTTAACACTTGTGTTATTGATTTTGAAATGGAACATAATTGTGACTCATACTTATTTTCCCTCTTTCAGCATTATCTGCATACCAGAGGTACTACAGTTTACAATCTGACTACTGGAAGGTTAGTGAACATTTGCATGTCTGTTGCCTATTTATTTTTTGGGTGGATTACTACTGGTTATGCTCAAAATAAATTGTGCCCTTTTTTCTTTGTTAATTACTTAAAAACACTACTTAAAGAAAAGCGATTGGAAAGGAAAATGTTCTTTTTATTATCCTGTATGAACCACCTTGTGTTTTATTAAAAGAGATAGATTACTCTGACACAGTTTATTGGCCAAAGATGATCCTAAGTTTAAGAATTTAAAAGCAAGTAAAACCAAAATGATTCTTTTTTTTTGTCTTAAGTTGGTACCAGGGAATAAAGGAAGGCTGAAGATGGGTGTATAAGATTGAAAAGGCAAGGAACAATGGGAAAATTTTAATAGAAATCTTTCTTAGTACAGTCTCTGTAATTGGAGCTCTGAGGACAGCTGAACCTAACCATTTTTAAAAAGATTTACCTAAATGAAGAACTGTACATAACAATAAGTCCTATATTTTCTTAGTTTAAGCAGTTCATAAAGTTACCTGGACAGGTTAATCTTCACATTGTGTTTATTTTAAGCGGTTTATTGTTTTGTTTTGTTTTGTTTTTTAAAAGATTTTATTTGGGAGAAAGAGAAAGAGTATGCTAGTGTGCATGAGGCAGAGCATGAGCAGGGGGAGGGGGCAGAGGGGGAAGTAGACTCCTTGCTGAGCAGGGAGCTGGAAGCCTGGCTGGCAGCAAGGCTCAAAGCAGGGCTGGAGGTGGGGCACATGTGGGGCTCCATCCCAGGATCCTGCGATCATGACCTGAAATGAAGGCAGGCCCATAACCGACTGAGCCACCCAGGCACCCCTTAAGTGTAAGTTTATTGATGAGTGGGGTTTCTTTATATAAATTGCCATTTCAGATTTTTAAGGTGTATTTTATTTTTCCATCACCTAGTTTATCTTTCTTTTTGATATGTAGAAGATTAAACAATATATTTTGGTAATTTAAAAATGTGTTGAAAATATCTTTTCCAGTCTGTGGTTTACCTTTTTTTTTTTTTTTTTAAGATTTTATTTATTTATTCATGAGAGACACACACAGAGAGAGAGGCAGAGACACAGGCAGAGGGAGAAGCAGGCTCCATGCAAGGAGCCCGATGTGGGACTCGATCCTGGTTCTCCAGGATCACACCCTGGGCTGCAGGCGGCGCTAAACAGCTGTGCCACCGGGGCTGCCCTACCTTTATTTTTAAAAGCTTACTGAAGAATAATTTTTACATAGCATAAAATTCAACTGTTTTAACTATGCAGTTCAGTGACTTTTAGTAAATTTTCAGAGTTGTACAACCATAACCACAGTCTTATTCTAGGACATGTCCATCTCCCCATAATGAAACCTCATGCCCAACCTCTGGCAGGTATTGCTCTACGTTCTGTCTCTGTGTATTTGTATTTTCCTGGATATTTCATATACATGGAATCATATCACATGTGGGGTTTTTTTGTGTGTGTGTGACTGGTTGTTTTCACTTAGTATACATTTTCAAGGTTGATCCTTTGGCAGCATGTATTAATACTTTATTTCTTTTTATTATTTAATATTTCATTGTATGGATATACTATGTTTTATTCATTCATTAGTTGATGGGCATTTTAGTTGTCACTTTTTGGCCATTGCAAATAATGTCACCATGAACATTTGTGTCGTTAAAGCTTTGGGTGGGCATGTATTTTCATTTCTCTGGGGTAGATGGCCAGGAGTGGAATTGCTGAGTTGTAGTATAAATCTAAGTTTAACATTTTAAGAAGCTGTTTCCCCGAGTGGCTATAATGTTTTTCATTTTCACCAGCAGTGTATGAGGGTTTCCATTTCTCCACATCTTGCCAGCACTTGTAATTGTTCAGTGTTTGAGGGTAGCCATCCTAGTGGGTATGATGAAGTAGCATCTTATTATGGATTTTATTTCCACTTACCTTTTTTAAAAAAATTTTTTAAAGATTTTATTTATTTATTCGAGAGAGAGAGAGAGAGAGAGAGAGACAGGCAGAGGGAGAAGCAGGCTCAATGCAGGGAGCCCGGTGTGGGACTCATCCAGGGTCTCCAGGATCCCGCCCTGGGCCAAAGGCCACGCTAAACTGCTGAGCCACCGGGGCTGCCCTATTTCCACTTTCCAAATGACTGATGATGTTTAAGATCTTTTTATGAACATATTAGCTATTTGTATATATTCTTTGGTGAAATGCCTGTGCGAACCCTGTGCCCATTTTACCTTTTTTTTTCTTTTTAAAGTAATACGTTGTCAGAGTTCTTTATATATTCTGAATATAGTCTCTTATCAGGTATGTAATTTGCAAAGATGTTTTCAAAGTCTGTGGCTTGTATTTTCAATTTCTCCGTATTATTTTTTGAAGTGCAGTAAACTTGAATTTTGATGCTTTTTTAATCAACTTTTTCTTCTATTGCTTGCGCTTTTTTAGTGTTGCACTTAAGAAATCTTTGCCTAACCGAAGGTTATGAAGATTTATTCCATAGTTTATTCAAACCAGTTGCTTCATTATTTGCCTTTATATATAGTACTGCAATAAATAGTAAAAGTATCTTTTCATATTTTTGTTAGTGATTCTTTGGTGTATTAAGTCCTTTATAAGGGTTAAGTGGTACAGCTCCTTTGGGAGTACTGATTGCCCCTTGGTCTTAACCAAGAAAGTTGACGTCAGCATGCTGTTTGTCAATCTGATAGGTGAGAAATGGGTGCTTATTGCTGTTTTAATTTGCATTTTCTTAGTTGTTAGTGAGGTTGAGTTTTTTGAAATTAAAGTTTAAAGACTATTTCTTTGAAGTATTTATTCATATCTCTTGCCCAATTTTCTATTATTGGGCCATTGTTTTATATAGCTATATTTTGTAGGAAATATCTATCCTTTATCTGTAATACAAGTTGCAGTTTGTCATTTGTTGTTTTGCTTTGCTTTTGTGTATTTCTTTTTGCCCATGCAGATGACTTTTATTTCTTCGTAGTCAAATTTATCAGTCTTTTCCTATTTTGAGTTCTAGGACAGGTTTTTTTCTTTGTCCTAGGTGTTAGAAAAATTCAGCTTCATACTCTTTTAGTACTTGAATGGTTTTTATTTTTTAATTTAAATCTGATCCATTTGAGATTTAATTTATCCTTGATTTATAGTGTAAGGAACATCTAAGTTTATCTTTTTCCTAATGGCTAATTATCCTAACACAATGTATTGTTAAAATCTATCTTTCCCTCCACTAATTTGAGATGTTGCCTTAATTGTACGTTAAATTTTGTGCAATTTTGTCCGCTTACGGTTTTTCTGGTCTGTTTTGTTCATCTGTTTATGAACTGATTACCATACTCTTTTACTTAGATTTTATATTTTAATATATGGTAGCACTCTGGCATCCTTTCCCATTGTTCTTGTTTTTAGGATTTCCTTGACTGTCCTTACTTGGTGTTTTTTCCAAATAAACTATGTAACTAAATTGTTTAGCTCCACAAAAATGTGTGGTAAGTTTTTTCCACCAGCTTTTTTGAGGTATAATTTACATTATTTTAAGTGTATAAGCTTACTATGTTTGAGCAGTTTATATGAGGTTGTGTAACCATTACTACAATTAAGATACAGAATGTTTCCATCACTGAGTGTTCCCTTGTGCCCCTTTACAGTTGATGCCCATTCTTGCTTGACCCCCGGTTCCAGGCAGTTAGTTATTTGCTTTCTATCTCTCTAGTTTTGCCATTTCTAGAATGCCTCACAACTGGATCCAAGCAGCATGTATTCTTTTACTTTTGATGTCTTTCACTTAGTGTGCTATTTTTAGTCCATGTTGTATCAGTATTGTGTGTGTGTTTTTTTTTTTTTTTTTAATCTTTAAGTAGTATTTCAGAGATTGATTCTGCCACAGTTACTACATCTGTCAGTTTGTGTTGTGTCCAGCTTCAGGTAAATATAAATGAATTTCTGTAAACATTTGTCTTCGTGTGGACATATGTTTTCATTTTTCTTGGTATATGTACGTAGGATTTGGAAATGCTGGGTCACATTGCACTTGTAGGTTTAACTGCTAAGCTGTTTTCCAAAGTGGCTGTACCATTTTACATTCCAACTTTTGCAACGTTTGATTTCCCGTTTTACATCTTGGCTAGTACCTGGTATTGTCAATCTCTTTTACTCTAGCCATTCTAGTAGGTGAGTAGTGGTTTTTCTCTTTGGCTTTATCTGCATTTTCCTAATGATAGTGATGTTGAGCCTCTTGTATGTACTATTGGCCTTCCTATACTTTCTTTTGTTAATTTACCTGTTCACGTCTTTTGCTCATTTTTAACTTCTTTTTTTTCTTAATTGAGTTGTATGGACTATTTACATATTCTGGAGGAAACCTCTGTCAGATACTTGTTTTGGAAATATTTTCTCACAGTCTCACAAAATGGCTTGCCTCTTTGTTTTCTTAATTGTGCCTTTGAAGAGCAAATCTGAAACTAGTCCCTGTATTCAAAATGCAAGGAGAGACCAGTGAAAGGGGCCGGCCTACTCCAGGTTAGTAGATGGCACTTTTAATAAGCAAAGGAAATTTATGTATGAGGTTTGTCTTGGGTTGCAGCAAGACGAATGGATCTCTGCACCCACCTGCCAAATCTTAAAATTTTGTTTATAAAGAGACCTTAACTGGGCTTGGTCACATATACTGTGCAAGTATTCTTTTCAGTGGCATTTCTCAATAATTTTCAGATTTACTGTTTTCTATTATAACTCTATTTTCCTTGTAATAATTGTAGAATTGGTAATGAAGTATACCCTCTTTTGTTCCTAATATTTTTGTTCTTGATCAGCCTGGCTAGAGGTTTATCAATTTTATTGATCTTTGCAAAAATCTTTCTTCCGTAGATTTTTCTTTTTTCAGTATTGTTTTTCTGTTTTATATTTCATTGATTCCTGATGGTCTTTGTTATTCTGCTTACTTTGTGTTTAATTCTCTTTTATTAAGGTAGAAACTTAGGTGATTGGTTTTCCATCTTTTCCCCCTAATATAAATATTTAAAGGTATCTATTTTTGTTAGCATTGCTTTAGTTGTATCCCACAAACTTTATATTGTATTTTTGTTTTCACTTATTTGAAAATGTCTTGTACTTGCTCTTCTGACCCATGGGTTATTTGGATACATGTTGTCTAATTTCAGAATATTTGGGCTATTTTAGATCTCTCATTGCTAGTGATTTCTAATTCTATTTTATTTATACAATATACTTTGTATGATTTCATTCTGTTAAATATATCAAAACCTCTTTATTAGTTCAGCACTTGAAAACAGCCACAGGATTTGCATTTGTTTGTTGTAGTCTATAAACAACAGGTAAAGGTAGTTGATAGTGTTTTTCAAATTTCTGTCTTTGATTTTTGTCTGTCATTTGCTGAGAGTTCTCTCTTATGATTGTGGAATTGTCTTTTAATTTTGCCCTTTTTAAAAAAAATACATTTTGAAGTTTTCTTACTAGTACATATACTAGTACATATATACTTACGGTTGTTATTTTTTACCTGATGAATTGACCCTTTTATTGTTATAAAATATTATTTTTTAGCTCTGGTAATTCCTTTGTCTTGACAGCAGTGTTTGATCTTAAAATAGCCATTCTGTCTTTCATAGGCTTGTTATTTATGTGATATATCCTTTTCCTCTTCTTTCCAACCTGTTGGTTTCTTTATATTTACAATTCTCTTTTTGTAGATAACTTATAAATGAGTCTTGCTTTTTTGTGCAGTCTGAAAATCCCTGTTTTTTACTTACACTGTTAAACCGTTCATGGTAATGCACTCATTTATATGATTGGGTTTGCATCTTTAATTTGATTTTTCCTTTTATGTTTGTCCTCTCAGTTTCTTGGTCTATGTTCCTCCTTAACCTACTTTTCCCTACCCCTTTTTGATATTTGAATCTGTTTTACAATTTCACTTTACTTTTCCTATTGTCCATTTCAGCTCTTTTCTTTCATCATTTGTTCCTTGGTGGTTCTAGGAATTTCAGATACCTTAATTTTTTATAGTCAAGTCTCAGTTGATATTGTATCAATTCATATAAAATGTGGAAAGTTGTGTTATTTAAGTCTACTTCTTACCCATCCATGTCCTTTATGTGATAGTTGTTGTGTCTTTAAATTTACATTATTAGCTCCACAAGATGATATTCTTTTGCTCTATACAGGTCCATATATTACAATGTAGTAGTGATTGTATTTACCTATGTGGTTACCATTTCTGATACTTTTCATTACTTTCTGTGAATCATTTCCATGTACTGTCTTTTTCTTTTAGGCTAAAGAACTTCCTTTAGCATTTCTTATAGTAGAGGTCTGGTGGAGATGAATTTCTTTTATCTGAAAATATTTTTTTTTACTTCATTTTTAAAGGGCATTTTTGCTGGTTATGAAATTATGGCTTGCCTTGCCTTTTTTTTTAAGTGAAATTCTGCCTCCTTCTGCCTTTCTTCCCTCTTTCTGATGAGAATTCAGCTCTTAATTGGACCACTGTCCCTGTACACAATTTGTTTGCTGCTTTCATGATTTGCTTGTTATCTTTGGCTTCCTCTAGTTTGATTGTGATATATCTCTGCATGATCACCTTCATATTTATCTTGTTGGAGCATTTTGAATTTGCATTAAGTAAGGGAAATTTTTGTTGTTATTTCTTCAAGTTATTTTTTGTTCATTCTCTTTCCTTTTCTTCTGGGGATCCAGTTCCATGTAGGTTAGATAATTTGTTTTTATATAAATGTCCCTGAGAGGCTCTTATTTTTTCTTTTTCTCTGTGCTCTTCACATGGATAATTTTTCTATTTTGAAGTTTATTCTTTTTTTCCTTTGTTGTTTTCTTTTTATTTATTAGTTCAATCCATTGAGCTTTATTTCAGATATTCTATTTTTCAGTTACAGATTTTCCATTAGGTTCTTTTTTTATTATTTCTCTTTCTTGAGACTTCCTTTTTAATTATGAGCATGTTTTGTTGATGATTGTTAGACTAGCAACTGTAAAATCCTTAGATTTAAAAAAAAATTTTTTTTTAAGATATTATTTATTGAGAGTGTGTGTGCACACAAGCAGAGGCAGAGGGAGAAGCGGGCTCCCCACTGAGCAAGGAACCTGATGCAGGGCTTGATTCCAGGACCCCGGGATCCTGACCTGAGCAGAAGGCAGACACTTAACTGACTGAGCCACCCAAGTGCCCCTCGTCTGCCATTTTCTAGCATCTTTATCATTTTGGGTTTGGCTTCAGTTGATTTTCTTCTTTCTTGAGAATGTGTTCTGTTTTCCTAGATCTTTGTAAGTTGTGTAATTTTGTGTTGGGCATGGATATTATGAAAATTATGCTAACCCTTGGTTGTATTATTTTCTTCTACCGAGGTCCCTCTCCTCCCTTTCTCTTTTATCAGGCAGTTATCTTTATTGGACTAGAACTGCAAACTCACTTCCTTTGGGTGGCAACCTAAGTATCACTTTAGTTCTTTTGTCTTAGCTATTAAGTCTGTAACTTGCATACAGGAGTCAGTCAGACGTGGATAGACAGAATTTAGAATTCTCTAGCTCTTTCTTTTCTGGAAGTTCCCTTAATTTAGTGGGATGTGATTTCTCCTGGTTCCAGTCTTCAGGTTTTCTATATTAGAAAGACTGCCTTTTCTACTAGTGACTCACTCACATGTGCTATGCCTGGCACCAAGTTAATAGCTGGGAAAACGGAACTCAGCCCATACAGCTTTCCTCCTTTAAGCATGGCTTTTTATATGAGTTTCCTGTTGCTGTCTTAACAAATTACCACAAATTTAGTGGTTAAAAACACGAATTTAATTATCCTACAGTTTTGAAAGAGTCCCAATTGAGTCTTAGGGGAATTGGGTTGTCAGTAGGGCTAGTTCCTTCTGAAAGATCTATTGGAGAATCTGTTTGCCTTTTCCAGCTTCTGAAGTTTGCCCACATTGTTTTGGCTCATGGCCCTGTATCTTACTGCATTTTTTCCCCCATATTGCCTTCTTTGGCCTTTAGCTTTCTTGCCTCCTTCTTAAGGACTCTTGTCATTACATCTGGTCTAACCTGGATAATTCAGGATAATCTTCCCATCTAATGATCCTTCATTTAATCACAAATGAAAATTATCTTTTGCCATGTAAGGTAAATATTCTCAGTTTGGGGATTTAGGATATAAACATTTTGGGGGCCACTATTCAGACTACCATGTCTTTCCACCAGAATCTGCCTGTTTCTGTTTACTCTTCAGTGCCTTTCATTAGCTGCTGTATTTTATGTACTATAAATTCTGTACACCAGAGTTTATAGTTACTATCTCCAGGAAGGTCTTCTCCAGTATTATCTTACTTATTAGCCTTCATTGGAAGCAGTAGTGTGATAATGTATTGATACCATTTTTGCTTGCTTTTGAACTTAATAAAAATGTAATTCTGCAGCATATTTTTTAAGTGTATCTTCTTTCAGTCAGTACTGTATGTTACATTCATCCCTGTAGTTGTATATTGCAGTAGTTTGTTTTCATTGCTGTATAATATTTCAGTATATGAACATGCCACAATTTATTCATTTTATTGTTGAAGGGCATTTGGTTTTTAATGAATTTTGGCTGTTACTGATTATAACTTTGCAAGTTCTTGATGCCCTGATAGTTGTCTGATGCCTGAAAGCAGGTATTTATGTATGTATGTATATATATATTTATTTACTTATGTTTTCTAGCTATAATAACTTGGATAGAAGAGGGAATTAGAATTTAAGTCCAAAACAGATAAGTCTACCATTGCCAGCAATGGAACTCCCCTCTAATCTTACCTATAACAAGGAAAACTTAGTATAAAATTTATTATTTAAAAACTTACTGTAGATATTTTTAATAATAAGAGAACATAATGGTGGAATGCCCAATACATGAAATACTAATTAGCTATCAGATTAATTTATCATTGGTAGTTTTATCAGAGTTCTTAACCGGCAATTTGAGATCCTCCCAAGTGTCAAAAGCTAACTCCCCAAATACCAAGAACACAAACCTGGGTTTATTGCTTACCATGTTAAAGGAGAATACCACCTCTACAAAGCTTTGTTGGTATCCTAGGGGAGAAGGTAAGACCAGAATTGATTGAAAATTCAGACTTTGTTTTAAGACAGATCTTTCAATTTGGGAGCTTGATTGGGAAGGAACCTCCACAAATCTAACAGTCCATAAATGGTGGTTATGGCAAGGCAAGGAATTTGAGTTAAGGGATTCAAAGAATCTTAGGCCTCAAACTATTATTGATGCTTTTCATTGAAAACTTGGTTACTATAATAATGGACAGACTATGTGCCTGGGCAGGAGACATGGATAAGTAAAGTAATGCTAATGAAAGCGGATGACTAGCAAAGTCATGTTAACATAGACTTTCAAATGTGGTTTAGGTTCTCGGGTCCAGGCTAAGTGTGGGGGTAGACATTTTGGTTCTCTCAGGATTCAAGAACTTGTACCAGACTTTGTCACTTAAAAACATGAATGCGACTTACTTTAATTTCTATTTTCTAATCATCAATAAGAAATACAACATTATTATTTGTGAGCCAATAGTATTTACCCAGTGGTGATCAGTATTCATGATAGTGATTTTTAGGTTTAATTTTTTATATTTATAGTTCTGCTAATTTTGTGTGATTTATACCCACAGGGTATATTGTAAATTGAGGAATATAAGTATATGATTTTTTTAAAATGTGACTGAGATAATTATCTCCTGAGTTTTAGTTGTGCATCTTTTCTCAAACCACATCTCTTCAAACCTGTCCTCTATAATTAGATCTTAAAAAATAAAGTGATTCATCATTCTACAGGGCTTCAGTTCTTGATCTGAAATTCTTGCATTCAGAATTGTATAGAGTTGAATGGCTTTTTTTTTCCTTTGGATTTCAGAAAGATGATAATGCATTACTGTATTACATAATATCACCTGTGACAATATATTTACATCTCTGCATTGATAGTATGATTGGTTATATTATTATTATTTTTAAAAGATTTTATTTATTTATTCATGAGAGACACACAGAGAAAGGCAGAGAGACATAGGCAGAGGGAGAAGCAGGCTCCCTGCAGGGAGCCTGATGAGGAACTCAATCCCAGGACCCCAGGATCACCACCTGAGCTGAAGGCAGACACTCAACCATTGAGCCACTTAGGCGTCCCATGATTGGTTATATTAAAGACTTCTGTCAGGGTTTTCCTCTCCAGAGAATTTTAGTGGCTGATATATGATAAACTTTAATTTTTGTCAGAGCCTTTTGGAATTCAGAATGGACAATTAGGTATCATTGATCTGTAATCCATGATTAAATCTTAATTTTTGTTTAACATTTCAAAACTCAGAGTTTATTATGTAATTAAAAATTTTATTTCTCGAGAGATACTTTCTCTTACCTAGTTCAGTACAAATGAGTCGTTTTGGAAGTAGTGAAAATTTGCCAGTTTCGTGACTATTCTGTCATGCTATTACATGTTGACTGTTAGTGATTATAATAAATATCTTTGTAATGCTAGATGATAATAAAACAAAAGCTTACTTACACAACTCTGTTTACCATGTAGACATGGCATAATTAAAAAAATGTGGGAGAGAAACTCTTCTGACTACTTAGGTTCATGGCTAGGGCCTGTGAATTACTTAAAACAGATTAACAGGAGGGAAAAAAATTGTTTACACATGCAATGCATATACCTGTGGGAGAACTCCGTGATGAGTAACCCCAAGGGTGGCTAGAATTTGGAGCTATATACCAACTTAGGTGATGAGAGGGAGAAAAGGGCACTTACAGGAAAACAGTTTTTTTTTGGAAGATAAATGAGCCCTTAGAATAGATGGGAGATATGATAGTCTTGTGACAAAGTCAGACATTTGGGTTCTTTTAGGAAGCTCTGCTTTTAATGTATGAGTGATTGGAGGAACTCAGATGCCTTCAGCTCAAAGTAATTCTTATGCCAAGTGGAATACTTTGGAGTACCATGTTCTGATCCCCTTCAACAATAGCAGCAAAACCTAAGGTCTTTTATGAATCAGGAAAATTTAGAAATTACTGTTATGGTTTATAACATGACGTAGAAAGGTAGTAGTAAAAATGTATGTATGCTGTTAATGCTGCTATGTACGGATGGGACACGGTAAGCCACATATTAAAATGGAAAGTTCTGTTGCTTCCTGATGACTTCTCTTAAATGTACTTTATTAAACAATTCTGATATATTTTTAACTGTAAACTTTTAAAATACACAAAACTTACTCTCTCCCTTTCTTTTCCCACTTGAATTTAAGAAAAGAAAGAATAGCTTTTGAATTATGGTAGTATGCTTGTCTAAAAGAACCATTGATTAAAAGTTGCAGAAACTAGAGAACTAGTGGAATCTGTGCTCATCTTCAGACTTCTCAGTGACTTTTACTCTCTAGTTACGTCAGTCACTAATTGGATTTCACATTCATTGACAGGGGCTTTGTTGGCAATACAGGGATAAGTAAGATAGTTCCTGCTCTCAAGTTGCCCATATTCTTGTGAAGGGAGACACACATAAGCATGTTTTTGGTAAATGATATATTGGAGATGTGGAGGGCCATGAGGGAGGCAGAAGTGTGTGTCTTTGAGTAAAAGGTATGGGAAAATCTGGGGATTAGAAAGACTCCACAGAGAAGTTGCAATTTGAGGGAGGGATTAATGGGAGTTTTCCAGCTAGGACACCTGGAGAAGCTTTCCAAGAGGATAACTGAGCCAGCACATGAAAGGACACTAAGTGTTTAGGGAACTCTATCAAGTTTTTCGTCTAGAGCAGAAGTCCAAAAGCTTTCTTAAGAGAACAAAATAGTAAATGTATTAGGCTTTATTATTTTTAGCTCTTGGGCTTTAAAGAAAAAATTTGACTGGCTAGTTTGTGGACTCTTGTTTTAAGAGCCTGGGATTATTGGTGTAGGACTCAAAGTGGGAAAAGAAAGGCAAGGGCCAGATAGATGTAAATGGTTTTACAACAGGTAGCACAAATCTGGAGGCTTAGATTTGTTTCACTACTTGTTCAGTACCTAGTCAGTTTGTCTGTCTGTCTGTCTTATTTACTTATTCATGAGAGACACAAAGAGAGAGGCAGAGACACAGGCAGAGGGAGAAGCAGGCTCCCTGCAGGGAGCCTGATGTGGGACTCGCTCCCAGGATCTTGGGATCTTGAACTGAGCCAAAGGCAGACGCTCAATCACTGAGCCACCCAGGTGCACCTTTAGTCAGTTTCTATATTGCTGGAAATCAAGAGTCCTAAAGTTAAATCAAGCACAATGACTTCCAGGGATTGATTGAAATTGCATTGGCTTTGTATCTGAAAACAAACAAACAACAAACTCTCATTGTAAAGAGACTACTATCTTTCTCCATAAAATTCTATAATTTTTCCATGAAGTTCTTGTGCATATTATAAAGTATATTTTACAGCTTTATTGCTATTATAAATGTCCTTTTAATTTTTTTTAAAGATCTCTGCTGATATATAGAACTGCAGTTGGCTTTTATATGTTAAATTTATCAAGCAGTTTCACTAACTTTTACTAATTTGTCTAATTTGACTACGTTACTTTGGATTTTCTATGTAGACTATCCTGCCTTTATAATTAATGGTAATTTTGTTTCTTCCAATTCTTTTGATCTTTTCGCCTGTTATTGTGCCAGGACAGGATTGATTGAAAGAGGTGACAGAGTACATTTGTTGTTTCACTTCTTTTGTATGCAGATGTTTATTCTGCATCCACTGAGATAGTTTTATATTTTTTTCTCTTTAAACCAGTCTTGTATTTTTGAGATAACTTCAAATTGGTAGTAAGTTTTTATCATTGTTAGGTATTTCTAGATTGGGATCACTAACATGTAATATCTTTACTTTTTTTTTTTTTAAGATTCTTATTTGAGAGAGTGAGAAAGGGAGAGAGCAAGCTCAAGTAGGGGCGACGGGGGGTGGGGGGGTGGGGAGGGTTGGGAGGCAGAGGGAGAGAATCACAACAGAATCCTGCTGAGCCCTAAGATCCTGACCTGAGCTGAAACTGAGAGTGGAGAGTCTAGAAGCTCAACTGACTGAGCCACCCAGATGCCCCAGTATCTTTACTTTTTTTTTTTTTTTTTAAGATTTTATTTATTCATGAGAGACACACACAGAGGCAGAGACACAGGAAGGGGGAGAAACAAGCTCCATGCAGGGAGCCCGATGTGGGACTCAATCCCAGGACTCCAGGATCACGCCCTGGACTGAAGGCATATGCTAAACCGCTGAGCCACCCGAGCTGCCCTATCTTTACATTTTTGTTCAAAATTGGAATTGGTCTATATTTTTGCTTTCTTGGGTTTTCTTTATATGATGCCTTGAAGGTGGTTCTGCATTCTGAGGAGCTGGTCAGCGGAAGAAGCAGTGGGCAACAGCCCTTTCCTTTAAGAGAATCCTGTGATCATACACATCCCTTCATACATACCTCACTGGCGGAAATGTAGTAATATGAATATTCGTAGCTGCAAAGGAGGCTGAGAAAGGTCTTTATTCTGTCTGATCATAAGAGAATAGAAAACAGTAAGAGAAGGTACATGTTGCAAAATAGACTGTACTCATGATACAAATTAACTCATGTTATTGGCTAAGGGAATTATAATTATGTTTGTTTGACCTGAAAGTCTTATTGTTTCACTTAAATTTTTGTCTAGATAATGGGAATATAATTACAGCCTTCTTAGGAAAGAACAAAGCTCTCAGCTTGGCTGCTTGTAGTAGTAGCAGGAGTGCTGTAGTCTAGATTTTAAGAAAATTAAAAATGAGTACCTGCATCTTCTTCCTTAGAAAGGCTCATTCCCAGTCTTGCATATACACAGCTCTCAGCTATTTTTAGTACTTGCCAGTTCTGCTCTAATTAAAGGGTTGCCAGCATTCCAGCTTCATTTTGTTCATTTTTATAAGATTTTATTTATTTATTAGAGTGCATATGTGCAGGAGAGGAGGGGTAGAGGGAGAAGCAGACTCCCCACTGAGCAGGCAGCCTAATTCAGGTCTTGACCCCAGGATCATGACCTGAGCCAAAGGCAGACACTGAACTGACTGAGACACCCAGGCGCCCCTGTTTTGTTCCTATTTAATACCAACTTATGGCAACCTATGACCATGCTGAGCCTTCTCACTTGAATGGTTCAGCCTATCTCCAGATACCAGTTACTATTGTTGAAATCTGGTTATAGTGTTGTATAGGTGTTGTTGTTGTTGTTTTTAAAGACTTACTTTTAGAGAGAATGAGTACAGAAGTAAGGGGCAGAGGGAGCAGGAGAGAAAATCCTAAGCAGACTCCATCCTGGGTATGGAGCTGGAATTGGGGCTCAATCCCAGGATCCTGAGATTAGGACCTGAGCCAAAACCAAGAGTTGGACACTTTACCGTCTCTGCCAGCAAGCTCAAATGTTGCATAGGTTTTGAGTAGTCTCATCCATAACTCACTTTTATTTATAAGTCCTCTTATTTTGAATGTGCAAGGTTTTCTTATAGCATGTGTTATCAAGAATTTTATTTTATTTTATTTTATTTTATTTTATTTTATTTTATTATTTTTTTAAAGATTTTATTTATTTATTCATAGGCACAGAGAGAGGGGCAGAGACACAGACAGAGGGAGAAGCAGGCTCTATGCAGGGAGCCTGATGTGGGACTCGATCCTGGGTCTCCAGGATCACACTTCAGGCTGCAGGCGGCGCCAAACCGCTGCGCCACCGGGGCTGCCCTATCAAGAATTTTATATATCATGCTTTATCCATCGAACACTTATCATGCGCCAGATAACTTTTTGGAGGTGTTAGATACATTGTCTCTGTTACTTCTTCTAAACATCTCAAGTGCCAGGTAGTATTTTACGTGTATGATCTTATTTAATTCCTCAAACCAACCCTATGAAACTGAGACTAAGTTACTAATTAACTTATTTAATGAGTCTTTTTTTTAATTTTTTTTAATTTTTTTTTTTTTATTTAATGAGTCTTAACTGGAGTTCTAACCCAAGTTTGATGGTCTCTACAGCCTGATTTTTTGATCACTATGCAATATTATGCATAGGTTTTGGAAGTAAAACTTATGCTATAATTTTGAACATGATGGATATAACGAGCTTTAGCAACCTCCTGTACTATATTATTATAACTGGGAAAAACCCTTTTAAGTGTCCATGTTAAGGAAGTGACTCAGTATAAATTGAATTTAACAAAGTATTAAATTCTTTGATGAAAAAATGTGTAATAGGTTATTGACGGCTGTAAGAGATTGATTTATTTAGCAGCATACCTTTCCTAAATAACTTTATATGTATTTACTTTGTGGTAGGGATCAAAACATGAATTGGGTTCTATCTCTACCATTTAGACTCATATTCTAGTGGAGGTGATAAGTAGCATATTTGTAATATACATGGATATTCATTTGGGACATGTATCAGAAAACCTGACTCTCTTTGGGTTTGGGAATGTCAGATAATACTTCAAGAAAGAAGAGGTGAGTGATGTGTTAAGGGACAAAAAGGAATTTGCCAGATTGAGAAGTCAGTTGAAGGAAAGATAGCATATGCTTTTTCAGCAGAGGAAGCAAACATGTTTAAAATCACAGAAATGAAAAAAAAATCACAGAAATGTGTAAGACCATATTTTATTCATTAATGTCCATATTATTTGTCCTGATTGAAGTGAGGGCTGTGAGATCGGGGAGATTGAGTAAGGGTTCATAAAATGAAACCCCTCTAAGTCACAGGAGATTGTAGTGACTCTTGGGAAGAATTTCAGACAGAACAATGTCATGTTACAGTTTTTGAAAGCTCATTAGCAGTGATATGGAAGGTAATTGAAAGGGGGGAAATAGTGGAGGAGGTTAGAATTTGGGAGAGGATTTAGAAAACTATTGCAAGAGGCCAGATAGACAAAATTGAGGTCCTAAATTACCTAGAGAAAGGCATTAAGAATGGAAAGGGGATTGATTCAGAGGCTTTTAGGTTGTAAAATGAGTTTTATGAATGAATGTGGTTTATTGGTGGGAAGGAAATAAAAACAAAAATAGGACTACTTTTGTCATGCTTAACTGGTGAGATTGTTACCGCTTTCTAAAATCTTCAGTACCATTAGAACATTGTTAGACTCCTCTTCAATCTAAGATTTGTGGAGTTTCAGGTATTTGTAGTATATACAACAGGTGGAGGTAACCAGAAGGCATTTGGAGATTTGTTCCTAGAGCTTTGGAATGCCTTCAACCTCCCCATCCCCTCTTTTGGTCCTCAGATTGGATGAATAACAGATTTTATGTTCCCATTGTGTATCATTAGCTATGTGGGATTAGTATCAGAGAAGAATAAGATTAAGAAACTTGATATTTTTCTATTAGTTTGGCTTGATTTTATTTCTTAATGATATCCTTGTATAAAAACATAATTATCTTCAAAAGTTATTACTGGACTATGGGATGTTGGTGGTGCTACAATCAAATTGTTACTCTATCCAAAGATTACATATTTTAACAATGATTTTGATGATTTCATCATTTAGAACCCGCTTAGTTGCCCAAAATGATTAGCTTTAGCTTTGGTCTTGTCTAAAGAAGTTTTTAGAAGTTTAAATATTAACTTAACTAATACTCTCTTTTGTTAATCTCAACCTCCCTTTGTCTGGGAAACAGCTGCCTTTTTACTGTTGCTGCTTATTGTTGCATGCTTGGAGGATGCTAGGTCTAACCTTTCCTGAAAAAAGCCAAACCGAGGTAAATAGAAAATAGCTGTGGCCTCAAGGAGGGAGGGAGGGGCAGTGTTCTGATCTTAAATTTACTGTCACTCTCCTGTGTTTAAAACACATTTTCCTTTTTCTTTTTTTTAATGTTTTATTTATTTGAGGGAGAGTGCTAGCATGAGTTGGGGGAGGGGCAGAACTGAATGGAGAGGGAGGATCTTGAGCAGAATCCACGCTGAGCTAGGAGCCCACAAGGCTAAATCCCTTGACCCTGACTGAGATCATGACCTGAGCCTCAACCAAGAGCCCCACACTTAACTGATGAGCCACCCAGGAGCCCCTGAAACATGTTTTCCTTTAAAATCATGATATGGGAGGGTGCCTGGTTGGCTTAGTTGGGTTAGCCTCTGACTCTTGATTTTGGCTCAGGTCAAGAGGTGGGCTCTGAGCTCAGCATGGAGTCTGCTCAAGATTTTCTCCCTCTCCCTCCACTTTGCCTGTGCGCCCCCCCCCCCCCCACTTGTGGGTAAACATGCTCTCTCTCTAAATAAATAAAATCTTAAAGTCATGATATGTTTATGTCTGCCACTCCAGTCCCTGCCTAGTCTGATTTTTACATAGGGTTGCTGCTTGTCACTGTTGGAGGAAATACTTTTTCCTCTTACAACTTAGGTCAGGGGAATGGTCTACAAATTATCTGACAGTAGATTAATAGGAGAAAAGACCAAATTTGTTCAGATGTACATGCTGGAGTTACTTCATAAGGAGTAACTCCCTCAGTCACCAGAGATAAAGGTTTATATATAAACTTATTAACACAACAGGAGTTTTAAGACTTCATTGGGAAAGTATGGAATGTTCTATTGAACTTAAGAAAACTAGGTGGCAGGGTTAGGGCTTTGTTGGGAAGGTAGGGAAGGTTCTGTTGGGCTCTTTGATGCTGTCCCCAACATAGCTTTTGATGCTGATTGGCAGTTGAATTCATGCTTCCTGTGCTGAGGGTATTTTCCCTATCAGTAAACTCGCTTGGAGGGGAGTCATTAGCAGCTGTATTTTCTGATGTTCTGCTTAGTTTAGATGTTTATTTCTGTGGCTGCTGATTGTTTAGATGTTTTCAGGGTAAAGTAATTTTGATACCACTTTGGTGGGCTATTAATACCTTCATTACTCTGGGGACTATAACATAGTAACAGAAGGAAGAATAGGAGGAAAGGAAACATTTATGCATAGAAAGCAGCAGCTTTCTTAGAAACCCCAAGGTTAGAAATCTGCTTGTCTCACTGGCTATAACTGTGTCACATTGCCAACCTTGTTACTCTTGTTTTCCAATCCACTTTTACATAAGTATGCTCGTGAAAATGGAAGTATAACCCTCAGTGCCCTTCCCTTCACTTTGGAAGTAGTCTGGGGAAACTGAGAGAAGCTAAGGAACAGATGGAAAGAATAAAGGTTATAGTGTCTCAACTCCACAGGACTGCAGAATGCTCCCCTCTCACATCTAGCCCTGGAGCTCTGATTAGGGAGCAGGGCACTTAGGAGTTTAAGAGCTGTGTTGGGGATTAGTGAAAACACTACTATGGACTCTGGTATTGGTAAACTGCTAGCTTAATGAGCCACATCTGTGACAATAACTTTACTGTAGACACAGTATAAGAACCTTCAGTATAAATTGATAGCAATCTTATCAAGTTATAGTTTCTTAATTTGGGGTTGTGATGGGTACTGTAATACAATCTAGATCAGAGGTTGGCAAACTTCTTTTGGAAAAGGCTAGTTAGTACATATTTTAGGCTTTGTAAGTTTGGTAGTCTCTCTGTTGCTGGAAGCAGCCATAGACAAGTAAATGGGTGGGTGTAGCTATGTTCCAGTAAAATTTACAAAAACAGGTGCCTGGCTGGATTTCACTCATGTGCCATAGTTTGCTGACTCCTGGTATGTATACTCTAACCTCTAAGGATTTGTACTGAAGCAGGAATATATTTTTTAAATAGTACGTTCCCATAAAGTGACTCCCCTAAGTCCTCATAGTATAGGTTGAAGAATGACTACATTGTAATTAAATTAATTTCCATATCAGTGCTTTGCTCAGGTCATCCTTTTGCATAGACCCATGTTTCTCAGTGGGGATGCTATTGGCATTTGTGGTGGCCTTGTACATTGGGAGGGAATTTGTTTATTTAAGAGCATATAGCTATTCATACCTCCAGGTTATGGTTTCCAGAGATGTTTCCCTGGCTGAGATGTCTTGTTTTTCCTTCTCCTTTTAGCTATCCTTGAGAACAGTACCCAAGTACTACCTCTTTTCCTAGTCCTTATTATAGTTCATTAACTCTTAAATGGTTGTAGCTTGGAATATATTGTATACACTTAATTTCATAATCTTTTGTCATTAAATTGTAAATTCATTGAGGTAGGAATTTTTGTCTGCTCACTACTGTCTTCTCAGTGTTGATAATTCTGCTATGACTCATAATAGATGCTCAATAAATGTTTGAATTACATTGTTTACTGTTATGGAAAATTGAGATTTAATTCCTTGCCGATATATGTAAGCTTTTGGTTAATAAGAACTGTTCCTCATACTAATTCTGTGTCATCTTTGGAGCTGAGTTTGATAACTTAGCTTAAATACTGGGTGATTCAATTTACTAAACCTTTGGGTGTCTCTGTGTAGAAGGCACTGTGCTAGGTAATAACGGGATACGCACATGATTAGCACTCCTGCCTTTGTGGCATTTTTGTCTGATGAGATGGGGTTTAGTTAGTACACAAATAACAAAGGTACAGTAGTTGAGAGTGAACTCTGGAGGCAGGCCTAGATTCGGTTCCTATGTCCGCTACTTAGTACCTGTCTTTTTGAGCAAGTTGTTTAATCTTTCTTATCCTTGTTTCTTTATTCTATAAAGGAAGCCCTCCACCACCTCATAGGGTTGTTAGAACCTTCAAAAAGAAATGATGTGGGCAGCCCGGGTGGCTCAGCGGTTTAGCGCCACCTTCAGCCCAGGTCCTGATCCTGGAGACACAGGATCGAGTCCCATGTCGGGCTTCCTGCATGGAGCCTGCTTTTCCCTCTGTGTCTCTGCCTGCCTCTCTCTCTCTCTCTCTCTCTCTCTCATAAATAAATAGAAAAAGAAAAGAAAAGAAATGATGTTATTAGCATTTTGCATTAAATTAAGTTCTTACTATTAATAATGTAAGATAGAGACATTGTGTGGAGGACAGATTTAGAGGCTGGAAAGGTTACTTTTGGTTTGAGGTAGGAGGAGCAGCAGAGCTTCATGGGGGAAGATGCCATTTAAAGTGGATCTTAAATAATTGGTGGAATTTATAAGGTGGCAGGGATAGGGTAAAATTTTCTAGAGTGGGAATGATAGGCTATGAACAAAGTAAGGATGTTGAGAGAATGCCAGGTGTTTCTTGGAAGCAGAAATTCCACTCAGTAAACTCATATTTCCACCACACCCCACACCACCTTCTCTGGGTAATTAAATTGGTGAAAGATGTTAATCTGCTATTCAACTGGGCTCCCTTCCCTGCCATTTCCCTCATATAAGAAGATAGTTGTCTTTCAAATCTAGACTTTCTGGGTTGAACACTTCATGACTCTGAATTAACTACTCCCGTATTCTTAACAACACTGTTCTTCTCCCCATTTGCCATCACCTGCACAGACTAGGTTGCATACTTCTTGAAAGCAGAGGAAGTATGTTTTAATCACTTTGGCTTGTTTAATCCTTGAGAGTTTACTACTCAACTTATTTCAGGGAGTGGGGGATGGGGTGGTAAAGGAATGATCCTGATTAAAACCAGTTCCAAATAAATTTTTTAGAAATTGTAAAAATATAAACTTTTGAAATAGATGTTGTTTGAGACCTTTGTGAATCCCCACATCTGCGAATACTCTTGTAGCATATAATTTTCTCATTTGGAAATTTGGAGGGGAGTAATGAGGATTTAATGAAATTAAGTCTTTATATTTATTACATTTTAAGATGTACTTAAGAAACATTTTTCAGTGTTTCCAGAAAGGTACTTGAAATTCAGAGGAAGTGCACAATATAATTCTAAAGCACAGTTTGGTGTTTTTTAGAAAACAACAACAAAAAAGAACCCAGTTCCAGGCCAAAAAGTCACTCAGCTGTTTACACTTTTGTTTATACTTTAAACATCACTAATTCTTTTTCTCTATAACCTGTGACTGATAGCAGTTGTGGGATAAGTACTCTAGTCCCTCACACCCAGGGCAAGATGATTTAGGAATGTTCCATACTGTCTAGAGATCCCCAGCAGAATTGAGTCCTAGCTGTATAACCAGCCATTACTGCATCCTTTATTGGTGTTACTCCCTTCCCTGCCTCACTTCTCCATTCCCTTACTGGTATTTCCTAGGCCACCTTCCTGAATAAACTACTTATACTTAAAACCTTCTGTCTCAAGTTGTGCTTCTGGGGAAATACAGCCTAAGACTGTATGGCAAGAAGCATTTTATTAAGAGTCTAAAATTTTCAGGATTTAGAATATAGGTTTGTAGAAATATCTTTACAAGGATTACTGTGAAAGCTTTATTATTATTTTTAAACAGGTAAGGTTTATTAAAACAGATTTGCTTATGTATTGGTAAAACATGTAATAGATACTCAAACATTGGTCCTTTTTAGAAAAGGGGAGAGTAGCTAGCTATTTCCTATTTGGAGGCCAGAGGTCCAAATGAGTCTGGATAAGCTATCTTTCTGATTTGTACTACAAAAGGGTTCACTTTTGTGTAGTTACTTTTTATTTTTTAAAGAAAATCTCAAGTAGACTCCCCACTAACCAGGGAGCCCAACGTGGCTGGGTCTCATGATCCTGAGATCATGACCTGAGCTGATATCAAGAGTTGGATGCTTAGCCAACTGAGCCACTCAGGTGCCCAGGAATCACTGATGCTAAACCTTCAAATGTTAATGGCTAGGTGTCATTTTAGCCTGTGTGTGTGTGTGTATGTTTTTTTTAATATCAAAATTTCTTCTAGGTTTATATTGTGCATTTCTTTTGAATTCTAACTACCTTCCTGGCAGCCCCTGAACATAAAGGAACAAAGAACCAGAGAAAAAAATACAGATGCAAGCAAGTGAGAATGGGATAGTATAATCCAAGCATTTTCTTTTCCCTGAATAATAGGTTTTTATTTTACATATGCCCATGTAATTCTGCTGACAATTTTTTTTTTATTTTTTTATTTCAGAGCAGGTTTGATTAAAAAGAAACCAAAGAATTTCTCCAACTTGATTGGATTATGTGCCATCTGCTGACTCATCACTGTTATTTTGGTGTTCTAAAAATATATTGTAAATATATTGTAATACAGGATAGTTTTAATGACTTAAAACACCTTGGATACTGTATATTAATAACAACATTGCATTAGAGAATGCTTTTCCTAAAAGTCTCTTTTTCCTTTTATTTACAGAATGCTGCCTTTTTATATGGTCTTGGTTTGGTCTACTTCCATTACAATGCATTTCACTGGTAAGTTGACATAAAACTAATAACTCCTGTTATTTCTAGTAAATGGCTTGTTTTGTTTGATATTGTGTGTGTATGTATAATAAATACAAGATATTTTATTTTTTTATTTTTAAAAGATTTTCATTCATTCATTCATTCATTCATTCATTCGAGACACAGAGCAAGAGAGAGACAGAGACACAGGCAGAGGGAGAAGCAGGCTCCATGCAGGGAGCCTCACATGGGACTCGATCCCGGGTCTTCAGGATCATGCCCTAGGCTGAAGGTGGCGTTAAACCACCGAGCCACCCGGGCTGCCCAATACAAGATATTTTAATGTCACTAAGCCTCGTTACTAGAAACTGGAAAATACAAGATTGGTTGCTCCACCTCCCCAACACACATAGGTCAATATATATGCATGTGTGCATTAGTATTTTCCAGTTTCTAGTAATTAGGTACCAGATTACAAGCTCTTGATTCTCTCATTTATAAAATAGGAATAATGGTACTTCAGAGTCAGAGATTAAATATGATAGGAATATATAAGATTTTATAAACTGTAAAGTGTAGGGCCCTGTTGTTAAGGCCTTCGTCCCGTTATTGTTTTTCTTGTTTACAAGACAAGGTAATAGTGTTCTTCAATGGAAATAACATAATAGAATTTGAGTTGGAAGATAGATAACCTGGTCTCTGCACTGTCACTTAATTTGATCTTGAGTTAAATAGACTCCCTAGGTCTGTTTCCCCGTGTGTGTGTGTGTGTGTGTGTGTGATTTTTTTTTTTCTTTTTAAGTGCATTGTAGTCACTTGTCTTTTCTACTTTGCAGAGTTTTGATGATCAGATGAGATAATGCATATTTTGTAAACCAAAAAGCCCTATCCAGACATTTTTTATTTGAAACATCTCTGGTTTGGTCAGAGTCCCTTCTGTTCTCCATAATTTTAACCTGAGTGAATGCTGTGAGAGTCCAAAGGAAGGTTTTGGCCAAAGGTTATAATCCTGTCATGTACCTGTTGGGTGCCCTGGGTATTTATCACAGAGCTTTTAAATATGCATTGGCAATGATTCAGTATGGTTTCCCTAAAGATGAAACTGTAGACTTGGATGACTTTTTCTATATGTCTTTTCTTATGTCTTTGCTCTTGGTTCTGTTGGGTTTTGATCATCTGTGGCAGCACTGCATTGTTAGAGAATACCTGTGTGTATATATAGAGTATTATAATCATTCAGATCACTTATGCAAACTGTACAAAACTTTAATTGATCTTTATAAAGAAGCTTTGTAATTTTTTTCTCTTAAATTATCCGTTACTGTGGAGCACCATATTTAAAACCAAGGATAGAGTAGGACTGTTTTAAAATAGTCTTAGTTTCTTGAAGATCCTATTCATAGAAAACACAATTCTAAACTTCTAGAACCAGAAGTAGTTTTAGAGATAACTTAGTTTATTTCCTTAATTTTGTAGATGACGAAAGCCAGGTGTGTAACTGAATATTATGTAACTATTTAGTGGCAGAAGCGAGATTATGCTCAGATTCCCCAATCTAATGTTTTTTCTATTCACTGTTAATAGGTTTGAAGATTGACAGATATTTTTTTAATCCATTTTCGCAGTTGTTCTCCTGGGCACGTTGTTTTACATTCTTTATGGCTAGCCAGAAATAATTTAGATGAAACGTGAGACAAGGAACTTTACAGTTTAGGAATGGACACGTGTACCACACACCAGCATTTTTTCACCTACCTGTGATAACTTATGAGCTCCCTGTAGATTGTAGATACAGATGTAAAATCAGTAATGAAGTGAAACCATCATCAGTTCAAAATTGGATTACTTTAAGAAGTACATGACCATGTCTACTTAGGGGACTTGCAGCTGTGGAACATTGTATCAAGGACTCCTTATCTATATATGATTTTTGTATCCTTCAGTTGACCTAAGAAATGAAACTGAATGATGCAAGGACAATGCAATGTCTGCATTAACAAATGCCCTCTAGTCTGCGATCATGTCCTGGTCACCACCATTTCTCACATCTTAAGTTTCATCTCTAGCTGCTTCCTAAAACGACATATTTCACACCCTGTCTGAATCCATCCTAGCTGTGTGTTTTCTCTCTTGCTGGTCAGATGTTTTTTTTCACAAATTCTTGTGCCCGAACCTTTAACTTATCTTATTTCTTGAACAGATACAGAATTAGAAAGCATGGAGTAGTTGCTTGGTGAGTTTCAGAGTGCAGCCTTAAGTGTTAGAAACTTCTTAGATTAAAACTGTGTTTTATTTGGTTTTATTTTAAGTAACTGTTAATTGCTGAGATCAGGCATTTTTCTTTTCTCTGAAATTATTTACATGAAATTTTAGGATATGTTGACAAAATGTTTCTAGAGAAGAATGTATTATGCCCTTTTTTGTATTGTCAACTCTAAGGATCTGCCTAGGATGTCTCAGGATGCTTTATCTTTAGTATATTTGTAATTTAAGTAAAATTTGGTACTTGGTAATGGTGCCTGTTGGCATTTGCTAGATTAAGTATTTGATGATAATGTGTGTGACCAACGTATGTTGGGGTTGGTGATGGTGACTTAATATTACTGAGAACAATTTTACTAAGTACAGTTTTATCTGCTAACTTGTTTGCCTTGTTTCTTGCCATATTCTGCCCATTGTTTCTTTTGGAGTTGATTTTATTGGTTAATTTCTAGATCAGTTGTTTGGTCAGTTTTTCCAGTTTTCAGTTGCATTCTCTTAGAGGAGCCCAGGTCAGAAAGTAGTAGAGCAACTGTAACATCCTCATTGGACTTAGCAATTTTGCTGTTGATCCTACTCTGTAATGTGGGACCAGAGTTAAAAAGATATCCAAAAGGAGAATGACATAGAAGTACAAGGTAAAATACGTACATCAGAATGCTAGAACCAGTCTTTTATAAAGCCAATTTTTTACAGGTGCATGAATGCATGCCCATGCCTTCACTTGTTCTTGCTCATGAAGGTGGCACATTGCTAGGGTTGCCTTGAACTGAGTTTTTTCTTGCCTTATAGTGAGAAACCTGTATCCTTGTTTGAGAGGAATTGAAATGCAATACAGTAATAAATTACTACAGCTTACAGCCATACTTCTAAATATATCCATCTCAAAATGCTTATCAGTCTTCTCTTTCTAACCTGCAACCTTTTGTATTCCCATTGATCAGTATCAGAAGGGTCCTATGGTGGCAAATCTAAGAGATAACCTAATTCTGTGCTAGAGTCATAGGATTTTGGAAATTAAGCTCCCAAATCTAATTGATAGGCCTGTAAGGAAATAGAGTGATTATTGTTGACATTAAAAAGGGTTAGGGGAAGGAGGTGGAGGTGAGATTAGAAACATAGAAGTATTAACACATTACAAGTGACTTTTTTTTAAGGATTCAAGCACTGTACCAATCACAAGTGTACTTTAAAAGTGTAGGAATCTCAGTTCTCCATTGTGGTGACCACTTTGGGTGCAAATAAACCTCATGTCCTTGTGCTGCCACCATTGATCCTGAGGCTTGTCTAACATGGAGTCTGGCAAAAACTTAATATTTAATAAATATTTTTGAGCTATCATAATACAAAATAATGCTCTTAGATGAAAAGTTTTAGTTCCATTAAAATGAAACAGTTCATGTTAACATGTGTTGTTTATTATGTACGCTTCTGTTTTGACAAAACCAGCATTTGACTAAGGCAGTTTTGGTAAAGTTATGCTTACCAGTGACACATAGATTGCCAGAGAGAATTTGGAAGAGTTGGGCTAATTAAGCTTCAGGGAAATTATGAATAAAAACATACATCTTTGCAAGAAGGGAAGGAAAAAATATCTTTCACTGTCTGGGATGATGAAATGAAGACTGACTAGAAAGAGCAAAAAAAGCAATGAAGTAACACACTAGCAAATGGTAATATGAAGAACCCTTGTGTGTTATTTCTAAATTACCCTCACATTTAAGGTCCTCTCTGGTTCAGCCTCAAAAGATCCTTCTAGCCTACTGTTCCCCTAAATACATTTTTTTTTCTGTCAGTCACACTGTATTAACATTTCCTTGAAAACGTATTGAGCATTTTTAAAAAAGATTTTATTTATTCATGAGAGACAGAGAGAGAGAGAGGCAGACAGAGACAGAGAAAGAGGGAGAGGCAGGCTCCTCATGGAGCAAGGAGCCTGACGTGGGGCTTGACCTGGGATCATGCATGATCTGAGCCGAAGGCAAATGCTTTACCAACAGAGCCACCCAGGCACCCCATATTGAGCATTTTTTTACCTATGTAATTTTGTGCCATTTACTGTGTTTGGTCTGCCTTCACCTACGATCTCCACCTGTTAAAATTCCTGCCATACCTGTTTCTTTGATTACTTCATCAAATCTTTCATTTGTCACATTTAAAAGGAACCTCTATATTTCCTAACATGTATGTATGGAATTATCTGTGTCTTGTGTGTCTACATGCTATTACTGATTTAGAGTTAGAATATTCTCTCTTTTATTAGTATCAAATGTTGTGGTATTAGACCATTTATCCCTTCAGATATCCCTGAGGGAAATCTCTGGACTCAGCTATATTAGCCTTAAAAAAGTTAAAAATTTTATTATGTCTCTTTCCAAATGTACTGAAACTGCTACGGACGTTTAGTTAGTATCATTATTTTTACTACAGGTTGGTAAAGTCCTGAGGAAGCTCTTCTTTTTAATGACTTTCTAGAAACAAATTATGCTGTGCATAATTATTATTGGCATTTTTTTCTCAAAATCCAAAAATGTAGTGTTTTTATCACCAAAATTATTAAAATTATTGCTAGAGAATATGCTTTAATATTTGAAAATTATAAACCTTTCCAGGCATTGTATCATGAAAATATTTTATAGTTTTGGGTAGCTATTTCTTATGTTCTAAAATTCTGTGTCATCAGAATCCTGAGGTAAGCAGAATTTATATGTGTTGATGTTTTTAGTCTAGTTTGTGGTGCCGAGGTCATGCTCTGGCTACATGCAATTTGGTGAGATAAGCACGTGGTAAAATGACCAAAATTAGAATGTAGTCTGAATGGTACCTATTTTCCACACACACACACACACACACACACACACACAGGCACACACTTTTTTCCCTTTTTCCCCCTAATGTGGGGAAAAACTGAGGAAGCACACTGGAAAGATGGGTAAAAAGTTTAGAAATGGAAATGAAAATGAACCTAGATATATTTTGTTAGACGAGAGGAGCTCAGTATGTAGACTGTGGAACATTGCTGTCCTGCCCCTACGAGAAGCCCAGTCAACCAACTATAAAAGTGATGGCATTAGTAAACATCTATTAAAGTTAACCATTTTCTATGTTATTTAGACAATTAAATATAAAAGAGGAGTGTGGACCTCAAGGAATAGGCCATTTGGAAAAACTGGAGATAGTGTACACCACTACACAGAGAATAAAATGATTTGATTATAAAGTGGACCTAACAGCTGGTTAACACTAAGTAAAAAATAGTTGGTGTTGAGTTTGGGTGGTCAGTCTTTCAGGTAATAGTGGGTTTAGGGTAAAGTAGAAGAATGAAAATATTTCAGATCAGGAGACTTCTGAGGAGAAGCAGTGAAGTCAGGAGGGCCAGTATTTGCATAAAGAAATTCCTGAAATAGCCAGGTCACAGCTGAGGACGAACAGTGTTGGGTCATAACTGGGAATAGATTTTAATAGGTACTGGGTACTGTTTACAGATCTTAAATGCTACATAGAGATTAACTTAGAGTATCGTGGTCAGTAGGCTATTACAGGAACCACATGTTTGAGGAGACATAGGTATGCCAGAGCAGAGCAAAGGTAGTTCTTAAAAGAGCCTATCTATTTCAGTAATCTAGTCATGAGATATTGAAGATTCGATCTGCAAGGTAATGAATTTGAGGAATACTTTGAAACAACGATGAGAAGAACTTGATGATTTGATATATATTGGCCTCACCATCTCATGGGCACTTAAAAAAAAAATTTATTTATTTATTTGAGAGAGAGAGAGGGAGCAAGCTGTGGAAGGGGGCCAAGGGGCAGAGGGAGAGAGTGTCTTAAGCCAACCCTAACCTGGGCACATAGCCCAGTACAGGGCTTGATCTCACAACCCTGAGATCACGAATTGAGCCAAATTCAAGAGTCAGACGTTTAACCAACTGTGTCACCCAGGTGCCCCTCATGGGCACTTTCAGTAGTCCTTAAGGAATAAATATAGGGTAGCCCAGACTAGTATGTTGGAACATGTGTTTTTGCATATAGGTTGAATTTTTTTTTTTAATTCTCAGTGTGTTAACATATATAGAAAACTTGTTAAAATAAACCTGTTTCTTTTTTTATTTTTTAAAGATTTTATTTGTTTATTCATGAGAGATACACAGAGAGAGGCGGAGACATAGGTAGAGAGAGAAGTAGGCTCCCTATGGGAGCCCAATTCAGGACTCCATCCCAGACCCTAGGATCACACTCTGAGCCAAAGGCAGACTCTCAACCGCTGAGCCACCCAGGCGTTCCTAAACCTATGTTTCTTTGCACTTGTGTGACATTGTGAACTACTTGGATAAGATGTCTGCACCAAACGTACCTATGGAGTAAAACACATCTACAAATTTAGGATTTAGAGGGAGGGCCGGAAATAGAAACTAAGAGTAGGAAATAATTTCTCCCAAGGGTTTGCTACTGACACTCTGTGTTCTCCTCACTGCTTCTTTCACATGCCTTTCCCTAGACAGTTTTTCTTTCTTAGTTTCTTTTTTCTCTTTTCTTTGCTGTCTTCTACTTCCTTTCTTTTTTGTTCATATTTTTGACTCAGGCCTGCCTGGATTTTTTATTGGCATGTGTGGACATCGCTTAGTTCTGACCATTCCACAAGAGAGTTTTCTGACCCATCTCATAAGTTAAGGTTCATTAGGATTTTATGAAGCATTATCCTCAATTTTTATTATTACAGAATATAACATGCTTAAAAATGTATAAACAGAAGTATACAGCTTAACATATTATTTGTAAGATAAACATCCATAACTATCATTTGGATCAAGAAATAAAAAATTGCTCTTAGCCGAAAAGCTTCCCCAAACCTCTGCATACCCTTTCTCAATTGTATCATGTTTTAATTGGCCTCATTTACACCTGCAGTTGTTCTCTTCCTAACCTTTTATATGCTAACCCCCAGCCCCCAACAATTGCCTCTTTTATTAGTAGAAGGTGGTAGCACTAATCATGACCAGGAGAATAACAGAGGCTGCCCTGTACCTCCTCCTATTAGAAAGCTTTGAGAAAAGTACAAAGAGAGCCTCTTAACACGCAGATGAGTAACTTGAAGTCTGAGAAAAACAGAAAGCTGCCTTTGTATGAAAATGGTAATTTACACCAATTCTTTTCTGTCAGGTCTTTGACTCCCCTCTTCTACCTGTACACATCAGAAAATAAAACACATACACACCCACCCACTTAAAAAGGTATCTAAAACATAGATCCCAGCCTTCTCTTCTGTAAGTAAGTAGTTTTACCTGGTATAAAAGTATCTGATGCCGGGCCTGTTGTCCTCACCCCTCATGATAAACATTACCCTTTAGAACCCTTAATTTTATAATAAACCTGTACATAGCCCCACATAGTTTTTTTTGGGAAATAGATAATGCATAAATCAAAATAAAGTTACTTAAAAGACATAGAGGGTATTGTGCTCTGTTTTGTGTTAACAATATTTTCAACTTTTCATATAAAAGGTTGACTTTTCTTTTGGAATTGTATAAGATTCTAAATAGCCACCTTCAAGATAAGTAGAGGCAGAGAATAGCTGATAAAAGCTTCGCAAAGAATATATTAGCTGGTACTTGGAATAAGTCTTAACTAAATACTGTGGAGAGATTTAAAATGATGCTCAACATATTGCTCTAGCTGGTGTTACAATTTTCAAAATTCAAAGTAGACATTTTTCCTTATGATTTTATTTTTTAGTAGGTAGTATATTTACATGATCAAATTAAGGTGTATAAAATACATATTCAGTGAAAATACATATTCAGTGAAAAGTGTTCCTTATGCTTGTATTTGCTCTACTGGTAATCAAGACCATTTATAAAAGATAAATTGTGAATTTGGGCCAAAAATAGACTGATAAACGAATGGAAAGTGATAGATGATAGAGAACCCAGAAACAGACCCACATGAATATGGACCCTTGATTTAGGACAAAGTGGCACTGCAGAGCTGTGGTAAGGATGGTCTTTACTACAAATGATGCAGGGGATATTGGATATCTATCTATATGGAAAAAATGAAATCTGACCTCAGACCATATAAAAAATAAGGTACATATGGATTATAAATCTAAATATGAAAGACAGTTTTAAAATGAAGACTTATTCCTACAGAATAGACTAGAAGCAGGATTAATCTCTCTTCTCTAAAAAACGAAACTATCTGTCCCACCCTTCTTTCCCCTAGGAAGTTCCAGAAACAGTAAAATCAGTTATTTAAACTGAGAATTTTATTAAGCCATAAAGTATTATTTGAATAATTGATTATACATTCATCTGATCTTCCTTCTCCTGTTTTAAATTAGATGATATACATTCAATTATATAAAAGACCCTGGTACACTTCCAAGTCTTTTTTTTTTTAATACATTCATGTAAAACACATTTTCTTTAAAACCGTATTACATAAAGCAGAAGTTAAACTGTGCTACCAAGCAAAAATTCATGCAAGTGTTAAAAAGTTAAGATATCTTATGTCTATATTCTTTCAGGGCAATTAAAGCATTTCAGGAGGTGCTTTATGTTGATCCCAGCTTTTGTCGAGCCAAGGAAATTCATTTACGACTTGGGCTTATGTTCAAAGTGAATACAGACTATGAGTCTAGTTTAAAGGTAGGTTATTGAGTTTTTTCCAAGATACAATGTTTCATTTTGTGCATTTTTTTGGGGGATGGATTGTTGTTAAATATTAGAGCATTGAGAAATGTTGGAATTTATATTGGCACTTCAAAAGAAAATTTGAAAATTTAGGTGAAAGAACTGCTTTATCAGCTATGAACTGGAAGATACACAAAGTTGGGTTTCAGGGTACAAAGTAGTTATGATCCTAAGACATAGGTAACTGATGGTACCATTACACTTTTTTTTTTTTTTTAAGTTTTAATTGAAGTCTGTCATCAGGAAAAGAATGTTTCAATCTCAGTTTGGACATCTAAATCAGTCCACTATAAATGATTGGCCACTATATAGGTCAGGTCCAGCTGCTTAATGGTGCTGTATCTGTGATCCCAACCTGGCCTATTTCTTTGCATGGGTCTCACTAGAATTCCGTCAACCTCTACCAGCAGGACACATCCCATATCTAAATTATTAAAAAAGTATTCTCTGCAAATCATTTGAATTGCTCATTCGTGAATATAAACATTGTTAGGAAAAGATAATATATTGTTGTTTTAAATATTTTACTTTCAGTGGAAATTTGATATTTCTCAATTTTTTAATTGAGTTTCTTGTGCTGTCTATGCCATCACTTTAGGTCTTACTGGGCTTTTCATAGAAATAGTGCATTCCTATACAGCAAAAGCATTGCTTTTTGAAGGACTAGAAGTTCTAGGAAAAAGTTTAAATTGTTGTGAATTTAAGACTATAATGGTTGCCATGTTGTAAGTCTCCACTGCAGATTATCTTAATCCTGAAATGGGGGTGGGAGGGAGATAAAGAATGATAAAGACTTTACAGTAGGTTGAATTTGAATTCACTAAGAAGGCCCTACTGAAGGTTTTTTTAAAGGTATATTTAATTGTTCTAGAGTTTTAAAGTAGACAATTATGCAACTACTGTTTCTATCTTTCATGAGTTTATAAAAAACAGTGTTGATATGAAAGAGTGATATATAACCAAAAACACTAAAACCAAGTAGATTGTGAAGTATTTCGATTACACAGTTGTCAAAGGTAAGTGCAGTTTGAGGAATTGGCGCGAAGGTAAAATTAGGTAATGTGGAGAGTGAAGGATGCCTGGAAATTACCAGATTTCCTCAAATGTAGAGCAGCATTTCTCAAACAGTTGACCCTTGAACAATGTGGGGGTTATGTGCCCCCCCCCCCCCCCGCAACCCCCGCCCCCGAGTTGAAAACCTGCGTGTGACTCCTCAGCAGTGTAACTACTAATAACCCACTGAAAGCCTCATCTATAACCTGGAGTTGCTTAACACATATATTATATGTATCGTATGCTGTATTCTTAAAATGAAGTAAGTTGGAGAAAAGAAAATGTTAAGAAAATCATAAGGAAGAGAAAATACATTTATGCAAAAAAAAAAAACAACCCATAAATAAGTGGGCCCATGGAGTTTCAAACCTGTGTTATTCAAGAGTGAACTGTATATACTATGGGATGTGAGTGGATTTGAAATGGAAAATAATTTCAGATATGCCACCTTGAGTATTTTAACCTCCTCTTGGCCATTCACAGTATATATTAGCTAAGAAAGATTCTTATTATGTCTAATATAAAGTGAACTTATTTGATCCCTTTATAATGTTGTCATAATATGACTGTTCTATGTGGCAGATATGTTTTTGATAGCAGTTTGGTAAATGTTGCTCTGGAAATATATTTGAGTGGAAAAAATAATCAGATAATGTCCCATATTATAGAATTTGGCTCTCTGAACATCAGTACAGTGGTGTCTTACATAATTCTGTGGATGCCAAGCTCTGCTTCCATGAAGATAGCAATACTTAAAATCCTTTTTAATCAGGGGCAACAGTATTGGACAGTGTTCCATGATGAATTGGAAGTATTGTTGCTTACTCAGGTTCAATAGAGACTTCCTGTGTATAGCTTTTGTTTGTTAGGCATAAAAAGGGTAACAAACCTTCAGGTCATAGCAATTGTAGCAAAAATGTTAAGTACAGTCTTGTTAAAATACTTGATGATCATCCTGATGTTTATTTCATTTCTGTGAACATAGATAAGAATTTTAGGAGTCCTTGCTATTTCTCTTCCCCATAATGAGAAAGTTGCCTTTGATTTTTGTTTCATTTTGACATTGGTTTCTTTTAAGGCTTCTCTCTCTAATATTCCCTGTTTTCAAAAGGAGAATTTTAGACATCATCATTTTTAGTCAAGGAGGAGGTATTTCAGGTAGTACTCTAAGTGCTTAGCATTTAGTGCAAATGAAGATAGGAATCAGAAGGAATGATATGTCCCTCTCTCCTTAGGTGGCATAGGAATCAGAAGGAATGATATGTCCCTCTCTCCTTAGGTGGCCTTCAGTTTTCCTAAAGTAGATTGGCTACTGAAACTTTTTAGAAGCATATTTATTGGTATAGATGCTTTGGCCTGCATGCTCAGAAACTCCCAATTGAAGCTGATTAAAGTAACAATTAAAAATTAAAAAGTAACAATTAAAAATTGCTTGTATAATGTGAAATACAGCCTTCAAGATTGGTTGAGTCAGCCTATCCAAGGTTTCATCAAGGATTCCTTTTCTTCTCTGTTCTGTGTTGGCTTATTCTTAAGGCTGGTTGCTGGGTACAATCAAAGTGAAATGTAGAAAACCCTAAAAACCTTACCAAAAAACTATTAGAAGTAATAAATGAATTCAGTAAAGTCACAGGATACAAAGTGAGATGATTCAGTTTTCGTGTCTCATATAGAAAGATAGTAGTGCTATAGGTGCTTAGTATAGTGCTGGTGTATGATCAGTGCTTAGTAAATATCTGATCATCATGTCATAAAGGAGAAAGATCCTGACTTGCTGTTGATCCCTTCAAGAATACTTTTGGCATCTCATTGGCCAGAAATGGGCCATATGGCCATTCTCAATTGATTCCTTATTAAGATATGGTTGCTCTTAGGCCAGTTTTTGAGCAGGGCTCATTTCCCTAGATACACTGTTCCTATCTGATGGAGGAGTGAGGGATAGGTAAAAAGTATTTTGATGTCCATTAGAGATCAGGTCTTCAACTCATTTTGTTTCCCTCCCTTGAAGAGGAATATAATGTATACAGGTTTTCAATGATAAAATGCAGTATACTTTCATAATAGATTTATTTTCACCTACACCTGAAATGGATTCCAGGACCTTCTGTTTTATTTATATCCCTGGTAAATAACTTTTTTACATTTTGGTAAAATGAATCTCCGAAACTGATTCATTCTGTTTTGGTACTATGTAAACACCTCTCAGAGCAAGCAAATTTGGGTTTAAAATTAGATCCTGCCATATGACTAATTGTGTGACCTTGGGCAAAATGCCTAACTCTTCTTTTTGTTTTGTTTTTTTAAAAGATTTTATTTATTCATTCATGAGAGAGACACAGAGAGGCAAAGACATAAGCAGCGGGAGAATCAGGCTTGCTGTGGGGAGCCTGATGTGGGACTTGATCCCAGGACCCCCTGGATCATGCCCTGAGCTAAAGGCAGACGCTCAACCACTGAGCCACCCAGGTGCCCTGATTCCTAACTCTTCTGATCCTCCTTGTGTCTGTAGTTACTGGAGTAACTGTCCCCACTCTACAAGATTATTATAAACAATAAATTTATATACATGTACACATACATACATGCACACACACATATATGTATATGAAAATATCTGGCAAGTTTTTTCAGCCTCCGTTTTTAGTTCTTAGTTTGTTGAATATATCTGAAGGTTCTCCGTTTGGGACCAGAATAGATATTATTTATGAAATCCATTTTCCCATCCTAGAATTTAATATTTTTATTTTTGCTACAGTGCCCATCATCAGAAATGTGAAGTTAATGCCCAGCTTATTTTTCCATTAGATTGGCCAATAAAGATTTATGCGTTTAGTGAATGGTGGAGGTACCACTTCTTAATTTATTAACTAGTTTAATAGTATTTGAACCAGAGTCCATTCCAGGATGACATTACTACATGGTATTTGTTGTTTTTTCTTCTCTGCTTCAGATAATATCCGCCCCCCAAGTAGGTTTGGTTGCCTCTTTAACACCATATAATTAATTCAGAGTTTTATTTCATTACTTTTTAATGGTGTTAATGATATTTGCTTACATTTGTTATATATTTGAGGTGCAGTGTATGATCATTACTTCAATAAAAGTACTCTAATTTTGACAAATAATTTTATATCATGCCTCTAATTTTTTTATAACAAATTTATTTTTTATTGGTGTTCAATTTGCCAACCTACAGAATAACACCCAGTGCTCATCCCGTCAAGTGCCCCCCTCAGTGCCCATCACCCGTTCACCCCCACCCCCCGCCCTCCTCCCCTTCCACCACCCCTAGTTCATTTCCCAGAGTTAGGAGTCTTTATGTTCTGTCTCCCTTTCTGATATTTCCCACACATTTCTTCTCCCTTCCCTTCTATTCCCTTTCACTATTATTTATATTCCCCAAATGAATGAGAACATATGATGTTTGTCCTTCTCCGATTGACTTACTTCACTCAGCATAATACCCTCCAGTTCCATCCACGTTGAAGCAAATGGTGGATTTGTCATTTCTAAGACATGCCTCTAATTTTTACATCCTGGCAGACTCTTAATTATTTCCCTCATGTGAAGGAAGGAAATGCAAAATAAGATGTAATAACACCCATATTCTTCAGTCAGTCAATGCCAGTGAATCTATTTAATTTAATGAAGATGATGTAGAAATTCTCCCTACTATTTATATATTTAAGTTTGCCTGGAATATGACAACATTGGAACTTTTTTGAATTTTAAAGGTAAAGAGTATGGCTTTTTTTTTTTTTTTTAAAGATTTATTTATTTATTCATTCAGAGAGAGAGAGGCAGGCAGAGACGCAGGCAGAGGGAGAAGCAGGCCCCATGCAGGGAGCCCAATGTGGGACTCTATCCCGGGTCTCCAGAATCACGCCCCAGGCTGCGCCACTGGGGCTGCCCAAGAGTATGGCTTTTTAATTGGACCTGTGGATAATTGGCTGGATACCAGTATAAGTTCCCTTATTATTTGGTATTTAAAGATGATAAGTGCTGATTTGAAGGGGTTAATAAGAAAGAGGAAGATGAGAATTGCAGGGACAATGTGAAGGAAATAGATTGAATTCAAATGAGACTTGGATGTTAGTTTGGCGTTGTACCAAGTGCTTAGTGTTTCTTGAATAGATAAATGAAATGGAAGAGGCTATAAAATGATAAATGCGTATCATAGGGTAGGCTGGAAAAATTGGGAAGGGGCGGAGAGGCTGGTTTTATTTATCACCTTTTAACAGAATTTTTTTTCTAGACAAACTGGCAGTGCATTTGTTTTCTCCAAACATTCCCATTCACCAGTTCATTCAGCTTGTCTCCCCTCTACTGTTATACACAGCATGAAACTACTGAGTGAAATACCATTTCCACTTGCTTTTTACCTTACTCTATTCCAGGAACTACTTCATTTCCAGGTGTCTGATTTGATCTTAGACCCTTCGTGGACTCTGGACTTTTATTGTCATATTTTTTATGCCAAGATATTAAGGCAGAAGGAATAAGTAAAGGCACGAGGATATAGATTCCCTTTGAGAAACCACTTTTGGAATCTGCGAAAATCCCTCTTGTCTTTTATTATTTTATTTCTTAGTGTAGAATATATAAATCATTGCATTTAAGATACTGTGAACTCTATTATAAATATACTTAGAAAAAAAAATATACTTAGAATTTGAATGCTAGCTATTTAATTAATTTTAACTGTGCCTTAGGTTTCTAAAATATCTTTAATATTTCTTTGTTGAAGTTTTAACAGCATATTCTTATTAGTTCAGTTGTCTGAAGATCATGAAAGTTGCTGTTATTTCTCCATGCCTGCCCCTGCCCTATTTAATACTTCATAGTGCTCAATAGCTTAACTCTCCAGCTGGCATTTTGAAAATTTGAATTCTTTAAAATTTGTTTTATTTAGATATAATTGACATATGACATTGTCTAAGTTTAAAGTATACAACATGTTGATTTGATACATTTATATATTGCAGTGTGATTTATCACTGTAGGGTTAGGTGGCACCTCTGTCTCATCACATAATTATCATTTCTTTTTTGTGGTGGGAACAATAAGACCTAGTCTCTCAGCAGCTTTGAAGTTTATAATACAGTATTGTTGACTCTAATCTCTGTGCTGTGCATTAGCTCTCTGGGACTTAGTTATCAACTAGTTCCAAGTTTGTGCCTTTAAACAGCATCTCCCTAATTCTCGCAGCAGCGTGGAACTCTGCTTCACCTGAATGTAATATCACTGTTGCTTTTGGCAAAGGATAGTTGTTACTGTTTACTTTGTTTTCTGTCTGTCCATTTTGTCCTGCTGCTTCCTTTTTCCTCTACTTTTCAACTTGTATTTTACCTTTTAATCTTTCCTAGATATTATTCTTTGATATGAGGTGATCTCCTAATTGGTATATCTTGCCACTTCATAATGCTCTCTCCACTTCACTCTGCCTGCTCAGTTTTGTTTTTCCATTTGATACTTATTTCTGCCCTTTGTTCTATTACATACATACTTTTAAGCTTGAAGTAGTTTAAACAACAGAAGTACCTCAGTTTCTCCAAAATGCATGTTTGAAAAGGATATGACTGCTCATAGATATGCAGTCACCATTCTTTGATACAAAGGAGTTAGGGTGAGTTCAGTTTTCTCTCCTTCAAATATATTTTAACTACAAGAAATCATTTCTAATCAAAATGTAATTTTTTTATGTTTACCCATAACAATTTAAATTCATGCTGTGGGGATCCCTGGGTGGTGCAGCGGTTTGGCGCCTGCCTTTGGCCCAGGGCGCAATCCTGGAGACTCGGGATCGAATCCCACGTCGGGCTCCCGGTGCATGGAGCCTGCTTCTCCCTCTGCCTATGTCTCTGCCTCTCTCTCTCTCTCTCTGACTATCATAAATAAATAAAAATAAAAATAAATAAATTCATGCTGTGAATACTTGGTCTTCAAATGCAACTTAATGAAACATTCAGTGTATCTAATACCACATTTGAAAAAGAAGGGTTAAAAAAATAAAAAAAAAGAAAAAGAAGGGTTGTGTTCCAAAACAGCATTTTATTCCCTTTATAAAATATATATGATATTCATCTTGAATTTGTTATTAGTGTAAATATCTGTCTTAATTTTGATGTGAAAACAAATCGTACACTACTAGATTTAAAGAACTTGGGAAAGAAGTCATCCTCTATTCTGACCATTTGTGTACACAGATTAGACACATACTAGTACTGGTGTTTTAAAGTTTCTAGTTAATTGCATACCTGTACTTTCATAAAGTATGATAGAAATGAGTTGGGAGACTAGGTAGGACTCTTATAGGAAAAAAGATGAGCAAGATCCATGGGATATTTGGGTTTTCAGTGGATAGATGGATGAGAAGTAATATATTCTATAGATTTTTTAAAAAAATAAATGTTTTTAAAGATTTTTATTTATTTGAGAGAACACAAGTTGGCAGGGGGCGGGGGCGAAGGAAAGGGAGAAGCAGACTCTGCTGGATAGGGAGCCCGACTTGAGGCTCAATCTCAGCACCCTGGGATAATGACCTGAGCTCAAGGCATGCACTTAACTGACTGAGCCACCCAGGCCACTCCAGTTCTATAGATCTTAAGGAGTTAATTTATTAACTGATTTATTGTGGGAATAGATTATTTATTTATTTATTTATTGGCCTAATTCATTTTTTTGTTAACTAAAGTAGGCAATAAAGAAAGTAGAAGGTTTTGGGATTGGGAGGTGGAAAGATCTGAGTAGTGATGAGTCCTTTGGGAGTATATTGAGTTGGAGGTACCTGAAGAGTATCAAATGTTGGATATAGACAGAAGTGTGGAGCCATAAAGAGGCATTGTGAGACAAAGATTTTGAACATCTTTAGTATACAGTGTCTTTTGTTTTACTTTTTTTGTTAAGGATATTTTTGGGAGACACCAGGTTGGAAACTGTTAGTTACTTGTGTGGAGTGGAGTTTCTCCTTAAATGTTGTAATAACCTTGTATTACAGAGAATCAGAAAAACTTGAGTTTGAGGGCTTTGAAAGAACCTCAATCAGATCAGCTTACCCAGCAGTGTGACTCCTAAGCCCTATCAGAACCTTCCACTTTCAGTTCTGTATCTCATTTTCAAAGAGCAAATCCTTGAAGTACCATCATATCCCAGGACATTTCCCTAGACTCATTCATTTATCATCGACTATTAGGTTTAGGAATGAAGTTGTTGGTTTTAATTAATACTTCTAGAATTGTGGCTATCTTTAACAATGAAAAAGAAAAAAAAAATCACTTGACTTGCAAGAGTACATGACATTCCTTCCCATTTTTCACTTAAAATGGTCCATTGAAACTCTTTCATAAGGGCTGGGTGAAAATAACAAGTTGTTTCCTCAGACTGAATGAAGTACCTCTTTTCTTTTTTCTCATCTACATCTTTTGGATTCTGTTATGGAATTCTCTTTTAAGCTTCTAATAGAACATTAATTTAAGTGAGCCATGTATTCACTTGTAGATGCTTAGCCATAGCAGAATTCCTGGTGTTGCCAACATTGCATTCTTAAAAGGCTGTGTCTATGCTAATTGAATAGAGACAATAGTATCGACTACACACATCTTGTCTACATTGTCTGAAGTAAAGTTTGGGGGCAAGTACACAGTTTAAAAACTTAAAAATAGTGGCGTTTAACCCTGATTGTGCATTGGGATAACTTGTAGAAGCTTTTTTTCTGGTTTACAGGGTGTCAGCCCCAACCTTCCAAGTCAGAATATCTAAGGTTGGATCTAGAATCCAAACATTGCTCCAGATTTTAAAAACTTAAGCACACATAATTTGTTAATTACCCCCCCCCCCCCCCAAAAAAAAGAGTTGTATCATTCCTTGTATTGAGGATTGGGAATATAGTTGAAGGGTTCTCCAATTGAAAAGATTTGTGATACAGACTATACAGGTAGAAGTAAAACAATTTAAAGAGAAATAAAGTTTTGAAACCCGAGTTTTACATGTTAATTACATGAATATAGATTCTCCCCCTCCAGACAGAAATCAAGTTCCTTGGTCTATATAAAGGAAAATGCTATCAAGTTATTTTGAAATATGGAACAAGTCAAAAGCTTTTAAAACAAAAAGTGACTTTAGTAATAAAGATGTCAACAGAAATTGTTATGAATAGATCCTTTTTGTTAAATTGGACCAGAAGTGCTCTATAAAAAGAAAATCACCATAACATTAAAAAAACATGTTAGGTAAATCTTGCTTGGAAATTAATTTTCTGTAGAATGCTTTCTGCCTTGAGGTTTGTATGTAGTCTTTGAACTGCAGAAGCCTCTACCATGTAGTAACTATTTCACATTGCAATAGTCAGTTCCCATACTACAGTATTTTCATGTGAGGTGCAGATGTTTCCTAGCTGCTTCTGTTGGTTGCAGGGATGGGTGCTGGATATTATACCATGGTATTTTCAGATCTTGGGGCTGATTATTGTAATTGATAGTCACTTCTGCTGACTTATATGTTAATAGAAACATCTATTTTGCATCTGGTTTAGATACGCGAAATAAAACTCTGAGGTCATTCGACCCCACCCCAGTCCCTCATCGCTCTTCAGTTTACTGGAAATTGTACCGTTGTTTTTCTTTATATGAGGTAGTTTTGTTTTTTTTTTATATGAGGTAGTTTTATATAGTTTCTTATATTTATCAATTATTCTGTAAGTTCCTTTATTCTCACATGCGTGTTTTTGACTACGTACTCTGTTGCCAAGTAATTTTTCTGTATTGTTACTGTTTGGAAATGTTCAGTATTTCACGATGACTTTTTTTTTTTTAAGATTTTATTTATTTATTCATGAGAGACAGAGAAAGAGAGAGAGAGAGAGAGAGGCAGAAACACAGGCAGAGGGAGAAGCAGGCTCCATGCAGGGAGCCTGACATGTACTCGATCCTGGGTCTCCAGGATCATGCCCCGGGCTGAAAGTGGCACTAAACCGCTGAGCCCCCCGGGCTGCCCGATGTTGTGGTTTTGAAATGATACATCACTGCCTTCATTGGTGCTTTTAAGATTGACTAATACTTACATAAAACTGTTCAGAATTGCTTCTGCCAGGTTTCATTGCAGAACCTTGCATATTGATAGATGAAATACAGTCTAGACAATTCAAATTATACATCTCTCTGTTCTCTGTGAGATATCATGGTAATAGTAAAACTAAAATACCGCCATCTTGAAGACTTCCTCTTTGCAGGTCAGTTTGTATCCTTTGATGATTCAGTTAGAAAAGGTCTGTCTTCTCTCCGTATGCGGACAGAATAGGCTAGACTCAAATGTAGTATAATCTGAATGTGTGGCTACTGCTTCTATTTTTGTCCAGGGGAAGGCAATTGGTTATAATGCATGCTTTGCTTTCATGGTGCTCACTTTTTATTTTCTTTATTGAGGTACAGTTGACATACAATGTGTTATATTAGATCCAGGTATACAAGTACTCTTTAAAATAGTCTGGTTTCTTTTGCTGTGGTAGCAGATTCCAGGAATGTTTGAGTGTATATACGATCCGCTTAGTTCAACGGAGAATAAAAACAGTTCTTTTTTGTTTTGTTTTGTTTTAATAAAAGCAGTTCTTAAAGTGTTCAGATGTTGGATGTTTTTTTCACTTAGCTGTGACAAACTTTCACTTTTGTTTTGTTGACCATTGTATTTCTAGTGCCTGCCTTGTCTTAAGGGCATTATAGATACTTGACAAATATTTGTTGAGTGGATTTAATATTTAAGGGTCATACTTTGTTAGTAGTTTGCCCATTCAGAATATTACAGCCCTTAAAATTTAAAGAGTACTGCAGATGTAGGCTAGCCTAATTATGCTTGCACATAACAGACATTTGTGAAGGAATATCATAGCTACTGTTTTCATACCAAACGATGCTTTCTAATCTATCTTAAAGTAAAACACTGGGTAGCTGACGTTAGTTTATTTTTGTTAATTGAGGGTTCTAGTCGACCAAGTGCAGTTTTGTTCATTCCACGTTGAAATATAGTCCTGAGGGCTTGCTAATGATTATTTTTCTTGATAAAGAAAGCTTTTTGAGTTTCTATCTAGAAGTTGTCATTATGCATATCAATTTTCAGTTTGTTCAGTAGTTATAAAAAAATACAACCATTTAGATACTTGGGTTGTGGATAAGAATGAGCTTATTGTGGTCAGTTTTTTAAACTGGATTTATACTTTGGCTGTTGATTACTTTTAGTGCTAAAATCTTGTAGGGACTCAGAAAATTTGAATATACATACATATATGGAAATATTTTTTTAGAAGAGTTCAAAGAGTTTTTTTTTTTTATCCTAAGAATTTTATACCAACTCTAGTACTTGTTTGTCTTTCTTAGGTTTAATGTTGATAAAGTAGATGTCAAATGTTACCTAGTATTCTGTTTTTTTTTTTTTTCTTTAATTTGTTAAAAGATTTTTATTTATTTATTCATGTGAGACGCAGAGACATAGGCAGAGGGAGAAGCAGGCTCCATGCAGGGAGCCTGATGCGGAACTTGATCCTGGGACTCCAGGATCACTCCCTGGGCTAAAGGCAGGCACTAAACCGCTGAGCCACCCAGGCATCCCTATTATCTAGTGTTCTTCTTCTTCTTCTTTTTTTTTTTTTTATCTAGTGTTCTTGATCGTGATTTATGTTCTTAGAAATTAGTGTTATTCATTGAATTTTAACATGTATTTTTGGACAGGCTGATATGTTATTTAAAGTGGATATTGTAAACTATTAGTGGTTTAATATTCCCTACACATATAATAAATAGTACATGCATTCCTAAAAAGATAATGATATTTCAAAGATGAAGTTGAGTACAGGCTATTTGATGCATTCTTGGTAGTATTTCAAATAGTTCTAAAGGCACCAAATACAATGATTATTGAAGAATCAGTAAGGGTAGATAGTTTTACCCTTTATTATCATAGTATTTTGTTTCTAAAGTTCATGTCTTATTTTGAGATAAGCAGTGGTATTCTGACATTAATACCATTGAACTTTTACTTTCAGCTTTTTAAATAATAAACTATTTAAACTCCTCTATAACTGGTACTATTTACTTGAAGACTTTCTGAAGCTTTTTTCATATAAACAAAATTATACATAAGATAACTTCATAAAGTTAATTCTCCATTCTCAGCTGTCTCAAGAAAGTAACCCAGCAACCCGTCTGTCATCAGCAGTAAATGTACAAAGTAATTCTCATTGGATGTCTAATATGTTTTATTTGTATAGCGTAGTTTTCATGAATTATGTCAGACTTAATGTACCTGAAAATTAGGACACATTTATATGACTGAATTTAGTACACTGATTTTTCTCATTCTCTTCTTGCAGCATTTTCAGTTAGCTTTGGTTGACTGCAATCCATGCACTTTGTCCAATGCTGAAAGTAAGTATTTTTAAGTAATGGTTTTCTACATGTATTCAGATCACCTCATGGCAAATAATAATAGTAGTGATGATGATGATAGTAATAAAATCCTATGTAATTTTTCTTCTAGAATTGTTGAATCTAACTGTATTGGTTGCCATGGCTACTTGTACAGATGGAACATGTAAGACCAGTTATTGTGAACAGCCTATGTCTAAAATAGATACGTGAACTGGGTTGTTGAATTAAAATTGTCCACACTAATGAACAAAATTGATTATTTGTGCATTATATTGTAGATGACTTGAGAGATTAAAAACAGAGTTTGCCAGTCTTTTAGGAAAAATGAGTATACAAAGATTCTTATGTGATACCTCACTGATTCCTGGTCTGTGGTATTAAAATTATTGATAATTATGAATGCATCCTATGATTTTTTTTTTGTTCTGGTTTTACACATCATATATATAAAGTTTGAAGTGACATTTTTCAATTAATTAAAAAGAATGTGTGTGAGAAACATTTCTGATATAGTGGTTTACTTCAGTTATATTCTGCTTCTGTGTATGTTTCATTCCCAAAGCAGATTGGTTTGATTATGATAGGTTTATCAATAAGTGTATGTTGGCATATTTATTGGAAAGTAGCCAAGAAAAGTTATAAGGATATTTATTGAGTTCAAGCTGGATTTCTTTAAAACTTTCTTTCTTGAAAAATAATATATAAAAAGTTGAATCATTCTTAAAATTTTAGATCAGAGGATTCTAGGTTTTAGGAAGTGTTTTGCTTTAAGTGACTCGTGTTCTAACCTTAGAGAATGGCATTAAGTGAAAAGCAGTGGCAGTGTTAAGAATGGCTAAGAAAATGATGGAATACATGAAAAGGCTGTAGAAATGAAGATGTAACTTGATAGTATGTGAATTATGACCTGGTGTGGATTAAATCATCATCTAAACCAGACCAATTATCTCATATTTTTTACGAGAGGCAATTTCCTGAGAAAACAAAATATTTCTGTTTTCATTTTTTCTTTTTTAAAGATTTTATTTATTTATTTGAGAGGGGGAGAGAGAGAAAGATGGAGAAGGAGCACGAGCAAGGGGAAGGGCAGAGGATGAAGCAGACTCTCTGCTGAGCAGGGAGCCAGATGGAGCTCCATCCCAGGCTCCTGGGATCATGACCTGAGCTGAAGGCAGAGGCTTAACCAACTGAGCTACCCAGGTGCCCGTCTATTTTCTTTAAATGAAACTGATCAGTATATTTGCAGAATAAATGATGGGAAGGTAAGAAGTGCAGCAATATTTTAGTTTATTTTTTCTTTTTAATATTTTATTTATTTATTCATGAGAGAGAGAGAGAGAGAGAGGCAGAGACACAGGCAGAAGGAGAAGCAGGCTCCATGCTGGGAGCCTGACCTGGGACTCCATCCCGGGTCTCCAGAATCACGCCCTGGGCTGAAGGTGGCGCTAAACCGCTGAGCCACATGGGCTGCCCAATATTTTAGTTTCTAAGATGAGGTTAGATTAGAAAAAATTTAACTTACTGATATATTTATTGAATGTTAATTTATACTTTTTCCTTAATTATGCAAGAATAGGAAAACTGCTCCTTTTCATTAATTGATTTCATCTAGTACCTTAAAACTAACTCTCATAATGATATGTCAGTTTGAATGATAACTTCTGAGGGATGTTTCATAAATTTCAAACTGAATATTTTGGTAAATCTTCATTTTATTCTACTCCGTTGAAGTTAAATCTCAATTGTAGGTCATTGCTCTTGCTTGAGAGGAAAACACCTACATCTGTAGAATGAGCACCACTGGGCAGAAAACTTCCTGTTGAATGTGAAGAAGATGATTTGAACCATAATGAATACATCTTCAAGTTTACTATGTCTCTGTCTCTGTTCGTTGTTGAGAAAGGAAATAGGAGGGAGAGTGACCCATGTCCTGTTTTGCCTAGGACTGAAGAGTTTGCCTGGGCTCAGGACTTTCTGTGCTACAAAGCTGGTTACTGTGATGGAAGGGAACATGCTTTATTTAGAGAGATTAGGCCATTATAGTTCAGTTGATTTGGGTAGTTTATTTTAGGCTGTCTGCATGATTACATGATAACCACAGTAATGGCTGATGTCTCACAGAGCACTAACAAATGTAGACTGCCTACTTTGAGCCAGACATTATTACTATTTAAGTATCAGGCTTTTATTATCTTTGCAAAGCTTATTTCTCTCTGAATTTTTAACATCATTACCTATTTGTGTATGCCCCAGACCTTAACTATTCTTTGAAATCTTACATGTTACTTTGTGATACTACAAAGATCAGAAGATTATAGAAAGTAAAGTAAGCTTTATAAAAATGTCTGTATGAGATAATTCTCTTATGGCACAGTTCATTTATGCAATTAAAAAGTAAATAGATACACTTAGGGTTCTAGAACTTTTTAAAGACGGGTTAAAGTTTTGGTGTTTTAAAAAGTAGAATTGTGGTTATGTGAGATTTCATTATATGATGGCCCCTTGGGATAAAATTGTTTCCTCTAGATTTAATTAATTCTCTTAATTTTAAAAATAATGTTTAGTTTCTGAATAAAGTTTAATTTCAGAACCTTTTATAGTAATATTTGTTAAAAATTTCCACTTCTAAAAAAAAATTCCACTTCTGATTGAGATTAGGCAAGGGGAGCTTTTTCTTAGATGATGACTTCTAAGAATTTCAATATGTGGTGGTTTTCACACTGTAAAAGACGGCACTGGATTTAGTAATTCATTGGATAGGAAAGCCCTAGATGGAGAGCCTAGGGACCGAGCTTGGAGGAAGTTTGGGGTGGTAGTAGGATGCTAACTAGTTGCTATTCTTTTCTTCCTTATCACCTTTATTAGAAAAGTAAAAAGATTGGGGGAAATAAGTGTAGATTTTCCATCTCTTTCTCATTCTCTTAACCTTAATCCAGTCTCCCTCCAGTGATGTAAGGTGAGATTTGGACTGCAATCTCAAGGGAGAGCTATGTTAGAGGAATCTCAAGGGAGGAGAGTGGAAAATGAGAAAAGCCTTCAACAGATGTAGGTAGAGGGGATATTTATGTATGTAGAACTTTTATTTTTATGTGTTTTCCATGAAAAGCTGATTTTCATCTTCTAAAGATATTTTTGTTTTGCCTCTGATTAGTTAACGTGTGATATTTAATGATTATTTATGGAGAGAGTACTTTACTTTCGATCTAAGAATGTTGGATTTTAAAGTTTATTATGTATTTTGTTTGTTTTGTTCTTTATGATTATTGAGCTTAGTTCTTCCCAGGTGCTGGTCTAGGGTATAGGTATCAAAGATCTCTTGCAGAACTGATTAAAAACGCAACTTTCCAGGCCATGCCCCAGGCTCACTGAATCAGAATCTCAGGAATGTGTATTTTTAACAGACCTCCTAGGTGAATCTTAAAGTTAGGGCAATCAGTGATACAGTTTGTTGTGTATCCCCTAGTGAATACTTGACAATAGCTGTGTGGACCTTGTTTTTAAAAATCTACATAAACATTTTTCATATAACTTTGAAAGACTCCCAGACTCCTTGAAATCCAGCTATGAAATCCAGGTAGATAGAACATTAAAAAAAGAAAGTTATCATTGAAGAATGAAAATTATAGTATTGAAGTAGCTAGGATCCAATTCTGATTTCTGGTTCATTGTTGCTTTTGAGTCATTCATACTTTGGTGATGCGCAATATCAGGGGAGCTACAAATAGAAGCTGATATATATTCTTACTTGATTTTCAAGACATATTTTTGTTAATCTTGGGAATATTTACTATTCTAGCCTTCTAAGTAGTTTTTGACCTTTTTTCCTTTAATAATTCTGAAGAACCAATAGAGAAATGCAACGACTAGTTTCCTCTATGTTTTATTACTAGCATCATCCTGCTTTATGACTTCTTTATAAATGTTATGAAATATGGTATAAGGAATTATAGGCTTTCTTTGGCTTTAATGTTTTTTTATCAAATGGTGGCTTTACTATATTTTATTGACTTGGAACTTGGTTTTTAAATACCATGTTTGAAATGCATAGATTATAAGCGTTTTCTCTATTTGCTTCATCTTGCAATTTTGAACTTTCTAAGGAATATAACTTACTATAGATTTTAATGTTAATAATTACACTGACAAAATTTGATAATGACCAACAATGAATACATGTGGCACATGTGGCATCTTAGGTTCATGTTCTTTAGTGTTTGTTGTATATTCTGTTTTATTAAAAATAAAAGTTGTGTCTCGTTATCACTTAAATCTCTGTAGTGTAGACTGTGCTTATGTTTGACATTTTATATTCTTAATTTACCCCAAACATTACTATATTGGTATTGATTTTTATTTCCCATCATCTTTGCAGTTCAATTTCACATTGCCCACTTATATGAAACCCAGGTAAGTGTTTTAATTTACCTTACTTAAGCAAAAGTGATCACACCCATGTTATTGTAAGTGAAGTCAGACATACATATAATGTAATGGGATTCTGGGCATTATCTCTTTCATATATTTTATATTCATTAAATGTGTTCAAGATTTTGCTTAGTGAAACAGTACTTGCTGTATATGAAGAAGTTTCATTTAGTAGGTTTTGCCTCTAATCTTGAGCTATTTGCAGCCTTAAATGACTATATTTAAGATTTCTCTTATTCTTGATGTGGGATACCTAGTTTTTCTTTTTTTTTTTGCAAAGTATTCATAGATAGTTGTGATAATGCATTGTTTTTAGTTTGCTTTTTCTTCAGATTGAAATATCCCTTCCATATGTCACCATTTGAAAGGCATATTAAAGTCACCTCTTGATCTCATTACCAATCCTCTTAGGATTGCTATACTTAAAAAAACCTTTTCAGTTTAATTTTAGAACATTTTATTTCTATGCATGGCAGATTTTGCTTAGTTGTGTGATAAAAGTTGTGTGTGATTTACCACATAGACATTTACTCTTGGCAGTGGGATGGAAAATCAGTTATAAGTTGGTATGAAAGCAAAATATTAAATAATCCAAAGTTTACACAAAATATTTTATAACTTTTTTTTTGGGGGGAAGCACTGTTATGTTTGTACATCTATTTTGTAAGGTCCGTTTAGTTTCAGGGCCAACACGAGGGTGTTTAAGAAAAATTAACATCAGGGCAGCCCGGGTGGCCCAGCGGTTGAGCACCTGCCTTTGGCCCAGGGCGCGATCCTGGAGACCCGGGATCGAGTCCCACGTGGGGCTCCCTGCACGGAGCCTGCTTCTCCCTCTGCCTGTGTCTCTGCCTCTCTCTCTCTCTCTCTCTCTCTCTCTTTCTCTCTCTCATAAACAAACAAACAAACTAAAAATTAACATCAGATTTCTGGACACTTCCATCTGCTGTACCCCCACCACACACACACACACAACACACACACTTTTGCATGCATGCCCACTGAATAAGAATTTATGCACACTCAGGTTTGATACCATACTAATGTTGGAATTTTATCCACCTTGAGAAGCTGCATGTGAAAATTACATCATCTTGTAGATCAGTCTTGCTAGTGGTAATCCCAGCCTCCTGTCAACTGCTGATTTTTGCCAAATCAGCAAAGGCCCCAGGGTGAAAGCCTCTACAGAAATCCACTCCCTCTCCAAAGTTGTTCCTTCCTTGGAGTTTGGAGTCTTAACTCTTTCTGTTCTCATTATGTCAGAGTTCTCTGCTGCCTTCAAAACAAGAATTGTTTTTTTCCCTAAAATTTTCTAGTTCTTAGATTACTGGTCTGTTACTAGCTGAAGGAGAAATTTTCTGACTTTTATTTATTTTAGTTTTTTGAGGGGGTAGTGAGGGAGAGAGAATCTATCAGCGTGGAGCCTGACAGAGGGTTTGATCTCACAACCCTGAGATCATGACCTGAGTCAAAACCAAGAAATGAGTGCTTAACTGACTGAGCCACCCAGGCGCCCCATTCTCACCTTTATTTTTTTATTTTTTAAATTTATAAATAAATAAAAAGAGAGAGGCAGAGACATAGGCAGAGAGAGAAGCAGGCTCCATGCCGGGAGCCCGATGTGGGACCCGATCCCAGCACTCCCAAGATCATGCCCTGGGCCGAACACAGATGCTCAACCGCCACCCAGGCATCCCCTCTCACCTTTATTTTTATTTTACTTTATTTTATTTTACCTTTTTTTTTCACCTTTATTTTTATTTTTTTATTTATTTTTTAAATTTTTTTTTTTTTAATTTATTTATGATAGTCACAGAGAGAGAGAGAGAGGCAGAGACACAGGCAGAGGGAGAAGCAGGCTCCATGCACCGGGAGCCCGATGTGGGATTCCATCCCGGGTCTCCAGGATTGCGCCCTGGGCCAAAGGCAGGCGCCAAACCGCTGCGCCACCCAGGGATCCCTCACCTTTATTTTTAATGAGAGTTTTTGCTGGTGGTGAATTCTAATTTATCTTATTTGACCACTTTGTAATTTACATTCCATTTTATTCTGCCTTTCATTGTTTCTGATGAGAAGTTGTTGGTGTTAATCTTTTAATCTTGTGAAGGTATTGTGGGGACAGGGCCCTCCCTTCATTGTTTCTTTCATTTGATAAATTTTAGTTCCCATTAAGATTAAAACAAAACAAGAACAGAATTCATGGCAAGCAGAGTATTATTATTAGATGTATAATTATTAGATGGCAAAAGATGACACTAAACCTATGTAAAGATAGAAAAAAATCTCTATTCCAGTACTTAATAACAAGGGTTTTCATTTTCAGGTGAAAATTTAAGACGAGCAAAAGTGCCTCCCTCCACCCCTACCTAGCTATAGAAAGTTACTTTTTTTATAGTTCAGCTGATTTATATGAATATTTATGAATATGGAATTTTAAAATGTAAATTTAAATAGTCATATGTAGTTAGTGGCTACTGCTTGCTGGATAACCAAAGTTTCTTTAGGAAGTCTTCATGCTAATAAATGTAGAACTAATATAGTATTACCGTACAAACCCCGAGGGCCCTGTCCCCGAATTGCCTTCATAGGATTAAACAAAATCATAATTAAGACAGCAAAGTGAGAGAAATACTATTTTAACAAGAGTGGTTGAGGAAGGCCTCTCTGAGCAAGAGCTATTTGGGCTGAGTCCTGAATGGAGAGAAGAGGCCAGGGATAAAATCATTTTTGGGGCTGACAGAGTATGTGTGTGTTGCTGGGTCATTCTAATAAAGAGATGCTACTGACTACCATGGCTTTATGGCACGGAGTTTGTTTTGGAAAGACAAAAAGAAAAAAAAAAAAAGAGGCCTATGTAGAGATGGAGGTGTAGGGGTTGTTGTTGTTATTGTTGTTTCTTTGAAGTTTTTTTTTTGTTGTTAAATTTAACATAAATCTGAGTTGGAGTTATTTTATTTTTCAGCATTATCGAGGTGTAATTGACAAAATTGTAAGATAAACTTCACAATGTGATGATTTGATACACATATACATCGTGAAAGGATTTTTTGCATCGAGTTAATTAACATACCCATCACTTCACATAATCCCCCCTGCAAGATTCTACATATACATGATGCTATAGAGTATTTTGCCTTTCTCTGTCTGGCTTATTTCACTTAGCATAATGCCCTCCGTGTTCATCCATGTTGTTGCAAATGACAAGATTTCCTTCTTCTTTAAGGCTGAAATACTATTCCATTGTATTTATATACCACATTTTCTTGATCCTTTTTTTTTTTTTTTATAGATTTTATTTATTTACTCATGAGAGACACAGAGAGAGAGAGGCAGAGATACAGGCAGAGGGAGAAGCAGGCTTCATGCAGGGAGCCCGAGGTGGAACTCGATCCTGGGTCTTCAGGATCATGCCCTGGGCTGAAGGCGGTGCTAAACCGCTGAGCCACCTGGGCTGCCCTGTCTTTTTTTTTTTTTTTTTAAGATTTTATTCATTTATTTGACAGAGCATAACTGGTTGGGGGGCGGGGTGGAGAGCAGAGGGAAGAGGGAGAGGGAAAAGCAGGCAGACTCCCAGCTGAGCAGGAAGCCTGACTTGGGGCTCCATCCCAGGACCCTGAGATCATGACCTGAAGAGAAGGCAGACCCTTAACCAACTGAGCATCCCAGGTGCCCCTTTCTTTTGATCTATTTTTAGATAGATACTTAAATGTTTTTACCATACCTTGGCTTATTGTCAGTAGCACTACATTGAACATACCTCTTTGAGATAATGGTTTTGTTTCCTTTGAAAATATACCCACAAGTGGGATTGTTGGATGATCCGATAGTTTTATTTAAGTATGGATAATTTTAATGGGATGTCATCTCCCACACACCTATTCTTACTAGATTTAAAGATTAGATTCTCAGGTTTCTATGTATATTGTCATACCATCTCTAAATAAAGATAATTTTATTCCTCTATATAATGTCATAGGTCCTAGTAAATAATATATTAAGAATTATTCGTGGAAAGTTTTATCAGTCATATTTTTATGTTTTTATTTAAATTCTAGTTAGTCATCATACAGTGTAATATTATTTCAAGTATACAATAATATAGTGATCAACATTTCCATTCATCACCTGGTGCCCATCACAATAAGTGCTCTCCTTAATCCCCATCACCTATTTAACTCCATCCCCACACCTTCCTTCTGGTAGCCATCAGTTTGTTCTCTATAGTTAGGTATGTTTCTTGGTTTGCCTCTCTTTTTTTACCCTATGGTCTTCTATTTTGTGTCTTAAATTCCACATATGAGTGAAATTCATATGGTGTCTTTTTCTCACTGACTTATTTTGCTTAGCATAATACTCTCTGGCTCCATCCACATCATTGGAAATGACAAAATTTCATTCTCTTTTATGGCTGGATAATATTCCATAGTGTGTGTATATATATCTATAGATATATCTGTAGATATCTAGATATCTACACACCACATTTTCTTCATTCATCATTCAGTGCACACTTGGGCTGTTTCCATAATTTGTCTGTTGTAGATAATGTTGCTGTAAACTTAGGGGTGCCTGTAGCCCTTTGAATTAGAATTCTTTGGGTAAATAAATACCTAGTAGTGCAATTACTAGATCGTAATTGAGGAACCTCCATACTGTATTCCACAGTGTCTACACCAGTTTGCATTTCCACCACCAGTATAAGAGAGTTCCCATTTAACCACATCCTCACCAACATCTGTTGTTTCTCATGTTGATTTTAGCCATTCTGACAGATTTGAGGTGATATTGTAGTTTTGATTTGCATTTCCCTGATGATGAGTGATATTGAGCATCTTTTCATGTGTCTGTTGGCTACTTGTGTGTCTTGAAAACATGTCTATTCATGTCTTCTGCCATTTTTTAATTGGATTATTTGTGTTTGGCATGGTTATTATATAAGATCATTGTATATTTTGGATACTAACCTTTTATCAGATAGGTCATTTGCAAATACCTTCTCCCATTCCATAGGTCGCTTTTAGTTTTGATGATTGTTTCCTTTGCTCTGCAGAGCTTTTTATTTTGATATTGTTCCAATAGTTTATTTTTGCCTTTGTTTCCCTTGCCTTAGGAGACCTATCTAGAAAAAAGTTGCTATGGCTGATGTCAAAGAAATTACTGCCTTTGCTTTCTTCAATGACTTTTATGGTGTCAGATCTCACATTTAGTTTAAGTCTTTAATCCATTTTTAGTTTATTTTTGTGTATAGTGAAAGAGAATTGTCCAGGTTTGTTCTTTTGCATGTTGTTATTCAGTTTTCCCAGTACCATTTGTTGAAGAGATGTCTTTTTCCCATTGTATAGTCTTCCTTGCTTTGTTGAAGATTAATTGGCCATATAAATATAAACTGCAGGTTCATTTCTGGGTTTTCTGTTCTGTTGATTTGTGTGTCTGTTTTTGTGCTAGTACCTTAGTGTTTTGGTTACTGCAGCTTTGTATTGTAACTTGAGGTCTGTAATTGTGATGCCTTCAGCTTTACTTTTCTTTTTCAGGGGGATTTGGCTATTCGGGATCTATACAAAATTTTACGATTGTTCTAGCTCTGTGAAGAATGCTGTTGGTATTTTGATAGGGATTGCATTACATATGTAGATTGCTTTGGAATAGTATAGGCATTTTAACAATTTTTGTTCTTCCAATATATTAGCATGGAATGTCTTTCTATTTCTTTTTGTCATCTTCAATTACTTTCATTAGTGTTTTCTAGTTTTCAGAATATGGGTCTTTTGCCTCTGTTTAGATTTATTCCTGGGTATCTTGTTTCTAGTACAATCATAAATGGGATTGATTCCTTCATTTCCTTTCTGCTGCTTCATTTGGGTGTATAAAAATGCAACAGATTTCTATACATTGATTTTTGTGTCCTACAACTTTACTGAATTTGTGTTTATCAGTTCTAGCAGATTTTTGATAGATTTCTTTTGGGTTTTCTGTATATTGTATCAGGTCACCTGCAAATAGTGAAAGTTTGACTTCTTCCATGCTGATTTGGATGCCTTTTCGTTCTTTTTGTTATCTGATTGCTGTGACTAAGACTTCCAGTACTATTTTGAATAAACTTGGTGAGAGTGGACATTCCTCCCTGTCTCGTTTCTGATCGTAGAAGTAAAGCTCTCAGTTTTTCCCCATGTAGGATGATGGAAAATGTGGGCTTTTCATATATATGGCTTTTATTATGTTGAGGTCTTCCCTCTAAACTTGCTTTTTTGAGGGTTTTTATCTTGAATGGATGTTATACTTTATCAAATGCTTTTTCTTCATCTTTTGAAGCAATCCTGTGGTTCTTATATTAAGCTGATGGATTCGCAAATACTGAACCACCCTTGCAACGCAGGAATAAATCCCACTTGATCACGTGAATGATATTTTTTTAATGTATTGTTGTATTTGGTTTGCTAGTACTCTGTTGAGGATTTTTGCATCTATGTTCATCAGAGATATTAGCCTGAATTTCTCTTTTTGTGTGTGTCTTTATCTGGTTTTGGTATCTGGGTAATGCTGGCCTCATATAGAATGAATGTGGAGGGGATCCCTGGGTGGCTTAGTGCTTAGTGGTTGGGCGCCTGCCTTCGGCCCAGGGCGTGATTCTGGGGTCCCGGGATGGAGTCCCGCATTGGGCCCTGCATGGAGCCTGCTTCTCCCTCTGCCTGTGTCTCTGCCCACCCCCCCCCCCACCCCACCCCCGTGTGTCTCTTATGAGTAAATAAAATTTACATAAAAAATGAATGTGGAAGTTATCCTTCTTTTTCTATTTTTTGGAATTATTTGAGGAGAATAGGTATTCACTCTTTAAATGTTTTGTAGAATTCACTTGTGAAGCCATCTGGTCCTAACTTTGTTGGGCGTTTTTTGATCACTGCTTCTATTTCTTTGCTGGATATTCATCTGTTCCATTTTTCTAATTCTTCCTGTTTTAGTTTTGGTAATTTATACATTTTCAGGAATTTCTGCATTTCTTCTAGGTTGTCCACTTTGTTGGCAGATAGCTTTTCATAATAATAATAATCTTAAAATTTATTTCTGTGGTGTTATTATTTCTCCTGTCTCATTTGTGATTTTATTTGGATCCTTTCTCTTTTCTTCCGATTAAGTCTGGCTAGAGGTTTACCAATTTTTAAATTTTTTTTTGCAAGAACCAGCTCCTGGTTTCATTGATCTCTATTTTTTTTTTTTTTCATTTTGGTATCATTTGTTTCTGTTCTAATCTGTATTATTTCCTTCTGTCTGCTGGCCTTTAGGCTTCATTTATTGTTATTTTTGTGGTTCCTTTAGGTGTAAGGTTAGGTTGTTTATTTGAGATTTTTCTTGCTTCTTGAGGTACATCTGTGTTGCCATATACTTCCCTCTTAGAACCACTTTTGCTGCATCCCAAAGATTTTGGACTATTGTGCTTTTATTTTCATTTGCTTCCATAGTATTTATTTCTTTGATTTCCTGGTTGACCCATTCATTACTTGGTATCATGTTATTTAACCTCCATATTTGGTGGTTTTTGGAGATTTTTTCCTGTGGTTGACTTCTAGTTTCATAGTGTTATGGTCAGGAAAGGGCATGGTATGATTTTGATCTTGAATTTGTTGAGTCCTGTTTTGCAGCCTACTCTGTGATCTATTCTGGAAAATGTCCCATGTGCACTTGAAAAGAGTGTGTATTCTGCTGTTTTACGGTGGAAGGTTTGGAATATATCCATTATAACCATCTTGTCCAGTGTGTCATTCAAAGCCATCTTTACTTACTGGTTTCTGTTCATTGATGAAAGTGGGGTTTTAAAGTCCCCTACTATTATTGTATTATTATGGATTAGTTCCTTTATGTTTTTTTTTATTGTGTTAAGCATTTGGGTGCTCCCGTGTTGGGTGCATAAATATTTACAGTTGTTGATTCTTCTTTTTAGATTGTTGCCTTTATTATTATAAAGTGTCTGTCTATCTTTGCCTTTTATTACATTATTTGTTTTAAGGTCTAATTTGCATGAAATAAGTATTGCTTCTCAAGCTTTCTTTTGACAGCCATTTGCCTGATAAATGTTTTTCCATCCCCTCACTTCCCAGTCTGTATGTGTCTTTAGATCTAAAATGAGTCTCTTATAGGCAGCATATAGACAGATCTTATTTTTTAAATCCATTTTGTCATCCTTTGTCTTGATTGGACCATTTATTGTATTTTTGTTCAAAAATTATTATTGATAGATACATATTTATTGCCATTTTATTAATTGTTTTGTTGTCTTGAGATTTTCTCTGATCCTTTCTTACTGTTCTTTCTTTCAAGGTTTGCTGATATTCTTTAGCAACTTATTTAGATTTCTTTCTCTTTATTAGGTACATACCTATTACTATTTGGTGTTTTAAATTGTATATTTTTTAACTTAAATTCAATGAATTAGCATATAATGTATTCTGGTCACAGAGGTAGAGGTCAGTGATACATCAGTCTTATATAATATCCAGTGCTATTACATCACCCAGTTACTCCACCTCTCCACTCACCTCCCCTCCAGTGACCCTCATTTTGTTTCCTGTGATTAAGAGTCTCTTATGCTGTGCCTTCCTCTCTGTTTTCATTATTTTATTTTTCCTTCCCTTCCTCTATGATCCTCTGTTTTGTTTTTTAAATTCCACATGAGTTGAGATCATATGATAATTGTCTTTCTCTGATTGACTTATTTCGCTTAGCATAATATCCTCTAGTTTGATCCACATCATTACAAATGGCAAGATTTCATTTTTTGATGGCTGAGTAGTATTCCATTATATATAAATACTACATCTTCTTTATCCATTCATCTCTCAGTGTACATCTGGGCTGTTTCTATAGTTTGACTACTGTGGACATTATTGCTATAAGCCTTGGGATGCAGGTGCCCCTTTCAATCACTACATTTATATCATTAGGGTAAATACCCAGTTGTGCAGTTCCTACCTCTGTTTTCAACTTTTTGAGGAACCTCCATACTGTTTACACCAGCTTGCATTCCCACCAACAGTGTACAAGGGTTCCCCTTTCTTCACATCCTTGCGAACATCTATTGTTTTCTGACTTGTTAATTTTAACCAATCTGAGAGGTGTGAGGTGTTACCTCATTGTGGTTTTGATTTGTATTTGCCTGATGCCAAGTGATGTTGAGCATTTCTTCATTTGTCTATTGGCCATTTATTTATCGTCTTTGTTCATGTTTTTTTGCCCATTTCTTGGTTGGATTATTCTTTGGGTGTTGAGTTTGGTAAGTTGTTTATAGATTTTTGATATTAGCCCTTTATTTGATAAGACATTTGCAAATATCATCTCCCATTCTGTCAGTTTTCTTTTGGTTTTGTTGACTGTTTCCTTTGCTGTGCAAAAGCTTTTTATCTTGATCAACTCCTAATACTCCTTTTTGCCTTTGTTTTGGAGACCTCTCTAGTAAGAAGTTGCCGTGGCTGAGGTCACAATGGTTGCTGCCTGTGTTCTCTTCTAGGATTTTGATGGATTCTTGTCTCACATTTAGGTCTTTCAACTATTCTGAGTCTATATTTGTGTATAGTATGACAAAATGGTCCAATTTCATCCTTCTGCATGTGGCTGTCCAATTTTCCCAACAACATTTGTTGAAGAGACTTTTTTTTTTCCTTTGGATATTCTTACCTGCTTTGTCAAAGATTAGTTGACCATAGAGTTGAGAGTCCATTTCTGGGTTCTCTATTCAGCTCCATTTATCTATGTGTCTGCCAGTACCATACTGCCTTGATGATTACAGCTTTGAAATAGAGCTTGAAGTTGGAATTGTGATGCCACCCATTCTGGTTTTCTTTTTCAACATTCCTTTGGCTATTCGGGGTCTTTTCTGGTTCCATACAAATTTCCAGCTCCTTTAAGTATGAGGTTAGGTTGTATATTTGAGACCTTTCTTATTTCTTGAGAAAGGTTTGTATTCCTATGTACTGCCCTCTTAGGACCACCTTTACTGCATCCCAAAGGTTTTGAACAGTTGTGTTTTCATTTTCATTGGTTTCCATGAATTTTTAAAATTCTTCTTTAGTTTCCATTCATAATTTAGTAGGATGCTCTTTAGCCTCCATGTATTTGAATTCTTTCCAAATTTCCTCTTGTGATTGAGTTCCAGTTTCAAAGCATTGTGGTCTGAAAATATGTAGGGAATGATTATAATCTAATCTTTTAGTATCAGTTGAGACCTGATTTGTGACCCAGTTTGTGATCTCTTCTGGAGAATGTTCCGTGTACACTCAAGAAGAATGTGTGTTCTGTTACTTTAGGATGTAATGTTTTGAATATATCCTTAAAGTCCATCTGGTCCTATGTGTCATTCAAAGCCCTTGTTTCCTTCTTGATCTTCTGCTTAGATGATCTGTCCATTGCATTGAGTGTAGTGTTAAAGTCCCCTACTATTGTTGTATTATTAATTGATATGTTTCTTTAATTTTGTTATTAATTGTCTTATATAATTGGCTGCTCTCATTTTAGGGGAATAGATATTTACAATTGTTAAATCTTCTTGTTGAATAGACCCTTTAATTATGATACAGTGACCTTCCTCATCTCTTCTTATAGCCTTTGGTGTAAAATCTCATTTGTCTGATACAAGGATTGCCAACCCAGCTCTGTTTTATGTCCATTAATATGATCAATGGTTTTCCACCCCCTTGCTTTCAATCTGGAGTTGTCTTTGGGTCTAATATGAGTCTCTTGTAGACTCCGTATGGGTGAGTCTTGCTTTTTTTATCCAATCTGAAACCCTGTGTCTTTTGATTGGGGCATTTAGCCCATTTACATTCAGAGTAACTATTAAAAGATGAATTTAGTGCCATTGTATTACTTGTAAAGTCACTGTTTCTATATATTGTCTCTGATCCTTTTTGTTTTATGTTACTTTTGGCCTCTCTCTATGCTTAAAAGATCTCTTTTAATATTTCTTGTAGGGCTGGTTTACCGATCACCATATCTTTTAGTTTCTCTTTGTCCTGGAAGCTTTTTTTCCTTCTAATTTGAGTGATATCCTAGTGAGATAAAGACATCCTAGTGAGATAAAGTATTCTTGGCTGCATGTTTTTCTCATTTAGTATCCTGAATATATGATGCCAGTCATTTCTGGTCTGCCAGGTGTCTGTGGATAGATCTGCTTCCAGTCTAATGTTTCTACCCTTGTAGGTTGCAGACCTCTTGTCCTGAGCTGCTTTCAGGATTTTCTCTTTGTCTCTGAGATTTGCAAGTTTCACTATTATATGCTGGGCTGTTGACCTGTTTTTACCGATTTTGAGAGGGGTTTTCTGTGCCTTCTGGGCTTAGATGACTGTTTCCTTCCCCACATTTGGGAAGTTCTCTACTATAATTTGCTCCAGTATACCTTTTGCCCCTGTCTTTCCTCTTCTTCTGGGGTCCCAGTTATTCTAATTTTGTTTCCCTTTATGATATCACTTCTCTTTCAAATTCTTACCTCATGATCTAGTAGTTGTTAATTTTTCTTTTTCTCAGCTTCTTTATTCTCTGTTTTTTTGTCTTCTGTATCACTAATTCTCTCTTCTGCCTCATTTATCCTGTTAGAGCCTCCATTTTTTTACTGCATCTCATTAATAGCCTTTTTTATTTCGACTCGATTTTAGTTCTTTTATTTCTCCAGAAAGTGATTCTCTAGTGTCTTCTTTGCTTTTTTTTCAAGCCCAGCTACTGGCTTTATAATTGTTAATCTGAACTCTAGTTCTGATATCTTTCTTACATCCATACTGATTAGGTTCTTGGAAGTCAGTACTGCCTCTTGTTCTCTTTTTTGATGTGAGCTTTTCCATATTGTCATTCTATCCAGAGAATAGATGACTGATAGAACAAAATACTGAAATGGCAACAACCCCAGAGAAATAATCACTGATAAATCAGAAGAGATCTGAAAATAAAACAAAAAAAATTAAAGAAAAGAAGAGAATGTAATCAGACAGGTGAACAGAATAGAGAAATACACAGGATCCTGTGTGTATTTTGGTTGGTTTGTTAGAAGAAACTACATCCCAAAATTGTAAAGAAAGAAAAACGTGTGTATATGTGTATGTATACACACACATAGACGCAGAAATACATTGACAGGATAGAATGTAACCGTAAAGATGAAAATTTAAAAAGACTTTAATAAAACAACACAAACAAGACAAAAACACGTATTTATGATCATACAAGTGAAGAGAACAGAGCTGTACACTAGATTTTGGGTGTATTTTGGTCCGTTAGGAGAAACTGCATCCCAAAATTGTAAAGAAAACTTACATGTACTAAATGAGAAATAACTAACAACCATCAACGGGATCATTTAATAACTAAATGAGAAAAATAAAACCAAATACAATGAAAGGATAGAATATAATTATAAAAATGAAAAAAAAGATTTTAAGAAAGAGTTGATAAGAAATTGAAAAAGGAAAGAGAAAACGAATTAAATTGGAAGACTAAAGAATCAAAGGAACAAACCCTTGGATTTTATATGCTATATTCCCCTAGCAGTGGCATTCTCCGTGATCAGTGAACTTTGTCTTGGCTGATGGTCTCGCTGATCTTCTGGGGGAGGTTCCTGTTGCATTGTCTTTGTCAGGTGTCTTTGTCCAAGGTGGAATTGCACTGCCCTTGCAGGGGGCCAGGCTAAGTAATCTGCTCCAGATTGCTCCATGTGGCTTTTGTTCCCTTGAAGGCTTTCAGCACAGTTTTAGAGGATGAGAGTGAAAATGGCAGCCTCCCAATCTCCACCAGCCTAGAGAGGAAAGCTCAGGATCTCAATCCTCAGCATGTCCTCAGGGAAAAGCAGTCAGTCCTTCTCTCCCTGGTCTCTGTCCCTACTATGTGCTCACCCAGCCTGTGACTAAGTGTTCCTATCTCAGGCATGCGACCATGTTTCTGGTCTCCAAACTCTGCAAGCTCCTGTGGCACACTGCTGCGCCTCTCCTCTCGGGGGAAGAAAGAGGGGCTCCCGGTTTTGTCATTTATTGGGCCCCTGCTCAGAAACAGTCATTCCAACTGTGCTTTGGTTTGAGGTTTATGGCACCCTGAGCTGAGAGCCCACTCATGGGGCTTGCTGGTTGTAGCTTGCTTCCCTGCTCTGATTCCTGGGAGCTCTGCCACACTCAGGTACCCCCAGTCTTTCTGTGACCCCAGGGATCCTGAGACTGTACTTTTTCACCTAGGATTCCACCCCTACTTGCCCTCTAAGCACCTTTCAGGCAGGTTCCTCTGGCACTGGAACAGACTTCTAAAAGTTTTGATTTTGTGCTCCACTGCTATATCACTTTCCAGTGCTGCTGATGGAGGCTCCCTCCCCCTGCGGTTTATCATCACATATATTGCCTCAGATTCACTTCTCTGCACCTCCTACCTTGAAGAAAGTGGTTGCTTTTCTATTTGTAGAGTTGTAGCTATTCTTTTCTTACATCTCTGGTTGAGTTTGAGGGTGTTCAGAATGATTTAATAGCTATCTAGTTGAATTCCTAGGAAACTAGGTCTCCTACTCTTTTGCCATCTTGGACTCTCCTCAGCCTCGGTTATTGTTCTTTGATTTGTAGTTCCCAGTAGGTTTGTATATTACATCTTTTGCTTATAAGCAGTGTTTATTAAGTTGATGGTTGTTTTGTTTTTTTTTGTTTTTTTTTTAATTTTTTAAAATTTATTTATGATAGTCACAGAGAGAGAGAGAGAGAGAGGCAGAGACATAGGCAGAGGGAGAAGCAGGCTCCATGCACGGGGAGCCCAATGTGGGATTCGATCCCAGGTCTCCAGGATTGCGCCCTGGGCCAAAGGCAGGCGCCAAACCGCTGCGCCACCCAGGGATCCCGTTGATGGTTGTTTGAACTCATTCTTTACTCCTGTCCTCCCCATATTTTAGGTATATGTTGACATTTTACATCCTTTTATTTTGTGTGTTCCTTGACTAATTTTTTTTAAGATTTTATTTATTCGAGAGAGAGAGAGAGGCAGAGACACAGGCAGAAGGAGAAGCAGGCTCCATGCAGGAAACCCGATGTGAGACTCCATCCTGGGCCTCCAGGACCCCGCCCTCGGCTGAAGGCAGCACTAAACTGCCGAACCACCCAGGGATCCCCTGGGTTTTCTATTATAAGTAATTATCTTCTTTTCTCTTGCTACTTTTAAACAGTTTTCCTTATTACTAATAAGGAAAGTTTAATTACAATATTGCCAGTTTAATTATAATATTCTTTGGTATGGGTCTGCTTTTGTTGCTTTTGATGAGACTTCTCTTTGCCTGCTGGATCTGGATATCTGTTTCCTTCCTCAGATTAGGGAAGTTTTCAACTATTATTTCTTAAGGTTTTTGCCCTCTTTCTCTCTCCTCTGGGATTCCTGTCATTCGAATGTTATTTATTACATTTGATGGAGTCACTGAATTCTCTATGTCTTCTCTCGTTTTGTATAGTAGTTCTCTCTTTTGCTCAGCTTCATTGCTTTTCTTTACTTTGTCTTCTCAGTCATTAATTCGTTTCTTTGATTCTTCCAGCCTGCGTTCACTGCACCAAGTGTTTCTAATCTTGTTTATTGTACTCTTCATCTCTGATTCTTTTGTAATTCTTTTATTTCTGTGGTAAGGGTCTCATTGATGTCATCTTTTCTCAAGTTCAGTGAGTATCCTTATGATCATTGCTTTCAGTTCTCCATCAGTTCTGTTACTTATATCTGTTTTGCCTAGATCTCTGGCTGTGGCCTTGCCTTATTCTTTCATTTTGGATACATTCCTCTGTCTTCTCATTTTGTCTAAGTCTGTGCCTTCTTCTCTGTATTAGAAAATCCAGTTAATGTCTCCTGCGCCTGAAAGTAATGGCCTTATGAAGAAGAGGTCATGTAGTATCCAGAGCCTAGTGCTTCAGGGAATGTGTCCACTGTGTGCTGCATTCACTCTGCTGTTGTGTTCTGGCTGCTCTATCCTTCAGGCCAGTCGTCTGCAAAGGTTCTCTTTGCCTGTTTTGGGCAGTTTTGGTCCCTGGCCTGAATGTGGCAAGTTTTAACTTGTACTCTGGTCTGCTTGTGAAATGAGACCTGTCATCACCTCCACTGGAACTGAGGCCCTACAGAACTTTGTGGTTGGGACACGTGTGTATACAGGAGTTTGTGCTGGTCTTCTGGGGGAGGGGCCCATGGTGCTGGGACTGAGGTAAGCATGATTGAGAATGGGCAGTTCCACAGGAGTGTGTGGCGGGGTGGGGCTTAGTATAAGTAATTTAAGCAGCCGGTGTCCAAATTGCACTGGTTCCTGCTAATGGCTCTCTGCTTATGCTGAGTAGTGGGGGAGTGAAATGGTGCCAGCCAGCTGCTTTTTTTCCAGAGAGGTCTCTTTGTGAAGAGCAAATAATCTCCCACTGTGTGCCCCAGGCACTCTTCAGATCACTGTTTCCGTGCTGTCTGCCTCTGGGTTGTTTGCTGGTCTTCTCTCCAAGAGCAGCCTCAATACCTCTGGACACTTCTGGAACACACCAAGTCCATTGATAGTTCAAGCTTTGGGTTTAAGACCCTCTGGTTGCAACAACTCATGAAATTTAGACCCTCTCATTTTTGAAGCCAATGATGATAGGGAAATGTTCTAGTACATTACCCTGTGTGCTCCTCTTACTCTCTCACCCTCTTCCTGACCAATATCTATTTGTTCCCTAAGCCACATCTCTACGTTTTGTACCTTATTCAATGTGACCTCTTCTGTAAGTTTAGTTGTGATGTTCTGCCATTCTTCAGGTTGATATCTGAGGCATTTAGGGGGATTCGATAGTTAGGTATTTGTATATGTGCGAGGAAGCAGGCCAAGGGTCTTCATACTTTGCTGCTGTCTTTGAGGAAAGTCCTCTATCAGTTAGTTACTTAATTTACCTTTCCTATCTTATTAACTGAGACTTCTAGAACCACTTTTTAAATAATAATATTAATAATAATAGTATTAATTGGCCTTTTCTTTTCCTTGAATTTAATGAAATAACTTGAAGTTTGCCATCTAAATTCTTATTAGACTTTAAAGTTGAAAGATACAAAATTTTCCCTTTTAATTTTGTTATTAAAATATTACTTATTTTTAAATAGATAACCCAAAATGAAAGTGCTTGAAAGAATACACATTGAAGTATCTTCCTCATTCCTTTCCTGTAACAACCTATCCTCCTTCCCAAAGGTACTAGTGCATTTGATATCTTTCCAGAGAAATCTGTATATGTATAAGCAGATCCATTTTATGTGTTTATACATATTTATTTTTCTTTATTTTATTGAAACAATTATGTGTGTTCTCTCTCAATCTTGCTTATTTCTTTAAATTAGTATTTTATTTTGGAAATATTCCATATCAGTACATACAGAACTGTATTATATCCCTTTGCATAGATGTACTGTAACAAGTTTAACTATTTTCCCCTTGAGGGATTATTAAAATAGTATTACCATGAATAATTCTGTTTATAAGAATCCTTAGTTTCATTTTCAACTTTCTCTTCTAACTAACCAGCATTAGTTTATTACCAAAGCACTGTAGCTTGGTTTCATTTATGTATATTATAGAAATCCAAAAATTCTGAAGAAAGAAAAATGCCAGTTGATATTTATAGATGCATTAAGTATGCCATGAATATGTAGGGTTTATTTCATGAATTTAGGGATGATCCAGTGCAAGGGAATCTGTTAACAAAACAAAAATCAGTGTAAGGGAAACGAACAGTATTGTGAGGAAGAAAGATTTTTTTAAAAAAGAAATTAATAATGTAAAAAGGAAAGAAAAACAATAGATCTACTAATGGTCAAAACCTTAATTCTCTGAAAAAAATTAACAAAATAATCTACTAGGAACTTGATCAAAGGAATAAAAGAGAGAAAGAACATACACAAAATAAAGTAACCATAAAAACGGAAGAAATTAGAACTATCAAACGAGACCACTTAGCAGACGTCTATGTGAATGAATTCAAAAATTAATTGAAATGGACTATTACAGATTAGAAAAATTGACCTCATTGAAGTTAGAAAGTTATAAAAAAATCAATTTCTCTTAAAGAAATAGGGAAAATTAAGTAATGCCATACAGAAAGTGTCGTGGCCAGATGGTTTTACAGGGGTATTCTACCAAGCCTTTAAAGACCTGATAATTCTGATATTTTATAGATTGTTTCAGAGCATTGGAAATGAAACGCTTTTCTTTTCTTTTCTTTTCTTTTCTTTTCTTTTCTTTTCTTTTCTTTTCTTTTCAAGAAGCTTTTAGCAGCTTTTAATCTGACTTGAGAAAAAGAAGCTTTTAGCAGCTTTTAATCTGACTTGAGAGATACTTATGTTTGGTAATGGTTCAAGTCCTTTCTGCACTTAAATTTTTAGAATCAGGGATTTTGTTTCCATTGTATTTTTAAAATATGCTATAGAATTGTTAACTACAGACCATAGTGCTTTTGTATCCTCTGTTTTAAACTGTAAAATGTTTGTGACATGAAATTTACCATTTTTGCCATGTTTTAAGTGTACTGTGTCATTAAGTACATTCACGTTGTTGTGCAACTGTCACTACCATTCATCTCCAGAACTTTTTCATCATCCCACACTGAAGCTCTGTACCTATTCAATAATAAGTCCTCATTCCTTCTTCCACCCAGCCCCTGGCAACCACTATTCTACTTTCTGTGTCTATGAATTTAACTGTCCCATGTAAGTGGACTCATATTGTATTTGTCTTTTTGTACCTGGCATATTTCATTTAGCATAATGTCTTTAAGGTTTATATGTGTTGTATCATGAATGAGAACTTCTCTTTAAGGCTTAATATTTCATTGTATGTACATACCATATTTTGTTCATTCATCTATGGGTGGACACTTGTGTGGCTTCCATCTTTTGGCTATTGCTGATAATGCAGCTATGACCATGAGTGGTGAAAATATCTGTTTGAATCCCTGCTTTTAATTCTTTTTGATATGTAACTAGAAGTGAAATTACTGGATCATTATGATACCTCTGTTTAATTTTTTGAGGAACCATCATACTATTTTCCCCCATTTCCCCATTTGAAACAAATGTAACATCAATACCTGAGAATGACAGAAACAGTATAAAGAGGAAGCAATATACAGACCAGTATCAATAATGAATATTGGTATAAAAGTATTAAATAGAAATTTAGCAAACAAAATCATTACCTCATTGAGCAAATAATATACTATGACCATGTGGTATTCATTCCAGGAATGCAAGATTGAATATTAGGAAATCCGTTAGTATCAGACACCATGATAATAGAACTAAAGGTAAAATCAGATAACTCACTGTTGGTGCATTGACAAATGTAGTGCCATTCCCCCCCTTTTTTTAAATATTATTTATTTATTTATTCATGACAGAGAGAGAGAGAGAGAGAGAGAGGCAGAGACACAGGCAGAGGGAGAAGCAGGCTTCATGCAGAGAGCCCGACGTGGGACTCGATCCCGGGTCTCCAGGATTACACCCCAGGCTGAAGGCAGCGCTAAACCGCTGAGCCACTGGGGCTGCCCTGCAGTGCCATTCCTAATAATAAAACTCTATCCAAGTTGGACATAGGAATTGAAGGTTACTTTTTTATCATGGTAAAATTCATATACCTTAGTCCCCAAATTAGTATCTTATTTAGAGGAAACACTAGAGAGATTTTCACAAAAATTAGGAGCAAGGCAAAGATTCTCACTATCTTTATTACTTCTTTTTTTTTTTTAAGACTTTTATTTATTAGAGAGAGAGAGAGAGAGAGAGAGAGAGAATGAGCATGTGTAGGGACAGGGGAGCAGAGGGAGAGGGACAAGAAGACTCCACACTGAGCAGGGAGCCTGATGTGGGGCTCAGTCCTAGGATCCTGGGATCAGGACCTGAGATGAAGGTAGACATTTCACCAACTGAGACACCCAGGTGTCCCTCTGTTACTCCTCATCATTGTAGAATAGGTATTAGCCAGTGCAGTTAAATAAGAAAAGTCCATTAGAAGTACAAATTTACATACAGAAATTAATAACCTTCAACAACAGTAATCAGAGACCATAATGTTAGAAAAAATTTCCATTTGAATCTGTAATTACTCGACAATAAACTTAAAAGAAGTACTGTGATTCAACAATATAAGGATACTGATTCTCCCTAAGTTCCTTTATAAATGGAGCACAAACATCAGTAAAAACTACTAACAAACTTTTTAAGGGCTTAGATAAGTTGGTAATATGCTAGAATAACCAGGATAACAATGGGGAGAAATTGTATAGGTTATGCTAACTCTTCTAGACAGATATGCGGTAAAGCCTGTATATTTCAAAGTGTGGTCTGGCACATGAATAGACAGACCAGTGGAATATCGTAGAAAGAACAGGAATAGATCCAGGTACATAGAGAAATCAGTGTTTGATAAAGGTAAAATCTTAAATTCCTGGGGCTGAGGTAGATTATTCATAAGTTTGTAGTACAACTAGGTAGCCATTTGGAAAAAGATAAAATTAGACCCATGACTCAAGCTATTCAAAAGAATAAACTAGAAATGAATTAGAGTGAAATGTAAAAAATATTGTACAAGTAGTAGAAGCAAACATGAACTCCTCTTCAACCTTGATTTAGGAAAAAGCTTTCTTACTATGATCATTCTTTTCATTGCCTTTGAATTTAGATCTAGTCAGTTTGAACAATATAAAGATAATTTCTACATGACCGAAAAAAAAAATAGCATAAATTCAAAGAACACTTAATGAAACTAGGAGAGAATGTCTACAGCATATGCCATGGACAAAGGGCTAATATTCCTAATATAACAAACTTAAAATTTGAGGGACGAAGGAATGAAAACCCAATAGGAAAATGGGAAAAAAGACATGAATAGACATTTCACAGAAAATATATAACAAGGCCGTTAAACATATGGAAAATCGGTCATATTCAGAAATGCAAATTGAAGCAACACTGAAATATAATTCTCACATATCAGATGGGCAAAAATTATAAGTGGCTGTGGAGAAACAGGCATTCTCTTGCACTGTGATAATACAAACTGGTACAACCCATCTGGAGCAGAATTTGGCAGTAATCTAACAAAGCTTTATATGCACTTACCCTTTGACTCAGCAACTTCACATCTAGAAGTATACCTTGAAAATATACCTCCAAAACTATGAAAATATATAGGCACAAGGATATTGACTGGAGCATTGTTTGTAATTACAAAATATTGGAAAAAACTTAAATGTCCATAGGAGAATGGTTGGATAAACTATGGTACATTCAGGTAGAGGAGTTGGATGTAGAAAAGTATGAGGAAGACATGTGGATCACTATGTGGATTGATTTCCAGAATGTACTGCTAAGTGAAAAAAAAATGCAGTGTAAAAGAGTATAATATACAACCCTTTGTGAAAGAAAATACACATGTGCAAAAGCAAAGTATGCATTTGCCATTTGTGCAGAAGTAATACTGAAATGGATAAACCAGAAACAAACGAGATTGGTTACCTACCAAGGGTTGTTGTGAATTGGGTAATAGGGATGAGAAAAAGGTGGAATTTCTTGAGTATATATTTTATATAGCTCTAACTCTTAAAACCTGGTAATGTTTCTCATATCCCAAAATTAGTTGAATAATTGGGACCACCAAGGATGTGAGTTAACCCAAAATAGAATGCAGACAGTAACAAATGAACCTAACTAATGAATAACATAAGTATAGTGAAGGGGGTGGATATGAAAAGAACTAACCTAAGTAACTTTAGAGAGTAGTATTTTGACTATAGTCTAAAGCTGGAGACAAGAACTGTAAACAAATCCTGTACTACAATTAACTTTGTCACAGTGGTATGGATTAGGAATTCTGTAACTACTTTATGTGAATGTTAGGAATTAGCAAATGTATTATGGATAATGAGAACCAGGTTTTTCACTGTCAGTACTTACAAATACGGAAAGGCAAGGCAAGACTGAACTCTGGTGTTGGATTGTAATTGGAGGTATGATTATGAATATATGTTTATTTATGAGTATGAGTAGTTGGTTAGAAATATGGGCCTCTGTGTGTGTATGTATGTGTGTGTGTTAGTATACACATAAATATATTTTCTAGCTGTGTTTGCTGGGAGAAGTTGGAGGCAATAACCCAGCCCAGCCACATTGAATATGTGAGCACCCAGATCTTTGTTTCTAAATACTATATTAAATATAAATGGAACCAGGGATTCCTGGGGGAGAAGTGGGTGAGTCTAGGGCTTAGGCAAGGAAATTACAAGATGAGCTTTAGAACATTTTGCGCCACAAAATAAAGAAGTGCTCAAAAAATGATGAGGACGTGTGGAAAGAACACAGTCAACTTGAAGGGTTGGGGTTTCTAATCAACAAATCGGACACAAGTTTAGAAACTAAATATAATAATGAAATATAAAGTACAGAATGAATTGTTTTAGCTCATACTGAAATGAATAATTCTATATAAATCTATATAAATTCCATAAGTAAGTGAATATAAATGAATTTATTTGTATATTTCTATTTGAATTTATATTCATTTGTAAATGAATTGTTGATGCTATGGATTGTGAATATAAATGGCAAATAAATGAAAAAAGGGGACACTTTTTTCTTACTCTAGAGTTTTGATGAATGAATGAAGAATGATGAATTTTTCCTTACAAGGTGGTACTTACTAATTTCCAAGGGACATTCTTCAAAGTAACTAGCCAGTACTTTTTATGAGTATCAGGGTACTGAAAATAAACTGAGAATTTGTCCCAGGTTGGAAGAAAATAAGGAGACATGCTACCTGACCACAGTATGGAATGTCTTGGATTATATCTTGGGCCAGAAAAGGGACATTAGTTGGACAGTTGGTGAAATTGGAATAAATTATGTAGATTAGATAGTATTTTATCAATGTTAATTCTATTGGTCTTTTCATGTATTTTGAAGGTCTTTTGTTATGTCTGATGTACTAGTTCTGTATCATTATGAAATACTCTTTTATCTCTGGTAATAATCTTTGCCTTGAAGACTATTTAATCTGACCCGAATCTGCTCATGTCAATTTTCTAATGCTTAGTGTTTACATGGTGTCTTTTTCAACCTTTTATTTCAACCTTCTTGTGTGTTTATATGTAAAGTGCATCTCTTACAATATATTTTTGGCTCTTTTCTAAATCTTTTCTGGACTTGTCTTTTTTGTTTGGAATGTCTAGTCCATTATATTTAATTTGGAATGTGTAGTCCATTATATTTAATTTCTTGTTGTATCCTTTGTATTTTGGTGTTTTTCTCTGGCTGTTTTCAAAGTGTTCTTTCCATTTGGTTTTTAAGAATTTAATTATGAAGTGCCCAGGGACTTGTTTTTTTCCCTTTGTGGTTTTCTTAGTCTTTTGGATATGGGATTTGATGTCTTTCCTCAGTTCAGGAAAGCTCTCTGCCATTATATCTTTTCTGCCCCATTCTTTCTCCCTTCTTCTTGGACTCCCAACTACATGTATGATAGACTGCTACTGCCTCATTTATTTTTGGATGGCTTTATTTTTAAGTCTCCAATCTATTCAGTCTATCCAGTGATTTTTTTTTTTTAATTTCAGATATTTTTCAGTTTTAGAATTTTTGTTTCTTTCCATGCTCTAATTTCTTGCCCATTCATTTATTATGATATTTTTCTTAATGTCTGTGAACATTGTTAAAATGGCTGCTTTAAAATTATTTACAAATTTCATTTTAGTAATTTCATGGATGATTTTCATTAATTCCCTTTTCTTTTGAACATAGGTGGAATCTTCCATTATCATGAATAATATATTGTGGAATGACTTTGTTGTATTTTTCTGAAGATTGATGTTTTTGTTTTGTATCAGCCAGTTAATTTTGCTCAAGTCACACTCTAAATGTGGTCACCCCTATAGTAGACAGTGGCTGAAATGTCTCTTTAGTTCTTTTAGGCTGCTGGACATCTGTTTTGTTCATGCATAGTTCAGCAGTCAACAAGAGATTTAGGCAGAGTTTAATTGCAGAATTTGGTGTTTTCTTTCTTTCACTCTCCTCCCTGGGCTCTTTCTCCCCTTACTTCCAGCTCTTCTGATAGCCTCAAAATCTGTCCCCTGATTTTTCAAGCTAGTGAGATTGCTCATTTTTGAATTCTAGCCAACCAGGCACCAACTAAGGCCTGCTCTCAGGTGAAAATCCTAGTAAAAAGGGGTTACTCTTCCAGTGCCATTCCCTTTCCCTAAGAGTTAGTGCCTCTGGTTTTCACCTCATTTTGGTTTCTTTCTAGGCTATCTGATAGTTGACTTTTATATTTTATCCGGAACTGAATGCTATCTGTGGAACAGCTACTCCAGCATTACCAGAGGCAAAACTTAAAACACCTTTAAAGATAAACTCATGTTGCTTTTTATATGCCATATTTAGTTGCTGCTTATTGTTCTAGTATAAACATCCATCATATTTCTTTTTCACTCCCTTGTGACTGACATAGACCTAGGTTGACCCCAGTTCCTGATACTATAAACAGTACCATTTAGAGCATTATCTGTGGAAAGGTTTCTTTGGAATCTGTGTCCCAAGAGTGAGCTTGCTGGATTGTAGCATATTTACATACCTAATTTCATGAGTGAATGCCCTTCCAGCAGGGCATGGATGTTTTCCTTCACTCACATCTCCAAAAGACTTGAATTACCCGTCTTTCTTATGTTTGCCAATCTGATGGTGGTAATATCTCATTTAAACTTGCATTTTCTGATTTCTAGAGATACACACTTGTTCACATGTTTTTCACCTGTTATGTGTTGGTTTTGTGCCCATTGCTTATTTTTCTGCTGTGTGTTTTATATCACATCTTTACTTTTCCTTATGATTTGCATTGTTTTGGCCATGTCAAATAAATTCTTTACCATCTCAAGGAAATATTCTCCTACATTTTTTTCTCTCCTATACTACTGCCTATATATGATATGAGGTAGAAATCGAACTTTATGTGGATGCAATGTGATGGAACCAGTTTTTTAAATATGTTTTATTTTTTTTTTTAACACTTGTGTTTGGAAGTATGTTTTAGCATATCGTTTGAAGGAATTGAGTTGGATAATTTGGTCCTTTTCTTGTATTAATTGTCTAAATGACTTTTTGTGATCAGATTAATATTTAGGGGGGAACTAATTTTAGTGATGAGTAGAAGTTTATGTAGTAACTTCTGTTAATCCCAGTGGCCAGTTCTTTCATATCTTTCCTGTGTTGACATACTGTATTCATGTAGCTCCTTATTTGTTTCTCTGGCTCTTTGCTTATCTCATTTGATCCTTAGAACAACTCCAGATAGAAAGATTAGGTATTAACTGTTTTAATGGATGTTGAATCATAGTTTCAGTGGTTTGCCTGAGGCTCCTACATCTAGTTTTGTATTTTTCTACCTGTGTTTTTGTTGAGAAGAATTTGTTTGCTCAGGCAGCTATGGACTATTGCTGTTAATGAATAAAAGCCACTTCAATCCATTGTTCTGCTGAGTATGTTTTAAAGGTAATTTTTATGAGGTTTTCTTTTGTTGGCTTATCCCTCTTCCCCCTTCCCCTTTTTCTTGGAGGAGTTGTCTTAAGCTTTATGATTGTAGCAATAATTGGTTTCCGTCACATTAGTACTTTTGGGGGGGAAGAGGACTACAGGTAAATAGTTTCATTTAGAGATTTGCCTATGGAACCTTAGATGTTGTGAATGCTGTTACTCTATAAGTACTAGAGTTTTGGTATCTTTAAAGTCATACATATTATAAATTTTTTCCGTAGGATATCTAGCAGTGTATCATTTAAACTTAGATTTTAACTCCTTTTGCACTTAGATTTTTTAAAGCGTTTTTGGTATATGCTCTGTTGCTTGGAAACTTGATGGTTATAGACAGATTAAGCACTTGAAGGTAAAATACTTCTCTAGCTTCATCAGTGTTACTAAATAAGGATGAAATTATTTGTTATTAAATAAGTTGAGATGATTATACAATTGATTTGGCAAATTCTTTAAAAGGCATATTTTAATACTTTATTGTATTGAATGTTTTACTGGCGTTACTCTGAAACATTGCCAATTATCCACAAGTGTCTAGTGTTACGGGAACAGTCAGTAATGGAATAGCACTTTTTTCTTTTAGTTGGTTGTAAGAAGTATGCTGAAGTATCAGTATTATGTAGTAAGTCTCTCTTTGTTTAGTATTAAGTAGTAGATCTTAATATATGAGCTAATTCTTTAAAGATACCAATTTATTTTTCTTTAAATCTCTTTTTTCTGCTCTTTAGAGGAAGTATCATTCTGCAAAGGAAGCTTATGAACAACTTTTGCAGACGGAAAACCTTTCTGCACAAGTAAAGGCAACTGTCTTACAACAGTTAGGTATGTAATAGTGTACATTTAGTGTATTATAAGTATTTCTCTTTATGATTTTTACATGTCAAGGATGGCAAATACGTGGCTCATGTATTCTATTCTTTTTTCTTCTTTTACCCAGAGTTGATAGAATTAACTGAACTCAGCATATTTCCACCTTCAGCCAAGCATTGTCCATCTCATTATAGTTCTTCAGTACAGCTAGTCTTTTTAAATTCTCAGAATTATTCTCTAGTACTTAACCTATGGGTAAAGGGAGTTGAATACTTCCTTTGTGCCAAATATGCTTAGCACTGAATGAAGTTAAGTGATTTGTGTAAAATTACTTAGTGGTTGGTCAGCTTGCTTTCACAGCTCTGTCAATAATATTAACTAAAACAGTTCATTTAAAAGTTGTGGAACATCTAACAGTAGAGTTTTTGTTTACATGTAATTCTATTCTAACGTTGAGGATGAAGAAATGTAGCCATTTAGATGTAATATGTCACTGACCAAGAGAGTGATTGAGTTCCTTATGTTTAGTTTTGTGTAGTTACTGAGTCATGTTTCTTGTAGGTGTTATTTTGGTGTCCCCCTTTCCCCCAATTTTTAGTTTATTTGTTTTTGGTCTGGGCAATAATTTATTCTTAATTTGTAACTAGTGTTGTAGTAATATGAATATTTTCACAATGTGACTATTTTTATATAATGTTAAAAATCACTTAAGCCTAGAGTTTATCACTGATCTTCATGATACTGATACATATTATATGATTAATTAATCAAAATGGACACATTGCCCTAATATAATATAAAACTTTGGATTTTAGCTTTCTTTTTAATTTAATCTCTGGTTAGAATTTTATGTGAGTTATCCATACTTTTAAAAATTATAGAAGTATTTGAATACTTTTAAAATAAGTTTACAGATCATGTTTGAGTAGTGTGAATTTGTATCTTTAAATTAAAACAAGTTTATTCCTCTCTCTTTATCCCTCCCCGACTCATGTGTGCACACTCTTTCAACTAAATAAAATCTTTAAAAAAACTTAAAACATTTGCAGTAAAGGTTTTGTGCTAGTTCTTAAGTAAAAAGAACAAAATGCCTTTAGCATAAGGCAGCTTACTCATTCAGCTAATATTTGAATATGAATGGTTTTTTTTAATTCACACTATTTATACGTTTTTATGCATTTTAGCTGCAGTGAAGAATATGTCAATAGCAAAAATGTACATACCCCTTTTAAATTTAAGAAATAGATCAAAATAGTTTTCAATTTTATCTGAATCACCTGTCCTCTTTGACATTGGCTTACCATATTCCAGAGTGTATAACTATAATAAGTTTTGAAAGGAAAAATACTTCTCCTAATTAAGTCTAACTTATGTCTGCACATCAGTTCTTCCTACTTGCTTGTCACTGCTGCTTAAGCAGCTCCTTTTAGAGCTTGTTTCTCTAGGTTCCATTCTTACTAGTAATAGGGACTAAAGGAGGAACAGATGAATAAATGTAAATGTAATGATTGACGTGTATTTCCATAAAACATAGTAACTCAATCTCCTTGAAATAATATTTTGGAAAAAATAAAAAAATAAAAAAAATAATATTTTGGAGCACAGCAACTATAATAAATGTCAGAAAATAAGGGTCCTTATTTGTTATATATAATATGGACTATATACAAAGAACAGAGCTGATTTTATGCACTTGAATTGATCTGCAACTGAAATATAATTTGCCCAGCAAATTAAACCAAATTATTCCTGCGTGTCTTGAAGGTTTTAGAATACAGTATTTCATGATCCAATCTTTTGATTGCTTGCATCGCCCTTTCCTTTCCTTCCCCCTTTTCCCTTTCCCTTTCTCTATTCTATCAAAATTATGCATATTAAAGTGTACAACATGATGTTTTGCTATACCTATACATAGTGAAATGATTAGTATTGTCAAGCTAATCAACATGTCCATCTACTTATATAGTTTACTATTTGTTTATGTGTGGTGATACACCCAAAACCTACTCTCTCAGCAAATTTCCAGTATATATTACAATATCATTAATTACAGTCATTCTACTGTGCATTACTCTCTAGACTTATTCATCCTACATAACTATAACTTTGTACCCTTAGACCAGTATCTCCCCATTCCCCTACCTCCCCATTCCTGGTAACTACCATTCTACTATCTGCCTCTGTGTATTCAACTTTTTGAGAATCTCATATCATTGAGATTATGCACTATTTACATTTATTAAACATTTGTGGTACTCATTTTATCCCATTCTTATTTGCACCATTTCAATATACTTTTCTTAGCCTTGGGTGTGTTTTTTTGTTTTGTTTTGTTTTTTTTTAAATGTTGAATGCTTTAGAGTTTTTATTCTAGGTAAGTTGTGAATATATGTGGCCAATGCCAGGGAGGTAGGGTTATATGTTTGTGTTGTACTCTGAGCTATCATTGATTAAATGGTCTTATATTTTCCTTGGAAATAAACACTGAGTTAATAGACTATCTTGGAGAGTCTTAAAATGTATGTAAAGTTTTACATAGAGCACTGAATAAAATTGAACATCTTTATATTCTTTGTTTCATAACTTGGAATTTTTTCAAATACCAAAATTAGAAAAGAGGAACTGTAGTTTGTAATCTACTAAATGTAATCTGCTAAGTGCTTAATATTGTTTCAGTTTCTCTGGAAATAAGTTCTTTATAGGTTTGACTCTACCTTCCTTTGAGAAACAGACTTCTTATGATCAGAATTGACAGTTCTAAATTTTGGGAATGTGTATGCTAAACTAAATAAAATTGACTGAAAAAATTTTTACTCTCAGGTGTTTTCTGCTTGGTATTCTTAAAAACTAAAGAACAATTAAGTCATTTAGGTAAATATTTTTTAATCATATACTATAGGTTGGATGCATCACACTGTAGATCTTCTGGGAGATAAAGCTACCAAGGAAAGCTATGCTATTCAGTATCTCCAAAAGTCCTTGGAAGCAGATCCTAATTCTGGCCAGTCCTGGTATTTCCTTGGAAGGTGAGACTATACTTAAGTTTTGGTTTTGTTTATTCTAGCTAAGAGATTTGAATTATGAGCTAAAATGTTTGCTTGCATTTACAGTGTATTTCTCTCTTTAAATATGTTACCACAAAGATTTTTGAAAGTTAAATAAAAGAGAACTTCTGAATGTGGTAGTTTTCTCACAGCATAATCTGGTCTACCAGGACATTTCTTATTTTGCTTGTTGGATTTTCATTTGACTTGAATTGTTGCTAGTTTTTAAAAAGTCTTATCAGATAGTAGTTCTTCATTCTAGTATTTAAATGCCTTTTCTTCTGATTTCTAGTATTTTATTTATATGTCTGTTTAACAGAACAGAACTAATTTCTTATTCTGCCTGGTGACCACCAGTAGGCAATGGGACCCTGCTCTTTGTAATTTTGAATAATGGTATATACGTTAGAATGGACATAGTTTGATTAAAAGTAGGTCTCAAATCCGTTATACTTAAAATCTCACAGTGGGAAAGTAGATACATTATTATTGGACTTATTGGAACAGTAAAGTGACATATAATGAAAATAGTTTTCTGCAAGTTTATGAACTTTTCTCTGTACTTTTTTTTTTTCCTTTTTTTTTTCTCTTTTTTTTTTTCTCTGTACTTTAAATCCCAAAATTGTGCTTACTGATTATCTGAAATCAGATATGTATATGTATTTGATAGATTTGTATACATATACATTTGTATATGTATCTGATAGATTATATTTTGGGGCCATTATTAGATTATAATTTGGTTCCTAACCGGTTTTAGTTTTTGTGGTACGGTGGAAAGATCAATGTACTAATTGCTGAGAGACTTGGATTCAAGCCTTAGGTAAGCTACTATATGTGGAATCATGGATGGTACAGTTAAACTTCTTGATGTTAAATTTCTTGATGCTTTTAACCTATTAAATAAGAGGATTATTTTAGATCATTGGTCTTAATAGGGGACTCTCTTGTCCCATAGGAGACATTTTATAATGTCTGGAGATTCTTGGTTATCACAACTATGGGGAATGCTTCAGGCATCTAGTGGGACAGCCCTCTATGACAAAAGATTATCTAACCCAAAATGTCAGTGCTGAGGTTGGGAAACCCTGGTTATAGATTATCTGTTAGATACCTTCTTACCCTAAAGGTTTCAATTTTATGATTTTTTTGCAATTATCCTATTTTAATTTGAAGCTTTTTGAGTTTGCCAAATAATCACATTACGTTTTAGTGTTTTGCATGGTTTCATTTTTCCTTTAAATTTAGTGAAGTGTGTGTGAGATGGAGTAATAATAAGATTTTTTAAAATAAAATTTTGATTAGTCATTAATAGTGTACAATAAGAGTCGGCTGGGAAAGTACCTATTGTTAGCAGAAATTTTCTAATACCTTCCAAGGTTTATAAAATCATCTAATTTGGGTTGCTCACTAGTAAAGCTGGAGAGTCCAAACTTTTTCTTTCTCTTTCACTGAAGGTATTTAGGAGTAGAAAGTGGATCTTACCATCTTTGTATATTCTCGCCTAGCAAAGTGGCTTTTCAGTAAATGTAATAAATGAACTGACAACACCATTTGCGTTTGGAGGTAGCACCATTGCTAGTGTTAATGTTGCACAGTGGGAGGCCTCATACGGTGACTGGAAAGGAGGTCCAGTACTGGGAAGTAGGAGCTGCCTAGTCATCGCCTCTAGTGTTAACATTTACATATGAACATTTCTTTTAATACAGGTTAAAAGATGTGTATGCCAGAAATTATTTTCCTTTTGACCTAAGATAATTAGTTTAATACAATACAGTAGTGTTGATGTCTTTTTAGTATTTTAACATCTAAAATTACTATTTTAGTAATGCTGTAATTTTCAGCTCAATGAGCAGTATTTCACAATAGGGGTTTTTTGTTTTTGTTTATTTTAGTTAACGGACTTTTTTTTTTTTCCTGACTTTACATTTTAAGCCACTGAGATGCTTTTGTTTGAATTTTTTCCAGATAAAATTTTCCAAACATACAACATGCTTTACCGATTTCTCAAATATAAAGGATACTTACCACAGTTTAATTTGTTTTGGAGTTCAAGATTATCATATTAGGTGTTCATTTTTTATCCCCAATAACCTAATTTGACAATTGTTTTAGACTTTTTTCATTAATTTTTTACTTTTTTTGACCTTTCATTGCCTTCTAATATGTTGCTTCTAATCTGTTTTGTTGTGAGAAAATTTTTATAAGTAAATATGTTTTAAAAGTTATTAAAGCTTTCAATGAAGACATCAAGTATCAGTAAATAGCTTTGGGATTTTCTAAGGTTTTTTATTACTTTTGCATTCAGGTCTGTGTTGAAGATGTCATTTGGCTTGTGTATATCCTAATACAAGGGTAATGTGATAATACTCTTATACTAGTACTAATCATTGACATTATTATCACAGAACTGTAGAATGTTAGAGCTAGAAGAGACCAGGGAGGTCACCTGCTTCACTCTGTAAATTTGTCATTTTGCAAATGTAGAAGGTGAGTTCAGAGGAGTAAAATGTGCTGTCCAAGGTCAGTCACACATGTAACTACACCAGAATAGGAACTAGAGCCTAGGTTCACTCATTGCTTTTTCAGAGACACAAGGCTGTCTCAGGGGGACTTAGTTAAGTTTTATTAGAGGAAAAGTGGTTGGTGGTTAGATTGGGACATCTGTATTTGGGTACATTGGTTTCCTGTTTTCACTTTGTAGGAATGGAATATGGAAACATTGGTTTGGGGAATTACTGCTTATTCCTCCCAGTAGTTAGGTAAATTTGTCTATAAATCTGAGATTTGACTTTGATTTAACAATGACAAACACAACGTGTTTACTACTATCTGTTAAGCATTCCCTTCCTTTGTAGTGTCTGTCCCTGTTTGGCATCATTAATGATTTCTCCTGAATTCTCCCTTCATAAAAGTTGCAGGTGCTCTCCAACACTGCCTTCTCTGCCTCAGTCACTGACATTTCATATTGCCCAAACCACAAGATTAGTGATTCCTTAAGCTTATTTTCACCTTTCCCTTGTACTGTCCTATGTTCTTAAACCCTCTCTTCTATATGGATGAGTTCTGAATCTAGGTTTCTACATTTCAAAGTATTAAATTTCAGGACCACATCCTCTATTCCTTACCTAACATTATCTGTTTTACTGTTCTTACCTCACGTCAAAGAAAGCATGTTTTGAACCTCATTCATCATCATTCTTTTTTAAATCGTCTCTTCTCCTTTTATTTTTGCCAGTGAGGTCAT